>NC_139147.1:126227823-127503698 GCF_964270905.1 Leucopleurus acutus | reverse complement strand
TCACCTTCCCTGTTCCTGAGCAAAAACTCTGTGAGTCCCATGGCCTTTCTGTTCCCTCTTAAATAATGAACAATCCCACAATCATTTTAAATCATAAACACAGTCTCAGTTTAGCAATCAGAATACATAATCCCCTGAAATAATCAAAACTCACAACTTCACTTAGTGGTAAACCTTCTCCCCTCCACCAGACACGGGGGCTGGCAGCCTGCAGTAGGAAAGAAGAATAGGGTCTTCTGCTCTCTGCTCTCCCTGGATTTCTTCTTCACCCACTAAACACCTGCTGTTTTGTTCTCCTCCCGTATGGTGGGGGGTTAGCAGCAAGGATAGGAAGGGGATAGAACAGTTCTTACCTGGCTGGGTGGCTTCACACTCTCTGAGCCAGGAAGATGGTTAACGGTGACTCTTTCTCTTTGGGCATCTTTCTTGGCTCATCAGAGTTTCCCTCTCCTTTCAGGTGTCTGTAACACTTGTCCCATCTGGGTGGTGACTCCATGGATGTTTATTATGTAATGAACTCTGCCCTTCTGTATGCTTTATATATTCTAAAATTTCTTAATTTAAGAAAAAAGAGCTGTGAGAGAGAATAAGGGGGAAGAAAACTAAATCTACATGAAAACAACCTTTACTGGATAGAAACTTGCCTTACCTCTCTCTCTCTCCCCCTCCTCTCTTGTTTTACTACCAGCCGTATCTTCTCTCCTGGTCTTCATTTTTATCCCCTAGATAGACCTATACAAATAAAAGTTTGTCTAGATGAAGATAAACTTCCTTGCCCTTGTCACATGCTAGTTTATTTCTTACTCCTTTTGAATAAGCAGAGCCATATCCCGCTGGTTTCTAATTTCTTCAAGAATAAATGGCCATGGCCAGAATCCAGTCCACTCTCAGTCCCCTGGGAACTCGTCAGGAGAGCTGGAACATGTCTGCCCTCGACCTCTAGGGCAGAAATCAACAAGAGTCCCAGAGCAAGAAAAGCACTGTAAAAACAGCAGTGTCACCAAAGGCAGAAAACACATCTCATTCTCACCATTGAGAGTCCCACTGTACTGCTGGTCTCCAGGCACTGGAACTGAAGAGAGAAGAATGTTGCAGAGGCTAAACAGTTGTCCCCACTTTAACAAAATAATTGCCTTCATTGTTTAACTTCACAGTACTGGCAATATATTACTTATATCCTTGAGGGCTCATTTTCCATAGCAAATTCTTCAGTGTTCTGCTTTATTGGTGGTATTTAAATGTGTGGTTCTTATTTTGCCTTCTAGGATCTATAGAGGCTGGAACTGGAAAACACATTCTCACACATTTCAAAGGGCCTGCCCAGATTCAGGATGTCTGAGTCAAAACACTTTTCCAACAGGACAAGTTTCGGGAGGATAAGGAGAGAACAACTTGCTGTGGGTAGGTCTTGCAGATAAATCAACAAAGCACAGAGGGAAATCAATGCAGAGTCCAAGCCCTCTGTGACTAGGGCTGGTATTTATGATTGAGGAGTTGCTTGCAGCAGCCAACTAGGCTTGGGGGTGGGGGCCTGGGGGGAAGGCATCCATTCCAGGAGGCAAATCTGTACTCACTGCTATCCCTTGCTCCCTTCAATCTCCTTCTGAAACTCATCCCAGAGGGGTTAATAAAAATGAACAGAAAATGCTGGTAGATGAGACAAATAAAGTAAAATGTGAAAAGGTGAAGAATCTCACAGAACAGAAATGGGATTCCATTAAGCCATGAGCTCAGAGGAAGAAAAAAAAAATTGCATCTTTATTTTCACCAACCTCTAACTGAAAATCTAGCATTTCCTTCAATAATGAATGGAGGCAATATACCAGAGCAGTTTCACGCCACCAATGACTTTGTCACCAATAGAATTCACAGATATCTTCAATTAGCTTTATGGCTATTGCCAGTATCTTGAAATATCATTTTTGTTCAACGTTACTTTGAAATTGTGATGGCAAATAAATTTGTCACTAGATCTTAATATTTAACCTGTTAATAAAGAAGTGTATAGAAATATACTGTACATCTGTTTTAATATTTTGAGAACTATATTTCAATACTTGGTTTCCTTTGTGATCCTATGTATTTTATGAAATAGGTTTTAGAACACTATTCTCAGAAGAGAGCCATAGGCTTCATAAACTGCCAAAGGGGAAAAAGGTGCAGAATCCTTTCATAAGGCAGTTGCAGAGTAGTCGGAGGGTACAGTTCCTTCCCATCAACCCAAATTCAAAAACATTTGAAAAAGACTTTGGTGAAAAAAAGGAGGAGGGGATAAAGATATAACTTTAGCTATGCCTAGGGACTATGCAATTCACTAGGGTATGAAAGAGGTTAAAGGCATGGACTTAGAGAGTCTCTTGGTTAAAAACAAACAAACAGATGGTTCAGGAGGAATAACCTAGGTGACCCTAGATCCAGTGTCCTGTGTCCTGATAACCCCAATCTGGAATATATGGTAGACCCACAACTTCTCCAAGAAACTGATGTTAATTCAGTTGGGTGTCCTTACAACCCTGGGAACGAATGTAGAAATAAATAGAATAGAAGCTTTTTTTTTCTTTTTTTTTTTGCGGTACGCGGGCCTCTCACTGTTGTGGCCTTTCCCGTTGCGGAGCACAGGCTCCGGACGTGCAAGCTCAGCGGCCATAGCTCACGGGCCCAGCCGCTCCGCGGCATGTGGGATCTTCCCGGATCGGGGCACGAACCCGTGTCCCCTGCATCGGCAGATGGACTCTCAACCACTGCGCCACCAGGGAAGCCCAGAATTGAAGCTTTTACAGCCAAGTTTCACTTCTCCATTGATTTACAGAAAAATTAAGCAGATAGTCCAAAGAGTTCCCATATACTCTGCACCCAGTTTCCCTTATAATTAATGTCTTACGTTAGGATGGTTCATTTGTTACAATGAAGAAACCAATATTGACACATTATTATTAATTAATGGTCATAGTGTATTCAGATTTTCTTAGTTTTTGGTTGTCATGTCTCCTAGGCTGTTCTTAGCTGTGGCAGTTTCGCAGACTTTCCTTGTTTTCACAACCCTGGCAGCTTTGAGGAGTACAGGTCATATATTTTGTAGGATGCCCCCAAATTGGAATGTGTCTGATGTTTTTCTCCTGATAAGACTGTGGTAATGGTTACTAGGAGGAAGATAACAGAAGTAAAGTGTTATTTTTATCACCTCGTATCAAAAGTGCATATTATCAGCATGATTTATGACTGTTGATGTTGTGTTTGATCACCTGGCTGATCTAGTGTTTGTCAGATTTCTCCACTGTAAAGTTGCTCTCCTCCTATTTCCAGACTGTACTCTTTGAAAGGAAGTCACCATGCACAGATCACACCCAAAGAGTGAGGAGTTATGTTCCCCTCCTTGAGGTCAAAATATCTGCATCAATTATTTGGAATTCTTCTGTATGGGAGATTTGTCTATTCTCTCCTATTTATTTATTATTCAATCATCTACCTCAGTATGGAATCATGGGTATTTATTTTGTACTTTGAGCTTTAATCCAATACTACTTTATTTATTTTCTTGCTCAAATTGTTCCAACTTTGGCCACTGGGAGCTCTTCCAGTTGGTTCCTGTGCACCTTTGACGTACCCCCATCAGTGTGTTTTGTTTTGTTTTTTAATCACTTCCTTACTTCCTGATACTATAATATTCTCCAGTATCATCTTATATATTTCCTGCCACAGCCCTAGAATCAGCAATTTCTCTAAGGAGTCCTATTCCTTTTATTGGAGAGTGATATTAGAAACCACATTCTGGACACTAGGTGTACTCCTTGTTACTGGAATGCCCAACTGATTATTTACAAGCATGTAAAAGGTAGTCAGTGTAGGAAGGATAACCATTTCAACAAATGGTGCTGTAGCAACTGGACATACATGGGGGTGGGGGGGCAGGGAGGAATAACCTTAACCTAAAATTCACATTCTGTGTAAAAATTAACTAAAAATGAATCATAGATGTAATGTAAAACATAAAACCATAAAACTTTTGAAAGACAATACAAAATCTTCAGGATCTAGGATTCGGTGAATAGTTCTTAGACTTAAAACCAAAAGTATGATCCAAAAAAGAAAAACTGATAAATTAGACCTCATCAAAATTAGAAACTTTTGCTCTAAAAAACCCAAAACTCTATTAAGAGAAAGAAAAAACAAACCACTACAGACTGGGAGAAAATATTTGCAAACCTCATGTCCAATAAAAGACTACTATTTAGAATATACAAAAAAATCCCAAACTCAACAGTGAAAAAATAAGCAATCTAATTAGAAAATGGGCAAAAGACATGAACAGACATTTCACCAAAATGGATATACCGATGGTAAGTAAGCATATGAAAAGATGCTCAACGTCATCAGCCATTAGGGAAATGAAAATTTGAATCACAAAGACATATCACTACACAGAGAAATGAAAACATATGCTCACACAAAAACCTATACAGGAATGTTCCTAGTAGATTTTTGCATAATAACCCCAAACTGGAAACAACTCAGATGTCATTCAACAGGTGAATAGTCAAATAAACTGGAGTATATCCATACCATGGTATACTACTCAGCAAGAAAAAGGAACAAAGTAATGACATACACAGCAATTTGGGTGACCCTCCAGAGAATTACACAGATGTCAGTGGTTGCTGGGAGCTGGAGCTGAGTGATGGGGTGGGCAGTGGGAGAGGGATTGACTATAAAGGAGTGGCACAAGGGCATTTGGAAGGTTGATAGAAATATTCTATTCCTTAATCATTGTAGTGGTGGTTACACAACTGCAAACATTTGTCAAAACTCAGGATTATACACTCAAAAGGGTAGATTTTATTGTCTGTAACAATTCTAACTCAGGGGACTTCCCTGGTGGTCCAGTGGGTAAGACTCCGTGCTCCCAATGCAGGGCCCAGGCTCGATCCCTGGTCAGGGAACTAGATCCCACATGCATGCTGCAACTAAGAAATCCACATGCTGCAACTAAAAGATCCCACATGCTGCAACTAAGACCCGGCGTGGCCAAAATAAATAAATAAATATTAAAATAAATAAAAAATAAAATTAATTTTGATGATGATTGCACAACTCTGTGAGTATACAAAAAATACTGAATTTCACATTTTAAATAGGTGAATAATACGGTCTGTGAATTATGTCTCAATAAAATTGTCACAGGAAGGAAGAGAGGGAAGGAGGGTGGGAAGGAGGGAGAAAACAAAAAGAAAAACAAAAAAGAAAATAAAACACAAACTTCAAACTTTTCAGATTTCCCAAAGTAATCACATTCCCCCTGCAAGGAAACAATGTCTCAAGAAACTTCTGCACATATATCTAATGACTTTATTCTGTTGTAGATGTCCTGCTTCTCCATATTGTGCTCTTCTAATTAAAATCTTGTGTGATACATCTGACTGAGCCTAGATCATACCCTCCCATAGCTGCAAAGAAAGTGGGGAGAGTGAGTTCTGGTTTCAGCCTGGGAGTCAGAACTCCTAAAGGTGGAGATTCCCCAAATAAAGGAATGCTATTCACAGATGCTAAGAAACTATAAGAATATGATATGATATGATAGAATGTTCACTATGCTCAACCACATGCGGAAAGTGAGTTAAAGCAGGGCAAGGTGGGAGGCAGAGGGACCAGTTAGGTGGCTGGTTCAGGCCCACAAAGAGAGATGGAGATGATCTGAACCACTGATGGCTGAGGCAGCAGTAATTGAGGCAGAGAGGAGCAAACAGATTTGAGAAACAGTTTGAAAGAAAAGTCAGCAGAATTTGGAGATTTATTCCACAAGAGAGATGAGGAAGAAGGAGGAATTAAGAATTTCTGTCTTATGTTAAAAAAAAATTTCTGGCTTATGTAACTGGGTGGATAATGGGATCTTGATGGAGATGAGCAAGAAACATGGGGGGAAGAGCAGGTTTGGGAGTTAGGGGAAAGAGGAGGGAGTACCCAAATTCTAGATATGTTACTGGTTTCTGGTATAATTCCACTGTGGTCAGAGAACATATTTTGTATGACTTGAATACTTTTAAATGTATTGAGCTTTGTTTTACAGTACAAAATCTGGTCTATCTTGGTAAGTATTCCATGTGTATCTAGAAAGTATGTGAATTACTTTATTGGATGGAGTGTCCTACAAATGTCAATTAGGTGAAGCTGCTTGATAGTGTTATCCAAGTCTTATATATCTTTGCCAATTTTCTGCCTATTTGTTCTACCAATTACTAGGAGAAGGGTTTGAAATCTACAACTATGATTGTGAATTTGTCTATTTCTATGTTTACTTCATGTATTTCAAGGCTCTATTATATTAAGTATATAAACATTAGAATTGTTATGTCCTCTTGATGAATTGACCCCTTTATCATTATGAAATGACCTTCTTTACTTCTGATAATATTCTTTGCTCTGAAATCTTTTCTTCTGATTAATTTTTCTTTTGTTTGCATAGTAAATCTTTTTCCATACTTTTACTTTTAACCTATTTGTGTCTATGTATTTAAAGTGCATTCCTTGTAAGCAGCATACTGCTGTGTCTTCTTTTTAATCCAGTCTCTTCCTTTTAACTGGGGGTGTTCAATCCATTTACATTTAATGTGATTATTGATATGGTTTGGTTAAAGTCTATCATCTTGTTAATTGCTTTCTACCTTTCCAATTGATTATTTGTTGCTTTCTCCTCTTTTTGTATGTTCTTTTGGATTAATTTAAAAATTCTGTGTTTACATTTTAACTCCTTTGTTGCTTTGTTAGCTCTTATTGTCTGGTTATTTTAGTAGTTGCTTTAGGGTTTATAGTATGAATCTTTAGCTTATCAAAATTTAAATTCGAGTGAAATCATACCACTTCATGTATCCATACAGTATAAGAAACTTACAGCAGCATACTTTTATTTCCTCTCTTAGCCTTTTGCTGTTTTTGTCATACATTATAAATCTCAAAATTGGGTTGCCAGATATAGCAAATAAAAATGAATGACACCAAGTAAAATCTAAATTTCAGATAAATAACAAATAACTTCATTAAATAAGTATGTTCCATGCAATATTTTGAAATACTAAAAAGGTAACAATTATTTGAAATTCAGAGTTAACTGGGCACCCCATATTTTATCTGGCAATCATACCCATAATACATTGTATTTTTTGTTTAAATAATAAAGCATCTTTTAAAGAGATTTAATAATAACTTTAAGATTTTATGTATTTATAACACAGTTACTATTTTTTGCTCTTCCTTCCTTTCTGTAGATCCATAATTCCATTTGGTGTCATTTTTCTTTAAGCATGGAGACTTCCTTTAGCATTTATTGTAGTACAGGTCTGCTATGATTAATTTTTTTAGACTTTGTACATCTGAAAAAGTCTTTATTTTGCCTTCATTTTTGAGATGAGAATATAATTCTAGATTGATAGTTCCTTTCAGTACTTTGAAGATGTTATTTCACTATCTTCTTGCTTGCATTGTTCCTAACAAGAGATATGCTGTCATCCTTTCTTTGTTCCTCTATATATAACATGTCTCTTTTCTCCTGCTACTTTTAAGATTTTTCTCCTTATTACTGATTTTGAGTAATTTGATTTTGATATGCCTTCATGTGGCTTTCTTTATGGTTTTTTGTGTTTGGATGTGTTGAAATTCTTAGATCTGTGAGTATACAGTTTTCATCAATTTTGAAAATTTTAGGCCAACATTTATCCAAATATTTTTGTCACCATCTCTCTCCTTTGGAGACTTCATTTACATATGTTAGGCCGCTTAAAATTGTCCCACAATTCACTGATTCTCTTTATGTTTTCAAAATATTTTTTTCCTATGTATGCTTCATTTTGGAAATTTCTATTGGTGTGACTTCAAGTTCACTAATGTTTTCTTTGGCAACATCTAATTTGTCACTAATCTATCCAGTATATTTTTATTCAGACATTGTCATCTTCATCTCTAGAAGTAGAATTTGGGTCTTTTTATGCATCTCATGTCTCTGCTTAACTTTTTGAACATTTAAAACACAATTAGAGTAACTGTTTTAATGTCTTTATCTGCTAATACTAATATCTATGACAGTCCTGGGTTTGTTTTTGATTGATTGACTTTTCTCTTTATTATGGATTGTATTTTCCTAAATCTGATCAAGTTGCTAGTTCTATTATCTGTTTATGAGAAATACAGGGGTAGAGGAACATGTTAAACGACACCTCAGGGGTGTAATCAGTAGAGTGCAGAATGTGGAAAAATCCACAAGACCAACTGTTGATTTCTTCAGTATATAAAGTGCACAGAAAGAAAAAGGTTTAAGAGTTTTCACTAAATACAATGTGATGGGAATTCCCTGGCAGTGCAGTGGTTAGGACTCCTTGCTTTTACTGCCAAGGGCCCAGGTTAGATCCCTGGTTGGGGAACTAAGATCCCACAAGCTGCTTGGTGCAGCCAAAAAATAAAATTAAATTAAATTAAAATTTAAAAATAAATAAATAAATATAAAAAAGAAGCATTATTTTTTAAAAAATACGATATGAGGACCTTGTCTGAATCCTGATTTGAAGAAGTAAACTATTTAAAACATTTATGAGAAAATTGGGGAAATTTGAATACTGACTAGATGTTAAGAAATCATTAATTTTTAAAGATAAATGATTTTCTTGTTTTTAAACATAGACCTTAGTTTTTAGAGATACATAGTAAAATATTTATGGGTGAAATAATACACTGCTGTGACTTGCTTCAAAATAATCCAGGGAGGGAAAGAGAAGGTGAGGATACAGATGGAACAAATTGGCCATGGGATGGTAACTGTTAAAGCTGAGTAATGAGAGCATGGTAGGTCACATATTATTCTCTCTGCTTTTGCAATATTTGATATTTTTCCATAATTAAAAAAAATCAGATGTTCTCTTCTCTGAAAAGAATTGCCATACTGTCTCCCTACACCTAATAGAATTAATTGTGCTCAGGAATGTTCCCCTACCATCCAAATAAATTAAACTCTCATTTATTTTCAAATTGTTCTCCCTAATTCGCCCATAAACCCCTTGAGAGCAAAAATGATGTCTTACTCATTTTCTATTCTTTGTATTTCCATCACCAAACCACAGAGCTGGGATGCTCAGTAAACAGTGGCGAATTGGCAGCTCTCCACCCTAATTCGCCAAGGTGTTTACGACAGAGATGCCGACTCTGTCGTACTGAATCAAATTTCAAGTTAGATGTTGTGTCCTTTATAAATTCAAGTCATACTGCATATAAATGTATGGCAAAGGAGCCCAAAAAGCTCTAATGTTAAAAATTCAGGTAGTAAAACTGTCAAGGCAAACCAGGAATCCAGCAGAGATTGTCAGGGTCAACAGTACTAAAATTGTTGTATAGTTCATTGTGTACTTCCCTTCCTTACAGGTATGCATTACACTGTGACCTTTGCAAAGTCCTTCCGTCCTGCCCTGCCTTTCTCACATGACTACTCTAAGTCTCAAGCAAGATACACTAATGCACACGAAAGGGCTTTTTTTAAACTGGAAAGCAGTATAAGGTTTAAAGTATAATGACCTCTTTCTAAGGCATGAAGGCATCTTACAGAGCACATCATTTTAGCTATTGGAAGATCTGACCTTAGATAAAATTGTTCAGTAGGCAAAGCATGTTTTGGGTGATTATACAGTTGACCCTTGAACAACAAGGGTTTGGACTTTGCAGGTCCATTTATATGCAGATATTTTTCAATAAATACGGTACTTGGATTTTCATGTTACAGACCTTTAAATGTGGGGAAAAGTTTTGTTTGATTAGAGATTGCAGTATGTGGAGTCAAAACAACTAGGGTTTTGAGTCCTGATTCTATCCACTTTTTCAGCTTCCTGCCCTTAGGTGAGTCATTTATCAATTCCTTTGTTTTTGAGGTAGAGATAGCAGTACAGAGGACTTTCCACTGCAAGGGAGGTGGGTGGGTGGTAGACGCCCCTAACCTGCCCAACCTTGTTCAAGGGTCAACTGTGTATATATATAATATTTTTCTTTCCTTGAACTATAATACACACACAGCACCTATTATATGCCTGGTGCTGTGCTACGTGCTAGTGACACAGAGTGAGGACAGCTAGGTGTCCAGGACCTGTCCTTGCAGGCCACCTAATCCCTGGCTATTTTTAAGTCTTCACATACCCACCTACCTCCCACCCCTAGGTGCTCCTTACTCATGCTGTTCAATCTCCTGATTGACTTATTTTTTAAGTTGTTTACATATTTATGTATTTATTGATTTATCTTTTTAATTAAGAATTTCACTGTTTCACATTTTTCATATGTGCTCTTAGCACATGATTGTGGGCAGGTGGCCTATGAGTTCCTGTGTCAGTTACAAGGAAGGCAATTTTGGGAGGACCTTCCCAAGTTGAGTCCCCCCAGCGCGCGATGAGATTTATGTTTTAAACCAGACCATTTCACATGGTGTTAAATCTCAGGAGTGGTTATAAGGGTGTTATGTCTCAGGATAATTCATAAGTTGTACATTGGTTTTATACGGCTTTCTATATTTGTGTTATATTTAACAATAACTGTTAAAAATAAATATCTCTTCTTTCAAAATTCACACAACTTGTTCACTATATCATAATGACATGTGGCGCAGGTGCTGGCCACAGGTAGGTAGGATCGGAGTGACAGGGAGTGTCTGGTCAGCGGTGAGGGATATCTGTCCACCGCCTCTGGCCTCAATGGAGCCATCCAGTCGGCTACAGGAGGGCAAAACAACTAAATGAAGATAACAACAACGATAACAGTAATAATAAATCAGAGAGTGAAACTCTCATCCGCCAAATCGTAGTAAGCACTACGAATCGTATCCCCGCAGGCCCGCCATACAGGGGACTGCACGGACAGCGGCCCTGGCGGCTCTTGCGGCGCCCCTGAGTGCCCCCTTTCACTCTCTGGCCGGCAGAGTGGGCGGGGTCCGATGGGAGGGGCGGAGCCTGGCGGGAGGGGCGGGGCGCCGAGCCCACAGCAGAGGGTGGGGCTGAGGGATGGGAGGGGGTGGACGGGCGGCTGGGCGGGGCGCGCTTGGGCCTCAGCTCCTCACGCGCCGCTTTCCCAGCCCACATCCCGCGCCGCCCGGAGCCCTGGCGGCCAAGGCTGTGCGCGAGCGGAGGCAGCAGCCAGAGGAGGAGCCGCGGGCGCTGAGGTAAGCGTGGGGCCGCCCGCCGCGCGGCCCGGAGCCCTCGCGTCCCGCGTTCGGCCCGCGGGTTGTGGCGAGGGAGGGGGGCGGTGCGCGGAGGCCCGGGCGGGCGGGGCCGGGGCCTGAGGGCGGGGACCGGCCTGGCCCCAGGGGCCGGCGGGGTCGGCAGGGCAGCGCGGCGCTGGCCCTGCTGGCTGAGCCGCGCAAGTCGGGGTTCGAGGCGGTGCGGGCGCCGCCGCACGACCGGCTCGGTCCCGGGCCTTGTCAGCCCGGGAGGTGTGGAAACGGCCTGTCCCGGGGGTGCCCACGGAGGAGGGAAGGCGGAGGACGGCCTGGTCCCTCCCACTTTCGGGGGGCTGGGGGGCCAGTTCGCCCGTACAACCCTCGGGAACTTGTTAATAGGAAAGCTTGGCAGAGAAACAAATGCCAACGTTTTGGAAGAACTGAGAGTCACGTCGTTAGGCGCTGAGCCTTTATTTTCCTTCCCCGCCCCCTGACCAACCTCGGCCCGACTTGGCCAAAGAAGGATGTGTCACCAGCTCGCGGCCTCGGGCGGGATCCCGGGCCCGGCTGGGAAAGGGAGTACCTGAAACAAAGGTAAACAGGGGTCGGGCTGACCCCGGCCTTGCCCCGCGGCCGCCCCTGGGCCGCCCCGGTGGGTCTCACTCCCGCGCCGACCCCGGCCGCCGCCTCGGAGGGGCTTTCTCCTGGGGGACCTCTCGATGGAAACCAGCTGGCCGGCCTTGGAGTTGATGTTGCATCTGAACTCTGCTATGCTCACATTATTCCCAATCCTCTGACTCTGGTAAAGCTTAAGGAAACTGTATCCAGTTTTAGTGGTCAGCAAATGTAAGGGAGGATAAATTGCTCTTTGTAAATTATAAGGTATTTTCTTATTAGGAAATGGTCTGGAAACACGAAATAAAAATTTTTAACACGTAAGCAAAAAAAGAGTGATTAGTATGCCTTCCAAAATCTGAGGAAGTCTTCCTCCTCAAATCTTTTATGTACAAAACATCGCCCAAACCTTCCGTGCCAAGCATTTTTCTTTGTTCTTCGTTAGTCTCAGGCCTCAGTTTCTCAGAGAGAGCACCCAGTCTGAGACCCTAAGAATAGCCGTACTAGAGCAGAGTGTGTTTCCAGCTCAGTAGGCAACAGGCTTGTGTTATAGTAAAACACCGTTTTCTTTTTTGGTCATACTATTTTAAATTATCTCAATTTCATTTCTTCCAGGAGTATCCATGACTTTTAGTGAAAGCCTTTTAAAAAATCTATAGACTAATTTATACATACAGTTTATTCACACTTATTGCATCCTGTCCTCTCTGGCAGAAGAACTTATGGCATGAGATACTTGTGGAAAAACTTGAATCTTTTCTAACTCTGGGAGCTCAGAAATTGAGGACAGAGGAAAGAAGTTTTTTTTTAAATGGAAAGCTTTGGAGAAGTCTTTACCAGGACCAACCTGGCTGTTGAGTTCAAAAAATAGCTTTATCTACGAATAATCTGAACTTTAAGCAGTTAAAGATTTATTTGTATTCATAAGTATTTGCATATTTTAAAATACAGCTAACATTCTGGAGATTGAAAGGGCTATACGACTTTATCTTAGTCTGACTTAATTTGGCCTTAATGTTTAGCTGAAACCACTGCCCTAAGAGAATGAAAGGTTCGTTTCAACAAGAAGGGAATAAAGGAGATGAGTAATATTGGGGTATGGGCTACTTGAGGTGGGTACCTGTTCAAACCATAACTTTGCTTTTAAACGCTTCAGAGGCTTTGCATTACTTCTGGCAAACAGTCTACACTGATATGGTCCATACCACCCTTCAACACACAGCTTAAAGCTTTACTTCCTCTCTGAAGTTTTTCTTGACATCCTCCTCACCCCACCTCCCCCCCCCCCGAAAAACCCCATTGCCTGGAATAGAATTGATCACCCTTTTGAGTATGACCGTCCTCTAAATTAGACGTACCACTGACATTTTGGACCAGATAATTCTTCTCGTGGAGGCTATCCTGTGCACTATAGGATGTTTAGCAGCATTCCTGACCTCTAGTTAATAGTTACCAGTAGTCCGCCTGCATACACACACAGTTGTGACAGTCAAACAGTCACACACCCCACACCACCCACACTCAAAAATGCCTCTAGACATTGCCAGATGTCCCCTGGGAGGGCCAAAATCACCCCCAGTTGAGAACCACTGTTCTAAAGGGACTGCTTGTCTTAACACTAATGACACTGCATTGTCCTCATTTGCTTCTGTGTCATTTTTTCTACTCTGCTGGGTTTGAAGGTAAGAGCAGTCATTCATTTAAAAAACATCTGAGAGAGAGCCTACCTTGCCAGCCAGACCTTAATTTAGGTCTGGGAATACAGTGGTAAAAGCCACGGATGTGGTCTCTAAACTCCTGGACCTTACAGTCTAAAGAGAGTGACAGACACATACATGTATAATTATACAGTTCCTCGTTACAATTGTGATAGATTCTGGAAGTACAGGGTTCTCTGAGTACATCAAAAAGGGGTACTGACCTAGTTTGGAAACTAGGAGTTTCTTTGGGAAGTAACCTATAAGGGGAGGTAGACTGAAGAATAAATAGAAGTTACAAGGTAAAACTTTGGGGGACTGTATTCCAGGCAGAAGGAGCAGGACCTTTTCTGGGAATTCAGAGGCCAGTATAGCTGGAGGATGGAGAGCGATAGGGGCCGGATGATACAAAATGAAGCTGGGAAAGTAGGTGAAGGCACGGTGAACAGCAGTTCTCAGTCCAGCCTGTTTATCAGAATCACTAGAGGAACTTAAAACAATACTAGTGCCTGGGCCATGCTCCAGGCCCATTAGATCAGAATGTCTGCAGTGGGTCTTATTTCCTCCCCCAGCTGCCACTTTCCTCATACCTTCCAGCAGGATAACCACTGTTAGTAGTTTTATGTATCATTCTAGACATTTTCTGTGGCATTCAAGCAAATGCATATTCTTTCCTCCTGTTGTTTACACAAATGGTAGCATACTGTACACACTGTTCTGTTCCTTGTTTTGTTCTCTTAACAATATCCTGGAAATTTTTCCATTCTAATATATAGTTTTCTTATTCTTTTGAATGACTGTATAGTATTCCATTGTATAGATACACAGATTATTTAATGGATCCTCTACTGAGGGACATTTAAACTGTGTTCCTCTGTTGAGGGACATTTAAATTGTTTCCAGTAATTTACTATAACAAATCATACTATGCATATGCTAGTTCACATGTGTGTGAATATATTTGTAGGATAAATTCCTAGAAGTGGAATTGTTGGGTCAGATATGTACACACACACATTTGTAAATATTTGTGGTTGTAAAAGATTACTCTGGTCATATTGGAGAGAATAGCTTGGAAGGAAATGAGTGGATGTTGGAGAAAACTGATTCTAACTAAGATTACAGTGTGTTATAAAGTGAATTGTGTCCCCCTAAAATTGCTCTTTGAAGCCCTAATCCCTAATGTGACTATATTTGAAGATAGTCTTTAGGAGGTAATTAAAGTTAAATGAGGTCATAAGGGTTGGGGCCCTAATCCAATAAAATTGGTGGCCTTATAAGAAGAGGAGGAAGGGAAGGCCATGTGCTCACAGTGAGAACATAGCCATTTACAAGCCAGGAAGAGAATCCTTCCCAGAAACCAACCTTGCTGGACCTTGGTCTGGGACTTCTATCCTCTAAAACTGTAAGAATGTTAATTTCTGTTGTTTAAGCCACCCAGTCTATGGTATTTTATTATGGCCACCTGAGCTGGCTAAGACAGTCAGCCTTTGGTATCTGCTGGGGATTGGTTCCAGGACCCCCCTGGATACCAAAATCCACGGATGCTCAAGTCCCTTATATAAGATGGCGTAATACAGTCAGCCCTCCATATCTGCAGGTTTACATCCATGGATACAGAGGGAAAACTACACTGTGGAAAGGTAGAGAAAAACTGATAGCTGGGACCAAGTTGGTAGCAGAGGAGATGGAGAGAAGTAAATGGATGCAAGGGATATATTTAGGAGGCATAATTGATAGGATTTGTTGATTGATACAGTACAAGCAGTGAGAGGGAGAAATACGTGTATAGAATAAAGCCCAGGGTTCTCACTTACCCAGCCAGGTGAATGGTGTTACCTGAGCTAGAGAACATTGGAAGAATAAATGGTTGAGGTGGTTTAAATTACAGTTCACTTTGGGACTGGTGAGAAGTGGAGATGTCACATAAGCATTTGATAATTCAAATCCAGAGCCCAGAAGGGTGTGATGGACTGGGGATATAAATATTTAGGTGTAAATTGAAGGGTGTAGATGGAATTACCCCGCACAGAGGTTGTACACCCACAGCCCAGAGCTGAATCTGGTTTACAGATGTGTGTTGTTTTTCATATACAGTGGTTTTTGTTGTTGTTGTTTAATTTTGAGTTAGTTGCCAGTAATTTAAAATCTGAAGATTTCCCATGAAAATCCAGATTTTGGAGCTTTTCTTTAAAAGTGAGAAGATGTAGCACTACTGAGCTGGCTTTCCCATATGAGAGCAGTTGATTGGAGCTCTGTCACAGCTGATCCCAGCTGCTTTCTAGTCCACCAAAGAGCCTACCACTCCCTAAAACTTACTCCTGGCCTGCTTTGTTTATTTTCTTCTCTGACTGTGTAGGCATATGAGTGTGTGATGCCTGCTGTAGGGAGAGAGTATAGAATAGTGATTCTCATTTTGGCTACACATTGGAAACATTGAATGGTTAAAAAATACTGATGCTGGGGCCTACCTCAATTTCTCTTTCTGTTTGCTTGCTCTGAATTGCAGCCTGGGATTTTTAAAAGGTCCTCAGGTGATTCCACTGAGCAGTGGAAATTGAGAACCATCTATAGAGATTAAGAAGAGAAGAGGGCTCAGGCCCAGCATTTCAAAGTTGGGTCAAGGAGGGTAACCCCAGGAGAGGGATGAGGAGTGGCCAGAGGTACAGTGGAATGACACCTTGCTTGCCCTTAAGGTATGCAAACTTAACCGAATATATTTGAAGGTGTTTCTAATTAGATGAAAGAAAGTGTTCTATTTCGCAGGTATACTTACTGTTGTGTTTTTTTTTTTTGCATGCATGCATACATAGATGCTGTTCATTACTGTATAGAGTTATGCATACAAAAATCAGTTAGGCTTTACTTAATAGGCCATTTAAAGAATTTTCGAGAGTAATTTAAATATACTCGGTTTTTGTCTTAGAAACTCACTTTCAAATTTAATTCCAGTTTAAGATGTGTCATGAAAGGCAAGGGAAGAGAATATTTTAAAAAGAGGAGTCATCAAGTAAAGATGTAGACATAAAATGATGTACTGAATTTAGCAAATGGAGTCTTTGACCTTAGCAACAACCGTTTTAGATTGAAAAAGGCAGAAGCCAGATTGAAGTGGATAGAAAGTAAGGAAATGGAAATGGTGAATGTTGGAAAAATCTTTTGAGATGTTTAACCAAAAGGGGAGTGATGAGGCAGGGGGAGGTGTCTTACATGTCTCTATGGTAGGTGCTTAGTCTGTGTTGGTTACCCAAACGCTTCTCCTGACTTTTCAGGGACGTATCTCAGTCGTGCCTGATTACCTGTCTACCCCATTTCAGAGGGGTCTTGCTTATATTTGTTTTGGAGACTTTGTGCTTTTCACTGAGGAGATATTTTGCCAGGACCCTTGAGGCTCAGATGTTGGTGATTAGGCCCTTAGTCTCTTTCTTATCTGGAAAGCCATAGAACTCCTAAGGACCAGCAGGGCTCCAGTGACCCTGACATCATCCTTTCAGTGAACTGATGAACAAAGACCAGATTGTTGGCATGTTGAAAATGGAATACTTGGCTATGTCAGGGAATATGTATCTAGCTGTCATTCCTAGGGATAGTTTTTTTTTTTTTCTTGCGGTACGCGGGCCTCTCACTGTTGTGGCATCTCCCGTTGCGGAGCACAGGCTCCGGACGCGCAAGCTCAGCGGCCATGGCTCACGGGCCCAGCCGCTCCGCGGCATGTGGGATCTTCCCAGACCGGGGCACGAACCCGTGTCCCCTGCATCGGCAGGTGGACTCTCAACCACTGCACCACCAGGGAAACCCCCTAGGGATAGTTTTTGCAGCTGTGTTTTTTTCTAATTAACTTGATATTGCAGTTTGGTTTTCCAGTTGCGTGTATGTAACATTTCCCATACTTTGAAATCTTTATCATTGATGGTGATTAAAGGGTATGGATATAAGTTGGAGAATTAGGCCCTCATTGAGCTCAGAGAGAAGCAGAAGAAGAGAACACCAAACAAACTTTGGTTTCCAAAAGGTTGTATGAATGCTGTTACCTTGAAGACTTTGGATTAGAATGACTCTCTGGAGTGGGTTGTAATGCAGATGTTCACTACCAATCTGTCATTTATCCATTTCTGCCTCACTGGCAACCTTAATCTGGCACAAGAGAGTTTAAACGTCAGTTTTACACTTCATATTTCTAAGAGTTGTGATCTACCAGCAAAACAGAAACCACAGGGGTTGGAAAATGCCAAGGATTATTAGTGAAGAATGGTATTTATTAGTCGAAGGCATAAGCCCCATTGCTGTACTCTTTTTGCAAACAGGAGTATCATCTTGTAAGGGATTGTCCTTCATAGCTGTCATTGGTTCATCAGGTGCACGATGGTTAACTTCTAAATGAAGGATGACTTTGTGACATGAATAGCAGACTTTGGTTTAAGGTTTATACTGGGAGTTTATGATAAGAAAATATTTTGTTTAGAAACTTTTATGTGCTTAGGCAATTGTAGGAATTCTTTTATCGCAAATATAGTTAGGTACTATGCCTGATGGTGATAGATGGAGGGAAAAGTTCACTGCCAAAGTTGTCCAGAGCTCCTTTGGTTTGTAAAGGAGACAACAGTAGTTGCATGGTAATAGGATTTAGAGTCAGTTCGTCAGCGCATGACCTTGATCTGTCAAGTGTGAGCTGTGTGACTTGCTTTTATTGAGTTAAAATTCACATAACATAAAATTAACCATTTTAATCATTTTAAAGTGTACAATCAGTGAATCTCAATACATTCACCGTGTTGTACAACCATAACCATTATCTAATTCCAGAACTTTTTTTATCACCCCAGAAGGAAGCCGTGTACCCATTAAGCAGTTATTCCCCATCCCTTTCTCCCCCTATTTCCTGGAAACCACCAGTTTGCTTGCTTTCTCTATGGAGTTGTTTATTTTGGACATTTCATATAAATGGAATCACACAAAATGAGACTTCCTGTATCTGGCTTCTTCTTTCATTTAGCATGATGTTTACAAGGTTCATTCGTGTTGTGGCATGTGTTCCTTTCTTTGAATAATATTCATTCCTGTCTTTGAATAATAATTCCACTGAAAGGATATACCACCTTTTGTTTATCCGTTTATCAGTTGATGGACATTTCAGTTGTTTACACTTTCTGGCTACTGTAGATAGTGTTGCCAAGAGCTTTCGTGTGCAAGTTTTTACTTGAATACCTGTTTCAATTCTTTTGTATATATACCTAGGAGTGGAATTGCTGGATCATATGGTGATTCTATGTTTAACTTTTTGAGGAACTACCAAACTTTTCCACAGCAACTGCACCATTTTACATTTCCACTATCAGTGTTTGAAAGTTATAGTTTCTCCACGTCCTCGTCAACACTTGTTATTTTCTGGTTTTGGTTTGGTTTTGGTTATGGCCATCCTCGTGGTTGTGAAGTGATATCTCACTGTGATTTTGATTTGCATTTCTCTAGTGACTAATGATGTTGTGCATCTTTTAATGTGTTTGTTGGCCATTTGTATATTTTCTTTGGAGAGATGTCTATTCAAGTTCTTTGCCTGTTTTTTAATTGGGCTGTTCGTCTTTTTTGTTGTTGAGTAGTTAAGAGTTCTTTATATATTGATTACTAGACCCTTGTCAGATACCACCAAGAGTGGTATGATCCTTCAGCAACCACCAAGGGTCTTCCATTCTAGTGCATAGTGAGTCATGACATAACTAGAGGGCTGGGATCCAGCCAGTCACAGAGTCCCAGGTACAAAAGGTATTTGGATATGTTGTACCCATCCAAAATTAAAGGTATATTTTCTTGTAGAGCATGCATTTGTCAAATTCTGTTGCTATTCCTCTCAAATTTATTTATTTTTTAAATAAATTTATTTATTTATTATTATTATTATTATTTTTTGGCTGTGTTGGGTCTTCGTTGCTGCATATGGGCTTTCTCTAGTTGCGGCGAGAGAGGGCTACTCTTCGTTGTGGTGCGTGGGCTTCTCATTGTGGTGGCTTCTCTTATTGTGGAGCACGGGCTCTAGGCACGCAGGCTTCAGTAGTTGTGGCACATGGGCTCAGTAGTTGTGGCTCTCGGGCTCTAGATTGCAGGCTCTATAGTTGTGGCACACGGGCTTAGTGGCTCCGCGGCACGTGGGATCTTCCCGGACCATTGCTTGGATTCTTAACCACCACGCCACCAGGGAAGTCCCTCTTCTCAAATTTAGGGATAGCTGTTCTAGGTGTGTGAGTCATAGTTTTCAAAACTAAAGAGTTTTCAGGCTTTGAAGGAGAATAAAGGCAGTTCTTTTTATTGAACCAAGAATTCTCACATATCAATGTATCAGCCTTTAAACTTCTAGAACTAAGACTATTTCCTGATTCAGTGGTTAGTGATCTCATTCACCTCAATCAACAAATATTTATTGAGTTACCACTATGTGCTTGGCACATTGCTAGATACTAGAGATACAGTGCCTTATGATACAAGTCCAAACTCTCTCTTGACCCTGCATCCTCCTCCAAATCTGTTCCTCTCTGTTGTCTAACTGACTCAGTCCAGTTCCTTTCCACCAGTCTCTCTTGAGTCCTCTCTCGAGTCAGTCCTTTACCCTCCACATTGCTAACTCCAGTGAGTAAGTTTTCAGTCTTTTTCTTACTTGACCTTTCAACAGCATTTTGCACAGTTGATTATTCCTTTCTTTGAAATGCTTTCTTCACTTAGCTTCCAGAGTACTACATTCTCTGGATTTCCTCCTACCTTACTGGTGATTCCTTCTCAGTCTTTTTGTTTTCATCATCTAACTGACCTCTGAAAATTGGAGAGCTGTTTATTCCTCAAACCTCTATTCTTCCTTATCAACCCTATTTTCTTGTCATTTCACCCAGTCTCATGACCTTAAATATACACCAATCCTACCACCAAGGACTACCAATTTTTTTCTCCAAGTTAGACCTCTTCTCTGAATCTCATACTCTGATATCAAAGTGCCTACTTGACCTCTCCATTTGGATATCTAACAGACATCTCAAAACGGAACTCCTCCTCTTCCCCTCTAAAACCCACTCTTCCCACAGCCTGTCCCATCTCGGTAAATAGCAGCTCCATTCTTCCAGGAACCCAGGCCAAAAACCTTGGCAACATCTTTGACTCTCTTCTTTCTCTTTCACCCCACATTCAGTCTATCAGCAAACCCTCTTGGCTCTACATTCAGAATGTATCTAGAATTGGTCACATCCCAATATCTCTACTGCTTCTACCTTGTCCAAACCATCATTGTATCTCACCTGGATTACTGTCATAGCCTCTTTTTCCCTGCTTCTGTCCTTGCTCTCCTAGCAGCTAGAGGGAGCCTGTTAAAAGTAAGTTCTCTGATCAGAGGCTTTACACTTACCTACAAGGCCCTATATAATCTAACCCCCCTTTTACTTCCCTGACCTCATCTCCTACAACTCTCCCCTGTGCTTACTTTGTCCCAGTCACAAATGGTTCTTGTGCTTCCTTCAACAAAGCAGCTACATCCCTGCCTCAGGACCTTTGCTTTCCCCTAATATCTACAAAGCTCCTTCTCTCAGGTCTTTGTTAAAGTTCATTTTCCCCAGCACTCCCTTCCATTTCAAACTCTTCTTCCCAGATCTCTCAATAATCTGGGTGTTCCTCCCATGCCCCCAAGACTGAGCATTGAGGCTATTTCTCTCCCATGCCCCCATATGTTTATTCATCTTTAAGCTTTCTTTTGAACTGAGTCCCTCCAGTTTTGTTTTGTTTTGTTTTGTTTTAAGCAGTTTGAAAACTGCTTGTCTGTGAGGTTAGAAATAAAAAGCAGAGATTAGTGTCTGTGAATGGGTATGTCATTAAGGATTTAGAAATCATAGCAAAGGCACACTGAGCCCTTCCATTTCGTGATCACAGGCATAGTCCCTGTTTCACAGCCTTGAGAATGGAGCCCTGGAATGCTCCTGCTATGAGTACTGATGAACACAGCACTCCTACCAGTGCCAAGCCCCGAGCACTGTGGCTCAGGTGTCAGCATTTTGTCTTCTGTCAGCATGGTACGTCTTGGCAATCTTGGCATTCTCCTGGCATTCTAGTTGGTACCTCTTTCCCATGGCAGGCCCTGCTCAGTGAGTGGAGGTTCACTCAGTGTTGGCAGCAGTATTGAAATCCATGTATTAAAGGCAGTTAAGGGTTCCACATAATGAAGAGAGTGTGTTGATTCTACTGTGAAATGCCTCAGACTGTAAAGAAAAGGGCAACAGATCATGTCCAATGACGGTCTCTCTGGATAGCAGGTTAAGAGGTTTCATCTGGGTCATTGTTTCTCAGCTTGTCTGTAAACCTGCAGGCCTTCATGAGGGCCTTCTGGCGGGATCATGTTATTAAAGGCTGGAATGGTGTCTGTTTTGATTCATTATTTTAAAAGACAATGCATTATTTCTAATGAATTTTTAACCAAACAAGTATTATATAAATATGTTCTCCTTGCCTCTACTCTTTTCCTAGATGAGCTAATTTCCTAGATGACAAATAAGTAGATAAATAAATAATGTAATTTCAGATAGTGGTAATAGTGCTATGAAAAAAATTAAGTAGGTCTATTCCCCTGATGATGAACACTTGGGTTGTTTCCAGTTTTTCCTCTTTTAAACATTACTGCAATGAACATCCTTGTACTTATGCAAATGTGTGAATGTTTATATTGTATAAACAACTGAAAGATGGAATTACTGGGTCATATAGTCATATAATCAAAATTTTAATAGATAATGCCAAATTGGTCCCCAAGGTATCTATACTAATATTATTTAACTATATAATATGTAATATAATTAAAAGCAGTAATGTGTTTATGTTTTTTAATAAATAAAATATTTTTATTACTTTTAGTTACACTAGGAATATAGAATACATTCTCTTTGTTAAAAGTAAAAAATTAACAGAGGATAAAAATCCTCATGCCTTCACCAACTTGCAAATTTTTGCCTCTCTCAAAAGTTTTTTAAACTCCTCTCCCCTTGTTTTAATTTTTATTTCCATGTGGTTGACCATCTTTTCTAGTTTTTGACCATTTGTATTTCTTTTTTTCTTTTCTATTCGGATTGCATAGCAAAGACTGCTGGTTACCTCCTGTGATCCATTCTTCCTTCATCTTTAGTAATAGGAACCCCAGTTTTTAGCCAGGTCCATTGCTGCCCATCCAGAAGACTATATTCTTTGGCTTCCTTGGAGCTAAGTATAACTAGGTAAGTTTTAGCTAACAATACATAAGCAGAAGGGTTTGATATGACTTTCTGAAGGCTCCTTCAAGAGAGGAGGCACTCCCTCATCCCTTCACACATTCTATATATTGGAACACAGATGTAATGACTGGAGCTCTACCAGCCATCCTAGACTATGAGGACCATGGTGGTAGCTCAGTGAGCCAGAAAGTCTGGGTCTCTGAGCATTTGGTCAAGCTGCTGCACCAGCCCTCAACTTCTTTTGCATAAGAGAAATTTAACTTCTGTTTTGTTTAAGCACTCTTATTTTTGTTTTTTCCTGTTATATGCAGATAGTGAATACTTTTTATTTATTTATAGGAGTTCTTTGGTTTCTAGATACTCATTCTTTATTTATGAAAATGGTACATTTTCCTCCAATCTGTTGTAGTCCTCTCCCTTTGTTAGTAATGGTTTTTAATTTTGATGTCAGATTTACCTATCTTTGCTTTCATGGCTTTTGACTTTACTTTTTTTTTTTACTAACTTTTTTTTTAACTAACTTTTAAATGGATGTCTTTCCTGCCTTAAGATATAAACATAGTATCTTACATTTTCTTATACTTTTATATAAAATTTAAATCTTTAATTCATCTGGAATTTATTTTTGTGAATAGTGTAAGAGAGGACTCTTGTTCAGTTGGCTATCCATTTGAATAATAATTTTTCTAATAAGTGGCATGTCAAATTATCAGTTAATAGATTCTCATATATGTATAGGTTGGTTTTAGGACTCTAGTTCCATTGATCTTTGCTTCTGTGACATTAACACACTTTTAATTACTATAGCTTGATAATAAATTGTGATTTTTGGTAGGCAAGGTCTTCTTTCTTTGTTCTTTTTAAAAATATTAAACATCAGGCTTCCCTGGTGGTGCAGTGGTTGAGAATCCATCTGCCGATGCAGGGGACAACGGGTTCATGCCCCGGTCCGGGAAGATCCCACATGCCGCGGAGCGGCTGGGCCCGTGAGCCATGGCCGCTGAGCCTGCGCGTCCGGAGCCTGTGCTCCGCAATGGGAGAGGCCACAACAGTGACAGGCCCGCGTACCGCCAAAAAAAAAAAAAAATTAAACATCTACAGCACAATATTTATAAAACATATGTAAGATGTAAAGCATAGCAGTACAATGAACACTTGTTATCCACTGCTCAGTTTAAGGAAAAAATATTGCTACTACTTTGTCTTTGTTGCCCCCGCCCCCCCGCCAAGGTTCTCTTGGCTCTTTCACATTTCCACTTCCATGTGAAATGTTAGAATTAGCTTATAAATTGATCTTAGAATCAATTCATATAATTGAAGGCAATAATAGTTTCTGTATCAGTAATTGCTTTTTGGAAATTAATAAACCAGTTATTTAAATGTTTTTCCCATTTAAAAAGCAACTTGGGTTGTTTCCATGTCTTAGCTATTATAAAGCTTCAGTGAACATGGGAGTGCAGAAACCTTTTCAAGTTAGTGTTTTCATTTCTTTCAGATACATACCCAGAAGTGGAATTGCTGGATCATATGGTAGTTCTATTTTTAATCTTTTGAGGAACCTCCATATTGTTTTCCATAGGGGCTGCACCAATTTACTTTACCTTGCACAAGGGTTCCCCTTTCTCCACATCCTGGCCAATGCTTATTACTTGTTGTCTTCCTGATAATAGCCATTCTAACAGGTGTGAAGTGATAGCTCATTGTGGTTTTGATTTATATTCCTCTGATGATGAGTGATGTTGAGCACCCTTTATTCCTAGGTATTTTATTCTTTTTAATGCAAGTGTAAATGCTGTTGTTTTCTTAATTTCTCATTCTGATGGCTCATTATTAGCATATAGAAGTGCAGCTGATTTTTGTGTATTGATTTTGTATCCTACAAGTTTACTGAATTTGTTTATTAGTCCTGACAGTTTTTTAGTAGAGATTTTAGAGTTTTCTATATGTAATACTGTGTCGTTTGTAAATATAGTTTTATTTCTTCCTTTCTTTTTTTTTGGTACGTGGGCCTCTCACTGTTGTGGCCTCTCCCGTTGCGGAGCACAGGCTCCGGACGCGCAGGCTCAGCGGCCATGGCTCACGGGCCCAGCCGCTCCACTGCATGTGGGATCTTCCCGGACCGGGGCACGAACCAATGTCCCCTGCATCGGCAGGTGGACTCTCAACCACTGTGCCACCAGGGAAGCCCTATTTCTTCCTTTCTGATTTGAATTCCTTTACTTCTTTTTCTTCCTGAATACTCTGGCTAGGACTTCAAATACTATGTTGAATAAATGTGGTAAGAGTGGGTCTCCTTGTCTTGTTCCCGATATTAGAGGAAAAGCTTTCAGCTTTTCACTGTTGAATCTCATGCTAGCTGTGAGCTTGTCATATATGGCCTCTCTTATGTTGAGGTATATTTCCTCTATTCCCAGTTTAATGAGAGTTTTTATCATGAATGGATTGTGATTTTTGGCAAATGCTTTTTCTGCATTTATTGAGATGATCATATGCTTTTTATCCTTCATTTTGTTAATGCAGTGTGTCATATTGATTGATTTGTGGGCGTTGAACCATCCTTGCATCCCTGGAATAGATTCCACTTGACCATGGTATATTATTCTTTTACTGTATTGTTGATTTCAATTTACTAATATTTTGTTAAGGATTTTCATCTCATCTTTATTCATCAAAGATATTGGCATGTAATTTTCTTTTTTTATAATGTTGTTGTCTGGTTGAATTAAGGGTAATGCTGGCCTCATAAAAAGAGTTTGACCCACGTACCTATGGTCTTCTAATCTATGACAAAGGAGGCAAGAATATACAATGGAGAAAAGACAGTCTCTTTAACAAGTGGTGCTGGGAAAACTGGACAGCTACATATAAAAGAATGAAATTAGAACACTCCCTAACATCATACACAAAAATAAACTCAAAATGGATTAAAGACCTAAATGTAAGGCTGGACACTATAAAACTCTTAGAGGAAAACATAGGCAGAACACTCTTTGACATAAATGACAGCAAGATCTTTTTTGATCCACCTCCTAGAGTAATGTAAATAAAAACAAAAATAAACAAATGGGATCTAATTAAACTTAAAAGCTTTTGCACAGCAAAGGAAACCATAAACAAAACAAAAAGACAACCCTCAGAATGGGAGAAAATATTTGCAAATGATGCAACTGACAAGGGATTAATCTCCAAAACATACAAACAGCTCATGCAGCTCAATATCAAAAAAGGGAAATAACCCAATCAAAACATGGGTGGAAGATCTAAATAGACATTTCTCCAAAGACATACAGATAGCCTAAAAGCACATGAAATGAGGCTCAGCATCACTAATCATTAGAGAAATGCAAATCAAAACTACAATGAGGTATCACCTTACACTGGTCAGAATGACCATCATCAAAAAAATCTACAAACAGTAAATGCTGGAGAGGGTGTGGAGAAAAGAACCCTCCTACCCTGTTGGTGGGAATGTAAATTGGTACAGCCACTCTGGAGAACAGTATGGAGGTTGTTTAAAAAACTAAAATTAGAAGTACCATATCCAGCAATCCCACTACTGAGCATATACCCAGAGAAAACCATAATTCGAAAAGATACATGCACCCCACCCCGGTGTTCATTGCAGCACTGTTTACAATAGCCAGGTCATGGAAGCAACCTAAATGCCCATCAACAGAGGAATGGGTAAAGAAGATGTGGTACATATATACAGTGGAATATTACTCAGCCGTAAAAAGAGCAAAATAATGCCATTTGCAGCAACATAGATGGACGTAGAGTTGTCATAATGAGTGAAGCAAGTCAGACAGAGAAAGACAAGTATCATGATACCACTTATATGTGGAATCTAAAAAAATAGGGTACAAATAAACTTATTTGCAAAACAGAAGTAGAGTCACAGATGTAGAAAACAAACTTATGGTTACCAGGGAGTGGGGGTGGGGGGGATAAATTGGTAGATTGGGATTGACATATACACAGTACCATATATAAAATAGATAAGTAATAACAACCTACTCTATAGCACAGGGAACTCTACTCAGTAATCTGTAATGGCCTATATGGGAAAAGAATCTAAAAAAGAGTGGATATATGTATATTTATAATAATTCATTTTGCTGTACACCTGAAACTAACACAACATTGTAAATCAAGTATACTCCAATAAAAATTTTTTTAAAATAATAAAATAAAATGAGTTTGGAAGTATTCCCTCCTCTTCTACTGTTTGGAAGAGTTTAAGAAGGACCATTATACTGTTTTTAAGTGTTGTTCTTAGTTTTAAGTATAGTTTAATTTGTACTCATAATGGATTGTTGGTTAAAGATGGAACATGTGTGAAACACATGTCAAGATATCATAGATTAATGAGGAGCATGAAAAATGATAGTTCTGCAAAACTATTTCAAGATGCTCTTTATGAAATACGTAATTTGCATTCATCTGATCAAAATTTTTATGAAATATCAAGATGTTTCTAATACTTAAAAAACTACATGATTAAAGGAAGCTGGGTGAAGGGTATAAGGGAATTCTCTGTATTCTCTTTGCAGTTCTTCTGGAAATCTATAATTAACTCAAAATAAAAAGGTTTTTTAAATCATTTTAAATATAAAGACATTAGCCAGGCATGCCTTAGTTTAAAGTCATGTGTATTCATACATGCTTATAATTGGCATTTGCTATTTCCTATTCTTAAAGCTACTCTAGAGAAAATAATTTCAGGTTGGTTAACCAAATACAAATAGCAAGGTAAAGATACTGTATTGAATATCATGAAACATAGAAGGGGTCTAATCAAATTCAGATGATTTCATTTCTAAAATGAATTGTCAATTGAGAGACTCCATGTGGTATGAAATAAGGAAGAGGTTTGCTCTAAAAAGAATTCATTTTCAACTTACTATACAACTAGTGTTATAGATAGCTGGATGTTTATTTTATTATCATTGATCTTATTCTGTTTAGGTACTTCAGATTCTCAAAAGGAAAGATTTAAATACTTGAAAATATGAAAAAGAAAAAATATACAGGGTTATTCTGTCCAACTGGCTTTTTGTTTATTGGTGATAAAGATCTGAAGTATATGTTTGCTGAGAACTTCTCTCAAAGAGCAGCATGAAACCATTTCTTCTACCTTGATTAAACTAAACCTCCAGGGCTTCCCTGGTGGTGCAGTGGTTAAGAATCTGCCTGCCAATGCAGGGGACACGGGTTTGAGCCCTGGTCCGGGAAGATCCCACATGCTGTGGAGCAACTAAGCCCGGGCACCACAACTACTGAGCCTGCGCTCTAGAGCCCATGGACCACGACTACTGAAGCCCGCACGCCTAGAGCCCGTGTTCCGCAACAAGAGAAGCCACCGCAATGAGAAGCCCACACACCGCAACATAGAGTAGACCCCACTCGCCACAACTAGAGAAAGCCCGCACTCAGCAACAAAGACCCAACTCAGCCAAAAATAAATAAATAAATGAATTTATTTAAAAAACAAACAAAAAACTAAACCTCCAAATTATCAAAATAAGAGTTGATTTTTATAAGCTCAAAATGGAAGAATTTCAAGTATCAGGTTTTTAACGTTTGTTTGTTTTGGCTGCTATAATGTGGATTAAATTTCAGCCTACATCTCAATATACATTTGGTGCCAAGTCCATTTATTAAATTTAATTTTATATTAGAGTACAGTTGATTTACAGTGTTCTTTTAGTTTCAGGTATACAGCAAAGTGATTCCGTTATACATACATCCATTCTTTTTTAGATTCTTTCCCATATAGGTTATTACAAAATATTGAGTAGAGTTCCCTGTGCTATACAGTAGGTCCTTGGTGATTATCTATTTTATATATAGTAGTGTGTATATGTTAATCCCAAACTCCTAATTTATCCCTCCCTGCACCTATCCCCTTTGGTAACCATAAGTTTGTTTTCGAAGTCTGTGAGTCTGTTTCTGTTTTGTAAATAAATTCATTTGTATGTTTCTTTTAGATTCCACATGTAAGTAATATCATAGGATATTTGTCTTTCTCTGTCTGACTTACTTTACTTAGTATGATAATATCTAGGTCCATCCATGTTGCTGCAAATGGCATTTCATTCTTTTTTTATGGCGGAGTAATATTCCATTGTATATATGTACCACATCTTCTTTATCCATTCCTCTGTTGATGGACATTTAGGTTGCATCCATGTCTTGACTATTATAAATAGTGCTGCAGTGAACACTGGGGTGTGTGTACCTTTTCGAACTATGGTTTTCTCAGGATATTGGTTGTTAATCCATCTTTTAATTTTTTGACAATTTTATTTGACAACATGTGATTTTCTTTCCATAATAAAACAGTTCATCTACTGTGAATAGAAGTCAAAATTTGTCCTTAAATATTTTTTTTTTTTTTTTTTTTTTTTTTTTTTGCGGTATGCGGGCCTCTCACTGTTGTGGCCTCTCCCATTGCGGAGCACAGGCTCCGGACGCGCAGGCTCAGCGGCCATGGCTCACGGGCCCAGCTGCTCCGTGGCATGTGGGATCTTCCCGGACCGGGGCACGAACCCATGTCCCCTGCATCGACAGGCGGACTCTCAACCACTGCGCCACCAGGGAAGCCCTGTCCTTAAATATTAACAGTATAATTAAAGACTTTGCCACATGAGCTTTATAATAAAGCTTTAATAATATGCTGAACTAAGATGAAATATTTTTACTTAAAACTCCTTTATCTTGTGTCATAAGAAATTTTTTTAAAATAATTTTTTAAATTCCTAAGGAGGTTCACAGTATTATTTTTTAAAAAACATTCATTATTCAAGAAAGGTTGGGAAATACTGATCTTCATTGTAGGCCTGATCACTGAAATTGTACTGATTGATGTCAGATTGGGCCTGGATCCAGAATGGCCAGCCTGGAAAAGACGTACCATCCTCAGAATGTAGGGACAGGATGTGTCATGGGATGAGGCCCTTTAACTGAAGAGCACAACATTGCCACTCACTTTCAGAAGGGTAATGATTTCCCCCTTTCAATATATGTTGTTGCTTTGGTCTTAAAAGTAGGCAGATGGACACATGTATTGCTCAACTGCCCCATTATAATCAAAGATTAGAATGTCCAAAAGACTCTAGGCTGCTAAAAAAAAAACACATTACATATCCATTACATATGGTGAAGTTTTTTTGGTTACAGATTAAATGAAGAAAGACCAGGAGAGGGAATGCAGTAGAGTATTATGAAAGCAAGAGCTGAAAGAAAAATGGAGAGAGAATATCAATGAAGGTGTATGTTTTCATGTCATAGAAAATGATTGGTTGTAAGGAATAAATATCCACTTAAAGATATATTTGTGGGCTTCCCTGGTGGTGCAGTGGTTGAGAGTCTGCCTGCCAATGCGGGGGACACGGGTTCGTGCCCCGGTCCAGAAAGATCCCACATGCCGCGGAGCGGCTGGGCCCGTGAGCCATGGCCGCTGAGCCTGCGCGTCCGGAGCCTGTGCTCTGCGGCGGGAGAGCCCACAACAGTGAGAGGCCCGCGTACCGCAAAAAAATAACATAAAAAAAGATATATTTGTAAAAAGTTTATTTATAGGAAAAATACACAGGGAGCACATCAGTTCACTGCAATTTTAGAAACTGAACATACTCCTCTCTCTCTTTCTCTCTGTGTTATATGTGTTCTGTTTTCTTGACACCAGCTTCTCCTGCCATGTTGCTCATTGTGGGATGCCCCAAAACAGTGGTCTCAGCCATCAATTCTGTAGGACTTTAAGACCCAGAGCTCTCACCTAATTGACAGTATTCCAGTGCTTCAATTCCAGGTTCCTAGGAGAGAAAACATGATTGGCCTACCTTGAGTCAGTGTCTCAGCTAAACTTGACCAGGGATTGGAAAACAGTTGTGACTCAATAAAGTTGTCCCGCCTCGCCTGTGAACAAGGCAGGTCCTTAAGAAGTAGGGATATCTCTTGTTCAGTACATAGGAGAGAAGACTTGTTTAAGAAGGAATGGATTGGTGCCCTGAGCTCTGAAAAAAAAGAGGAGATTATAAAATATGTACGCCCCCACAAAAAAAAAAGACAAGAGTGTAATAGTCTCCTAAATGTAATCTTCCTAGGAAGATTAGGTCAGTTTACATAAATCGCAACAATATCTTTTTGGATCCATCTCCTGGATTAGTGGGAATAAAAACGAAATGAACAAACAAAAAAACAAATGGGACCTAATTAAACTTAAAAGCTTTTGCATAACAAAGGAAACCATAAACAAAACAAAAAGACAACCTACAGAATGGGAGGAAATATTTGCAAACTATGCAACTGACAAGGGATTAATCTCTAAAATATACAAACAGCTTGTACAGCTCAATATCAAAAAAACAAACAAACAACCCAGTCAAAAAATGGACAGAAGATCTAAATAGACGTTTTTCCAAAGAAGACATCCAGATGGCCAAAAGGCACATGAAAAGATGCTCAACATCGCTAATTATTAGAGAAATGCAAATCAAAACTGCGACGTATCACCTCACACCAGTCAGAATGGCCATCATCAAAAAGTCTACAAATAATAAATGCTGGAGAGGGCGTGGAGAGAAAGGAACCCTCCTGCACTGTTGGCGGGAATGTAAATTGGTGCAGCCACTATGGAGAACAGTATGGAGGTTGTTTAAAAAACTAAAAATAGAGCTACCATATGATCCGACAATCGCACTCCTGGGCATATATCCAGAGAAAACTATAATTCGAAAAGATACACGTGCCTCAGTGTTCATTGCAGCACTATTTACAATAGCCAAGACATGGAAGCAACCTAAATGCACTTCAACAGAGGAATGGGTAAAGAAGATGTACATGTATACAATGGAATATTACTCAGCCATAAAAAAGAATGAAATAATGCCATGTGCAGCAACATGGATGGATCTAGAGATTATCCTAAGTGAAGTAAGCCAGAGAAAGACAAATATCCTATGATAGCACTTATACGTGGAATCTAAGAAAAATGATACAAATGAATATATATATAAAACTGAATCACTTTGCTGTACACCTAAAACTAACACAACATTGTAACTCAACTATACTTAAATTTTAAAAATTTTTTAAAAGAAAGAAAATAAATAAAAACAAATGATACAAATGAACTTATATACAAAACAGAAATAGACCCCCAGACAAGAAAAACTTACTGTTACCAAAGGAGAAAGTTGGGGGGGAGGGATAAATTAGGAGTTTGGAATTAACATATACACACTACTATATATAAAATAGATAACCAAGAAACACCTACTGTATAGCACAGAGAACTGTACTCAGTATTTTGTAATAACCTATAAACGAAAAGCATCTGAAAAAGAATATACATATATATATATATGTATGTATAACTGAATCACTTGAAACTAATACAACATTGTAAATCACCTACACTTCAATTTAAAAAATCAGGTCAGTTTACAAAGTGAACCACCCACTGTCCATTCTATAACCTTAGGCAACTTTGTTTCCCCAATAATCTTTACAGCTGATTCCCATCCAACAGGAATGAGGGCCCTAGAAGATGAGATAAAGTAAATGATTAAAACTTTAGGAATTTAACCAAAACTTTTCCTAAGACCTGTACTGTAATGTCTGTCAAGGTATGGATAGATACCTTGGTCTGCAGTCTGTTTCCCAGCTATAGTCATGATAAAAGTCTGTTTAGGCAGATGACAAATCAGACTGGGGAGCTCCATTAAGTTCCATCCAGCTCACCTAGCTTGGTAACCGCCAACATTCAAATGGCCTAGTCCTCCCACTCCAAAGTGGTGGGGTTGGGTTTGTCTTGAGCCATTCATGCATAGCACAGGTGAGTAGTAGCAAGGGCATTCATAAGGAGGAACACCACTAGGGGTAGATGTACTGAGTGATAATACTACCAGCAGAAGCTCTTAATGGTCCCCATTTATCAGTGTGGATGTCACTTTTCTTAAAGGACTAAGACCTGGTTGACAGAATGTTCTCAGATGCTTTGGTAACCAAATGCCTATACAGGAATACATTCTCTAGGGATCTGGACATGTGTCAGCTAAGTTTGGAGATCAGGGTAGTACAGAGCCCCCTTACAGGTGAACCAGAGATATATTGATGAGTAGACTTGTATAAAAGAAATTTCCTAGCCATAGTACACAAATAATCAATCCTCCTTTGGTAGGCAGTCTTTCTCAGTGTGTATTGGAAGGGAGTCATGCAGTTCTAGTGGATCGTCTTCTGTATGTTGCCTCTCAGTGCTAGGGCATTTGTGATAGGGGCCAGGGATACTGGTCTTAGGTACAAGGCATGTGCTAAACCTTCTCATTAAGTAAAATGAAGGTTAGGATAAGCAGTTATCAGAAATGTCCAAGAGGGCCTCTTTATCCTAGATGGTGTCAGTCAGTCTGTCCTGAAACTAGTTTTAAAAGGTGACTTTTTTCCTAGTCTAGTCTCATCTAAAGAATCAGAAATGGCAGTATATTAGCAAATTGCTTCCTTCTCTTTTCCCTTTCCTTCCTCATTAAGTTCTTCCTTTATATCAGGCACTGTACTGGTGTTGGGATACAGTGATGAACAAGCAAACAGGATCCTTACCTTTGTGGAGCCTACATTCTATTGCAGGGAAAATACAGTAAATGTGTAAACAATAAATAAAACAATTACAGGTACTGATAAGTGCTGATACAGACAGTAAACTGGGTAATGGGGTAGAGAGTAATGAAACAGGGCCTTGGTCAAGGGAGAAGAGTCTATTGGAGGAACCAAAACAAAGGCCAAGGAAGAGCAGTACAAGATGAGGTGAGGGAAGTGGTAGGCAGATTCTGGAGCTATATTAGGCCATGGTAGAGGAGTTTAGATTTTGTTCAAAATGGAGTAGGTAAGCACTGGAGCATTTTAAATAGGAGAGTGATTCACTCTGGTTTGTTTTCCTCTAGTTGTGCTGTTTGTGCTGTTTCCTCTAGTTGTGCTGACTGGAGTATGGAGAGGCTAGAGTGGAAGCAGAGAGACCAGTTAAAAGGCCATGATGATAGTGCAGGAGAGAAAGCTGGATAATTTGGGCCAAGACTAGCAGGATTCTAATGAGAAGTGGTCAAAATTGAGAGAGAGATAGGTTGAAATTGGAGATAGGGTTGTTAGCCCTTAGTGAGTGTATATCCTGGGTATGGTCTACAAATATGTCAGATGGCCATTCCACTTTTGGGACCTTACATAAACCTACCAAGGTATCTGTAAAAAGATCTATTGCCCCCATAAGGTACTCTGGTTGTGTATATACCAGGCTATACTGGGTTGTCTGTCTGTACAGTAAGTAATTAATAACAAGTAAACCCTTGCTAGACCTCATCTACAGGAACACAGAGGTCCCTTAGTCCCACATGCAGAATGTCAACTGAATGAAGAACTTTGGGAGTGTCTCAGGGTTCTCATCATATCCCTCAGGGTACTTGAGGCTGAATGACAGGTTGGTGAGGCAGGCTTGGTGGCTGCCCTGACCCTAGACTTGGACCTGTCAGCTCAGTCTGACATACCACATGTATGACCAGCAAATACAAAGCAAGTCATGAACAACCTCACTTGTTCTATTATAGCGGATAACTCTGTTTATTCTCAGCTCTCCTGCTCTCAAATTTCTGACTCGGTGCTCAACCTCCATACCTGCTTCTAGCCTTTTGGTTCGGATGCCCATCATGTCACCCTTTGAACCCTGTTCTCAGTTCTGCTTTCCTGTCTGATCTCAGCATCCTTTTTTCCAGCTCCCTGCTCTCCCAAACACACCTATTATTATATTGAATGAAAAATTTTCTGCTGAAATTGTGGCCACAGAGCCCCACTAGAGGTGGTGACTCAGACTTGTACCCCAAGGGTTGTTTTATTTAGTTAGGTACTACTCTTGAGCCCACAGGGCCACAACCTTTTGCCTTAAATTGTCTTACAGACAGACAAGTGCTTCCTACGCTCTTCCATTGGGCAAGCTCAGAGATTCACTGGATTGGAGCAAAAGTGAATGAACTAATGATCTTATTTGTGATACAACTTCAGCTAAGATAGGTCAAGGTTGATTAAATAGAAGGGATCAGTTGGCTCAATAAGTAAGATACCAAAGCTGTATCCAGGGCAGAAACAAAGAAATGGGGAAGCAGTGCGTTCTGTTGAGGGACATGTGAAAACCGTGAAGGTTGTCAGCTCAAAATAGTCTGCATTTCCTTCTTGCCTGTAGATATTTCCATTGGGCTTTTGCCCTGTTCCCCTACCCCAGTTGAATTTTGGGGTGCTTCACAGCATCTGACAGTTCATACATTAAGAAAATAACACTGAATTCCTATCTTACGCTGTGCACTGGCTCCACATTGGGGATATAAGGATGAGTAAATTGCAGTGGCTTTCTGACTCACCTCTGCTTCTGCTTCCCTGATCCATCCCCCTGCCACCTGAAACCCATCATTTCCCTTCCTGAGAAACTGTAGCAGTGCTATAAATGCTTAATAAATACCTCATGAATAAATGGAAATTATTTCTAAGTTCCTTTTGTTCAGAGACTCTTTGCACTAAATCTTTGTATTTATGTTTCCTCCAAATCAAATCTCATGTTTTACACTTACATTAATTTTTTTCTTGCCCTGATGTTTGCAGCTCTTCCATGTTTAGAGTCTTCTGCATTTTTTATGTCCCTCCTGTTGATTTAATCTCATAGGTCACTTGTTCTAAAATAATAAAAGTTAAGCTTTGTGCTTGGTTCTATGGCATGTCTTGTATATAGTTCTATTTCTGGATATGATGCCATTTGTGAATATGCTTTTAATTATTTCTCAGTTTTATTATTGAACAAGCTCATTGTCTTAATTATGCTTACAAAGTTTGGTAATATGCTTATAGTCTGACGTTCAAATAAGTAGCATTAACATTATTCATTGGTTTTTAAGGGTCTAAATTTTACTCAACTTATCTGTTATGATTTTATTTTATATGGATATTATATGTGTCACAATTTAATCATTCACTAATAAATTTATTAAGTTTTCAAGGTTTCTGAAACACAAAATTGGGGTTAAAAAAAAACTTGTGTTCTTGCTGTCCAGGTTACTACAAAGAACTTCACTGTTCTATAGATTTATATTCATCCATCCTTCCTTCCTTCTGTCCTTCCATCCTTCCGTTCTTTTTCTTGTGCCTGCTGAGATTTGAGACAATTCCTTCTCTAGATGTTGAGAAATATGGAATTATGGCAGGGACTCAGGTACTGACTATCCCAGCTCCTTTGGCTTTAATATGGACAGAGGGGCTTCCATTTTAGAGAAAATTGTGCTCAAATCAGTTTTTCCACTTTCTAAGTACGTAATATGAGCAAGTGTTTTCTTTTAACTTCCCTTAGCCTCAGTTTCCTCATCTGTGAAATGGAGATAACACTGTGCTCAATGCTGGCATAAAAATTAAATTAGATAATGCGTTTAAATGCTCAGCACAATACCTAGCATATCAATACTTTTAAAATGATGGTGTAGTAATGCTAATCTTCCCTCTGCAAGCCCAGTACAAGAAGGATCAGTCAGCATAGCAGCATGCCTCTGCCTCTCCCGCAGTCCTTCACACACACCTCTCCCCTGCATCTAAGGAATACAAGCCCAAGATAAGAGTCCTCAAGAGGAAACATGTCTAGTTCTCCTCCTTGCGCTCTCATTATCTGCTGATGATGCTGACATGAATTCCTGCAGAGAATGGTCTTATGCCAGATGTATGACCATTTTCTTGACTCTGCCAGTGGAGGCCTAGTGAGGGTATTCTTACTCTGACTCACCAATAAATTTTTGGTAAGAGATAGGCCTTGAGATGTGTGGTTATTAAAATATACTTTTAAATGTTCTAAAGGTGTAGGGTAGGATCATGGGAGAAAGTGGCTGAGACAGGGTAGTAAACAAGATCAACATATTTAACACTGTGGAGAAAAGGTCAAGAACCTAAGAGGCCAGGACATCAGACGGACTATCTATTTGAATGTCAAAATCAATAAGAATTACACTAGAAATAGTGTTGGAGTGACATGAACCAAAAGGTAAAATCAAGGAATGAAAGGGAGTGACCTTGGGGAGCCTTCAATCCTGCAATAAGGAAGGGTGGTGGGTGGTAAAGTCTAATGTTATGTGACTCAGAGCAGGGGATTTGGGTAGAGAGCAGGTGGAGAATGGTGTGAAAGTAGCAATGAGGAACCAGAATGACACCAACCAGACCTCATGTTTGAAGGGTGTGGAAGAGAAAAAGAGTTGCATCTAAGAGAGCTACAGGGAAATCAGCATCCTCAGGGGAAAGTACAGTTTCAATTTAAATAAGAAGGTAAAGGAAGTTGAAGAAAGCTTCAGAGAAGAGATCCAGGACCTGGGGATTTTGCTGTTGTCTACCCATGAGTCCACAGGGCTCAGTGGAAGGGTTAGGATTTCTGGAGATGGTATAGAGGCTTGGAGTTCCCCCTCCTCCTCCTCTTCATCATCATCATCATCATCATCTTCATCTCTCCCTTGCATACATCCTCAGTTCTTTTGCCTCTTTCTCACTTCAGCAGCCTCGCCTGGCTGAACCACAGCACTGATTAAATCCAATTCTTTGCCTATTCCATGCCTGTAAAATCATGCTGCTGAGCTTGCATTAAATTAATGATCATAACCTTAAGTGGGCCCATAATGCTGCCTGGCAATCATACTAGATTTCTCCAGTCATTTTCTGTTTCATTTCCTCCTAGATGATTATTGCATGTCTTCAATCTCCTTACATGTTCACCATCTCCTCCCCAGTCTTCACTTTCAATTGATGACCTTGATTCCTAGTTACAGAAAAGAAATAGAAGAAAAAGAGCTTTCACAGGCTTTCACAACCATACCTACCTACTACTTGTAGTAGTATCCGTATCCTCTGCTTTCTTTCCTCTTACTGTGAAAGAGCTAACCTAATAAGTGCTTCATAATTCTTTGTCTTATATCAGTTTTACCCTCTCTGAATCATTGTCTTATACATGAAAATATGCTTGTATTTTCCCCCATCTTAAAAATAATCCTCCTTGACTCCACTTTCCCCTCTTACTATTGCCTTGTTTCAGTTAAACTTCACAGCAAAACTTCTTGGAAGAGTTGTCTGTAGTCTGTTGCTAGTTTTTGTCTTCCCATTCTTTTTTTGTACTCAAGCCAGTCATATTTCTGCTCCCAAAATTCCATCAAAACATTTCTCTACAGTTATCTGACTTAACATTCAGGAGCAGAGTTAACCACTGTCTCCTCCTTGTAATACCTTCTTCACTTTATTTTAAAATACTTGTCAAGAACTATGCAGATCTAAGATTTTACCCTATTTGTAAGCTAACAAGTTAGCTTGCCAGTTTCATGAATAGTGGTAGAAGACACAAGACTTCTACATCAGAGATGAAAGACAGTTTATTACTTACAGCAATAGCAGTAGCCAGAGTAGGAGTCTTTTTGTACTGGTTCCCTTAGCACTAGTTACTCTGAGACAATGTGAAGGGGGCCAGACTACACCTTTCCACATAGTGAGTTGAGTTATTAGAAACGAAACCTGATCTTAGAGAACCCAAATATTTTATAATGGTCAATAAGCATGCCTTCTCTTTGCTCCAGAGGGAGATAGTACCAAGTTTTCCAAGGCTGTTTGCTATACAGACATTCTTGAAAAAGATCATATGGAACTATCATATCATATAAAATATTATATCACTGACTATCAAGACAGGCAGTGCCTTGCTTGCAATGTGTACAGAAACACGAGAGACCCATGGAGAACTGTCTCACAATTCCTCCCTCTCTGACCACTTCTTTTCTCTCTCCTCTCCTTCACTTCCCAAGACTCTAGGTCTGGGCTGTCTAGTACTATAGCCACTAGCTCATGTAGCTATTTAAACTAAGTTTTCAGTTATTCAGTTGCATTAGCCATATTACAGGTGCTCAATAGCCACATGAATGGCACAGATATATAAATATTTCATCATCTCAGAAAGTTCTATTAGACAGCACTACTCTGCATGTTTGAGTGCTCCTAAGCTCAGCCTTTGGATGTTTCTTTCTGTATTCTATTCCTATATAGAAATAGAGATTTCTATAGAATCTTGTAGAATAAGATTTATTATGGAATAAATATTTATATATATTTCTCTCTCTTTCCTTTCTATATTCCCTCCCTTGGTGATCTCATCTAGTCTCAAGGCTTTAAATATGACTCTCAAATTTGTATAATCCTAAATTTCTCCCCAGAAGTCCAGATTTAATTCTTTAATAGCATTCTGCACACCTTTACCTGAATGCCTAGTAGGCACCTCAAAAGTAACGGCCCAAACTGAACTACTGACCTTCTTGCCACAGCTGCTCCCTCTCCCACCAACAAATCTGTTCCTCCTGCAGTCTTCCCAGTATGAATTAAGTCAGTTCTCTTCTTCCAGTTGTTCAAGCAAACAAACAACAGTTTAAAAAAAATCAACCCTTAGATTCATCCTTGACCTCCCTCTTTTCCACAAAACCGACACATCTGTCCCACTGGCTCTTGTTTCAAAATATATCCAGAATCTGACTTTTCACCCTTCCCCTGCTACCACCTGGTCCAAGCCAACATCATCTTTTACCTGGATTATTCGAGGCAAATTTGGCCCCCTTTTGGGTCTCCCTGCTTCTACTCTTGTCCCCTGTGGTCCATTCTCATAAGAGCAGCTAGAATGGTCTTGTTTAAAAAGTAAGTCAGATCATGTATTTCTCTGCTCAGAATTCTTTAGTAGCTTCCTATCTCACTCAATAAAAGTCAAAGTCTAGTCACACTGGCATTCTCACTCTTGCTAAAATATTCAAGACATGCTCCCACCTCAGAGCCTTTATAGTTGGTGTTCTTTCCACCACTTTCCCCCCCCAACGCAGCTCCACACATGTGCTTTTTCCCTCATGATACTGACTTATTGAAGAGACCAGGCCAGTTGTCTTATAGTGAGCCATATAATGAATTTCTCTGTTTACTTATGGTGGTGTGTAGCTTATTTCTCTATTGCCTGTATTTCCTATAATTGGACGTTAAATCTGAAAGTTTGATTAAAGCTAAATATTCTTGGCAAGAAAAATCCATACATGATATTCAGTCTTCATATTACATCGAATTGGAAGGTACATATCTGATTATCCCACCATTAGTGATTCTAAGTTTAACCAAGGTGTTAAGGTGGTAACTTTCAGATCCGTCCATTATAAATTTACATTTTTACCTTTGTGATTAACAATCTGAAGGGTGAATGTTATTTTTTTAATCATGTGATTTTTAATAATGTTTTTTAGCTATATAAGTTCGTTTTTTCAAATAAAGTATTTTTTAGAGATCCATCCAATATATAAAACAGATAACAGCTGAACTATTCTAGTTGCAGTGGGAAATGGCTAGTATTGGCAGCTTCCAAGGGAACTGTGACGAGCGCAGTTTGTAATTCACAGAGCCCAGCCAAGTGCTGGAGGAAACAGAGGCCCAAAGAGGATCCATGAAGTCTTAAGGCGGCCTAGCATCTCATGAGAAAGGCTCAGTGCGCTTTGTGTTAGAGCACAGTGTGGGGAGCTCTCACTTCCTGGGAAAGCCGTGGTTATGGATGATCACTAGAATGGCACTTGGTTTTTCCCTGGCAGTCCACCCACTGTTTTTAGTTGTCTGAGTGCTGTCTTTGACATTCTATCTGTTCTGCAGATGTGAAATTTGAAATTACTTCATTTTTAGCGTGTGTTGGGCTGCAGACTTTTTTTGTTTCCCTTTTGGAAATTCTTCATCCACAAAGAATTCCAGAATCAGACATTATTCATCTTATGTCTGGAACACTAAAATCTCATGAGCTTCCATATGTCTTACCTCTTTCCACCTTTAGAATATTGAAAATGCTGCCACAACTGAAGTCAGTTTTATCATTTCCTTGCTGCTTGCTTCCTTTCTGCACCTAATTTATCATACAGCCTTAATGTGCCTTTGTAAAGAATTGAACAAGTAAATTTGGTATATCCACAGAATGTATCTAAGATGTATGGTATATATTTTTATTTTCATGAAAAGAGGTCTCCCTATATTAAGTGGAAAAAGCAGATAATAAACTATAATTGTCTCACTTTTGTTAAAAAATTAATATTCACAAAAATCCCATGTCTATTTCTGTGAATGTTTATGTGTGTGTTGAAAGTCAAAAAAGGCAAAAATGTTCATATTGATATTATCTCTGGGTGTGATCTTTATTTTCCTCTTTGTATTTCTCTCTTTTTTTTTCCCAGCAGTCGTGTCTTATTTCTACAGTCATTACTTTTATAAAGATTAAAATTGTTTTTTGAAAAAATAAGCAATAATAACTTTGATCTGTCAAATCCAAGCTACGTTGAAAGCGATTCCAGGCTCATCCTCTGCTTACTCCATCCATGCCATCTGTTGGGATTTTTCCCTGTTCTCTTATTGTCCCATTCAAGCAAGTTTTCCCCTGACCCAGGCTTGTATTTATTTTACTCCAGGTTCCTGGTCCTCTCCTAGAATTGCTCACTTGGCTCTGGAGAGATTCTCTGTTCTCTTGTACCCAGATAAACTTGTCAGAAAAGGAAGGGAGGATGCAAAAATTATGGTCTAAAAGGAACTGTCACTAGAATGTGATCAAGGCCCAGAAGTGCCCCAGTATACACCTGTTGAATGAATTGATCTATTCTTTTTTGTCTCATTTATTTTATAAGTTCCTATAATCAGGAGCTTTGCTTGTTTTCTATAATGCCGTAAACATTTTGGGTACTTAATATACATTAATGAATAGTCCTTTTTTTTTAAAGACCCATAATTTACCTAATAAAAGTGAATGTAGGATCTGTTGTCAACTTTGACCAGAATTTGTGCTTGCACAGGGTTATAGAAAAGGACAGGATTTAAAGATAACTTACATTCAGCTCGTACTCATAGATTTGTGATCATGGGTAGTCACATAAGCCTCTGAGCTTCCTTCATTTATAGCCTCACTGATTCTCTTCTGGACTGTCTCTGCAGAGGCCTTCTGCCTGGTCTGCCTGGCTTTGGTCTTGCTTCCCCAACTCTGTCCTCTGCAGTGCTACACAGTGATACACCCACAGTGTAAATCTGACCTAGTCCCCACCACCCCCGACTGAAATCTCTCAGGGACTCTCTGATGCTACATTGCCTCCCACCCAACCCCCACCATTTAGCGGTAGCACCTAGAAGCCTCTCTTCAAACTTGCCACTGGAATAACACCAAACTCCCAGTAGCTCCTCACACCTCCCAGGCCTCCTGGGGCCACCTCCTGCCTTGCTCCATTTGTCCACAAGGTATCTTTCTGCAGCCACTGCTTCTGCTTAACTCCAGGCTGGGCTTGGCAGCCCTCCTCTCTGGGGTGCCTTCCTTGATGTAAAAGATATTCTGTTTCTCTGCCCACTCACACTGCAAGCTGTTTGAGGCAAAATTATAGGATCTGTAGTTCCCTTGTCTTGAAGAGTACCTGGCAGCATTCAAATGTTTATTAAACTGTATTGTATATATGTTCTTCTAAACCATCCAAATGATTTTTATTTACAGAATGTGATTTCATTTTTATATAATCTCCTCCAAAATAAGAAAAAGGCTTAGAAAAGGAAAATACATCAATTAAAGTAACTTAAAACACTACCAGCAGTCAGAGATGACTATTTTTTGGAATATATTATAGAGAATTTTTTTAAATTATAAAATGGTCAAAGTTTAACCTCCTGATTTTCCTTTGGAGCCAGTACTCCAAGAAATCAGTAGCTTTGCAAATTACATGCATTAAAAATTAATAGCCAGTTCATTGTGCTTCCCACATCAAAGAATACAAAATAGTTTTCTGGTAAATATATAGCTTTTTTGTAATTCAAAACAAGAAAGAATTTTTTGCTTTTCTCGTGTTCCCTAGACCCCAGAGCCATCTTTTGTCCTATTTTTCCAGAAGGGAAGGCGAATCCCAGTGAGGGAAGTGACTTGACCATCTTACTGAGCTGGTCAGTACAGAAGCAGAAGCTGGGAGGAGGAGCCCCTGACTGCCCACCTGGTGCTTTTCCCCTCAGGCACATTTCCTCTTTCTCCACTGGAGTAAAGATAAAAGTAAGTTTTTAAGCACTTCTAATTCCTGTATGCTCAAATGCTGCATGAGATGTTCTTATTTTACTTTTAGTCTCATTAAGACATTAGCCCTAAACCTAGAGCATTAATTGTTCTTTCATGTTCATATGTATAATTTCTTTGAGCACAAGAAAAATATTGCCTTCTAAGAGATTTCTTAATTTGTTTTCTCAACTATTTTTGAAGAGAACACAACAAATAAAATATTCCAGGTCTCCTTTTTTATCCTGCAAATACATATAGTATATGTTTTTGTATTCCTCTAAATTGTACTCTCGGGATCAGTTTCCATACTGAGTCATCCACCACCGAGCACCCGTGTTTTCCAGGCAAACTGTTTTATTATTTCTAAATGACTCATTCCTTCTGAATCATCAAACCTTATGTAGTCTGTTAAATAAAAAGTTTTAGGCACTTTTCTACAATTTTTCTTCTTCCAGACTTCAAAATGTCCCATTTAAATGACATGGCTATTCAACCAGTTTTCCCTTGCATCTACGATTTATGTGGATCATTTTCTTCTTGAACCCTTTCATAATTTGAGATAAGCAGAGGAAGTTCTTTACCTCATACCCTCTGCTCCAGATGTTTCCTGAAATAGAACACATAAATAGCAACTTAAAAATATGTGTAACATCGTTCTCTGTTTTCCATCATTATATTTATGCTGTTTAAGGTTTTATTAACTTCCCAAATTTCTACATGAATTTAGGGAGAAACACCTGTAAAAGAAAAGTATAGCTTTAATGTTTGTTGGTACACAAAATCTTTGGAATTCAGCATGTTGGAAGAATGTATCACTTTCCTCCCTTGACTTCCATGTCATATTTGGCTGGTTCTCTTCCTGCCCTTTGGAAATTCATTCTCTATCTTCTTCCTTGAATCATTCTCCTCACCCTATACATACCAGCCTTCCTCAGAGTTTTTTTTGTTTTCTTTTTTTTGTCTCATTATTCTCATATTCTTTTTTTTTTAATTTTATTGGAGTATAGTCGATTTACAACGTTGTATTAGTTTCAGGTGTACAGCAAAGTGAATCAGTAATACATATACATATATCCACTCTTTTTTTTTTTTAGATTTTTCTCCCATATAGGCCATTACAGAGTATTGAGTAGAGTGCCTTGTGCTATATAGCAGGTTCTTATTAGTTATCTGTTTTATGTATAGTAGTGTGAATATGTCAGTTCCAATCTCCCAGTTTATCCCTCCCACCCCCCCATCCCCTGGTAACTATAAGTTTGCTTTCTACATCTGTGACTCTACTTCTGTTTTGTAAATTAAGTTCACTTGTACCTTTTTTTTTTAGATTCTACATATAAACGATATCATATAATATTTGTCTTTCTGTGTCTGACATACTTCACTCAGTATGACAATCTCTAGGTCCATCCATGTTCTGCAAATGGCATTATTTTGTTCTTTTTTTATGGCTGAGTAATATTCCATTGTATATATGTACCACATCTTCTTTATCTGTTCTTCTGTTGATGGACATATAGGTTGCTTCCATGCCCTGGCTATTGAAAATAGTGCTGCAGTGAACACTGTGGTGCATGTATCTTTTTGAATTACGGTTTTCTCAAGGTATATGCCCAGCAGTGGGATGCTGGGTCATATGGTAGTTTTACTTTTAGTTGTTTTTTTTAATGTCTATTCTTATGCTAATACCACATTGTATTGAGTACTGTAGCTTTATAGTAAGTTTTTTTTTTAACATCTTTATTGGGATATAATTGCTTTACAATGGTGTGTTAGTTTCTGCTTTATAACAAAGTGAATCAGTTATACATATACATATGTTCCCATATCTCTTCCCTCTTGCGTCTCCCTCCCTCCCACCCTCCCTATCCCACCCCTCCAGGCGGTCACAAAGCACCGAGCTGATCTCTCTGTGCTATGCGGCTGCTTCCCACTAGCTATCTGCCTTACGTTTGGTAGTGTATATATGTCCATGCCTCTCTCTCGCTTTGTCACAGCTTACCCTTCCCCCTCCCCATATTCTCAAGTCCATTCTCCAGTAGGTCTGTGTCTTTATTCCTGTCTTACCCCTAGGGTCTTCATAAACTTTTTTTTCCTTAAATTCCATATATATGTGTTAGCATACGGTATTTGCCTTTCTCTTTCTGACTTACTTCACTCTGTATGACAGATTCTAGGTCTATCCACCTCATTACAAACAGCTCAATTCATTTCTTTTTATTGCTGAGTAATATTCCATTGTATATATGTGCCACATCTTCTTTATCCATTCATCCGATGATGGGCACTTAGGTTGTCTCCATCTCCAGGCTATTGTAAATAGAGCTGCAATGAACATTTTGGTACATGATTCTTTTTGAATTATGGTTTTCTAAGGTTATATGCCCAGTAGTGGGATTGCTGGGGCATATGGTAGTTCTATTTGTAGTTTTTTAAGGAACCTCCATACTGTTCTCCATAGTGGCTGTACCAATTCACATTCCCACCAGCAGTGCTGGAGTGTTCCCTTTTCTCCGCACCCTCTCCAGCATTTATTGTTTCTAGATATTTTGATGATGGCCATTCTGACTGGTGTGAGATTATATCTCATTGTAGTTTTGATTTTCATTTCTCTAATGATTAATGATGTTGAGCATTCTTTCATGTGTTTGTTGGCAGTCTGTATATCTTCTTTGGACAAATGTCTGTTTAGGTCTTCTGCCCATTTTTGGATTGGGTTGTTTGTTTTTTTGTTACTGAGCTGCATGACCTGCTTGTAAATTTTGGAAATTAATCCTTTGTCAGTTGCTTCATTTGCAAATATTTTCTCCCATTCTGAGGGTTGTCTTTTGGTCTTGTTTATGGTTTCCTTTGCTGTGCAAAAGCTTTGAACTTTCATTAGGTCCCATTTGTTTATTTTTGTTTTTATTTCCATTTCTCTAGGAGGTGGGTCAAAAAGGATCTTGCTGTGATTTATGTCATAGAGTGTTCTGCCTATATTTTCCTCTAAGAGTTTGATAGTTTCTGGCCTTACATTTAGGTCTTTAATCCATTTTGAGCTTATTTTTGTGTATGGTGTTAGGGAGTGATCTAATCTCATACTTTTACATGTCCCTGTGCATTTTTCCCAGCACCACTTTTTAAAGAGGCTGTCCTTTCTCCACTGTATATTCCTGCCTCCCTTATCAAAGATACGGTGACCATATGTGCCTGGGTTTATCTCTGGGCTTTCTATCCTGTTCCATTGATCTATCTTTCTGTTTTTGTACCAGTACCATACTGTCTTGATTACTGTAGCTTTGTAGTATAGTCTGAAGGCAGGGAGCCTGATTCCTCCAGCTCTGTTTTTCATTCTCAAGATTGCTTTGGTTATTCGGGGTCTTTTGTGTTTCCATACAAATTGTGAAATTTTTTGTTCTAGTTCTGTGAAAAATGCCAGTGGTAGTTTGATAGGGATTGCATTGAATCTGTAAATTGCTTTGGGTAGTAGATTCATTTTCACAATGTTGATTCTTCCAATCCAAGAACATGGTATATCTCTCCATCTATTTGTGTCATCTTTAATTTCTTTCATCAGTGTCTTATAATTTTCTGCATACAGGTCTTTTGTCTCCTTAGGTAGGTTCATTCCTAGATATTGTATTCTTTTTGTTGCAATGGTAAATGGGAGTGTTTTCTTGATTTCATTTTCAGATTTTTCATCATTAGTGTATAGGAATGCAAGAGATTTCTGTGCATTAATTTTGTATCCTGCTACTTTACCAAATTCATTGATTAGCTCTAGTAGTTTTCTGGTAGCATCTTTAGGATTCTCTATGTACAGTATCATGTCATCTGCAAACAGTGACAGTTTTACTTCTTCTTTTCTGATTTGGATTCCTTTTATTTCTTTTTCTTCTCTGATTGCTGTGGCTAAAACTTCCAAAACTATGTTGAATAAGAGTGGTGAGAGTGGGAAACTTGGTCTTGTTCCTGATCTTAATGGAAATGGTTTCAGTTTTTCACCATTGAGGGCGATGTTGGCTGTGGGTTTGTCATATATGGCCTTTATTATGTTGAGGAAAGTTCCCTCTGTGTCTACTTTCTGCGGGATTTTTATCATAAATGTGTGTTGAATTTTGTCAAAAGATTTCTCTGCATTTATTGAGATGATCATATGGTTTTTCTCCTTCAATTTGTTAATATGGTGTATCACGTTGATTGATTTGCGTATATTGAAAATCCTTGCATGCCTGGAATAAACCCCACTTGGTCATAGTGTATGATCCTTTTAATGTGCTCATGGATTCTGTTTGCTAGTATTTTGTTGAGGATTTTTGCATCTATGTTCATCAGTGATACTGGCCTGTAGTTTTCTTTCTTTGTGACATCTTTTTCTGGTTTTGGTATCACGGTGATGGTGGCCTTGTAGAATGAGTTTGGGAGTGTTCCTCCCTCTGCTATATTTTGGAAGAGTTTGAGAAGGATAGGTGTTAGCTCTTCTCTAAATGTTTGATAGAATTCGCCTGTGAAGCCATCTGGTCCTGGGCTTTTGTTTGTTTGAAGATTTTTAATCACAGTTTCAATTTCAGTGCTTGTGATTGGTCTGTTCATATTTTCTATTTCTTCCTGGTTCAGTCTAGGCAGGTTGTGCATTTCTAAGAATTTGTCCATTTCTTCCAGGTTGTCCATTTTATTGGCATAGAGTTGCTTGTAGTAATCTCTCATGATCCTTTGTATTTCTGCAGTGTCAGTTGTTACTTCTCCTTTTTCATTTCTAATTCTATTGATTTGAGTCTTCTCTCTTTTTTTCTTGGTGAGTCTGGCTAATGGTTTATCAGTGTTTATCTTCTCAAAGAACCAGCTTTTAGTTTTATTGATCTTTGCTATCATTTCCTTCATTTCTTTTTCATTTATTTCTCATCTGATCTTTATGATTTCTTTCCTTCTGCTAACTATGGGGTTTTTTTGTTCTTCTTTCTCTAATTGCTTTAGTTGCAATGTTAGGTTGTTTATTCGAGATGTTTCCTGTTTCTTAAGGTAGGATTGTATTGTTATAAACTTCCTTCTTAGAACTGCTTTTGCTGCATCCCATAGGTTTTGGGTCGTCGTGTCTCCATTGTCATTTGTTTCTAGGTATTTTTTGATTTCCTCTTTGATTTCTTCAGTGATCACTTCATTATTAAGTAGTGTATTGTTTAACCTCCATGTGTTTGTGTTTTTTACAGATCTTTTCCTGTAATTGATATCTAGTCTCATAGCATTGTGGTTGGAAAACATACTTGATAAGATTTCAGTTTTCTTAAGTTTACCAAGGCTAGATTTGTGATGCAAGATATCATCTATCCTGGAGAATGTTCCATGAGCACTTGAGAAAAATATGTATTCTGTTGTTTTTGGATGGAATGTCCTATAAATATCAATTAAGTCCATCTTGTTTAATGGGTCATTTAAAGCTTGTGTTTCCTTATTTATTTTCATTTTGGATGATCTGTCCATTGCTGAAAGTGGGGTGTTAAAGTCCCCTACTATGATTGTATTGCTGTCGATTTCCCCTTTTATGGCTGTTAGTATTTGCCTTATGTATTGAGGTGTTCCTATGTTGGGTGCATAAATATTTACAATTGTTATATCTTCTTTTTGGATCGATCCCTTGATCATTATGTACTGTCCTTATTTGTCTGTTGTAATAGTCTTTATTTTAAAGTCTATTTTGTCTGATATGAGAATTGCTACTCCAGCTTTCTTCTGATATCCATTTGCATGGAATATCTTTTTCCATCCCCTCACTTTCAGTCTGTATGTGTCCCTAGGTCTGAAGTGGGTCTCTTGTAGACAGCATATATACGGGTCTTGCTTTTTTATCCATTCTGCCAGTCTGTGTCTTTTGGTGGGAGCATTTAATCCACTTATATTTAAGGTAATTATCGACATGTATGTTCCTGTTCCCATTTTCTTAATTGTTTTGGGTTTGGTATTGTAGGTCTTCTCCTTCTCTTGTGTTTCTTGCTTAGAGAAGTTCCTTTAGCATTTGTTATAAAGCTGGTTTGGTGGTGCTGAACTCTCTCAGCTTTTGCTTGTCTGTAAAGGTTTTAATTTCTCCATCAAATCTGAATGAGATCCTTGCTGGGTAGAGTAATCTTGGTTGTAGGTTTTTCTCCTTCATCACTTTAAATATGTCCTGCCACTCCCTTATGGCTTGCAGAGTTTCTGCTGAAAGATCAGCTGTTAACTTTATGGGGATTCCCTTGTGTGTTATTTGTTGTTTTTCCCTTGCTGCTTTTAATATGTTTTCTTTGTATTTAATTTTTGACAGTTTGATTAATATGTGTCTTGGTGTGTTTCTCCTTGGATTTATCCTGTATGGGACTCTCTGTGCTTCCTGGACTTGATTAACTATTTCCTTTCCCATATTAGGGAAGTTTTCAACTATAATCTCTTCAAATATTTTCTCAGTCCCTTTCTTTTTCTCTTCTTCTTCTGGAACCCCTATAATTCGAATGTTTGTGTGTTTAATGTTGTCCCAGAGGTCTCTGAGACTGTCTTCAGTTCTTTTCATTCTTTTTTCTTTATTCTGCTCTGCAGTAGTTATTTCCACTATTTTATCTTCCAGGTTACTTATCCGTTCTTCTGCCTCAGTTATTCTGCTATTGATCCCTTCTAGAGTATTTTTAATTTCATTTATTGTGTTGTTCATCATTGGCTGTTTCCTCTTTAGTTCTTCTAGGTCCTTGTTAAATGTTTCTTGCATTTTCTTTATTCTATTTCCAAGATTTTGGATCATCTTCACTATCATTATTCTGAATTCTTTTTCAGGTAGACTGCCTATTTCCTCTTCATTTATTAGGTCTGGTGGGTTTTTACCTTGCTCCTTCATCTGCTGTGTGTTTTTCTGTGTTTTCATTTTGCTTATCTTACTGTGTTTGGGGTCTCCTTTTCGCAGGCTGCAGGTTCGTAGTTCCCGTTGTTTTTGGTGTCTGTCCTCAGTGGCTAAGGTTGGTTCAGTGGGTTGTGTAGGCTTCCTGGTGGAGGGGACTAGTGCCTGTGTTCTGGTGGATGAGGCTGGATCTTGTCTTTCTGGTGGGCAGGTCCACGTCTGGTGGTGTGTTTTGGGGTGTCTGTGGCCTTGTTATGATTTTAGGCAGCCTCGGATGGGGCTGTGTTCCTGTCTTGCTAGTTGTTTGGCATAGGGTGTCCAGCACTGTAGCTTGCTGGTCGTTGAGTGAAGCTGGGTATTGCTGTTGAGATGGAGATCTCTGGGAGATTTTCACCATTTGTATTACGTGGAGCTGGGAGGTCTCTCGTGGACCAGTGTCCTGAAGTTGGCTTTCCCACCTCAACGGCGCAGCCCTGACGCCTGGCTGGAGCACCAAGAGACTGTCCTCCACACAGCTCAGAATAAAAGGGAGAAAAAATAGAAAGAAAGAAAGAGGATCATATAAAATTAAGTAAGATAAAATAAAGTTATTAAAATAAAAAGTAGTTATTAAGAAAAAAATTTCTTAAGTAAAAAAAAAAACGGACGGACTGTACCCTAGGACAAAGCAAAGCTATACAGACAAAATCTCACACAGAAGCATACACATGCACACTCACAAAAAGAGGAAAAGGGGAAAAAATAATCTATCTTGCTCTCAAAGTCCACTTCCTCAATTTGGGATGATTTGCTGTCTAGTCAGGTGTTCCACAGATGCAGGTACATCAAGTTGATTGTGGAGCTTTAATCCGCTGCTTCTGAGGCTGCTGGGAGAAATTTCCCTTTCTCTTCTTTGTTCGCACAGCTCCCGGGATTCAGCTTTGGATTTGGCCCTGCTTCTGCGTGTAGGTCGCCTGAGGGCTTCTGTTCTTCCCTCAGACAGGACGGGGTTAAAGGAGCAGCTGATTTGGCAGCTCTGGCTCACTCAGACCGCGGGGAGGGAGGGGTATGGATGCGTGGGGAGCTTGCGGCGGCAGAGGCCAGCATGAAGTTGCACCAGCCTGAGACGGGCAGTGCGTTCTCCCGGGGAAGTTGTCCCTGCATCCCGGGACCCTGGCAGTGGCGGGCTGCACAGGCTTCCCGGACGGGAGGTCTGGAGGGTGACCTGTGCTTGCACACAGGCTTCTTGGTTCCTGCAGCAGCAGCCTTAACGTCCCATGCCCGTCTCTGTGGTCCGCGCTGAGAGCCGTGGCTCGCTCCCGTCTCTGTAGCTCCTTTAAGCAGCGCTCTTAATCTCCTCTCCTCGCTCACCAGGAAACAAAGAGGCAAGAAAAAGTCTCTTGTCTCTTTGGCAGCTCCAGACTTTTCCCCGGACTCCCTCCCGGCTAGCCATGGCGCACTAACGCCTTCAGGCTGTGTTCACGCGGCCAACCCCAGTCCTCTCCCTGGGATCTAAGCTCTGAAGCCTGAGCCTCAGCTCCCAGCCCCAGCCCGCCCCAGCTGGTGAGCAGACAAGCCTCTTGGGCTGGTGTGCTGGTGGGCACCCATCCTCTGTGCGGGAATCTCGCCGCTTTGCCCTCCGCACCCCTGTTGCTGCACTCTCCTCCGCGGTGCCAAAGCTCTCCCCCTCCGCCACCCGCAGTCTCCGCCCGCGAAGGGGCTTCCTAGTGTGTGGAAACCTTTCCTCCTTCCCAGCTCCTTCCCACTGGTGCAGGTCCCGTCCCTATTCTTTTTGTCTCTGTTTTTTCTTTTTTCTTTTGCCGTAACCAGGTACGTGTGGAGTTTCTTGCCTGAGGTCTTCTGCCAGCATTCAGTGGGTGTTCTATTGGAGCAGTTCCACATGTAGATGTATTTCTAATGTATGTGTGGGGAGGAAGGTGGTCTCCGCGTCCTACTCTTCCGCCATCTTCTTCTAGCTCTTCTGCCCATTTTTTTATTGGGTTATTTGATTTTTTTGGTATTGAACTGCATGAGCTGTTTGTGTATTTTGGAGATTAATCCCTTGTGCTTGCTTCATTTGCAAATTTTTTCTCCCATTCTGAGGGTTATCTTTTTGTTTTGTTTCTGGTTTCCTTTGCTGTGCACAAGCTTTTAAGTTTAATTAGATCCCATTTGTTTATTTTTATTTTTCCTCAGAGTTTTGTCCTTGACTCTTTTCTCACCTATGCAGGTTCAGTCTTGTCCACTCTTGTGGCTTTAAAACCTTTATCTTTATTTTCAACTCCTATCTCTACTGAATGGGAATTCAGTATATTCATCTGAATGGGAAATATGTCTCCTGGATGCCCCACCAAAATAACACATGCCTGCAGCTGAGTCTGTCTCCCCTAGACCCTTGCCCCCCATTCCTTAGCACACAATAATCAGCCGCAGCGTCATTTTTACATCTCCCTAGAACCCAGTTTTTAAAATTTGTTATCAAATATTACATATTCTCACATTTAAGGTGTCAATCCTTAAAAGACCTTTTGAAAATATCAGTTTCTCCTCCCAACTAGGCCTGCTCCTCAGAGACGACTGCCAATTTTTTCTTAGCTATTTCTTCCATTATTTACCTTCATATTTATAAATGCATATATATTGCAACTTCATCATTAATTAATTTTAAACCTTATGTCTTGCTTTCCTGATATGAATTTCAGTTCTCTCACCCCTGTTCCACCACATTAACAAAATAAAAGGTAAAAATTATGTGAGCATCTCAACAGATGCAGAATAAATATTTAACAGTATTAAACCACCTTATGAATGGATTGAAGACCTAAATGTAAGACCAGACACTATAAAACTCTTAGAGGAAAACATAGGCAGAACACTCTTTGACTTAAATCACAGCAAGATCTTTTTTGACCCACCTCCTAGAGTAATGGAAAGAAAATCAAAAATAAACACATGGGACCTGATGAAACTTAAAAGCTCTTGCACAGCAAAGGAAACCATAAACAAGATGAAAAGACAACCTCAGAATGGGAGAGAATATTTGCAAATGAAGCAACTGACAAAGGATTAATCTCCAAAATACACAAGCAGCTCATGCAGCTCAATATCAAAAAAACAACCCAACCCAGAAATGGGTGGAAGACCTAAATAGACATTTCTCCAAAGAAGACATACAGATTGCCAACAAACACATGAAACGATCCTCAGCATCACTAATCATTAGAGAAATGCAAATCAAAACCACAATGAGATATCACCTCACACTGGTCAGAATGGCCATCATCAAAGAATCTATGAACAGTAAATGCTGGAGAGGCTGTGGAGAAAAGGGAACCCACTTGCACTGTTGGTGGGAATGTAAATTGATACAGCCACTATGGAGAACAGTATGGAGTTTCCTTAAAAAATCAAAAAATGAACTACCATATGACCCAGCAATCCCACTACTGGGCATATACCCTGAGAAAACCATAATTCAAAAAGATACGTGCACCCCAATGTTCACTGCAGCACTATTTACAATAGCCAGGACATGGAAGGAAGCTAAATGTCCATCAACAGAGGAATGGGTAAAGAAAATGTGGTACATGTATACAATGGAATATTACTCAGCCATAAAAAGGAATGAAATTGGGTCATGTGTAGAGACATGGAGGGACCTAGACTCTGTCATACAGAGTGAAGTAAGTCAGAAAGAGAAAAACAAATACCATATGCTAATGCACGTATATGGAATCTAAAAGAACGGTACTGATGAACCTAATGGCACGTAGGGCAGGAATAAAGACGCAGACGTAGAGAATGATCTTGAGGACACGGTGGGGAGGGGAAGCTGGGATGAAGTGAGGGAGTAGCATTGACATATATACGCTACCAAATGTAAAGTAGACAGCTAGTGGGCAGCTGCTGCATAGCACAGGGAGATCAGCTCAATGCTTTGTGACCTAGAGGGGTGGGATAGGGAGGGTGGGAGGGAGGCTCAAGATGGAGGGGATATGGGGATATATGTATTCTTATAGTTGATTCACTTTGTTGTACAACAGAAACTAACACGATGTTGTAAAGCAATTATACTCCAGTAAAGATACATATTAAAAAAAAAAAGCTTATGAGATTTTTTTAAACTTAACAAACTAGAAATAGAAGAGAACTTTCTCATTCTGATAAAGGGTATCTACCAAAAACCCTGCAGCTATCATCATATTTAATGGTGAAAGACTTTTCCCTAAGATCAGGTACAAGGCAAGGATTTCTGAACTCACCACTTCTATTCAATATTGTTCTGAAGATCCTAGCCAGTGCAGTAGTCAGTAAGGCAGTAAATATTGGAAAGGAAAAAGTAATAACTCTGTAGTCTCAGATAATATGATTGTCTATATAGAAAATCCCAAGGAATTTACCCCTCAAATACTATAAGTGAATTTAGCCAGGTGGCAAGTGACAAGATCAATACATATAAGTCAAATGTATTTCTCTATTCCAACAACAAACACAGTGGAAAATGAAATTAAACTAACAGTACCATTTGTATTAGCATCAAAAAACATGAAATACTTGGGAGTAAATTTAATGAAAGGCCTACAGACATTGCTTAGAGAAATAAAAGAGCATTTAAATAAATGGAGAGATACACTACATTCATGGATTGTGATGACTGGAGACTTGATATTATTAAGGTCTCCATTGTTACCAAATGGAGATTTAGATTCAATGAAATTCCAATCAAAACCCCAGCAGGTTTTCTTTGTGAAAATTGGCACACTGATTCCAGTATCGATATGGAAGTGCGGAGGACCTAGAATAGCTAAAACAAAAAGAAAAAAATGGAGGATTTACATTATTATTTTAAGGCTTACTATAATGCTACAATAATTATGACAGAATGGCACTGGTGTTTATAAAGACAAAAGAATAGAGAATCCAGAAATAAATCCATATATATAGTAATTTGCTTTTCAGTAAAGGCTCCAACATAATTCAGTGGGGACAGGATAGTCTTTTGAACAAGTGGTGCTGGGTGATGTTCAAACTCAGCTCATACCATACATAAAAATTAATTCAAAATAGATTGTAGACCTAAACATAAAACTTGAGACCCCCAGAAAAACCTTAAGAGAAAACATCTATGTCCTTAAGATAGGCAGAGATCTTAAGACAGGATACAAATATATTAACTATAAAAGAGAATTTGATTAATTGGATTAATAAAATTAGAATTAAAACCAAAAGCTACTGCTAAGAAAATGGAAAGGGAAGCCACAGACCAAGAGATATCTACATCTAAAATATGTAAATGAACTTTAGAGCTCAGTAGTCAAAGACAACCCAAAAGATTTGAATAGAAACTTCACAAAAAATGATACATTTGAATTGCTAATAATAAGCGTATGAAAAATACTCAATATCATTAGTCGTCAGGGAAATGCAAATTAAAACCACAGTGGGGTACCACTTCACACCTGCTAAAATGGGTAAAATTAAGGAAACTGACAAGTATCCAAAAGGTTGTAGAGCCACTAGAGCTCTCAGGTGTTGCTGATGAGAGCGTAAAATGGTAGAACCACTTTGGAAAACTATTTTACAGGTTTTTTAAAATTAAAGTACACTTCTCATGACTCAGTATTTCCATTGTTAATTACCCAAAAGAAATGAACACGTATTCACAAAAAGACTTTTACATGAAGGTTCACAGCAGTTTTAATTCATGATAGTCCAAACTAGAAACAACCCAGATGTCCATTAACTGAATAGATAAGACAAATTTGGGTATATTTAATTATATATCAATAGAATATCTACTAAGCAGTAAAAAGGTATATACAAATGATGCATGCAATAACATGGATGAATCTCAGAACCATTGTTTGAAGTGAGAGAAGCCAGACTAAAAAGTATACATATCATGTGATCACATTCATGTGAAGATCTAGAACTGGCAAAATGAATGTATCGTGATAGGACTCAGATCAGCAGTTGTCAGATATTGCAGCATAGGAGAATTGATTTGGGAAAGGGCACAGGAATAGTTTTAGGGTGATGTAAATGTTCTTTCTTTTTTAGGACAGTGGTTACTACACAATATGAACATTTTTACTGTATGTAAATTATACATCAGTAAAGCTGATTTAAAATAAAAGTGAGGCGCTGAAGAGCTGAGAGGAAGCTCTCTGTTTTAGAGTAGCATTTGTCAATTAGTGGGCTTCATGAAAGGTGATCATGTGGATAGATGGGATTTCCAATCTCCAGAAAAGGATTCTTTAATCCATAGTGGGGACTGGGAGCTGGAGGTAATAAGCCTGGTTTCTGATGACCTGGACTTGGGCAGGGGAAAGGGGGCTGGTGGACTTACTCAGAAAGTAGACTTTGACTCAACTTTAAGTCCTTTACCACCCTCTCCTTCATATACAGCCCTGGGGTTGGTGCTTTTCTGGTTCAGTTTTTTTCACCAGCAAATAAGATTTCTGTCTTAGCAGGATGAAGGAGGGATGATTTTCTGAGTTTGTGGAGTAGTGGTGGGGAGAACTCTATTCCTTTGCATACTTTCCAACAGTCCCCTGTGTTCAGTCCTCTACCCTAGCCCATTTTCTGTGGTACTTGGTACCTCCTAACCTGGGCCTTTGGGGGTTGTGCAGGGAGAATTGGTTTGTTTGTCATTAGTATCCTTTCCTCCTCTACTTTGCTAAGTCATTGACCATTCTGCTGCTGTTTTCTGTCTTCATATACAGTGATTTGGGGTTACAGGTGTCGCTTAGGGTCTTTGAAGACAGAGTTTACATTCCTATTTTTGTTCTTACTGTTTGGAGGAGGACCTTAGAACAGTAAAATCCATACTGTACATTTTCAACTTCAGCAATACCAAACTCCTGCTAAGTCTCCAAACACACAAGGTTTTTTTCATACCTCTGTACCTTTGTAGAACTCCTTTTTGCTTATAAGGTCCCGTTTAATTTCTTCTTCACCTGCCAAGGCTTTTATCTTTCAAAATCCTAACTTTTCTTGTCGGCTGCCTCTGTACCTTTATTTCACAAGAAATCCACTTCATCAGGAAGTTTACTCTGGAGGAATACCAGGAGCCACTGGAAAGTACTTGTTAGAGTAATCATACACTGATTAAAGTGAAAGTGATAGGAAGGGTTGAATGAACTCTGAAATTGCATATGAACCACTTAGATAGAAATTGGGAAAACAGACCCTGGCCCATTGCAGGGATGAAAGAAGCAGGGAAGATGAAAGCCTTGGGGGAGGTGGGCAGGCAGTGTGCAACAAGACTGGAGGAGGAATAAATGTAAACATTCAATATTTATTTATTTATTTATTTATTTTATTTTTTTGGCTGCATCAGGTCTTAGTTGCAGCACGTGGGATCTTCGTTGAGGCATGCAGGATCTTTCATTGCGGCATGGGCTTTTCTCTAGTTGGGGCGTGTGGGTTTTCTCTCTCTAGTTGTGGCACGCGGGCTCCGGATCACGTGGGCTCTGTAGTTTGCAGCATGCGGGCTCGTAGTTGTGGCGCGTGGGCTTAGTTGCCCCATAGCACGTGGGATCTTAGTTCCTGACCAGGGATCAAACCTGCATCCCCTGCATTGGAAGGTGATTCCTTACCACTGGACCACCAGGGAAGTCCCATAAACATTCACAATATAAACTCTAATTTCCCTTTCTGCTTTCTACCCCTGACATACATGTTTAGACCGATATTTCGTCAAATTGAAGATTGTAAAACACTCATTGCATGTGCCATTAAGAAAAAAAAAACTCGAACTATGATACAATGCTTTCTTATCATTTAGAACTTTTTTACTTATTAGAAGAGTTCTTTTCACAGATATCGTTTAGACAGATATTTTTAATTATACATAACTCTTGTGCATACATAGTCTTTGGGACTATGCCATAGTCTTTGGGATTTTTTTTTGAAATCTCACTTGCCAAGGTTACCAGTGACCTTCACATTGGCAAAGCCAGTGGGTAATTTTTGTTTTTCCTTAACCTCTCGGCAGCATCCAACACTAGTGACCTCCATTTTGAAAGTTTCTCCTTCAGCATCCTTGAAATTGCTTCTTAGGATCCCTCTAAGAATTCTGTTCTTCTCTTTAACCCAGAAATGTCAGTGATCCTCAGCCCAGAGCCCTTCTCACTTTATGCACTCACCCTGAGTGACCTCTCAGGGCTGCCTCTCCAACCCAGATCTTGCTGCTGACCTGCAGGTTTTTATATTCACACTTCTTGCAGTCATCACCACTTGGATGTTCCACAGGTACCTCTTCAAACAACACATTCAGAATAAAACTCTTATCTTTTCTATGGCCACCTCCCATAAGACAAAAACAAAAAGTCTGTGTTGGAATTGACAACATTAGTCCCCCAATACCCAAGCAAGAAACCCAAGATTCCTCCCTCTTACTCTCTTCTCCTTTTCTGTGAATTCTTTCTCACTATCTAATCAGTGCCCTTCTCTTTGTTAGTTACTGCCACCTTCCTGGTTAGGGTCTCACCACTTCTTGCATGGATTATTACAGCCTTCTAATTGATTTCCATGCCTCCACTCAGCTAGTAGAGTCGTCTTTCTCAAACATAAACCTCATCATGTTACTTCCCAGCCTAAATGTCTTTGTTTCTTTTTGCATAGTTTTCCAAATAAAGTTCAGACTGCTTAGGTTAGCACACGAGACAGTCTGTGGTCCAGTTCCTGCTGCTCTCTGGTTTCCTCCCCTCTTGCATGTCTGTACACTTCCTCCGGTGAAATCAGCTGGAACTATCATAGTTCTGAACTCACTGTGCCATGTTAGGCCTCTGAGCCTTCACATGTATGTCTCCCTCTGCCTAGAGTATTCTTCCTTTCCTTTTTGTCTAAATAATTCTCATTAATCCCTTAAAACTAGGTATATACATCCCTTATTTGGGGAAGCCTTTCCTTACTCTTAGATCTGATTTAAATACTCTCTTTCAAAATGGACAAAGGGCATGAAGAAAGGCTTTGTGAATGAACAACACAAAATGCCTACTAGGTAAATAAAAAGATGTTCAGGCTCAGATTAAAACAGTGTACTTCATTTATTCACCTATCAAATTGGCAAAGATTTAAAGAGTGGTATCACTCAAGGGAACGTGGGGAGATGGGCCCACTCCTACACTGACATTGGAAGTATAAATTTGCCATTCTTCTGGAGCACAGAAAATGGATGTGTATATTTATCTAAGAACCATTAAAAAGTATATGCATACACATACACCCCTTTTGACTCAGCATTCTCCTCCTTGCAATATATCCTAAGAAAATAAGTTTTTTTGGTAAAACATATTTTCACAAGAAAAATTTCAGGATGTTCATTCATAAAAATATTAACAGTGGTTATTTCTGAATGGTAATATGAGTAATTAAAGTGTTTTTCTAACTTTTCTGAGAAGAACATGTATTAATTGTGAGAGCAAAACGGGAAAACAGAAGCCCCAGTTTAGTGCTCCTGATACCCTGTTGTGCTTGCCTCCCCTGTTGCCCTCATTAAACAGTGAGTGTGCTGAGGGCTATCACCATGAATTATTCAGTATCATCCCACCAGCCCCTGGCTCAGAGTAGAAAATGCTGGATGAGTGAGTTACACCAGTAACAGCTAACAGTTATTGAGCATTTCCTGTGTCTTGGGCATTGTTCTAAGCATTCGACATATTAACCTCACTCTCATGAGATGGGTACTATTATTATCTCTGTTTTGCAGGTGAAGTAGGCTGACAAAAGTTAACCAACTTCTGTAAGGCCACACAGCTGTAAGTGGCGGGGTTGGGATTCAAACCCATGCAGACTGGCTTTTACTAGTGACACAAGGTAGCATCGTGGTTCTGAGTTAGATTGTATCTCTGATTGAGAATAGTTGGATTAGATTCCAGGTTTAGGATTCCAGCCAGACAATTGGGCATCAGTTGAATCGTGGTCTAAATAAAAAGGCAGAATTTGACACCTGCAGATCTGAACCAAATACCAGGGAAGTAATCTTCATTTCTTTGGCCTTTAAAAAAAAAAAACTCAAATCATTTTAGACTGTAAACTTATTGAAATTGGTATCACCCCTTGGGATTTAGCTTTGTTATATGTTCCCTCTCTCTGCTATTCATGTCCCTTCAAAACTTAAAGACCTAAATTTTTAATTAGTTCTTTAACTCTTCTTCCCACCACTTCTCTTTCTCAGTAAGATTACTTATGACACGTTCATCAAATTTTATTTTTAAAACCTATCAATCTTCATTTTTACCATATCTTCTCTTTTTTTCTTTTAAAGTCTCAGAATTTCTGAAAGCTGCATTCCTATTACTGGAACTGTACTGAATAATATGATGGCCACTAGCCATATGTGGCTTTCTAAGTTAAAATTAATCAAAATTAATTTGAATAGGCAAAAGATTTAAACAGCGCTTCTCCAGGGAGATACGGGGCTGGTCAGTAAGCACAGGAAAAGATGTTCAACATCATTAGCCATGTAGATGTAGGTTAAAGCCCCAATGAGATAACACTACACACTATTAGAAAGGCTAAAACAGTCACAAATGTTGAAGAGGATGAAGAGGATGTGGAATCAACCATATCTCTCATACATTACTGGTGGGAATGTAAAATGGTATAGCCACTCTGGTAAACAGTTTGGCAGTTTCTTATAAAAATACACTTAACGTTCAACCCAACAATCAGACTTGTAAATAACCTGTGGTTAATTACCATAGAGAAATGAAAAACATGTTCACACAAAAACCTGCACACTAATACTCACAGCAGCTTTATTTGTAATAACCCAAACTGCAAACAACATAAATATCCTTTAATAGGTGAATGGGCAGACAAGCTGTGGTATATCCATACAATAAACTCAGCAATAAAAAGGAATGAACTGTTGATACATGCAGTAAAGTGAATGACTCTCAAAATCATTGTGTTCAGTGAGAGAAGCCAATCTCAAAAGTTTACATACTGTGTGATGCCACACATAAAACATTCTTGAAATGACAAAATCGTAATGATGGAGAACAGTTCAGTGGTCTGCTGACTGTATGACTACAAAAGGGTAGTATGAGGGGTTTTGAGGGATGATGGGGTAGTTCTGTATCCTGATTGTGGTGGTACTTACTATAAAAGGAAGGGAAGAAGGAAAGAAAAGGAAGAAGTGATTCATGTAAAACTGGTGGTATCCAAATAAGCTCTGTTAATAGTCAGTTTCCTGGTTTGGGTCACTGTGGTAATACAGGATGTTACCATTCGAGGAAACTGGGGGAAGGGTACACAGGAACTCTCTATATTATTTTTGTAACTTCTATGTGAGTCTACAGCAATTTCAAAATTAAAAATTTTTAAATAAAGTTACAATTCAGTGCTTCAGTTACACCAGCCACGTTTTAAGTACTCAGCAGTCCCATGTGGCTAATGGCAGCCATATCAGTGCAGATATGGAATGTTTCCATCAATGCAGAAAGTTTTATTAGACAGCACTGGTCTAAAAGCATACGTCTGACTCTGGCCAGTGTTCTCTCCTCCTTGACTATTTCAGATTCTAATATCACATGAATACTTTCTTGTATTTTCTGTCATGTTACTTTATCAACTTGTTGTTTTGCTTATTTTCAAACCTAGAGAAATACTTCTCTTTACTTTCTCAAATTTCATGTCAATTTAGGAATTTATTTGACATGGGTTTTAATAGGTATCTGGATATTTAAATTTTCTAACAGTTCTGCATTTTGCTTCTGGACCAATTTTATCACCTGTATTAAGATATGGTCCTGGGACTTCCCTGGCAGTCCAATGGTTAGGACTCCGAGCTTCCACTGCCAGGGGCATGGGTTTGGTCCCTGGTCAGGGAACTAAGATCCCGAATGCTGCACGGCGCAGCCCAAAAAAAAAAAGATAAAAAAAAAAAAGCTCTCATACAGTTATTCTAATATACTTTCTTGACAGTATCCATTGTATTTTCCTTCTCTTTTACCCTTACCCAAAAGCTTTTTCAAAATGTTGGATTTCTGAAAAGGTGTGTAGTTTTTCGTGTTTGGTGCTGTTTCTTCCCTGTCTTCTGGATGTACCTCTTTTGAAAAGGTAATTCCTTCGATTGCCATGTTCTAGTCTTTTGTCCCATAACACTTATTCCTCTTCGGCACCTTTGTATTTTCACTTAAAAATTAATGGGTACTCACTTTATTGTGGAACTTTACTATGGAACTTTATACTTGAGCTTCATCCACCCTGCAGGATACTTAGCTTTATAGTTTTATATGAGCCACCATCTGGGATTTGAAGACAAGGCAGTAGAGGATGAAACAACAGCTCAAGATCCATTCACATAGCAACAAAGTTGAGACACTGAAGGAAAAAAAAGAATAGGGGTGACTCACCTGAAGAAAGCCACAAAAAAAGAAAAAGGAATATTGGAATTAAGATTTATATATTTGTGGAAGGAAAATCTGAATATTATAATGATATCAGTGTTCCTTCAAAATAATTCACAAGTTTATTACAATTATAATCAAATTCCTATAGGATTTTTCTTAAAACTTGACAATGCAGAACTCATCTGGAAGACCATCAAAGGATATTTGAAGTGTAAAAACGAATCATAATTAGAAATAGGAGGGAAAAAAGCCAGGTGGTAAAACTTAATAAGACAACAGTAATTATGATAGTGTAGGCTTGGCATAAAAACAGAGTAATAATCATTGAATCTAGAGAGCCAGGAAATATACCCTAAACAGTATAAGAATTCAACAAAAGAAAGGGTTCTTCTTGAATTAATTGTATAAATTATATCTGATTTCACTGTCTCTAATACATAAATAAACAAAGGATATGAATAGAAAATTTACCAAAGAAGAAATATAACAAACAAGGAAAATAAACAGAATTTTCTAGGGTTGAAGAAATAAAAATGAAAACAATGAAGTTCTGTTTCTCATTATTAAATGGGTAAAGGTTTTTATCATTAAAATGCAGATGCAATTGATGGTACAGTTAAACTCATGCTCTCCTTCTCTGCTGTCATCATCTCCTTCCTATCGTGGCCTTACTGCACCTTTCTTGGTGCAGTAACATTGCACATTCTATCATTCAACAAATCATATCAGCTCTACCTTTGAAATACATACAGTTAAATGTCTCCAGTGTTCCTCTCCTGGTTCAAGCCCCCAGCCTTCTTGCCTGGTTTATTGCTATAGCCCCTGACTTGTTTCTTCTTATCTTGCTCCTCTGCAATCTCCTCTGAACACAGAAGCCAAAATTACCAATTTAAAATGTAAGTCTGCCAGCAATCCCACTACTGGGCATATACCCTGAGAAAACCATAATTCAAAAAGAGTCATGTACTACGGTGTTCATTGCAGCACTATTTACGATAGCCAGGACATTGAGGCAACCTAAGTGTCTATCGACAGATGAACGGATAAAGAAGATGTGGCACATATATACAATGGAATATTACTCAGCCATAAAAGGAAACGAAATTGAGTTATTTATAGTGAGGTGGATGGACCTAAAGTCTGTCATACAGAGTGAAGTAAGTCAGAAAGAGAAAAACAAATACTTTATGCTAACACATATATATGGAATCTAAAAAAAAAAATGGTTCTGATGAACCTAGGGGCAGGACAGGAATAAAGACACAGATGTAGAGAATGGACTTGAGGACACAGGGAGGGGGAAGGGTAAGCTGGGACGAAGTGAGAGAGTGGCATCAACATATATACACTACCGAATGTAAAATAATTAGCTAGTGGGAAGCAGCTGCATAGCACAGGGAGATCAGCTCAGTGCTTTGTGACCACATAAACGGGTGGAATAGGGAGGGTGGGAGGGAGATGCAAGAGGGAGGGGATGTGGGGATATACGTATACATATAGCTGATTCCCTTTGTTATACAGCAGAAACTAACACAACGTTGTAAAGCAGTTATACTCCAATAAAGATGTTACATAACTAACTAAAAAAATATATAAATCTGATCATGTCATTTCTCTGCTCAGTAGACATCAGTTGTATCCCAGCTCACTCAGAGTAAAGCCAAATTCATCTTAATAGTCTACAGACCCTGCATGGTTTAGTGTCCTACCTTTCCTTTCTGACCTCGTCACTCACACTGCCCCCCTTGCTTTCTCTACTCTGGTCATGTTAGTCTCCTTGTCATTCTTGTAGTAAGTCAAACATACTCACACCTCAGAGCCTTTTTACTTATGGTTATTCTGCCTGAGATGTTTTAGCCCAAAATACCTCCTCAACCTGCTCCCTCTCTTCTTTCAGATCTCTGTTCAGATGTCAGTGAGGTCTTCCCTGACTGCCCTTTGTAACACAGTACCCTCTCATCCTTTCTAAGCCCTTGTTCCACTTCATTTTTCTCTATTGCACATATCACCATCTAAGTTATATGTTTACTTATGTGTTGTTTTTCTTTTTCCAGCTAGATTGTCAGTTCAGTAGGTACAGGGACTTTATTCACTGCTGTATCCCTAGCACTTAGCAAGTGCCTGACACATAGTAGGCACTCAGTATTTATTGATTAAGTAGGAACATTGATTGAACCTTTCTGTTTCTTTGATTTTTTTCTTTTCTTCTTTTTTTAATTAATTTTTTTATTGGAGTATAGTTGATTTACAATGTTGTGTTAGTCTCTGCTGTACAGCAAAGTGAGTAAGTTATACGTATTTTATGATAGTTTGTGTCCCTCCATCTGGCAGATATAACAATTAGAAACATATACACATCTAACAACACAGTATCAAAATACAGAAAGCAAAACAAATTAAGGGGGCAATAGAAAACTCAACAATAATATTTGGAGACTTCAATAGCCCCACTTTCAATAATGGATAGAACTACTAGGTGGAAGTTGATTGAACCTTTTTGGACGTCAACTTACAGCATGGTTTAAAAGCCTTTTTTTTTAAAATAAGAGAATGTTAAATTCTATCCATTGATGACGAGAGAGAGAGGTCTGCATGTAGTAGGGTCTGAGAGGATGAGATCAAGAGCAGTAATAAAGGTTGTTTTTCTCTCTCTCTCTTAGAGAGTAAGAAAAGAGATGATGGTAGTGTAATAATTTCCAAGTATAGAGGAAGTTGTACAATCAAGAACAAGCACTATGTGTTGGCCATCTTTAATAAACTCAAAATGGATCAAACACCTGAACATAAGGCCAGACACTATAAAACTCTTAGAGGAAAACATAGGCAGAACACTCTTTGACATAAATCACAACAAGATCTTTCTTGACCCACCTCCTAGAGTAATAAAAATAAAACCAAAAATAAACAAATGGGACCTAATGAAACCTCAAAGCTTTTGCACAGCAAAGGAAACCATAAACAAGATGAAAAGCACCCTCAGAATGGGAGAAAATATTTGGAAATGAAGCAACTGACAAAGGATTAATCTCCAAAATATACAAACAGCTCATACAGCTCAATATCAAAAAAACACAACCCAAACACAAAATGGGTGCAAGACCTAAACAGACATTTCACCAAAGAAGACATACAAATGGCCAACAAACAGATGAAATGCTCAACATCACTAATTATTAGATAAATGCAAATCAAAACTGCAATGAGGTGTCACCTCACACCAGTCAGAATGGCCATCATCAAAAATTCTACAAACAATAAATGCTGGAGAGGTTGTGGAGAAAAGGGAACCCACTTGCACGGTTGGTGGGAGTGTAGATTGGTATAGTCACTATGGAGAACAGTATGGAGGTTCCTTAAAAAACTAAAAATAGAACTACCATATGATCCTACAATCCCACTCCTGGGCATATATCCAGAGAAAACTATAATTCGAAAAGATACATGCACCCCAGTGTTTATTGCAGCACTATTTACAATAGCCAAGACATGGAAGCAACCTAAATGTCCATCAGCAGAGGAATGGATAAAGAAGATGTGGTAAATGTATATAATGGAATATTACTCAGCCATAAAAAGGAACAAAATTGGGTTATTTGTAGAGACGTGGATGGACTTAAAGACTGTCATATAGAGTGAAGTAAGTCAGAAAAACAAATATCGTATATTAACGCATATATGTGGAATCTAGAAAAATGGTATAAATGATCTTATTTGCAAAGCAGAAATAGAGACACATAGAGAACCAATGTACAGATACCAAGGGGGAAAGGAGGGGAGTGGGATGAATTGGGAGATTGGGATTGACGTATACACACTATTGATGCTATGTATAAAATAGATAACTAATGAGAACCTACTATATAGCTCAGGGAACTCTACTCAGTGCTCTGTGGTGACGTAAACGGGAAGGAAATCCAAAAAAGAGGGGATATATGTATACATCTAGCTGATTTACCTTGCTGTACAGTAGAAACTAACTCAACATTGTAAAGCAACTATACTCCAATAAAAATTAAAAGGAAAAAAAAGAAAACTAGGTTGATGGAAGCAAAATGTTGATGCAGGTCAGTAGCAGAAAATAAGGCTATAGGTGACGAATAGATGTTAAAAGTGTTGAAAATGAGTCAAAGGAGCTAGGCCTGCCATGATGCCTGATAGAGATCAGTAATGTGAATTCTTGAACTATGAGAGGTGTGAAAGCTCTCTAAATCCAGGCTAATTAGTGTCATGTAAGATAGCAAGGAGGGTAGGATAAGAAATACCAATTGAGAGGCAGTTGTAACAAGGCAGAGTTGAGGTATCACTACTCTAGGTTAGTAAGGAGTGTATGAAGCAAAGGCATGAATCAAAGATAAGCCGTCAGTGATGTGGCAAAGAATGAGGTGATTAACTGCATATGGGATGCAAAGGGAAAGGAAATAAAAGGTTCTCTCAGTATTAAGAGATCATATTCCCTTTTAATTATTTTCTTTTTTCATTATAGGTTTTCCTGTCATTCACAGAAAAATGGATCATTTAAACCTTTGGAGGACTCAGTTATCACAATACTTCTATACTACCAACTGAGATTCATGACAGTAAATTTATGACCATAAATGTCTGCATCATAGAACTGCTGAAGAACTAAAAGAGAATATTCTTTAATCTTCTTAAAATTTATTCCTAAAAATAATCCTATAGTGTCATGATATTACTAAATTAAACTAGAAGGCACAGTTATTAAATTATTAGACTTGTTAATAAGAGCACACATGTGCAACGGCTACTGTATCCTGACAGTTACCAAACCTCAAATTTTGATGATTTCCCTTTGTGGGAAAGGTCATTATATTTGCAAGAAACCACTGAACATTGTCATCAAATATATTTTCAGCTGAGTGTCTTTTAGGAGAATTTACTTGAAACAAGTTCTAGAAAATTCCATGCCCCACCACTAAGTGGATTTGATATTATGGCAGCAACTTACAGACTTGTGGTTAGTACTGTGAACCACTACAGCAGTGTGGTGATAGACCGGCGTTTTGAGCAAGCTGTACATTATTGCACTGGAACCTGCCACACCTTCACCCATGGAGTTGACTGCATTGTGGTCCATCATAGTGTTTGTGCAGACCTCTTACACATCCCTGTGTCTCAGTTCAGAGATGCAGATCTGGACTCTCTGTTTCTACCCCATGAAAATGGGTTTTCCTCAGCTGAAGGTGACTATCCCCATCAGGCCCTCACAGGCATACCCAGGGTCAGGAAAGGATCTACATTTCAGAACACCTGTAACTTAAAGGACATTGCAGGAGAAGCAATCAGTTTTGCCAGTGGGAAAATAAAAGAATTTTCCCTTGAAAAACTCAAAAACTCTAACCACGCAGCTTACAGAAAGGGAAGGAAAGTTAAGTCTGACTCATTTAACAGGAGGTCAGTTGATTTTGACTTGCTCTGTGGCCATTATAACCATGATGGGAACTCCCCATCCTTTGGTTTACTCCGGAGTTCCTCAGTCGAGGAAAAATCTTTATCCTATAGAAACTCACTCGATACGAACCTGACTTCATTGCTTCTTCACAACTTCTCTGAAGAAGACCTGGTTACTCAGATTTTGGAAAAACATAAAATAGATAATTTTTCTTCTGGAACAGACATAAAGATGTGCTTAGACATCTTGCTAAAATGCTCTGAGGATTTGAAAAAATGCACAGACATCATAAAACAATGTATAAAGAAAAAGTCAGGGAGTAGCATCAGTGAAGGAAATGGTAATGATGCAATTTCTAGCTCTGAAACTGTCTATATGAATGTAATGACCAGGTTAGCATCCTATCTGAAAAAGCTACCATTTGAATTCATGCAGTCTGGGAATAATGAGGCTATAGATTTAACAGAACTGGTCAGTAATATGCCTAGTTTACAACTGACTCCCTTCTCCCCAGTATTTGGCACTGAACAGCCCCCTAAGTATGAGGATGTTGTCCAGCTCTCAGCCCCTGACTCTGGACACTTTCAAACTATAGAACTGCAAGATGACAAGCACAGTTCTAGGAAAACAGACACTGTAAAATCCATTCCAAACAACTCTACAAATTCCGTGTGTAATTTAGAGATAAGTGATCCCAGACCTCTAAAAAATGTCCAGCTTCAATCACAGTCATTAACCATGAACGCTTTAGAAAATGTTTCTTCTGGTAATCTAGTGGAAACCCTTTATATTGAGGAAGAGTCAGATGGAAAGAAAACATTAGATAAAGGGCAGAGGACAGAAAATGGACCCAGTCAGGAGTTGTTAAAGGTAAATGAAGATAGAGCAGAATTATCAGTTCGTGGTACTCATCTTAAAAAATGCCCTGCCTCAATGCAAAATGAAATTGGTAAGATATTTGAGAAACCAGTTGTTAATCTACCTGAGGAAGATCTTAAATCAAAAGTTCCTAAAGTTGAAGAGGGAAACCACAGAGATTTTATGAATCCTAACAGTCAGGAAGAGATAGATAAATTGTTAATGGATTTGGAATCTTTCTCACAGAAAATGGAGACCTCTCTAAGAGAGCCACTTGCCAAAGGTAAAAGCTCTGTCTCTCTAAATAGTCACAGTCAGTTGACTGGTCACCTCCCTGTAGATCTTGAGCCTGAATCTAAAGTCTCTTCACCCACGGAAAAAGTCTCACCTTCCTGCCTAACAAGGATTATTGAAACCAACGGACACAAAATAGAGGAAGAGGATCGAGCCCTCTTACTGCGAATTCTAGAAAGCATTGAAGACTTTGCTCAAGAACTGGTTGAATGCAAATCAGGCAGAGGGAACCTATCACAAGAAAAAGAGATGATGCAAATTCTACAAGAAACCTTGACAACTTCCTCGCAGGCCAGTTTATCAGTCTGTAGAAGTCCTGTTGGTGATAAAGCCAATGACACTACCTCAGTGGTTTTGATTCAGCAGACCCCAGAGGTGATCAAGGTAAGACCCGACAATCTTCAGTTCTGAGATGTCGCCAAAGAAATGTTCTAATGTTTGCAAAATTTATAAACAAAAACTTTTTTTGTTACTCATTTTATGTTCTACTAAAGCTCCTGCCCTGCACTAGGCACGGTCTCACTAAGTTCAGTGGAGAAAGCCAAAAAGCAAAATCTTTAGAGTCAGTCAGACTAGTTTTAGTTGCCTTCCCCACATTCTTTATCATCTTCCTAGCTCTGTGACCAAAGGGAAGATACTTAGCCTTAATATTCTCATCTATATAATGGAAATAATAACGATCAAGATAACTTATGTGAAGCACAAGCAAGGTGCCTTACACAAAGTAGGCATTTAATATTAGTTCTTACCCTCAGTCAACCAGTAGGCCACTTATTACTGAATGCTGTGTAGAGTGCAAGCCATTGTAGAAGTTAAAATCTAGTTGGGGAAACAAAGCTAACATACCAGAAACAGTATGTGAACATGTAAGCATGTCTCTGAAAGTTTTGTTAGTGCAGTAGGTCTTCAAAGAAGGTAAAGACTAGAGGATGTGAGATTTCCTTCATCATGCAAGTGGGAATAAATATCCATCTACAGTCATAGGGTAGAAGTATTTTCAAAAGGCTTTGAATCTACCCTGCTACTGATAGCATTGTTTTTGAATAATCCCAGAAAGGGAGTTATCTGCCCATTTGTAGGTATGTGTGTGTGTCTTAGCACAACAGGATTATTTTTGTTCATTTTACACGTCCAACGCAGTTGGTAAGAGGCTCTGCTCCACCTCACTCAGGGACCCAGGCTGATAGATGCTCCATGTTCCTACAGCTGCCCCATTGCCCCATCTGGAATATGTGGCCTGTGAGTTCACCAAGGAAGGCGAAGAAAGGGATGGAGCTTTACTGCCTTGTCCCACACGTGACACACTTCCCATCTGCTCACAATCCAGTGATTCCAACCTGAAGTCTAAGAATCATAGGGGAGCACATAAAATATTTGGTGAGCACTGTCTCTACCATATGAATATACCATACATGCCAACATGTATGAATTCAGACATGAAGCCAAAGCAAGTTGTAAAATAATGATATGAATTATTTAGAGATATTTACATTTGTCCAAAAAGTATGAATAAATACATGGATACATCAAATACAGTATTCAGAACAATGATTAATCCCTAGAGGAAGGAAGAGAGATGGAACTGAGGAAGGGTGTCCAGGGCCTCAGTAAAATTAGTAATGTTCTATTTCATAATCTGGTGATGGATCGTAAGTATTTTGTCATATTATTTTATGCCATGTTGCATATCTTTAATGTAGTAAATTTAAAAAACAAATGGATATTAGAGATGGCATAAATATGGCCAAGTTAAAACAAGTTACTTATTATTTTAGCATTAATGTTTTCATTGGAACAGGAAAAAATGCATATTGTGATCAGAATAAATTTTACCTCGTATTTGTTTTGTGGCTGTTGTTCTCCTGTGCACATTTTTAGTTACTAGTGACACTAAAGTTTAAAACAATAACTACTTAAGGTTATTAAATAATTTAGGTCTAAAGATCCTCAAGTGTTCACTGAGCGTTTCTGTGAAGTCTCTGTGTGAGCCTCCTCATTCATTGATTCACAGATGGTAATATCTTTAGTTAATGTGAGTCAGTGCTGGGGGGAGGAACTATGGAAATTAATTATAAAAATAAGAAAAAAATCCTTTCATGTACATAAGCAATTCTGATGTGCTTAATATTTTATAAAGAAAAGAAAATGCCTATATAGCAACCTCAAAATGGTAATAACAGAAGATCTAACAGTATTTGTAATCTGAGCCATGCCAAGATATTTAGATGTATTTTCTCACTATTTCCCCATTAAAAAAAACAGAGTCTGCTTTCTCTGATGACATATTCCAATGTCTCACAGCCACTCTAGCCAGAAACTCTTACTGTAATATAGTGTTTTGAATTTTATTTAACCCTCTTGCCCCATTATCTTCTGTGAAAAAAGGAGACAAAATTCTTCTAGGAGAGGTGGGCTACAGAAAGCAGAAAATGTGAACTTGAAGCCAAGAATAGGTCCTGTGTGGCATCTCTCCTGTGTCCCTGGTTCACAGCTCATAAGTGGGTCTCCAATCTACGTACAGCTACCTGAAAATGACACAATGGCCTCTAATGAGCTCCCCAGTTTTTTGACAAGTATGGACTGAAGTCAAAATCATATTAAAAGACTCTCCCATAGGTCTTTTAAATAAGTTCCAATATCATAGAATAAAATTTGATGAGATTTCTTCTTTTTTTCCCCCCAGAGGTACATAATTTTTTTAATTGAGGTATAATTGACTTATAACATTATATTAGTTTCAGGTGTACAACATAACAACTTGATATTTGTATACACTGAAATAATCACCACAATAAGTCTTATTACCATCCATTACCATTATAATTTTTATTTCTTTATTGAGATATTGAGATTTCTTCTTAATGAAAGTTGAAAAAGTAATTCATGAAAAGCTAATTTAAAGAAACAGGTAATATAAAATGTTTAATTCAGGAATGTACTTAATGCAAGAAAACAAAACTATTCTTCCTTGCCTCCTACCTTTTCATTTTTTTTATCTTTCTTTTCTTCTTATGAAATATTTTAAATCAGGAGATGGCAAACGTTTTCTATAAAGGGCCAAATAGTAAATATCTTAGGCTTTGCAGGTCACAAGTTCTCTGTCACATAGTCTTCTTTGTTGTTTGTTTGTTTAAACAACCTTTTAATAATATAAAACCATTCTTAGCTCCAAGTCTTAAAAAATAGGCAGTGGGCCAGATTTGGCCCACAGACTGTAGTTTTTCAACCTCTATTTTAAACAAATAGAAAAGTATTGTGAATGGTAGAAAAAGCATTCTTATTACTCACCACTTAGCTTTGTCAAATCTTAATGTTTTGCCATAGCTTTGTTTCAGATCTTTGTTTTACTTAATATTTTCATTAATATTATCATCATCGTTTAATAAAAGGTCATCTCAGATATAGTTGAAATCCCTAGGGCTCCCCTCCCCAGTATTCTCTCCCCTTTCCAGAAGTAACCACTTCCTGAAGTGTCAATATTTATCTCCTGCAAGCTTTTTTTTTTAAAACCTTTTTTAAATTTTATTTATTTATTTTTGGCTGCATTGGGTCTTCGTTGCTGCGCGCGGGCTTTCTCTAGTTGCAGTGAACGGGGGCTACTCTTCATTGCAGTGCGCGGGCTTCTCATTGTGGTGGCTTCTCTTGTGGAGCGTGGGCTCAATAGTTGTGGCACACAGGATTAGTTGCCTCGTGGCATGTGGGATCTTCCTGGACCAGGCTCGAACCTGTGTCCCCTGCATTGGCAGGTGGATTCTTAATCACTGTGTCACCAGGGAAGTCCCATCCTGCAAGTTTTTATACAGTATTGTTGGTCATGTTTTTATTCTTGTATAAAAAAAATGAACAGAAAGTAGCAGAAAATAAAATCAGAGAGGTAGGTTAGGGCCAGCTTACGAATGACCTTCCTTGTATGCTATGCTAAAGAGTTTGTCCTACAAAAAAGAAGCAGACTCTGGGCCTCCCTGGTGGCGCGGTGGTTGGGGGTCCGCCTGCCGATGCAGGGGACGCGGGTTCGTGCCCCAGTCCGGGAGGATCCCACATGCCGTGGAGCGGCTGGGCCTGTGAGCCATGGCCGCTGAGCCTGCGCATCCGGAGCCTGTGCTCCGCAACGGGAGAGGCCACAGCAGTGAGAGGCCCGCGTACCACAAAAAAAAAAAAAAAAGAAGCAGACTCACAGATATAGAGAACAAACTAGTGGTTGCCAGTGGGGAGAGGGAAGCGGGGAGGGGCAATATAGGGTTGGGGGAGTAAGAGGTATAAACTACTAGGTATAAAATAAGCTACAAGGATATATTGTGCAACACGGGGAATATAGCCAATATTTTATAATAACTATAAATGGAGTATAACCTTTAAAAATTGTGAATTACTATATCATACACCTGTAACTTACATAATATTGTACAGCAACTATACTTCAATTTTTTAAAAAAGAATTTGTTCTAGGGGAGTGAGGAGCTAAAGAAGACTTTAAAGCAGAGGAGTCCCACAAGTACAGTTTTTTAAGAATAATAATTTTTTAAAGAATAATAAATTAAGGCTTTTATTTTTTCAACATTTTGGACAGTCAGAAATTTTCCAGTTGTTCAAAACATTTCAAGTAAAAGACTTACGTAAGGGGCATGTAGGAATTGCTTTTATATGACATTGATGATTATCCCTGAGAAGAAAGATTGACTTGACAATATTATATATAATTAATATTTTAATACATATGTATTTCAAAATAATTTCTCACAAGGAACAGTATTTGTTGTCCAGAAATACTATTCAAACCTATATTGGGAGAGGGAGTCAAATAGAAACTACTAGGAGGATGTTGAGAGATTGATAAAGAGGATATTGGTCTAAATCAGGGGTCAGCAACCTGTGGCCCATGGACCAAATGGGACCTGCCACCTGTGTTTGTAAATAGTTTTATTGGAACACAGCTACAGTCCTTCACTTACATATGGTCTATGACTGCTCTTGTGCTCTGCCCACTAAGCTGAGTAGTTACAACAGAGACCTTAAAGCCTAATATATTTACAATCTGCCCGTTTACAGAAAATGTTTGCTAATTCTTACTCTAGATATTATTTCATAGTAGATCAGCAAAACAGACTTTTGATAAGGTTCAGTGTGATATTCTGTTAAAGACATTGGAAATCTTGGAAACATCATTAAATATCAATAGCAAAAACTACCAATGATGGATGGAAGTAAAACAGTGTACCAGTAGAAACAGAAAAGTAAGTAAGCCCAGAGTTTCAGAATCCTTCATCATGGGTTCTGATCTACACAGCTTTCTCCCCTTTCCTCTCCAGTCACTACCTATCTCTGACTTTTCCACTTAAGATAGATTCCTTTTTTTTTTTAACATCTTTATTGGAGTATAATTGCTTTACAATGTTGTGTTCATTTCTGCTGTATAAAAAAGTGAATCAGGGCTTCCCTGGTGGCGCAGTGGTTGAGAGTCCGCCTGCCGATGCAGGGGACACGGGTTCGTGCCCCGGTCCGGGAAGATCCCACATGCCGCGGAGCGGCTGGGCCCGTGAGCCATGGCCGCTGGGGCTGCGCGTCCGGAGCCTGTGCTCCGCAACGGGAGAGGCCACAACAGTGAGAGGCCCGCGTACCGCAAAAAAAAAAAAAAAAAAAAAGTGAATCAGCTATACATACACATATATCCACATATCCCCTCTCTCTTGCATCTCCCTCCCACCTTCCCTATCCCACCCCTCTAGGTGGTCACAAAGCACCGAGCTGAACTCCCTGTGCTATGTGGCGAAACAGATTCGTTTTCATCCCCTGTCTTATTGCCTGTTCTTTTTTCCTTTCTTTGCTCATGAAGTCTCTCACTGTGTCAAGTTATCTATATCACTGGTCAACAAATGAGTGTTTGCCTGTGTACATACATTTTTCACAAAGACTCTAAGTGACAGGAAACAGTCCTGTAGGTCCTAGAATAGCTGAGATGTTATTCAGATGGGTCTGAAATGAGTTAAACAGAAGAGAACAGTATGTTTTCACTTATATGTAGAATCTAAAAAATTAAAGCAGATGAATGAATATAACGAAACAGACTCACAGATATAGAGAACAAACTAGTGGTTACCAGTGGGTGAAGGGGTGGGAGATAGAGCAAGATAGGGGAAGCGGGTTAAGAGGTACAGACTACTAAGGAGAAAATAAAGAAGCTACAAGGATATATTGTACAGCATCGGGAATGTAGCCAATATTTTATAATAACTAAATGGAGTATAATCTATAAAAATACAAATCACTATGTTGTATACCTGAAACTAATATAATATTGTAAATCAACTATACTTCAATTTAAAAATAAAAAGAACAGCTTGTAGAGGAGAGAAAGGAGGTGTGGCTGAGGTTTCAAAGGGTTTCATAATAACAAATGGGTGAATTACTTAGGACATGTTTTGACATGGGACATTAAAAAATTTTTTAAACACTGAGAAAAATTGTACTGCTTTGGAAGTTCACGTAATAAATGATATTTTACTTCCATGTTTTATTACCTCCAGCAGATGGTATTACAGTCGTTTCTGCTCTGTTTTTAGCCTTATGGGGCAATAACCTGTTGGCTATTATTCACAGGTTAAAATAATAAACCCTAGCCTCCCCTGAAAATTATTTACTTTTACTTAATTTTAGTAAAAACAAAGCCGGGGGAAATTTCCATTACTGCTTGTCTCAATGGAAAGAGTGGAGGGCAGGGGGAAGAATTCTTCAATGAAAGAGGAAGGTTTTTTTTAAGCTATACTATAATATTTAAGTCTAGTGAAACCTTACAAATTTCACTAATTGAGGGGGAAACCTGTCTGAATTACTAGAAAGTACAAATTAAAATTTTAATGTTTAATTTTTTAAAAAAAACTATTAATTTCAAGATTAAAGAGTAAAACTATTATCAGAGTATTGCCAGGTGTGAACTTTAGCTGGATCTATCTTAATAGTGTGGTAAAGATCATTCATAGTTGTTAAAAAATGATTAAAGAAGACAATTTAGGTGATCAAGCAGGATTTATTTAACACTTCATGAAGTAGAATCTCCTTTTGGAGAGTGACAAAATGGAGTGGAAGGCAAGAAGCTTTTTATAGGATAAAAAATGAAGAAAAAGGAAGAGGCAAATATCTGATTGGTTGGGGCCCCATAGTCAACCTTGTTTGGGGTGAGAAGGCCCACAGTTGGCTTGGCATTTGGGGATTAGCTGACTGAATATACAACATTTTTGGTCAAGTGGACCATTTACAGGGACACATAAGTTATCCAAGTTTTGGTTTGATGACATGGCAGAAGCAGCTCCATCTTGAGCCTAGAAGTTTATTTCAACATAGTTAATACACTATTGGTATGCAAAACGGAGGTTGCTAAAATGCTTTAAAATGCTTTTAAAAAGATAGTTTCTAAATAGCTTAAACATGTACTGTGTACAGCACACAGTTGGGGATAAAGATAAATCAGACATCATAAGCTTTGTGGAGCTCACAGTCTAGTAGGAGAGATGAGCTATTTACTGTGATGCAAAGTAGAAAGAATGGATTCCATGAAAGAGATAAGTGAAGTGCTACAGAGTTCAGAGGATGGAGAGAGAGATCCCAGCTTGTGGAATTCAAGGAAGTTTCTCTGGAGGAAATAGCATTTGGATGTGGATACCCTACTCTTATCCAATTAATTTACTTAAGGTCCTAAATGTTGGTGTTATTACAGTGTTAATGATACTAAGGGTAGAGGTTTATTTCTCACATTGGCTTAGACCATTTCCATACTGTTCCAAGACATCAAAATGTACCTTAATCTTCTCCATCTATCTTACAAATATAAGCCTTTGGTCCTAGGAGAATCCAGTAAGGGAGGCTAGATGGATAGATCATAAATCCATTGTTTCTCTCAAACCCAGGCTCTCTGGTAGTCTAATCTTGATGATCAAGGGCAAACGAAATGGGCTTAACAGAACTCCCCTTCCAAGAGAGTATAAAGGGAAATATCAGGCTGCTGTGCTTATATTATTTCAAATTCCAGGTTAGTAGAATTCACACTAATAAAGTAAAGGGTTAAATGGGTGGGACCCATCTCCCATCATTTTTCTGCAGTTTTTAAGTCAGACTTTAAGCAGACATTCTATCTCACAACCTAATTCGTACCTTATCTTCTCTTTTACCACTTCAGACTCCAAAATTGTAATCTCCGGCTCCCAAACATACCCCTATTAAAAATGTAAGCACATGCAGAGAGATTTATGAATTCCTCTCAAGTTTCTTTGCCTGAGCCACTATCCTCTATTGGCCTTTATTTAGCAAATGGTAGCGTTAAATAAGTATTTATTGAATGAATAAACAAAAAAGTGAATGAATAATCAGATGAAGGGATTTTTGCTTGTCTGCTTTGCCCCCTTCTCAAATGGAAACTCTGCCCTCTTGCCTGAAGGCCATCTCTTTCCTGGCCCTTGGCTTCTCAAGGGTGCATGCAAAAGGACCTGACATAAGGTTCCCTTCTAGGACTTGAGGGTGGTGCCTCAGCAAGACTCAAATATATCACCCAGACCTCTGGCCTCTTAATTCCTCCAGCTTTTAACACCTAAAAACCTATGGTGTTCTGGGGAAAATCCCATCACCTTCCCTGGCAAGAGGGGAGAACCCCATTAAAAGTTTAGATCATTTTACCTTATCGCAGGATGGAAATTTCTTGATTATAGACTGTAGGCATTTTGAGGAGAGGGTGTTCCCTTATTAATCATTGCACCCTCAAGCCCTAGTGTAGTACCTCCATATACAAGCTGTTTGTTTAAATCCTGAAAATTCCTTTTCCCCATTCTCAGAAGTCCCATCTTCATCCCCATGGATTTAGGTTGGAAAAGAACTTTTCTGGACACTTAATTTCAGTACAGTTGTTTGTTTTTGTTTGTTTGTTTTTGGATGCCCAAGAGGGTCAGAGTAATCTTTTAAGGTGGGAAGGATTTACACTTATTACTAGCACTCACTTTGTTTTTTCTGACCCTGATCAGGAATATGTGTCTGAGATACCATTCCAGGGGCAATAATGGGCCTTCCTAGGTTAATGATCTAACATTACGGGTTTTTTCAAAGTTTAGATATTATATTCTATAATTTCATATATATATTTAAATGCAGAATAATTATGTAAATAAATAAAATTGTATCAAAGCACACTTTTGGAACCTTATTAAAAGTTTCTTCTGGAGCATTACTCTTTTTACTTTCTAGGTTTGTATCCATGCCTTCATTAAGATGAACCAGCCATGTCATTGAGGGAAAATGTTTCTTCTTCCCCAGCTTTATAGGTGCTGACGGTTTCTTGAGTTCAGTGCTGGGAATGTTTGACTAGAAATCAAAACACTCAAATAGGAAACCATTCTCCCTTCTACTTCATTAACCACCATGTAGATTAATAAAAGTAAAAAGGGATCTGGCCAGGGGCAAATATAAATTTGCAGAATGAGTTCAACCAGTGTTCCCCCTCCACCTTTAATGTCTTCTGAGATCAGGTCCTTTTGCATCTCCATCCGTTCTAATTAATCAACATCACTTATCTCAGATATGTCCCCACCTGTATTCAAAAGAATATGATAGATATGTATGTACTAATGTAGAAAAATGGTCAAGATAAATAGATAAAAATATAAATTGCAAAACAGATGTACCAATGTGATCCCTTTTTGTTATTGATATGTCTGTGTGTACACAAAAAAGTGGGGGGGGGGTAAATATGCTCCCAATTATGCATGTTCCTCTAGAAGTAAAATGCGAGACCCATATATCCAGGTACTTCTGCTAAGTATAGCCCCCCCTACAGCCTCCAGAACAGGAGCGAAAAGGAGCTCCCAGAGCTCAGATTGCTCCTGGTAAGCAGTCCTTAGTTCCCCTCACCATTTCTGCCTTAAGACCATCAGGACTAATCTGATATGCCCTTCATCCCTGTTTACATTAGTCACGAGGGAAGTCTAGGAATCCAGATCATCACTTTCCTCCTCACCCTACTCTTGTACATCCCCTTTTCTGAGCCCAGCCCTGAAATCCTTTCACCATGCCCTCTTGATCATCCACTGGCAAAATGTCCTAGGTCATCAAACTCTTTTCTAAACATTCCCTTTACCTTCTTGTTCTAACTGAAACCTATTTCTCCCTAAGAGTACTATAGCCATGTGAAATGATGGCACTTTTCTTTCCCACTCCACCCCCTGTCTCACTGGATCTAGAGGGAGCAGTAAATGTTCTTACGTTTCATTGCAGCTTCCAGGCTATTCTTTTTCCCACCTCTCTGAAACTACCCTCCCCCAACTTTGAGCTAATGTCATCAGACTTGCCACCCACTACCCCTCCTTTATTTTAGTCATCTACCACCCCCAGGTCCCTTCCCTTATTTCTTGAAGATTTTAACTCCTGGCTGTACTTTCCAATACTACTTGCTAACATTCTTGTGAGTTTTCAGTAGATGAGGCATTCAGTACATGGGCTTCTCAGTTCTTTGATCTCTCCTCCAGTGAGCTTGTCCTCTGCCCTTCTTTAGCTACTCATTCTCTGGTCCTTTGTTTATGTCAGTGGCTTTAAAAGTATGGTTCCCAACTAACAGCATTAGCATCACCTGGGAGCTGGATAGAAATGCATATCCTCAGGCCCCGGCCCAGGCCTACTAAATTAAAACTCTGAGGTTGAGGCCCAGCAACCTGTGCTTTAACAAGCCCTTTAGGTGATTCTCATACATGATCTTGTTTGAGAACCACTGTCATAGTTCATCATTAAAATCACTCTCTGAATGTACTCTGTTTCCATGCCTTGCCTTCATTTTGTGGTACTCATCTGGGAAAACTCCAACTCATGTTAAATGTGTTTCTGTCTACTCTGGGCTTTTATTTGTGCAGCTGACCTTGGCTGGAGAATATCACACAACGATACTGAGTGGTCTTGTGTTAAATTTATGACTGCCAACATACAGTGTGCCTTTAGCACTCTGGCAGTCCTACTGCATTTCCCTACTCCCTCACTTTCCCGCTCTGCAAATGACTCTTTCGTAGTTTCTTCTCTGTCCTCTAACATCTCCTCTTCCATCCTTGCCCTCAGCGAGTTACTTTGGTTCCTATTTTACTGAGAAAACTGAAGCAATACGAGGAGACCTGTAGCCACCCACCTAGCCATATCAGTACCTATATACTTTCCCTTCCCTTCTGTTGCTGTGCATATACAGTCCGGGCACCTTTCTAAGGCCATCCTCTATACTTGTGCTCTAGATCCCCTCCTCTCCCATCAGCCCAGGGACACTCCTCAAGTGATTGACCCTTTTCTCCCCTGCAGTCATCAGTTTTTTCTCTTTGATCATTCTGTCAGCGGATAAACATACAACAGTTCTGCCCTCTTTAAAACCAGTCATCCAAAGGCACTTTGACATCCAAGAGACACAGCTCCATCAGCTGTTATATTTGCAACATAGTGCTCAGCCCTAGGGTCCTTGACCATCAATTCTAGCCTTCTTTTTTTCTTTTTTAACATCTTTATTGGAGTATAATTGCTTTACAATGGTGTGTTAGTTTCTGCTTTATAACAAAGTGAATCAGCTATACATACATCCTCATATCTCCTCCCTCTTGCGTCTCCCTCCCACCCTCCCTATCCACCCCTCTAGGTGGTCACAAAGCACTGAGCTGTGCTATGTGGCTGCTTCCCACTAGCTAGCTATTTTACATTTGGTAGTGTATATATGTCCATGCCACTCTCTCACTTCGTCCCAGCTTACCCTTCCCCCTCACTGTGTCCTCAAGTCCATTCTCTATGTCTGTGTCTTTATTCCTGTCCTGCCCCTAGGTTCTTCATAACCTTTTTTTTTTTTAGATTCAGATTCCATATGTATGTGTCAGCATACAGTATTTGTTTTTCTCTTTCTGACTTACTTCACTCTGTATGACAGACTCTAGGTCCATCCACCTCACTACAAATAACTCAATTTCGTTTCTTTATATGGCTGAGTAGTATTCCATTGTATATATGTGGCACATCATCTTTATCCATTCATCTGTTGATGGACACCTAGGTTGCTTCCATGTCCAGGCTATTGTAAATAGAGCTGCAGTGAACATTGTGGTACGTGACTTTTTTTTTTCTTTTCCTATGGTGTTAGGGAGTGTTCTAATTTCATTCTGTTAACGTAGCTTTCCAGTTTTCCCAGCACCACTTATAGAAGAGACTGTCTTTTCTCCATTGTATATCCTTGCCTTCTTTGTCATAGATTAGTAGACCACAGGTGCGTGGGTTTATCTCTGGGCTTTCTATCCTGTTGCATTGATCTATATTTCTGTTTTTGTGCCAGTACCATACTGTCTTGATTACTGTAGCTTTGTAGTATAGTCTGAAGTCAGGGAGTCTGATTCCTCCAGGTGCATTTTTTTCCCTCGAGACTGCTTTGGCTATTCGGTGTCTTTTATGTCTCCATACAAATTTTAAGATTTTTTTGTTCTAGTTCTGTAAAAAATGACATTGGTAATTTGATAGGGATTGCATTGAATCTGTAGATGGCTTTGGGTAGTATAGTCATTTCACAATATTGATTTTTCCAATCCAAGAACATGGTATATCTCTCCATCTGTTTTTATCATCTTTAATTTCTTGGATCAGTGTCTTATAGTTTTCTGCATACATGTCTTTTGTCTCCCTAGGTATTTTATTCTTTTTGTTGCAATGGTAAGTGGGAGTGTTTCCTTGATTTCTCTTTCAGATTTTTCATGATTAGTGTATAGGAAAGCAAGAGATTTCTATGCATTAATTTTGTATCCTGCAACTTTACCAAATTTCATTGATTAGCTCTAGTAGTTTTCTGGTAGCATCTTTAGGCTTCTCTATGTATAGTATCGTATCATCTGCAAACAGTGACAGTTTTACTTTTTCTTTTCCAATTTGTATTCCTTTTATTTCTTTTTCTTCTCTGATTGCCGTGGCTAGGACTTGCAAAACTATGTTGAAGAATAGTGGCAAGAGTGGACATCCTTGTCTTGTTCCTGATTTTAGAAGAAATGCTTTCAGTTTTTCACCATTGAGAATGATGTTTGCTGTGGTTTTGTCATATATGGCCTTTATTATGTTGAGGAAAGTTCCCTCTTTGCCCACTTTCTGGAGAGTTTTTATCATAAATGGGTGTTGAATTTTGTCAGAAGCTTTTTCTGCATCTATTGAGATGGTCTTATGGTTTTTCTTCTTCAATTTGTTAATATGGTGTATCACATTGATTTTGAGGATATTGAAGAATCCTTGCATCCTTGGGGTAAATCCCACTTGATCATGGTGTATGATCCTTATAATGCATTGTTGGATTCTGTTTGTGAGTATTTTGTTGAGGATTTTTGCATCTATATTCATCAGTGATATTGGACTGTAATTTTCTTTTTTTGTAGTATCTTTGGTTTTGGTATCAGGGTGATGGTGGCCTTGTAGAATGAGTTTGGGAGTGTTCCTTCCTCTGCAATTTTTTGGTAGAGTTTGAGAAGGATGGGTGTTAGCTGTTCTCTAGATGGTTGATAGAATTCACCTGTGAAGCCATCTGGTCCTGGACATTTGTTTGTTGGAAGATTTTTAATCACAGTTTCAATTTTATTACTTGTGATTGGTTGGTTCCTATTTTCTATTTCTTCCTAGTTCAGTCTTGGAAGGTTATATACATTTCTAAGAATTTGTCCATTTTGTCCAGGTTGTCCATTTTATTGGCATAGAGTTGCTTGTAGTAGTCTCTGATGCTTTGTATTTCTGTGGTGTCTGTTGTAACTTCTCCTTCTTCATTTCTGATTTTCTTGATTTGAGTTCTCTCCCTCTTGATGAGTCTGGCTAATGGCTTCTCAATTTTGTTTATCTTCTCAAAGAACCAGCTTTTAGTTTTATTTTTACATCTTTATTGGAGCATAATTGCTTTACAATCGAGTATTAGTTTCTGCTTTATAACAAAGTGAATCAGTTATACATATACATATGTTCTTATATCTCTTCCCTTTTGCGTCTCCCTCCCTCCCCAGCTTTTAGTTTTATTGATCTTTGCTATTGTTTTCTTTGTTTCTATTTCATTTATTTTTGCTCTGATCTTTATGATTTCTTTCCTTCTGATAACTTTGGGTTTTGTTTGTTCTTCTTTCTCTAGTTCCTTTAGGTGTGGTGTTACATTGTTTATTTGAGATTTTTCTTGTTTCTTGAGCTAGGATTGTATTGCTATCAATTTCCCTCTTAGAACTGCTTTTGCTGCATCCCATAGGTTTTGGATTGTCGTGTTTTCATTGTCATTTGTCTCTAAGTATTTTTTGATTTCCTCTTCGATTTCTTCAGTGATCTCTTCGTTATTTAGTAGCGTATTGTTTAGCCTCCATGTGTTTGTGGTTTTTTATGTTTTTTTCCCTGTAACCGATTTCTAATCACATAGCGTCATAGTCAGAAAAGATACTTGATATGATTTCAATTTTCTTAAATTCACTGTGGCTTGATTTGTGACCCAAGATGTGATCTATCCTGGAGAATGTTCCGCGTGCACTTGAGAAGAAAGTGTAATATGCTGTTTTTGGATCGAATGTCCTATAAATATCAATTAAATCTATCTGGTTTATTTTGTCATGTAAAGCTTGTGTTTCCTTATTAGTTTTCTGTTCGGATGATCTCTCCATTGGTGTAAGTGAGGTGTTAAAGTCCCCCACTATTATTGTGTTACTGTCAATTTTCTCTTTTATAGCTGTTAGCAATTGCCTTATGTATCGAGGTGCTCCTTTGTTGGGTGCATATATATTTATAATTGTTATATCTTTTTCTTGGATTGATCCCTTGATCATTATGTAGTGTCCTTCCTTGTCTTTTGTAACATTATTTTAAAGTCTATTTTATCTGATATGAGTATTGCTACTCCAGCTTTCTTTTGATTTCCATTTGCGTGGCATATCTTTTTCCATCCCCTCACTTTCAGTCTGTTTGTGTCCCTAAGTCTGAAGTGGGTCTCTTGTAGACAGCATATATATGGATCTTGTTTTTGTATCCATTCAGCGAGCCTGTGTCTTTTGGTCAGAGCATTTAATCCATTCCCGTTTAAGAGAATTATCGATATGTATGTACCTGTTACCATTTTCTTAATTGTTATGGGTTTGTTTTTGTAGGTCCTTTTCTTCTCTTGTGTTTCCCACTTAGAGAAATTCCTTTAGCATTTGTTGTAGAGCTGGTTTGGTGGTGCTGAATTCTCTTAGCTTTTGCTTGTCTAAAGCTTTTGATTTCTCTCCATTAAATCTGAATGAGATCTTTGCAGGGTAGAGTATCTTGGTTGTAGGTTCTTCCCTTTCATCTCTTTAAATACATCGTGCCACTCCCTTCTGGCTTGTAGAGAAATCAGCTGTTAACCTTCTAGGAGTTCCCTTGTATGTTATTTTTCCCTTGTTGCTTTTAATAATTTTTCTTTGTCTTTAATTGTTGTCTGTTTGATTACTGTGTGTCTTTGCATGTTTCTCCTTGGGTTTATCCTGCCTGGGACTCTCTGCACTCCCTGGACTTGGGTGGCTATTTCCTTTCCCATGTTAGGGAAGTTTTTGACTATAATTTCTTCAAATATTGTCTCTGGTCTCTTAGGCTGTCTTCATTTCTTTCTATTCTTTTTACTTTATTCTGTTCCACGGCAGTGAATTCCACCATTCTGTCTTCCAGGTCAGTTATCCGTTCTTCTGCCTCAGTTATTCTGCTATTGATTCCTTCTAGTGTAGTTTTCATTTCAGTTATTGTATTGTTCATCTCTGTTTGTTTGTTCTTTAATTCTTCTAGGTGTTTGTCCTTTAAGTCTTCTAGGTCTTTGTTAAACATTTCTTGCATCCTCTCGATCTTTGCCTCCATTCTTTTTCCGAGGTCCTGGATCATCTTCACTATCATTATTCTGAATTCTTTTTCTGGAAGGTTGCCTATCTCCACTTTATTCAGTTGTTTATCTGGGGTTTTATCTTTTTCCTTCATCTGGTACATAGCCCTCTGCCTTTTCATCTTGTCTGTCTTTCTGTGAATATGGGTTTTGTTCCACAGGACGCAGGATTGTAGTTTTCTTGCTTCTCACATGACTTTTTGAATTACGGTTTTCTCAGGGTATATGCCCAGTAGTGGGATTGCTGGGTTGTATGGTAGTTCTATTGTTAGTTTTTTAAGGAACCTCCATACTGTTCTCCGTAGTGGCTGTATCAATTTACATTCCTACCAGCAGTGCAAGAGGATTTCCTTTTCTCTACACCCTCTCCAGCATTTATTTTTTGTAGATTTTTTGATGATGGCTACTCTGACTGGTGTGAGGTGATACCTCATTGTAGTTTTGATTTGCATTTCTGTAACGATAAGTGATGTTGAGCATTCTTTCATGTGTCTGTTGGCAATCTGTATATCTTCTTTGGCAAAATGTCTATTTAGGTCTTCTGCCCATTTTTGGATTGGGTTGTTTGTTTTTTGATATTTAGCTGCCTGAGCTGCTTGTAAATTTTGGAGATTAATCCTTTGTCAGTTGCTTTATTTGCAAATACTTTCTCCCATTCTGAGGGTTGTCTTTTCATCTTGCTTATGGTTTCCTTTGCTGTGCAAAAGATTTTACATTTCATTAGGTCCCATTTGTTTATTTTTTTATTTCCATTTCTCTAGGAGGTGGGTTAGAAAGGACCTTGCTGTGATTTATGTCATAGAGTGTTCTGCCTATGTTTTCCTCTAAGAGTTTTATAGTGTCTGGCCTTACATTTAGGTCTTTAATCCATTTTGAGCTTATTTTTGTGTATGGTGTTAGGGAGTGTTCTAATTTCATTCTTTTACATGTAGCTGTCCAGTTTTCCCAACACCACTTATTGAGGAGGCTATCTTTTCTCCATTGTATATTCTTGCCTCCTTTATCAAAATTAAGGTGACCATATGTGCGTGGGTTTATCTCTGAGCTTTCTATCCTGTTCCATTGATCTGTGTTTCTGTTTTTGTGCCAGTACCATACTGTCTTGATTACTGTAGCTTTATAGTATAGTCTGAAGTCAGGGAGCCTGATTGCTCAAGCTCCATTTTTCGTTCTCAAGATTGCTTTGGCTATTTGGGGTCTTTTGTGTTTCCATACAAATTGTGAAATTTTTTGTTCTAGTTCTGTGGAAAATGCCATTGATAGTTTGATAGGGATTGCACTGAATCTGTAGGTGGCTTTGGATAGTATAGTCATTTTCACAATATTGATTCTTCCAATCCAGGAACGTGGTATATCTCCTCATCCGTCTGTGTCATCTTTGATTTCTATCATCAGTGTCTTACAGTTTTCTGAGTACAGGTTTCTTACCTCCTTAGGGAGGTTTATTTCTAGGTATTTTATTCTTTTTTGTTGCAGTGGTAAATGGGGGTGTTTCCTTAATTTCTCTTTCAGATTTTTCATCATTAGTGTATAGGAATGCAAGAGATTTCTGTGCATTAATTTTGTATCCTGCTACTTATGAAATTCATTGATTAGCTCTAGTAGTTTTCTGGTATCATCTTAAGGATTCTCTATACATGTCATGTCATCTGCAAACAGTGACAGCTTTGCTCTTCTTTTCTGATTTGGATTCCTTTTATTTCTTTTTCTTCTCTGATTGCTGTGGCTAATACTTCCAAAACTGTGTTGAATAATAGTGGTGAGAGTGGACATCCTTGTCTTGTTCCTGATCTTAGTGGAAATGGTTTCCGTTTTTCACCATTGAGGGCGATGTTGGCTGTGGGTTTGTCATATATCAGCCTTCTTTTTTGGCTTCTCTTAATTCAGCCCTCACCCAAAATTCCTGAGACATCACACACATGTAAACCACCAACAAAGACATTGGAGCAATTGATTTTATAGTAGTGTCACCATGCATTCACTGATATTCAACATGGCAGTGTCGGTGGATTGGAAACCCTCTATTCCTTCTAACTTGAGTTGTCTAACATGTTTATAGGCCAAAATTGAATTCTTATGCTCTATAATGAAGAATCTCTACTTGAAGTAATTACTGAAGGAAGAAGAAAGGGAGACTAAGAAGTACAGAACTCTATGAACCAGAAATTCCAGTTATCCAAGAATTATAATATGTAATAATTTTAGGTTCTTAATTATCTCTGCCTGCCCCAGATCCTAGAAGAGCATCTACCCCTAAGTATTAGGAACACTGAGAGTTAAAAATATTAGATTTATGGGTTCTTTTTCCTATGGAATGTGTTCCTGTCATTTGGAGGAGTTGAAGCAAGACACAAAAATGCTTAATTAAATGTCCTCCTGTTTTGCTACAACCAATGAAGTTAAGGGTAGAGGAGCAAAGAAACCATGGATCACCACCAACATCAACCACCAGCCTCCTTCCTCCACTCCAGTGTTGCATTACTAAAAGTAAAATAACATTCGTGACACAAAGCAAGCTATTAATAAGACAATGAGAAAACACCAAGTTGGAGCATAAAGGAGGATATAAAAATTTAGTATTAAGAGTAATTAGCTTATAATCAATTTCCTCTATTAAAGCTTATTTACAATGATATTTTAAACAAAGTCTATGATTCCAAGTTATTATTAGCTTTTTTAACTGCTCTGCCAGTTAGAGCCAAGATGAGAAAGGCTTTTTTAAGTTGAGATATAATAGTATAAAATTCACCCTTTTTAAAGTGCCTAATTCAGAATCACTATATTTGATACCCGTTACTTATATAATATTGTACATCAGCTGTACCTCAGTTAAACTATATGCCCTATAGTGTTCATTGTATCACTTTATGTTTCTACATCAATAAAATACAATCACACGCACAAAAAGTGCATAATTCAGTAGATTTTAGTATATTCAACAAGATTTTGTAACCATCAGCACCAACTCCAGGACGTTTTCATCATCCCACAAAAAAATCTGTATTCATTAGCAGTCACTCCCCATTCCCCCCTCCCTCCAACCCCTGGCAATCACTAATCTTTCTTCTGTCTCCATAGATTTGCCTGTTCTGGACATTTCATGTAAACAGACTCATACGATATGTGGTCTTTTGTGTCTGGCTTCTTTCACTTAGCATAATGCTTTAAAGATTTATCATGTAGCATGTATCAGTACTTCATTCCTTTTTATGGTTAAATAATATCCCATTGTATGAATATACCACATTTTGTTTATCCATTAATCAACTGATGGACATTTCAGTTGTTTCCACTTTTTGGCTACTGTGAATAACACTGCTCTGAACATTCATGTACAAATTTTTGTGTAGACAGAAAAAGCCTTCTGATTTAGCTTTTTTTTTCCAAAACAGCCAGCTTCCTTTTTAAAATCAGAAGTACCCTCTTGATGTAGCATAACTTCCTCTTTCATATGTAACTTTTTTTTCCCTGTAGCATCTTATGAGCAAAATCTTTTGATGTCACTTCAGAGTGACTCTCATGTCTTTCTGGACCTGATTCTTCTCACCTCAACACAGGTCCTCACAGCTGAGCTGATTTCCCAGGCTTGCTATGCTACGTGTTTCTGTCACTCACTCAGATGTTCGCAGTTTTGCTGCCTTGTTTATCCCAATGGGTCTTCTTAACTCTGTGGTCTTGATCAGTGCTATTATCTCAGTCTCCAAAGTCATTGTCACCTGAGGCTGGTATGACTTTACATGTTAGTTTATAAAATAAAGGCTAGACTTATTTTAGGACAACACATTGCATATATCGATACAACATTAACTGTTTAGCAGTTTTATACAAGTCAAAATAAGTGATTCATGTCTTCAGCAAATGTTCAAAATTTTCTCTATCCTGTGTAATCAACCCATTTTTTCCTTAAAACATCCCATAGAGCTAATGCTTTCCGAAGAGAGTGAATTAATATTGTATATCACCACTGTCTTCATTTTCAGAGGGGGAAAGGCAGGGAGTTATGAGAGGATTTGGAAAGCTCTAGAAAATCCATTCTGAGTTCCAAACTAAACTTCAAAGACTGAATCCTACAAAAACAATATGTTGGGTGTCACACACAGTTTTATCCTTCTATCTCCTTCCCACTGTCACCTTCCTTTAGGGTATAGGCTCTTTCTGGACTCACGCCTCAGTTCTGTAGGTCATTTCAGGACATGATAAGGGAATATCTTTTCTTGCTTGATATATTGGAGGCTATCCTTAAAACAGTTCTATAGTTTTTAGTCATTTCAGAGAGGCCAGTCTCTCTCATATGTACCCCTGCCAGGGAACCTGTAAAACCCTGTAACCCAGGAATCCACCACTGAGCTGGTTCTCTTTGAGAAAGGTTATCCTCCTTGCTCAAGCATGTTTGCTCAGGGGGAACATATAAGGAACGGTAACACAAGAAAGGAACCTCAGTCAAGACAGCTGGATCTTAAGGTAACAACTGATATATCCCAGTCATTCCCACAGCAAGAGAGCACCAGTCTTTTCCATCCTCTAGTCAAGCTGTCTTAACACAGTTGCCCTGAAGACCAGGTTGGGCCCATGGTCCAGACAGGACATCCTCTGTCTGCAGGCAGTGTATGTGCATGAATGATCTGCAGGCCAAAAAGAGATGCAGGTTGCTGTGCAGGAAACACCTACTATTGGCTAGCTGTCTTGTTAGGATGGACTTCATGTATGCTGCAGAGGGCAGGAGAGAGTATCGCATGGTTTATTCCAGAAGGACATTGGGAAGACTCTTACAATCGACTCTTTCCATTATAACTGACAAACTTTCCATCTTTGCAAATTGAATTTATTAACTATATGTTTATAGTTTTCTATTCTTCCTCATTCTGTTTAGTTCCTCCCTGGAAAACCTCTCACCTAGAAACAGCTTTTCCCTTCCAGCCCCCAGCCCCAAGGATTGTACCACTTTCTCTGTGACTAAAGTAAAGAGAGAAGATAGTAGATCATAGGCCGTGTTTGTGTCAATAGTGAAATTCCTTGTTTGATCTTTTTCCAGTAAAGAAGAGGTCACTCTAAAAGCCATGATCTTTGCTGCTATGTTTCAGTTATCATATACTTCTTGAAACTAACTCACATTCTCAGACTCTTTCTTGAACCAAGCAGGTATACTTCCATACAGACACAAGTAAATATGTAAAAAGCAAATAAACAAACTTCATAATAGTCTTTCTCCATCAATAACTCATTGCCACAGACCAGTTCTTTCCTAACCCCCTTTAGGGGACCTGGCCTTTCTCCCTGTGAATTTTTTGGAAAGCCATTGGATAAATAAAAACTTAGAGCTTATTTCACCATCAAAGGACATGGAGAAATGTCTTCTTCCTGCTTAAGAGGGGTAGCAGGACAGCCTCTTAACCACTGTTCTGACTTTGAAACTCCAGAGATTTATAAGAAGTAAATGAAAGTATTTGCTGTCCTTTGCTCTAAACCAACATTGTGCTAGGTGCAATGAAGAAAAAAAGGGATCACTTCTTATCTTCTTCGTATCCTCAGCACCCAGCAAAGTAACTGCACATAATAAGTGTCAGAAATATATTTGTTGAGTGATTGAATGACTTTACAATTGACCTTACCCTGAAAAGTTTAGACACCGTTGGAAAATATTGCCGGATTATAAAATATTGCAGTAGAAGCCCTTTTACCTGAACATGATTGGGATGGATAGTTACTCAGTAGGGAATTGTAAACTCTATCCATGTATTCTGTAAAATGTGTATCTTAAACATTTTATTTTAACTTGGAACATTAATTATTCAGATCTTTTAATGTAGAGCCAAGCCTTTTCTTTGGAAATGAGTGTCATAATTGGAAATTGAAGTTTCATGACATCTTTTTGTAGTAAATCACACTCAGTATATTTGTTAACTGATTTCCAGGAACTTAAGTCAGTAGTGAAGCAATTTGAATGTAGTTACCTTCTAGATTTTAATGATTTTTCTCCTTTATCTCACCAATAACTAATTTTACAGCAGAAAAATTTTAGTAGTTTTTTGCCTTTACTGAGTCTTTATAAAATATTCAACTTAGGGTTTTAGTTTTAGAAATATCAACTCTCTTTTTTCCACATTCATATTTCATTAGTTTATGTAATTGAATTGAATTATTACTGTAAAAAGTACAACCGGTATAAACAGATGGGGACAAATACAACCAACTCTTAGTAAGCATAGAACTCAACTACTGAGATAAGAAACATGAGAGCATAACAGAAACTAAACTATTAGCCATGAACCAGTGTGTCACGGGCATTGGTGGTTCTCCTATAGGTAAAATGGAGAGCATTGGTTTGTCCAGAGAATAAGTTAAGTGGAAGTCATTCAAGAAAGACTCTACAATATTTTATTAAGAGAATTGCAATAAGGGGGCTTAAATAGATAATCCTTCATGAAATAGGTAAAATTGGAGTTGAATTTCGAAGGATGGTTAAAGTGTGTATAATTTGAGGAGAAGGAGTATTCTCAGGAAGGGGATGAAAAGTCACACCCCTGAAGCCATGGGTTGTTGTAGGAAGGGGAGAAATACAACTAAGGTGTGGCTAAAGTGAAAAAGCATTAAATCACAAGTCTAAAAACCCAGCTGCATTCATAACAGACTTTTTTAATGTTTTAATTTGGTGGGAAATAATGAAGGGGGAATTAGAGCGTTATAGACAAGAGTGTAGGGAAAGCCACCTAGCTCAAAGAGTTAACCTGAATGAGAGAAAATTGGGGAGACAAAGGAAAGGCCCAGGTTGAAGCATTAGACCAGTGGTTTCAATGTAATCCTCTTTCAATCATAGTATATATTGAGAGCTTTCAGGTAAGATTTTGTATGAGTGGAGAATTCTACAGCTTAAAAAGAAATTTGAAAACTACAGGTTTAGGCATATAAGCCCAATATACATGTTATAAAGTGGTACCAGCATGTCTTAAAATCGAGAAAAAACTTAAGTTGTAGGAAATAATGGAAAACCAAAGAATTTAATTCCCAGTAAGTTAGACAAAGGTTCCCCAGAAGAGAATCGTAAGCTGTTATTGGTTTTGGGGTTTATTTGGTAATATTTGGTTTATATTTTCTAGAAGTAGAAAATCAGTATGGATTGAATAATATGGATGACTGAAAATAAATATTGAATTCTAAGTATTAAACATGAGATAATACTTGAAGATTTGCTTGTAAATAACTATGAGGCAGCTATTCAATATATGATAAAATAATAGAATTTTTTTAAAATCTGAGATTTCTTGAAAGCTTAAGAAAAACGAGTCTCACAAATTCAAGATGTATTATGTCATTGCTATTTGATCATCTTTTGTACCTTTATTATAACCAAATTTCATTCACTTCTGTGTATCTAAATCTGCTTTCTTTTGGCATTCCATCATTCCTCTTTCTTAACTAACCAATGCTTTGACAATAAATTTTCAAATGTATCCAGATTCATAATCACTTCAAAAAAGTATGCTTGATCACTAGATAGTCTTCTGCAAACTAACCAAAAAAAAAAAAAAAGAAAAAAAGATTTGATTTTAAAATCTGAGACTAACAAATCTCTGTATATTCCTGTTTGAGGATGATAGTGTTTTTCTCCATATTTTGACTGGTTATATCTAGAAGGTTTTAGACATTTGCTTCCCTTCAAATAAGAATTTTTTAAAATTATTCTTAAAATAATAGTTTCAAATTTGAAGTGCAGCATGTTCTTTTTTTCATAAAATATTAAATAGCAAAATCAAAAATGCTCTACATGTTCTCTCCTAGCTTGAGGAGAAACTGTTTTATGTGGCTTGACACCTCATGTACTCTGAGTTTAAGAAGTTAGCATTATCTGAGAAGTCACTATTTTTAGGTCCAGCTGTAATGTTTCTAACTTTGGTGCTCAGAGTAGTGGGTGCTTCCTTTCCCAGAAGGCTCTGTATTCTCCACATGGGCAGGTCAGTTTGACTTAAAGCTACCTACAAGGAGCAACAGGCCCATTGCAGCCCGTGTTTCTTACTTGAAAATTATGAGCAGGTCTTGGGAGCCACAGGCTGTATTTGGGAAGCAGCTGCATGTCAGTACAAGCATGGATTGTGGTCCCTGGAGGCTGGGAGAGCATAATGCTTGAACTTAATTTCTTTGGGAGATAAGAAGAAAAAAAATACCTTTCTACCTGACGAGATTGACAACTTATTAAGTCTGACTATCTTCAGAAGTGTGCTGGACAGTTTGATAAGTAAACATCCACTTTTCAAAGATGATGATCAAGGAAACATCTCTACGAAGGGACCCGGACTTAAGGGGAGAGTTAGCTTTCCTGGCAAGGGGCTGTGATTTTGTTCTCCCGTCACGGTTTAAGAAGCGGCTGAAGTCATTTCAGCAGACACAGGTTTGAAACTTGGGTGTTTCTTTTAAAATATTTTTATTACTAATAAAACCACCCAGTGAACTAACTTACAAATAATTTTACAGCTCACTTGATATTAGATCAAGGAATTAATCTGTGTCCTCTATTCAGCTATTTCCAGAAAGCTATTTGTAGAGAGATTCCAACAGGTTTAAAAATAGACCTTCTGGACCTGAAGTACAGTACTCACATTTTTCTCTTGTAGAGAGGGAATCCAGTTTTAGAGACAATTAAATACAACTTAACAAATATTTTACAATTTAGAATTTTTCATAGAAATATCTTTGAGAAGTTAGAATTTCCATGTTAAAATCCTTGTTTGCACTTTGATTTAGTAGACTAAATTTGTATTAACATACATATATCTGTAATGAATCTTTTTTAAAAAAGAATATTGATCCTGATAGTCTTTTTTTTTTTGAAAGAACTATTTTTATACATATAGGCAGTTGTGTGTGTGTGATATACTGTGTGTAGGGAGCAAAGGATGGCAGTTACTCCTGGGTTGTGAAAGAATGTCTTCCCTCAGCTGTGAGGTTGAGTCATTTCTGCCTGCAGTGGCTGCTTGCAGAGATCGTGCTTATTTGCTTACAACTGTAGAGCCAGTGTCTCATCAAACAAGTTACCTAGCACTGAATACAATACAGATCAAGGGCCACATCAATGATGGACATCAAGAATCCAGCAAGAAACCATAGTTTTGTAGTTATTCTGACCTAAAGTAATTTCAAATTATTTGAGTGAATGATATGAAATTGCGTTTTTAAAAATAGGTCAAAAATGGTCAAATATTGGAAATGCTACAGTAACATAAGGGTACTGTTCAGAATGAATATCTAAATGATACTGTATAGGGAAAGACTGTAATGGAGAATTGAGATACTTTACACAGCTAATTCTGTTTTAATGTTGTTCCTAGATTTGAATGAAATAGTTTTATTTAAAGTGGGCAGATGCTAAACTTGGTAAATCTGACGAACTTTATATTACTGTTTTATTCTATAATGTTGTAAAGCGTCAGTTTTATTAAACTACTTTAAGACTTAAATTATATGTCTCCTATTGAACCCAGTGGAAAGTAAATCAATACACCTGAAAAGTTCAAAGTAAATGCATTCTTTTTATCTTCCCTTTAAGTATTAACATCAGTTTTATTAAATATGGACTTAAACAGTGAATTAGTAAATACTTCCCTATTAGTGAACTGCTCTGTGTTAAAGTACACTGACGAAAGCAAAGTAGACTATTATATAATTGAATATTTTCCCATTCAAATTAAAACTTTGACTAATAGCCAGGGTTTCTTCTGAATGTCACTTATTTCTGTCAAAGCAAAAGTGTAGAGTTAACACTGAAGGGCTTGCTCTAAACCTTCTCCAGTATTGTGTGTTCACTAGAATATTGAGTTTCATTCCCAGTGGCACCAGTGGTCTCAATCCTATGGTTATAATTGCCCTGAAGTTATCCATAACTACCCTGGATGTCACACCATGGGAAACATTTTTGAGAAACAAAAAAGAATTTTGGTAACTGTATATTTGTAGTCTCACAACTCTCTTTCAGCATAGAATAATAGAAAGGAAATGACACTAATACAAGTGACCTAAGTAAAGCCCCTGAAGAATTATATGCCTTATTTTAGAAATTTAAGAACAGTTTCTACTGTTATTGACTCATAGGACTATGTAATAATAATTGCAGATTTAGCACTAAGGCAGAGACAATTGTTTACTTAGAAGAGATTATCAGTTTGTTAAATCAAAAGTAGTTTGTAAACTTTAAATTGCCTTACAAGTGTAAGTGATTATTTTATTTATTATTGAATCTGAAGGACCATGCCAAGTTATGTTTAATCTTTTTTTTTTTTTTTTTTGTGGTACACGGGCCTCTCACTGTTGTGGCCTCTCCCGTTGCGGAGCACAGGCTCAGCGGCCATGACTCATGGGCCTAGCCGCTCCGCAGCATGTGGGATCTTCCTGGACCGGGGCACGAACCCGTGTCCCCTGCATTGGCAGGCGGACTCTCAACCACTGCGCCACCAGGGAAGCCCTGTGTTTAATCTTTTGAGAACCCCATCCTTTGGCCTTGTGACTCATTTTCTTAAATAAGACATATCTCTGCCCAGCACAGTTTTGAGCCTCTTCCCTATGTTACATCCTGTAATTTCCTTTAATCCTCACAACAACCTTCCAAGAAGAAGGTTGTTGTGAGGATTAAAGGAAATTAATTGGTGAGGATTAAAGGAAATTAATCTGTTTTATTACTGAAATTCTAAAAGGTTAAGTAACTTACCTGAGGTCACAGAGCTAGTAAGCCATCACTGATTTTTGTTAAGTTTTTCATATTTCATTGGCATCACTTCCCTCTGCAATGTCTTCCTTGACTATTGCTTTATATGAGTGATATCCTGATACTGCAGCAAAGGCTTGGTGTGACCAACTGGCCTTCGTATCCCCAACAGTATTAATATATGAGCAGATTCCACTCTGTATTAATGTCAGATATTAACATGAGAAATGGGCCGTGTTTAATAAAAGTAGGAGATTAAATCATATTTATCACATATTTGTATGAATGAAGCCTGTCTTCCTATAATACTTATGCTTTTCAAAGGTAGCTAAAATTTTTACCCTGAATTTAAAAATCATGTTATAAGTCCATATGTCAAAAGGGAATATGATATTCAGATCTACTTCATACTGATAAATCATTGTTCAGACTTTAGGAATGGCGTTAGGATATAATTTAAGGAAGAAGAACACTCGAGTAATATTTTGTGTTCACAGTGAATTTAAAATAAATTTAGCTAGTCAACAGTCATGTCCATCTTTCATACCTTATGTAGCATTTAATAAGGCCATGCTCATGAGCCTTGATAGATAATTTGGTCAAAATTAAGAATAGAAATTAAACTCTGAAAATCTTCATTGAATCTTTTTTGCTTTTTCTATTATGAATCTCAGAACTAAATTTAGTCTTCATTGCTAAAATAAACTTCTACCTGAATATTAGTGTACCTCCCTTCCCCTTTCCCTAAATCATGGTTACTCTTAGTCTCCCTGTTGCCCCCCAACCTTTTAATACTGTCCTTTCTATGTCTCTTTATGGTACACCACATCAAATCCTTTTTGGAAAAAGGAATGATATAAACTATTAAAGAATTAATAAACTGTAAAGAGAGTTTGGCTGTGGTGAAATTAATGACCATGATCCTTGTCTATTAGAGTATACTAAAAATGAGAGAATTGTGTATCTCAGAAAAAATAGCATGCCTCTGGTGGCAAGTCAGTCAGCCTGGTAGAAGACATTCTAAAACTAAAATGCTTTAATTTTCTTAACAAAGACTTTCTTTGCATCAGGGACTAGCAGTGATTTTACCTAGATAAAGTCAAACTAGGGAAGAAGGTAGAAGGACAGCCCCCACAATACATTTTAGATCTACATATTTAAAAAGAACTCATTCTGTTTGCCTACTGAAGGACAGGTAGAAATGCATAGAAATACCAAGAACAGTCTTCAAGAAGAATTTACTAATCCAGGTCCAACAGACTGAGAATTCACCTTAAGGTCCTGAATATGTCAACTGACCTTGCTCTTAAATGTCTCGCTCATCACTGGTGGGAAAATGTACTGTAGGATTTTTTAAGCACAAATCTATGTAGACTCTAGTATTGACAGATGAGTAATGTACTGATTGATTCAGTGTAGGTAAGCATTCCCTCAGAGCATGCTTACCCCTGTCTATAGTTGAGTGAGCTCTTCATCTGTACTGCTTCTAATTGTGGTTTCTTGTATTTATACCCAACTTCCTATTACTGGTGAGGACTTTCCAGTAATATATACTGTTTAGAATATTTGTGTCTCATAATCATATTTTCTTTCCAGATTCAAAATAAACCAGAAAAGAAACCGGGGACACCACTTCCACCTCCAGCCACCTTTGCAAGTAGTCCCCGACCTCTCTCCCCTGTTCCTCATGTGAATAATGTTGTGAATGCAACATTATCCATAAACATTCCACGGTTCTACTTCCCTGAAGGACTCCCCGATGCCTGCAGTAATCATGAACAGACTCTAAGCAGAATTGAAACTGCTTTCATGGATATTGAAGATCAGAAAGCAGACATTTGTGAAATGGGAAAAATTGCAAAGGTAATATAACTACTAAATGACGTATAATCTCCCTTTCTCTAGCAATCCCAATCTCCCTCTCTTTATTGCCTCCTTGCTCTCTGTTTATAAGCATACATCTTTTTTTTCCATATTAGAAAAATGTATTTGATACTGATATATTAGCTATGGTTCTACTTTATGGAACTCTTAAGTTTGAAAAAAGCCTTAGTGGTTTCCTAGTCCATCCTCCCATTTAATACAGGAATTCCATCCATGGCATCACCAACACATAAATTCATTATCTGCTTGAATGCCTTCAGTGACAGGAAACTCACTATCTTGTCAAGCAGCCTGTTCCATCATTAAATAGCCTTCCTTGTTAGAAAAATTTCCCTTGTGTTGAATACAAATCTCTCTTTTTTGTTCTCATTCATTGATCATAACTCCTTGCCCTGAAGCCAGACAAGGAACAATTAGGCCAGCTCAACACTGTAATTCTTCTCAGAAATAAATGGATTTGCCACCAGGAAGCAAGTCTGTGATACTTTTCAATATATCCAACTGCTTCTAATTTAAGGTCTTAGTCCCTAATGCTAAGCCTACTGTAATATCTTTAGTAATGGATTCTACACCTCCAGCCTCCTCCTAGAACAGTTACTACTGAGCATAAACATCAGTTTATATTTGATCATGTCATTCCCCAGCTCAGCAATATTCAGGGATTCCTACCATCTATAGGAGTGCTTTGTTTCGTTTGGGTTCTGTTTTTATGATGCATGTATACTGAAGAGTCAGATCATACCTCAGGATTTAGCAGTGGTCTCAAGCTGTGCTTCAAGAGACAGAGGGGCTTTAGTAGGCTAAGGGCTGCATGTGGACAACTAGACACCAAGTGGGAGTTCCCAAGACCCCATGCACCCTTCCACTGGGAATGCTTCCTCTGCTTTCAGGAATAATATTTGAAAGTTTGAAGACTACCGCTTTTGAGGATAAAACCCAAACTACTGTTCCCTGCATGGGCCTGACCCACCTGCCCTCCCACAGGCTTGCCTCTGCATTTGGGCTCTCATAGTTCTCCCCTCCAAAGTGGGCTTCGACTCTGCCACTCCCACATCACCCATCCTCTAAGACCTAGCTTCCATTGTGTCCTGAGAGACGTCCCTGAACCCCTGCCCTGTCATGTCCCATCTTCTCTCCTACCTCTAACCTCAGAACATTTGTTACTGCTGTTAAATAATTTGTAAGTAGAGTGATTTTAAGGGAAGTGAAAAAGAATCCTTTTTTTATTCCTTTTTTCATCACCCCCCCAATCTTAGAACTTGCTTTTTGACCCCTTAGAATGTTTCTAGTGAAAAACAACCTCTTTCATTCCAGAAGTAAGAGCTCACCTTCTTCTCCTCTATTGTACGTATGAGGAAACTGAAGTCCTACAAGTATGTACGTGAAGACACAGAGTTTGTCCATGTCAGGAGACATGTCCTCTGACTCCTGCATCGTGCTGTTTCTACCCTATCTCCCCTGGACGTATGCTAACATACCATCAACTGACTTCCAAGCTATATCCACCCAAATAAGTTATAAGTTCTTTCAGGACATTGGCATTTTCTTACCCCAAGCTTTGAGAGATGACTATTTTATGAATCAAGTGGTAAATTATCTGAGTGGACTAGAATGATGAATCTAAATCCAAAAGATAGAATTTAGCAAGGATGAATGAAGTCTAATTTGGAGATAACATGTTAATCGCATAAATGCCAAACAGGGTATATCTAACATGGTAACAATTTGTGTGAGAGAGACATGAGGTTTCATGGACCACTTCGGGCAGGCAAACAGGAGACTGCAGATTGCAGGACATGGTAGTTCCCCGGTGGTCTGCTGGGCTCCCCACATCTGGAGTGCCTCACTGCCAGGGACCTGCAGCCTGCTCTGTCTTGAAGGTCTCTGGGTCGACCTTCCTCTAAGTATTCCCAGCGCCTGACTGAGGAGCCTTCCTGCTGTGCTGCCTCCACCCTCCTGCTCTGGCTCTCCCACCTGGCTGGTGGTAGCCCTGCCCTGCCTGTGGCTCAGTGGCTGCCAGCACTCCACAGTGAATGCACAGTGAGAGGAGAGCAGAGAGCCTGAGGACTCCACATGGTCACGAGAAGTGTAGGAGAGAGCGTAGTCAAGTCAGGGAAGGGGTTTACATGCTGGGGAGTCAGAGGGAGGACTTTCCTATTTACAGGCAGTGAGGATCAATCTGTAGGTGGCATCAGGAAAAACTGCCAGTGTGGAAGCTGACAACATAGAGAAGTTTAAAAAGATAGAAAACTATTTTTTTTAGTAGCCATAGTAACAGGCATTTACGTGACAATTTACTGTTTATACCAAATTATCATGTGGCACAATAGCCAGTATACACATACATGTCTGATTAACTTGTCTGAATTGTACTTGATTATAGCCCTAACTTCCATTCGGGGTGCCAAGCATTTGTGTTCACTGCTCTTAGACCTTAATTGTCAGCTCAGATAGCAAGGTGAACTGCTCATACTTTTAAAAAGTTAAAACTAACATTGCATATAGAGATGAGGATGTGTGTATAATGACCTCGGAAGTACTGTATCAGCTCGTTTTATTGGATTTTGCCTCTTTATTCTTAAAATTATTTATTTTTTAAAAAATTCATTGAACCATGTCTTCCAGTTAGCTAGGCTCATGTAATCCAGCTTTTCCTTGGCTACGGCCAGTCTTTTAGCACTCACTAAATCAGTCTTACTTTCCATCGTTCTTTGCTCTACAGACCGTCCTCATCCTTTGGCAGTGTCTGTATCACTGACCCTCGTGTGCTTGTGTTCTCACGACAGGTTGGCTATAGGAAAGGAGAAGACAACCCCTGGGGGACAACAAAGGAGGATGTGGTCAGAGCAATAAATGAACGTTTTTATGGATTCTTATAGTTTATAAAGCTACTTGGAGGACCTTCCCTGGTGGTGCAGTGGTTGAGATTTTGCCTTCCAATGCAGGGGGTGCGGGCTCGATCCCTGGTCAGGGAGCTAAGATCACACATGCCTCATGGCCAAAAAACCAAAACATAAAACAGAAGCAATATGGTAACAAATTCAATAAAGTCTTTAAAAATGGTCCACATCAGGGCTTCCCTGGTGGCGCAGTGGTTGAGAGTCCGCCTGCTGATGCAGGGGACACAGGTTCGTGCCCCGGTCCGGGAAGATCCCACATGCCGCGGAGCGGCTGGGCCCGTGAGCCATGGCCGCTGAGCCTGTGCGTCCGGAGCCTGTGCTCCGCAACGTGAGAGGCCCGCGTACCGCAAAAAAAAAAAAAAAAAAAAAAAAGTCCACATCAAAAGAAAAGAGAAAAATCTCTCTCTTATAAAGCTACTTGGAAGGCCAGCTTGAGTTTACAGTCTACTCTCCGTGATGCTTAAGTGTAGCTGTAGAGACTGGGGTCTGTTTTTTAAGTGCAAAGAAAACTCTGTTTATGAAATCTGCATCTGTTGGTGAGTTTAGCTCATTCATCTTCAACCTCAAACAGCGTGGAGAGATTAATGTCCATTTCTGATTAAATTCTCAGTGTGTAGTTTGTACTTTTTTCCACAGCTTTAAGTAGTGATGGAGAAGAAATGACTAGAGAATGAATCTAAGAGGAGCAAAAGCAGCATAGGATGGGCTTCCCTGGTGGCGCAGTGGTTGAGAGTCCGCCTGCCGATGCAGGGGACACGGGTTCGCGCCCCGGTCCGGGAAGATCCCACATGCCGCGGAGCGGCTAGTCCCGTGAGCCATGGCCGCTAAGCCTGCGCGTCCGGAGCCTGCGCTCCACAACAGGAGAGGCCACAACAGTGAGAGGCCCGCGTACCACAAAAAAAAAAAAAAAAAAAAAAAGCATAGGAACAGAAACTGAGGAACAGCAAAGGAAGTATTTGTCACCACTGAGTTTTAGCCTCTAAGAGAAAGTTGAGAGAAAAGAATGAAAGTCTTCTGAACCGAACAAAGCCCTCCAGCTCCTCTAATTGGCTGATACAGTACCATCTTGACCCATCGTTCCTGTGGCCTGTAAGCTAGCCTCTCTGTACCTTTTTTTCTTCATCTGCAGAACTGGATAAAAATACCCACCCTCTTCTGTATGGGATCATGTCAGGGCCAAATGAAATAATGGGCGTGAGACATTTTTAAAATGTTAAAGAACATTACAAATATTGGGTGATCATCTCTTCCTGTGTATCATTAGACAATCTTGCTTTCAGTTCTTTATGTTGTTGGGCCATTTTTAGATCTAATTATAGGTGTCAGTCAAGCTTTCTTTGCTCCAGCAACGCTGACTCTTGTCTCCTCCTCTAAACCTCAGTTTCCTAAACCCATTTTCAGCACGTCCTGTACTTCCTCACTTGTCATCCAGTCTTTTCCTTTGTAAAAAGCCTTGACATGAGCTTGTTCTCTCCTTCGTTATAAAAGTTTCTATTCTGTTGCACTCAGGTTGATATCATTTACTTTTTTTTTAGGTTCTTATTGATCTCCTGACTCCCTTTATCTTTTTTTTTTTTTTGTCTGCAAGAAACCCACTAACTTTTTAAAAATTTTTTTTAACATCATTATTGGAGTATGATTGCTTTACAATGGTGTGTTAGTTTCTGCTCTATAACAAAGTAAATCAGCTATATGTATACATATATCCCCATATCCCCTCCCTCTTGCATCTCCCTCCCACCCCTCTAGGTGGTCACAAAGCACCGAGCTGATCTCCCTGTGCTATACAGCTGCTTCCCACTAGCTATCTATTTTACATTTGGTGGTGTATATATGTCAATGCCACTCTCTCACTTCGTCCCAGTTTACCCTTCCCCCTCCCCGTGTCCTCAAGTCCATTCTCTATGTCTGCATCTTCTGCATCTTTATTCCTGTCCTGTCCCTAGTTTCTTCAGAACCACTTTTTTTTTAGACTCCATATATATGTGTTAACATACAGTATTTGTTTTTCTCTTTCTGACTTACTTCACTCTGTATGACAGACTCTAGGTCCATCCACCTCACTACAAATAACTCAATTTCGTTTCTTTTTATGGCTGAGTAATATTCCATTGTATATATGTTCCACATCTTCTTTATCCATTCATCTGTTGATGGACACTTAGGTTGCTTCCATGTCCTGGTTATTGTAAATAGAGCTGCAGTGAACATTGTGGTACATGACTGTTTTTGAATTATGGTTTCCTCAGGGTATATGCCCAGTAGTGGGATTGCTGGGTCATATGGTAGTCCTGTTTTTAGTTTTTTAAGGAACCTCCATACTGTTCTCCATAGTGGCTGTATCAATATACATTCCCACCAACAGTGCAAGAGGCTTCCCTTTTCTCCACACCCTATCCAGCATTTACTGTTTGTAGATTTTTTTGATGATGGCCATTCTGACTAGTGTGAGGTGATACCTCGTTGTACTTTTGATTTGCATTTCTCTAATGATTAGTGATGTTGAGCATCTTTTCATGTGTTTTTTGGCAATCTGTATATCTTTGGAGAAATGTCTGTTTAGGTCTTCTGCCCATTTTTGGATTGGGTTGTTTGTTTTTTGGTATTGAGCTGCATGAGTTGCTTGTAAATTTTGGAGATTAATCCTTTGTCAGTTGCTTCATTTGCAATTATTTTCTTCTATTCTGAGGGTTGTCTTTTCGTCTTGTTTATGGTTTCCTTTGCTGTGCAAAAGCTTTTAAGTTTCATTACGTCCTATTTGTTTATTTTTGTTTTTATTTCCATTTCTGTAGGAGGTGGTTCAAAAAGGATCTTGCTGTGATTTATGTCATAGAGTGTTCTGCCTATGTTTTCCTCTAAGAGTTTTATAGTGTCTGGCCTTACATTTAGGTCTTTAATCCATTTTGAGTTTATGTTTTGTGTATGGTGTTAGGGAGTGTTCTAATTTCATTCTTTTACATGTAGCTGTCCAGTTTTCCCAGGACCACTTATTGAAGAGGCTGTCTTTTCTCCATTATAGATTCTTGCCTCCTTTATCAAAAATAAGGTGACCATATGTGTGTGGGTTTATCTCTGGGCTTTCTATCCTGTTCCATTGATCTGTGTTCCTGTTTTTGTGCCAGTACCATACTGTCTTGATTACTGTAGCTTTGTAGTATAGTCTGAAGTCAGGGAGTCTGATTCCCCCAGCTCCATTTTTCTTTCTCAAGATTGCTTTGGCTATTTGCTCACTCTCTTTATCTTAATCCTTTGTTTTTAAGCAGATGCAGGCCAGCCATACATTTTTTAAAAATGGTCAAAGTGTATTGTCTGAAGCCCTTGCCATCCACTGCCCTTCCAGTTTTTTCTTTTGGCATTTTCTCCAAGGGCCCGATACCCTCATGTTGACCAACCTTTGGCTGCTCAGGGTGACCCACTACAAGAAAAACAAGTCAGCCCTTTCCCATCTACTTCAAAACATATCTATTCTGTACTTTATCTCTTAGGATTCTGCCTTTGGGTCATAAAAAATTTGTAAATGTTAATCCCAGTGATTTACTACTCTTTATGAGCTGATGTGTACACATTTTAACCGGAGTCTTCTGAATAAAAGACTGTAATGTAAGGAAATGAAAGTTTTTAATAGTGGAAGTAGCCCCACCGGAGATAGTAAGTGCACAGTCCCTGGAAGTGTTTCGCTGAGCTGGTGACCACTTCCCAAGGATGAACTAGAAGATTCCTGATCCCTTTCAATTCTGAAAAATCCGTAGTGGCTCTAGTGGTGGGAGCTTCAAGCACCTTGGCAAGCCAGTTCCAGTCTCTCCTTGTATTTTCTCCCTTTTTGTGGCTCTGCACCCCCCACCTCCATAATACAGGCTATTCTTTCAACTTTTCCAGCAGTTACCAACAGCCTGTCATATTTAAGAGCATTTTCTTGGCAAACCACCATTCTGCATGAAAGGAAGGATTGGGATTGGGGAAAGTGGATTTGACAGTTACCACCCAAAGTATGTTAATTGTAAGCTTTGTACCTTGGCAGTCATAATTTATACAATAAACAAAATCCATTTGTTTGCTAAGCAACACCTTTCCCTCATTCTTGACCTCAGTGGAGGTATTTGACCTCTGGACTTAAGAAATCTTAAATTCCATCCTGCTTGCAGAACATGCTTTAGTGGCCCTGGCAGAAGCAATCTCATTTCTGCCCTGTACTTACCTCCCTTGGCCTGAATCTCACCATCCATATCCTCATCTCTGACATGAACCCAGCAGCCCTGGGCATTCTCTCAGCATAACTGATCTCAGATGAGGTACTATGCAGGCTTCTGTGGGGATCCCCCATGCACCGAGGCCTCACATCAGGAGCAGCTTCACTTCAACCTATTGTGGGTTCACATCCAGTCATCTGTCAGAGGGGAAGCTTCCCTTTGTAGAATAAGGCTCAACAGATCCTATATCTGATATGAATAATAAGAATATCTTTATCCAGTGACAAGATGTGACTCTCTGAAGAGCTTCAGATTTGGGAATACATTTTATGTGTATATATAAAATTGGGATCATTTAGAGACTATTTCTCTGCTAATATTTAGATATTATTATTACTTGGAAGAAATTTCCCTCTAGAAAAAAAGCAGGTTAATTTGGTACAGACTGTCTCTTATAAGAGTATAAGAATAATTTTTCTTAATTGAAAGAAAGAGCTTTTTTATTGAGGAGAAAAAAATCATTATCTTTTAGGGTATTTATTTAATTCTTTCTAAGGCTTTTATAGTATGTAGTCATTTGTGGTATCTTCTAAATAAATAATAGCATTTTAATTTTTGCCTTTCAGCTTTCACCTGAATTGTATCCATTTAAATAGATTTATAGCTGTTTTCTTGAACAGTCCAGGCTTTTCTGGTTCTTTTTGCACCTGGGGCTTAATAACACAATAAGCAAAGGAGAGAGAGGGAGAGAGGTGATAGAGTGTATTGACACCAAGTGAGTGAGCAATAAAGGTGGCTGTATTTTCCTGCCATAGGAGGGAAGGGCATATATAACCATGGCGTTCAGTCACTTCTTTTTTTCCCTAAAGGTAGAAAATACATGATGTAAGAGTGGTAGGAAGGGAGGGAGACTGGTTGCTTTTTCAGCTTAGGGGAAAGAAACATCACTATAAATGCACTTGAAGAAAAGGCAAATGGATTTTCATTTTCTTCATTAAACATGTCATCTTCTTATTTTGTTTCCCCTCTGTCTTGCTGAATCTACCCCAGCTGATGTATCTGCCTCTGCCCCAGTTTTGCTCCTCCAAGGGCCCTTCTGTCCACTGTGGCATGAAGGGTAAAAGCCACAAAGGCCCTTTCTTTGGCCATGTCATCTCTTCACTGCCCCTTGGCTTACACTGTATTTGTGCTTTATCTGCAGGTCTGTGGCTGTCCTCTTTATTGGAAAACCCCCATGTTCAGGGCTGCAGGGGGAGAGAGGACAGGATTTGTGTCAGCCCAGTCATTCATTGCCATGTGGAGAAAGTAAGTATGAGAGCAGTTACTCTGGGGCTGGGCAAGGAATTGTCCGGTCCTCATGACATGCTTTATAAAAGTCACTTATTTTACTCATTTATTAATTTTCCCCTTATCCTTTGTTTCAACAAGTAAAATTCAATGACTCACTGTTTATTATGCCCACACACAAATTCTTTCCCTAAGCCTTTATCTTACGTCTCTAATCAGTAAAACAGACCTTCAGAAATACTTCTTTAATAAGTATTTGGTAGTTCTTAGTTTCACTTGTTAACAATTTGAGTCTTAGGATTTGACTCTTGCAGCAGTGACATAAATGCTCCTTTAAGGGGAGCAGACCACACTTGTCACATGCTTCCATTCTCATGTGATCAAATTTAGAATTGTATGTAGTTGATTTCTTAAAAATAGCTGACTTCTAGTAGATTTTAGTTACTACTTTTTGAAAGCTCCAGTTAAGTAACAAAGGAATAGTACATCTATCAAGATACTGCTGGATTTTAACATCCTGACAAGTTTTCTTAAACTCAAATCCAACTTTCTTCTCTCTTTTATTTTTTTCTCCCTTCTTTCTTCTTTAGAAGTTATTTCTTGATATATTTATCAATTTAAGAGACTGTTATAGCATGCCCCTTCTACCTCTTTTAACTGATCAGCCTTCTTTAAATATGCTTTTCTCATCTTTTCTGGGCTAGATACCTTTCCTGATGAACTATCGGGAAATGCTGTTCACCTGATGTCACTATCATCATCATCATTATTTAAAATCAACATATAATAGCAGCAAAATTCAGCTTACAGATTCTTCTGATTCTTTCATGCCACCTCAAAGCCCTTAGTAGTATAATGCTTGAGAACATAATAGGTGATGAATAACTGTATTCTTATTTTGAAAAATCTAGCAGCAAGTTGAGTTCACCAAGTTCTTCTTGCATTACAATAGAACTAAAGTGATCAGGGGATATAAGACTACCAGTTAATGGACTTCTTTTAAAGAACAACATCAAAGCTAAAAGTTATAAATGCTTCATGTTTTCCAGGTGAATTTTAGTCATTTTGTTACAGGGAATAGTTCTAAGTTGTTCAAATACCAAGGACTAGAATGGCCCTAGGACTAGAACCACTCCTCATACACTAGCAGGATGACTCTCCAAAGTCAGGGCCATGGTCACCGTTCCACTTCTCCTATAGCAAATAGGAAACAGCTAGATAAAAATCTTAAAAAAAAATTTTTGTGTGTGTAGTCGTAAAAGAAGAACTCCTTGGAGTCTAGAATTAGCAAAAAAGCACTAATTAGGAGTAAACCAGTAAAAGAATTGGCATTTGCCATTCTGGCTGTCTCTGGCACCCTAGAACCTGAGGGAAGAAAATAGAGCCAAGGACCTGAACAATAGGGGGGTCAGCTTGGATTCCCTCTCCTTTCCCTACCAGTAAAGCCAGGACTTCAGCTGGGTGGTCTGCTTGTCTATTATTAATTATTATTGTTGTTATTAGAAATCAGTGTATAACAGTAGCAGAATTGAAGATCTTGAAATGTGTAGATGTTCTAGCTTTCATTCAGCTAGCTTCTCTCCCCCTGGTAGGTGCCAGGCCCTGAAAAATGCCTCAGGTGGAGTGTGAACAAGGGTTATAAAGAATAGGGATGTTACACAGCTCTTGTCCTGGGTATCTTCAGCCATTGAGTTCAGCATTGTTGGCAAAAGCCATCTAACAATCTGGGAAAGCAGCAAGAAGTGAGTTATGATTATTTCAGAGAACGTGTTGAAGAAGCTGGGAGATTAAAAAGGGGTGGGGGGAGTAGTTCATTCTATAAAAAATTAGAGCCAGAGAGAAGAACTATAACTACTTACATTCGAAGTTACTTTGAATATGCTAGGACCCTATGTTTGTGAGCCTGAGGCTGACTATCAAAGAAAAACTAGTAATCAACTTGTTTATCGGCAGTTAACTGCATAATATTAAGGAAAGTAACAGCCAGTTTTTTTGTCTTAGACTTCATGTCACCGGGATAGGGTGGACATTTCTGTTGGTGGACAGAGCAGCAGCACCCGCAACAGCTATATTCCTTTATTGAAATGAATCATTTTCATTTTATCTCTAGGAAAAAGAGATTATTTCTGCAAAGGCAAAAAGACTTGAAGCACAAGTCTTCATTTTCAGTTACTATAGGACACTGCTTATGAAGTTATACAGCATGAGCAACTGTCCCTGTCTTTTTTCATTAAAAAATTTTTTTTTAAAATTCTGTGAACAGATAACTGATGTCTCTGTATCAAAGCTTTATTTTCTGGCCAGATACTATAACGACTGGAGCGCCCTCTAGCGGGAGCTCCTTTCTCAGCACTTAAAATGCGTGCTTTAAAGGAGACTCAAGTATGGCTATTTTGGGAGACAAAGCAACTAAGCAGGATGGTTTGAATTACCACACTGACCTTAAAGAAGACATGTGTTTATTTTTATAATTTTTTAAAAATTGTACCCTTTGCATAAAGTGACTTGGGTCCAAGTATAGTATATAAAACTTTCAAGTACAAAAAAATAACTGGCAGGACTTCCCTGGTGGCGCAGTGGTTAAGAATTCGCCTGCCAGTGCAGGGGACACGGGTTCGATCCCTGGCCCAAGAAAATCCCACATGCCGCGGAGCAACTAAGCCTGTGCGCCACAACTACTGAGCCTGCGCTCTAGAGCCCACGAGCCACAACTGCTGAGCCAACACACCACAACTATTGAAAGCCCGTGTGCCCTACAGCCCGCACGCCACAACTACTGAAGCCCGTGCACTCTAGAGCCCGCGTGACACAACTACTGAGGCCCACGTGCCTAGAGCCCATACTCCACAACAAGAAAAGCCACCGCAAGGAGAAGCCTGCGTACCGCAACAAAGAGTAGCCCCCGCTCACCACAACTAGAGAAAGCCCACGTGCAGCCAAAAAATAAATTTTAAAAAATTAAAAAAAAATAACTGGCAGATAATGACACAGAATTAAAACATATTGGCATATACATACACATGCTGACTTGCTCCAATAATAGGTTCTATATAATCTTGGGAGGAAAGTCAAATACAAAAGTTAACAGCAAAACAGGAAATAGTTTGCCTCCTGTCCCAGTGTTTATGGGGTGGAGGCTTCTGAGCCCTCCTCTGAGTGGTCTGAGCATGAACACCTTAACAGGCTCTTGTTCCCCTGCCTCTGCTCCCCTTCCCTTCCCTGCTCTGCTGCCCATTTCATATCTGTACTTTGACATCTGTTTCTCTGCAGTCAAGACATTTTTAGGGGAAAGGCATTGCTCCACAGCTTTTCTTTTTGAGTTCCCAGTTTACCAGCTTTGTGACAGAGCTCCTCTTACACAGAGTCAGTAATATTGTCCCAGCTTTTTTATGCTTTACTTCCTCTTACCTTTTCATGTCAAAGTGTCATTTTTCCACTAACAAAACAATATTTCATCCTAAGAGCTCTGGATGATAGTTTAGAATAGCTATGTTTACCTTCTTTCTCCAGCTTTCACGACTTTTTTTAATCTCTTTCTCTCCTGCCTTATAGAGTTCACCAGCCACTAGCATTGGCTGAGAATCAGAATTCACCTTTTCTCTCTGATTCATGCTTCTGATCGCAAAAGGCCATACCTAATTTGACTTTTCCCTCTTAGAGAGTCTCTCATCTGTCAGTGTCTGTGCAGTTTGTACTTAGTGGTGCTATACCTCACTGCCTTTTGTTGTGATCATCCCACCCATTTTCTTATCCTAAGAGGTGATTCCCATCAACACCTATTTCAGTAATCTTTTTCTGAAATAGATATTTATTTAATTTGGGGGGGTCCTGAGCATGCTGAAAAATGATAAGGAAAATAAATATAAAGATCATTCTATGGCTTTAATAATCACAAATGAAGTCAATTAAGGGTATATCTGTTAGATCACAAACATTTTTTGAGAATCTTCAATGTGAAAGTCACTATGTCTATCTAGTGTTAAGGGAAAAAAAGAGCTATAACTTTGCCTGCCCTTTAGGTGCCAGAGAAATAAAAGAAAGTTCATGGTACAATGGTGTATGTAATACATACAAATTAAATAGTACAAAGATCAGTAAGGAATTTAGTTGTCAGAGAAGGTTTTTTGAAAGAGGTAGTTTATTAGCTGGACCTTAAAGAATAGCCAGCGTTCAGATAGCAAAGTTGGGAGAGGTGGTATTCTAGGAGAGTAAAACAACATGAGAAATGACACCGAGGCAAGAATGCACACAGCACGCTCAGAGAAGAGTGGTTCAGGCCAGCTGCCCGGAGTGGACGTTTCATTTAGCATAGTAGTGAGATAGGCAGACTCTAGCCTAATTAAAGAGGGCCTTAAATGCCCAACTTAGACATCTAGACTTACTCATATAAGTGGTAGAAAACTGTTGAACATTTTTGGAAAAGGGAATTATATAGTCAAAGAATGTTTTAGAATGATGAATTGTCCATGATGTGAGGTTGCATGGACACTGAAGCCTGTTATGACCCTCTTCCCTTCTAAAGGTCTCAGCATGAAGTAATAAGACCCTGGACTTGATGATAAAACAGAAATAGGAAGGAAGGAATGGTTGTCTAAAATGTTTTGAGGAAATATTCCTCAGGACTCTAGTATTCCCATCCCAAATTCCAAGCACCTAGTGGTCTAAGATAGAAAGCTGGAAGTCATCATGGACTTCCCCCCTTTTACCCCTCCACACCTATCAACTACCATTTCTTTTCACTTGAACCATATTTGCCCCTTTTTCTTCGTCTCCCACTGCCAGTATCCATGCTCAGGCCCTTGGAAAGATTTCTGCTTGATATTTATGAAAAACACATCTGATCATGTCACAGTCCAAGTTAAAATTCTTCTGCGAGTAGGCGAAAGTCCAGGCTTCTTGACCTAACATAAAAGGGCCTCCAGGGTCCAATCCTACATGCTCATGTCCCCTTCCCTTACCACCCCAGTGCTTGCAGCTGCTCAAATAATCTGTGCAGTCTCACACCAGGTCTTTGTACATGCATCCCTCTTGATCTGCAGTAGTCCACTTTCCTACTTCACAACTCTTCAGGGAATTTCACTGGTCCTCCTGTGTCTTTCCATGACACCCTGAGTTTATTACTTCTGTAATAACATTATACAGGATTATACATCTTATTGGTGTAGCTCTTTCACTAGACTGTAAGTTCCTTACAGGGCACAAAACTATGTCTTGGGCTTCCCGGTGGTGCAGTGGTTGAGAGTCTGCCTGCCGATACAGGGGACACGGGTTCGTGCCCCGGTCCGGGAAGATCCCACATGCCCCGGAGCGGCTGGGCCCGTGAGCCATGGCCGCTGAGCCTTCGCGTCCGGAGCCTGTGCTCCACAACGGGAGAGGCCACAACAGTGAGAGGCCCGTGTACTGCATAAACAAACAAACAAAAAACTATGTCTTATTTTCTTTGTATTTCAAGTATTCACAAGGCCAGACAGTATCTGGCACACAATTAGCATTCAGTAAATGATTAAGGAAGAAAAGCAAGAAAGGTTGGAAACTAATTGGATGTGGAGAATAAGGAAGAGAAATAAGTTTAAAATGACTTCAGATTTTCAAGCCCAGATAACTTGGAGTGGTACCACCGTTAACAAAAATAGACATCTATGACTTTGAGGGAAGATTTTAAATTTGGTTTTCGCTATTTTGACTTTGCTGTCAGAGTATAGCATCCAGATGGAAATGTCCAGCAATTAGTTGGATGTGAGGAATTCTTAGAACTTGAAGATTTAATAGGGCCTTCATTTTCTTCTTAAGCCTGGTGCTTCAAAGTCTAATTTCAAAAGCCCCCTATCATGTTAGTCCTGAATATGTCTGCCAACCTGGACAAGCAGAAGTTCATGTCTTACGTGGTATGTAGTGGTCCATCCGATGTGTTCCCTCCTAGTGGGCAGCTCTGGAGTTCTGGTTCCAGATGCCCTGAGCTAACCTGAACAGACATTCTCCTTCAAGTGTATTTTTACATGCATTAGTTCAGTTGACTCTGTGGTCTCAGAAGCATTCTACAAAAATAATGTACCGTCTTGTTGTTGAGCTTTTATTAAGATGGCCCTTTGACAAAATCAAGAGCATGGAAAAATTTCCTTTTTTTAAATCACTGAAAAGAGAGCACTTGATTCTTGATCTAAATGGCCTTCAGATCAGACTGAAATTACCAACTATTGATGTTGTAGTCATTGTTCATAGTAGCCAGTCTTCCTAAGCAATTGTTTCTTTTCTAGGTTGCTGAGTAACCATCATGATGATGCCTCTAAGTTTATCTGTCTTCTTGCAAAGCCCGGCTGCAGCTATCTAGAACAGGATGATTTTGTTCCTTTACTTCAGGTAATTTTCATTTCCTTTTAAAAATGGGTTTTATTTTTAGAGTTTCAGAGGCTTTTAAAATTTTTTCAACTGTGAGATATGTCAACTGAGATATACAAATTTAGAGGTCAGATTTCTAGACAAGTTGTTTCCAAGCTTGTTTTAGCAGCAAAATCCTTTTGTTTAGAGAAAATTAACACTGATAATAGTATCAACAGATAATAGTATGAAACAGATAAAACAGGGCTACTCCCACTGAAGCAGAAGAGAGAGGCCTTACTCAGCCTCTCCTCTTGCCCACCCACAGCTGTCACAGAAGCACCTTCTGAAACCAGGAAATTGGCCTAGTTGAGTAGACCTTTGTTAAGGTTAAAGAGAAAGAGATCTCCAACAGAAAGAGCCCACTTGGGAATATTTATATCCAGGCCTTCTGATGAGAATCAGTTGCATGCCAATACTGGATCTGTTTTTATTATAGCATTCTTCATAGCCTGATACATTACTTGTTAATATTCTTAATTTCATATTTAAATATTACATTTTTCTAAGTAGTTCACAAATTACTTGAAACTGAGACCTGCCTTTCATTTCTGTTGAATGCACATCATTTTTTTAGTTGTTCTAGTAAATCCTTGTTTACTGTTAGTTAGGATACCTAAAGAAGGGCAGAAAGATGCATTAATGTAGTGCAGGTTTTTTTAAGTTGTATTCGTGGCTACCATCAATTTTTTAATAGATTTTTGTTGAATTGCAACATACATACACAAAAAGACACACTAATCACAGTGTATCAGTTAATTTTCACAGTGTGAGCACATCTGTGTAACTAGCACCCAGATGAATAACCAAAAATTACCAGTACTCCCAAAGTTCTTCATGCTCCCTCCCAGTCACTGCTGCCCTAGGGGAACCACTATCCTGACTTCTAACACTGTATGACATAGATTTCTAGTTGTTGGAACAGTTTTACATGTTCAGAAAATGAAGTTTGGTTGTAATTTATTTTGTGTGCAGGGTTTTGAGCTTGTCTTAATTTGCATGGTAGCCTTGATTATCCTTAGACTCATCTGCTACATGTTTTTGTTCCCCTTTAAAAAGTGTTCATGGGAATGAGGATTGTTAATCGTTTCTTACATTTAATCAAGATCATCATACATAATATCCAATATTATGTGTTCCTATTTATGTTTTGTGAAAGTTCTCCAGCCACCCCTCACCCTCACCAGCTCAATCCATTCGCAGTCGTGCTCTGTCTCCTACAAACTGCATCTTTTTGGCCCCCTTCCCCTAAGAGCTTCTGGTTGGGTCTGGCAGATGGATAGCACCGCCAGGAGGTGGGAGGGCAGAAAAGAAAGAAGTTAGCATTTCTTCCCAACTCTTTGCTTCAGCACAGTAATGTATTTCTCTATAATACAGCTTCTGCTGGATGGCCGCTTCTCCACAGTTGTAGTGCCTACTGGGCTCCTGTAGCTCTGTTCCTCCCCTTGCCCTTTGGCCCTAGGGATTGTAACAATATCTTTCTGTTGCTCATCCCCGGTGCCTTCCACTCCCTTGTTTGTTCCCTTAACCTCCCCACGACTCCACACATAATTGCTTCGTGAAAGGTTCATATGGGTGAATTCTTTTTCCTATGGGGACCTACCTTGACTGAGTTTTATCAGAAGCTTTAATAAAAGCTTTGACAGGAATATAAATTAAGCTGTACCAAGAGAATTATGAACAAACAACAAAATTATGAATTAGTGGACATTTTTACTTCTTTCCCTTAAATGTAAGGAGAAGTTTTATTTTCATATAAGAAGTGGACGTATGGAGTCTTCTGGTAAAAGATGACAGACTGATACATTCTCCTCCCATTCTTTTCCAAACTCCTCCAGTTAAAATATAGATATTTAAAAGGAATAAATCCATGAAAGTTAATGGAATGGCATAGAGGAACAGAGGAGGAAAAAAAATCAGTATACAAGATACGTAGTATTCCTTGAAGATAGAAAGCAGAAGCAGGCTAAGGAGACCACAGCCTGGAACGAGGGGCTATGTATGGGCTGCAGTGGAGAAGTGAGCTACTCTGTTCCACTCTGCTCGTTAGGATCCCAGAGAGGCTGTAAACTTGGAGTTGGCAGAGCTGATGAGAAGTATTAGAAATGGGGAATCATTGAAGGCTGGTATACAGAGCAGTTGACCAGTTGACTCCTTACCTGGTTCCCAAATGTAAAGTGCAGCCTGACAAATTAACAAACAATAGAGCATGTTAAGACAAATTCCAGTAGAGGAACATCCTAGATAGTGTCTGGCCAGTACTCATCAAAACTGTCAAGATTGTCAGAAAGAAGGGAAGTCTGAAAAACTGTCTTAGCCGGAAGGAGCGTAAGGAGGTACAACAGCTAAATGTAATATGAGATCCTAGAACAGAAAGAAATACATTAGGTAACAACTAAGGAAATGTGAATTAAGTATGGCCTTGAATAATAGTAATAATAATGTATCAATATTGGCTTATTAATTATAGCAAATGCTAATGTAAGGTATTAATAATTAGGGATCTGGGTGCAAATATATGGGAACTTTATACTGTCTTCTCAATTTTTCTGGAAGGCTAAAACTGTTCTAAAAAGGCATTTTTAAAAAATAATTACTATATTCAGGGAGATTATATAAAACAAGAATAGATGCTGACACAAGAAAGAGCTGTTTGAATTTTAAAATGTAAGTGCCAAAATTTAAAATTTCAACATAAGGCCTGGAAACTAAAGTTAAGGATATCTCTGGCACACACAAACTCACAGATGGGGGAGAAAGAGAGAGACAGAAGAGAAGACATAAAGGACCAATTCAAGAATTTCAACATCTAACTAACTGAAATCTGAGGAAGAAAGAAGGGTAAAAACGGAGAGAAGGAAATCATCAAAGAAATAATATAAGAGTCATCAAGGAAATAATACAGGATGGAGAGAATTGGAAAGACTGGAGTGATAGGATGGGTCCAGAGAGCAGGAACCCAGTGGGATTCCTTGGGATTCCTGTTTCCTTTCTTGAGGAAATACAACATGCCTGTGTAACCATCATCTGATCAAAAACAGAATGTGACCCTCCCATCCCAGCCTCTCATGTTCCCTCCAGTTACTGCCCACAGAACCAGAATATACAGAATATAAATCTTCTGGTTGAGAGGAGCCTCTGAGTGCCAAACACAGTGAATAAAAAAAAGATATACATAAACCAGTCCTCTTGAAATTTTAGAAAACCACTGGAATCCCCCAGAGAGAAAAACCAGGTCACCTTAATAAGAATAAGAATCAGGATGGTATTAGATTCTCATTGGCAACTCTGGGGAAATGGATTTGAATTCAGATTTCTACATCCTGCCAAGCTATCAATCGGATATGAGGTTAGAATAAAGTCATTTAAAAATTCAGAAAGTTTATCTCCTGTTTTTTTAGAGAGTTACGGGAATATATTCTACAGCAAATTAAGTAAAACAAAAAAGAGAAATGCATGAGATACAGGAAAGAGTGGATTCGATCCAGAGAAGCAGTGAAATAAAGTCCCAGGTTGGCAACTGAAGAACAGCCGGTCCAGAATAGAGAAGGTGGAGGATTTCTCTGGAAAGGGAGGTAGAAGGGGATAGTTGTTACATGTGAGAACAGGGAAACTGGAGAATATGATGAAGATGCAGCATTGTGTATCAACAAGCTAAAGAAAAGCAATTAGAAACTCCTTGAAAAATGAAAAAACTGTGTAAGACAGTCATGTATAAACACGAAGCAAACTGAAATGTGACATGATTATAAACAACTGATGGAGGGTAAGAAAAGGAAGTTCATCTAACCTCAATGCCTGGAACATTCTCCTTTGAATGCCCCCAAGGGACATGATGTTGGACCAATAAGAAATGAAATGCATTCCTTATATGCTGCTTAACTTAGCATTCAACAGTATTTATATAATCAAAATGTCGTAAAATATTTTGATGTATAACACCTAAAGTCACTCTATGGATTAACTGTAGAAAATTTTATTATGGTTGCAGAACAGTATTTAAACAACCTGAACAATGTAAAAGTCAAAATATTGCCAACAAAATGTGAAAGAGAAAAAGAGGGAGAAGAGAAAATAAGGGTAGGGGTGCTATAATCATCATCCTATGTAAAAGGAAATTAAGGCACTAAGATGAATGGGGTGAAAATTAAATGTATAAATAGATTATTTGCAGTTTACAAAGATAACCAATACAAGTACTAAAATCATAACCTCAAATATTGGGTAAGGTGAGTAAAGTGGGACAGTTTAAATGAGCTAAACCCTCATCTTCCCTAGCAAAGAATAATCGATATTGTCTAAAGTTGATAGAGCTATAAAGAAAAGTAATTGTAGGGACTTCACTGGTGGTGCAGTGGTTGAGAACCCACCTGCCAACGCAGGGGACACGGGCTTGAGCCCTGGTCCAGGAAGATCCCACATGCTGCGGAGCACCTAAGCCCATGTGCCACAACTACTGAGCCTGTGCTCTAGAGCCCGCGAGCCACAACTACTGAGCCCATGTGCCACAACCACTGAAGCCCACACGCCTAGAGCCTGTGCTCCACAACAAGAGAAGCTACTGCAATGAGAAGCCCGCGTGCTGCAATGAAGAGTAACCCCCGCTCTCCACAACTAGAGAAAGCCTGAGTGCAGCAATGAAGACCCAGCACAGCCAAAAATAAATAAATTTTTAAAAATAAATTAATTTTAAAAAGTGATGCCTATTAAAAAAAAGTAATTGTAACATAGTATTTAATTATACTTAAATAATAATTAAATTTTATGTTTAATTATAGAGCTAAGCAGCAAAAGAAACAAAAATATAAATGATTCAAAAGAAGTGGGGCTAAAGGTGCATGGATGGGGTAGGTTGGTAGAATGGTTCTTCCATCATAAGTTCTTATATACTCCTTGATTTTATACCATGTGTATATGTAATTTCTCTTATTTTTATTATGGATAATTTTGAGCGTATACAAATGCAGGCAGAGTGATCTACTGAACCCCCATGTACCCATCACCCACCCCCAATAATGATCAGAAACCAAAGAGATAGAGAATTTTAAAAACAGTAGCACTTTCAGTAAGTTGAAATCTTGGTATGGGGAAAACTTTAACAAAATAGACCACCAATTAACTAATTTCATCAAGAAAAAGGAGAAAGAACTAATAGACAAAATAAGAAATGACAAGGAGGAACAGAAGAAATTTTTTAAAAATCATAAAAGACTATTTTGCAGGCCTCAAATTTATTTGGAAATAAATTTGAAAACCTAGCTGAAATGGAAAATTTCCTAGGAAAATACATCTGACCAAAATTGATCCCATTTTATTTATTGATTTATTTTATTTATCTATTTTTGGCTGTGTTGGGTCCTCGTTGCTGTGCACGGGCCTTCTCCAGTTGAGGTGAGTGGGGGCCACTCCTTGCTGCAGCGTTAGGGCTCCTCATTGTGGTGGCCTCTCCTGTCACAGAGCACGGGCTCTAGGCACACGGGCTTCAGTAGTTGTGGTGCATTGGCTCAGCAGTTGTGGCTCATGGGCTGTAGAGCTCCGGCTCAGTAGTTGTGGCGCACGGGCCCAGCTGCTCCGTGGCATGTAGGATCCTTCCGGACCAGAGCTTGAACCCATGTCCCGTGCATTAGCAGGTGGACTCTCAACCACTGCGCCACCAGGGAAACCCAACCCCATTTTATTTAGAAAGCTTAACAAAGTAATTTCCTTAGAAGAAGTAGAGATCTTTATTAAGGAACTACCCCACAAAAAGCACCAGGCCCAGGTAGTTTCACAAGGGAATTCTACAAAACCTTCAAAGACCGGATAGTCCTAATGCTTAATAAATTATTCCAGAGAATTGAAAAGGAAGGAAAACTCTATAGCTCCTTCTATGAAACAACTGATACATAAACCAGGTACAGACAGTACAAAAAAGAAAATTGCAAATGAATATAATTCATGATTAATAATAAAAAGTAATAAATAAAATATTAAAAAGATGCATACAACCTGGTGGGATTTATTCCAGGAAGTCAAGATTGCTTCAGTATTAGGATCTTTTTTAATATCACATGTTGTTTCTAAGAAAAAAATTATGATTGTCTCAATAGATGCTGAAATCACTTTGGACAAAATTTAACACCCATTCATTAAAAAATGCTCAAGAAAGTAGATATTTGAGATACTTTCTTAACATGATTATAATATATATACCTAGCGCTAAAGCCAGTATAGAAAAACATTAGAGGCATTTCCATTAAGATCAGAGACAGGGCAAGGATGTCACAATATCCATTACTGTTCAGCATTGTACTAGAGTAATTATACTGTACAAGAGAAAACAATTAGAGGCATAAGAATGGCTGAAGAAGTAAAGTATTCATAGATGACGTGACAGTAAACCTGGAAACCCAAGAGAATCAGTGATAAAACTCAAAACAATAAAATAATTCAGTAAAATAGTAGGAAATAAAATTAACATATACAATCACCAGATCTTCCATTTCTGACCAAAATGGAGTAACTGGGACTGGATTTGCCTTCCTACCCGAAACAACAAAAACGTCAGGCAAGAAATACAAAATAATGGTTTTCAAGGTGCCAGACATCTGGCAACAAAAGATAGTGATTCCTGAGAAACAGTAAACAAACAAAGTGATCCTTATGATTGCCTTGAGAGAGTTTCCAAGCCACAGTGTGTTGATGGGGACCCTAGGCGGAGTTCAGGGAACTCCCTGAGTTTAGGAGACAGAGCTGAGAATCTAGAAGGACCAAAGTAGCTAGAATTCTTGGGACAGAGCACCAAAGAGGAAAGAAATGCACAGAGAGAAAACTCCAGAGAGCTTCAGAACTCCTCCATGAGTATTCATCAGAGGTACTGATCAGCAGATATATGTGAGGAAAGTAACCAAAGCTGAAGAAAGAGCTACCCCAAATTAGAGGGAACAGTACCCATAAGTCACACAGGGCCAATCAAGAATAATATCTGTCTCTACCAGCCAGACTGGAAAACCTCATAATACATGGCACTTTAGGTAGAGTAGTCATAGGAGTCTTGCCTCAGTAGTGGGGGAATAATTAGCCCTAAATTAGATAGCACTCAGTCCTGTCTAACAGATCTGAAAAGCAAAATCTAGAAAGATGAGAGGGTTTTTCAAAGTAACTTAACAGCATCCCAGAACATAAAATATTTATTCTATTCAGAACTTGAGAATAAAAGAATATAAAAATATCCAGCACTCAAAAAGGTAAAATTCAAAATGGCTGGCAACACTAGGCATGCAAAGAAACAAGAATACAATTGATGATTAGGAGAAAAATCGATCAATTGAAACTGACTCAGAACTGACACAGATGTTAAAATTAGCAGACAAGTATATTAAAACAGATATCAAAAACTGAATACTTTTTTAAAGACCCAAACTGAACTCATAGAGATGAAAACTAAGGTGTCTGGGGTGAAAAATATACCAGATTAGATTAACAGCAGATTAAACATTGCAAATTAAATGACTAGTGAACTTGAAGACATAGAATAGAAACTATCCAAAATGAGACATAGAGACATAAAAAAAGAAAGAAAAATGAAAAGAGCATCAGTGAGCTGTGGGGCCTAACTTCAAGCAACTTAACATACTTATAAATGGAAGAGAGGATGTTGTTAAATAAAGAATTTGTCAGGTCTTAGTCGCAGTTTCCTAGGACGGAACTTCTAAAGCCTCGGAATTTCCCAAATGATGAGTGTCTTTGTTTTTCATGGTGGGCTCCTGGGACCATGCCTGAGTTTATACTAATGAGGTGACTCATCGTGGGCCCCTATATAGTTCCAGGATGAGGGCTTCCCATGCCAGAAAGGCCGACCAGGTGATTACAGGTTGAGACTTTCAGCCAGGTGATATCAGCCTGACCTCCAAAGAGGCAGGGAGCCTGGAGATTGAATTCAGTCGTGTGACCAGTGATTCAATCAATCATGTCTACATAATAAAACCCAATTAAAAAGTCTGGACACTGAAGCACAATTGAGCTCCCCCTGGTTAACGATACACGGTAATGTGCTAGGAGGGTGACACATCTTGAGGACACAGAAGCTCCACATTTTAGACCTTCCCAGACCTTGCCCTGTGCATCTCTTATTTGGCTGGTCCTCATTTGTATCCTTTATAATAGAATAGTAATCATAATATATTACTGTCCCCAGTTCTGTGGGTCATTTGGGCAAGTTGTTGAACCTCAGAGGATAATGGAAACCCCCAAATTCATGGCCAGTTAGTCAGAAGTATGGGTAGCCTGGGAACCCCAGAGTTATGGCTGGTGTCTGAAGTGAGAGGAGTCTTGTGGGGGACTGTGCCCTTAACCTGTGAAATCTGCACTAACTCTGCATAGTTAGTGCTGAAATTGCATTCCAGGGGGACAGAAAATTATTTGAAGAGATAATGGCCCAGAATTTTCTGTACTTGGTAAAAACTATAAACCCATGAAACTAAGATGCTCAATAAGCCCAAAGCACAAGAAACACAAATCTATACTAGGGCACATCATAATAAAGTGGCTCAAAACCAGTAATAAAAAGAAACTTTGAAAAGTAGCCAGAGAAGATAGTCACATTTCATAGAGTGGAACAAAGATAAAGATGACAGCGGATTTCGTGTTGGAAAAGTCCAAGCCAGAAGACAGAGGAGCAACATCTTTAAAGTACTGAAAGGAAAGAACTATCAACCTTGAATACTATACACAGTGAAAATACCGTTCAAAAATGAAGGTGAATTAAGGATTTTTTTGGACATAGAAAAGCTCAAAGAATTCATCACCAACAGAAATGCACTACAAGAGATGTGTTTTGTTTGTTTGTTTTTTATTTGTTTGTTTGTTTTAAAAGTTGTTTAGGCAAGGAAGAAAGTAATACCAGATGGAAATGCAAATCTACACAAAGGAATGAACTCCAGAAGTGGTAACTACATGTATGTGATTTTTTATTATTCACATCTCTTTAGAAGAAAAGTAACTCTTTAAATGAAACTATCAACAATGCATTATGGTGTTTCTAATATATGTTTAAGTACAATTTGACAACAATAGCATAAAGACTGGGAGAAGAGAAATGGAAGTATATTGTTATGGCTTGCATGTAATCCATGAAGTTGTATAACATCTCTTGAAAGTAGATTGTAGTAAATTAAAGATGTATGCTGTAACCTCTGATGCACCTCTAAAATAAGAGTTATAGCTAATAAGCCAAAAAAGGAAATAAAATGAAAGAATCATAAAGAACACTCAGTTAACACAAAAGGAGGCAGAAAAGGAAGAAAAAAAAAAGAACAAAGAATGGATGGGACAAATAGCAAGATGATAGATTTAAACCTAACCATATCAGTAGTCACATTACGTATAAGTGGTGTGAATACCCCCAAAAGCAAAGATTAGACAAAAAACCAAGACCCAAATATAGTATGTTGCCTGAAAGAAATATAAAGACACAAATAGGTTAAAAGTAAAAGGAGGGAAATATATATACCATGCTAATATTAATCAAAAGAAAGCTCTTACAGAAATGCAAATCAAAACTACAGTGAGGTATCACCTCACACCAGTCAGAATGGCTATTATCAAAAAGTCTACAAGTAACAAACGCTGGAGAGGGTGTGGAGAAAAGGGAGCGCTCCTACACTGTTGGTGGGAATGTAGATTGGTGCAGCCACTGTGGAACACAGTATAGAGGTTCCTTAAAAAACTAAAAATAGAGCTACCCAATCCCACTCTTGGGCACATATCCAGACAAGATGAAAACCCTAACTTGAAAAGATACATGCACCCCAGTGTTTGTTGCAGCACTATTTACGATAGCCAAGACATGGAAGCAACCTAAATGTCCATCAATAGATGAATGGATAAAGATGTATATAATGGAAGCCATAAAAAAGAATGAAATAATGCCATTTGCAGCAACATAGATGGACCTAGAGACTATCACACTAAATGAAGTAGTAAGTCAGACAAATATCATGTGCTATCACTTATATGTGGAGTCTAAAAAAATGATACAAATGAACTTATTTACAAAACAGAAACAGACTCATGGACATAGAAAACAAACTTATGGTTACCAAAGGGGGAAAGGAGGTGGGGGTGGGGGGGAGGATAAATTAGGACCTTGAGGTTAACAGATGTACACTACTCTATATAAAATAGATACACAATAAGGACTTACTATATAGCACAGGGAACTATATTCAGTATCTTCTAATAACCTATAATGGAAAACAATCTGAAAAAGTATATATGTATAAAATAAGTAGCAAGGATATACTGTATAGCACAGAGAATTATTAGCCATTATCTTGTAATAATCTATAGTGTAGTATAATCTGCAAAAATACTGAATCACTATGCTGTACACTTAAAACTAACATAATATTTGTAAATCAACTATACTTCAATAAAAGATTAAATGAAAAAAAACTGATTCAAATTTGTAAAATAAATATCTATATTCCAAACGATAAATAAGTAAAATACAGGACTAATCCCATAAGGGACATACAGTTAGTAGATAAACAGTGGGAAAATGTTAATTCTCACTAGATAGCAAAGAAATGTAAATGAAAGCAGTCTGAAGATGACAATTTACACATTCTAAAAGAACCCCCCAAAAAAGTTGAATGTTTATATCCAGTGATGGTGAAGTTGCCCAGAAATTGACTCATACATTCTTACAGCCATGTTGTTCCCACCCTTTAGCCAGAAATGTTACCACTAAGAACTTAAGAAAGCAACAATTTGGCAAAAGTAGAAAGGTCCCTCCTCATCCTCCTGACTTCTAAATGTTGGAACTCCCACAGCTGAGCCCTTTAACACCTTCTCTTTTCCATCCATATGCACTGTTTGGAGGATCTCACCTATATACCCAGATCTCTCTCCTCATGGATCTCCAGGAAGAAAGCAGACCCCAGCAGAGATTTTCCTGGGGGTGGGGTTTGGGGAATTTTTTAGGCACTTCAAGGGCTCTGAACTCAGAAGGGGCCGTGAAGACAGGAGGGGCCAGAGAGACCCCTAAAGCAAGCTTCTTCATAATATTACTCCCTTACGTTGTTAATAACCAAATGTCCCAGGCTTTATCTGATGGGGAGTAAGGATGAGGTCCCCAGGAATTCCCTCATTGCAGTAGCCCTTAGCTCTCCTGCAGGCCACCAGATCTCAGCTGCCCTTGACCCCTGCCTCAAGTCTGTGAGAATTATTTTTGTGAGATAGCCCATTCATATTTTGACTTCCTCACTGAAGCCCATGTAGGAGAGCAAAATTTGCCACCTCAAAATGTCTCTTTGGCATGTAGGTTATTTCAGGCTGAACACAAAGCCCAAAAGACTCAGGAAAAAACTTTGACCTTCTCCCTAATTGCCTAAAAGAATTTAGATAGAGGGACTGTTCCTGGAACAGAGCTATCAGCAGAGATCTCTGCAAAGAATATGGGCTAAGTATGGTGGGGGAAACTGGGCAGGGCCTAGAAATCAGAGTCCACTCTGTTCTATTGTCTCTGTGTAGCCCAGCGAACATTTGTTTATCAAACATTTGCTTTTCCATCTTCATGTGAATTGCCTTCCTCCTCTTTGAAGTCCCAAACTACTACCCCCAACATCCACTTGTGTCTTTAGCTGAAGATGGTATTTAAGGTAAGGGCTTTGGCCATTTTGGCTAGTTACTCAGTTTTCCTGGGTCTCTCCCATGTATACACATTTAACTTTTGTTTAATTTTTCTCCTGTTAAAAAAAAAAAAAAACTCTTACAAATAAATGGAAAGACATTCCATATTCATGGATTGAAAGACTTACTATTTTTAAATACCCATACTATCCAAAGCAATCTATAGATTGATGCAATCTCTATCTAAATCCCAATGGTCCCATTCCCCCATTCCCTGGCAACTACTATTTCTGTTCTCTGCTTCTCTGAGTTTGACTATTTTAGATACCTCATATACGTGGAATCATGGAGACGTTGTTCATTGGTTATAAAGTTTCAGTTATCCAAGACAAATAAGTTCTAGAGATCTGCTGTACAACATAGCACCTATCATTAACAATACTGTATTGTGCACTTAAAATTTTGTTAGAAGGTAGATCTCATGTTAAGTATTCTTACCAAAAAACAAACAAAAGAAACAAGTAAAGAAGCAGCACAGGGAAAGTGTTGGAGATGAAGTATATGTCTATTACCTTGATTGCACTGATGGTTTCCTAGGTGTATGCATGTGTCCAAACTCATCAAATTGTGTATATTAAATAGGTGCAGTTTCTGTATATCAGTTATACCTCAATAAAGTTGTTTAAAAATACCAATGGTATTTTTTGCAGAAATAGAAAAAACAATTCTAAAATTCATATGGAATTTTTAGGACTTGGAATAGCCAAAACAATCCTGAGAAAGGAGAACAAAGCTGGAAGCCTCACACTTTATGACTTCAAAACATATTACAAAGATACAGCAGGACTTCCCTGGTGGCGCAGTGGTTGAGAATCTGCCTGCCAATGCAGGGCACATGGGTTCGAGCCCTGGTCTGGGAAGATCCCACATGCCGCGGAGCGGCTGGGCCCGTGAGCCACAACTACTGAGCCTGTGCGTCTGGAGCCTGTGCTCCGCAACGGGAGAAGCTGCGATAGTGAGAGGCCCGCGCACCGTGATGAAGAGTGGCCCCCACTTACGGCAACTGCAGAAAGCCCTCGCACAGAAACGAAGACCCAACACAGCCAAAAATAAATAAATAAATAAATAAACAATTATTAGGGAAAAAAAAGAATACTGTGTAGATAATTTAAAAAAAAAAAAGATACAGCAATCAAAACAGGATGGTACTGGCATAAACACAGATATACAGACCAATGGAACAGAATAGAGAACCCAGAAATAAATTCTTGCTTATATGGTCAAATGACCTTCAACATGGGTGCCAAGAATAGTAATGGGGAAACAATAGTCCCCAACAAACAGAGCTGGGAAAATTGGATATCCACATGCAAAGGAAAGAAGTTAGAACGTATCTTACACCATATAGAAAAATTAACGCAAAATAGATTAAAGACCTAAACATAAGACCTGAAACTATAAAACTCCTAGAAGAAGACATAGAGGAAACTTCACGATATTAGATTTGACCATGACTTTATGGATATGACACCAAAAGCACAGGCAACAAAAGCAAAAATAGACAAATGGGATTATATTAAACTTTAAGCCTTCACAGCAAAGAAACAGCACAGTGAAAGGCAACCTACAGAATGGAAAAATATTTGCAAACATATCTGATTAGGTTACTATCCAGACTATATAAAGAACTCCTGTGACTCAATAACAACAAACAACCTGAATTTAAAATGGGCGAAGGACTTGAGTAGATATTTCTCTAAAGAAAATAAAACGTCTGATAAGAATATGAAAAGATGTTCAACATCATTAAATAAGTAGGGAATGCAAAGCAAAACCACAGTGAGATACCACCTCACACCCATTAGGATGGTTACTTTTTTTTTTTTTAAGCGTTGGTAAGGATGTGGAGAAATTGGAATACTGGTAGGAATGTAAAATGGTACAGCCACTGTGGAAAGTAATATGGAAGTTCCATATGATCAGCAATACTACTCCTGGGTGTACATCCAAAAGAATTGAAAACAGAATCTCAAAGAGATGTTTGTACACCCACGTTGATAGCAGCATTATTCACAATAGCCAAGAGGTGGAAGTAACATAAATGTCCATCAGTGGATGAATGGATAAAGAAAATGTGGTATATACATGGAATGGAATATTGTTCACCTTTTTTAAAAAGGGAAATTCTGTCACATGCAGCAACATAGATAAACATTGAGAACATTATGCTAAGGGAAATAAGCCAGTCACAAAAAGACGTATACTGCATGACTCCACTTATATGATGTATCTAAAGTGGTCAAATTCATACAGATAGAAAGAAGAATGGTGGGTGCCAGTGGCTGAGGGGAGGGTGAGGTAAGGATTCATTGTGTGATGAGTGTAGAGTTTTAGTCGTCCAGGATTGAGTGGGTGGGGAGTGGGGGGAATCTGGAGATCTGTTGCCCAACAATGTGCAAGTTGTTGACAGTATTGTACTATATGCTTGGAAATTGTTGGGAGGATGAATCTTATGTATTTTTTTTGCCACAAAAAGAAAAGAAAAGGCAGGGTGGCTATATTAATGTCAGACAAAGTAGTTTTTAGAGAAAATAATGTTGCTAGGGAATGATAAAGGGATCAATTTATCAAGAGGATATAACAATTCTAAATGTTTACACACCTAATAACAGACCTTCAAAATGCATGAATCAATATCTGATAGAACTGCAAGGATAAATCCACAATTATAGTGGTAGATTTCCACGTGCTGCTCTGAATAATGAATAGAACAAGTAGAGAGAAAATCAATAAGGATATAGAACACTTAAACAAGACTATCAACCAACCTGACCTAATTGACATTTGTATTACACTTCACCCAACAACAGCAGAATTACACATTCCTTTATTTTTTTCTCTGAAATCTTGATATATTTGATTATATTTTTCCCCACATGTTATCTTTTCTACTTTATATGAAAACCAGAAAGGGTATTAGGAATCTGAGTAAGAAGGTATGGGTTCACACATACCTTTGTCATACAGTATACACATTCCTTTAACATGTACACAGAATATTTACCAAAATAGACCATATTCTGGGCCATAGAACAAATCTCAACAAATTTTAAATATTCAGCTCACAAAATATATTCTCTGACCATAATGGAATTAAATTAGAAATAATAAAAGATCTGTGAAAAATTCCTAAATATTTGATAACTAAATAACCTATGGGTCAGAGAAGAAGAAATCAAAAGGAAAATTAGGAAGTATTTTGAAATGAATGAAAATGAAAATACAACATATCAAAATTTATGAGAGTCTGCTAAAGCTGTATTTATTTTTTTACTTCCTATTGTACCTTTTTTAATTTAAAAATTTTTTTATACAGCAAGTTCTTATTAATTATTTTATACATATTACTGTATATATGTCAATCCCAATCTCCCAATTCATCCCACTCACCCACCCCCATGCTTTCCCCCCTTGGTGTCCATACATCTGTTCTCTACATCTGTGTCTCTATTTCTGCCTTGCAAACCAGTTCAACTGTACCATTTTTCTAGATTTCACATATATGCGTTAATATACGATATTTGTTTTTCTCTTTCTGACTTACTTCACTCTGTAAGACAGTCTCTAGGTCCATCCACATCTCTACAAATGACCCAATTTTGTTCCTTTTTATGGCTGAGTAATATTCCATTGTATATATGTACCACATCTTCTTTATCCTTTCGTCTGTCGATGGGCATTTGGGTTGCTTCCATGACCTGGCTATTGTAAATAGTGCTGCAGTGAACACTGGGGTGCATGTGTCTTTTTGAATTATGGTTTTCTCTGGGTATATGCCCAGTAGTGGGATTGCTGGGTCATATGGTAGCTCTATTTTGAGTTTTTTAAGGCACCTCTATACTGTGTTCCACAGTGGCTGTATCAATTTACATTCCACCAGCAGTGCAAGAGGGTTCCCTTTTCTCCACACCCTCTCCAGCATTTGTTGTTTGTAGATTTTCTGATGATGCCCATTCTAACTGGTGTGAGGTGATACCTCAGTGTAGTTTTGATGTACATTTCTCTAATAATTAGTGATGAGCAGCTTTTCATGTGCCTCTTGGTCATCTGTATGTCTTCTTTGGAGAAATGTCTAATTAGGTCTTCTGCCCATTTTTGGATTGGGTTGTTTGTTTTTTTAATATTGAGGTGCCTGAGCTGTTTATATATTTTGGAGATTGATCCTTTGTCTCTTGATTCATTTGCAAATATTTTCTCCTATTCTCAGGGTTGTCTTTTCATCTTGTTTACAGTTTCCTTTGCTGTGCAAAAGCTTTTAGGTTTCATTAGGTCCCATTTATTTATTTTTTTTTAATTTCCATTACTCTACGAGGTGGGTCAAAAAAGATCTGGCTGTGATTTATGTCAGAATGTTCTTCCTATGTTTTCCTCTAACCGTTTTATGGTGTCCAGTCTTACATTTAGGTCTCTAACCCATTTTCAGTTTCTTTTTGTGTATGGTGTTAGGGAGTGTTCTAATTTCATTCTTTTACATGTAGCTATCCAGTTTTCCCAGCACCACTTATTGAAGACACTGTCTTTTCTCCAAGGCAAGGTATCCTTGCCTCCTTTGTCATACATTATTTGACCATAGGTGTATGGGTTTATCTCTGGGCTTTCTATGCTGTTCCATTGATCTATTTTTCTGTTTTTGTGCCAGTACCATATTGTCTTGATTACTGTAGCTTTGTAGTGTAGTCTGAAGCCAGGGAGTCTGATTCCTCCAGCTCCATTTTTTGCCCTCAAGATTGCTTTGGCTATTCAGGTTTTTTTGTCTCCACACAAATTTTAAGATTTTTTGTTCTAGTTCTGTAAAAAATGTCATTGATAATTTGATAGGGATTGCATTGAATCTGTAGATTGCTTTGGGTAGTATAATCATTTTCACAGTTTTGATTCTTCCAATCCAGAAACATGGTATATCTCTCCATCTGTCTGTGTCATCTTTGATTTCTTTCATCAGTGTCTTATAGTTTTCTGAGTACAGTTTTTTTTATCTCCTTAGGGAGGTTCATTCCTAGGTATTTTATTCTTTTTGTTGCAATAGTGAATGGGATTGTTTCCTTAATTTCTCTTTCTGATCTTTCATTGTTAGTATATAGGAATGCAAGAGGTTTCTGTGCGTTCATTATGTATCCTTCAACTTTACCAAATTCAGTGATTAGCTCTAGTAGTTTTCTGGTGGCATCTTTAGATTATCTGTGTATAGTATCATATCATCGGCATGATAGTTTTACTATCATGGAAAACAGTGACAGTTTTACTTTTTCTTTTCCGATTTGTATTCCTTTTATTTCTTTTTCTTCTCTGATTGGTGTGGCTAGGACTTCCAAAACTATGTTGAATAATACTGGTGAGAGTGGACATCCTTGTCTTGTTCCTGATCTTAGAGGAAATGCTTTCAGTTTTTCACCATTGAGAATGATGTTTGCTGAGAGTTTGTCATGTATGGCCTTTATCATGTTGAGGTAGGTTCCCTCTTATGCCCACTTTCTGGAGAGTTTTTATCATAAATGGGTGTTAAATTTTGTCAAAAGCTTTTTCTGGATCTATTGAGATGATCATATGGTTTTTATTCTTCAGTTTGTTAATATGACGTATCACATAGATTGACTGGCATATATTGAAGAATCATTGCATCCCTGGGATAAATCCCACTTGATCATGGTGTATGATCCTTTTAATGTGTTGTTGCATTCTGTTTTGCTAGTATTTTGTTGAGGATTTTTGCATCGATATTCATCAGTGATATTGGTCTGTAATTTTCTTTTTTTGTAGTATCTTTGTCTGGTTTTGGTATCAGGGTGATGGTGGCCTCGTAGAATGAGTTTGGGAGTGTTGCTTCCTCTGCAGTTTTTTGGAAGAGTTTGAGTAGAATGGTGTTAACTCTTCTCTAAATGTTTGGTAGAATTCACCTATGAAGCCATCTGGTCCTGGACTTTTGTTTGTTGGAAGATTTTTAATCACAGTTTCAATTTCATTACTTGTGATTAGTCTGTTCATATTTTCTATTTCTTCCTGGTTCAGTCTGGGAAGGTTATACCTTTCTAAGAATTTGTCCATTTCTTCCAGGTGGTCCATTTTATTGGCATAGAGTTGCTTGTAGCAGTGTCTTATGAGGCTTTGTATTTCTGCAGTGTCCATTGTAACTTCTCCTATTTCATTTCTAATTTTATTGATTTTAGTCCTCTCCCTCTTTTTCTTGATGAGTCTGGCTAATGTTTTATCAATTTTGTTTATCTTCTCAAAGAACCAACTTTTAGTTTTATTGATCTTTGCTATTGTTTTCTTTGTTTTTATTTCATTTATTTATGCTCTGAACTTTATGATTTCTCTCCTTCTGCTAATTTTGGGTTTTGTTTGTTCTTCTTTCTTTTGTTCCTTTAGGTCTAAGGTTAGTTTATTTGAGATTTTTATTGTTTCTTGAGGTAGGATTGTATTGCTGTAACCTTCCCTCTTAGAACTGCTTTTGCTGCATCCCATAGGTTTTGGATCGTCGTGTTATTGTTATCATTTGTCTCTAGGTTTTTATTGATTTCCTCTTTGATTTCTTCAGTGATCTCTTGGTTATTTAGTAATGTATTGTTTGGCCTCCATGTGTTAGTGTTTTTTACGTTTTTCTCCCCTGTAATTTTTGTATGTTTCTTTTTTTTTTTTCTTTTTTGCGGTACACGGGCCTCTCACTGTTGTGGCCTCTCCCGCTGCAGAGCACAGGCTCCGGATGCACAGGCTTGGCGGCCATGGCTCACGGGCCCAGCTGCTCCGTGGCATGTGGGATCTTCCCGGACCAGGGCATGAACCCGTGTTCCCTGCATCGGCAGGCGGACTCTCAACCACTGCGCCACCAGGGAAGCCCTCCCCTGTAATTTATTTCTAATCTCATGACGTTGTGGTCAGAAAAGATGCTTGATATGATTTCAGTTTCCTTAAATTAATCGAGGCTTGATTTTTGACCCAAGATGTGATCTATCCTGGAGAATGTTCCGTGTGCACTTGAGAATAAAGTGTAATCTGCTGTTTTCTGATGGAATATCCTACAAATATTAATTAAATCTATCTGGTCTATTTTTTCATTTAAACTTGTGTTTCCTTATTAATTTCCTGTCTGGATGATCCGTCCATTGGTGTAAGTGAGGTGTTAAAGTCCCCCACTATTATTGTGTTACTGTCGATTTCCTCTTTTATAGCTGTTAGCATTTGCCTTATGTATTGAGGCGCTCCTTTGTTGGGTGCATAAATATTTATAATGGTTATATCTTCTTCTTGGATTGATCCCTTAATCATTATGTAGTGTCCTTCCTTGTCTTTTGTAGCATTCTTTATTTTAAAGTCTATTTTATCTGATATGAGTATTGCTACTCCAGCTTTCTTTTGATTTCCATTTGCATGGAATATCTTTTTCCATCCCTTCACTTTCTGTCTGTATGTGTCCCTAGGTCTGAAGTGGGTCTCTTGTAGACAGCATGTATATGGATTTGTTTTTGTATCCATTAAGTGAGCCTGTGTCTTTTGGTTGGAGCATTTAATCCATTCACATTTAAGGTAGTTATTGATATGTATGTTCCTGTTACCATTTTCTTAATTGTTTTGGGTTTGTTTTTGTAGGTCCTTTTCTTCTCTTGTGTTTCTCACTTAGAGAAGTTCCTTTAGCATTTCTTGTAGAGCTGGTTTGGTGGTGCTGAATTCTCTTAGCTTTTGCTTTTCTGTAAAGCTTTTGATTCATCTATCAAATCTGAATGAGATCCTTGCCAGCTAGAGTAATCTTGGTTGTAGTTTCTTCCCTTTCATCACTTTAAATATATGGTGCCACTCCCTTCTGGCTTGTAGAGTTTCTGCTAAGAAATCAGCTGTTAACCTTATGGGAGTTCCCTTGTATGTTATTTTTCCCTTATTGCTTTTAATAATTTTTGTTTGTCTTTAATTTTTGTCAATTTTATTACTATGTGTCTCGCCGTGTTTCTCCTTGGGTTTATCCTACCTGGGACTCTCCGCACTCCCTGGACTTGGGTGGCTATTTCCTTTCCCACGTTATGGAAGTTTTCGACTATAATCTCTTCAAATATTTTCTCTAGTCCTTTCTCTCTTCTCCTTCTGGGACCCCTATAATGAAAATGTTGTTGCGTTTAATGTTGTCCCAGAGGTCTCTTAGGCTGTCTTCATTTCTTTTCATTCTTTATTCTGTTCTGCAGCAGTGAATTCCACCATTCTGTCTTCCAGGTCACTTATCTGTTCTGCCTCAGTTATTCTGTTATTGATTCCTTCTAGTGTATTTTTCATTTCAGTTATTGTATTGTTCATCTCTGTTTGTTTGTTCTTTAATTCTTCTAGGTATTTGTTAAACATTTCTTGCATCTTCTCAATCTTTGCCTCCATTCTTTTTCTGAGGTCCTGGATCATCTTCACTATCATTATTCTGAATTCTTTTTCTGGAAGGTTGCCTATCTCCACTTCTTTTAGTTGTTTTTCTGGGTTTTTATCTGGTTCCTCTATCTGGTACATAGTCCTCTGCCTTTTCATTTTGTCTATCTTTCTGTGAATGTGGTTTTCGTTCCACAGGCTGCAGGATTGTAGTTCTTCTTGCTTCTGCTGTGTGCCTTCTGGTGGATGAGGCTATCTAAGAGGCTTATGCAAGCTTCCTGATGGGAGGGACTGGTGTTGGGTAGAGCTGGGTGTTGCTCTAGTGGGCAGAGCTCAGTAAAACTTTAATCTGCTTGTCTGCTGATGGGTAGGGCTGAGTTCTCTCCCTGTTGGTTGTTTGGCCTGAGGCAGCCCAGCACTGGAGGCTACAGCCTCTTTGGTGGGGCTAATGGCAGACTCCTGGAGGGCTCATGCCAAGGAGTACTCCCCAGAACTTCTGCTGCCAGTGTCCTTGTCCCCGTGGTGAGCCACAGCCACACCCCCGCCTCTGTGAGAGACCCTCCAACACTAGCAGGTAGGTCTGATTCCGTCTCCTATGGAGTCACTGCTCCTTCCCCCTGGGTCCTGATGTGCACACTACTTTGTGTGTGCCCTCCAGGACTGGAGTCTGTTTCCCCCAGTCCTGTCAAAGTCCTGGAATCAAATCCCTCTAGGCTGAGAAGTCTGATTCTCTGGGAATTCCTCCTCCCGTTGCCTGACCCCCAGGTTGGGAAGCCTGACGTGGGGCTCAGAACCTTAACTCCAGTGGGTGGACTTCTGTGGTATAAGTGTTCTCCAGTTTGTGAGTCACCTACCCAGCAGTTATGGGGTTTGATTTTACTCTGATTGTGCCCCTCCTGCTGTCTCACTGTGGCTTCTCCTTTGTCTTTGGATGTGGGATATCTTTTTTGGTGAGTTCCAGTGTCTTCCTCTGGATGATTGTTCAGCAGTTAGTTGTGATTCCGGCACTCTTGCAAGAGGGAGTGAGTGCACGTCCTTCTACTCCGCCATCTTGAGCCAATCACTTTAAAGCTGTATCTAATAAGTGAGTTTAGCAAGGTTACAGTTACATTATCAATGTACAAAACTCAATTTTCTTTCTATATGCTAGCAACAAATAATTGGAAATTGAAATCTTTTAAATACCGTTTATAATACTACCCCAAAATATCAAATACTAGAGGCAGATCTGACAGTAGATGTGCAAAACATGTATACTGAAAACAGTAAACATTGCTGAGAGAAATTAAGATTTATATAAATGGAGAGATTGTCTTCTTTATTGATGGGAAGACTTGATATTATTGAGATGTCAGTTTTACGTTAGATTTGACTCTTAGAACCATAGTAATGTTTTGCATACTCTCCCTGCAATAAATAATGAATTATAATCAACCAAGACCTGTAGGCAAGAAACCCAAAATAGAATATAAACAGTAACAAATGAACTGAACTGTATTACAAATGGACAGCACAACCACATTAAAGAGGATAAAGGAAGATGAGGAAAGAGCTAACCTAAGTGACCTTGGAAAGAATATTTTAACTGGATACTCTTAAGACTAAAGACAAAAGGTACTGTACACAAATACTGTAGCCTACTTAGTAAATTACTTTCTCAATGGGGTAGGTGTTGGCAAGTCTGTTAAAGTTACAAAGGAAAGGGGGAAGTCATGAATGAACCTTGTGGTATTGAATTGAAATCAGTTATCTGTATGATTACATAGTTTTTAATATACACAGATAGAAAGAGAAAGAAATATATGTGTACACGTGGACTGATATACACACATATATATATTCCTAGTTCTGTCTGCCAAGAGGGTCCACTAGCAATGACACCCTAGTAGTAACAAGCAGCCCCCAGATGTGGTTTCTCAATACCATTCTGAAGTAAAAGGAATCAGGGCTGCTTGGAGAAAAGGTTGATTCTAGGGCTGGAGCATCAAAAATATAAGATGAGACTGGACCATCTTGTGATACCAAAAAATACAGAAGTGCTTACAAAAGGATGGGACATGTCAAGAGGACACAGGAGCCAATTTAAAAGAGTTCCCAGTGACCAAAGCTAGCTCATAAATTGCACAAATAAGTATGCCGGAGAGAAAGGACAGCTCTTCCTTATAGAAGGCAGGGGGAGACTTAGGTAGGGGGAGACCTTCAAGATGGCAGAAGAGTAAGACGTGGAGATCACTTTTCTCCCCACAAATACATCAGAAATACATCTACATGTGGAACAACTCCTACAGAACACCTACTGAGTGCTGGCAGAAGACCTCAGACCTCCCAAAAGGCAAGAAACTCCCCACGTACCTGGGTAGGGCAAAAGAAAAAACAGAGACGAAAGAATAGGGGTGGGACCTGCACCAGTGGGAGGGAGCTGTGAAGGAGGAAAAGTTTCCACACACTAGGAAGCCCCTTCACTTGTGGAGACAGGGGGTGGGTAGGGGGGAAGCTTTGGAGCCACAGAGGAGAGCGCAGCAATGGGGGTGCAGAGGGCAAAGCAGAGAGATTCCCACACAGAAGATTGCTGCCGACCAGCACTCACCAGCCTGAGAGCCTTGTCTGCTTACCCGCTGGGATGGGTTGGGGCTGGGAGCTGAGGCTCGGGCTTGGAAGGTCAGATCCCAGGGAGAGGACTGGGGTTGCCTGTATGAACACAGCCTGAGAGGGCTAGTGCGCCACAGCTAGCCAGGAGGAGGTCCGGGAAAAAGTCTGGAACTGCCTAAGAGGCAAGAGACCATTGTTTCGGGGTGTATGAGGAGAGGGGATTCAGAGCACTGCCCAGATGAGTGCCAGAGACAGGTGCAAGCTGCAGCCATCAGCACGGACACCAGAGACGGCATGAGACACTAGGGCTGCTGCTGCAGCCACTAAGAAGCCTGTGTGCGAGCACAGGTCACTCTCCACACCTCCCCTTCCGGGGAGCCTGTGCAGCCCATCACGGCCAGGGTCCCGGGATCCAGGGACACCTACCCCGGGAGAACGCACGGCACGCCTCAGGCTGTTGCAATGTCATTCTGGCCTCTGTTGTGGCAGGCTCACCCCGCATTCCGTACCCCTACCTCCCCCCAGCCTGAGTGAGCCAGAGTCCCCTAATCAGCTACTACTTTTAACCCTATCCTGTCTGGGCAGGAACAGACGCCCTCAGGTGACCTACACACAGAGGTGCGGCAAATTCAAAGCTGAACCCCAGGAGCTGTGTGAACAAAGAAGAGAAAGGGAAGTTTCTCCCAGCAGCCTCAGGAGCAGTGGATTAAATCTCCACAATCAACTTGATGTACCCTGCATCTGTGGAATACGTGAATAGACAACGAATCATCCCAAAATTGAGGTGGTGGACATTGGGAGCAATGATATATTTTTTTTTTCCTTTTTCTCTTATTGTGAGTGTGTATGTGTACGCTTCTTTGTGTGATTTTGTTCGTATAGCTTTGATTTTACCATTTCTCCTAGGGTTCTGTCTGTCCGTTTTATTTATTTTTTTTACTATAATTTTTAGCGTTTGTTATCATTCGTGGATTTGTTTCTTGGTTTGGTTGCACTCTTCCTTCTTTTATTCCTTTTTCTTTTTTTCATTTCTTTTTCTTTTCTTTTTTTTTTGCAGTTCATGGGCCTCTCACTGTTGTGGCCTCTCCCATTGCGGAGCACAGGCTCCAGATGTACAGGCTCAGTGGCCATGGCTCACGGGCCCAGCCGCTCCGCAGCATGTGGGATCTTCCCAGACCGGGGCACGAACCCGTGTCCCCTGCATCAGCAGGCGGACTCTCAACCACTGCGCCACCAAGGAAGCCCTATTTTTCATTTTTTTATTTTTAATAATTTTTATTTTAATAACTTTATTGTATTTCTCTTTTTTCTCTTTCTTTCTTTCTTTTTTTCCTCCCTTTTCTTCTGAGCCGTGTGTCTGACAGGGTCTTGGTGCTCTGGCCAGGTGTCAGGCCTGTGCCTCTGAGGTGGGAGAGCCAAGTTCAGGACATTGGTCCACCAGAGACCTCCCAGCTCCACATAACATCAAATGGCGAAAGCTCGCCCAGAAATCTCCATCTCAACGCTAAGACCCAGCTCCACTCAACAACCAGCAAACTACAGTGCTGGAAACCCTATGCCAAACAACTAGCAAGACAGGAACACAACCCCACCCATTAGCACAGAGGCTGCCTAAAATCATAATAAGGTTACAGACACGCCAAAACACACCACCGGATGCGGACCTGCCCACCAGAAAGACAAGATCCAGCCTCATCCAGCAGAACACAGGCACTGGTACCCTCCACCAGGAAGCCTACACAGCCCACTGAACCACCCTTAGTCACTGGGGGCAGACACCAAAAACAACAGGAACTACGAAGCTTCAGCCTGTGAAAAGGAGACCCCTAACACAGTGAGTTAAACAAAATGAGAAGGCAGCAAAACACACAGCAGATGAAGGAGCAAGGTAAAAACCCACCAGACCTACCAAATGAAGAAGAAATAGGCAGTCTACCTGAAAAAGAATTCAGAGTAATGATAGTAAACATGATCCAAAATCTTGGAAATAGAATGGAGAAAATACAAGAAACGTTTAACAAGAACCTAGAAGAACTAAAGAGTTAAGAAACAATGATGAACAATACAGTAAATGAAATTTAAATTCTCTAGAATGAATCAATAGCAGAATAACGGAGGCAGAAGAATGGATACATGACCTGGAAGATAAAATAGTGGAAATAACTACTGCAGAGCAGAATAAAGAAAAAATAATGCAAAGAATTGAGGACAGTCTTAGAGACCTTTGGGACAACATTAAACGCACCAACATTCGAATTATAGGGGTCCCAGAAGAAGAAGAAAAAGAGAAAAGGACTGAGAAAATATTAGGAGAGATTATAGTTGAAAGCTTCCCTAATATGGGAAAGGAAATAGTTAATCAAGTCCAGGAAGCACAGAGTGTCCCATACAGGATAAATCCAAGGAGAAACACGCCAAGACACATTATTAATCAGACTATCAAAAATTAAATGCAAAGAAAAAATATTAAAAGCAGCAACAGAAAAACAACAAATAACATATAAGGGAATCCCAATAAGCTTAACAGCTGTTCTTTCAGCAGAAACCCTGCAAGCCAGAAGGGAGTGGCAGGACATAGTTAAAGTGATGAAGGAGAAAAACCTACAAGCAAGATTACTCTACCCAACAAGGATCTCATTCAGATTCGATGGAGAAATTAAAACCTTTACGGACAAGCAAAAGTTAAGAGATTTCAGCAGCACCAAACAGCTTTACAACAAATGCTAAAGGAACTTCTCCAGGCAGGAAACACAAGAGAAGGAAAAGACCTACAATAACAAACCCAAAACAATTAAGAAAATGGTAATAGAAACATACATATTGATAGTTACCTTAAATGTAAGTGGATTAAATGCTCCCACCAAAACACACAGACTGGCTGAATGGATACAAAAACGAGACCCGTATACATGCTGTCTACAAGAGTCCCACTTCAGACCTAGGGACACATACAGACTGAGATTGAGGGGATGGAAAAAGATATTCCATGCAAATGGAAATCAAAAGAAAGCTGGAGTAGCAATACTCATATCAGATAAAATGACTTTAAAATAAAGAATGTTACAAAAGACAAGGAAGGACACTAAATAATGATCAAGGGATCAATCCAAGAAGAAGATATAACAATTATAAATATATATGCACCCAGCATAGGAGCACCTCGATACATAAGGCAACTGCTAACAGCTATAAAAGAGAAAATCAGTAACACAATAATAGTGGGGGACTTTACCACCTCACTTACACCAATGGAGAGATCATCCAAACAGAAAATAAATAAGGAAACATAAGCTTTAAATGACCCATTAAACAAGATAGACTTAATTTATATTTATAGGACATTCCATCAGAAAACAGCAGATTACACTTTATTCTCAAGTGCACACAGAACATTCTCCAGGATAGATCACATCTTGGGTCACAAATCAAGCCTCAGTAAATTTAAGAAAATTGAAATCATATCAAGCATCTTTTCCGACCACAACACCATGAGATTAGAAATCAGTTAAAGGGAAAACAAACACAAACACATGGAGGCTAAACAATATGTTACTAAATAACCAAGAGATCACTGTAGAAATCAAAGGAAATCAAAAAAAAAATCTAGAGACAAATGACAACAAACACATGATGATCCAAAACCTATGGGATGCAGCAAAAGCAGTTCTAAGAGGGAAGTTTATAGCAATACAAGCCTACCTCAAGAAACAATAAAAATCTCAAATAAATGAACGTTACACCGAAAGGAACAAGAGAAAGAAGAACAGACAAAACCCAAAATTAGTAGAAGGAAAGAAAACATAAAGTTCTGAGGAGAAATATATGAAATAGCAATAACAAAATTAATAAAATAATAACAAAAATTAATAAAACTAAAAGCTGGTTCTTTGCGAAGATAAAGAAAATTGATAAACCATTAGCCAGACTCATCAAGAAGGTGAGGGAGAGGACTCAAATCAATAAAATTAGAAATGAAGTAGGAGAAGTTACAGTGGACACTGCAGAACTACAAAGCCTCATAAGAGACCACTACAAGCAACTCTATGCCAATAAAATGGACAACCTGGAAAAATGGACAAATACTTAGAAAAGCACAACCTTCCCAGACTGAACCAGGAAGAAATAGAAAATATAAACAGACCAATCACAAGCACTGAAATTGAGACTGTGATTAAAAATCTTCCAACAAACAAAAGCCCAGGACCAATTGCCTTCACAGGTGAATTCTTTCAGACATTTAGAGATGAACTAACACCTATTCTTCTCAAACTCTTCCAAAATATAGCAGAGGTAGGAACACTCCCCAACTCATTCTATGAGGCCACCATCGCCCTGATACCAAAACCAGACAGAGATGTCACAAAGAAAGAAAACTACAGGCCAGTATCACTGATGAACACAGATGCAAAAATCCTCAACAAAATACTATGAAAGAGAATCCAACAGCACATTAAAAGGATCATACACCATGATCAAGTGGGGTTTATCGCAGGAATGCAAGAATTCTTCAATATATGCACATCAATCAATGTGACACAGCATATTAACAAATTGAAGAACAAAAACCATATGATCATCTCAATAAAGTCAGAAAAAGCTTTCGACAAAATTCAACACCCATTTATGTTAAAAATCCTCCAGAAAGTAGGCACAGAGGGAACTTATCTCAACATATTGAAGGTCATATATGACAAACCCACAGCCAGCATCGTCCTTAATGGTGAAAAACTGAAAGCATTTCCTCTAAGATCAGGAACAAGACAAGGGTGCCCACTCTCACCACTCTTATTCAACATAGTTTTGGAAGTTTTAGCCACAGCAATCAGAGAAGAAAAAGAAATAAAAGGAATCCAAATTGGAAAAGAAGAAGTAAAGCTGTCACTGTTTGCAGATGACATGATACTATACATAGAGAATGCTACCAGAAAACTACTAGAGCTAATCAATGAATTTGGTAAAGTAGCAGGATACAAAATTAATGCACAGAAATCTCTGGCATTCCTATACACTAATGATGAAAAATTTGAAAGAGAAATTAAGGAAACACTCCCATTTACCATTGCAACAAAAAGAATAAAATACCCAGGAATAAACCAACCTAAGGAGACAAAAGACCTATATGCAGAAAACTATAAGACACTGATGAAAGAAATTAAAGATGATAGAAACAGATGGAGAGGTATACCATGTTCTTGGACTGGAAGAATCAACATTGTGAAAATGACTGTACTACCCAAAGCAATCTACAGATTCAGTGCAATCCCTATCAAACTACCAATGGTATTTTTCACAGAACTAGAACAAAAAATTTTACAATTTGTATGGAAACACAAAAGACCCCGAATAGCCAAAGCAATCCTTACAAAGAAAAAGAGCTGGAGGTATCAGGCTCCCTGACTTCAGACTATACTACAAAGCTATAGTAATCAAGACAGTATGATACTGGCACAAAAACAGAAATATAGATCAATGGAACAGGATAGAAAGCCCAGAGACAAACCCACGCACATATTGTCACCTTATTTTTGATACAGGAGGCCAGAATATACAATGGAGATAAGATAGCTTCTTCAGTAAGTGGTCCTGGACAGCCACATGTAAAAGAATGAAATTAGAACACTCCCTAACACCATACACAAAAATAAACTCAAAATAGATTAAAGACATAAATGTGGGGCTTCCCTGGTGGTGCAGTGGTTGAGAGTCCGCCTGCCGATGCAGGGGGCACAGGTTCGTGCCCCGGTCCAGGAGGATCGCACATGCCATGGAGTGGCTGGGCCCGTGAGCCATGGCCGCTGAGCCTGTGCGTCCGGAGCCTGTGCTCCACAACGGGAGAGGCCACAACAGTGAGAGGACCGTGTACCGCAAAAAAAAAAAAAAAAGACATAAATGTAAGGCCAGACACTATAAAACTCCTAGAGGAAAACATAGGCGGAACACTATGACATAAATCAGAGCAAGTTCCTTTTTGACCCACCTCCTAGAGAAATGGAAATAAAAACAAAAATAAACAAATGGGACCTAGTGAAACTTAAAAGCTTTTGCACAGCAAAGGAAACCATAAACAAGACCGAAAGACAACCCTCAGAGTGGGAGAAAATATTTGCCAATGAAGAAACTGACAAAAGATTCATCTCTAAAATTTACAAGCAGCTCATGCAGCTTAATTTCAAAAAAACAAACAACCCAATCTAAAAATGGGCAGAAGACCTAAATAGACATTTCTCCAAAGAAGATATACAGCTTGCCAACAAACACATGAAAGAATGCTCAACATCACTCATTAGAGAAATGCAAATCAAAACTACACTGAGGGGCTTCCCTGGTGGCGCAGTGGTTGGGAGTCCACCTGGGGAGTCCGCCTGCCGATGCAAGGGACAAGGGTTCATGCCCCGGTCCAGGAAGATCCCACATGCCACGGAGCAGCTGGGCCCATGAGCCATGGCTGATGAGCCTGTGCGTCCGGAGCCTGTGCTCCACAACCGGAGAGGCCACAACAGTGAGAGGCCTGCGTACCGCAAAAAAAAAAAAAAAAAAAAAAAACCTACACTGAGGTATCGCCTCACACCAGTCAGAATGGCCTTCATCAAAAAATCTACAAACAATAAATGCTGAAGAGGTGTAGAAAAAAGGGAACCCTCTTGCACTGTTGTTGGGAATGTAAATTGATACAGCCACTATGGAGAACAATATGGAGGTTCCTTGAAAAGCTAAAAATTGAGCTACCTTATGACCCAGCAATCCCACTACTGGGCATATACCCTGAGAAAACCATAATTCAAAAAGAGTTATGTACCACAATGTTCATTTTAGCTCTATTTACAATAACCAGGACATGGAAGCAACCTAAGTGTCCATCAACAGCTGAATGGATAAAGATGATGTGACACATATATACAATGGAATATTACTCAGCCATAAAAAAATAATGACACTGAGGTATTTGTAGTGAGGTGGATGGACCTAGAGTCTGTCATACAGGCTGAAGTAAGTCATAAAGAGAAAAACAAATACCATATGCTAACACATATATATGGAATCTTAAAAAAAATGGTTATGAAGGACCTAGGGGCAGGACAGGAATAAAGATGCAGATGTAGAGGATGGACTTGAGGACACGGGGAGGGGGAAGGGTAAGCTGGGACGAAGTGAGAGAGTGGCATGGACTTATATATACTACCAAATGTAAAGTAGATAGCTAGTGGGAAGCAGCCACATAGCACAGGGAGATCAGCTCGGTGCTTTGTGACCACCTAGAGGGGTGGGATAGGGAGGGTGGGAGGAAGCTGCAAGAGGGAAGAGATATGGGGATATATGTTTATGTATAGCTGGTTCACTTTGTTATAAAGCAGAAACTAACACACCATTGTAAAGCAATTATACTCCAATAAAGATGTTTAATAAATAAATAAATAAGGTAAACACCATTATATAAATGCCACAGTCAGTTTCCGTCAATGGCTGCTGAAATCTGTGGGCACAAGTTTTCAGAGAAACAGGATATTAGCAGTGTCTTAAAGTATCTCCCCCATGATATTTATCAGTTATTAAATGGTAATAATAAATTTATGGTGGCAACCCAGCAGATACCACTTTAACCAAGTGTGTTCTAAAATTAACACAAGTTGTAAAACATATCAGCATCACATACTCCTTGTAAGACTGAAAAGGACACAACATCACTTCTGTGGTATACCCATTAAAAGTGTGTAACTTTAATGATGAGGAAATACCAGACAATGCCACATTGAGAGACATTCTACAGAATAACTAACCAGAACTCATAAAGTGTCAGAATCATGAAATAAAAAGAAAGACTGAAGAACTGCCACAGATTGGGAGAGACCAATGAGACACAAGAACTAATGCAGTTAGGATCCTGGAACAGAAAAAACAGATTAGGGGAAAAGCTGGAAATTTTTGAATAAGGTCTGTAGTTTAGCATTACATCAATGTTCATTTCCTAGTTTTGATAATTGTACTATGGTTTGTAAGTTGTTACAATTATGGGAAGCTGGGAGAAAGATGTAGGAAATCTCTCTATAAAATTTTTGCAATTTACTGTAAGTCTAAAATTATTTCCAAATAAAACTTAAAGAAATAGTAAGGTCCATTGGTTTTAGACTGTATTGGTAGGTATGAATAGCTAACTGCTCTGAAGAAACAAAGGAAAGAGATATAACTGATGTCTGTCCATTCATAACTAGCCAATTAATAGATTATGTTAGCATTGCTGTTGCCTCTGGTTATTAAATTAACAGTAATTATCTCCATTAGGTTCTCTATGCTCATTCAAAGTGCTTTTAAAACCTAATTAGAAAATAAAAACAGTATTTCAAGGATTTAATATTCTAATAGTCTTCCATGAGAACAAAATATCAGATTTTAAAATAAATAAAATCCTAAATTGGAAAACAAATTTGTCAACACAGTTATTTTGATGAACATTAGCTGGTTCATAGAACTTAACATAGATTTAAAGCTATTTGGCTACAAGGCTATTTTTTTCCCCCAAAATTTCGCATGTCTGTAGTTTGAGAATCGTTCTAGTGGGCTTGTGTCTATCATCCTTTCTGTGTAAATTTCACTTAGCAATCCCTACCAAGATCTGTGGGATGAATTTCCCGGACATGCATGTTAGAAATACAGTATATACCTGTAAGACATTTGATTCATAAATCACCAAATATAGCTAAATTAAAATTTTAACTTTTTATTGACATATACTGTGAAAAAACACACATAAGTATGCTTGTGAAATATTTGAATTTAATAAAGTACTAATTAAATTTTAAGTACATTGTTCAGTATTCTGAAACAGCGAGTTTGCTCAACTGGCAAGTATTCTACAAGAGGGAAAAAAATTCTGTAGGTGTCTTGGGGTTTTTTTGGGTATGTTTGTTAATTTAGTTTGGTTTTGTTCTTTTTCAGGATGTGGTAGATACACATCCTGGCCTCACGTTCCTGAAAGATGCTCCAGAATTCCACTCCCGCTACATCACCACGGTAGGCCGAGTCCCTTTTTGTCTTAATATAACTCTATAAGTCTCCTTTTTGTCATTATCTAGTATCCAGGCTTTCAGATCTTTATGCAAAATGGGCTATAATGATTATTTTAAGTGGAAGGAAGTAAAATTGAATTAATTATTTCTATCTATTTGCCTTCTTATATGTGTCCAGCGCTTAAGAGGTTTCTTGTATATAAAATTTAAGTGATATGCTCATTCGGTCTGGTATTATGAGGTATACCTTTTGCTGTATCATTAATATTGATACCCAGTTGATCTTTAGCATTTGCAAATAATACTGAAAAGAATTTTCAACATCCTTTTCCAAAAAAAGATGTATCTATAGTGCCTCAAAGTTAGAACTGAAATGATAATGAAAAATAGATTGTGTGTAATCAGAAAACAAATCATGTAAGAATTTAAAATAACATGATCACAATCTCCTATTTTGTGGGGTGTTCTCATTCCATGTTTCTCATACACAGCCTCATTTGGTCAGTCACAGGCAGGGCATGCAGTATGAGTGAGAGCACACAGGCCTACAGCTCACACTGCAGCCACACCAGGCATTCTCTGCCCTAGCTTCCAGATTATCTTTGGAAGAACTCCACAGCTGAACCAACCTCAGGGCACACCTCACATTCACAGCCATACCGGGGGAGATGATCCCTGCCTCTGGTAAATAGAACAGTCTCCTCTGAGGAAGGCCCTCTCATTCTTAGGGCACTTTTTGTTGGCTATGAATTTGTTGGTTTCTGTTGAGTTACAGAATACTACCATTCTTTTTCTACTGTAGGAACTTCATTATTTGCTTTTACATTGATTCTGTTCTGTCATAAAACTTTATAAGACTTTATTTGAACCATAAGGTGTCACTGTCATCCAAGACTATCTCAGAAGTTATTTTTGCCTGTTAACCACAACACTCTACTAAACTACCTCCACTACAATCACCCTGGCCCAGCCACTCATCCTTGTGTTTCACATGGATTCCTTCTAATTGGTCTCCCTACTTACACCCTCATTGCCCTACAGTCTAGTCTTCACAAAGCAGAGTTATCCTTTGAAAATATAAGTCAGACCATGTCACTCCTCTGCTCAGACCCTCCAGTGTTTCCCCATCTCATCACTCTGCTTCAGCAAAAACGGCCTGCCTTCTCTCTGTTCCTGGAATAGACCAAACCTGCTTCTGCCTCAGGTGCTTTGTTCTTACTCTTTCCTCCGCCTGGAATGCTCTTCCTACAGATTTCCACATGACTCACTCCCTCACTTCATCCAGATGTGTGCTCAGACATTCCCTTCTTAGTGAGACCTTCCCTGATCACCCTCTGCCTTCTTCACCCTTCTTCTCCCTGTCCCCTCCCTCTACACTTCTGTTCCTTTGTTCTGCTTTATTTTCCTTCTTAGCGCCTATATCACTGATATGTAAATTTTTTGTTTATTGTCCATCTCCTTCTCTATAACATAAACTCCATGAGAGGAGGGACTTTGTCTATATTTAGATGTTGCTATATCTCCAATACCTAGAATAGTGCCTGGCACATAATAGATACACAGTAAGTATTTATTGAGTGAATAAGTGAAGTTATTCATGCTTAAGAATTCTATACATAACCCTGGTTTCAATTCCAGTAGGAATTATTGGGTTCTGATTGCTGACTGTTCTATAAACTAAGGACGTATTAATAGTATATTAGAATCTCAAGAATTAGAAAAGATCTTAAAGATAATCTAGTCCAACCTTCTACCAATTCAGAGAATGCTGTCTACAGAGCAACCTTTTATTGGAATTTGTTCTTAGAAAAGATATTAAAGAACAGAATTATAAAAGAGATAAGTTTTCCTTCTATACACTTTCCAGTTTGGTATTTATTGAAGTATGATCACTAATGGCGTAGAAGTAACCAAATTAGAGAAGTGTCATTCTCTACCCTGCTCATGGCAAAGATAACAGTATTTCCAAGAAACTTACAAAGATCAGCCTCAGAATTAATGACAGATATCTCAAAAAAAGCAAAATTAATTTATCATATGACCCTATTGAATATATACTCTCAGTGGCATACAGTATAGGACAATTAACATATTTTGTTTGCATGGTAGAGTTGTTCAGTTATTTCACTTTACAGTTGGAAGAAACTGCTTACACAGTGTATGACTCAAGTATTAGCTTATGTGTGGCACATATACAATGAAGAAAATTTGGGCAACTTTTATTTTCCATTTATCACTGAAAACCTATGCTACAGGAAAAGACTTTTTATTTGTTTGTTTAGTTAAATATTTTGTCAGCTGTTTTAGAATGGAAAGGCAGAACACCAAATTTACATATAGCAAAAAAGGACATCACTACCTAAATAAGAGATTATACCCAGAGTCACTCCACGTTCTCCTTTATTTCCAGAGAAGAGTTGGCAAGTGAGAAATAAGCCTCTTGATATCGAATGAAAATGAGAATTGGAAATACCAGCAAATTGTAGCCCTTGAGTTTGCAGGTTTGCATACCATGCAAAGAAATTGCCAGTGAATAAGGCTCTGCTTATCCTTACTGGCATATGCTGACTTTTGAGGAAAGAGGTACTCGTGAGGTTTTAAAATTAGTGATAATATTGAAAATACTTTTTTGTGATACTGGTGCTGGCAGTAAAGATATTTCTGTGGCTTGCTCAGATGGTATCTTAGTGGTGTATTCAGTGTCTTGATTGGCCTGAATCTATCACTCCAGGCTGAAATGTCAGGATTTTCATTGTTGAGGACAAGGTAGTGATATTTCCTAAAATGGCTAAACTGGTAGAAACTGCTCATCACTAATAGCTTAACTCTTTCCCCTTGAGAACGTTTCCTCTTGACAGAGAAAGAAATCATTTTTATTACATAGTTTTGTTTAAGTCCAAGTTCTGCAGAAGACCATGAAGAAATACTTTTCAGAGCCATAGTAACTAGAGTGGATCAGGAACCCATTCACACACACACACACACACACACACACACACACACACACACACACACCGCCTAATAGAAGAGCCAGGCTTCCAGCATTGAGTTGTTCCATGTGCATTAAAGTCATCTACAAAGAGCAATCTCTCTGTAATTTCTGTGTCTGCATTTGATCTGCTTATCAAAAACTCTGACAGAACCACCAAACACATACTTCTATTCCTGGTGACCTCTAATTGTGAATTAGAGGTTTCCACTTCAATAGATATAAAGAAAAAGAAAGGAGACTGACTTACAATTCAAATTGTCAAGTTGACTAGATTCCTTGGTGAAAAATTATCAAATTTCATTTCTCTCACTGATAGTAAACAGTTATTCTTAGTATTATTAATTTTTACATTTTTTTGATATTTTTAAATTTTTGATTAATTTCTTTTTAAAAACCTAAAACTGGTAGACCAAAAAATTTAGGGGGGAAAAAAACAACTGTAATTAATGTAGAACCAGCAGTTACATGCTCTCACCACTAGATGGTGCCCCTACCTCGATAAGCTAAAATGCTGAATCAGTTGTGTGGAAACCAATAAATGTGCTGATGTAAGGGGCCACTGAATAAGGAGATTTAGGCTATAGAAAAATGGAATACAGGTACATTTTATTACAGTATGAGACAAATAGGTTAGCAGAGGCTAAAAATAGGAAATTACTTAACATTCAAAATGTTTATGAATTTTAAAAATTCTGTCAAAAGAACAAAAGATGAAGAAAAGAATAAAATAAAAATAAATACAGATTAAAGTTTTATAATTTTAAGTGTTATATAGTACCTCCATAAGTAATATAAAATATTTGAGGGGTATATATATAAAAAATTTAGATAGACAGGAAACTTAGACTTTAATATAAATTTACATTCAAAATCAAGAAATAAGGACAAAAATCTAATAATGTGCAACAAAGAAAAGTTTGGTGTAATAATATGTATTGAAATTGACTTTAACTTGAGAGAGAAGACATGGAACTATGATAAGAGATATTCTTAATTTTTATTTTCATATATATAATTTCTGGCCCAAAATCCTCCATCTTTTTTATAGGAACTTTTGTGAAACTAGTGCTAAAAATACAGTGTTGAATAAAACACATTCTCTGCCCTGAAGCACCTCACTCAGAGTCTGTGACTGGGGCCAGTAGAGAAGTTGTAGATACCAGCTAGTCCCAGCTCCCACCTAACACAGGAATCCTGTGAGCTTCTGCCTAAATAATTGTGGTGAGAAGAAACCTCACTACTTCATACAACCCATTGCTTCATAAGGCTAATGTTAGCAAACTCTTGTTTACATTGAAGCATTTCTAACCAGTAAGGGCATTTCTATCCAGTAATTCTAGTAGTTCCAGTTCTATTTCTACCCTCTGATGCAGTACAAAACAAATCAACTTCTTATTCCACCTGATAACCATTCAGATCATGGTCACATCCATACTGTAGTCTTATTTTTTCCTCAAGAGTAAACACAACTACATTAGTAGTATCTTTCACAATAATTTTGTATACAGTTCCCTGTTTTATATTTTCTGTACATTTTATATGCAATCTATCTATAAATCATAGACAACAGTACTGATTTTATGTAAAATATTAGAGAACTTTCCTAGGTTAGTATCCATCTGCTGTTCAAAACTCTGGATAGAGTTATTCAATTAGCTATGAATCCAACCCATATGTCTCTATCACAAATATAACATGAAAGTCTTTGTCACACAGCTTTCCAATCTCATTAATTTATCAAGCAATTTTCCAAAGAAGATATACAGATGGCCAACAGGTACATGAAAAGATGTTCAACATTACTAATCAGGGAAATTCAAATCAAAACTAAAGTGAGATATCACCTTACACTTGTTAGAATGGCTATCATCAAAAAGACAAGAAATAACAAGGATGTGGAAAAAAGGGAACTCATGTGCATTCTTGGTGGGAATGTAAATTGGTGCAGCCAATGGAGGTTCCTCAAAAAAACTAAAATAGAATTACTGTATGATCCAGCAATTCTGCTTCTGGGTATTTATCCAAAGGAAATGGAAACAGTAACTTGAAAAGATACATGCACCCCTGTGTTACTGTGTCATTATTTATAATAGCCAATAAATGGAAACAACCTAAGTGTTCATCCACAGATGAATGGATAAAGAAGATGTGGAATACAATGGAATCTTGCTCAGCCATAAAAAAAGAGTGAAATCCTGCCATTTGCAACACCATGGATGGACCTTGAGGGCATTATGCTAAGTGAAATAAGTCAGAGAAAGACAAATACTGTATGATATAAATCTTAAAAAAAAAAAAAAAAGCTCACAAACACAGAGAACAGATTGTGAGCTGCCAGAGGCAGGAGGTGGGGAGAAGGGAATCAAAAGGTATAAACTTCCAGTTGTAAAATAAATTAATGGGGATGTAATTTACAGCATGGTGACTATAGTTCATAATACTGTACTGAATATTTGAAAGTTAGCAAGAAAGTAAATCTTAAAAGTTCTCATCACAAGAAAGAAAAATTCTGTAACTGTGGAAACGGATGTTCACTAGACTTATTGTGGCGATTATTTCACAATATATACAAATATCAAATCATTATGTTGTACACCTAAAACTAATATAATGTATGTTAATTATACCTCAGTTTTTTAAATTATCATGCAGTTATTGACCACCTGATGATATAGGCAGAGCAACATATCAGGCACTGGGATGCAAGTGAAAAGAGATCAGGTTCCTTAGAATTTGGAGGTGATGACAATCAGGTGTACCTGTGTTGAGAGTATAACCACAGGATGACCGAAGGAGACTCAGGTGACATCAGGAGCACAGAAGACAGCTCGACCCAAGTGCCTGTGCTGGGGCTTCCTATGGAGTTGGTAACTGAGCTAGATGCTGAAGGGTCGGGGGGAGTTAGCACTGGTAGCAAGATGGGGTGAGGCGTGCCAGGCAGCACAAGTCTGGACCTTCATCCTGAGGCTACTTTTTTCCTGTTATTTTTGGGAATCACTCTCTTTGATAAGGAATCCAGAAACAGAATAGTGGTTTGGTTCCTCATTAGGCCTACTCTTAGGATAGATGTCCAAATGTCTTCTCTTTTTTGTTCTTCTTGCACTAAAATAGCCTAAAAAGGGGATCTAACCTCTTCTATGATAAAAACCACCAAGGATACAGGATTTCCATATCATTAGATAATCAAAACTAAAGCCGAAGTACCAAAAAAGCTGCTTAATTGCTCTTCTCACCCTTGCTTCCTTTCGAAGAAGAAAAGAAAAAAAAGAAAAAAACCCTAATAGGTCAAGTGCAAATTAAATGGGTGGGAATAACCCCAGGTAAAAGTGTTAAGAATGCACTGTGACCTCCTACCTCCAGGATTGCAGCCTGTCTTCCTTCTCCAGTCCTCCCCTACACAACAGCACATACATCCTCAATTTCAGACACCTTTGCTACCCATCCTCCTTCTCTCCCATCTTGTCCAGGGTCTTCTCCAGAGTTTCACCTTTGTTAAACTTATTAAAACACTAGTTAGTAACAAAACTGTTCATGCCTAAATAAGGACTCGGGATATAAACTATCCCAGATGTATCTGAGTTTCCAGAGAGAGTTCAGAAGTCTTCAAAACTCCAATGGATAAGGCTATAATAACCAGAATATGCCCTCTTGAATCATACCATGTTGGCAGCCATTCTTCTGACCCAGTAATTGTTAAGCCACCCCAGTGCATATTTCCCACCTCATATGCCTTCCAGAAACATCTAGCCTAATAAGCACTACTTGAATCCCTATATGAGAGGTAAAAATGAAAGTGACATGTAGGCACCTGGGAAATGCCGACTTGTGAGCAAAGAATTTTTTTATTCTCAGAATTATAAGGGCAGATGCAAACTATATGGATGTAGACTTTTTTAATATAGTATTAATTTTTACTAGAAATTACACTTGATATAATCAAAAGGCCAAAACTTAGCTTGGTTCAAAGAATGTTCATAAGATGGCCTTTGATAAAGTAATAGATATCTTTAATGTTTTTATTTGGTTTTGTTTTCCTTTTGGAACCAGGTTATTCAGAGAATATTCTACACAGTCAACAGATCTTGGAGTGGAAAAATTACTGCAACAGAGATAAGAAAAAGCAACTTTTTGCAAGTATGCCTCTCATTGAAATTCATATATAAGGAGCAATTTAAATAATAATCTTACTTCATTTAACAAATATTTGAGTGCTTATTATGTGCAAAGCCCTGTCACTACTTTCAGTCGTTAAGCAGTTATCAGATACCTGGAATGTGTTGGGGGAACAAAGATGAATAACAAGAAATTTTTGCATCAGGCCATGCACTGTGGAGCAAAAGAGAAAAGGGCACAGACAGCCACACCTGACTTGAAAAATTCCACAGAAATGTATCATAAACATGCAGTGAAGGCTTCACAGTAGGACTGGCATGTGATCTTGACCTTAGAGATATCAGGAGTTTACCAAGATAAATCAAAAGAAAAGGGGATTCCAGATAGAGGAAGCAGCATAAACAAAGGCCCAGAAGCATGAAAGTGGCCTGTTCAGGAACTGCAGAACTGTCTTAAGTGGCCACAGGCTCCAAGGAGAGTGACCAGTGATGAGGCCTGAGGGGTGAGACAGGGCCAGGTTGGGAAGGGCCTTGCAAAAGAAATGGAGGAATTTCAACTTGTTCCTTTTAGCAGTGACTCTTTATCCATCTCCTGCTAGAGAAAAATACTGAAAATTCCTTTTAAGAAAGAATGCATTTCATTCAATTATTTTATTTATTTTACCAAATGAGAAAGTATTGACCACTAGTGGGAGCCTTTAACCGAGGCAATCTTCATGCCTGATTGTTCAAGCTCTTCTATTAACCTAAAGAAAGTAGAATTGGTCACACTTGAAAGGAAATGAAATATTTTACTTTAAGTAAATCATACTAAATGAAGCTTAAGCAAATAATACAACCTTATTTACACTCTGTTTTTCCCATCTTCATCTGGGACAAAGTAATGAAGACTTGGCAAAATTAGCAATCCATAATAAATATGCAAACACTTTTTATTCTAATAAATGAAAAGTCATCATCACGGTCATTATTAATATTTACTGAACACCTGGTGTCTGCCTGGGCTCTCAAGAGGTAATGTGGTATGGGTTGAGATGGCAAGAATTCCATTAAAAAGGCCTTCCTTACACCTTAAGAATGATAGGGGCTTCCCTGGTGGCACAGTGGTTAAGAATCTGCCTGCCAATGCAGGGGACACGGGTTTGAGCCCTGGTCCGGGAGAATCCCACATGCCACAGAGCAACTAAGCCTGTGTGCCACAACTACTGAGCCTGCTCTCTAGAGCCCCATGAGCCACAACTACTGAAGCCCGCATGCCTAAAGCCTGTGCTCCACAGCAAGAGAAGCTCACACACTGCAACCAAGAGTAGCCCCCACTACCCACAACTAGAGAAAGCCCACGTGCAGCAACAAAGACCCAATGCAGCCAAAAATAAATTAATTTTTTTAAAATAATAATCCCTCACATTCCTGAAGCACATTAGAGTTTTGTATTTCTAGATCATTATTATAATCCATATTTTTTTTACTGATGGTAAAATTCATATGGTTGAATGACTTGGATAAGATCACACAGCAAAATAAGTGGTTGAACTGGAAATAGAACTCAAGTGTTCTGCTTCCCTCTATTTTCTTCCCTACCCCTCTCCTTAGTCTTCCTCTTAGTACATGAAAGTATGCTCATAAAATATTCAAATAACATAAACATATATAGAATAATAAGCAGAGGTCACTATCTCTTCACCCTGCCATTTCACTCCCTTTACCAGAGGGAACCCATGTTATCTGTGGTTTTATTCCTCTGTATATGTGTGTGTGTGGAGTATATATTGTATGTGTGGAGTATATAGTTTTGTTCTGTGTGGCTGCTTTTTTGAATTATTTTTAATATGTGAGACCATACTTATTATTCTGTTAACTTTTTTTAACTTAACAGTATGTCTTGATGTTTTTTCATTTCCATTCATATAAATCTATCTCATTCCTTTAACTATTGTGTAATCTGGCATGGCTGTACTGTAATTACATACTTCTCTACTGAAGATGTTCAATTCGCTTTCATTATCTCCCTATTACAGTAATGCAGTGAACATCCTTATACTTTCCTCTTGTGTGTATATGAGTAAGAATTTCTCTAAAATAGAGTACTAGAGGGAAAATCTGGATCAAATGGCATGTGCTTTTTTTTTTTTTTTTTTTTTTTGGGGGGGGCGGTACGCGGGCCTCTCACTGCTGTGGCCTCTCCCATTGCGGAGCACAGGCTCCGGACACGCAGGCTCAGCGGCCATGGCTCACGGGCTCAGCCGCTTCACGGCATGTGGGATCTTCCTGGACTGGGGCACGACCCATGTCCCCTGCATCGGCAGGGGGAGTCTCAACCACTGCACCACCCGGGAAGCCCGGCATGTGCATTTTTAATTTGATAGATCCTGCCAAGTTCCCCTACTAAATGCCTGCACTAGTTCATACTTAAATTTACATACTCACCAACAGCAGAAGTTATTCATTTTTTTCATTTTATGACAGTCCAGTAGATGAAATGAGAGCTCCCTGCTTCTCAAGATATTTGTTTTATTGTACATATTCTGTGTGTACATTTATACACATTAAAGAGCATCTTATAAAAAAAAACATTACAAGCAAGTTTGGAAAACAGAAGAAAAAGCATATTTTACCACCCTAATAAAACTAATATTCTTGTATGTGTTCATCTAGTCTCATTCATATGCATATTTGGATTTTAGAATTTAATATAGTTCTTAATGTGTACAATCTTATATCCTGTATTTTGCACTTACCATGTCATGATTTTCCTTTGTTTCTATATAGACTTTATAATTTTTACTGGCTGCAAAATCTTTCATTGAGTGGCTTTTACCATAATTTGGAATTCCAGGTGAAAAACATTATAAGAAAGATGACTATTTCATAATACAAGTGTATTACTTTGATAAAAATTATTTTCTAAAATGTAAATACTGGAAATCCAAAATTCCATTTTATTTTCTTTTTAAGATTTAGCTAGTACATGTTTTAACCTTGCTTTTAAATTTTACTTCAGACTTCTCTCTTAATGGACAGCATATACCTAGATCTGCTTTTGGGGTTTGGGTTTTATTCTCAATCTGAAAATCTTTTAATAGGGAGATTTAACTCATTTACCTTTGTTGTGACTGTTGATATATCTTGTCTTACTTCTGTCATCTCACTTTGTTTTTTCTATTTCCTAAGTTTCCTTATGGTTTATCTTTTTTCTGACTCTTTCTAAAAACATCTTCATTTATCTGCCCACTTATATGATAATTTGGCTTATTATAAGAATTCTGGGCTCAAAAATCACTGTTTCTGGTGTTTTCCCTAGGGGCACACAGTGAGTCAGGGGAGACCCAGGCTTATTTCCAGCTCAGGGCCCTGCAGCTCTACTCTCCATGCCTTCTATGCCAGGCTACCCCACACTATCACAGTGGTATAAATAAGTCACCTTTATGGTAAACTAGATGCCATTACAAAACCAAACCCTGCATGTGGATGCCCACTCTTCATAATAGAATAGATAGAAGATCAGTCTTTTAACTTTGAAAAGTTAAAAGTAATGTGAGTTTATGGCCATGTAATTAAAAGTTTGTTGTCTGATTTTCTGTGCTTGCTAGTCTGGGGACCTCTGATAGGCTGCAGTCCCCTTGGTGATAGCTCTTCCCTTTCCCTGCTTTTAAATCCTTCGTAGCATCTAAGTCTTTGCTAAGAATATTACAGAGCACGTAAATGCTTATAGGTTGATCAGTTGATTAAAAGGTAGGATGAGGTTGCCTACTAAATTTCCTGGTTTGGTACCAAAACCAAAATTTTTAATTCAGTTTAGAGTAAAACTTAACTGGGATCTATATAATGGCCAAAGCTGGGTCTTCATATTTTTAAAATAAATTAATCCTTCTATTCATACCATTTCAGACTCTAGCACTTTTGGAAGAAGAGGAAGATATAAACCAAATCACAGATTATTTCTCCTATGAACACTTCTATGTTATTTATTGTAAATTCTGGGAACTAGATAGTGATCATGACCTCTACGTCAGCCAGGCCGATCTGTCTCGATACAATGACCAGGGTGAGTGTTTCTATGGATGTTGACTTTACTATTTTGAAGAAGGCAAGAGTTAAATTGTGCTCATTCATTATGGGGAATTCCCATTTCTTAAATCCTGTATCTAATCAAGTCCTCTTGAAAGGGCCAAGAATTTTTAAGTAGAAATGAGTGAAGGTACTAATTTTTTATTTAGAAACCAGATTTAGGAGAAGGGGTTTGGAAGTAAGTAAGAAATTAGAGTCTTAGTTTTGATGAATGGGTGAGTCTTTATAGTGATGCTTATTTTCTGATGATGAACTGAATAAGAACCACATCTATGTAAAGTTTATTTGGAAGAGAATGTATATACGCCTTTATAAATTCTCATTTTACAGTATTTATAAACAACCAAGGATGAAAATGTTGTTTCTAACTTGCCAGTGTTTTCAAGGATTCATAAAACCTTTTCTGGAATTTAGTTCTAGAAAAGGTATTTTCTCTGCAGGTGAATTTTGTGTGCTTTCTTTTGTCAGAAAACAAAAAATTACATATTACATGATATTACCCTTCTTACTTCATTTTGATCAGTAGTAAACTTAGAACCTGTTTCCTGCTGATTTAATATTCTTAACCAAGCACCAAGATACATTGATTCATTCTTCTCTCATAAGATTGTCCCTGTTCTGTTCTTAAATGTCTTCTCAGATACTGTGGATTTTTTAAATAAGCCCTTAGCCTTTTAGATGTAGCAAAGTACAAATCTTAAATAAATACTTTGAATTTTGCTTCTGATATTTGGTATATCTGTGACTAGTAGTATACATCTTAAGAAAAGGTTCATTCTATATGTCAGTTTTCATAGAACTTTCCATTTTAAGAAACAGAGTTCTAGCTCACAAAACTCAGGTGCCAACCAGACATCAAGAGGAAATACTAAATTGTACTTATTTGATAAACAAGCATTTTAGTATTGTATTCTTCCTTCAAGTACAGATGTACCTCGTTTTATTACACTTTGCTTTATTGAATTTTGCAGATAGAGCATTTTTTACAAATTGAATGTTTGGGGCAGCCCTGCATTGAGCAAGTCTATCGGTGCCATTTTTCCAGCAGTATTTGTTCACTTCATGTCTCTGTGTCACATTTTGGTAATTCTCACAATATTTCAAAACGTTTTCATTATTGTTATATATTTTATGGTGATCTGTGATCAGTGATCTTTGATGTTACTATTGTAATAGTTTTGGGGGACCATGAACCACACCTGTATGACAGCAAGCTTAATTGATAACTGTTGTTTGTGTCGGGCCTCCATATTCCCTGAGACACAACAATATTGAAATTAGGCAAATTAATAGCCCTACAGTGGCCTCTAAGTGTCCAAGTAAAAGGGAGAGTGGCACATCTCTCACTTTAAATCAAAAGCTAGAAAGCTTAGAGGGGAAGGCACGTTGAAAGCAAGGACAGGCTGAAAGCTAGGCCTCTTGTGCCAACAGTTAGCCAAGTAGTGAATGAATGTGAAGGAAAAGCTCTCAAAGGAAATTAAAAGTGCTATTCCAGTGAACACATGAATAAGAAAGTGAAACTGGGAATTCCCGGGCTGTCTAGTGGTTAGGACTTGGTGCTTTCACTGCCCAGGTTCAATCCCTGGTTGGGGAACTAAGATCCCACAAGCTGCATGATGTGGTTAAGAAAAAAAAAAGTGAAACAGCCTTGTTTGCTGATACGTAGAAAGTTTTAGTAGTCTGGATAGAAAACCACACCAGCTACAACATTCCCTTAAGCCAGAGCCTAATCCAGAGCAAGGCCCTAACTCTCTTCAATTCTGTGAAGGCTGAGAGCGGTAAGGGAGCTTCAGGAGAAAAGTTTGAAACTAGCAGAGGTTGGTTCATGAGGTTTAAGGAAAGAAGCCATCTCTATAATATGAAAGTACACGGTGAAGCAGCAAGTTACCCAGAAGATCTAGCTAAGATAATGAAGGTGGCTACACTAAACATCAGATTTTCAATGTAGATGAAACAGCTTTCTATTGGAAGCAAAAGCCATCTAGGACTTTCATAGCTAGAGAGGAGAAGTCAGTGCCTGGCTTCAAAGCATCAAAGGACAGGCTGACTCTCTCGTTAGGGGCTAATGCAATGCAGGTGGTGACTAAGTTGAAGCCAGCGCTCACTTACCATTCCAAAAATCCTACAGCCCTTAAGAATTATGCTAAATCTCTTCTGCCTGTGCTTTACAAATGGAACAACAAACCGTGGATGACAGCACATCTGATTACAACATGGTTTTCTAAATATTTTAAGCCCACTGTCGAGACCTACTGCTCAGGAAAAAAAGATTCCTTTCAAAATATGACCCTGATTGGAGAGGACTGGCGGTGTGAACACAGCATGAAGGGGTTAGTGCACCACGGCTAGCCGGGAGGGAGTCCGGGAAAAAGTCTGGACCTGTCGAAGAGGCAAGAGACTTCTTCTTGCCTCTTTGTTTCCTGGTGCGCGAGGAGAGGGGATTAAGAGCGCTGCTTAAAGGAGCTTCAGAGATGGGCGTGAGCTGCGGCTAAAAGCGCAGACCCCAGAGATGGGCATGAGATGCTAAGGCTGCTGCTGCCGCTACCAAGAAGCCTGTGTGCGAACACAGGTCACTCTCCACACCCCGCTTCCGGGGAGCCTGTGCAGCCCGCCACTGCCAGGGTCCTGGGATCCAGGGACAACTTCCCCAGGAGAATGCACGGCGCACCTCAGGTTGGTGCAAAGTCCTGCCGGCCTCTGACACCGCAGGCTCACCCAGCATCCACACCCTGCCCTCCCCCCGGCCTGAGTGAGCCAGAGCCCCCGAATCAGCGGCTCCTTTAACCCCGTCCTGTCTCAGCGAAGAACAGACACACTCTGGCAACCTACACGCCAAAGCACGGCCAAATCCAAAGCTGAACCCCGGGAGCTGTGTGAACAAAGAAGAGAAAGGGAAGTCTCTCCCAGCAGCCTCAGGAGCAGCGGATTAAATCTACACAATCAACTTGATGTACCCTGCATCTGTGGAATACCTGAATAGACAATGATTCATCCCAAATTGAGGAGGTGGACTTTGAGCAAGATTTATTATTTTTTCCCCTTTTCCTCTTTTTTTGAGTGTGTCTGTGTATGCTTCTGTGTGAGATTTTGTCTGTATAGCTTTGCTTTCACCATTTGTCCTAGGTCCATTTTTTTTTTTTTTACTATTTAAAAATTTTTTTTCTTAATTTTTTTATTGTAATAACTTTATTTTATTTTCCCTTACTTTATTTTATTTTCTTTTATGCTCTTTCTTTCTTTCTACTTTTTCTCCCTTTTATTCTGAGCCATGTGGATGAAAGGCTCTTGGTGCTGCAGCCAGGAGTCACTGCTGTGCCTCTGAGGTGGGAGAGCCAACTTCAGGACACTGGTCCACGAGAGACCTCCCAGCTCCATGTAATATCAAATGGCGAAAATCTCCCAGAGATCTCCATCTCAACACCAACACCCAGCTACACTCAACGACCATCAAGCTACAATGCTGGAAACCCTATGCCAAACAACTAGCAAGACAGGAACACAACCCCACCCATTAGTAGAGAGGCTGCCTAAAATCATAATAAGTCCACAGACACCGCAAAACACACCACCAGACGTGGACCTGCCCACCAGAAAGACAAGATCCAGCCTCATTCACCAGAACACAGGCACTAGTCCCCTCCACCAGGAAGCCTACACAACCCACTGAACCAACTTTAGCCACTGGGGACAGACACCAAAAACAATGGGAACTACAAACCTGCGGCTTGCAAAAAGGAGACCCCAAACACAGTAAGATAAGCAAAATGAGAAGACAGAAAAACACACAGCAGGTGAAGGAGCAAGATTAAAATCCACCAGACCTAACAAATGAAGAGGAAATAGGCAGTCTACCTGAAAAAGAATTCAGAATAATGATAGTAAAGATGATCCAAAATCTTGGAAATAGAATAAAGAAAATGCAAGAAACATTTAACAAGGACCTAGAAGAACTAAAGGTGAAACAAGCAATGATGAACAGCACAATAAATGAAATTAAAAATACTCTAGATGGGATCAATAGCAAAATAACTGAGGCAGAAGAACGGATAAGTGACCTGGAAGATAAAATAGTGGAAATAACTACTGCAGAGCAAAATAAAGAAAAAAAAAATGAAAAGAACTGAGGACAGTCTCAGAAACTTCTGGGACAACATTAAACACACAAACATTTGAATTATAGGGGTTCCAGAAGAAGAAGAGAAAAAGAAAGGGACTGAGAAAATATTTGATGAGATTATAGTTGAAAACTTCCCTAATATGGGAAAGGAAATAGTTAATCAAGTCCAGGAAGCACAGAGAGTCCCATACAGGATAAATCCAAGGAGAAACACACCAAGACAAATATTAATCAAACTGTCAAAAATTGAATACAAAGAAAACATATTAAAAGCAGCAAGGGAAAAATAAATAACACACAACGGAATCCCCATAAGGTTAACAGCTGATCTTTCAGCAGAAACTCTGCAAGCCAGAAGGGACTGGCAGGGCATATTTAAAGTGATGAAGGAGAAAAACCTACAACCAAGATTACTCTACCGAGCGAGGATCTCATTCAGATTTGATGGAGAAATTAAAACCTTCACAGACAAGCAAAAGCTGAGAGAGTTCAGCAGCACCAAACCAGCTTTACAACAAATGCTAAAGGATCTTCTCTAGGCAAGAAACACAAGAGAAGGAAAAAACCTATAATGACAAGCCCAAAACAATTTTAAAAATGGGAATAGGAACATACATGTCGGTAATTACCTTAAATGTAAATGTATTAAATGCTCCCACCGAAAGACACAGACTGGCTGAATGGATACAAAAACAAGACCCATATATATGCTGTCTACAAGAGACCCACTTCAGACTTAGAGACACATACAGACAAAGTGAGGGGATGGAAAAAGATATTCCATGCAAATAGAAACCAAAAGAAACCTGGAGTACCAATTCTCATATCAGACAAAAGAGACTTTAAAATAAAGACAATTAGAAGAGACAAAGAAGGACACTACATAATTATCAAGGGATCAATCCAAGAAGAAGATAAAACAATTGTAAATATTTATGCACCTAACATAGGAGCAACTCAATACATAAGGCAAATACTAACAGCCATAAAAGGGGAAATCAACAGTAACACATTCATAGTAGGGGACTTTAACACCCCACTTTCACCAATGGACAGATCATCCAAAATGAAAATAAATAAGGAAACACACGCTTTAAATGATACATTAAAAAAGATGGACTTAATTGATATTTATAGGACATTCCATCCAAAAACAACAGAATACACATTTTTCTCAAGTGCTCATGGAACATTCTCCAGGATAGATCATATCTTGGGTCACAAATCAAGCCTTGGTAAATATAAGAAAATTGAAATTGTATCAAGTATCTTTTCTGACCACAACACTATGAGAGTAGATATCAATTACAGGAAAACATCTGTAAAAAATACAAACACATGGAGGCTAAACAATACACTACTGAATAACGAAGTGATCACTGAAGAAATCCAAGAGGAAATCAAAAAATACCTAGAAACAAATGACAATGGAGACACGATGACCCAAAACCTATGGGATGCAGCAAAAGCAGTTCTAAGAGGGAAGTATATAGCAATACAATCCTACCTTAAGAAACAGGAAACATCTCGAATAAACAACCTAACCTTGCACCTAAAGCAATTAGAGAAAGAAGGACAAAAAACCCCAAAGTTAGCAGAAGGAAAAAAATCATAAAGATCAGATGAGAAATAAATGAAAAAGAAATGAAGGAAACTATAGCAACAATCAGTAAAACTAAAAGCTGGTTCTTTGAGAAGATAAACAAAATTGATAAACCATTAGCCAGACTCATCAAGAAAAAAAGGGAGAAGACTCAAATCAATAGAATTAGAATTGGAAAAGGAGAAGTAACAACTGACACTGCAGAAATACAAAAGATCATGAGAGATTACTACAAGCAACTCTATGCCAATAAAATGGACAACCTGGAAGAAATGGACAAATTCTTAGAAATGCACAGCCTGCTAAGACTGAATCAGGAAGAAATAGAAAATTAGAACAGGCCAGTCACAAGCACTGAAATGGAAACTGTGATTAAAAACCTTCCAACAAACAAAAAGCCCAGGACCAGATGGCTTCACAGGCGAATTCTATCAAACATTTAGAGAAGAGCTAACACTTATCCTTCTCAAACTCTTCCAAAATATAGCAGAGGGAGGAACACTTCCAAACTCATTCTACGAGACCATCATCACCCTGATACCAAAACCAGACAAGGATGTCACAAAGAAAGAAAACTACAGGCCAATAGCACTGATGAACATAGATGCAAAAATCCTTGACAAAATACTAGCAAACAGAATCCAACAGCACATTAAAAGGATCATACACCATGATCAAGTGGGGTTTATTCCAGGCATGCAAGGATTCTTAAATATACGCAAATCAATCAGTGTGATACACCATATTAACAAATTGAAGGAGAAAAACCATATGGTCATCTCAATAGATGCAGAGAAAGCTTTTGACAAAATTCAACACCCATTTATGATAAAAACCCTGCAGAAAGTAGGCATAGAGGGAACTTTCCTCAACATAATAAAGGCCATATATGAGAAACCCACAGCCAACATCGTCCTCAATGCTGAAAACCTGAAAGCATTTCCACTAAGATCAGGAACAAGACAAGGTTGCTCACTCTCACCACTCTTATTCAACACAGTTTTGGAAGTTTTAGCCACAGCAATTAGAGAAGAAAAGGAAATAAGAGAATCCAAATCGGAAAAGAAGAAGTAAAGCTGTCACTGTTTGCAGATGACATAATACTGTACATAGAGAATCCTAAAGATGCTACCAGGAAACTACTAGAGCTAATCAATGAATTCAGTAAAGTAGCAGGATACAAAATTAATGCACAGAAATCTCCTGCATTCCTATACACTAATGATGAAAAATCTGAAAGTGTAATCAAGAAAACACTCCCATTTACCACTGCAACAAAAAGAATAAAATATCTAGGAATAAACCTACTTAAGGAGACAAAAGACCTGTATGCAGAAAATTATAAGACACTGATGAAAGAAATTAAGGATGGTACAAATAGATGGAGAGTTATACCATGTTCTTGGATTGGAAGAATCAACATTGTGAAAATGACTCTACTACCCAAAGCAATCTACAGATTCAATGCAATCCCTATCAAACTCCCACTGGCATTTTTCACAGAACTAGAACAAAAAATTTCACAATTTGTATGGAAACACAAAAGACCCGGAATAACCAAAGGAATCTTGAGAACGAATAATGGAGCTGGAGTAATCAGGCTCCCTGACTTCAGACTATACTACAAAGCTACAGTAATCAAAACAGTATGGCACTGGCACAAAAACAGAAATATAGATCAATGGAACAGGATAGAAAGTCCAGAGATAAACCCACGCACATATGGTCACCTTATCTTTGATAAAGGAGGCAGGAATGTACAGTGGAGAAAGGACAGCCTGCTCAATAAGTGGTGCTGGGAAAATTTGACAGGTACATGTAAAAGTATGATATTAGATCACTCCCTAACACCATATACAAAAATAAGCTCAAAATGGATTAAAGACCTAAATGTAACGCCAGAAACTATCAAACTCTTAGAGGAAAACATAGGCAGAACACTCTATGACATAAATCACAGCAAGATCCTTTTTGACCACCTCCTAGAGAAATGGGAATAAAAACAAAAATAAACAAATGGGACCTAATGAAACTTCAAAGCTTTTGCACAGAAAAGGAAACCATAAACAAGACCAAAAGACAACCCTCAGAATGGGAGAAAATATTTGCAAATGAAGCAGTTGACAAAGGATTAATCTCCAAAATTTACAGCCACTTATGCAGCTCAATAACAAAAAAACAAACAACCCAATCCAAAAATGGGCAGAAGATCTAAATAGACATTTCTCCAAAGAAGATATACAGACTGCCAACAAACACATGGAAGTATGCTCAACATCATTAATCATTAGAGAAATGCAAATCAAAACTACAATGAGATATAATCTCACACCAGTCAGAATGGCCATCATCAAAAAATCTAGAAACAATAAATGCTGGAGAGGGTGTGGAGAAAAGGGAACACCCTTGCACTTCTGGTGGGAATGTGAATTGGTACAGCCACTATGGAGAACAGTATGGAGGTTCCTTAAAAAACTACAAATAGAACTACCATATGACCCAGCAATCCCACTACTGGGCATATACCCTGAGAAAACTATAATTCAAAAACAGTCATGTACCAAAATATTCATTGCAGCTCTATTTACAATAGCTAGGAGATGGAAACAACCTAAGTGTCCATCTTTGGATGAATGGATAAAGAAGATGTGGCACATATATACAATGGAATATTACTCAGCCATAAAAAGAAACGAAATTGAGCTATTTGTAATGAGGTGGATGGACCTAGAGTCTGTCATACAGAATGAAGTAAGTCAGAAAAAGAAAGACAAATACCGTATGCTAACACATATATATGGAATTTAAGAAAAAAAAGTTCATGAAGAACCTAGGGGTAAGACAGCAATAAAGACACAGACCTACTAGAGAATGGACTTGAGGACATGGGCAGGGGGAAGGGTAGGCTGTGACAAAGTGAGAGAGTGTCGTGGACATATATATACACTACCAAACGTAAAATAGATAGCTAGTGGGAAGCAGCTGCATAGCACAGGGAGATCAGCTCGGTGCTTTGTGACCACCTAGAGGGGTGGGATAGGGAGGGTGGGAGGGAGCTAGACGCAAGAGGGAAGAGATATGGGAACATATGTATAGCTGATTCACTTTGTTATAAAGCAGAAACTAACACACCATTGTAAAGCAATTATACTCCAATAAAGATGTAAAAAAAAAAAATGACCCTAATTGACAATGCATCTGATTACCCAAGAGCTCTGATGGAGATGTAACAATGACATTAATGTTGTTTACATGCCTGCTGACACAACATCCATTCTGCAGCCCATGGATCAAAGAGTAGTTTCAACTTTCAAGTCTTACTCAAGAAATACGTTTCATAAGACTATAGCTACCATAGGTAATGATTCCTTTGATGGATCTGGGCAAAGTCCACTGAAACGTACTGTAAAGGATCACCATTCTAGATGCTGTTAAGAACATTCATGATTCATGTGAAGAGGTCAAAATATCAACATGAACAGGAGTTTGGAAGAAGTTGATTCCAGTCCTCATGGATGTCTTTGAGGGGTTCAAGACTTCAGTGGAGGAAATAACTGCAGATGTGGTAGAAACAGAGAACTAGAATTAGAAGAGGAGCCTGAAGGTGTGACTGACTTGCTGCAAATCTCATGATAAAACTAACAGATGAGGAGTTGCTGCTCATGGATGAGCAAAGAGAGCAGTTTCTGGAGATGGAATCTGCTCCTGGTAAAGATGCTGTGAAGATTGTTGAAATGACAACAAAGGACTTAGAATATTATATAAACTTAGTTGATAAAGCAGCAGCAAGTTTTGAGAGGATTATCTCCAATTTTGAAAGAACTTCTGCTGTGGATAAAATGCTATCAAACAGCACTGCATGTAACAGAGAAATCATTTGCAAAAGGAAGAGTCGATCTATGTGGCAGATTTCATTGTCGTCTTATTTTAAGAAATTGCCACAGTCACCCCAGCCTTCGGCAGCCAGCACCCTGATCAGTCAGCAGCCATCGACATGCAGGCAAGACCCTCCGCCAGCAAAGAGATTACAGTTTGCTGAAGGCTCAGATGATGGTTAGCATTTTTTAGCAATAAAGTATTTTTAATTAAGTTATGTGTATTGATTTTTTAAGACATAATGCTGTTGCACACTTAATAGACTATAGTATAGAATAAACATAACTCATATGCAGTGGGAAACCAAAAAATTCATGTGACTCACTTTATTGTGATATTCACTTTATTGAGGTGGCCTGGAACTGAAACCACAATATCTCTGAGGTATGCCTATAGTCATACCTTCCTGTTACAAGAATAGCATAAAGATGGAGATATTTATAGGGGTGTCAGGCCAACCTTGTTAGCTATGCACCTTCTAATTACCAGTGGCCAGATCATCTGTATAACGTGAGCTAGTCTCCAGAGGTCATACAAAACCCTGTGGGCTCTAAAGCGCCTTCTCTGGCTGGCATAACCAAGTTCTCATTAAGCCCTAAAATATTGTATATACACATACAGTAACTCATTAGAGGCATGTTAAAGGAATGAAGTCCAGAAAAGCAGGCATCTAGGCCTGCATAATGCAGGAGCCACTGAAACTCTGTGTAATTGCCCACCCACTAATCTGTCCTTAATAGGACAACATGATCTTAAGTTTTAGGAGCTTAAACTTTCTAACTTTAAAGAAAGACGTTCAAAAAGACTTTAGCTTCAGAATTAAATACCACTGCCTTTCCTATATAGCCCTCTTCTGTTCTATTTCCTCTTATTTTCAAATTATTAACCCCATCAACCAGTGCTCAACAAACTCTAGGGGGCCCTTATTCAACATTTGGTATGTGGCCAGGAATGGCAGTGCTGACACTCATATTCTCAGCATTCTTCAACCAAATTAATTAACCTTTATGTTGACTGTACCTAACGCTGTGCAGAAGAGCTAGAGCTGGTAGCTGTTAACTCTAATGATATCATCACTGGTTCTGAAGTTTTAGTGTGCATGCCATTGCCTGGGGCACTTGTTAAAAGAACAGATTCCTATCCTCACTACATCCCTAGGTCTGAGATCCACTGTTATCTCCCTTTTTTTAACTAATGATTTTGGTTACTTTGAACTCACAATGAGGTATGCTGATATAGATTACCTAGGATCTATCATCAAAAGCAACATACTATCTTAAGATATAATCATCCCTCTGAGTAAAACTTACTGATGGAATTTATTTAAAAATTGTATATCATGTTATATCCTGGATTTTTATAGGATGAGAATATAAGAAAAGTATTTGTGGTATGTTTTAGTATCTTTTATAAAATTCTACCTGAAAAACAGTTCTCCGTTGTTTTACTCAAATTCCCCAATAATCAGTTCCCCCCCTTGGATTTAATGCTAGGATAAAATCTGTCTTGTTTTAGGGGAAAAGTTGTCTGGTCTCATTAGATAACAAGATCAATACAAATTTTGTACATTTTTGTCTTAGTTGTCAGGATATTCGGAACCAATTCGATGCTCAACTATATTAATATATCCCAGCTGTCAGGCACATCCATTTGCCTGTTCTTTTTTAAATGATTGATTGATTGATTGATAGAGTAAGCCATCTCAAATTCCTGCTTTCAAGAAGTATGTTATACATAAGTAAAAATTTAACTACTCATATTCTCATCATGGAAGATTATTAAGTTTTAGCTTGTGGCTACTTGAAAATAAATTTGCCAAAAATATTGCCTTTTGGAGCATGTTTTAACTAGCTTTGTACTTTTTATTTACATTTAGCTTCATCGAACAGGATTATTGAAAGGATATTCTCTGGGGCAGTAACAAGGTAAGAAAAAGCATCTGAGTTTTAAAATGAACTACAAGTAAAACTTTAACAATGTCATTTTAGCAAGGCTTCCTGCACAATTTGTCAGTGCTGTAGGTCAGATAATACCCTACAAAACATGCAGTTGTGGCTTCATACAAGATGGAGGTAATTCTTTAATATACGGGCATTAAAATAAATACAGGTAAAAGTATTTAACCTGTATTTAACCTGTATTTAACCTAAATACAGGTAAAAGTATTTAACCTGCTGATTATTTGTATTCAAATTAGAAACCAGATTTCTTTCTTCATATCTACAAATACTTTCTGATTTCATCCTCTAGGCATTTGAAAATAAGATAGGCAATGCAAGGGGTTGCCCTTTGTGAGGTTTCCAGCATTCTATTTTTTTTTAACTTAATTTCCAAAGAAATGTTACTTTATTTCTTAGTCTCTCATAGTACTAAATTTATCTGAGTAATTGCTCAGGAAACTTTATAACCATGTGTTTTCTTCAGGGGAAAAACAGTACAGAAAGAGGGAAGAATGAGCTATGCAGATTTTGTTTGGTTTTTGATTTCTGAGGAAGACAAAAGGAACCCCACCAGGTATGACTTCTGAGTTTCCTTTGCCAAGATTTTAAACACATGAGCAAAGCTTGAAAAATTCATGATGTACACGAGTGAGTGCCAGCTCAACTAGGGGTGCCAAGATGGGTTTGACTTAGTCTCTGCTCTTAGACAATGTACAGCCACAGTGTATCAAGAGAAGTGCTCTTACCTCTGGAAACAAAGGTGAAGTGACATGTGAGCTGGCCCTGAAGGATATTAAGCATTTATATGGAATATGGGAATAGATGCTGTGGATTTTAGTTGTTTCATGATCTTCCTTGTTCAGTAGTAAATTGGAGAGGAAAGAAGAGCAAACTGTGGATGACTAGTATATGAGAACATGCCCTCATTCTCCCGGTTAGAATCATCTCTCCCTTTCCTTGGCATACCTTGATTTGTCGCTGTGAGTTTATCCATCTGTTTCTTACACCTCTGTAACACTGTGTTACACAAGCTAGGAACAAGAAGAAGAGAGGGACATAGATTTTTGTGTCCCTCTCTTCTTTTTATTCCTAGCTTGTGTAACATAGTGTCCTGCACATAGCTTCTGCTTAGTACCAAGGGAGGGAGAGTCTGCAGTCCCTGATGCTGCCTGCTGGTATTACTGACTCAGCTGTCTGCATGTTAGTTCAAAAAGTTATCTAAATGTTGGATATATGGTTTTTGGAAATCATTGAAATGGAAATAAAACTAATTTATTTCATGGCCAGCATGTTGTCCATTTCAAAGATAGTAATTTGTTGTTCATGTAGACAACTTAGAAAACATGGCTAAAGCAGAAGAAAATAAATTTTAATACTGATAATTCTAACACTCAGAAAAAGACACTTAAAAATTGGTATGTGTTGTACAGTCTTTTTCATATAAACTTTTACATTCTCTTTGGACATGTAGGTTAATTAATTCCATAGGATTAGATTTAATGCTTTGGAATGTTATCTCCTAATATCCTCTAGTAGTTTTAGCTAAATAGTTGTAACATCCACTATATTTTTCCTTAAAATAAATTCCGCAGGAAAGGAATTGCTAGGTTAAAGGATGTAGACATTTTTAAGAGCATTTATAAAAGCTATTAAATTAATTTTCAGAAGAACTATCATTTTATACCTTTATCAACAAAGTATTGAGCATATTTTCTATAACCCTTATTCACACTAGGTATCTTCCTCTTAAAAATATTTTCGAATTTGATAAGTAAAGAATTCAGTATTATCTTTTTTGCATTTCTTTGATTGCTAGTGAGGCTGAATTTTTTTTAAGACATACTGAATTTTTTTTTTGGCTGCTTTGGGTCTTCGTTGCTGCATGTGGGCTTTCTCTAGTTGTGGCGAGCGGGGACTACTCTTTGTTGCACTGTGTAGGCTTCTCATTGTGACAGCTTCTCTTGTTGCGGAGCACGGGCTCTAGGCACGTGGGCTTCAGTAGTTACAGCATGCAGGCTCAGTAGTTGCAGCATGCAGGCTTCAGTAGTTGCGGCGCACGGGCCCTAGAGTGTGCCGGCTTCAGTAGTTGCAGCACGCAGGCTCTAGGGCATGCAGGCTTCAGTAGTTATGACACACAGGCTTAGTTGCTCTAAGCAACATGGGATTTTCCCAGACCAGGGATTGAACCCATGTCCCCTGCATTAGCAGCAGGATTCTTAACCACTGTGCCACCAGGGAAGTCCCAAAGCTGAATTTTTTTCATACATTTTTGGCCATTTTTATTTCATCTTAGGTGACTTGCCTTTTCATGTATTTTGCTCATTTCTGCTGGATTAATTTTTTAAGTTTATCATTTTATCACAAATATACATCAAGTATTAAAAATTTTAAAATACATACTTCCAGAAACCTTAATATAAAATTCATTCATAATTCTTTACCCCATAGTTAACATTTAGGTATATGTCCTCCTACCTCCTCCTCCTCCTCCCTCCTCGTTCCCCTCCATCCCCTCCTTTCACTCCTCCTCCTCTCTCTTTCTCTCTGCACCAAGTGAGAAATCATTGTATCATTTAGTGTACAGTTTTGTGATACACTTCTTCATGTAAGAGTATATTTCTATGCCAGTAAGTGTGCATGTTTATAATTTACCATTAATCCATTATTTCGAATGTTTAGATGTTTTTTTAAAATTTATTTTATTTATTTATTTTTGGCTGCTTTTGGTCTTCATTGCTGCATCAGGCTTTCTCTAGCTGCAGCGAGCAGGGGCTACTCTTCATTGCAGTGCGCGAGCTTCTCATTGTGGTGGCTTCTCTTGTTGTGGAGCATGGGCTCTAGGTGCCTGGGCCTCAGTAATTGTGGCACATGGGCCCAGCTGCTCCGTGGCATGTGGGATCTTCCCGGACCAGGGCTCGAACCCATGTCCCCTGCATTGGCAGGTGGATTCTTAACCACTGCACCACCAGGGAAGCCCTAGATGGTTTTAATTACCTAAATTTCCGAAGGTTTGAAGGCTGTGCATCTTTCCGTTTCTTGCCTTTTTGGTGTTCTGTTAACACTCTCAATTTCAATCTTTTATCTTTCATGTTTACTTAATTATGAAAAAGCTTTCCTCAAATAGTTCCCATCTTTTCCTCCTATTATCCCATAGGAACAAATGATATAAATGATAATAAAGAAACTTTATATAACAAACATGAATATATACTTGTTCGCCTTTCTTCTATCAGCTTCTTTAAAAAACATAAATTATATACTATAATAATTAGGACAATATATTATTGGGTTTATAGTATATAGAGATGTGATATACATGACAATAGCATAAAAAAGAGGGATGAGGGAATAGTTATATAGGAGTACCGTTTCAGTATCTCACAGGAATTAAGTATAAATCTGAAGTAATTCTAAGAAGTTAAAATGTATATGGTAAGCCCTAGAGCAACCAGCAGAAAATTAACTCAAAAACACATAGTAAAAAAAAAATCATTAAAAGAGTTAAGTGTCCCACTTAGAAAATATTCACTTAACTGTAAAAGAAAGCAATAGAGGAAAAATTCCAAGACACATAAAAAACAAAAAGTAAAATGGCAGATATAAGTCCAACTATAACAATAATAACATTAAATGTGAATGGATTAAACGTTTCATCAAAACGCAGATTTTCAGACTGGATCCAAAAAAAACACGTTTTCTGGATACAATTCTGTGCTGTCTATATGAGACACAGTTTAGATTTAAAGATACAAGGGGGAAAAAAAGGAAAAGGAAGGATCAAGCTATGCCATGCAAACAACAATCATAAGAAACCTGGAGTGGCTGTATAAATATCAAAGGACATAGACTTCAAAACAAAAATTGTTACTAGAGACAAGGACATTCTATTTCATAAAAGGGTCAATCCAACAGAAAGACATTAAAATTATAAACATATATGCATGTAACAACACAGAACCCTAAAAACATGAAACAAAAACTGACAGAATTGCAAGGAGAAGTAAATTAATTCAACAATATTTGGAGACTTCAGCACCCCACTTTCAGTGATGGACAGTCAGGAAGAAGATCAACAAGGAAATAAAAGTCATGAACAATACTATAAACAAAACTATAAATCAACTGGACCTAACACATATCTATAGAACTCCCCACCTAAGAACAGCCGAATATATCAATATATTCTTCTCAAGCATATGGAACATTCTCCAGGATAGAGTATGTGGTAGGCCATATAATAGCCTCAAAAAATATAAAAAGTGAAATTACACAAATTATGTTCTCTGACCACAATGGAATAAAATTAACAGAAAGAAACTTGAGGATTCACAAATATGCAGAAACAACGCACTGCTTGAATAACCAATGGATCAAAGAAGCATACCTAAAGGAAATTAGGAAATAATTTGAAATGAATGAAAATGAAGGAACAACATACCAAAACTTTAAGATGAGCAAAAAGGAAAACATAGTATACCAAGACTTATGGGATGAAGCTGTAAATCCATCTATTGAAAAAGAAAAAATGTCTTAAATCAATAACCTAACCTTCCACTTTTAGACGCTGGGAAACAAGAGCAAATGAAGTATAGCAAACAGAAAAAAAAAAAAGATTAAAATGGATAAATGAGAGAATAAGAAAACAGTAGAGAAAGTCAATGGAGCCAAAAGTCAGTTCTTTTGAAAATATCAGTAATGTTGATAAGGCTTTAGCTATAGTGATCAAGAAAAAAGGAGAACATACAAATTATTAAGGTCAGAATTAAGAGGGAACATGACTACTGACCATAAAGAAATGAAAAGGATTATAGTATATATGTATTATATATAACAGCTTTATGCTAACAAATTAGGTAGCAGAAAAAATGAACAAATTCCTAGAGAGAGCCAAACTACTAAACTGGTTCAAGAAGAAATTAAAAATCTGAATAAGAAAAACAGTCCCGGGCTGAGGTAGCTTCACTAAAGGATGCTACCAAACACTTTTAAAAAATAACAGTTTTTTACAAACTCTTTGAAAAAATGAAAGAGGAAGGAACACTTCCAAATTCATTTTATAAGGCCAGTATTACCCAGATACCAAAACCAGACAAAACATTACAAGAAAACTGTAAACCACTATCCTTTATGAATATAGATACAAAAATACTCAACAAAATTAGGAAACTTAATCTAGCAAAATATGAAAAAGATTATATACCATGATTAAGTGAGACTTATCCCAAAAATGCAAGGTTACTTTACCATCTAAAAACCAAGCAATGTAACACATCATATTAATAGAACAAAGGATAAAAACCACATGATTGGCCCAGTAGTCTCAGCAAAAGCAGTTGAAAAAGTTCAACATTGCTTCATGATTTAAAAAAAAAAAAAAAAAAAAAACCACAGATTAAACATGGACAGGAATTTCCTTGACCAGATAAAGCATATCTATGAAAAACCTACAGCTAACAACTAGTTAATGGTGAAAGTTTGAATGCTATTTTCCAAAGATCAGGAAAAAGACAAGGATGTCTGCTCTATTCAACACTGGATCCTAGACAGGATTATCAGGCAAGAAAATGAAATAAAAAGCATACAAATTGGAAAGGAAGAAGGAAAATTATTTTTTAATGTAACTTTTTAAATTTATTAATTTATTTATTTTTGGCTGTGTTGGGTCTTCATTGCTGTGTGCAGGCTTTCTCTAGTTGTGGCGAGTGGGGGCTACTCTTTGTTGCAGTGTGCAAGCTTCTCATTGCAGAGCACGGGCTGTAGGCTTCTGAGCTTCAGTAGTTGTGGCACAAGGCTCAGTAGTTGTGACTTGCGGGCTCTAGAGCGCAGACTCAGTAGTTGTGACACACGGGCTTAGTTGCTCCACAGCATGTAGGATCTTCCTGGACCAGGGCTCGAACCTGTGTCCCCTGTGTTGGCAGGCAGATTCTTAACCACTGTGCCACCAGGGAAGTCCCAAAAACTATCAATTTAAATATGATATTATATACAGGAAATCCTAAGAAATCAACCAAGAAACTGTTAGAACTTAATAAAGGTTAATTTCAATTTACAAAATCAGTTTACAAGATTGATAAAATACATAGTATCAGTTTACAAAAATCAATTGTTTCTGTGCATGAAAAATCCAAAAATGAAATTAAGAAAATAATTCCATTTATAATAGCAGCAAAAAGAATAAAATACCTAGGAATAAATTTAACAAAAGAAGCATAAAACTTATACCGTGAGAACTATAAAATATTGTTGAAAGAAACTAAGGAAGATCTAAATGAAATAAAGATATCCCATGTTCATGGATCAGAAGGCTTAATATTGTCAGCATGGCAGTTACTCCCCAAACTGATCTGTAGACTCAAAGCAATTCCTAACAAAATCTCAGCTACTTTTTTGTTGTTGTTTTTGCAATAATGGAAAAACTGAATCTTGAATTCATATGAAAAAACAAAAGGATCAGGGTAACCAAAACAATCTTGAAAAAGAATAAGATTATAGGACTCATACTTTGATTTCAAAATATACAAAGCTGAAGGAAAGACCATGTAATACTAGCAATAAAGACAGACATACAGACAAATGGAATTGAATTAGGAGTCCAGAAGTAAATCCTCACATTTATGGTAACTGATTTTCAACAAGGATCTTAAGTCACAATTCAATGGGGGGAAAAATGTCTTGTAACAAGTGGTGCTGGACACTGGATATCTACATGCAAAAGAATGAATTTGGACCCCTACCTCATGTTATACAAAAACGTTAGCTCAAATGGATCACAGACCTAAATGTAAGAGCTAAAACTATAAAACCTTTCAGAAGAAAGTATAGGAGTAAATTTTCACGACCTTGGTTAGATGCAGTTTCTTGGATGACACCAAAACCACAAACAACAAAAGAAAAAAATGAATGAATTGGACTTCATCAAAATTTTAAAAATTTATGCTTCAAAAAACAACATCAAGAACATGAAGGATAACCCACAGCATGGGAGAAAATATTTTTAGATGATATATCTGATACATAACTTGTATCTAGAATATATAAATAACACAACTCAATAATAAAAAGACAGATTACTCAATTTTAAAATGAGCAAAGGATCTGAATAGACATTTCTCCAAAGAAGATATCTATACAGCCAACAAGCACATAACAAGATTCTTGATATCACTGTCATCAGAGAAATACAAATCAAAACCACAGTGAGATACTTTACACACACTGGGATAGCTATGAATTAAAAGTCAGATAATAGGGCTTCCCTGGTGGCGCAATGGTTGAGAGTCCGCCTGCCGATGCAGGGGACATGGGTTCGTGCCCCGGTCTGGGAGGATCCCACATGCCGCGGAGCGGCTGGGCCCGTGAGCCATGGCCGCTGAGCCTGCGCGTCTGGAGCCTGTGCTCCACAACGGGAGAGGTCACAGCAGCGAGAGGCCCGTGTAACGCAAAAGTCAGATAATAAACAAGTGTTGGCAAAGATGTGGAGAAATGGGAACCCTCATACACTGCTATTGGGAATGTAAAATACAGCAGCCGCTATGGAAAACACTGACAGTTCCTCAAATGGTTATAGTGTTACCATATGACCCAGAAATTCCACTGCTAGGAATATACCCAAGAGAAATGAAAACATATCCACACAAAAACTTGTACACCCATACAAGTTTCATAGCATCACTATTTTCAGAGAGAGGGGGAAGATGGCGGAAGAGTAAGACACAGAGATCACCTTCCTCCCCACAGATACATCAGAAATACATCTACACGTGGAACAACTCCTACAGAACACCCACTGAACACTGGCAGAAGACCTCAGCCCTCCCAAAAGGCAAGAAACTCCCCACGTACCTGGGTAGGGCAAAAGAAAAAAGAATAAACAGAGACAAAAGGATAGGGACGGGACCTGCACTATTTTCAGTAGCCAAAATATGGGAACACCCAAATGTCTATCAATTAATAAATGGAAAAACAAATGTGATATATCCATATAATCTAATATTCAGCAATAAACAGTTAAATAACAGTTTAAATAACTGTTATATATATGTTAAATAACTGTTATATACAGTTAAATCTTAAAAACATTATGCAGATTAAAAGACATCAACCACAAAAGACTACATATTGTATGAATACATTTATATGAGTTGTCCAAAATAGGTAAATCTATAGATACAGAAGGTATGTTAGTAGTTGCCTAGGCCATGAGGGACGTGGAGAGGCAGGGGTGGGGCAGGGAATGATGTGTAAGTGCTACTAGGTATGGAGTTTCTTTTTTGGATGTGATAAACATTAATTGTGGTGATGGTTATACAACTCTGTGGATATACTAAAAAGCATCTGACTATACATTTTAGATGGATGAATTGTATGATATGCGAAATATATCTCAATAAAGCTGTTTAAAAAGAAGAGTTGAGATAATACAAAGTATATTCTCTGACCATAATGGAATTAATGTAAAAATCAATAAGAGAAGGATGACTGGAAATTAAACAACACAATTCTAAATAATCCTTGGGTCCAAAAGAATTTTTCAAGAGAAATTAGATATTCAAAAGATAAAGGAATACTATGAATGACATACACACACATGTAAATGTGGTGACTTAAATGAAATGGACCAATTCCATTAAAGTCACAAGTTAACAAAAGTTGTCCAAGGAGAAATACATAACCTTAATAGTCTTGTATGTATTAAAGAAAATTGAATTCATAGTTTAAAACTTTCTGAAAAAGAAATCTCTCAGCCCAGATAATTTCACTACTGTATTCTTCCAAACATCTGAAGAAGAAATAACAAATTCTGTACTACTTCTTCCAGAAAATACAAAAGGAGGGAACAATTTCCAGCTTATTTTATGAAACCAGCATTACCTTGATACCAAAACCAGACAGACACATACAAGAAAATAAAACTACAGACCAACATCCCTCATGAAGATAGACCCAAAAATCATTAACAGAATACTAGCAAGTGAAAGCTCAACTTCTCAACCTCTCAGGCCCGGCCCCTCTTCCAAAATCAGCAGATGCCCCAAGGGAAAGATGGTCACAAATGCTAGGCTCCTCCTTTCTGGATTTCCTTCTACATCTGGACACCATAGTTCTTCACTGCCCTGTTAATAGTCCAGTGCCTTCAAAAAGGATTTTTACTGCAGATTTTCTCAGTGGGAGGGTTAATCCAAAACACTTAATTCATCATTACCAGAAGCAGAACCCTTCAGATCAACTTTTCATATCTCGAGATACATAACTGGATCTTTACTTATAGAAATATTGCCAAAAGAGGTTTTTAAGTCAAAAGCTTTCTTTTCTGCCTTGCATGTTGCCTTTCTCCTACCTAACAGCTAACATGTTGCTGAGGCCTTATTCTTTGCCAGGTAACAACTGTTTCATATGTGATGGCTTGTTTAATCTTCATATCACTATGAGTTTAGGTGTCAGTGTTCCCATTTACAGTTGAGGAAACAGACGCTCTGAGAGATTGTACATCTACAAAGTGACCTAGCTTGGATTCAAGTCCAGGTCTGTATCACTCCAAATTCTGGACTGTTTATCACTATAAGGTATGGCCTATCATGTGAGACAGCATGTTTGCATGTCTGTCTTCTTACCAGCTAGGCTATGGAATCCCTAAAAGAGCATTCTCTTGGTGTCCTGAAATTCCTTATTGCTTAAGAGACTCAAAATTAGGTATTGGCCTAATTTGTCTCCTTGGCTTCTACTGGCACTTACTAGGCACCCAGAGTATTTGTTCTCAGTGCTTCACATTATCTTACAAAAACAGAATGTGATCAGAAGACAGTTAAACCTCACTGTTGTAAAGTAATGAAGAAAATATCTATACATCAAAATCAAACACTTATTTAAAACGTAGTAGAAATCAGATTTGTGGCTTACGAATGACATGGGTAGAAAAAAATGTATTTCATGAAAGAAGTAATATACTCACTGAAGTGTGATAAGTGCTGTGTAAAATACTACGTAAAAAATTGTGATCTTGAGTCTTTCCTGTGCCTGGTTCTGTCAGGGTTAGATATGGAAAGTGTCTTTGGATAGATTATTTTTTGTGGACAGGCTTTTGCAACCAACCCTCTTTTGGTATGTCCTTTAACCACCCCTCTGGTCTGGCTGTTTATCATGTTCTGCTTCTGCCTTGGTCTTCTGACTAGGTGTCCTCTCCAGCAACTATCTCATGCATCTTTATGTCTGAGGACACTAGGCCAGTGCCCTTGAAGGTAGTAGGTGCTAAAATATGTATACTGAATATGCAAAGGAATATACATTTAGTTAATCCCTAAGTAATAACGAAGTTCCCCGTAACTTGTTTCTGCAATAGCTTATAGGAGTTTATATCAGGGATAAGACATTTCTGGTCCAGAAGTTAATTTCATTCAGCCTGAGAACAAGGCCAAAGGTAATCTTGTTTATGTCTATAATTGTACAAATACAATCTTTAATGAATATAATTATGCTTTAAAACCAAAAATTGGTGGCAAATATAGCAAAAATTTAACACGGGTTCTCTCTGGGTAGTTACTCCTTTTGTGTGCTTTTCTGTTTTCCAGTTTTCTTGCAATGAATAGTCATTACTTCTAGACCTAAGAAAATATTACCTTTGTTAAAAAGAACAGAGGAAAGGAAAAAAATTAAATCTGCATTGGAAAAAACTGTAGAGAGTATCTATTATTTTCAATAAGAAAATTCCCTCTGAACATGTCCTGTAAGTATTTAACCATCCAGTAGCCCCTGCTTCTAAACTTCCGGGGACAAATAGCTATCTACTGAGGTATATTATTTTATTTTGCCAGCTCTGAGCCTTAAAACATTTTCTCTTCTTTGTGCATTGATCCTTTTTATGCTCTCTAATACTCACAGAATTACATCAGATTCATCTACCACACGATATTCTTTGAAACATTATATTTAAAGGCAGCTCTTATATGACTTTGGCAAACATTGAGGCAGTTTGTCTCTTTCTTTGTGTTCTAGCTTTGATTCTCTTTTATGAGCTATTACAAAGAACTGAAGTATATGCTTTAGCTTTATTTATTTTATAGACTCTTTTATCTTAATTCTTAATTGAAAATGCAACTGACTTTAGTTTATATTTCTTAGTAAAGTAAGTTGCCTTTCACTAAAGTCCTATTAGATAATTGCCAAAATCAAGAGGTACTTCCTTCCTATTGTCCTAATTTCTATTATCCTAAGATACGTAAGAAGGAATTTCAAGACACCAAGAGGCCTTAAAGACCACAGGACAGTCTACTGCTTCTTTCTGTACTATTCAAAACATTATTACTTAAAAAGTAATGATACAGTGGCAAAAGAGCCACATATTACCACATTTATTGTAGCCCTCTGCTTATGAAGTCTGTGTCCTCAAGGTTTTTCTCACAATCAAGATATCAGGTCTGTCTCCTCAAGGTTTTTCACAAATCATGAAATCATGTTTCAAAGTGGGACAATATTAAAACCCTGAGAGTAGATGTGATATGACAGCCAAACTCTATTACCTCATGTTCATTGGCTCCAGTGAATGTCTCCTCTGTTCTTTGATGGTAATGTTAAACATCAAGCTGGTACAATTTTAAAAATAGATTTCTCAAAAGAATTTTGCAAGTATTACAGTTTAATTTGTTGCGGTAATGTAAACTTTATCTTTTAGCATACAGGTGCGTTACAGATCTTAGTGTGGCTTACTTGAAAATAATTAATAGTCATAACTTAGTTATTTTCACCTTTTTCTCCTCAAAAGAGGTTTTTTAAAACCATTAAGTGTATAGAGTTTCTCAGTATAGCTTAAGGCCTACAAATGGTAATTTAACCAAGAGTCTCTTAGAACCTTCTCTTGAGAAGTTTTAAATTACCGTGAATCAGTGGCTCTTTATAGAAAAATATTGTTCCCTGTTACCAGTTAATGCTATTAGCTTCATATTCTATGATGAATTAGTGACATGGCTATACTTGCTACTGTAAGTGACATTGCTAAATGATAAAGTGGCCATAGTAGAGTGTGGGTAAGCTTCTAAATGAAGATAGCAACTTACCCACATATAGTAATTTTAGTCCCTCTTGAAATTCCACTAAAATGACAGTACAGAGATTTTTTTAAGGAATAAATCCATAATAACAAAGGAAAAACGGAGAAAAAAATAAGGATTTGGAAACCAGAAAGTAAATAAATTTAGCACACTACCTGAAACCTAAGCCACCATAGGAAAAGACAAAGAAGCAACTGGATATATCGCAAAAACCTCCAAACATTCAGGACTTTGGGGTACCAGGAACATTGGAAGTAGGGGTGGGATAAAGATAGAACCAAAAATGAGGAGAGTTTATAGAAAATTTCTTTAAGGAAACAGCTGATCTCCAGATCATCTCCTCTACCCAGGCAGGAGACTGGTGCTTTATTCCCTCAAGAGTATAAAATAGAGGGCCTCTGGACTGGGGAGCACTGGGCACAATTGAAGGTAGGGCTACCATATTGAAAACAGATGAAATGAGTGTATGCTTACTGAAAGCTAAGGTGCCCAGTCTTCATTCCTTACTCAACTTTCAGAATCTTGGCAACCTGTCCTTAACCTCTAGGCAGGAGACAAAAAGATGCTTTTCTGGAGAATCTGGCCAGCCCATGAATAAAGACCTGAAAATTTGACATTGGCTCAGCCCCAAGGAAAGAACCCAGGCAGATCATTTTACAGTAAAGCTCAGAGTCAACAAACCCATAAGCCAGAACTTCCAGTCAGCTTTTTAGCATCTACTCTTAAATATGAGCAGAGAACAAAGGATCAGTAAATACCTAAGTAAAGCTTCTTACATAAAAGATAGAGACCAAACAGACAGAAGTGGGAGGAAAGTAACTTGGATGAAACAGAATTCAGGGAGAAGAAAACCTTCAGCAAAAACAACAAATACACTGTTACTAGTAGCCTCAGAGATAAGAGAAAAAATGAAATTCATAGAACATGAACAGAATGGTACTTTTTATAAAAGAAACAGCGTGGAACCAAAAAAAGAACTCTGGAAAATCAAAATTATGATAGCAGGAAAAAAAAAATGTTCAGAAGATAAAGCTAGGTAGACCTCCCAAAAATAACCCCAAAATTGAAGTAATATAATATAGAGACAAGATATGAAAATTAGAAAGCCAATCCAAAAAGTCCAACATAAAAAGAAATTGAAATATAAGATTTACATGGTAATTTCAAAATTCAGCCATAAGAGAGTGATGGCAGCAAGATGGTGAGTTATAAGTTTCCATTGCTCATCCCCTAACAGAAATACCAATTGAACAACTATCCATGAACAAAAATACCTTCACAAGAGCTAAGGATTCCAGGGCAGCACCAAAAGACCCAACCTTTGGGCCCACCTCAGCACCAGTTCAGCCCCTGTGTCCCCAGGCTTCAGACTCAACGCTGTATTCGAGTTCCAGGCTTACCCCAGCACCAGGCCAGCCCCTGCAACCCCAGACTCCAGGTAGGATATTGCCAACCCATCCTCCAGACTCACCCAGCACCAAGCCAGCCCCTGTGGCCTCAGACTCATCCCAATGCCAAACCAACCCTGGAAACCCAGTTTCCAACAAACCCCAGTAGACCTCAAAATTGGCCAACCCTCAGAGACCCAGGATCCAAACTCACCCTTGCAGATTCAGGTTTTAGGTACCACAGGCCCATCCCAGCACTAGGCCAGTCCCTACAGGATCAGGCTCAAGACCCACCTCTTACCATCAGTGCCCATGGACCCAGGCACAGGCCCCACTCACCTGCTGACCCAGGTACCTGAGCAGCCTACCCAAGTACTCCAGCAGTAAACCTGCTCACAGACCCCCACTAGACAACCTGTCCAAAATCTCTGAATAAGGAGACTGTTGAAAGGATTTCCCTGCCAAAGCCAATCTGTAAAGACAGAAATAAATGCCTACTTCTTCAGAGGCAGAAACACCAATGCAATGTGACAAGAATCACAAATAATCAGGGAAGCATGACACAATCAAAGGAACAAAATAAAACACTAATAACTTACCCTAAAGAAATTGAGATCTGTGAATTGCCTGACAAAGAATTCAAAATAATCATCTTAAAGGATCTCAGTGAGCTACAAAAGAACACAGACAACTAAGCAAAATCAGGGAAACAATACATGAAGAAAATGAGAAGTTCAACAAAGAGAAATCATAAAAATGAACCAAACAGAAATTCTAAAACAAAAGAACAAAATTACTGCACTGAAAAATTCTATAGAAAGCTTCAACAACAGAGCAATTAAAAGAAAGAATCAGTGAGCATGAAAACAGGTCAATTGAAATTACCCAGTCAGAGAAAAATTAATGAAAAGCCTCCAAGACTTACAGAAGACCATGAAAATAAACAATATATGCATTATGGGAGTCCCAGAGGGAACAAAGAAAGAGAAAAGGGCAGAAAACTTATTGAAAGAAATAATGACAGAAAACTTCCCTAATCTGGAGAAGAAAATGAACATCCAGATCCATGTAGCCCAAGGAACCTCAAATAGATAAAAATATTAAGAGATCTTCACCATAGCACATTACAATCAAATTCTCAAGTCAAAGACAATTTTGAAATCAGCAGGAGAAAACCAACTCATTACATACAAGGGAACTCTTATAAGACCAGCACTGTATTTCTTAGCATACACTTTGCAGACCAGGAAAGAGTGGCATGATATATTCAAACTGCTGAAAGAAAAAACTGTCAACCAAAAATGCTATGCTTGGCAAGGCTATAGTTCAGAAATAAAGGAGAGAGAAAAACTTTCCCAGACAAAATCTGTGGGAGTTCATCATCACTAGACCTGCCTTACAAGAAATGCTAAAGAGAGTTCTTCAACCTTTCCTTAAAGGATGCCAACTAACATAAAAACATAGGAATTATAAAACTCACTGTAAAAGTAAGAATATAGTCAAGTTCAGAATATTTTAATACTATAAAGATGATGCATAAATCACTTTTAACTCTGCTATAAAAGTTAAAAGGCAAAATAATTTAACTGTAACTACAATAATTTTATAGTGAATACACAATCCATGAGTTATAAATTGTGACATCAACAACATAAAATGTGACAGGAGGAAAAGTTAAAACATAACAGATTTTGTATGCAGTCAAATTTAAGCTGTTGTCAATTTCAAATACTTTTATAACTATAAGATGTTTCATATAAGCCTCATGATAACCAAAACAGAAACAAATTAACAAAATGGCAATAGTAAGTCCTTACCTATAAATAATTACTTTAAATGTAAATGGATCAAAATCACCAACCAAAAGACACAGAGTGGCTAAATGACCACAAAAAAGATTGTACAGTATGCTGCCTACAGGAGACTCATTTTAGCTTTATGGACACACAAAGCCTAAAAGTGAAGGGATGGAAAAAGATATTCCATGCAAATGGAAACAAAAAGAAAGCTGGGTTAGCTATCCTTATGTCAGACAAAAGACTTTAAAATAAAGACTAATAAAAGAGAAAGAAGGACATTGCAGAATGATACAGAGATCAATCCAACAGAGAATATAACAGTTGTAAGTATTTATACACCCCAACATGTAAGAGCACCTAAATATATAAAGCAAATATTATCAGACTCAAATGGAGAAATAAACAGTACTACAATAACAGTAAGTTTCTTTACTACTGCACTTTCATCAATGCATAGATCATACAGACAGAAAGTCAATAAAGGAAATACCGGCCTTAAACAACATGTAGACCAAGCGGAACTAACAGACCTGTAAGGATCATTCAGATCATTCCATCCAATAGCAACAGGATACACATTATTTTCAAGTGCACATGGAACTTTCCCTAAGATCATATTTTAGGCTACAAAAAAGTCTTACTAAATTTTAAAAGATTGAGTTATATCAAGTATCTTTTCTGACCACAGTGGTGTGAAACTAGAAATCAATAACAGAAGGAAAATTCACAAATGTGTGGGAAGTAAAACACACTCCTGAATAATATACAATGAAGGAAAATCAGTTCTAAGAAGGAAGTTTATAGCAATAAATGCCTACATTAATAAAAAAAGAAAGATCTCAAATAACCTAACTTTACACCTCAAAAAAGTAAAAAAGCAGACTAAACCTGAAGTTAGCAGAAGGAAGGAAGTGATACAGATCAGAACAGAAAAAATGAAATAGAGACTAGAAAAGATCAGTGAAACTAAGAGATGTCTTTTTAAAAAGATAAACAAAATTGACAAACATTTAGCTGGACTAAGAAAAAGAGAAGACTCAAAATTATAATTGAAGAGGAAGCATTACAACTGATACAGAAACACAAAAGATCATGTAAGACTACTGTAAATACTTATATGCCAACAAATTGGATAACCTAGAAGAATGGATCAATTCCTAGAAACATACAACCTACCAAGACTGAACAGGAAACCTGAATAGACCAATAACAAGTAAGGAGATAGAATCAGTAATCAGAAACCTCCCAAAAAAGAAAAGTCTGAGACCTAATGATTTCACAGTTGAATTCTACCGGTGAAAGAATGAACTCAAATTATTCTCAAACTCTTCCCAAAAAGTGAAGAGGAGGGAATACTCCCAAATTCATTTTATGAGACCAGCATTACTCTTGTACCAAAGTCAGATAAGGACACTATAAGAGAAGAAAATTATAAGCCAAGATCTCTGATAAACATAGATACAGAAATCCTCAACAAAATACTGGCAAACTGAATTCAACAACACATTAAAATGATCATACACCATGATCAAGTGGGGTTTATGTCTAGGATGCAAGGATGGTTTGACATGCAAATCTATAAATGTCATATACCACATTAAAAGAATAAAGGACAAAAGCTATACGATCAACTCAATAGATACAGAAAAGCATTTGACAAAATTGAACACCCTTTCATGATTTAAAAAAAAAAAAAACTCTTATCAATTTAGGTGTAGAAGGAATGTACCTCAACATAATAAAGGCTATGTATGACAAGTCCACAGCTAACATAATACTCAATGGTAAAAAGGTGAAAGCTTTTCCTCTAAGATCAGGAACAAGACAAGGATGCCCCACTCTTGCCACTTTTATTCAAGTGGAAGTCTTAGCCAGAATAATTAGGCAAGAAAAGTAAAGAAGAAGTATCCAAACCAGAAAGGAAGAAGTAATTTTTTTCTTTGCAAATGGCATAATATTATATACAGAAAACTCTTAAAGACCACAAAAAACTGTTAGAAAAAATAAATGAATTTCAGAAAGTTGCAGGATACAAAATGAACCTACAAAAATCAGTTGCATTCCTATACACTAACAACACTGAAATATATAAAATCTTAATGAAAGAATATGAAGAGGACAGAGGAAAATGGAAAGATACCCCATCTTCATGAGTTGGAAGAATATTGTTAAAATATCCATGTTACTCAAAGTGATCTACAGAGTCAGTGCAATAACTATCAAAATTCCAATGACATTTTTACAAAAATAGAAGAACAATTCTAAAATTCATACAGTACTAGAAAAGAACATGAAGCAATGTTAATGAACAAAAACAAAGCTGGAGGCATCACACTACCTGATTTCAAAATATACTACAAAGCTATAATAAAACAGCATAGTACTGGCATAAAAACAGACATATATACTAATGGAACAAAGTAGAGAACCCAGAAATAAATCCATACATTTATGGTCAACTGATCTTTTTCTTTTGGCTGTGTGGGTCTTTGTTGTTGCATGCAGGGGCTACTCTTTGTTGTGGTGCGCAGGCTTCTCATCGTGGTGGCTTCTTTTGTTGTGAAACACAGGCTCTAGGCATGCGGGCTTCAGTAGTTGTGGCATGTGGGCTCAGTAGTTGTGGCATGCAGGCTCTAGAGCACAGGCTCAGTAGTTATGGGGCATGGGCTTAGTTGCTCTGCAGCATGTGGGATATTCCCAGACCAGGGCTCGAACCCATGTCCACTGCATTGGCAGGCAGATTCTTAACCACTGCACCACCAGTGAAGTCCCTGGTCAACTGATCTTTTTCAAAGGTGCCAAGAACACACATGAGGAAAGGACAGTCTCTTCAATAAAGGGTGTTGGAAAAAAATAATAAAAGGTGTTGGAAAAACTGGTTATCCATATGCAGAAGAATGAAATGGGACCATTTTCTCACTCCATATAAAAAATCAACTCAAAATGGATTGAAGACTTAAATGTAAGACCTGAAACTATAAAACTACTAGAAGAAAACATAGGGAACAAGCTTCTTGACATTGATTTGTGGGGGTGGGGGAATATATCCCAAAAGCACATGCAACAAAAACAAAAATAGACAAATAGAATTGAATCAAACTAAAAAGCTCCTAGTAGGAAACAACAGAGTGAAGAGAGAACCTATGGAATGGGAGAAAGTATTTGCAAACCATACATCTGATATTGAAAATATTATAAGGAACTCTAACAACACAATACCAAGAAAACAACTAATTTTAAAAATAGACAAAGAGGGGACTTCCCTGGTGGTCCAGTGGGTAAGAGTCCATGCCCCCAATGCAGGGGGTCCAGGTTCAATCCCTGGTTGGGGAACTAGATCCCACATGCCTGCCACAACTAAGAAGCCTGCAAATGCAAATAAGAAGTCCACATGCCACAACTAAGAAGTTTGCATGCTGCAACTAAAGATCCTGCATGCCACAACTAAGACCCGGCACAGCCAAAATAATAGAAAGAAAGAAAGGAAGGAAGGAAGGGAGGGAGGGAGGAAGGAAGCAAGAAAGAAAGAATAAAAATAGACAAAGGACCTGAATAGAATTTCTCAAAAGGAGACATACAAATGGCCAACAGATAAATGAAAAGATGCTGAATATCGCTAATCATCAGGGAAATACAAATCAGAACCACAACAAGATTTCACCTCAGACCTGTTAGAATGGCTTTTATCAAGAAGACAAAAGGTAACAAATGAGGATGTAGAGAAAAGTGATCCCTGGTACACTGTTGATGGGAATGTAAATTGGTACAGCCATTATAGTAAAGAGTATGGAGGGTTCCTCAAAAAATTAAAAATAAAACTAACTTATGTTCCAGCAAATCTACTTCTAGGTATATATCCAAAGGAAATGAAATCAGTGTCTTTTTTTTTCTTTCATTTACTGAATACTGTTTTATTTCTGAGCAAAAATGGAAATATGCTAGTGGCATGTGACATTTTCTGGGCTCTAAAGAAACTCTCCTTTCTCAAATGATGACTGATTTAGAACCAAATGTAATGGTCTTTTTAACCACAGTAAATTATTAAGATAATTTTTGTTTCTAACTCCAAGCCCTTAAAAGTACAGGCTTCAAAGCCTAGCCCCTTAACTTAAGCAAAATATTGTCTGACATAAATCGTAGCAATATTTTCTTAGATAGTCTCCCAAGGCAAAAGAAAGAAAAGCAAAAATAATCAAATGGGACTTAATCAAACTTAAAAGCTTTTGCACAGCAAAAGAAACTATTAGCAAAATGAAAAAACTTATGGAATGGGAGAAAATATTTGAAAAGATGGGACTAACATGGGGTTAATTTCCAAAATATATTTTACATACAACTCAAAATCAAACAAACAAACAACCCAGTGAAAAAAGGGGTAGATCCAGAAATAAACCCACACATCTATGATCAATCTACGACAAAGGAGGCAAAAATATACAATGGAGAAAAGAAAGTCCTTCAATAAGTGGTGCTGGGAAAACTAGACAGCTACATGTAAAAGAATGAAATTAGAACATTCTCTAACACCATAAACAAAAATAAACTCAAACTGGATTAAAGACCTAAATGTAAGACCGTATACCATAAAACTTAGAGGAAAACATGGGCAGAACTCTGTTTGACAGAAATAGCAGCAATATCTTTTTGGATCCATCTGCTAGAGTCATGGAAATAAAAACAATAAACAAATGGGACCTAATTAAACTTAGAAGATTTTGCACAGCAAAGGAAACCATAAACAAAACAAAAAGACAACCTACAGAATGGGAGAAAATATTTGCAAACGATGCGACCAACAAGGGATTAATTTCCAAAATATACAAACAGCTCATACAGCTCAATATTAAAAAAATAAATAAACCCAATCGAAAATGGGCAGAAGACCTAAATAGACATTTCTCCAAAGAAGACATACAGATGGCCAGCAAGCACATGAAAAGATGCTCAACATCATAATTATTAGAGAAATGCAAATCAAAATTCCAGTGAGGTATCACATCACTTTGGTCAGAATGGCTATCATCAAAAAGTCTGCAAACAATAAATGCTGGAGAGGGTGTGGAGAAAAAGGAACCCTCCTACACTCGCACTGTTGGTGGGAATGTAAACTGGTACAGCCACTACAGAGAACAGTCTGGAGGTTCCTTAAAAAACTGAAAATAGAGCTACCGTGTGATATGATCCTGCAATCCCATTCCTTGGCATATATCCAGAAACGATGAAAACTCTAATTCAAAAAGATACACGCACCTTAATATTCATAGCAGCACTGTTTATACTAGCCAAGACATGGAAACAACCCAAGTGCCCATCAACAGACAGTTTAAGGAGATGTGACATACATATATATGTATATGATTTAGCCATAAAGAAAGAATGGAATATTGCCATTTGCAGCAACATGGATGGACCTAGAGATTATCATACTAAAAGTGAAGTAAGTCAGACAGAAAAACACAAATTGTATATGTGGAACCTAAAAAATAATACAAATGAATCTGTATACAAAAGAGAAACAGACTCACAGACATAGAAACAGACTCACAGGTTATTTGTAATAACCTGTAAAGGAAAATAATCTGAAAATATATATATATCTGAATCACTTTAAACTAACACAATATTGTAAATCAACTATACTTCCATTTAAATAAATAGATAAATAAAATAGTCACTTTGCCCACCTCCCCCAAAGAAAAAAGACTGGCCTTTTCTCAAATTACTACAGTTGCAACTTGTGTCTTTTCTTTCTTTTTCCTTTTCTACCTCTTTTTTCCCCTTTTTTAGGTATAACTGACATATAACATTATACTAACATTATATTAGTTTCAGGTGTACTTCATGATTTGCTGTTCATACATATTGCAAAATCATCACCGCAATAAGTCTGCTTAACATCTGTCACCATACATGGTTACACTTTTTTTTCTTGTGATGAGAACTTCTAAGATCTACTCTTTTAGTAACTTTCAAATATGCAGTACAGTATTATAAACTATAATTACCATGCCATACATTACATCCCAGGACTTATTTATTTTATAATTGGAAGTTTGTAGTATTTGATCCCCTTAACCCATTTCACCCACCCCCTACCCTACTCTGGCAAATACCCATCTGTTCTCTGTATCCGTGATCTCTCAGTTTGGGGGTTTGGTGGTGGTGGTGGTAGTTTTTAAATTCCATGTGTAAGTGAGATCATACAGGATTTGCCTTTCTCTGACTTACTCACCTACATAATGCCCTCAGGGTCCATCCATGTTGTCACAAATGGCAAGGTTTCATTCTTTTTTATAACTGAGTAATATCCCATTGTGTATATATACCACATTTTCTTTACCTATTCATCCATTGATGGAAATTTAGGTTGTTTCCATATCTTGGCTATTATAATTAATGCACAGTGAACATGGGGGTGCATACATCTTTTTGAGATGTTGCTTTTTCTTTTGATAAATACCCAGAAGTGGAACTGCTAGATCATATGGTAGTTCTATTGGCAATTTTTTAAGGAGCTCCCTGCTGTGTTCCATAGTGCTGCACTAATTTACATTTCACAGCACACAAGAGTTCCCTTTTCTTCACATCCTTGCCAATATTTGTTATTTCTTGTCTTTTTGATAACAGTCACTCTGACAGGTGTGAGGTGTCTCACTGTGGTTTTGATTTTCATTTCCCTGATAATTAGTGATGTTCAGCATCTTTTCATGTACCTGTTGGCCATTTGTATGTCTTCTTGGAAAAATGTCTATTAAGATCCTCTGGGCTTCCCTGGTGGCACAGTGGTTGAGAGTCCGCCTGCCGATGCAGGGGACGCGGGTTCGTGCCCCGGTCCGGGAAGATCCCACGTGCCGTGGAGCGACTGGGCCCGTGAGCCATGGCCGCTGAGCCTGCGCGTCCGGAGCCTGTGCTCCGCAGCGGGAGAGGCCACAGCGGTGAGAGGCCCGCGTACCGCAAAAAAAAAAAAAAAAAAAAAAAAAAAAAAAAAAGATCCTCTGCCATTTTTTCAGTTTGTTTTCTTACTGTTGAGTTTTATAAGTCCTTTATATATTTTTAATATTAACCCCTTATCAGCTATATAATTTGCAAATATTTTCTCTTATTCAGTATGTTGCCTTTTATTTTGTTGATGGTTTCCTTTGCTGTGCAAAATCTTCTAAGTTTAATGTAGCTTACTTGTTTATTTTATTTTGTTGGCTTGCTTTTGGTGTCAGAGCCAAAAAAATTTATTGCCAAGACCAATGTCAAGGAGCTCACAGCCTAGAAGCTAGAAGTTTTACAGTTTCAGGTCTTACATTCAAGTCTTTAACCCATTTTGAGTTGGTTTTTGTATGTGATGTAAGACAGTGGTCCAGTTTCATTTTTTTGCATGAAGCTGTCCATTCTTCACAACACCCTTTATTGAAGAGACTGTCCTTTCCCCATTGTATATTCTTGGTTCCTTTGTTATAAATCAATTGACCATATATGTGTGGGTTTATTTCTGGGCCCTATTCTGTTCCACTGATCTGTGTGTCTGTTTTTATGACAATCATACTGTTTTGATTATTATAGTTTCGTAGTATATTTTGAAATGAGGTAGTGTGATGCTCCAGTTTTGTTCTTCTTGCTCAAGTTTGCTTTGACTATTTGGGATCTTTTATAATTCCATACAAATTTTAGGATTATTTGTTTTATTTATGTGGAAAATGCCATTGGAATTTTGATAGGGATTTCATTTAATCTGTAGATTGCTTTGGGTAGTATGGACATTTTAACAACATCAATTATTCCAGTCCATGAGAATGAAATATCTCCATTTATATGTATCTTCAATTTCACTCATCAGTGTCCTGTGGTTTTCAGTGCACAGATCTTTCACCTCTTTAAATTTATTCCCAAGTATTTTATTTCATTCTTGATGCAGTTGTAAATGGGGCTGTTAATTTCTCTTTCTGTTAGTTCACTGTTACTGTACAGAAATGCAACAGATTTTTGTATATTGATTTTGTATCTTGCATTTTTACTGAGTTTATTTATTAGTTTTCTTACAGTTCTTTGGTGGATTCTTTAGGGTTTTCTATATATAATATTATATCATCTGCACATAGTGACAGTTTTACTTTATTTCAAATATGGATGGCTTTTATTTCTTCCTCTTGCCTAATTGCTCTGGCTAGGACTTCCAGTGCTACATTGAATAAAAGTAGCAAGAGTGGGTACCCTTTTCTTGTTCTTGGTCTTAGAGGAAAAGCTTTCAGCTTTTCACCATTGAGTATGATGTTAGCTGTAGACTTGTTATATACGGCCCTTATTATGTTGAGGTATGTTCCCTCTATACCCACTTTGTTGAGAGTTTTTATAATAAATGGATGTTGGATTTTGTCAAATGATTTTTCCATATCTATTCAAATGATCATATGTTTTTTACCCTTCCTTTTGTTAATTTGGTGTATCATGTAGATTGATTTGCAGATGTTGAACCATTCTTGCATCCCTGGAAAAAATCCCACCTGATCTTGGTTTGTGATCTTTTCACTTTATTGTTGAATTCAGTTTGCTAATATTTTGTTGAGGATTTTTTCATCTATAGTCATCAGGAATATTGGCCTGCAATTTTCTTTTCTTGTGGTATCCTTGTCTGGTTTTGTTATTTGGGGGTAATGCTGACCTCAAAATTAGTTTGGATGTTTCTTCTTCTCCTATTTTTTAGAAGAGTTTGCGAAGGATTAGTATTCTTTTCAGATGCTTGATAGAATTCACCAGTAAACCTGTCTGGTCCTAAGCTTTTGTTTGTTGGGAGGTTTTTCATTACTGATTCAATCTCCTTACTAGTAATTAGTTCAGATTTTCTTTTTTTCATAATTCAAGTCTTGGTAGGTTGTATGTTTCTAGGAATTTATCCATTTTTTTCTAGGTTGTCAAGTTTGTTGGTGTATAATCGTTCATAGTAATCGCCTATAATCCTTCGTGTTTCTGTAGTATCACTATTACTGTTTTTTCTGTCACTTCTGATTTTATTTGAGTTCTGTCTCCCTCTCTCTCTCTCCTGTTTGGGAGTATAGCTACAGGTTTGTCAATTTTGTTCATCTTTTCAAAGAACCAGTTCTTAGTTTCATTGACTTTTCATTGTCTTTTTAGTCTCTTTTTCATTTATTTCTGCTCTGATCTTTGTTGTTTCCTTCCTTCTACTACTTTTGGGTTTCATTTGTTCTTTCTCTCATTGCTGGTGGAGTAAAGTTGTTCATTTGAGGTTTTTCTTGGGTTTTGATATAGACATTTATTGCTATGAATTTTCCCCTTAGAACATTTTTCACTGTATCCTCTAAGTTTTGGTATGTTGTATTTCCATCTTGATTTGTCTCAAGGTATTTTTTTACTTTCTTTTATTTCTTCTTTGACACATTAGTTGTTCAGTAGCATGTTGTTTAATCACTACATATTTGAGAATTTTCCAGTTTTCTTCTTGTAATCAATTTATAGTTTCATACAGTTGTGCTCAGAAGAGAAGCTTGATATGATTTCAACTTTCTTAAGTATACTGACTTGTTTTATAGCCTAACGTATGATCTGTCTTGGGGAAAGTTTCTCATGCACTTGTGAAGAATGTGTATTTTGTTGCTTTTGGATAGAATGTTTTGTATGTATCTGTTAAGTTCATCTGATCTAACATGGCATTTAAGGCCGATGTTTCCTTATTGATGATTTTCTGTCTGGATGATCTATTCATTGATGAAAGTGTGGTATCTAAGTATCTTACTATTATTGTATTGCTGCTTATTTGTACATTTAAGTCTGGTAATATTTGCTTTATATATTTATGTGCATAAATATTTACAAATGATGTGTCCTCCTGTTGGATTGATCTCTATATCATTCTGTAATGCTCTTCTTTCTCTCTTATTACAGTTTTTATTATAAAGTTTTTTGTCTGACACAAGTATAACTAACCCAGCTTTCCTTTTGTTTCCATTTGCATGAAATCTTTTTCCATCCCATGACTTTTAGTCTGGGCGTGTCTTTACAGTCAGTGAGTTTTTTGTATGCAACATATAGATAGGTCTTGTTTTCTTATCCACTTAGCCACTCTGTGTCTTTTGATTGGAGAATTTAGTCCATTTACATTTAAATTGTTGATAGGTATGTACTTACCACCATTCTTTAACTGTTTTCTGATTGTTGCTGTAGTTCTCTGTTTATTCTTCTCATGTTCTCTTTATGGTGTGATGACTTTCTTTCATGGTATGCTTAGATTCCTTTCTGTTTATCTTTGGTCTATCTTTTATGGGTTATTGCTTTGTGAGTACCATGAGGCTTACATATAACAAATTATACTAAGTCAATTTTAACTTGATAGGAACTTAAGCTTGAATGCATTTTAAAGCTCTACATTTTTGCTGTCTCCTGCCATGTTTTGCTTTTGATGTCACATTTTACATCTTTTATCTTGTATATATCTTAACCAATTATTATATAGTTTTACCACTTTCATCTTTTAGCTTTCATACTAGCTTTATAAGTGATTAATTCACCATCTTTACTATATATTGGCCACTACCAGTGAGATTTATACTTTCATATGTTTTCTTGTTACTAATTAGTACCATTTTTTAAATTTTTTTATTATTTTTTTTAATTTTTGGCTGTGTTGGGTCTTCGTTGCTGTGCGTAGGCTTTCTCTAGTTGTGGTGAGCAGGGGCTACTCTTCGTTGTGGTGCACGGGCTTCTCCTTGCGGTGGCTTCTCTTGTTGCAGAGCACGGGCTCTAGGCACATGGGCTTCAGTAGTTGTGGCACGCAGACTCAGTAGTTGTGGCTCATGGGCTCTAGAGCACAGGCTCATTAGTTGTGGTGCACGGCTTAGTTGCTCCACGGCATGTGGGATCTTCCCGGACAAGGGATAGAACCCATGTTACCTGCATTGACAGGCAGATTCTTATCCACTGTGCCACCAGGGAAGTCCAGCACTGTTTTCTTTTCTTCAATTCAAAAAAAAGTACCTTTCTTTTATTTCTTGTAAGGCAAGTTTAGTGGTGATAAACTCCCTAAGCTTTGCTTGTCTGGAAAACTCTTTATCTCTTCTATAATTCTTGATGAAAACGTTGCCTGGTAGAGTACTCCTGGCTAGAAGTTTTTTCTTTTAGTACTTTGAATATATCATCCTGCTCCCTTCCAGTCTACAATTTTTCTGCTGAAAAATCAACTTATAGGGGTTTCCTTGTATGTAGCTAGTTGTTTTCCTCTTGCTGCTTTTAAGACGCTCTCCTTGTCTTTAACTTTTGACACTAACTATAATATGTGTTCCTGTGGATCTCTTTGGGCTACTCTCTTTTGGAACTCTCTGGGCTCCCTGGATCCAGATGTCTGTTTCTTTCCCCATGTTAGGGATATTTTCAGCCATTATTTCTTCAATTAAGTTTTCTGCTCCTTTCTCTTCTCCTTTTCAGACCCCTGTAATGGGAATGTTGGTCTGTTTGCTGTCCCATAAGTCTTTTAAGCAGTCTTCACTTTTTTTCAATATTTTTGTTTTGTTTTTGCTCCTCTGATTGTGTGAGTTCCACTACCCTATCTTTGAGTTCACTGATCTTTTCTTTGCTTCATCTAGTCTGCTGTTGAACCCCTCTAGTGTATTTCAGTTCAGTTATTGTATTCTTCAGTTCTGTGACTTCTATTAAGTACTTTCTTATACTTTCTGTCTTCGTTGAAGTTCTCACTGTATTCATTCTTTTTTTCTTCTGAGTTTGGTGAGCGTTTTTATGACCCTTATTTTGAACTCTTTATCAGGCAAGTCAATTATCTCCATTTCATTAAGGATTTTTTCTGAGATTTTTTTTTTCTTGTTCTTTAGTTTGGAACATATTCCTCTCTTTCTTCATTTTGCTTGACTATCTGTGTTGGTTTCTGTGCATTAGATGAAACAAACACCTCTCCCAGTCTTGAAGTAGTGGCCTCACATAGGAGATGAACCTTATGGTTCAACCCTGCCCTAGCTCGTGGTTGTCTGTCAAATCTCTGTACTTATCCAAGCATCCTATTTTAAGTTTGATGGTTCCCTGTAGTTGAGGGTATGCAAAGACCGGTCAGTGTCCCAAAAGGAAGGATCTCAGTCAGCACCTAGATTCAGGCTGATTACAAGCCAGACTCTCATCAGCAGCTCTTAAATTATGCAAATATATACAGTCCTGTGGAACCACAAGTATAAGCCCCACTGGCCATCAGAACTAAGTAATTGGGAGGTATTCCTGGGCAGCAATCGAAAAACATCAGGGGTGCCAGATGACTATATAAACTCCTTTCTGGGAGATACCAGCAGGCTGATGCAAGGCAAAGTAAGAGTGCAAAGATGGCATCCATCAGCCTGTGTTCCTGAAAGCACCTTCATAGGACCCTAGATGTGAGCCAAACCTGAGGCCTGTGACTAAGGCCAGTGACCCAGCACACACAACTAGGCCTCTTTCACAGAAAGACTAGGTGGGGTTATATTTCACTCTGTTGTTTGTGTAGTGCTCTGAGCATGGTCGCTTACTATGAACTGTCTCTCCAGTCGTTACAGTCTCATGGTACCTGGGAATGCAAGCCTCTCTGGCCACCAGAGCCAGGTGATCAGAAGGTGTCCCCTGGGTGGCAGCCACAAAAACCAGGGCTCCAGACGTATATAAAAACTCCCCTCCAGGAGATACTGGCACGCTGGAGTGCAGCAGAGGGAGAGTATGAAGGGACTTTGAGGTCCCTGGAAGGGATTACCCTTAGATCTGTGATTAATTAAGAATTCTACCTCTCTGACTGCAGCTTTGATGGTAAGCTAATAGGCTTCTTTAACAGAGAGACTGGGCTCCTGGGTGTGTTGCCTCTTGCTGTGCCCTGGGATTGGTAGCTCTTTAAGAATTCTTTCTCCATTGGTTACAGTCCTGTGGAACCCGCGAGTATAAGCCCTGGTGGCCACCAGAGCCAGACAATCTAGAGATGTCCCTGGAGGCAGCCACAATAACTAAGGAGTCAGACAAGTTTATAAGCTCCTTCCTGGGAGATACTGACCAGCTAGAATATGGCAGAGGGGAGCTCGAAGACTGCATCCATCAGCCTTCATTCCCTGAGAGCTCCTCCACAGGCCTCTAGACGTGTGCCAAACCAGCAGCCTGCCCCTTAGGCCCAAGTTCGTGGATAAGCAAATAGGCCTCTCACTGAAAGACAAGGAGTGTGTTTCAGTCTGCTATGTGTGCTGTGCCCTGATGTGGTGGCCTGCTAAGAACTGTCTCCAATTGCTATGGTCCCATGAAACCCAGAAACACAGGCCCTGCTGGCCTCCAGAGCCAGGCAATCAAGTGGCATCCTGTGGGTGGCAGCAACAAAAACTGGAGCACCAGCCTTATGTAAAAGCTTCCCTCTGAGAAATACTGGTGCTCTGTAAGGCAGAGGGAGAGTGGGAAACTGGTGCCCTGTGGCTGGAGTGAGGCGCAGAGGGAGAGTGTAAACATGGTGCCTGCTAGTCTGTCCTTTCACAGTAGCCCAGCAGGCCCCCAGATGTGTTAAATTAGACGCTTGCCCCTTAGGCCGAGGCTTTAAGGTAAGGAAATTAGCCTCCTTAACAGAAAATCTGGGCATCTCAATAGCCGCTTCTGTACTTGGCCCTGGGGCAGGTGAGTCCAAGCATGCAAGCCCTTTAAGAGCCTTTTCTCACTTCACTAGAGCATTGTAGATCTCATGGACTCAAGCCTCATTGGTTTTCAAAGCTAAGTGTTTCAGAGAGAGTCCGGATCAAGATGGCAGAGAAAGAAAATCTAAGCTTATTTCCTCCCACAGAGCCACTAAAACTACTTCATATGGAACAACTGTCTCTGAGAACAGCCTGAAGACTAGCAGGACAGATTTTCTACAACCATAGATATAAATAAAAGGCCACATCAAGACAGGTAGGAGAGGCAGAGATGCAGTCCAGCAGAACCCATATACCCCTGGTGTGGCAATCCCACAAGCAGGAGGGATATCGTAACCAAGGAGGTTTCCCCTGAGGAGCAAGGGGCCCCAGCCCCATGTCGGGCTTCACAGCCCACAGGCCTGCTCAGGGAAGATGAGCCCCTGCAATGTCTGGCTTTGAAAATCAGCTGGGCCTTATGTCCAGGAGAGCCTAAGGCTCCACTCTGTGTGTGTGTGTGTGTGTGTGTGTGTGTGTGTGTGTGTGTGGTGTTAGGGAGTGTTCTAATTCCATTCTTTTACATGTAGCTGTGTGTGTGTGTGTGTGTGTGTGTGTGCGCGTGTGTGTGGTGTTAGGGAGTGTTCTAATTCCATTCTTTTACATGTAGCTGTGTGTGTGTGTGTGTGTGTGTGCGTGCGTGTGGTGTTAGGGAGTGTTCTAATTCCATTCTTTTACATGTAGCTGTCCAGTAAGGCTCCACTCTTGAAGAGCTTGCACAAACTCACTCTGAGTCCCAGCACAGAGATAGCAGCTTGGAAAGAATCTGAATCATACAAGAGGGAGATTCATTGACTAATTTTAGGGCATGTGCCAGAGGGGCAGGTTTCTGGTGAAACTTTCTCCAGGGATAGAAGTGCTGGTGGGCTCCCTTTTTGTTTTTGCTCTCCTTCCACGCAGCTGTCCTGGCTCTGGCAGGCACCATTTCTGTCATTCTCCATCAACCTACCTAACACCTGGCATCCATCCCCAGCATTCCTCTGAGAACTCATCCCACCCAACCCACCAACCCTCAGCCATCCCCTCCAAAGCAACTCCCACCCTGCCCCACCTGGCAGGTGGCCCCAACCAGCACCAGTGCCCCTCAAAAGTGGCTCCTGCTAGAGGGGACCATCCTTGCACACTAATGTGCCCACAGCAATCGCAGCCAGTCCTCATGAATGGCCAGGCTGGGGACTAGCCCTGCCCACCAGGGTGTCAACAGCAGTTGCGGCCAAGCCACTCAGCTAGCCAGACCAGGGACCAGCTCCATCTACCAGTGCACCCACAGCACTTGCAGCCCAACCACAACAAGAGAACTTACACAGCGCATACAGGGGATAACCAGGAGCACCTCGCTCTGGTGACCAGGGGTGATGTTGCCACTGGGCCCCACAGGACACCTACATAAGACCAGTCTTTCAAGGCTGGGAGATGTAGCTGATACACATATTATGTAGAAACAAACACAGACAGTTAGGCAAAATGAGGAGACAAATAAGAAAACAAGACAAAACCAAAAGAAAAAAATTAAAATGGAGATAAGCAATTAACCAGATAAAGGGTTCAAATCAATAGTCTTAAAGTTGTTCACTGGACTCTGGAGAAAAATAGATGAACTCAGTGAGAACAGTAACAAGATAGAAAACACAGAAAAGAACCAATCAGAACTGAAGAATAAAATAACAGAAATGAAAAATACACCAGAGGGAATCAGCAGACTAGAGGATGCAGAAGAATATATCAGCAATCTGAGACAGGGTAGTGGAAGTCACCCAATCAAAACAGCAAAAAATAATAATAATAATTTGTAAAATGAGGATAGTTTGGGACTTCCCTGGTAGTCCAGTGGTTAAGACTCCACACTTCCACTGCAGGGGGCCCAGGTTTGATCCCTGGTCAGGGAAGTTCCCCATGCCACATGGTGTGGCCAAAAAATAATAATAAATAAAATTAGATTAAATTTAAAAAAAAACTAAGGATAGTTTAAGGGACCTGTGAGACAACATCATGTGTACTAACATTCACATTACAAGGGTCTCAGAAGGAGAAGAGAGAGCAAAAGTTTTCTTCAAAACCTATTTGAAGAAAAATGACTGAAAACTTTCCTAACCTGGCTAACAAAACAGACATCCAAGTGCAGAAAGCATAGGGAGTCCTTTATAAGATGAACCCAAGACACCCATACCAAGATACATTATAATTAAAATCTCAAAAGTTAAAGACAAAGAGAGAATCTTTAAGGCAACAAGAGAAAAGCAACAAGGGACTCCCACATAAGACTATCAGCCAATTTGTCAGCAGAAACTTTACAGGCCAGAAGGGACTGACATGATATTTAAAGTACTAAAAGAAAGAAAGCTTACAAACAAGAATACTCTACCTGGCAAGGTTATTGTTCAGAATTGAAGTAGAGATAAAGGGTTTCCCAGACAAGTAAAAGCTAAAGGAGTTCATCACCGCTAAATAAGCCTTATTAAGAAATGTTAAAGGGACTTCTTTAAACAGAAAAGTGAAGGCCATAACTAGAAACAAGAAAATCATGTAAGAAAAAAATCTCATTGGTAAAGGCAAACATATAGTAAAGGTCAGTCACCTACAAAGCTAGTACGAAGGTTAAAAGACAAAAGTAGTAAAACAAAAAGATGCAAAATATGTCAGAAACATAAAATATCGGGGGCAGCAAATGTAGTGCTTTTAGAATGCACTCAAACTTAAATGACCATCAGTTTAAACAGACTGCTGTATACACAGACTGTTGTATATGAACCTCATGGTAACCACAAACCAAAAACGTATAACAGATACACAAAAAATAAAGAGAAAGGAATACATACATAACATGGAAGAAAGTCATCAAATCAGAAAGAAAGAGAACAAGAAACAAAAGAAGAAAGGAACAGAGAAGAACTACAAAAACAACGAAATGGCAATAAGTACATACCTGTCAATAATTACATTAGGGGCTTCCCTGGTGGTGCAGTGGTTAAGAATCTGCTGCCACAGAGGACACAGGTTTGAGCCCTGGTCCAGGAAGATCCCACATGCTGCGGAGCAATTAAGCCCGTGCACCACAACTACTGAGACTGCGCTCTAGAGCCCGCGAGCCACAACTACTGAGCCCACGTGCTACAACTACTGAAGCCCGCGCACCTACAGCTGGTGCTCCACAACAAGAGAAGCCTCCGCAATGAGAAGCCTGTGCACCACAACAAAGAGTAGCCCCTGCTTGCCGCAACTAGAGAAAGCCCACACGTGGCAATGAAGACCCAACACAGCCAAAAATTAATAATAATAAAATAAATATTTTTAAAAAATAATTACATTAATTGTAAATGGACTAAATGCTCCAATCAAAAGACAAAGCGTGGCTGAATGGATTAAAAAAACAAGACCCATTTATATGGTTCACAGAAGACTCACTTCAGATCTAAAGACACACACACAGAATGAAAGTAAAGGGATAGGGACTTCCCTGGTGGCGCAGTGGTTAAGAATCCACCTGCCAATGTAGGGGACACAGGTTCGAGCCCTGGTCTGGGAAGATCCCACATGCCGTGGAGCAGCTAAGCCTATGAGCCAGAACTACCGAGCCCACGTGCCACAACTACTGAAGCCCGCACACCTAGAGCCTATGCTCCGCAACGAGAAGCCACTGCAATGAGAAGCCCACGCACCATAATGAAGAGTAGCCCCCACTCGATGCAACTAGAGAAAACCCACGTGCAGCAATGAAGACCCAACACAGCCATAAATAACAAATAAATAAATAAAATTTTTTTAAATGGAAGTGAAGGGATAGAAAAATATTTCATGCAAATGGAAATGAATACTAATGATATTAGTATTAGATGGAAATGGAAATCTAATATTAATGATATTAGTATTAGAATACTAATATCAGGCAAAACAGACTTGAAAGCAAAGACTGTAACAAGAGACAAAGAAGGTCATTACATAACGATCCTTGGGGTCAATCAAACAAGAGGATATAACACTTCCAAATATCTCTGCACTCAACATAGGAGCATCTAAATACATAAAGCAAATATTAACATACATAAAGAAAGAAACTGATAGTAATACAATAATAATAGGAGGCTTTAATACCCCACTTACATCAATGGATAGATCATTCAGACAGAAAAATCAATACGGAAATATTGCCCTTAAATGACACAGGTGCACTTAACAGAACATTCCATCCAAAAATAGCATAATACACATTCTTTTCAAGTGCACATGTAATATACTTTGGGTAGATCACATGTTAGGCCACAAAACAAGTCTCAATAAATTTAGAAAGATTGAAATCATATCAAGCACCTTTTCTGAAAGTAGAAATCAATTACAAGAAGAAAACTGGGAAAAACACAGACACATAGAAGCTAAACAACATGCTTCTAAACAACCAATGATTCAATATAGAAATCAAAGAGGAAATTTAAAAATACCTTGAGACAAATGAAAATGGAAACACAGTGTTCCAAAAACTGGAGCACAGCAAAGCAGTTCTAAGAGGGAAGTTTATAGCACTACAGGCCTACCTTAGTAAACAAGGAAAACCTCAAATAAACAATTTAAGCTTATACCTAAAGAAACTAGAAAAAGAACAAACAACACCCAAAGTTAGTAGAAGGAAATAATAGAGATCAGAATGGAAATAAATGAAATAAAGACTGGGGAAAAAAAGATCAGTGAAAAAAACTAAATGAAAGAGAAGTTACAACTGACACAACAGAAATACAAAGGATCATAAAAGATTACTACAGTTATTTGCCAGCAAATTGAACAGCCTAGGAGAAATGGATAAATTCCCAGAAACATGCAACCTTCCAAGAGTGAATCAGGAAGAAATAGAAAATCTGAACAGATTACCAATAATGAAACTGAATTAGTAATTAAAAAAAAAAAAAGCCCAACAAACAAGCCCAGGACCAGACAACGGTAAATTCAAACAAACTTAAGGAAGAGTTAATACCTGTCCTTCTCAAACTATTCCAAAAAATTGAAAAGGAAGGAACAATTCTAAATTCATTATACTGATATCAAAACCAGATAAAGACACTACAAAAAAAATTACAGGCCAATATGTCCGATGAACATAAAATGCAAAAATCCTCAACAAAATATTAGCAAATTGATTTCAATCATATAGTAAAAGAACCATACACCATTATCAAGTGTATTCCACAGATGCACGGATGGTTCTGTATGCACAAATCAATCAACATGATATACTACATTAACAAAGTGAAGGATAAAAATCACATGATCATGTGACTAGATGCAGAAAAAGCATTTGACAAAATTCAGTATCCATTTTTGATAAAAACTCTCAACAAAATGGATATAGAGGGAACATGTATCAACATAATAAAGGCCATATTTGACAAACCAGCAGCTAAGAAAGTACTCAACGGTGAAAAGCTGAACGCTTTTCCACTAACATCAGGAACACGAAAAAGATTTCCACCATTGACACTTTTATTCAACATAGTATTGGAAGTGCTAGCCACAGCAATCACACAAAAAGAGATAAAAAGTATCCACATTGGAAAGGAAGTAGTAAGACTGTCACTATTTGCAGATGATATGATAATATATATAGAAAACCCTAAAGACTCCACCAAAACACTATTGGAACTAATAAATGAATTCAGTAAAACTTCAGGATACAAAATCAATATACAGAAATCTATTGCATTTCTATACACAAATAATGAATTATCATAAAGAAATTAACATAACAATTATATTTACAATTGCCACCAAAAGAACAAAATAGCCAGGAACAAATTTTGCCAAGAAAGTGAAAGACCTATACTCTGAAAACTATCAAACACTGATGAAAGAAACTGAAGACAATATAAATGAATGGAAAGATATAAGAATTAATATTGTTAAAATGTCCATACTATCCAAAGCAATCTACAGATTCAGTGCAATCCCTATCAGAGTATCAATGGCATTTTTCATGGAATTGGGACAAATAATCCTAAAATGTGTATTGGAACCACGAAAGACTGTGAAAACCAAAGCGATATTAAGAAAGAACAAAGCTGGAGGTATCATACACCCTGATTTCAAACTATGCTACAAAGCTACAGTCATCAAAACTGTATGGTCTTGGCACAAAAATAGACACATAGATCAATGGAACAGAATAGAGAGCCCAGAAAGAAGCCCACTCTTACATGGTCAATTAATGTACAGCAGTGGAGCCAAGAAGATACAATTGGGAAAGGACAGTCTCTTCAATAAATGATGTTGGGAAACTTGACAGCTACATGCAAAAGAATGAAACTGGATCACTTTCTATGCTATATACAAAATATAAACTCAAAATGGATTGAAGACTTAAATGTGAGACCTGAAACCATGAAACTCCTAGAAGAAAACATAGGCTGTATACTCTTTTACATTGGTCTTAGCAATATATATTTTTTTGGATCTGTCTCTTCAGGCAAGGGCAACAAACAAAAATAAACAAATGAGACATCAATCTAAAAAGGTTTTGTGCAGCAAAGGAAACCATCAACAAAACATAAAGGGAACTTACTGAATAGAAATACTTGTAGATGATATATCTGATAAGGGGTTAATATCTAAAATATATTTTAAAACTCACACAATATCAAGAAAAACAGTCTGATTAAAAAGTGAGCAGAGGGCATGAATAAACATTTTTCCAAGGAAGGCATACAGATGGCCAACAGACACATGAAATGATCTTCAATATCACTAATCATCAGGGGAATGCAAATCTAAACCACAATGAGATCCTCACATCTTTCAGAATGGCTGTTATCAAAGAGACAACAAATAACAAGTGTTGGTGAGGATATAGAGAAAAGGGAACCCTTATGCACTCTTGGTGAGAATGTAAATTGGTGCAGCCACTACAGAAGACAGTGTAGAAGTCCGTCAAAAAATTAAAAATAGAACTGCTGTATGATCCAGCAATTTTACTTCCAGGTATTTACCCAAAGAAAATAAAAACACTAATTTGAAAAGATATGTGCACTCCAACGTTCAGTGAAGCATTATTCACAATAACCAACATTTGGAAGTAACCTAAGTGTCCATCGATAGATATGTGGCTAAAGATGCTGTGATACACACACACACACACACACACACACAATGGAATTTTACTCAGCCATAAAAAAGGAATGAAATCTTGCCATTTGAAACAACATGGATGGGCTTTAAGGGTATTATGCTAAGTGAAATACGTCTGACAGAGAAAGACAAATACCATATGATTTCATTTATATGTGGAATTTAAAAACCAAACAAAATAAGACAGAAACATACTCACCAATATGGAGAACACAGTGGTGGTCACCAGAGGGTAAGGGGGTGGTTGGGTGAAATAGATGAAGGGAAATTGAGAGGTACAAACTTCCAGATATAAAATAAATAAGGCATGTGGATGCACTGTATTGCACAGGGAATATAGTCAATAATATGGTAATAACTTTGGTGACAGATGGTTACTAGATATGTTGTGGTGATCAATTCATAATATGTATAAATGTCAAATCACTATGTTGTACACCTGAAACTAATATAGTATTACATGTCAACTATACTTCAATTTTTAAAAAGGAGGGGAAAAAATCTAGACTTGGGGGTAGTTGTCTCGGTTGTATGTCTTTAAAAGTTTGGGTGCACAATGTGGGGTTCAAACTCTTTGCTCCTCAGGGAGAAGCTCTGGATTTTGAGTTTCTACCTGATTGTGGGTCATTGTGCTGGGTTGGGGTTTACAGCAAGATTGTGTCTCAGCATCTCCTACCCACTTAGGTGTGAGTTTTTTCTCATTTGCCCAATATGTAGGAGTCACTCAGCTAGTTTTTAGTTTTTTTCAGAGGAAATTGGTCCATATGTAGCTATAGATTTGGCATGTCTTGGGAGGAGGTGAGTTCAGGATCTTTCTACTTGACCATCTTGAACCATAACTCTGAAGTCAGTCTCTTTAAGAGATACTGTACTCCCTTGTTCATTACAGCATTATCACAATAGCCAAAATATGGAATCAACCTAAATGTTCCTCAAAGAATAAATGGATAAAGAAAATGTGGTATATGTATACACACACAGTGGAATATTACTCAGCCTTTAAAAAGAAGGAAATCCTATCATTTGCAACATGGATGAACCTGGAGGACATAATGCTAATTGGAATAAACCAGGCACAGAAAGACAAATAGTGCATGATCTCACTTATATGGGAATCAAAAACAAGTCAAACTTATGGAAGCAGAGAGTAGAATGGTGGTTACCAGGGGCTGGGGGTGTGAGGGAAATGGGGTGATGCTGGTCAAAGGGTACAAAGTTGTAGTTATATAGAATGAGTAAATCTAGAGATCTAATGTACAATATAATGACTATACATTTAATATAATATTGTGTTAAATACTGGAAATTTACTTAGAGAGGGTAGAGTTCAGGTCCTCTCATCCCTACCCCCCCCCCAAAAAAAATGGTAACACTGTGAGGAGATGATATGTTAAGTATCATCTTTACTGTAGTAATCGTTTTTACTGTAATCGTTTTTACATCTTTACTGTAGTAATCGTTTACTGTGTAATCGTTTTTACATCTTTACTGTAGTAATCGTTTCACTGTGTATATCACATTATTTTGTTATATATCTTAAATACATACAATTTTTAGTTAAAATGTTTTAAAATTTTTTAATGAAATTAGCTACAGTAAAAAAGTAAAAAGAAACATAAGATTTAAATTAATTATGTATCTTATTTAACCCAATATATCTAAAATGTTATTTCAACATGTACTCAGTATAAAAGTATTGATGTTTTACTGTTTTTTTTCTTCCTAAGTCTTCAAAATCTGTTGTGTATTTGCACTTAAAGACATCTCAGATTGGACTAGCCACATATAGCTAGTGGCTACCATATTGGACCATGCAGATTTGAATTATAAGAATGCCACAAAAATAGAATGGATAAGGGGAAACAGAGGCAGGGAAGAAACAAAATAATTTGAGAAAATGTCCAAGAACTAAAGAATACTAGTTTCCAGATTGAGCCCAGCAAAATAAGTGAATTAGATACAGACCAAGGCACCTCATCATATTATTTCAAAACACCAGAAACCTCTATAGGCTTCAAAGAAAAAAAAAAAAAAAAAAAACAGGTTACAGTCAAAGGATCAGTGGCTTTAGACTTCTCAACAACAATGGATAAATGGAAGACAATGGATCAGTGCCTTTAAAATTCTGAAGGAAAAGAACCACCAACCTATAATTCTATAAATACCAACTACATTGGGAGTAGATAAAAGGTATTTTCAATGATCCAAGATCTAAAAATGTAGCTTTTAGGAAGCTACTGAAGGATGTGTTACACCAAACAAGGAAGTAAACCAAGAATGAGGAAAATGTGATATATAAGAAACAGGAGAAAGGTGAAGGGAATTCCTAGAGTGAAACTGTGAACCAGGCCTAGAGATCAACCAGTCTAGATGAGAGTAAGTCAGAAGGAACCAAGAAAGACTTCAAGGAAATGCAATTGATAGAATACCTAATGGGACTGATTATGGATGTAGAAAACTGGTAGAGGTTTTGGGGTTGAATTAGTAACATGTACTGTACCCCAAAAACTAAGCAAATAAAAGAGAAAAGGAAAATGTAGTTATAAACTCTGAATGTTGAGTAATTTATCTATATATTAAGAGGCTGGGGAGGGCTGTGGGTAAGGTGGAATGAGTGGCAAAACAGCTGAAACCTCATCTTTCATAGTGCAAAATTAATCCACTCCTTAAAACAGAAATATGAGAAAGGAGCAATATAGACATCTTAACTGAAATGTAAAGATAAAAACCAAAATCAGGTGTTGAAAATGGTTGGATCTGGGGAAGAGAAAATAAAGGTCTGCCATTTTTTCTGATAAATTTTGTAAAACTATGTCTAAGTCTAAAGTATACACATATGTAACTTTTAAAAGAAACATGAACAATAATAAATCTGAGTGAATAAAGGACCTTTAACGGGCCATTGCTAATGAGTATCCTTATCTCCTAGCATTGAGTACTGGTTCCGCTGCATGGATGTGGATGGGGATGGTGTGCTCTCCATGTACGAGCTGGAATACTTCTATGAGGAGCAGTGTGAACGGATGGAAGCCATGGGCATTGAGCCCTTGCCATTCCATGATTTGCTGTGCCAGATGCTTGACCTGGTGAAGCCAGCCAACGATGGTAAGATTGAATAAAGAGCCATTTGCATTGTACACCTAGGTGTACAATGCAAACTCCGTTGCACTGTAACGGAGTGTGGGATATAATCCTGGATGGTCCTAAATTATTTAACTTCCCAGAGTCTTCCATACAGGCTTTCCAAATACAGAAGTATTTAAGTTTCTCCTTTATTGTTAGCATAGAACCAACAATTGATGGCAAATTCTGTTTAAGAAATAGGCTTTTTCAACTTAAAATAGAACTACCATATGATCCAGCAATCCCACTCCTGGGCATATATCCAGAGAAAACCATAAGTTGAAAGGATACAGGCACCCCAGTATTAATTGCAGCACTATTTATAATAGCCAGGACATGAAAGCATCCTAAATGCCCATCAACAGAGGAATAAATAAAGAAGTTGTGGTACGTGTATACAATGGAATATTACTCAGCCATAAAAAAGAATGAAATAATGCCATTTGCAGCAACATGGATGAACCTAGAGATTATCATAAGTGAAGTAAGTCAGACAGAGAAAGACAAATATATGATATCACTTATATGTGGAATCTAATTTTTTTAAAAAAGATACAAATGAACTTATTTATAAAACAGAAGCAGACTTATAGATATCAAAAACAAACTTATGGTTACCAGAGGGGAAGGTGGGGAGGGATAAATCAGGAGCTTGGGATGAACACATGCACGCTACTATACTTAAGCTAGATGACCAATGGGGACCTACTGTATAGCACAGGGAACTCTACCCAATATTCTGTGATAGCCTATATGAAAAAAGAATCTAAAAAAGAATGAATACATGTGTATGTATAACTGAATCACTTTGCTGTACACCTGAAACTAACACAACATTGTAAATCAACTATACTTCAATAAAATTAAAATATTAAAAAATATAAATTAAAAAATTGTTTAAAGAAAAAAAAAAGAAATAGGCTTTTTCCATAGAAACAGAAAGCAGATTAGTGATTGCCAGGGGCTGAGGATTTGGGAGGGGAGATGGAGTTGGACTGCTTGATGGGTACAGTTTCCTTTGGGGGTGAAGAAAATGCTATGAAATGTGACAGTGGTAATGGTTCTGCAACATTGTGAATGTACGAAAAGCCACTAAGTTGTAGCCTTTAAAATGGTTAAAATGGTGAATTTTATGTGAACTTTACCTCAAAAAAAAAAGAAATCAATTTTTATAATCAAATAAGCATATGCACATACTTTTAAACTTCAGTAAAAGTTTTTTTCACTTGCCGAAACAGCTCTTGAAATTTACCAGATTTGTTCTTACACAGGCAAAATAACTCTACGAGATCTGAAGAGATGCAGAATGGCTCACATCTTTTATGACACTTTCTTTAACCTGGAGAAATACTTAGACCATGAACAGAGAGATCCCTTTGCGGTCCAGAAGGTACCAGTATAGTTTTAACTTCTATTTGAGGGCTGCAGTATCAGGGGTTGTGTGCTACAGATAAAAATGGTCTCTGTCTGCAGGAATTCTGGTATTTAAAGAAGTAACATTTAAAACATTTCATCACATACTGAAATGAGAGAATAAAGGACCTAGAGCACATCTCTTCCCATAGTATTAGAAAGTATATTGGGCTTGATTTAACTGTACCATTCAATTTCGGGATGACAAGGTAATAAAAACTAGATGCTCTCCAAAATAAGACAACCTTCAGATAATGTAACACTTTTTCAAGTAGTAATGATCACTGTACATGACTATCAGTTTGAAGACATTCTACAGCTGAAGAGGGGTGAGCTCCCTTCCCCATACACAAAAACCCGTGGACTCTCAGAAAACCCATGTCCAGAGAAACACCAAACAAACAAAAAGCAGAATATCACCACTTCTTCTAATCCCCTGTTTAAAGAGTAAAAATTATATTGATGGAAAAGAACTGTTTCAGTTGAGTCCTATAGGAGTATAAGTACAGGAAACTTTCTCAGTCTTTTCTTTGTCTTCCATATGTTGCATAACTGTACTTGTAAGAATATAAAGATCAGCTTCTAAAACCAAATACTCTGCACTGGAACTTGGGGCATATCAAGATGCATTATCACTAGCCTGAAGTCAGTATTATATCATTGAGTTTAAGATGCCCCATTATTTTATATACCTTTAAGCAAGAAAAATTATTGCCAATTTTAAGTCTGAGATGCATGCCAATTTCAGAGATGTTAAAAGGGTGGGGTGAAGTTCTTAAAGTGGATTAAATACAGTAATTAAGGCATTGTGTAGTCAATATTTAGGTACTTGCATTCTTCTAGGCATAACTAACCTTACACCCTAGGGCAATACTAACTCAGTTTCATCATGGAAAAACATCATTTTACCTAGAACATATAATCCAAGATGCTGCCTGTATTGTAGAAGGAAAAGAAAATATATGCCCTTTTTCCCCCTTCATTTCTTTTATTTATGTTATAAATTTTACTTTAAATTTTTTACCTTTAAATTTTCCTTTTTTTTCTGAGGTGGTAATTATCAACATTCTGAAAGTGCAGAAAGTGCTCAGTAAATTCCAAGCACTGTGTTGAAAAGACACTGGTTATATAGAGATGACTCAGTATATAAAGAATGGGTATACAGAGATGAAAAAAGAAGAGCAAAAGGTGGCAACCAAGCATAGTATAGCGAAGGAAATGATTGGGGGGAGAAGGGCAGTTTCTAAAAGATAACACAGATAACACGGTATCTGAGCTGGCTTTGAAAGAAGCAATAAAAATTTGTCAGAGGAAGGGATGGTACATTTCAGGTGGGCATAAGCAAACCACAAGTCACTCCAGATAGCTGCTGTGCAAAGTGCCAGAGGAGAAGGGGCTAGAGAAGAGCCTCTGATAACAAGGCTGAAGAATCTAGACCTAAACAGTCTAGCTGCTGAACAGCCTTATAATTTTGTAATTCACGGTGTAGAAAATCACTTTAGGAATGTTACTTTAGCACCACTTTTAACATGTTTAAATGAAACATTTTTCAGATAGGTTTTTTTTCAGTGATGTAAAACATTTGTAATGACCTATCTCCAATTCTTTGTCTTTGATTTTGTTTCCTGTGGCTGTCCTCTTCCCAATCAGGATGTTGAGAATGACAGTCCTGAGCCCTCTGACTGGGACAGGTTTGCTGCTGAGGAATATGAGACCCTTGTAGCAGAGGAGTCTGCCCAAGCACAGTTCCAGGAAGGGTGAGTGAGTCTGCCTTGGTCTTGTAGAACTTTTTTTAACAGGGGTAATAACCACATTAGGACCACCTTAAAAAATCAAGCTAGTAATCCTTTCCTATTTCTACCATTTTTGAATATCATAAAAATGAGTGATTTTAACCAACTTCAGTTAAATGAATATTTCCCAAGCAGTCTTCTCTTTCCTTCTTCACTAATTTCCTGAAAAGTCTTCTCATGTGCCATTTCCTTTAATGGAGTTGTACCTTTCACTGAAAACTGAGATCATTGTGCAGTCATACTACTTTGCTAGGGATGTTAGTACACCCTGTTTATAAATACAGGAGGAGGCTAGAACTGAAGCTCTTTTAAGTAGTAAAGATCATCATGTTTAAAACAAATCTTTATCAGACATGGTTTGGTGCTTTCAACCCTGAACAGGAAGTAACTTCTACAAGGATTTATAATAGGGTATAATTCCATAAAGGGACTGTGGTAAGAAATTAAAGTTATTCAAGACTTTTACTGCTTAGAACATTTCAGTAACTATAATTTGCTGGCTCTTTTCATCTTCTAGCGATTCCTTTAGCAGTTCCTATGATTCTTCCTTAGTCATTGTTTCTCTAAGCCTCTCAATTAATCTTTATTATTAATGTAATGCATTGTAATGCATTTTGAATAGGCAGTATATTAATTTGATTTAATATTCAAATAAAAGAATAAATAGTAAGTTTCCTGCTACCCAGTTGTCCCCAGAAGCAACCACTGTTATCATTTTCTGTGCACCCTTCCAAAGACACTCCATCCCCACTCCCTCCCACGTGTTCTCACACTCTCTCTCTCTCATACACAAACACACATATATACATACATATGTGTATATGTATAAAAGCAAATACACATATACATTCTTTTATTTCTTTCTTCCTCTTACACATGTGGTACCATACTCATTATTTAGTTTCCTGCTTTTTCCACACTTTTATAAAGTTTCTGTTATAGAAGATGAATAAGTTCTGGAGATCTGCTGTACAACATAGTATCTATAGTTAAAAAATGGTATTGTGCACTTTAAAATATGTTAAGAAGATAGATCTTATGTTAAGTGTTCCTACAAAAGGAAAAAAAAACACAAGGAAATGTTGGAGGTAATGGATATGTTTAGTACCTTGGTTGTGGTGATGGTATCACAGATATAAGCATATATCCAAAATCATCAAGATGTATTGACTAAATGTGTACAGTTTTTTGTATCAAACTTCAATAAAGCTAAAAATGATAACAACAAAGATTGGGAGAGCAGCATGGTGAACCAGATACTTGTATTTTATGATCATTGAGGTATAAATGAGGCATCACAAATATTTGGGGGGCCCTGAGGTGTATGAAAAAATTAATAAAAGAATAACTGAAGGTTGGAGAAAAAACAAATCAATAAATTGGAGATTATTCCATAAATATATTTGATGAATGTGCTAAGTTTTTTATAACTGCATAATATTCCACTATATAGTTATACCATTATTTTACATTCCTCCGTTCACAAACATTATAGTGAAAATAGTGAAATATTAGAGATATAATGTTGCAGTGAATAATCTTATGTGTCATTTTATACATATGCGGGATAAATTTCTAGTGTATAGCAAACAGATAGCAAACTTGCAAAGACACAGGAGGATTTTAGAGAAACCAACAAGAAATGATGCAGACACCCAGAACTAGGTATGGTGGGAGCATTTCATCCCTAGGCCTAAAAGGACAAGTAGGTGAAACCATCATCAGAACCCAAAGAGAAGAGCTATATGGAGAGGGTCACCTGACAGAACTTGTGACCTTCGTAATGGGATGTAGCCAACCTGTGACAACCCAGCTGAGGGAGAGCTGCTAGAATATCCCGTTTCATTCTCATATCCTTCAGTATCCTGCAGGCACTTCGCTTTAGCTTCCAACCAGAAACCAGAAGACAAGAGAGCCCAATGGTGTGGTCCATTTGGGTCAGCCTCCTGGAGCACAGAGCTAGGGGAAGAGTAGATCTAGAGGGATAAACAGAAAATACCCAGCTCAGTAGATAATGTCAAATAGTCCTCCATAGAGATTGTACCATTAAGTCTTGAATATCTTTTTTGAGAGTACTGAAGAAGCCATCACCAAACCACCTTCTTTAATCTAGAGATTTCCTTAATATGCTTAGCCACAAAACTGGGACCTCATTTTTATGTCAAAGACCCAGAGGAAACCCTTAAAATCATTCATCATTCATTGATTATCTTAAGTCTGAGTGCATCAGAAAAGACAGGCAAGTTGATTCACAGGCATGATTGAGTTTTTTGGCAGGGAGCTTCATTACTACGAATTGGGGTAAGTGTACTGATCTTATGAAGCAATATCACTACTGTTAAGAAGATGTGTAGATGTTTATAATAGTGAAAACTGGAGACAATCTAAGTATTTAATAAGAAGAAGATTAATAAAATTATCCTACATATACACAGTGCAATCCCATGTAACCATTAAAAATCATTTTGTGGATGTATAATTCTTAACTAGCAAAGAAAAAACAGAGATGTGAAAGAAGGCTTTGAAATATCAAGTAAAACTGAACAGAAAGGAACAAAATAAAGTTATCAGAAAATTAGGTATATATAAGGAAAACAAAAGGGATCTAACCTAAACATACTAGACAGTGGAGCAAATGAAATAGAAAAAAATATTCAAAGATAACAGAAAAGCTTTTTTGAAATAAAAGAAGACCTGAATCTGAAAGGTCAGAAGTCACACCATATCCAGGAAATACTGATGATGACTGGCCCCATAGATGTGTGGTGAATTTAACAGAATTCAAAGATAAATAAAAGTTTACTTTGGGGGCTTTTTCCATTTTTAAAAAATGCAAGTCACCAGACAAAAGAGGAAAAAAAAATCAGCCTTGCCTCAGGTACCTCCACAGTAAAAATAAATACTAGAAGATCATAAAATAATATTTATAACTTTCTCAGAGAAAGAAATTCTATATCCTAAAATTTTATACTAACCCAAGATGGCATTCAAACATGAAAACACAAATGGATATTTTCAAACATACAAGAACTGAAAGAAATAAAGCACCCATGAGCTCTTCTTTAAAAAGGACATAATCATAAAACCAAGAGATGAACCAAAACAGAGAGCCCAGAAATGAAATGGCCATGGTGGAAAAGAAATAATAGTGAGTGTTCAATCCATTTAAATATAAAAGGATAGAGGCAGAACATAATATTCTGGAAAAAATAATATAACTAAAAGTGGGATGTAGAGAGGAGGAAGAAATATATGTGTAAGTTTCATTAGCAGGGCCTCAACAGCTACCCTCTAAAGCTGATAAGTCAAGTTGAGGGTTTAAGGCTATTAATTAAACACTTGAAAAACCAAAGCCAGACTCTAAATATTCTAATTCAATCAGAAAACATGTACACACAAAAAAGAAAAACACAGACCACGCAGCATAGAGATGAGAGAACTAAAACAAATACTTTTAAGTCAGTGAATATAAATGGAACAAACTCACTTATTAAAAGAAAAGTATTCAACTACAGAATGACAACAAAAGCTGAATTAAAAAAGACTAAACACCCCAAAAAAGCTGTCCTGATAACATCAGATTCTTGAAGCAGAAACTCCAAAAGGAATAAAAAGGAGAAACTGAAACCTGTTATTTGCAGCCATAATAAAATATTCCCTGAAAATGGATACCTTTGTGGTTTATTGTCCAGAGACCATTTACAAAATACATATTAGGCCACAAACAAAACTTCAGTGGACTTCTAAAAAGTAACAGTAATACAGACTAGCTTCTCATTTCAAGGAGGTAAACAAAGCATCCTGTAGTTTTCAGTCTCTGATACCATATAAAAATAAGAAATACAGAGCACCTCTTGAAGTAATAGGAGAAACTTTCAGTGGACTAAAAGAAGGAAAGCAGATGGAATCGGATTGAAGAGGGAGCCAGAGCTTAGGTTCTATGAAGGAAGATGAGGAAGATAATTGCCACAGATAAAGGGAGCAGTACTTACAGATGATTCATACCTTAATTTGACTGAAACCAAGAGCAAGAGAGAAACCAGAAGAAGAAGCATCCCGGGAAGTTGAACCCTGTACATCCCATCCTACCCATAAAGGAAAGACAAAAGCAGTGAGTATGGGATCTTGGGGCAGCATGGCCCATCCATCCCCCTATTCCCATTTAAAACACTAGCAACCCCACATTGCTTTCTCCTAAGCAGACAGTGCAGAGGCAACAGTCTGTTCTCTACTACATAGTAAAGTGGACAAATATCAACCAATAAAATACTCAACAAATGGAAGAACTTTCAACCCTGGAAGGAGACTCACTACAACAATCAGAACAAGACATCAAAATGGGTATATTTACTTTTTTTTTTTCCTGCACCGCACAGCATGTGGGATCTTAATTCCTCAACCAGGGATCGAACCCGTGCCCCCTGCAGTGGAAGCACAGTCTTTAATCACTGGACCGCCAGGGAGGTCTATTTTTAGAGAGATAAGAGAGAATATTACACTCTTCAGGCAAGGCCAGCCAAGTATCTTTCCAGTATCTGGAAATGAGAAGAAAAAAAAATCTTAATGAAAAAACACAATCATTGGGCTAAATAATAGAATGGACACATCTGAAAAGTTTTTGATTTGGAATATTGATTGTGATACAGGAGTAAGAAATCCTTATAGAAACCAGTAGAAATAATAGCCAAATAATTCCCAGAATTTTAGCTGTTTAAACAAATAAAAATATACAAAGAAACAGGAATCAGCAAATTTTTTCTGGCCAGGTAGTAAATATTTTAGGCTTTGCAGGTCTCTGTCACAATTACTTAGCTCTGCCACGGTGGTGTGAAAGTAGACATAATGTGTAAGCAAGTGAATGTGGTTGTGTTCCAATAAAATTGTAATAATAGACACTGAGATATTAACTTCAGATCATGTTCACATCACGAAATATTCTTCTTTTGATTTTGTTTTCAAATTTAAAAAGGTAAAACCATTCTTAGCTCATGGGCTGTACCAAAACAGGTGGTGAGACAGATCTGGCCCACCGATCGTAGTTTCCCAATCCCTGTAGTAGAGTGAAATTTCAGAACATAAAAGATAAAGAACTGAAAAGCTACCAGAGAGGGAAAAGGAAAGATTACCCACAAATTAAACACAAAAAGAAATAGATACACTAACTAATATGTATAAAATAGATAACTAACAAGAACCTGCTATATTGCACAGGGAACTCCACTTCACTTCACTATACAGTAGAAACTAACACAACATTGTAAAACAACTATACCCCAATTTAAAAAAAAAGAAAGAGAGCACTTCACTGAAATACTGAAAAGAAAAAAACTTTGAACCCTGAATTCTGTTCCTATTTAAATGTGAGGGCCAGATAAAGACATTTTTAGACATTCAAAGATACAAAATGGTTGCCACCCACAGATGATCTCTGAAAGAAATATTAAAGGGTATTCTTCAGCAAGAAGGTAAATATATCGTAGAGGAATAGTGGGATACACGAAACAACAAAATTAGTAAAATTTATCCTTAGAATTAGGGAAGTATTGATTATAGATACTGTTAACAGAGAGAGTAAAAGAAGGTCGGGGTAATATGCTATGAATCTTTATTAGAGTGAAGAATATAGACACTGATAAATTTATATTTAACAATGACTAGAGTTAAAGTATGTCTGTTGGGCTTCCCTGGTGACGCAGTGGTTAAGAATCCGCCTGCCAAGGCAGGGGACACGGGTTCGAGCCCTGGTCCAGGGAGATCCCACATGCCACAGAGCAACTAAGTCCATGCACCACAACTACTAAGCCTGTGCTCTAGAGCCCGCGAGCCACAGCTACTGAAGCCCGCGTGCCTAGAGCCTGTGCTCCACAACAAGAGAAGCCACTGCAATGAGAAGCCTGCGCACCGCAACGAGTAGCCTCTGCTCTCTGCAACTGGAGAAAAGCCCGCGCTTAGCAACAAAGACCCAACGCAGCCAAAAATAAATACATAAAGCAAATAAATTAAAATTTATTTACATATGTCTGTTAAAAAGTTTAAGGACGGGGCTTCCCTGGCGGCGCAGTGGTTAAGAATCTGCCTGCCCATGCAGGGGACACGGGTTCGAGCCCTGGTCCAGGAAGAACCCACATGCCATGGAGCAATTAAGCCCATGCACCACAACTACTGAGCCTGCACTCTAGAGCCCGTGCTCCGCAACAAGAGAAGCCACCACAACGAGAAGCCCACGCAGTGCAACGAAGAGTAGCCCCTGCTCACCGCAACTAGAGAAAGACCGCGCACAGCAACTAAGACCCAACGCAGCCAAAAATTTAAAAAAAGAAAGTTTAAGGAAAAACCACTAAAAGAATAAATATTAAATAGAAAACTTTCTAATCATTTTTAGAAAAAGACAGTAGACTATTAACTGGAAAAATAGTTGTATAAAGAAAACACAATCTACTAAAAGACAATGTGTTTATCAGTATTCTTTTGGTGAGAAGTGACTTTAACTCAAATTGGCATAAGGGGGGAAAAGCATTAGCAAAAAGGAAATTATTGAACTTTTATTGAATTCAATAATTATTGAATTATAGAACTGAGAAGTCTAGGGATAGTACTGACTTTAGAGACTTTGACTTTATCTCTTTCATCACTTAGATAATGCTTTTCCTTTCATTCTTTCACTCTTCAGCAAGTTTTTTATATGTGGTGGCAAGATGATACCTTCAAGTTCAAATAAAAGAGAAAATCCCTTTCCCACAAGGTTCAACAAGCTGCCCAGGACTTGTGTTGGCTCTGATTAGCTTGGTTTGGGTCTAGTCCCTGAACCAGCTCCTGAAGGAGTTAGGCCTAGAACTTAGCTTGGACAGGAGTCAAGTTCATCCAAACCATGTGTATTCCCAAGGAAAATTTGGGAATTTTGAAAATATGGCCCCAAAAAAGGAAATGCTATACTGGTAAAGGAACACCAGATGTCCACTACAGTAAGAAAGGAGACAAGAAGACAAAGACAGACAAAATAAATGGACAAAGTAAGTCCAGATAAAGTATGAATCACAAAACTCAGAATGGATTAAAAATCCAACTGTACACCATTCTTTTAGATTCATACCTAACACAGAGGTAGCAGTCAAATAAATAGTAAACAAGAGGAAATCAGGTATAGCAATGTTAATGAGACAAAGAGAATTGAAACCTTTAAAAGAAACTTACCAGTATTTCAGCAGCTGGCCATTAAAATAAGTTACGAACTTTATGCAATACATAAAACAAATCTGATATAAATACAAGGAAAAATTCACAATCCCATAGTCATATAAAAACCAACAAATCAAACAGGCTAAAAAATTCATAAAGAATATAGAATTAGTTAACTTTCATAGAGGTACTCAAAAGTATACTTGGTACCCAACAAATACACATGGAACCATCACAATAAAGTACCTATTTATTAAGGCATGAAGGAAACTGCAACATTTTTTAAAATTACTAGCATATAGGGCACATTTGTTACTTAAAATGTAACCTGAAATTAACAACAACAAAAATGCACATATCTGGAGAGTTAAAAATAAAATTTTGAAAAATTAAATATATCTTAAAATAATTGTTAAGCTAAAGAGAAGATCAAAATACCAATTACAGTTTCTTTTAGAATCAGGCAATGAAAGCATTATATTTATTAAAATCTGTGGGATATGGACAGGGGAAAATTTGTAACCTGTAGACAGAAATAAATGAATTAGGCGATGCATGAAAAAGGATGACAAAATAGACCCAAATAAAGTACATGAAAGGAAGAAGTTCAACAACTGTATTTCAAACAAAAATAAATCTATTAACTTATCCATACATACCCATATTCTGTGCCAAGCACTATTCTAAATATTTTAATTCATAAAACTTCTATTTTGTAGGTGCTGTTATCCCTAGTTTACAGATATTAAAACTGAACTACAGAAGATTAACTTGTCAAATCTACCAACATATATAAAAGAATACATCATCAGTAAGGGGGTTTTATCCCAAGATTGCAACAGTGGTTCAACTTTACAAAATCTGTCATTAACAGATGAAAGGAGTAAAAAAGGAAACAAAATATAAACTGATTCTTTGAAGGCATGTGATAAAATATATCTTCTAGTTTGGAAAAAAATCATAAAACTAAGCAAACTTAAGAGCACCTCCTTAATGGGTAAAGGGTATTAATCCCATGCCCCAGAAACAACCAGCTAAAAATATAATAGAAAAAAAATCCTATTTGTGATATCAACAAAAAAAGTGACTCCAAAATATATGTGAAGAAAATATAAAATTTCACTAAAAGTTATAAAGATCATTCCCCATGTTAAAATTAATTTATTAATTTGATATAATCCCCCCAAATATGTTGTAGAACTTGATCAGCTAATTCTAAAACTCATACTGAACAATAAATACAAAAGACTTGCAGTGAGTTCTGAAAAGAAACAAAGGTATGGTGGGGCACAGGGGACGTGTACTATAAAGCCATAGTAATTAAACTCATTTTAGAATCCATGCCAAAACAGAAGATTTATGCAAAGCAATACAGTATATGATAAAGATAGTGTGTCAAGAAAAGTCTAGTCAGTAAAATGTTGGCTCTCTGGTGGAGTGAAGAAAGTACATATTAAGCTAATATCTGCATGCAAATAAAGAGTTTAAAAGCAAAAAAGTGATGGGAGAAATTTATAGGGAAATTATTTATAGATTTGAGTATATTTTAAAAGTGACAAATTCTATATCACAGTCAAAAGCAAACACATAGGGTTGAATAGTCTTTCATAAATTGGATTCTTCAAAATCAATAGTTAAGAACATGAATATTAACCAATTCTACAACATCAAAAGATAGAAATTTCACCCAGGAAATAACAATGAAAATTCCCACTTCACCAACAGTTAAAACGTAGTAGCCAGATATAACAATTTTAAGTGTTATCTGTACCTAACAACAAAGCCCCAAAATACATGAAACAAAAATTGCCAGACAATTCAACAATTATAGCTGGAGATTTCAACACTCCTCTTACAGTAACTGATAGAACTAGAGACAATCTCTAAGGATACAGAAGACTTGAACAACACAGTCAATGTATTTGATCTAATCAATATATACACTCCACAAAACAGTAGCAAAATACACATTTTTCTCAAATGCACATGGAACTTCTTCAGGAAGGACCATCTGTTAGGTGAATAAAACAAGATTCAGTAAATTCAAATCAAGTATGTTTTCTGACCATTATAGAATAAAATTACAAATCAATAACAGAAGGAAATCTGGGAACCCCAAAATGTTTGGAAATTAAATAACACACTTCTAAAGACGCATGGGTCAAAGAAGACACTGCAGGGAAATTTAATACTATCTTGAAACGAATGAAAATAAAAGAACATATGAAAATGTATGAGGTGCAATTAAAGCGGTGCTTAGAGGAATACTTATGGCCCAGAAAGGTCGAACATCAATAATATAAGCTTCCATCTTAAGAAGCTAGAAAAAGGAAGAGCCAAATAGACCCAAAATAAGTAGAAAGAAGGAAATAACAAAGATCAGAGTAGAAATCCATGAAATAGAAAATAGGAAAATAATATGAAAGAACTGATGAAACCAAAAGTTGGTTCTTTGGAAAGATTTTAAAAGAGATAAAGCTTTAGAAAAAACGAGAGAGAGAGAGAGGAATAAATTAAAATCAGGATGAAAGAGGTTGCATCACTATGGACACTATAGAACTTAATTATAAAGGAATATTATGAACAACTTTATCCCAATAAATTTGACATCTTAGATGACATGGGACAAAATCCTCAAAAAACTCAAATTACCAAAACTGGCTCAAGTAGAAATGGAAAATCAGGATAGACTATATCAAGATACTAAAGTTATTAAGTTTTCCCCAAAAGAAAAGTCCAGGTCCGGATGGTTCCAATGGCAAGTTCTGTCAAATATTTAAGGGAAAAAATAATACCAATCTTTCATTAATACTGTCAGAAAATAATAGTAGGAGGGAACACTTCTAAATTTATTTTAGAAAGCCAATATTACCTTTATACCAAACCCAGACAAAGATCATGAGAAATGAAAACTACAAACCAGTATCCCTCATGAACATCAATATAAAACTTTTCACAAAATATTTATCAAATCCAGCAACATATAAAAAAGATTATACACTCTAAGTGGGGTTTACCTCAGGAATGGAAGGCTGTCTTAACATCTGAAAATCTATTAATGTAATACACCATATTCATATAATAAAGGACAAAAACCACATAATCTCCACAGACACAAAAAAAGCATTTGACAAAATCCAACATCCATTCACAGTAACTCTTACCCCAGTAAGGATAAAAAGGAACTTCCTTAACCTGATAAAAGGCATCTATAATTAACATCATACGTATAGTGAAAAACTGAATGCCTTTCCACTAAGATCAGGAACAAGGCAAGGATGTTTCTGTCCCTCCCCATTTCTACTCAGCACTGTAACTGAGGGTCCTAGCCTGTGCAGTAAGACAAGAAAAAAAACATTAAAAGTGTTCAGATAGATTGGAAAGAAAAAAGTAAATATATTCCTAGATTATATATCCTTTAAGTAGAAAATACAAAGAAATCTGTGTAAACGCTACCAGAACTAATAAATGAGTTAGCGATGTCTCAGAATACAAGCTCAGTATACAAAAATCAGTTGTATTTCCATGTACTAGCAATGAACAATCAAATAGTGAAATTCAAATAAAGAATTCTATTCACAACAGCATCAAAAAGAAAAAATACAATAAATATAACAAAAGAACTATAATACTTGCACGCTGAAAACTGCAAAACAGTGCTGAGAGAAATTAAAGACCCAAATAAATAGAATTAGAAAGCTCAGTATTGTTAAAATGTCAGTTCTCCCCAAATTGATCTACAGATTTAACCCACTCCCTATCAAAATCCCTGCAGGCTTTTGTTATAGAAATTGGCAAACTGATCCTAAAATTTATATAGAAATGCAAGATACCTAGAATAGCCGAACACTTTTTTAAAAGAACAAAGTTGGACTTAGGCTACCTGATTTCAAAACTTACTACAAAGCAAACAACCATCACGGCATTGTAGAATTGCTAAGTATACACAATCAATGAAACACTCTAGAAATAGACCCTCATATACACAGCCAATTAATTTTCAACCAAAGGAGAAAGGGTGGTCTTTTCAGAAATGATGCTGAAATAATTGGATGTCCATATGCAAAAATAAGAACCTCAATCCACATCTCACACCATATACAAAGATAATTATCTCGAGTTCCCTGGTAGTCTAGTGGTTAGGATTTGGCACTTTCACTGCCATGGCCTGAGTTCAATCCCTGGTGGGGGAACTGAGATCCTGCAAGCCGCATGAAGTGCCAAAATAATTATTATTATTATAATTATTAATAAATATTAATTATTATCTCAATAAATTTAAGAGCTGAAACCCTAAAGCTTCTAGAATAAAACATAGAAAAATCTTTGTGACCTTGGGTTAGGCAAAAGCAATAAAAATATTGATGAATTGGACTTCCTTCAAAATTAAAAACTATTGCTCTTCAAAGACACCATTAAGAAAATGAAAAAGACACACTGGGGGAAAACATTTCTAAAACATCCTGATAAAGGATTCTTCCCAGAATATATAAAGAAACTTACAGCTCAATAATAAAACGACAACCTAATTTTTTAAGTGAACAAAAATTTGAATATTTAACTAAATTAGAGGTACAAACAGCAGATAGATATATGAAAAGATGCTTTACATCATTAGACATTAGGAAAATGTAAATTGAAACCACAATGAGATACACTACACAGCCACTAGAACATCTAAAATCACCAGTTGGCAATGATGTGAAGAAGCTGGAACCCTCATATATTGGACTGATGTGGATGTAAAATTATGTAGCCTCTTTAGAAATGTTTGGCAATTTCTTAAAAAGTTAAACATACATTTATCATATGAATCAGCAGTTCCACTCCTAGGAATCTACCCAAGAGAAATGTTTACCCAAGACTTGTACATGAATGTTTACAGCAGCATTATTCTTAGTAGCCCAAAACTGAAAATAATCCAAATATCCACTAAACTGGTGAATTGAGAAACAAAATATAGTATATCCATGTAATGGAGTGCTCTTCAGCAATAAAAACAAAAAAAAGGAATGAACCATTGACAAACACAACATTGATGAACCTCAAGCCAAGTGAAAGAAGCTAGACAAAAAGAGTATATTCCAATCTTGTCTGATTCCATTTATGTAAAATTCTAGAAAATGCATCCTAGGGACTTCCCTGGCAGTCCAGTGGTTAAGACTCCGTGCTCCCAATGCAGGGGACACAGGTTCAATCCCTGGTTGGGGAACTAGGATCCCGCATGCCACACAGCACAGCCAAAATTAAAAAAAAAAAAAAAGCAGGCTTGCCAAAGGGGAAAGGGGCAGGGAGGATGGATTGGGGGGTTTGGGATAAGCAGATACACACTACCGTATGTAGGGTAGATGACCAACAAGGATTTACTGTATGGCATAGGGATCTCCATTCAGTATCTTCTGGTGACCTATAGTGGACAAGAATCTGAAAAAGAATATATATGTATAACTGAATCACTTTGCTGTACACCTGAAGTACACAGTATTGCAAATCAACTATATTTCAATAAAAAAGAAAATATCACAATTTTTAAAAATTTTCTAAAAAATTCTAGAATGACAGAAACCAAATCAGTGGTTAGCTGGGGAGGGCAAAAGTGATTCTAAAGGGGCATAAGGAAACTTTCGTTGGGGGGGGGCGGGGGGGTGGATATTTACATGATCTTGAGGTGTTGGTTTTACAGGTGTATACAAAAGTCAAAACTTATTAATTATACACTTTAAATATGAGCAATTTCTTCTATGTCAAATATACCTCAATAAATAAAAGGAAAGAACTACTAATACATGCAACAACACGGATGAATCTAAAAAATACCATTCTACATGAAAGAAGCCAGACACTAAAGACTACATATTATATGATTCCATTTATATGAAATTTCTAGAAAAGGCAAAATTATAGAGCCAGAAAACAGATCAGTGGTTGCCTAGTTCCAGGATTGAGTACAAAGTGAATGCAAACAAGCACAGGGAGAGGAAAGGCAGATGGAGAGATGAAAGTATTCTACAATTGAATTGTGGTGATGACTGCACAATTACTAAAACACATTAAACACTTAAGATCAGTGAATTCTATGATATGTAAATTAAACTTAAATAAAATATTTGTAAAAAGCAAGCACCCAAAAAAGTTCAGCTTATTAAATTGGCAGGAATTTTTTAAGAGATGGTATGAATTCAGTACGTTTGCATTCCTGCTGTATACTAAGCACTACTGGATATTGGTGAACACAGACAGGATCCCTGCCTTAGCAGGGAAAAACAGGCAGGTACAATTAAAATAAAGTGTCTTAACTGCTCTCTCATAGAAGCAGCACACTGTAGTAACATATTGCTGGTAGAAGCAAATTGGCCCAACCTCCCTGGAAATTAATTTGACAATATGCTGTAAAAGCCTGAATTCATACCCTTTGACTCCCAATTCTAATTCTGGGTATCGATTGTAAATAATCAGAAATTTAGATAGAACTGTTCTATCCAAACAGTTGGCATTGGTCACAGGTAATTATAAAATTAAAAAATTCAAAGCAACTCAAATGCACGATAATAGAATAGTTAAGTAAGTCATGGTATCTATGTGTCATATTTTGCAGACATTTAAATTATGTGTTGCACAAAAATGTAAGAAATCAGGGTTACAAACTTGTGATATAATCTCAATATTAAAAATGTGTATCTATATAAACATGCTAAGTGATAAGGCTCCAAAATATTAACAGTGGTTAACTCTGGGCTGTGGGATTGCAAATACTTTGGTTTTTTATACTGTTCTATAATTTATAATGTTTGTATAATGAACATGTACTACTTTAATAAACAGGAAGAAGTTATTTTTCTCCTTTATCTGTTTACATAGCTGATATGTATTCACTGCAGAACAGTTAGAAATGAAGATAAAAATCTTCACCTAAAATCTACCATCCAGAGATAGCCTGACTTATCATTTGGGAGTATATCCTTCTAGACATTTCTTTGCAAATAGATAAGTAATTTGTTTTACAGAAATGGAACTTTATACTACATATTGTTTTGTAACCTGATTTAGAGGAAGGAGAAAATAGAGATAGCAGGTCTAAACACTTAGAAGTTTATTAGTCTAAAAAGGAGAGAAAATAGATGGCAACTAAAGAGAATAGGTAACTGGCTCAAGCAAAAGTTTTTCTCGAGTTGTGGTAGTGCTCAAAGAAGGTGCCAGTGTGTGTGGAGGGCAGAGAGGGGAAGCAAAGGGATACAGACAGAAATACAGGTGAGGGGTCACGAGAGGAGATGCGGAGACCAGCTGTAGTGAAATTTGACCAGTGCATATGAGAGGCTTCTGCTGGACACCCATCTTCTCATGTTGTGGGAGATAAGATAAGACCTACACAGAGCACATGTGGGTGATGAGATCTCAAGGGGAGAGGAGAAGCCTTACAACAGCCATGGCCTGTAGGGTGAGCACTAGAATGTCAACAAAGGAAAAGAAAGGCCTCTTTATTACAGTTGTTAGTAACTGACTGACATGGTTCAAAAGCAAGGCCAGACCCAGAATTCCAAGGCTACATCACCTAGGGCTTCATCTCAAGAGGAATTACAAATAAATTAGGGTGAGTTTGCCAAATAGAAATTACCAGAATCAAATATTAGAAAGGGAGGAAGCATGGTAGTGCCATGGAAAGAGCATAAGCTTAGGAGCCAGACAGATCTGGTTCTACCTCCCACTCACCAGCTGGGCAGGTTATCTGACTCCTGAGGCTAAGTTTCAGAAGATACCAGCAACCACCTTCCAAGGTGGTTGTGAGAATCAAAGATAATACATATAAACACCTGGCACATCGTAGATACCTGACAAATAATAGCTATTACTGCTCCCTGAAGGAGAAGAGATACAATGTAACATCATGGTTAAAAGCACAGAATTTGGATTTAGACAAATTTAGTTGCACAGAATTTGGATTTAGACAAATTTAGTTAACTTCAAAGCCTTGCTCTATCAATCACTAGAGCAAGCCTCAGCATCCCCTATACAATGAGGATACCACCTGCCACACCAAGCTGTTTCTGGATTAAATAAGACAATGTACATAATGTATTATGCCCTTAGGCATAGTGCCTATGTAATCAATAAACAATGGCTATTATTACTACCACTTCTGTGATCTTGGCCACATTACATAACCTCTCTGAATTATAATTTAGTCAGGTATTACATTAGCATTCCACTGTCTACCTTGTTCCCTTCATTCCCAGGGCACAGAACATGGCACACAGTTGGCAACAGTAAATATCTGTTGCATGAACAACAGGACTGTACTGAGAATTAAAGATAATGTATATAACGTATCTAACAGTGTCTGGCATATAAATCCTGGGAAAAATGGACCTATTTGTGTTTCCACTGGAACATGGGCTCCTTCAGGGCAGAGCACCTTGTTTTATTCATCTTGTAATACCAGCACCTGGCAAACTGTTAGGGATGTAGGAGATCCTCAGCAAATGTTTACTGAGTGGCACAGAAGGCAGCAGTAACCTGGCAGCCACCCTCACTACAAGGATAACGCAGGAGCCCAAACAACTTGACCCTCCAAAATCAACTTGAAATTCTCTATCTACTTTACCATCTAACATCATAGGTCACCTCTGGGCCAAGTGCCTGTACCTCCTGATTCAAGGCTCGTACTTAGGTAATGCCTTCAATAAGCAACCTAGTAATTAAAAAATAATAAGTAATCTGGTAATGACTCCATATTTCAGTGAGGTGAAAGAGGGTAAATGGTCTCCATAAGTATGAGTTTGCAAACATTGTGAAGTATCCCATCTAGCATCAAAGTAATGAACGGTCATAGGGGAAGCCAGGGTACCAGTTACATATACCTAGTCAATTAAATGACCATGACTATGTGTCACCTATATGAAGACAACAGGTTATGACACCAAACTTATAGTTAACATTCTTATGGTTTCTGCAATAAAGTTTAAAACTCCACAAAAACTGTGAAAAGCAGGCTAAAGGGTCCTCTATGTTGCTATCTTAAGAAAACGCAGCCTGTAATAATTAGAAACAAGATTCTCTGCCAATCTGACAAATACTTGATTACTTCAGATTTTTAGTTAAGAGTCTTTTACATTATCTCAAAAATACTTTCTTACCGGATATTCTGGTGTTTCACCAACAGCTTTACATTTGATTAACTTAAACACAATTTTCTTTTTCATTCTGAGAGTCATTATCTGATTAGTAGAGAAAGATAAGCTTACTGCAGAAAAATTGCAAAATATAAAGAGATTAAAATCATCCTCGGTTCAGTCATCCAGAGGTAAACATTATTTATACTTTGGTATATTTCTTTTTGATGCTTAATGTTACTAGTGTATTCAAAAACATGACTTTTAATGCTTCAGAGTATTCTCTCAAGCAATAACACATCCATTTTCCCTATCATCGGACATTTAGATAATTTAGAAGAACTGTTTTCTACTGAATGTTTTTAAAGGTGGATTTCTCCTTTATACTAAATATAAACATGTACTGACTTACACCTTGTATGAGATCTACATTTACTTCATTCAGCACTGGAAAATAAGACACTGTAGGCAAAGAAGGCCCATCAGAAACCCACTGGAGCAGTCCTCCAGGAATGTATGCTATTGAGAGTCAAGTCTGGGGTAAGGGGCTGTATGGAGCCTGGCTGTCCTGAGTGAGGTGGGAGAATTTAGCAGAAGAGCAGGGATCGTGGCGGGTGGGGTACGTGTGTGTATACATTGGGGCATGAGTTATAATCTTACAAGTCCAATAGTTCTGAGTCATTATTTTATAATCTAAAATTTATTCTAAAATTTTTATACTATCTACATCCAAAATAAATAAGAATTAATAACTGATGACTCATGACCCTAGAACTGCAAGAGATCCTCAGCCATCAAAAATGTAGTATCAGGACTTCCCTGGTGGTCCAGTGGTAAAGAATCCGCTTTCCAATGCAGGGGACGCGGGTTTGATCCCTGGTCGGGGAACTAAGATCCCACATGCTGCGGGGCAACTAATCCCACGCGCCACAACTACTGAGCTCGCGTGCCTCAACAAGAGAGCCCACACGCCCTGGAGCCCACATGCCACAACTAGAGAGAGGAAACCCGGGTGCCACAACGAAGAGCCCACACCTCAATGAAAGATCCCGCACGAAGACCCCCCGTGCCGCAACTAAGACCTGACGCAGCCAAAAATAAAGAAAATAAATGAAGTAGGATCAACTTTCTGAGGCAGGGAAGGAGGTGGTACATATTAAGAAATTTTAACAAAAGTTGAAGCAAAAGATTTTCTATAATAGTTACTGAATGGGTCAATAAGGAAATTCTCTGAACCAAATATCTAACTTCTAAAGTACTGATATTTCAGGTAATGCATTTTATATAAATGACTTAGGTTATCTGTTCTTAAAAGTATAAAGGTAAAATTCATCCACTCCTATTTCTAAAGTGTTATAGACTCCAATTCAGAGAACTATTTAACAGTTTATTTTATACATATAGCCAGCATATATCTTAGATTTCCTCAGATAAGCCCTGAATCAAATATTCTATCCCTTTGCCCCTGTAGTCAGAATCCCAGAAGTGGAATCAAACCACAACTCCCAGACAACACCCTGAAACTGCATACAAATTCTTTGTCAGACCACATATGTGCCAGTCATTATTTCTGCTCATTCCAGCTATTATACTTCCATCCCAGGAATCTGCAGAACTAGCCCTAATACTTTTGCCCAGAAATTGCTCATCTGAAAGGGGAAACTTACTTAGGGAAACAGGTTTCTAAAGGCTATCATATTGCTGGCAAAAATATGATATTTGGTATTTTGCAAATTGCAAAAGTATATGAACCATCATTTTCCCTTATGCTAACTATGAAGTTACTAGTAGTTGCTACTATGTTACTACTAAGTTAAAGAATTTGTTCTCAATTTGATATCTAGGGTTTCTTAGTGAACTGTTTGTGAACTCTGTGAGTTCTGCTTTAAAGCTCTGACCACTCTACTCATTTAAAAATGGCCAATTAACAGAGAATACCTCATAAAATAATTTCATTTGAGCCCAGAGGAATCCCAGTGACCTACGAGTAAACCTGGAAGTGGTCATTTAGAAGGAATCAGTAAACATTCTCTCTCCCTCAGGAATTCCTGGAGAGCAGGATAAAGATTAAGGCTCTTGCAGTTCTGACTTTAGTGACTTCAAGGTGACTTCTGCACCCTCACCATTTTACTGACTCCAGCCTTCCCCAACAACTCAACACATAGTTTTACAAAAGCATTAGGACATCATTTTTCATTCAACAGTACATTTTAAGCACCTAGCACCAGGCACTAGACTATATAGCCCAAGAAAATTAGTGAGTTATAAAATGGACACTTTACAGTTGAGTAGGGATGACATTAATTATACAGTTATGAAAGAAATAAACAGGGTAAACCGATAATGGAGACAGGCTTGCAACTTAGGATGCTGAGGGAAGAAGAATCTCCTAGGGAGGTGATGAGAACCTAAAATTTGAGAAGGAAAGTTATACAAAAAGCAGGGAGCAAAAATGTTCTAGGCAGAGGGAAAAATATAAGCAATGGCTCTGAGGCAGGAAACTGTGTTGAGGACATTTTAAAAGGCCAGTGTAGCTGGAGTATAGTGAGCAACAGAGGGAAATGTGGCTGGAAAGATTAGCAGGGGCCAGATCATGCAGGGCCTAGAGGAGAAACTGAAAAAAGTTAAACAAGGTAGTAGCGTAACCCCACTTGTGTTTTTTGAAGATTACTCCGCTACATTGGTAGAGGGGCAATAGAGGCAGGAAGACAAATAAGGAGGCCATTACAGACATCTAAATAAGAGATGGTGGAAGCTCAGGCACTGGGAATCAAGAACCTTTTAAATGACATCTCAGATTAAAAGATGAGCACAAGTTAACCAAAGGGGGAAGGGCACTGCAGGCCACTGAAAAACAGGTATTGTACCGTGGCATTAGGTCCCAAGACCTATTCTGACACTGTAAACAGTCTGGTATGGCAAAAGCAAAGGGTATGTGATAGAAGCGAAGGCAAGAAGACCAAGTGTTAGAAAACTATTGCAATAATCCAAGCAAGAAAGTATAGCATCCTGAACTAAATCAGCAGCAATGGAGAGGAAGAAGCAGGACTGCATCCATGTGGTATTGAAAGTGGTAGGAGAGAGTGGCTGGATTTGAAGAGGGAAGGGGAAAGGCAGGAAGAGGAGCTTGGAATAACAAGGTTTATGGCTTTGAGTAGGTAGATTATGGTGCTATTTGGTAAAATAGGGAGAACCAGGGGTATGGGAAGGACGAGTCCAGGTTTGTACACGCTGCCATATGGGAAGAGCCACATAATAGACAGCTGGATATGTGGCAGTCTCCAACTTAGAAAGAGGCTGAGGCTAGACATGTACATTTAGAAACCACAGGTGAACAAGTGGTGGATAAAGCCATAGAAAGACTGATTCCTCAGGGAAGTAGAAAATGAGAAGAGCTTAGTCCAGAATGCTGGGATGCACTAACCGTAATGGGGCAAGAGTTAGAGCAGGGTTTCTCAACAACAGCACTGATATTTTAAGCTGGGTAATTCTGTTGTGAGGCACTTTCTGTCACACTGTAAGATGTTTAGCAACACACCTGGACTCTACCCACTAGATGCCAATAGGACCTACCCAGTTGGGACAATCAAATATGGCTCCAGACACTGCCAAAAGCCCCCCGGAGTGGGGGGAAGCACCGCCAGCTGAGAACTACTGAGTTAGGGTAAAAGGACTCACCAGGGCATTGACAAGAGGTTCTGAATGAGCTCCCTCCAACTTAAGATTCCTCCAAAGTCTCTGTGTATATTACTGCTCTTGGTGCCTTGAAAGTACAAAAGAAATGCAGGTGACATTCTACTACATCCAACCCACAAAGCATTGGAATACTTTTAGGTACTAGACTGGATCAAATCCATTGCTGGAAATCCCATTTCTGTATGAGGCTACAGTGGGGGGAAAATACATACTCTTTTGTAAAAGATTTTTTATTCACAAATTACAAAAAAAACTGTGACCCTGCCCCCCAGTATAGGATGAGGTGTCACCATCCTGCTTCAGTAAGCCCCAGCACTTCTCCATCACGAGAATAATATGTGATATTTTCCAAGAGTTTATGATGTGTAGGCCCTCTCACCTAATCTCTTTTCAACCCTTATAAGGGGTAGGAACTGCTATTAGTCGAGGAGGCTGATGCAGGGGGGTTAAGTTACATGCCCAAAGTCATATTAAGTGACCTGAGATTAGAACTCAACTTCCAAAGTCCATGCTCTAAGGCTAAACCACTTAGCCACTATTCCAGATGACCTCCATTAGGCTACAAGCTTTGTGAGGAAGGGGCTGGTTGGTCTTTTTCACCATTGTATCCCTAGCATTTGGCTCATGCTTAGCAACAGGAGCTCAAATAGTTACTGTGAATGAGTCTCAGTTCAGACTTCACTCTTTAATCCATTCCCAGATCTGCATTGAGAGCTCACAGACAGCAAGTTTGGTTACCAAAAGGAAGAAAATGCCTTCCATTCTGACAGGAAGTAAGCAGCCAGTGTCTGACACTGCATTTCTAGAATTAACTTTTCTTTGAGAGTTTTTCCGCCCAGAAATGAAGCCTCTACCATCAACCCTGCTTCAGTTGCATTAAAGCAAACTTACTCTCCTTATTGCCTCCTTATTCAACATACACCATAACTGGCGTATAACTATTGAGGCCTCAAGGAGATGGGGGAGAAGTGGAAACAGAAATTAAGTATGGAATATTTTTGCAAAATGACAGTTAAGTAATTTCTGACAGGATCATAAATGGTACTCAGGGCAACGTTTTCCAAACATCAGATAAGCTTTTTAATAAAAATGTATTATTCTCTGCTCTCTATGAATAGGTGCCACCTACTAGGTATTCCTGCCTCAGCATATTTTTCATCACCAGGCAGTCTTGGAACCTTTTTTAATAAAAGGACTATATATCCAGAAATTTCTGCACAGATGAAGCAGCCATCATTCTGAGATAAAATATTTTGTCATCCCTACCTGGAATAGCCAGGAGGGGTGGCCTGGAGGATATGGAACTCAGGAAATACAAGTAACCTCTAAAGAGGGAATATGCTGTGGAGTTCTGCAAAGAATGGAGGGAAACCCATGAGTGGACTTTAATCTGCTCTATGTACACACAGATATACATCTTCAACGTACTTCTTGGAAGCCATGGAAGCTATAAAACTGTTTGAGAGAAAGTTCCCCACTCCGCATGGAAGCCACTTCAATGAAAGCATTCATGTAAAATTCATACTTTCCAGACCTCATACCCTCCCTAACCTAGCTTCATCCATAATGCTCTCATTCCCATCAAAGCCTCTAGGGAAGGCTTGATTCAGCCCGTTTTCAACATAAGTAACAGGGAAGGGAGAAGAATGTGTTTTCTGTTCCAGAGCACTGTCCCCTCCAGGGTGGCTCAGTTGTTCACAGCTACCATTTAGCAACTCAGGGTATTTCTGCTAGCTGGTCTTGTCTCTAGTTTGCTATACTGACTTCTACCCAAACATTAAAACTTTCTTTTAAAAAAATCAGTAACTCACTTTTGCTGTTCTTTCAGCTCCTTTGAAGATTATGAAACAGAGGAACCTGCCTCTCCCTCTGAAATTGGAAACAAAGGCAATAAAATAGTGACCTCAAGCCTTTCAGAGAAATGTGGAAAGCTTCAGTCGGTGGATGAAGAATAGCTGCCAATGTCTACATGAAAGGGAGATATGTATTTTAAATGTTTTTTTCTTGTGAAGAGATGCTGTAGTTTGCATATTGCTTTTTAAAGGCTTTGATTTCTACAAGTGCGTTATCTGCAGCACTAGGAATTTTTTTAACGTTTTTGAGCAATAGCTCTGGATACACATACCCAGTTTGGGAGACTCCTCCAATTTGCCTCAAACCTCTTACAGAGCTTTTCCTCAGAAGCAAGTAAGATATACATCACCTTCCAACGTCTGTGAATCAGCACTCTTCACCCCTGAATGTACCAAGGATCTCTTGGGGACAGTGCCAAGCACAGTTCTCTGCACAAAAGCAGGAGTTGCCTCTGTTGTCCAGCATCCCTGAGGCCCATCAGGGCTCCTATGGAGCCCAGAAGAAACCTTCACTTGCAGAAAACTTGAGTCAAAAAATTCTGGAACTTGAAAAAGCAGTCAGGGCCTCCAGAACTGGATTAGCCCTGGTAATAAAAGCACTGCCAAAACATCTCAGAGACTTCTTTTAATTGTATGTGTACTGGTGTTCAAAGATCTTGAACTTAATCTAATTTCACAATGACCTGCCAAACTGCTAGTCACTTTACATCCTCAGGTATTGTAACCACTGGGCCTTCCAACCTTGCTGGCAAGCTCTAAATAATCCCTCCCCATCCTGACTGTGGATCTTATATAAAATCTGAAGAAAAACTTGTTAACTGAAGACACGTACAGAATATGACTCACACTTGGGGGGGGGAAGTTTCCTTTTAACTCATCTAACATTTGTAGAGAATTATTGAGTGATTAATCTAAAAATTAGTTGATGTCCCATCTATACTTCATATCAGAAGACCTACTTGAAGACTTAAATAATTATATATGAAAATTCTTACTAGACATATTCATCACTAAATATTAGACTAGGCCAACAGTAAAGGCCTCAATCTAAACATTATTCCTTAACTTCATGTTGAAAAGAAACTATTTCAAATATTGCATCCACTTCAGTATTTATCACAAAAATGGAAGAAAACAGTGATGCCACCCATAAAGGAAAGCAACTTCATGTTTACTATAGTGGTAGATGTAGTCAACACAGAATACATTTTTCAGCAAGCCACAATGCAGCCAAGCCCCGCAATACTGTTGAAGATAAAATTGAAAATAAACTATTAAAAAGGATGGAAATTTGACACTATAAAAGAAACCCCCAAGAAACTTTTTAATATCCACTTCTGTCAAAGTCATCAAGTTTTCTCCTGGATTTTTTGTTTTAACCTCAAGTCCTAAATGTCAGAGTAGCTTCCTTTGCACCCCACATTGGCTCCCTTGCTGGTGTGATGGCCAGACTTTGAAACAATCAAACCTTGGGCTGTGGTAGGCAAAATGTGGAGAAAAGGAGAATTTAGGAAATGCACCATCAACTAGTATAGTTATTAATAGAGTTAGCAATCCTTCCTGTCAGTATCCTCCCAGTTTCCTGTTATTTTACCTTCATGATCAGAACTGACCTTCCATTTAACTATTACAGAAAGTATTAAAAGTTAGTTTCTAACAGTTCACAAAGAATAAATAAAAGCTTAAAAGTGACTAAATTTTTTGGAAACACTACAAAAAATAATCTAAACACACTGGTAAATTAGTAGGATTAAAAGTGTTTATGTGGTACATGAAATTTACCGTCTATCCCATCCAACCTTTACCAGGGAACAAAAGCAACTTTACATTTTCAGATAAAAATGCTAAAAAGGTAAATTTTGTTAGAAGCCAGATATGGTTTAAAGGTTTTATTAGCCATAATGATCTAAACTATTTCTAAGACTCAGCAAAAATTCAGTTTTCCAATATACATTTGATTTTGGTTTTTTTACTACATAGCTGTACTTGACCTTGTTTCTACTTACTGAAGTCCTCTTTCACTTTGGTCAATAATTGGTTTCAAAAGTCTACAGTTATTATAAAAGTACAGCTAACAATATCATTCCACTTAAGATAGTGCTTTTAATTTAGGTTACCCAAAGTATCACATTTTCAGACGTAAAAATGTGTTTCACTGTACTCCCTTCTTAGTATTGAATGTAAGAAATGTGAATTCTGAGGAACTAAGATAGTATATATTTGACTTTCTGGTAAAGATCATGCAGAATATAATCATTACTGCCCAACTGGAAATTTCAAGTTATTACAATATCCAAGACTCTTGATAAAAGTTAAATTGAGGGTATGATCTTAATGCTAGTCAATGAAAAATGAGTTTCATAGCATAACATTGCCAAGGTAATCGAACTAATGAAATTCTGTATATTTTCCCTGCATCTTATCTATGTCATTGTGTACTGTTCAAAGTGTTTATAAAACTCTAGATTGATCAAATGAGAGAAGTCATTTGCTCAACTTTTGGAAATGTTATGGTGTGTTTGGGTGGAGAAGCCTGCATGATTTAACTTTTGTTTTTGTTTTTCCCTTTTTGCAAAACTAAATAAAGTTGTCAAATATGAACTAAGATAATCACTACACACTTTTGGTTTTAATCACACTTGCAATTCATTTTTATGTTTGAAAGAGTAGCATTAGAAACAAACTTGAGTTTCAAAGAGAATAACTCTTTGAACCCCTGGGAAAACTTTATAAAGAAAGATCTGGGGGCTTCCCTGGTGGCGCAGTGGTTGAGAGTCTGCCTGCCAGTGCAGGGAACACAGGTTCGAGCCCTGGTTTGGGAGGATCCCACATGCCGCGGAGCGGCTGGGCCCGTGAGCCACAATTACTGAGCCTGCGTGTCTGGAGCCTGTGCTCCGCAATGGGAAAGGCCGCGATAGTGAGAGGCCCGCGCACCGTGATGAAGAATGGCCCCCACTTGCCACAACTAGAGAAGGCCCTCACGCAGAAACGAAGACCCAACACAGCTATAAATAAATAAAATTTAAAAAAAAAAATTCACTTTAAGAAAGATCTGGAAGGATAACACCTCATAATGAAAAGTGATTTCCTCTGGGGATAGGAATTTGGGTTTGGAAGTGAGAAGTTCACAGGGATCAAAGGAGACTTTAAGCCTTATATATAGTATATTCTTTTAAAAGAATATGTAATTGTTATTTGGATACCTAAAACTTAATTTTTTAAAAATGAGGGAGAAAAAGTACCATCCACACATTAGATTCCCATTCTATACTTTGAACTTAGTATTTTCTAAAGCATTTTATATTTGTTGCCTATGATATGGGAAAAGAAATTTTACTTTTCATCGGTTGTTAAACTTTTACTTTTCTTCGGCGAGGTCACCAACGAGTTATTTTAAGAAAACTAAGAACAGAGTGAAGGAATTCTTTATCCTAGAACTGTATTACATCTCTGCTTAGAGATGTAGACCTATGGAAACTAATCAAAAAGATTAGCTCTAAAACTGTCAGCTTTAAAACTTCTGTCACCTAAGGTGAAAGATCATTGGATCATTTATGGTAATTACAAGGACTCAAAAGAACAAGTGAAGATGAGTCATATTAAATGCTGTTATTGTTTTGGTGGTTTCAAATCCTGTTGAAGTAAATCCAGTTACTTCAGTAATAATTTCTCAATCATCCCTTGTTAGCCATTGGTCAGCATTCCTAAAATAACTCACGGTATAAAGAAAAACAACGCAAAAATCAAGGCACTGTAATTAATACTCTTCCCCAAATGCATATAATACAGGCCATTCAGAGCGTGCTATCCCAAACTCCTCAGTATTCTACAACATAGAATTATAAAACTAACATTTATTGATAGATTTAAGGTGTAATACAGGTTTCCAAAAGTGTGGCAGTGAGAATACCAGCATAAAAAAGAGAAACTTGTGCTAAAAAAAACCTGAATTCATCATTGGCAATATTACATAACAATCAAGGCCCTCACATACTAATGATTTTCACTTTATCTATATTGCCAACCTCCCATGCATCAAAAAACACAAAACTAAGATTATCAAACTTGGGAATCAATAAAGTACTCAAGGAATTTTAAAATCATAATATTAGGAAAATTTGGGAGATTTGCAAAATTTATCCTAATCATCCATGTGTACAATCTCATTTCTAGTCATCTTTGCAGTGATCATTAGTGAATAAAGAACAGATTTACAAGTTTATATAGCAGGGCATCTGCGTCCAACACAAAATTGTTACAAACTTTAGGCAAATACATGTTTCATAAGACACTGCTAACACTTAGAGGAATTAAATAAAATTCCGAAACTTGGAAAGCAAATAAAGACAAGACAACTAAGAAGCATTTTCCACCATTTACTCTTGTTATCAAAAATAGTTCAACTCTTCTCGCAAAACAAAAACAAAATAGTACATACTGGACACATACATCACATTTTTCTTCCTATGGCTTTAGCCCACCCCCACCCACCAAAAGAGACAAAAAAAAAAAAAAAACCCAACAACAACAACAAAAACAACTCTACCTGACCACATTCACAGAAAATGACACCAGGATACACTACAAAACAGAAGGTGTCATCTGCTCTGTGTCCAAAGGTTTCTTCTCCATGTCTTGTACTAGGTGAGTAACCATCATTGAACATGCTGTGTGCCAAATCAAAACATAACTTCAACATATGTCAGATCTCAGGAGAGATGGTGAACGTAGTAGAAACTGAAAATTTTCCAGCAGTATTTTTCTTTAAATAAGCACTGTCAAAGCAGCAACTCTTCTTTTAAATCATAAGGTCATTTCTTTACAACCTAGTCAGTCCTTGTTTTATTTGGGCTGTGCTCTTTCAAGCAACTGACTAGATTTCCCTTCAACAGAATGTTGTGACTCACTTATCTCCCCCATAAAAATTACAGGGAAGAAGTGCATTTAAACTGAAACATAGTTTGTGCTTTACATGCAACAGAGTATTCTAAAGAATATCCTCCTAGCTTCAAACCCAACTAAACGCACAGGCTTCATAAAAAGGCATTTTTATTAGGCCTCTATAAAGAAGTCTCCACAATGAATAGCACCCTAAAAAAACAAAAAAGGAAAGAAAGAAAAAAGCATATTCAAAATAAAGTCTGTGGCAAACAGAGGAAACGAAAATCACTTTAAAGTGGCCAATGGCAATAGGTATAATGCATAAATCTGAGTAACTTTTGGAGCATTATTCTAAAATTATTTTAAATAAATCCCAATTTCTAAATAAAACATTTAAATAATTTTTTAAAAATTTCTGTCACATACCATAGTCTAAATTCAATTACCTTCAGAATAGAACTGTTCTCCACTTCATTTATCTTATTAGAACATTGCTCAAAGTGAAGGATTTGTTTTTTTCCCTAGAAATGAGTCAGACTTAACTAAAAATGGGGATCAACTCAGAAGAGTTTTGTGGCATAAACAGCTAAAAACATCTGCAGTCTGACAGAATTTCAGTTTGTTCACTTTTAAAAGACAGATTTCTTCAACATTCTGAGGGGCAATTTTTCTTTCATAATACTGCTGATTTAAGAACTGCTACATACACCAGTAGCCAATTTTCATGATTAGAAATGGTATTATGTCAGCACAAAGGTTGAGCTGGACACATCAGCTTTTCAACAGGAGAAACATCAATGGCATCTGAAGGTAGCACTGAGTCTCCTGAACAAACTAATGGTTACTTTTTCACAAAATATGAGCACAATCTTCATGGACTGACTAGATACCACTTCCTTACATTTAATCATAAACTTTGATTATGCACAAAGCATGACCATAAACAGTGAGGTTAATGTTATTTTCCTTGCCAAAGTTCGTTTTGTATAAATCAGTTGCATCAGCATTTGTTCTCAAACTATGAGGTTCTGTAAGAACTAAGGACATATAGTTGTAGGGTTACTCCTCCATTATCTGCAAACTATTTCCCCGACACTAACACATATAACTTAGCAATGAAAACACTTGATACAAGTGATCTATATGCAGGAGCTCCGGCAAGTTAAACCAACAAAACCATAGCTGCCGTAAAACTGTAGCTATTTCCCTACCAGAGGTAGGTTTAAAGACCCACCGATTTAACAGTCGAATCTCATGTCTATAGCTTCATCCAAACTTTTATCATCATGTGTACTGGCAGCTAAAAACGTTGTTACTGGGGACCCTGTGACATTAATTACACTGGTGCTGGTACTAGCATTGCGCACAGCAATGCTAGTCACGTTAATGCCCAAAGTGAGCCTGGTCTGCTCCAAGGCCTTTTCTGGCACAGCAAATGCCTCCAGCTTCTTCTCCCCATTGGCCATATAGGAGTTTTGGCAGCCACGACATATACAATCTAAGCAGGCTTTGCGGTTAGAGTAGCAAGGGCAGCGTTGGCCGCGGCATGTAAGAACACTTGGATTTTGAGTAGCACGCCCACATTTACACCCTTTCTTTTCCTGGGGTTTTTTATACACAGTCTTGGTAGGACTTCCTGGCATAAAATGATGACTAGGAATCTTTTCCTTTACTGTTTTGTCTTTTTTAAGAATACCTGGCTTGGTTTTAGAGTGAGATTTCTTGGATCCATGTTCATGACTCTTTTTCATGCTTTTAGCAGATAAAAGTACAGTTTTGCTGATTTTGGGTGTTGTGCCTCCATTGGGAACAGTTGCTATAGGTTGAAGAGAAATTTTGCTCTCCCGTTTCACTGTCACAGGAGCAGATGCCCCCAATGTTGGGCCTCGGATAATGGTAGAAATTGGAAGTGGCTGAACTTTCTCACTGTCGCTTTCTGATCTGGATCGTTTTCTATTCAATTTTGCTACCTTCGGAGTTGCTGCTGTACATGATAACCCATGAAGTGCAGGACTGGTGGACATAAAAACATTATGGCTAAGAGACTGGGAAGAAAGCTGCAGAAAAGGTCCATTGGATACAGTGGCTTCCAAGTTGGGCTGCAAATTAGGGCAACAGACTTCTGTGTTTGAAACAGTTTCTAAGCTGCGGAGTACTTCCTCAACACTCAGTAACAAAGAGTCACCAGGTTTTATATCTTCACTGAAACTGCAAATATCAATGCCTGTGGAGCATAAGTCAGTGGCTACCGTGTCACAGACAGGTGGCAAACTGTCAGACAGATCCTCAGTTTTTATGTCAACAGTGTTACATACATCAATTGTATTTGAATGTTCAGGTGAAGGAATATTTATACCAAATCTATCTATTGAAAGCCCATTATAAGTAGGCAAACCATTGATAACAGAACTGCCAATAGCAATGCTGAGGGTGCTTTCAGATACTGGAGATAAACTAGCTTGAGGATCAGTTGTGGGTTCTGAGGTCGAAGGTAAAGGGGAATGTGTCAAACACAAAGTAAAGGATGAATCTGAGGGTTTTTCCGTCTCCTCACAAAACAATGATCCATCATTAAGCAAAGCCAAAATATCAGAAGAACAGTCGACTGCTTCTATTATATCCCGTGCCAATGTAGTCTGTGTTATATATTCACAGAGTTTTTTGTAGCAGTTCACTAGGATGCTTAACTGCTTGTTTTCCTCAAACTGCTCATAGTCTTTGCACCAGCTACATGAAGGCTTCATCATCATTTTCTTGCCTTTACAACTTTTGCAGACATAGTGTTGGCAGGTGGAGTTGGTGGGTGCAATAGGATCTTGTAGCAAATGTCCTAAGAAGGAAAAAGGAGGAAAGCAAAGATTTTAGTAAAATAAATTTATAATTTCATATACTGAAGTTGAGATTATAAGTAATCTATTAAAGTTAAGATGGATTAAACTCACCAGACCAGATAACAAAACATGTATCTTACAGGAAACAGAAAAATACTCAATAGCTCACTTCACTTCCATGCCATATTCCCCATTCCTTTATCTCAAACAGAATCTTCCTCAGTCTGCGTTTCTCCCCCAAATCAGTATGTTCTGGTCCACTTTCTTATTCTCTTCTCCAAAGGCTAGAAAGAGGTGGTGATCAGTCACTAAAAGCACAAACTAGGCTTAAAACCCTTGGGACCTCAACCTAACCCAACTGTTGGTAATGCCACAACATACTGAGCACAGTCATACTGTTTATTTTGTGTTAGACATGGGAAAAAGATAAGAGCAAGAGAGAGTTAGTCCCTGCCCCCATTAAACATCCTTTGACGGCATTAATCATTTAGTACAATGGCATCTTCACAGAAAAAAGTACAATTTCAAACCATTTCATTGTATATACCAGTCATAAACTAAGAGAAGACCAAAATATAGTTATGATGGAAAAGAACTATATTCATTTATTAAAAAAGGAAATATTACTAAATTCTTTTATAGAAAATCAAAATACAATGACAATGGAAAGAAGTGTTTAAATGTAGTTAAAAAAAAAAAAACAGAGTATAATACTGGGCTCAAAGTCTTCTGACAGAATACACAATGACCGTGGTCATGAACCACAAGTATCCAAAGTATAGCAATATAGTATAAAAGTGAAAGTGATCCCCCAACTTGATATAACTCCTAAACTATAAATGATCTATACATATGAATTAAAAAGGAGAAAACAACTAGCTCCCCAAAGAAGCAACTGCTCATTGGTTCCCAATTCAGGACAAATAGTAATTAACTCAAAGCAGCACCTGTTTTCTTATATACATTACATAATTTAAGACTGGGACAGAAAGTACTTCTGGTTATAGCTAGTGAAATCAGCAAACCCTCTCCCTTAAAAGCAACTATAAACCTGAAAATTTTTGACAAAGAGTCGTTTTCACAACCAAACACATAAAACCATCTGAGAAGCATTTATGTTTGAAAAACTGATTTCAGGTAAGGACAGTGGGAATCTGTGGTGTTCTGTTCCAGGGCTACCCAGGTTCTACCCTACCACCCAGCTCTATCAGTGTTACCCTGTGAGAACCGGAAGCTGCTGTGATGGAAGGGGACTCATTCCACTTAGTACAGAAGACAATGCATAAACATGGAGGCATTATCACTGGAAGTGACTTGTCAGAAGCTGACCAGTTGGGGAGGACAAACGGCTCAGCTCTTACTAGCCTGAGGTTACACAAGCTCAGGTTAGACAGAGAGGCCTCACACAAGATGGCAATTTTCCCCTAAGTTGATCTATAAATTCAATATAATCCCTTTGAGAATCCCACGTGGCTTTTTATTTTTTAAGAAATTAACAGAATGATTCCAAAATTCATATGGAATCACAGAGGACCTGGGACAGCCAAAACAATGTTGAAAAAGAACAAAAAAGTTGGAGGACTTACACTACTAACTTTACAATCTTCCATAACCATAGTAATCAAGACAGTATGGTAATAGCAAAAGGATAGGTATATAAATCAATAGATCAGAATAGAGAGTCCAGAAAGAAATTTACATTTATGGTCAACTGATCCATTTGACAAGATTGTCCAAATAATTCAACAGGGGAAAAGAGTATTTTCAACACACTGTGTGAGACACTTTGATATCCCAATGCCAAAAAATAAACATATACAATATACACAAATAGTAACTCAAAGTAGATCATACACATACAAATCTAAGAGCTAAAATTCAGAAGCAAAGCAAAATGCAGGAAAAAACCATGACTTTGGGCTGGGCAGTATTAGATGCATCATCAAATGCACAAAAGGGGAAGAAAATTGTAAAATGGATATTCACAAAATAAAAAACTTGTGCTTCAAAAGTCACCATTAAGAAAATGAGAAGATAATCCATGGACTGAGAAAAAATATTTGCAAACTGTATATCTGATAAAGGGCTTACAACATGATACATTAAAAACACTTTATGCAAATCAATAAAAAGACAACTCAATTTAAAAATTGAACAAAAGATTTGAATAAACATTCCACCGAAGAAAATATATAATAAGCACATGAAAATATGCCAGTATAATTAGTTATTAAGGAAAGTGAAACTATGGCATACTGCTACACACCTACTAGTACGGATAAACTCAAAATGAGGGATAATACCAAGAGTTGGCAAAAATGTGGAGAAATCAGAACCCTTCTATATTACTGGTGGGAATAGAAAATGGAAAATCACACCGGGAAACAGTTTGGTAGTTTCTTTAAAAGTTAAACAGGGCTTCCCTGGTGGCGCAGTGGTTAAGAATACGCCTACCAATGCAGGGGACACTGGTTTGAGCCCTGGTCCGGGAAGATCCCACGTGCCGCAGAGCAACTAAGCCCGTGAGCCATAACTACTGAGCCTGGGTGCCACAACTACTGAAGCCTGCGTGCCTAGAGCTCCTGCTCCACAACAAGAGAAGCCACCGCAATGAGAAGCCCGTGCATCGCAACAAAGAGTAGCCCCGCTCGCCACAACCAGAGAAAGCCCACGCACAGCAACAAAGACCCAATGCAGCCAAAAATAAATAAATTTATTTTTTTTAAAAGTTAAACATTTACCATACAAACCAGCAACTCTACTCCTAGGAGCCTATTTGAAGACAAATGAAAATATACATCCATATAAAGAGATGTTTGTGAATATGCATAGCAGCATTACTCAGACAAAAACAATCCAAATGTCCATCAACTAGTGAATAAACAAAATGTAGTATATTCATACAAAAGAATACTGCTCAGCAATTAAAAGAACTATTGGTACAAGCCAAATCATGATGAAGTGCAGAAACACTGTGTTAAGTGAAAAGCCAGATGCAAAAGAGTACATTATTGTATTATCCCATTTATATAAAATGTCTAAAAATGACAGAAAAGCAGAAATAGTGATTGCCTAGGTCTGGGGGCAGGAGCATGGGTTAATTGTAAATGGGCACAATGGAACTTTTGGGGGGTGATTAAAATGTTCTAACATCATATCGTGCTGATGCTTGTACAACTCTAAAAATAAATAAATAAAAACGCCTTAAGACAAGGCCCCAGTAGTTACAGAGTCCAACCTTCTTTCTACCCAATACAGGAATCCCTTAAAGTACCCTTGACTTAATCTAAGGAAGGCTGTAGGGGATATTAATACATACAGAGAGATGTGTACACGCTTAAAAGGATAAACCGTAAGGTTAAAAAGAAATACGTTATCTACTGGAAAGGAGAGATTGAACGAAGTGAAAAGGGACAGACAGCATTTCACTATTCTAGGTTTAATCTGTTTGGTAGCATTTAACTTTTAAACCATGTAAATATTTTACATAATTATATAACAAAACTAAAAAATTTAAAGGAAATTCCTACAGATCAAAAGTAAAATGTACCGAAACTGTAATTTCTTATCAAATTGATGGTATAACTATTCAGTTAACTACTTCAAATGACTTTAAAACAGAAAATTGACTCTAACGTTACATTCTTGTTTTGTTTTCAGAAATTACATTTATTGGTGGTAGTGTTGATAGTTATTATAAAGTGTTAGGGTCTAATTGTAGGATAAAGTAAATGCTGATGTTCTTGAGAATCTAGATATTTTTTTTAGTAGGAGGAAGGAAGTCATAAGATGTGAAAAGTAAAAAATCCTGTAGTCCTGAATTTCAATTGGATTTATCAGTATGAACTCATGTTTTCATCTTAAAAGTACATATTATACACTGAAAAGGCGTGGCAACAGTGGCAATGAACTCAGATAACCATGTTGAAAAACGATTTCTTGTTCAAAGGAATCAGAGCTTCTTGGACAAATGGCTGATTCTAGATCTGTGGCATAAGTTAGACGAGATAAGTTTTGATTACCTTCTTATGCCGGAAAGCAAGGAAACTATCAAAGATCCGGATAACATTAAAGGGACTCAGGAGCAAACCTAAGAGGTTTCCAGTGACCAAAGATGAGAAAATCTGAGCATGCATAAATGCAATGGAATATAAAGCACACCTAAAATGTTCAAATCTCTAGAGTTCATTTAAAAAAAGGAAAAAAAATCAGACGCTAGTGAACCAGCTCATTAGTTTGAAAACTGGTAAATAAAGAGCAAGAAGCAAGTATTTATTCTGATTTACCTTACCTATATATAAGCTAAACCACCAAATAACCAAATCACAGATGAGAAGTTTCTCTTTATGGGAATAATGTAACTAATAAATGAAGAATGACATAATTTGAATGTCATCATTTTATAAGCAAACTGTACAAGCTAAGTGATAAGTAAGGATTACCTCTTCTGGCCTTCATTCCATCACTGATTTTCTTTTCACCAGTCATGTCAATCAAAACCTCCCAGGAGGTACCAAACATCTTTAAAGGACTTACACCCTCCACATCTGTGTATTCTTCTACGAGATTTTAGGAGACTATGCCTAATACTAAGAACTGAAAATAGGTTAGAAAACACAAAAATTATCACTTATTGATTCATAATTCCACCACCAATGAGTTCCTAAGAACTTCCACTATGTGGTCTCATATTACCTACTGGATTGCCCAACCATTCCTCAACACAAATATTTGAAATTTTAATCTATCATTAAAGATGCCTACAGCCAAACTTGTTTTATGCACTCAGCTAAGTATCCTAACCCTCAAAAGCGTCCCAGAGGGTTCTCTTTACACCTCACAACAAAGGCAGCTCCAGTGATACAGGAACAAAGAAAAAGTTCAGAGGCTTCTTAGAGCTGGGGTAAGTGTTAGCCATATACTTACTACATGTCCCTAAGGAAACGCCTCCCTGCAAAATTAAGAAAGGTCAGATAACACTTTTAAAATTGTAAATATACATCTTATACTAGAAAGTAAAATGGATGGGCAATCTTAGTCAAGCGGAAGTGCATCACTTACTGGCAGACTGTACTATAAAAACTGGGTAGTATTTGGGGAAAGGTTTAATTTGCTTTAGCTTACATCATGTTCGCTATAGTTTCACACTCAAGTACAAAAAGACTTGCTCAAAACACATCTTCAGACCTTAAAAATTTATAGTTCATGACAAAAAGTTTTCCCACTGCACTGCCTTGAATTCTTAATCTGCAATATATCACAGGAATTATCTTCCTTTACATAATATCAATACAAGTTGTCTTCTAACTAAATGAATTTGATATTATGTGCCCTGTTTAAATAATACTAAATGATGCTATACTGACCCTAAAAATACTAAAGACTAAATTTCATTTTTACTCTTCACTTTAATAGAAGTTACTAATTCCTTTTTTATTCTCCCTCTCCTTCACTTTTCCCATCCCCAAATCACCCAATTATAATTTGAGACTAAAATTTCATTTTAGATTACCACAACAGTCATTCTGGGAATTTCTGGGAATACATAAATATTGGCAAGAAATTTGCTAAGATATTTAATATCAGATTTTTTTAATGCTCTTAGCTTGGTGAAACTTTTTATTATAGTAGTTTCATAAAGTCAGAAAGTAGTATAATTAATCTTCATATACCTATGTATACCAGATTCAATAATTATCTAGATTATGCCACATTTGCTTCATCTACCCATCTTTTGTTCTTAAGTATTTCAAAGCAAACCCCAGCAAACCTCTAAATACATCAGTATATATCACTACAAAGTACATTTTCTTATGTAATCGCAATGCCATTATCACACCTAACAAAATCAATTATTTAAATAAATTTTAAACCAAATTTAGGTTTAACTTAAGGGAAAAAAATCTTAAAGCCCTAGAAAAGGGCTTTAATTCTGACATAAAAAAAAAACCATTTCAAAAGTTATGTTCTTCTCAGTAAACATACTTTTTAGCCATAAAACGTTCCTTCTATTAAACAGATTTAACATAGACATTCAAATCACTACTTTACAGTATTAATAGACCAAAGGTAGTACTTGGAATGGTTGCCACGCACTTTATCCTTACCCCTGCGAAGAATAACTGACAGCATCAAGAATTACAAAGCAGCCTAAGTTTGAAAGAGAGACCCACAGCACCAAAATAAATAAGCAAACTGTAAGTAGGTCTCAAATCAGCTTGCCCCTTTCTCCATACAAGGGATAGGCACAACTCCTTAGTATAAGCAAACAAAGATATGATTAGTTTTGGCAAACTCTTCTAAATACATAACTGATTCCAACTTCGAACAAAGCCACTGGTAATTCATTCACTTCAGAATACCATTGGTAAAAGTGGACCATACTATAAATGTTATGCTGACATGCAGACTACCAAGTAAATTATGCCTTAACTGCTTCTGAAACAAGATCTTTTATTCTCCTTTGTACAGTGATTGTGTTTAACCCCACTAATATCCTGACCAGATGACTGGGGGAAATTAAGTTTAAGAAGTGTGGAGAGAGGACACAAGAAAAAATAAAACCAATAATGGCTAAAATGCTTAGCAAAACTTAGTGAATGACTAAAAAACGATCTTGTGAACACTGGACCTGGCAATAATAATGATCATAAAATAAAACCTACAAAAGGTTAAAATCTGACAGGGACAAACTAGATGTGAACAGCAACAGAGAGACTACAAAATCAATTCCTCATTCTAAAGCTTACATGGAAAAGAAATGATCCCAATGAAAATAATTTCAGTAAAATGAAAACTGAAAAAAGTAGAAAATGGTTTAAGGAATTAAACTATCTCAATGGCTTAATTTTGTCATTTGACCAAAAAAAGCATTATATAATTCTAACAGGCACAAAAAGAGCACTGATCAGAATCAAAACATTCTGTATTTACCACCACTCGTCCAGAATTCCTTCTCCTGGTAATGCTTCTATTACAGCAACAAGGAATGCCTAATCAAAAACCTCAGATAATGCAAGTAATTTTTTATAAGCCTTATTTGTTGGTGATGAGATGACACTTCAGGATCAGGGAAAATTAGCCAAGTCTCATATAAACAAATCCTAACGTCACTATCAGAAAGCAAAAAATGCACACAGGCAGGTCACGGTTAATAATTAAAACCATCATACCATTTCTCCAAGAAGCATTCTTGGAAACCAGAGTATTAAACAGTCAAGGAATTCACAAAAAGAAATAAATCTTATGATACTCAGATATATGGTATATACGGAAAAGTATCTGGAAAGAGGGAAAAAAATCAGTATAGAACTCCACAGCTGTCAAATATGTGGTATCCTACAAAAGAGAGAAAGCAGTTTTCTGCTTTTACTGATAATGTAAGCAACATGAAACAGAAGGGATATCATATAAGATACATTTCTACATACTAACTCAATAAAATATGCTTTCCATCACAGCTTAAATTTGCTTCCCAACAAATGGACCCACATCAAAACTGATTAGCAAAATTAAAGGTTACCAGATACTTATATTAAAGCTCTAAGGCAAAAGGAGGAAAAGAATAAAAATGAAAAATTTCACTTGCTAAAATATAATAATTATATTCATTGAGATTTTCTTAAAATCATTACTAAAGGAACTTTAAAAAAATAGTACTAACTGGTTATCTTAAAATACTCAAAAAAGTAGAATTCTTAAATAAGAAGTTTCTAGGTTCACTTATGTTACTGATTCTAAAGCCGATTTCCTCAGCAATCACTACTGAATAAGATAATGTACTTTTCATCAGCCACTCCTTTCCAAATGGCCTAAATAACTGTACTGACCACCTAAATACAGACAGTCACACAGAAAGAAATACAGAAAAAGAAGAGGGAGGGGGAAAAAAAAAGCTTTATTAGCAGCAAAAAGAATTTTGTTGCCAGCCAGATCACATTGCTGTGAAACTCCTGAATCCAGGAGAGGACAGTAACTTAAGCAATGACAAAACATTTCAATGAATGATGACAAGTGGCACACTTGGTCTTGGAAAGGCACTCTCAAATGTTGCAGACATAAAAACTGCAAATATTTTGTTCAGAAATGCAGTCTTGGATTCTTCTGCTATGCAAATCTCTCCTGCACCATAAGGGCAAGGCTCTTTTTTTATAGACTCAATCTGACTCAATTTGTTTCAAATATACGTCATACGTTTCCATTTTCTACAGTATGACCAAAAAAGAAAAAAATTCTTTGTCCAGATTTTAAATTTTCTCAAGAGAAGTCAATAAAGGGACTTCCCTGGTGGTCCAGTGGTTAAGACTCCATGCTTCCACTGCAGGGGGCATGGGTTCAATTCCTGGTCAGGGAACTAAGATGCCACATGGCAAGGCCAATAAACAAAAAAAAAAATCAATAAAAACGTGTGAGCCTGATCTCAAAGCGGGGCGGGCAGCGGGTGGCCTTTAATTTACAAAAGGTGATAAAAATGAAACTGCAGAAACACTAGTAATGAATGATTGGGCGGGGAGAGGTCAATTAAATGCCAAGATCTTTGTTCAACATGTTTGAGAAGGTTCCTTTTTGTTCCATTACAAAACATGTTCTTTCTAATAAGAATTTTTTTCTGTATGTTTGGCACTATACAAATTGATCATTTTCTTTCATTATATTATTACGTGACTCTTTCAACATTTACCTGAATATTTCTCATAAACATGAAAAACTGGTAGATGTTAAATCCTTTGAAGCAGGGGTTCACAGCCTGCTAGGAACCTGGCCACAAAGCAAGAGGTGATCAGCGAGCGAGCGAAGCTTCATCTGCCGCTCCCCATCACTCCCCATCACTCGCATTACCATCTGAACCATTCCCCCCTGCCCCCAACCATGGAAAAACTGTCCTCCCTGAAGCCGGTCCCTGGTGCCAAAAGGGTTGGAGACCGCTGCTTTAAACTTTACAAATCTGTTACAAATCAAAGAAGTTTTAAAGTTCATTGTTGGAAGTCAGGTTCCTAGGCAGTGAAACTCTTGGGAGAGAGGTCAGTGTGCTGAAAGTTTATCAGGTGAGGAAGGAAGGGGCAGAAGAACAAATTAGGCTGGGATGTATCACAACGAAGGCCTCAGATGACCCCACAGGGAGCTCTGAAGCTGGGAGGGCTCTTCAAGGTTGTCCTATGGTGGGACATGGGAGCCAGGTCTTTAATGGACTAGTCTTTGAATGCAGGCTACTCCGAGGAAGGGGATGTGAGCTTGGGTGAGTGGCTCTCTTCAGCCAACAGCAATTCCCAGGGAAGTCTGACAACCCCAGCAACACTCCCACTAACTAAGAAAATGAAGTCCTTCAGTCCTGAAGTGGGGATTTGGGTAGTGTATACATAGCATCCACTACAATTAGTAATTTTAACTGTCCAAATCTGATGAATATGAGTAAAAAAAAATGTAATAATGATGATGTACCTTTAAAAATGACTAGCCCTTGGGCTTCCCTGGTGGCGCAGTGGTTGAGAGTCCACCTGCTGATGCAGGGGACATGGGTTCATGCCCTGATCCAGGAAGATCCCATATGCCGCAGAGCGGCTGGGCCCGTGAGCCATGGCCACTGAGCCTGTGCGTCTGGAGCCTGTGCTCCGCAACGGGAGAGGCCACAACAGTGAGAGGCCCGCGTACCGCAAAAAAAAAAAAAAAAAAAGACTAGCCCTCCATTCCTTGAAGCTATAAAGTGACTAAATATCTAAGTTCTTTCTAGCTCTAAAATTTGATGATGCTAAGATTTTATGGCAAGATCTACAATGTATCAGAAGTCTTGCATTTGAATACCATTAACTGTTTAGGTGATAAGTATTATCAATATATTAGAGTTCTATCTTGTATACTGAAATTTTCGATAAAAGTTTCATAATAAAATCCAATGAAAGCCTGCATATTTCCACTTCCCTGTATATTTTCATAATTTCAAACTTACCGACTTAACATATTTAAATATTCTCAAGTCTGATGATCTTTCTTCTTTTCAAAACCCTTCCTAAAGGTACAACTAAAAACTGTCCAAACAAACCAAAAAACAAAAAATACCTTCAACCTTCAAGCAGCCTTTAAAACCCAAATTCTTTCGTTTGTTTTTTTGTTTTTTGTTTTAAATAGTTATTTAGTTATTTAGTTATTCATTTGGCTGCGCTAGGTCTTAGTTGCTGCGTGCAGGATCTTCATTGCAGCGTGTGGGTTCTTTTTTTTTTTTAAGTTGTGGCATGCGGGATCTAGTTCCCTGACCAGGGTTGGAACCCAGGCCCCCTGCACTGGAGCACAGAGTATTAACCGCTGGACCACCAAGGAAGTCCCTAAAACACAAGTCTTTGGAATGACATATGCGGCCTTTCAGAATCTAGCCCACACCCACCTTCCCCCCAAAATTTTGTAACATTAAGCTTTCTCCACAAACTCCATACTCCATTCTCACCTGGCCATTCCAAAACAAGCAATGCTTGCTTACTCATTCCTCTGTGATCTGCTCTTCCTAGAATGTCCTTCTTCCTTCCTTGCATGGTAAACTATTTATTTTTTTTTTTTTTTTTCTGCGTTGGTTCTTCGTTGCTGCACGTGGGCTTTAGTTGCGGTGCATGGGGGCTACTCTTCATTGCGGTATGCGGGCTTCTCACTGCAGTGGCTTCTCTTGTTGTGGATCACGGGCTCTAGGCTCGCGGGCTTCAGTAGTTGTGGCACGCAGGCTCAGTAGTTGTGGCTCCTGGGCTCTAGAGCACAGGCTCAGTAGTTGTGGTGCACGGGCTTAGTGACTCCGCTGCATGTGGGATCTTCCCAGACCAGGGCTTGAACCCGTGTCCCCTGCATTGGCAGGCAGATTCTTAAACCACTGTGCCACCAGGGAATTCACTAAACTATTTATTCTTTAAGGATTGACTCAAATATGACCTCGGAAAGGAAGCCTTCCTTAATTCCTAGCCCTCAAGTTTGTTCAAAAAGCACTTTGCACATTCTCCTATTAGAGCACTTATCACATTATATCGTCACCATTCACTGGGTCTCACTCAAGGCCGGAAACTTATTTATCTCTGTATCCTTAAACCAGTGTTGGCACATAAGCCAGCAACTAATAAATGTACAGTGAATGAATCATAAAAAGCACACTAGAGTTGGGAGTGACCTTGGAAATAAACTTGTCCCATGGCCTCATTTTAACCAAGATGGCCTTTCATAAGATTACATAGCTAGTTACTAGCAATGAGAAATAGTAGCTTAGTCTATTGATTCCCAATCTAGTATTCTTTCTACTTAACCAGCAGCATCCCTACTTCCGCTACTAAGTCCATGGCATCCACTGAGACAATTTTAGCTTCTTTTCACTTATCAAAAAGAATGATCACTGAAACTGGACCATAACAGAAATCAACATATTAACCAAAAGATGTAAAACCTTTTGGGGGAAGGAGACAGAAGAACAGGTACTGGCAGTAACGAATAGTGAGTGGGTCAGGAAGAGTGAAACGAAGGGGAGAATGGATGACCAATAATAGTTTTGTGAGGGTCAGGAAATCTTTACTGCATAGAAATTGGAGCTACAAGAGTCCTGCCTGGATTCTCTACACACCAAGCTCAATTTTTAAAGTCAATCTTAAATGTTTTAAGTGAACATATATGCTATAAAGCACTGTACTACCTCCTCTGTAAAGAAAGCCCAACAAAAAAACCCTCAGCCTGCATATCAGTCTATGAATTTACAGCATGAGAAATCTTAGCTAAAGACTGTATATATATATGTATATATATACACATATATATGTATATATATGTATATATATATTAAATGGGTGTTATATATATAATATTAAGTATAAAATAATTAAAATATGTACAGTTGGTTTTTGTAAGTGATATCACTTTAGAAAGCATTATTAGTAGTAGCAGCATTAAAACTGATGCTGATCAACCCCAATATATACATACACCTTATTCTTCCTGTGGTGTGATAGTAACTATGCTGACTCCGAGTCATATCCATTCAGCTTAGATTCCATCAATCTGTAACAGCATTATCAAGGCACATATAAAGACTGGGAGAATATACTTCTACTGATGTCAAAAGTCTGACATAGGGCCTGAACAATAATCCTTCCATAATCCAATCCATTGATCTAAATATCCCCATTCTCCAACTTTTCCAAATGAAGAATTGTTTAGGCTATCGTCATTTAAGAAAATATTCCTCTTTCCTCAATCACTTCAACGAGTAACTTCTGAGGCCCTGCTATATGCCAAGCACTGTGCATTTAACAAAGGATACTTGGACCTTTTTTACATCACTGAATTACAGCACCAAAATTACACCTCAAAATTAAAGATGTAAAGTATGTCTTGAAACAATAGTAAGAAATCTCCTAGATACATAAACACATGGAAATAATAATCTGGATTCAGCTAAGAACAAAAATGACAATACCATAAAAAGATCTTATGTATCACTTAGCAAATGGGCATAGATGAATCAACTGTTTTAGACAATTTAAACTGTCCTTTTTAAAGCTTGTTTTTAGTTTTACAAAACCTGTGCCCAATATACTTTTTTGCAGACATACGTTGAAGTCTAAACCTTTTAAAAATCTTTTCATTAGGAGAAATTCATGAGTATGAATGCTACTCATTGGGTTTGACATATATACACTAATATGCTTAAAATATAAAACTAATAAAAAACTGCTGTATAAAAAATAGAAAATTCAAAAAAAAAAGAATAAGCTCAAATCAAAGAGAAATGAATTTGAAATCAGAGAACCCTCTTAAGAAGACAGCACTATTTTCCTCTTGGCAGAGCTTCCTAACCCAGGTCTGTTCTTTTTAAATTTTTGACTAAGCAGCACTTTAGAATATGTTCCTTTAAACTTTAACACAATTTATTTTAGTAGTAAACCAAAAAGCAAATACATGCCTCAAAAAATCAACAGGTCCAAACAACAAACTAAAGTTTCAAGGAAATTATTAGTTCTCTAATTAAATATTCAAGCAGCTATGTTCTAAACCACTATTAGCCCCTGATCATCTGGATTCCACAAACCTGTAAACTTTTCTTTAAAATATCTAGCACAAATAATTTCACAGTATGACAGGAAAATGTGCATTTTAATTTAAAATAAGGGAATATTATAATATATATGCTCTGGTCACTAAAAATGGTGACACAGAGAGGTATTTTGACCACGTGACCCAGTAATTATTTTAAAGTTCATTGCATCACTTTAAATAACTAAGCACTACTATACTGAGAGACCAGTGATAGCTAAACATGTATACCAGGGGAGTGGGTGGTGAAAAAAAAAGACAAAATCCGTGTTTCCAGTTTGGGAAAAAGATTACAACCAGTCTGCAGAAAAATGAAAAATGGAAATTGACTGTTAAATATCGCAATTTTAAAAGTATGAACGTTACTCAAGCCAAGCTATTTACTGTACATCTGAATGGTTAAATTTCAGAGTTTAACTTTTATGTCTTTGGTCAACCTACAACTATGAAAAATACTTCCTGATACTCTTGGATGTATCAACAGTTTATACAAAGTAAGCTTCACCAGTCAAGTACTATTATAACTAAAAAACCAAACACTGACCGTACATTATTAAATGGATGATATATAAACCACAACACATTCATAAACTCAAGTCATGCCTCATTTCACATTCTAGTAAGAATTAAAAGAGAATGCCAGACACCATTTATCTTAATAATTATGCAGGGGAGATTTTGTACAGTGTTTTGTGGTTACAGAGCACTTCTGTAATATTCTGTTATTTTCATATTTTAGCAAAGCCATGACGGTCTCTCGTTAAATTATTACCAAGACGATAAAACAGGCTAGTCAATTAGGCACAATTAAATCGATTCTCAGCTGAACAACAAACGTTAATTGAATAAATCAATATTAAGCTAGTTCCAAATTTCCCAAACTGGTGTTCCACTGTACCAGAATGCATTAACAGGTTTGCTTTAATATCCTCCTGGAGAGTCATCCCCAAATTTACATTAGTGTCTTAAAACTGAAAACTACCAATGTCAAGAAACTTGCTTAACACAGCATTACTTAAATTTATTGGCACATGTTTTTTCGTTTAAGTACACCTATAAACCTCACATAAGGAGTATTCAAAGACAGCACTACTGTTATCCATGGATTAGTATTAGAATCACCTAGATGGCCTGCTTCAGACTGACTCAATAACTGCAGATACTGCCCAGGAATGTGTATTTTTAAAAAGGTTCCCAACAAATTCTGATCCACAACTGGGATTAAAGATACTTTAACCTTTTTTGCCTTGATGAACTGGGACTTTTTTTTTTTGCGGTACGCGGGCCTCTCACTGTTGTGGGCTCTCCCGTTGCGGAGCACAGGCTCCGGACGCGCAGGCTCAGCAGCCATGGCTCACGGCCTAGCCGCTCCGCGGCATGTGGGATCTTCCCGGACCAGGGCACGAACCCGTGTCCCCTGCATCGGCAGGCGGACTCTCTCAACCACTGCACCACCAGGGAAGCCAAAACTGGGACATTTTTCTAATCAGTTAAGTAAGAAATGTGATTAAAAGATTTCAAGAAATTTTTTAAATAAACGTATTATCAAAGATTATACTATAAAGTTCATTTTAATAAAACAAAGAAATTTTGACTTTCCACTAACAAGGGCTACATCTTGCTTTATTTAAATAATGTAATAAATGCATTTTGGCAATATATCTATTTTTAAATGACCTCTCTTGTTTATAAACTCATGAATGTTAAAAACATAGGCTAAAATCGATATATTATGCAAGGACAAAGCTGTAAATGTGACTTGGTTATCTGTAATTCTTGTATCTTTTACAAAAAAAAAAAATTTTTAGTGTTCTGTTACTAAATGATAAACTAAGGGTGGCTTTAGACTGGTATTTGCAAACACTTCAAATAACACACAGCAAGTGGAGTTAGTCTTTATTCTCTAAAAATAAAAGGCCATACTGTATATCACTATGTATTCTCCTGCTAACACTGCTTTTTGGATAATTACCTACACCTTGTTGATATGGAGAATATTAAGAGAACAAAGACAATTTACACAGAAGGATAATAATAATCATGAACCAGATATTTGGAATCATTAGTATTTTTATGTTCCTCATTACCTAGTATTTCAATAGCAACCTAATTTTCTTAATGTTTCTTGTCCCCAACCAATGATCCATTGAATGGATATATGAAGAATTGAGAAAACTAAAACAATACGACTAAGAATTAATAAAATACGTGACTGAGTATTAAAACAACTTAAAACCCTCACGGCAGAAAGGATTTGGCAGAATTATTAACTGGTATGGCATGTGATTTGGTCCAGTAGTCATTTGACATCTCAAATTGCCTCACTTTAGAGGAAGAAAAATAGTTAAATTATCTTCTGTTTTTTAAATAACGGAAACCTTTTACTACATGAACACTATGGAACACCTTCTTGAACCCAATTCACTAACACTGATTTGGGGGAGTTGTTTTTCAAGTCTATAGTGGTGAGTGAGCTCCAGTGATCTGTTCATAACTCTATCCAGCTCAATGTTTTAAAATCAAAACCTCAGATGCAAACACTGAAGGCATCTTTCAATGCTCCCACAGGTTTCAGGAACAAATCTAAGTTCTTTAGTTGTTATAGCACTGTCCAGTAGAACTTTTTTATGCAATGATGGAAATCTTTTACATCTACAGTAAGGTAGCTATTACCCACATGTGGCTACTGAGCACTTAAAGAAGTAGCTCAGTATAACTAAAGAACTTTTTAAAATTGTCACAACAGCTAAGTGGCTGCTATATAGGACAGTGTAGGTTTAGAATATAATCTGATTCTGCTTCCAGACAAAATGGAATAATTATATTTTGTTTCATTTTTGTTTCAGTTGGGAGACTTACTCTCCCAACTGAAACAAAAACTGGACAAAACAATGGTTTTCAGATATACTGGGCAACAGACACCACACATCAGTGATCCGTGCATGTAGGAACAAATGAGCTAAGCCCTACAATTGCCCCAGCTTGCCGTCTGGAGACAATCTTCAGGCCACAGCACAAGGAGGGAGAACCAAGACAAAGCCCAGTAGTCTCCCGGAGTTGAGAAGACAGAGTCGCGAAGACAAGGCAGCTGGACTTCTCAGGGCAGAGTACTAGAGATGACAGAGCCGCACAGAGAAAGAACACCGTATTTATAGATGGTCTCTTTCAAATCTTCAGCTGAGTACTGAATGATCAGCACATGTTTATAAGGAAATTACCCCAGGATGGAGAAAGAATCCCCAGAAAGGAACAAAAAAAACAATCCCTATAACTCAAAGGCAGCAGAACAATTCCTATTCCCACCACCTAGTGTGTGAAACCTCATTAATTCACGAGGCATCAGATAGAGTAGTCAAAAGGTTCTTGCCTCAAGTAATGCAGAAAAATTAGCCCCTAAAGGCTGCTCTGGTTCCACCTAAAAAAACACTTAAAAACAAGCCTTGAAAGGATCAAGGATCAAACTATCTGCAAGTAACTTAACCAAATTCCAAGAACAAAGCTCAAGAATATTTATAGTACAAATATACCCACCCACAAGGTTAAAATTTTACCAACAAGGTACCATTCACAATATCTAGCATCCAATCAAAATTAACTCGGTATGCAAAAAAGTAGGAAAATATGACCCACGCAGAGAAGAAAAACCAAAGAGCAACAAAACTTCTACAGGATTACAGCAGAACAGTAAAAATTAACTATGTGACTATTACATTATACATTCTCACTATATTCCATATGTTCAGAATTATTTTATGCACCTAAAAACAGAACTTCAAAATACATGAAGCAAAAAGTGATAAAAATTCCGAAGAGAAACTGATAAATCCATAATTACAGTTAGAGATTTCAACATCTCTCAAAACATGAAAATAGAAAATCAGTAATGACACAGAAGATCTAAACAACACCATCAACTAACTTATGAAAATGTTTTAATTGACCATAAACACTGTGAACCAATAACTATTCTGACTACAAACAAGATAAATTAACGCTGATTCTTATACAGGTAAGGTCTCATAAAATAATTCAAGATCCCAACGACATTAGAATTCTACGGTTAAAAATAGATAGGGCTATTTTGCAGAGTAAAATTTAGCTCCCTACCCCAGAGGTATTCAGGAAAAGGCTTAGGTGAACTTTCAAGAATATTACAGAAAGAGTTATTTGATGTGAAGAAATGACTGTATGATTTATGGTGCTTTCTGTCTAAAGCTTTATAAATTCTCATCATGAAGAATAATCTAGTAATACCTTCCTTGTAAAACATATGTAAAAATTGAGCTGGCAAGCTCAATGACGCTATAAAAGGATCCCTGAAACAGCTCACAGCTTCTGGTGGATAGACTATGCCAGTCATATCCTATGTCACATCCTGAATAAATTCACTCACAAGCTGGACAACCAACTGATTAACTGTAGAGGGGATTCAGAAATCCAACACAAAGATACCTGAATTGGAATGCTCCCTTCTAACCCTAGAATCCCATATTATATATGGCCAGAGTCCCAAATTTCAGAACAGCAAACAGAGATTTAAACTTCAAGGGAATGGCATTTAGCAGGATTGAGAGGAGGTCAAAAGCTATACCCCGGACCACCCACCTGCACATGCAGGATCTTAGTTCCCCAACCAGGGATCAAACCCACACACCCTGCAATGGAAGTGCAGGAGTCTTAACCACTGGACCACCAGGGAAGTCCCTAGGTATGCCTTTAATTGTTGCAAAAAGAATTTTAAAACTACTTGACTTTGCCAGAAAACCTAAGTTATTTCCAAATTTGACGCCAGACAACATTTTAAGTGCACATTTTTTGTGGTTTATAACAATAAAAATAGACAAATGCTAATTGATAAGACAAACTAAATTCAAAACACAAAATATATGCTGGCTATAAAACTAGATTAAATACAGGTTGAGATAGGCAGATATTCCAAATCTGCAAAGATTCAACATTTCTGAACAGAAAGGCAATGAGCTGGAATAATTCTGTTAAAATATTACGGAGTCAGAAAAAGGAAAAGATGAGGAAAATGGTCAGACATACACTAATTAAGGTGAAAAAAATTATCTGAATTAATTTCCTAACATGGGAACAACAAAAAGAAATCTTTAAAAGAGGAAAGCCAATAACAGAAACTAAACAGTTAAGAAAAAAAGTCAAAGGTGATGGACAAAGAGAAAAATATAAATTAAAATAAAGATTCTGAAATACCACCTTTTAAATTAAAAGATAAAATTTAATCAGACCTCACAAAAACAGATTAAATCATACATTAAAATGTAGCCAGGTGGACTCTGAGGGAAGGTGTCAACTGAGAAGCTAATACAATAAGGCATTAACCAATTAGTGATAGTATGCTATCAATGCAATGAAAACAAGGAGTGCAAACACAGGAGGAGGACTAAATGTTCAAATTAATTTGAAAGAATGAAAACCACAACCCCAAGACTCAAAAAATATGTTGTTTGTTTTACTATATCAAACAGTATATCCTATGATTTTAAAATCAAGGTTTCCAGGAAGGGGCACAAAATTAAAGATTTTAGATTTTAGCCTTTCCTAAACATATTTCCAATAACATTTCCTCACTAATCCCAACTCCCAGGCACCATCAAATTACTAAACACTGTCTCATCCTTCTCTTCATTCTCCTCAGGCCCACACTAGATCCGGTCTATTTCCTCTCTTAACTGAATCCTCTCCCAAGCAACTGATAAGCCAGGTTTTATCGGATCTTCCATACAATTCAGTACTTTCTGTCAAGTATATACCCTGTGAAAGCACTGTACTAGACATGTATATAAATTTAAGGATAGAAAATATTTAATCTATTCATAGTGAAATACACCTAACCAAAGACAAATTGTAATACAGTATACCAAAAAATTAAGCTGTTAGATAACCATAAAGAGGACAAAATTTTCCCTTTACGTTATCTTATGTTGTTTCCTTTTCACTACCACCATTATTCCGGCCTCTATAATATGGATACATCTGATATCCTTCCTAACTGGGTTTCACCACATTCCAATAATCAATCCTATATTCTATCCCAAAACTAACCTTTTTTAATACAAAATCTATATATAACATCACTCTCCTACTTAAAATATTTCTCAAACACAACAGGGATTTGCAAATTCCCCTACCCATATCAGGACGGGGGGAGGGGAGCGGGGGGGGCATAAAATGCACATTACAAGGCCCTGCCCACAAAGATTCCAATTCAATCAGCCTGATATGATAATTGGGAATCTGAATTTTAACAATCCCTTTAGGTTTGATTTAGGTGGGCTATAGAGCACACTTTGAAAAAGAACAGGTCTACGAGGTAAATGTCAAATTCCTTAGCCTGGCATCAAGGTTCCCTGTAAAAAGGCCCCGAGTTACCACTATAGGGCAAGAATGGACTCTCTTCATTAGAGATAAACTTGATTTTCTGCAGCCTCAACAAGCCAATGTTCTCTCCCTCAAGTCTTGCTGAAAATGTTCACTTTTTACCATTCCTCCTGGCCTAGCTCAAGCACCTAGCTTTTCACCAAATTGTGAAAAGGACATTTTTCTTAGGAAAAGAAACCAACAGTTAAATTAATATATCTGACATAAAAAAAGTAGCTGCCAGAACACAGTACTAAATAATGTTCTTCCTTAACCAACCTACTAGATAAATGTTCCCTAAAGAATTCTTCCCAGATCAGAGAGAACAGGTAAACTTAAGTCCCAAGAAAAAACTGGTAAACCAAACTGCTTTAACCCCAAGTGAGGGTTGCCCAAACTTTGACCCAAACAGTTATTCAAAAACGAGTTACGTGGGGGGAAAATCTCACTTACTGTTAATTTCTGAAATTTTTACACATGTGACAAACTTAACTTACGAGTAAGTTAATATTACATCAATATTGGTAATAACATAAGTGCCTCTAACACACAATAACTGCTGGTTTACTTATGTCTTCCCCATAACACTGAGCAACATATGGGTAGGGGCCATGTGTCTTAATTCATCTTTTTATTCCAGCACTGAGAACACCACAGTGATTAATAAAGATTTTGTGAGCAAAAAACAAAATTTTTTTCAAGATAAAAAAATGATAGTGATTCTCCAAAGATGATATACAAAAAGCCAAGAAGCATATGCAGGAGACAGGGGGAAGATGGCAGAAGAGTTAGACGCGGAGATCACCTTCTTCCCCACAGATACATCAGAAATACATCTACACGTGGAACAACTCCTACAGAACACCTACTGAACACTGGCAGAAGACCTCAGACCTCCCAAAACGCAAGAAACTCCCCACGTACCTGGGTAGGGCAAAAGAAAAAAGAACAGAGACAAAAGAATAGGGATGGGACCTGCACCAGTGGCAGGGAGCCGTGAAGGAGGAAAGGTTTCCACACACTAGAAGCCCCTTCGCGGGCGGAGACTGTGGGTGGCAGAGGTGGGGGAGCTTCGGCGCTGCGGAGGAGAGCGCAGCAACAGGGGTGCGGAGGACAATGCGGAAAGATTCCCACACAGAGGATCGGTGCTGACCAGCACTCACCAGCCTGAAAGGCTTGTCTGCTCTGGGAGCTGAGGCTCGGGCTGTGGGTCGGAGCACAGGGAGAGGACTGGCGGCCTGAACACAGCCTGAAGGGGTTAGTGCACCACCCCTAGCCGGGAGGGAGTCCCGAAAAAAGTCTGGACCTGCCGAAGCGGTAAGAAACTTTTTCTTCCCTCTTTGCTTCCTGGTGCGAGAACTGAGAGGAGAGGGGATTAAGAGCGCTGCTTAAAGTAGCTCCGGAGACGGGCGCGAGCCGCGGTTAAAAGCACGGACCCCAGAGACGGGCATGAGAAGCTAAGGCTGCTGCTGCCGCCACCAAGAAGCCTGTGTGCGAGCACAGGTCACTCTCCAGACCTCCCCTCCCAGGAGCCTGTGCAGCCCGCCACTGCCAGGGTCCCGGGATCCAGGGACAACTTGCCCGGGAGAACACACGACACGCCTCGGGCTGGTGCAACGTCACGCCGGCCTCTGCGCCGCAGGCCCGGCCCACACTCCGTACCCTTCCCTCCCCCCGGCCAGAGTGAGCCACAGCCCTCGAATCAGCTGCTCCTTTAACCCCGTCCTGTCTGAACGAAGAAAGGACGCCCTCCCATGACCTACATGCAGAGGCGGGGCCAAATCCAAAGCTGAACACCAGGAGCTCTGCAAACAAAGAGGAGAAACGGAAATCTCTCCCAGCAGCCTCAGGAGCAGCAGATTAAATCTACACAATCAACTTGATGTACCCTGCATCTGTGGAATACCTGAATAGACAACGAATCATCCCAAATTGAGGAGGTGGAGTTTGAGAGCAAGATTTATTAATTTTTCCCCTTTTCCTCTTTTTGTGAGTGGGTATGTGTATGCTTCTGTATGAGATTTTGTCTGTATAGCTTTGCTTTCAACATTTGTCCTAGGGTTCTATCTGTCCGTTTTTTTAAAAAAAATTTTTCTTAACAATTATTTTTTTATTTTAATAACTTTATTTTACCTTACTTAATTTTATTTTATTCTCTTCCTTTCTTTCTACTTTTTCTCCCTTTTATTCTGAGCCCTGTGGATGAAAGGCTCTTGGTGCTGCAGCCAGGAGTCAGGGCTGTGCCTCTGAGGTGGGAGAGCCAACTTCAGGACAATGGTCCACAAGAGACCTCCCAGCTCCTCGTAATATCAAACGGCGAAAATCTCCCAGAGATCTCCATCTCAACACCCAGCTTCACTCAACAACCAGCAAGCTACAGTGCTGGACACCCTATGCCAAACAACTAGCAAGACAGGAACACAACCCCACCCATTAGCAGAGAGGCTGCCTAAAACCATAATAAGTCCACAGACACCCCAAAACACACCACCAGACGTGGACCTGCCCACCAGAAAGACAAGATCCAGCCTCATCCACCAGAACACAGGCACTAGTCCCCTCCACCAGGAAGCCTACATAACCCACTGAACCAACTTTAGCCACTGGGGACAGACACCAAAAACAACGGGAACTACGAACCTACAGCCTGCAAAAAGGAGACCCCAAACACAGTAAGATAAGCAAAATGAGAAGACAGAAAAACACACAGCAGATGAAGGAGCAAGATAAAAACCCACCAGACCTAACAAATGAAGAGGAAATAGGTAGTACCTGAAAAAGAATTCAGAATGATAGTAAAGATGATCCAAAATCTTGGAACTAGAATAAACAAAATGCAAGAAACATTTAACAAGGAACTAGAAGAACTAAAGATAAAACAAGCAATGATGAACGACACAATAAATGAAATTAAAAATTCTCCAGAAGGGATCAATAGCAGAATAACTGAGACAGAAGAACGGATAAGTGACCTGGAAGATAAAATAGTGGAAGTAACAACTGCAGAGCAGAATAAAGAAAAAAGAATGAAAAGAACTGAGGACAGTCTCAGAGACCTCTGGGACAACATTAAATCCACCAACATTCGAATTATAGGGATTCCAGAAGAAGAAGAGAAAAAGAAAGGGACTGAGAAAATATTTGAAGAAATTATAGTTGAAAACTTCCCTAATATGGGAAAGGAAATAGTTAATCAAGTCCAGAAAGCACAGAGAGTCCCATACAGGATAAATCCAAGGAGAAACATGCCAAGACACATACTCATCAAACTGTCAAAAATTAACTACAAAGAAAACATATTAAAAGCAGCAAGGGAAAAACAACAAATAACACACAAGGGAATCCCCATAAGGTTAACAGCTGATCTTTCAGCAGAAACTCTGCAAGCCAGAAGGGACTGGCAGGACATATTTAAAGTGATGAAGGAGAAAAACCTACAACCAAGATTACTCTACCCAGCAAGGATCTCATTCAGATTTGATGGAGAAATTAAAACCTTCACAGACAAGCAAAAGCTGAGAGAGTTCAGCACCACCAAACCAGCTTTACAACAAATGCTAAAGGACCTTCTCTAAGCAAGAAACACAAGAGAAGAAAAACACCTATAATAACAAACCCAACACAATTAAAAAAATGGAAATAGGAACATACATATCGAATATTACCTTAAATGTAAAAATGTAAATGGGTTAAATGCTCCGACCGAAAGACACAGACTGGCTGAATGGATACAAAAACAAAATATATATATATATATATATGCTGTCTACAAGAGACCCACTTGAGACCTAGAGACACATACAGACTGAACGTAAGAGGATGGAAAAGATATTCCATGCAAATGGAAACCAAAAGAAAGCTGGAGTAGCAATTCTCATATCAGACAAAATAGACTTTAAAATAAAGACTATTACAAGAGACAAAGAAGGTCACTACATAATGATCAAGGGATCAATCCAAGAAGATATAAGAATTGTAAATATTTATGCACGCAACATAGGAGCACCTCAATACATACGGCAAATACTAACAGCCATAAAAGGGGAAATCGACAGTAACACATTCATAGTAGGGGACTTTAACACCCCACTTTCACCAATGAACAGATCATCCAAAATGAAAATATATAAGGAAACACACGCTTTAAGTGATACATTAAAGAAGATGGACTTGATATTTATAGGACATTCCATCCAAAAACAACAGAATACACAGTTTTCTCAAGTGCTCATGGAACATTCTCCAGGAGAGATCATATCTTTGGTCACAAATCAAGCCTTGGTAAATTTAAGAAAATTGAAATTGTATCAAGTATCTTTTCCGACCACAACGCTATGAGACTAGATATCAATTACAGGAAAAGATCTGTCATAAATACAAACACATGGAAGCTAAACAATACACTACTTAATAACGAAGTGACCACTGAAGAAATCAAAGAGAAAATCAAAAAATACCTAGAAACACATGACAATGGAGACACGACGACCCAGAACCTATGGGATGCAGCAAAAGCAGTTCTAAGAGGGAAGTTTACAGCAATACAATCCTACTTTAAGAAACAGGAAACATCTCGAATAAACAACCTAACCTTGCATCTAAAGCAATTAGAGAAGAACAAAAAAACCCCAAAGTTAGCAGAAGGAAAGAAATCATAAAGATCAGATGAGAAATAAATGAAAAAGAAATGAAGGAAACGATAGCAAAGGTCAATAAAATTAGAAGCTGGTTCTTTGAGAAGATATACAAAATTGATAAACCATTAGCCAGACTCACCAAGAAAAAAAGGGAGAAGACTCAAATCAATAGAATTAGAAATGAAAAAAGAGAAGTAACAACTGACACTGCAGAAATACAAAAGATCATGAGAGATTACTACAAGCAACTCCATGCCAATAAAATGGACAACCTAGAAGAAATGGACAAATTCTTAGAAATGCACAACCTGCCAAGACTGAATCAGGAAGAAATAGAAAATATGAACAGACAAATCACAAGCACTGAAATGGACACTGTGATTAAAAATCTTCCAACAAACAAAAAGCCCAGGACCAGATGGCTTCACAGGCAAATTCTATCAAACATTTAGAGAAGAGCTAACACCTATCCTTCTCAAATTCTTCCAAAATACAGCAGAGGGAGGAACACTCTGAAACTCATTCTACGAGGCCACCATCACCCTGATACCAAAATCAGACAAGGATGTCACAAAGAAAGAAAACTACAGGCCAATAGCACTGATGAACAGAGATGCAAAAATCCTCAACAAAATACTAGCAAACAGAATCCAACAGCGCATTAAAAGGATCATACACCATGGTCAAGTGGGGTTTATTCCAGGAATGCAAGGATTCTTCAATATACGCAAATCAATCAACGTGATACACCATATTAACAAACTGAAGGAGAAAAACCACATGGTCATCTCAATAGATGCAGAGAAAGCTTTCGACAAAATTCAACACCCATTTATGATAAAAACCCTACAGAAAGTAGGCATAGAAGGAACTTTCCTCAACATAATGAAGGCCATATATGACAATCCCACAGCCAACATCGTCCTCAATGGTGAAAAACTGAAAGCATTTCCACTAAGATCAGGAACAAGACAAGGTTGCCCACTCTCACCACTCTTATTCAACATAGTTTTGGAAGTTTTAGCCACAGCAATCAGACAAGAAAAGGAAATAAAAGGAATCCAAATCAGAGAAGAAGTAAAGCTGTCACTGTTTGCAGATGACATGATACTCTATACAGAGAATCCTAAAGATGCTACCAGAAAACTACTAGAGCTAATCAATGAATTTGGTAAAGTAGCAGGATACAAAACTAATACACAGAAATCTCTGGCATTCCTAAACTTTAATGATGAAAATCTGAAAGTGAAATCAAGAGAACACTCCCATTTACCACTGCAACAAAAAGAATAAAATATCTAGGAATAAACCTACCTAAGGAGACAAAAGACCTGTATGCAGAAAATTATAAGACACTGATGAAAGAAATTAAGGATGATACAAATAGATGGAGAAATATACCATGTTCTTGGATTGGAAGAATCAACATTGTGAAAATGACTCTACTACCCAAAGCAATCTACAGATTCAACACAATCCCTATCAAACTACCACTGGCATTTTTCACAGAACTAGAGCAAAACATTTCACAATTTGTATGGAAACACAGAAGACCCCGAAGAGCCAAAGCAATCTTGAGAACGAATAACGGAGCTGGAGGAATCAGCCTCCCTGACTTCAGACTATACTACAAAGCTACAGTAATCAAGACAGTATGGTACTGGCACAAAAACAGAAAGATAGATCAACGGAACAGGATAGAAAGCCCAGAGATAAACCCATGCACATATGGTCACCTTATCTTTGATAAAGGAGGCAGGAATGTACAGTAGAGAAAGGACAGCCTGTTCAATAAGTGGTGCTGGGAAAACTGGACAGATACATGTAGAAGTATGAGATTAGATCACTTCCTAACACCATACACAAAAATAAGCTCAAAATGGATTAAAGACCTAAATGTAAGGCCAGAAACTATCAAACTCTTAGAGGAAAACATAGGCAGAACACTCTATGACATAAATCACAGCAAGATCCTTTTTGACCCACCTCCTAGAGAAATGGAAATAAAAACAAAAATAAACAAATGGGACCTAATGAAACTTCAAAGCTTTTGCACAGCAAAGGAAACCATAAACAGGACCAAAAGACAACCCTCAGAATGGGAGAAAATATTTGCAAATGAAGCAACCGACAAAGGATTAATCTCCAAAATTTACAAGCAGCTCATGCAGCTCAATAACAAGAAAACAAACAACCCAATCCAAAAATGGGCAGAAGACCTAAATAGACATTTCTCCAAAGAAGATATACAGACTGCCAACAAACACATGAAAGAATGCTCAACATCATTAATCATTAGAGAAATGCAAATCAAAACTACAATGAGATATCATCTCACACCAGTCAGAATGACCATCATCAAAAAATCTAGAAACAATAAATGCTGGAGAGGGTGTGGAGAAAAGGGAACACTCTTGCACTGCTGGTGGGAATGTGAATTGGTTCAGCCACTATGGAGAACAGTATGGAGGTTCCTTAAAAAACTACAAATAGAACTACCATATGACCCAGCAATCCCACTACTGGGCATATACCCTGAGAAAACCAAAATTCAAAAATAGTCATGTACCAAAATGTTCATTGCAGCTCTATTTACAATAGCCCGGAGATGGAAACAACCTAAGTGCCCGTCATCGGATGAATGGATAAAGAAGATGTGGCACATATATACAATGGAATATTACTCAGCCATAAAAAGAAACGAAATTGAGCTATTTGTAATGAGGTGGATAGACCTAGAGTCTGTCATACAGAGTGAAGTAAGTCAGAAAGAAAAAGACAAATACCGTATGCTAACACATATATATGGAATTTAAGAAAAAAAATGTCATGAAGAACCTAGGGGTAAAGCAGGAATAAAGATGCAGACCTCCTAGAGAACGGACTTGAGGTTATGGGGAGGGGGAAGGGTGAGCTGTGACAGGGCGAGAGAGAGTCATGGGCATATACACACTAACAAACTTAGTAAGGTAGATAGCTAGTGGGAAGCAGCCGCATGGCACAGGGATATTGGCTTGGTGCTTTGTGACAGCCTGGAGGGGTGGGATAGGGAGGGTGGGAGGGAGGGAGACGCAACAGGGAAGACATATGGGAACATATGTTTATGTATGACTGATTCACTTTGTTATAAAGCAGAAACTAACACACCATTGTAAAGCAATTATACCCCAATAAAGATGTTAAAAAAAAAAAAAAAATGGGCAGAAGACCTAAATAGACATTTTCCAAAGAAGATATACAGATTGCTAACAAACACATGAAAGAATGTTCAACATCATTAATCATTAAAGAAATGCAAATCAAAACTACAATGAGGTATCACCTCACACCAGTCAGAATGGCCATCATCAAAAAATCTAGAAACAATAAATGCTGGAGAGGGTGTGGAGAAAAGGCAACACTCTTGCACTGTTGGTGGGAATGTGAATTGGTACAGTCACTATGGAGAACAGTATGGAGGTTCCTTAAAAAACTACAAATAGAACTACTATATGACCCAGCAATCCCACTACTGGGCATATACCCTGAGAAAACCGTAATTCAAAATGTTATAACACACCATTGTAAAGCAATTATACTCCAATAAAGATGTAAAAAAAAAAAAGCATATGCAAAGATCACCAACATCACTAATCATTAGAGAAATTAAAATCAAAACCACAATGAGATATCATCTCACACCCATTAGGATGGCTACTATCCAAAAAACAAACAAACACACACACACCCCAATAACAAAAACCAAAAGAGGAAACACAAGTGTTGGCAAAGATATGGAAAAACTAACTGGAAACCTTGTTCTGCTGGTAGGATTGTAAAACGGTGCAACCACTATGGAAAACAGTATGGAGTTCCTCAAACAATAAAAATAGAAATACCACACAGTCCTGCAATCCTACTTCTGGGTATATATTCAAAAGAACTGAAAGCAGGGTCTCAAAGAGTGTTTACACACCCATGTTCTTAACACTATTCACAACAGCCAAGAGGTGGAAGCAACTCAAATGTCCAACGTTGGATGAATGAATAAACTAAGCATAGTGTATACATACAATAGAATATTATTCAGCCTTAAATAGGAAAGAAATCCTGTCTCATTCTACAACACGGATGAACCTTTAAAACATTATGCTGAAATAAGCTAGTCAACAAAGACAAGTACTGCATGATTCTACTTATATGAGGAATCTACAATAGTCAAATTCATAGAGGCAGAAAACAGAATGGTGGTTACAAGGGGTTGGGGGGAAGGAAGAAAATGGTGGTTGCTTGTTGGGTACAGAGTTTCAGATTTACAAGATCAAAAAGTTCTGGAGGGGCTTCCCTGGTGGCGCAGTGGTTGAGAGTCTGCCTGCCGATGCAGGGGACACGGGTTCGTGCCTCGGTCTAGGAGGATCCCACATGCCGCGGAGCGGCTGTGCCCGTGAGCCATGGCCACTGAGCCTGCGTGTCCCGAGCCTGCGCTCCGCAACAGGAGAAGGCACAACAGTGAGAGGCCCACGTACCGCGAAAAAAAAAAAAAAAAAAGTTCTGGAAACCTGTTTCACAATAATGTAAATACACTCAACACTACTGAACTGTACACTTAAAAATGGTTAAGATGGTAAATTTTACATTATATGCTTACTACAATAAAAAATTTAATTATAGTGATTTTAAGTACAAGAAAAATAAAATCTTAAGTATCAAATGAACTCACACTTGAGAAGAATATAAATGTAAAACATTAGTATAACGCTTAACGTACGATTAAACAAATGGCCTTTTAATTTAGCCTCTAAAAGGTATGTGGTTTAAAATAAATCACGCTAAATGTTCAAATTTCATTTTAGAAGATTCTTGCTATTTATAAATTGTTTGCTCAGTCAAAAACAAAGTATTTCTGCTAAAAGAATCAGAACTCCAGAACTGGAAGAGATTCTTGAGATAATCTACTGCACTAATTCCAAAGTGGGCCCACAAACAATGCCAAAATGAGAAAAATAAGGAAAATGAAAGTAGTCTTTCATAAAGCTAAATCTATTTAATTTTAAGGCATATACTTTATTCTGAGAGCACATCCTTCCTACTTGGAACCTTGCTCTTTTTATCGGCAGCTTCGTCCATTCAACAATGCTTGTTCAGCCAGGAACTGTCAAGTGCAGGGCTACAACAGTGAACAAGACCAGCAAGACTCTCACCCTCAGGGAACCACGTACCTTGTAGTGGAATGTGAGAGTAGCAGTAGTAAGAAAAGATGTCAGGATTTGCTTTTTTAAGTCCTTAACATTCAAAACAAAAACTTGGTCAGCTTAGGTCAGTGGGAAACACTATTCTCCAGCTCTTTCCTATTTTATAAATAAGAAACTGGATATCCAAAAGTTCCACAACTCTTCAGTAAAAGCCAAAACCACTTTGTTTCTAGAATTTAAAACATCAGGGAGGGGCTTCCCTGGTGGCGCAGTGGTTAAGAGTCCGCCTGCCGATGCAGGGGACACAGGTTAGTGCCCCGGTCCGGGAAGATCCCACATGCCGCGGAGCGGCTGGGCCCGTGAGCCATGGCCGCCGAGCCTGCGTGTCCGGAGCCTGTGCTCCGCAACGGGAGAGACCACAACAGTGAGAGGCCCGCGTACCACAAAAAAAAAGAAAGAAAAAAAAAATCAGGGAAATATTCATGTCCCTGAGATTTGACCATGATTAATTTACAGGACTCCAAATATCTCAGAGAATACTATTTTTCCACTTAACATGTCCTTCCAGTTCTAACAGTATTTGATTCTACATATCAAACTTGTTATGTCATTTGAGGATATAAAAGCTTAATAAAAACTTAAAATCCCTAGGGCAGAATTTATTGAGTTTCATGCCATCGAAAGAAAATTCATTCTACATACTTCGTGATAAAAATAAAGCAAGTCCAACGTTAAGAACAAGGGGAAAGAACTGACACAGAAATAGTACCCACAGTAATACTGTCTTAGTCACTGTTTCTGTGGCCTAGAAAGTACAATAACTCTCTGGAGCATTGCTATCCCATTCACCAGAAACTTCAGAAAGTTTAAACATACAAAGCAACTGAAAAACAAGCAGTGATAATCAGCTAATTAACATTTCAAAGAACAATGATAACAAAACCTGTAGTTCCAGTGAATAATCTAGGTTTGACAATATTTGACAGGACAGTTCAATCTCTTCTCTCACTTCCCCCTACCTTTCTCCATCTCTGCGCAAGGGTGGCACAAAGTCCACAGACTTGTTCTCATGGGTTCAAAAGGTTTTTCCCACTTAAAAATAAACTCACATAAAACACAAATTTGGAAAAACAAACTTAAAGAAGATATTATCCCCTTTTGTGGATACAAGAAATTTAGGCAAAAAGTTAAAGTAACTTGCCTAGACAGAAAGTAGAAAAGTTAAGATTTGTACCTAACTGCAAAGTTCATAGACCCTTTTTCCCTCCCTCACCTCCTCTCACTTTCCTTCTGAGTCTGTCATAAACACCTACATGCTATTCACTGAACAGGAGAGAATGAGGCAGAAGGAACACAGAAATGTACGAAAAAATAGTATTTTCCCTAAGATAGAATAATTTGAAAGAGTTAAAAGCACCTGTGACAGAACAAAGAATTCACTGAGGGAGGGACGGAGTTGATGAGTTAGCCCATACACAGAAAGAATATATTTTAGGCAGAAGGAACTTCAAAGAGCAAAGGTGGGGAAAAGAGAAGGAAGACATAAGGCATGTATGTTCAAAAAGACAAAAATATCAAACTGACTGAAGCTGAGAAATTATTAGAAATTAAGAGGGCAGTTAAATACAAAGCTGAAAGGGGAGGTTTGGGTCAGACACTGGAGGACCTGTTGAAACAAACTCCCTATTTACAGCGCCAAGATAGGATTAAAACTTAACTTTTACATATCTATTATCCTAATGAAATAAGACTGCACATGCCCTATTAACTGAAAGGAGTTTATGCTTTCCAGCTAGGAAAAAGAGTCCAGGACAGTATCTGACACAAAGATGAAAACTGTTGGATCTGAATTCAAATAACTGGGTTTTTTCCCCCATCTCTTCATAACCACAGACTTATGTCCAAAGAGATGAGGGGAAAAAACTGAACCTACATCCATATTGCTGAAATTTTATGCCAGCTACTCAATTATAAGGGAGAAGTAGAACCCATAAATCTTTTGCATAGGATGGTGGGGAAGAGAAGCTTGAACAAGAAGGAATAATTAAAAGCCCCAATGTCACAAAAATTCCTTTGAGTTGTCAAGACTGGTTTAAAAAAAAAAAAAAAGCTACAGTTGGACTTTCTAATATAGCTTTATCTTTAATACCAGTTTTTAAAATGCAGGTTAGATTCTTGGAAAATGTTCAATTAGACCACAACTGTCCTGAAGCTACTGATAACTTAAAATTCCAAGCATCTGCAAAACTACCATTTCCCTCTTTGAGAGCTAAGTCCCATCCACCATGTAAAAAGCAGACCTACCAGATCTTCAAGTGTTACCTGGATACTGACATCACTCTCTACTGCAGTTCTAGCAGGCCAGGATGGGCTGGTCTATGCCCTCTACATCACCACAGTAGCAATTCCCCCACCAAAAGAAAGGTTTGTATTGAAAGAAGTTATAGTAGCCCCATCTCCTCATTCCACAAACTATCAAAAACTATGAAGACATTAAAAAAAAAAGCACTCCATTAAAAAAAAAAAAGTGAGAGTGGGGTGGCAGAGTTCGCTGAAACTAAGCAAATTCTTATACTATATTTGTAAAATGTAAGCGGAAAAGAAGCTTTGAATCTAGCCCAAAGCTCTCATTTTACATGTTAAGAAACTGAGGCCCAGGGCAATTAAGTGATTTACCAGGGCAACTGCTTCTCTATAAAGGTGTTAAGTGTCAGTTACCAGTCAGTGTAGCACTTAATCGCTTGTAAGAGTTACTTAAATGTTTATGAGATTAAGAACACGATGTGCAAAAAAAACACTCTTCACCTCTTCTGTACCCCTCAGGGCTTTGCCCCAAAGCTATACGGAAAATGCTGAATGAATCTCAAATGAATACAATTTCTCCCTTCAGCCACTACAGTCGCAAAATTTCTCTTAAGATAAAGCTGAAATGCCTGAATTTCTCAAATTCTGACTAAACAAGTAAGTGGACCAACAAAACCTCAAGAGTTTTGGCGAAGTAAGAATATGAAGTGGAGTATTACTGTTTTGGTTTTGCCAGTTACCCTTTCCTTTATGTTAATGTTTTCAGTCTAAGTTTTTTCAAAAATAAATTATTATTATACGCATACAATTAATCACTGAGATAATAATCACAAATTATTATCACCTTTGAGACATGGATTAGACAATTTAGCATATCTTCATCTCTCAAAAATAACTTGAAAATATCCTGCCCAGCACAAAGTAATACCTCTTGAACAAAAACACCGAAAATAACCCTCTACCAGGCCACAATATAGTAAAACCACCAAAAAACGTAATCCTGTAAAAAATCCCACCAGCTAAAATACACTGAACCATCAGTCTGCCCTGGCTCACTGTTTATCGTCAAACTGTCAAAGCATTAGAAGAACCCGGGGGAAAAAGTTCTGCAGCGACTTCACCGGCTATACCACCACCCACACACAACACGTTTGGGGAAATGCAAACACGCCACATGTAGGTGTTTTAACCAGGTTTAACCACGTTTAAACAAGGTAGGTATTAAGTCAGCTTCGGTATCAAAAGCTTTAAAAAAAAAAAAAAAGAGAGGGACAGCAACACAGATGCATATTTCACCTCTTTAAAAAAAAAAAACACCAGAAATGACCCAAGGCGAATTTAACAGTTTTGAACGAGGCCGCTGTACAGAGCGGTTTGGAAGGGCTCTGTCTTTCTGAAATGCCGGAAAAAAGTCCTCTGCCGAGTTTCAAAACTAAAGACCGCAAACAACCGCACAAATAATAAAAGTTTAATACAAACTACCCCTCCGTCAAACCGTTTCTGCTACCATCGCCCTGAGTTTTTTTTAAAACAAGCACTGAAAGGGGAACAATAAAAAGCGTCTCACCGCAAACGCAGCACGAGAGGGACTGTCGGAAGTAAGGCAAGAGCCTGTTAATCTCTGTAAACGCCTTGGGGTCTCCGGGGTCGTAGTTGAGCACTAGGCGGCTCGCGGAAATGTAGAGAGCAGTAGCATTCACGGGGTTCATTGCAGACACTTCGACACTGTTGGCTCTCGGTTGAAGAGAAATTCCGGATCCAACTTTGTAAGCAGCCAGGAAACAATGGCGAATTTGCAACAATTCGGAGGAAATCGGGGGAGAACCACTGGCCAAAGTTGTAACCAAAATCCGTACAAGTTTGTAGAGCCGTAGCAGTCCTCCCACACATGGGGCCTTGGCGCCCCTCCTCCGTCCCTGAGATTTGCAGACCAAGGGGAAAAAAAAAAAAGAGAGAGAAACCAGCGTTCGAGTTTGTCCCGAGCGGCCGCGGGGCGCAGAACGCGGCGGCTTCGGCGCTCAGTCTAGCCCCGCGGCTCGGCGGGCGGCCTGCGTTCGAGCTGCATCTCGGGACGCGAAGGCACCTCCTGTGGTCGAGCTGGGCGGTCGCGGGAGCAGGCCCCGGCCCGGTCCAGGGGCGGGCACGCTTCTCACGGGCTGCAGGGCCTTTACTCCATCACAGCGCCCGGCGCGGAGGCAGCGGCGACGGCAAGGACTGCGGTGAGGTCGTCGGATTCCTCGATCTAGTGCACCGAGCCGCGGCGGCGGCGAACGTGGCTGCTGCGGCTGGCGGAGGCCGCCGCCGCTCTCTCCATATCGGACACGCCTGGCTCTCCGCCCCGGCGATTACAGCCCGGCAGTTCCCTGAGGTGGCGAAGCGGACAGGAGAGGCCCCCGCCCGAGAGGGGAGGGCCGGGGAGGAAGTGCGCGGGCCGGCGGCGGCGGGAGAGGGCGGGGAGCAGGCCCGGCCGGGCCGCGGCAGCGGCCCTAGCTCCTCAGTCGCTTACTCCGAGGTCACCAGGCGCAAGCGCCGCCCCCTCACTGCCCGGCCATCTTCTCCGCGCGGCACACACGGACGCCTCCTCCGCCAAGCACCACGGTCGCCGCCGCCCACGGCGCCCACCCGGCCGCGGCAGAGGCTGAAGCGAGCGCTCACACCGACAGGCCCCGCCGCCGCCCAGCGCACACAGCAAGGCCCCGCCGCAGGCCCCTCCCCCCGTGCCTCGCCGCCTTCACCCCGACTCCACGCGCCACTCTAGCTCGGTAGGGCCCGGGCTGCTGCGGCCTTAATGTATCCCGCGGGCTGTGCGGCGCCTCAGACCCTGCCGGCGACGACGACCGTTACCCCAACGGGCAAAGCCACTGTCATCCCCGAGACTCCCCCGCCGCCGTCGTCGCTAGCGCTCGCACGCATGCGCAGACCACACTCTCACCCCTCCCCCCCGCCCTTTGCTTTCCCTTCGCTTCCCTTTTCCCCTGCTTCTCCTCTAAGAGCCCCCTCCACGCCCTCCCAGAGCTACCGGCTCGCTCTGCGCATGCGCACTCCACTACCCAGCTCCACCGCCTTTCACCCTTACGCGTGCGCTTTGACCGCCCACCCAGAAAACCGGATAAACACATCAGCCCGCTCACGCCAGCCCCTCCCCACTGCCAACCCACCCTGAGCTCATTGCGCATGCCTGGCTCTCCACTTACGGCTCTCTGTACAGAGCATGCTCCCGGCGAGCCGCCTGCTCTTTCCGCCCCTCCCCCATGCGCTCTCAAATTCCCTCTTAGGCGTGTGGGTTGTGGTGAAACATTCGTTAGTTGACCCATCTTTCCCCAGTGTGAGCTGTAGGCTTCTCGCACTACACTGCTTCTTCGGTGTCCGCCAACGCGGAGGCCCTCCTGGGTCGCGCCATGTGGCTCTCTGCGCTGGCGCAACGCGGCCTTTCCTCGCCCTGGCTGACCGCGAAGTGAGGAGGAAGCCCCGCACCGCCCGAAGCCCCGCCCTCGCGGCCTTTCTCCTGGAACCGCGCTTCCCGGCCGCGGAATGGGCGCTGTCGCCCCGACACTCGCCCAGCCCAGAAGGGAGGCGACGAGTGACGTGGCTGTACGCCCAGCGGGCGTTTGAGCTTCAGGGTTTTGGTTGGGGCCGCGGCCCGCGTCGACGGCAGCCTGAGGCCTCTGAGGCCCGGGCAGGCCGTCTGAAGCGGCGGTGCCCGGACCCACCTGCCTCTCCCGCCCGTCCGAGCGGGCTCTTCCTGCGGCCTCTGGTCCTTGGAGTCCGACTGACGCGGACAGCCCGACCTTCCAGGGGCACCGGCCGGGATTGCACAGAGCTCTCCACGAGAACAGAGTGCAATTTAAAAACAAAACGAACCTCTATTTTAGCTCCTTTAACAGACCTAGCCCCTCTGTGTGAACAGATCTCTTAAAGAACCTATGGTCCTGCTTTAGAACCCAAATCCTTGAAAGTATTATCTTTTTTTTAAACAAGTTTTGGCCTTGTGTTTTTGCAGGAGACCAAGGACACTGAGATATAAATAAACAAAGCCTAAATTAACGTCTGATTCCCCTCCCCTCCAAAAGGACAAAACCTTCTTTAAAAATAGAAACAGCGTAGGAATCATTATCTCTGGATACACCAGAGCTCTTCAGCATAATTTTTTGCCCATAGTAAATGCTCTACACATGTTTGCAAAGTAAGATTTATGACGTATGTAAATCTTTAGCGGCACAAATACCTGTTAGTTTTAGAGGCTTGCTACTTAGAGTAGAAATGAAGAGTTAAGATAAGGCAACCCATGTAACCTGATATATAATTTTTATTACCATTTGAGAATAGGTTTATTTTCTTTACAAGTCCTAGCATATTATCAGTATGTATTAAGCAAAAATAATTATTTTCCTAGTTTTGTAAAACGAACAAAGCTGTGCAAAATATATTTGGTCATTTATCTAGAAAATGACAGTCTATAAAATTCACTCTTTTTTAAAAGCCTCATCATTTTTTTTAATAAGAGATCTTAGTTCTAAGTTCACTTTCAGATAAAACTGTTATAATATACAGTTCTATTTCTATTCCAGACTCTTAAGTTCTACAACACACAGGTTGTTCTTCCCCAGAGGACCAACACAGAGAGTAAAATAATCAGCACTGTTTCCATTCAGACAGTATAAATTAGCAGTCACCCTAGGCAAGTGATTACTTGCAGGCCCTTAACATTGCTGATTTTCTCATAAACTAATTTTTTTAAATCTCTTGAGATGTGCACATCAAATTAAGATTAATTCTATTGATGGTTCGTGTGTGAAAGAGAGACAGAGAGAGAGGAGACAGTTCTTTTATAGCTTCTGAAATTGGTTGCAACAGGTGATAGACTATGGCACTTAGAGGCAAAGCCTCTCCACAATGAAGTATACTCCCTGTCTAGTAACTATTCGCTCACTTGAGGTTTGCCTAAAAAGAAAACAAAAGAACGGTTTATATAAAAAAAGTGCTTGGATCAAATAGGAGAAATCATACATAACTCAAATTCCTTAAACTATCAACCTAGGGTAATTTTTTTCATATTTTGTGTTTAATTATTATTCAGAAGTAAAAGTGTTAAAGTTGCCAGATCTAACAATAATATGAAATGCCAGTTTAAAAAAAATTTTTAACTTTTTATTTTAGAATAGGTTTGAAATTACAGAATTATTGCACAGATAGTACAGACAGTTCTCGTCACCCAATTTCCCCTATTACTAACATCTTACCTTAGTATGGTACATTTGTCACAATTAATGAACCAATAGGAATACATTATTATTAACTAAAATCCATATTTTATTCATATTTGTTCAGTTGTTCCCTAATGTCCTTTTCCTGATCCAGGATCCCATCCAGGATAACACATCACATTTAGTCATGGCTCCTTAGGCTTCTCTTGGCACTCAGTTGAATTTTCATTTCAGAGAAACAACAAATACTTGTTTCCTTCTTATTATCGTCTTTCCTACCCATTTTGAATTAAAGCTTCCCTTTCTGTCTTCCAAGATTTCCATGTGCTTACCTCTATCATTGCACTTATCACACTAAGTGGCAGTTGTTGGTTTAGCCCTGTCTTCTCCCTATTATACTATAACTGTTTTCTGCTCTTCTCCCTCTTTGCCTTTTATCGTCATTGCCTAGCACAGGGTTTGACATATAACAGGTACTCGGTAATTGTTAAAATAATGACAGGGACTTCCCTGGCAGTCCAGTGGTTAAGACTCTACGCTTCCAATGCAGGGGGCACGGGTTCGATCCCTGATCAGGGAACTAAGATCCCACATGCCACAGCGTGGCCAAAAGATTAAAAAAATAGTAAAAATTTAAAAAAATAAAGTAACGGTGAATTACTAGAAACGCGATAATGTAAGTAAACACCCCAGTACAGTGTGTGGTGAATAATAGGCATGGACACATGTTGGCTTCTCCTTGGGGAAAGACATAAAATGTCTTACAAATTTAAAGACGGTTCTTACATCAGCTAGATCAACGTCAATTCTAAGATCCTTAATAAAACAAGAAGTGTGGATTGATTTGAAACACTCAGAATAATCAATCAACAAGTATTTATTGATTGTACTCTAGCACTTTGGGGATAATAAAATAAATGCAGAAGTAGTTGTAGTTATACTTTCAAAGAACAAAGATCAGGCTGGCAGCAACTCAAAGGGATTTTCTGAGGGGTTAAGCCCTTTACAAAATTGTGAAATAGTTGTTTGCCTTCTTTTCTCTTCCTCTTTCACCCTCCTTCCTCTGCCCCCTCCTTCTTCTTTCTACACCAAAATCTACCTAGAAATAATGTTCCCTCTTCCCTGGTTGCATTCTCCCTCACTACCTAGGGTCTCCACTCCAGTGCCTTTGCCATTATAACCATCTGTTGTCTGTGTCCCCACCAACCCAAATTTATATGTAGAAATCTTTTTTTTTTTGTCCGCGTCCCTTGGCATACGGGATCTTAGTTCCCTGACCAGGGATCGAACCTGTGCCCCTGCAGTGGAAGTACAGTCTTAACCACTGGACCGCCAGGGAAGTCCCTATATGTATATAGAAATCTTAACCTCCAATATGATAGTATTACAAGGTGGGGCTTTGGGAGATAATTAGGTCATGTGGGTAGAACCCTTAAGAATGGGATTAGTGCCGTTATAAAAAGGACCCCAAGAGAGCTCTCACTCTCTCTGCCATCTAAGGATACAACAAGAAGTCAACCATCTTCAGCCCAAAAGAGGGCCCTCACCAGGTGATCATGCTGGCACCTTGACTCACACTTTCAGCATCCAGAATTGCAGAAATAAATATTTATTGTCTAAGCGGCTCAGTTTCAGTTTATGGTATTGTGTTATAGCTGCCCAGGCTCACTAAGACATCATCCCTACCAAATTTTAACAAGTGCTTAATCTATTGTCATCTGGAAAGAAATCAATCCAATTAACCTCAATCTATGGAGAGTGATAATAGCTTAATCTAACTTCCAACAAATCTTTGAAGACTGGCCAGAGCAAATACCTCTTTATGGGGAACAGCAAACCAGATGAACTTAAACGAGGACCTAATCCAAACCAATCCTGTTCTTTCCGACCTCCTCCTCAAAAGGTGCCCCTCAAAAGAACCATATCCCTTTGCCTATCAATTCCTGTTGATATTTTTTCAATGAATTCTTTTCTAAATCCATACATATATCCATTCATTTCATCCAAAACATTTATTTAGCAAGTCTAGCACCTATTTATTTTATATCTCAAATATTAAAATTGCCTTCAGCTTTTTCATCCCTAACTCCAGCCCAGATAAAGCAGCTGCTTTGTTGTTCATCCGCCTAACAGAGTGCCAGACACATAATAAGGTACCTACTAAATGTTACTGTTTTTATTCCTTAAGACACTTTCAACACTATTCAAATGCCTATTAAATTTGTCCATTCATTTATGCAACCAACATTTATTGCCAGTTATATGCCAGGCATTCAGAATACAAAAATGAATAATTCAACAGTTTCCAGCCCTCAAAGAGTTCACAGTCCAGTTGCAGTGGCAGCTATGTAAACAGCTAATTTATAATTCAGAGTGGTAAGGATTTAGGGATGCACTTGATGCAAATCTAAAGTATCTTAGTAGATATTTCTGTTACACTATGGGTTAAACAAGCTTGTGTAGACCTTCCTGGGAAAATAACTGCAATTATTCACAGCATTGTTTCTAAGAGAAAATGTGTTCTGCATTCCAAACAGTCAATTTAAAATTGAATTTTTGGAATACAGCCTGTTTGTCCCTGGGGGCTGTCTATGTGACCATTATCTAAGATCCCTATTTGTCTTAGGACAATTTGTATCTCTTTACAATTCCCACCTGTTCCATATGGCCTGTGGTACTACCTGAAGGTTGCTAGTCTCAGGGCCACCAACTTACTCTACAGGGTTCAGCACTACATGACTGAGACAGTTCTCTGCTCAAGCAAGTTGAGTCAAGAAGGTAGGACTAAAGGAGTCTCAGTCCTAAATTTGACTGTTCAAAATTTTACTGTTAGGGAAGGTAGTGAGAAAAGTTCATCAAGAGAGTGATGAGAGTTTGGAATCACTGTTATGTGAAATGAGAGCAGGAACTGCTTAGGGACAGAAAAAGGGATTGCAAAAATGGTTTCCAAAAGGGTATACCTCTTGGATAAAATAGGATCTGTAAAGATATCTTAGTAGACACTCCTGGACAATAAAGGCTTAAAAAATGGTCTTTGAACCACGAAAGACCCCAATGAGCCAAAGAACTCTTGAGGAAGAAGAACAAAGCAGGAGGCATCACACTTCCTGATTTCAAGCTGTACTATAAAGCTATAGTCATCAAAACACTATGGCACTGGCATAAAAACAGACAAATAGACGAATGGAACAGAATTGAGAGCCAAGAAATAAACCTAAGCATATATGGTCAACTAATATTTAACAAGGGAGCCAAGAATACTCAGTAGAGAAAAGACAAGTCTCTTCAACAAATGGTGCTGAGATAACTGGATATTCACATGTGAAGGAATGAAACTGAACCCATATCTTACAACACTTAACAAAAATTAACTCAAAATGGGGCTTCCCTGGTGGCGCAGTGGTTGAGAGTCTGCCTGCTAATGCAGGGGACACGGGTTCGAGTCCTGGTCTGGGAAGATCCCACATGCCGCAGAGCAACTGGACCCATGAGCCACAGCTACTGAGCCTGCGCATCTGGAGCCTGTGCTCCGTAACAAGAGAGGCTGCGATAGTGAGAGGCCTGTGTACCGCGATGAAGAGTGGCCCCCGCTTGCCACAACTAGAGAAAGCCCTTGCACAGAAACGAAGACCCAACACAGCAAAAATAAATAAATTAATAAACTCCTACTCCCAACATCTAAAAAAATAAAATAAAAGTAAAATCCTCACTGGAAGTAAACCTTTAAAAAAAAAATTAACTCAAAATGGATTAAAGACTTAAATGTAAGACCAGAACTCATGAAGCTCCTAGAAGAAAACATAGGAATAAAGCTCCTTGACATGAGTCTTAGCAATGATTTTTTGGATATGACATTTAAGTCACATGCAACAAAATCAAAAATAAACAAGTGGGAGGACTTCCTTGGTGATCCAGTGGTTAAGAATCCACCCTCCAATGCAGGAGACGCAGGTTCGATCCCTGGTCAGGGAACTAAGATCCCACATGCCACAGGGCAACTAAGCCCATGGGCCACAGCTACAGAGACCATGCCCTCTGGAGCCCATGCGCTCTGGAGCCCACGTGCCACAACTAGAGAGAAGCCCGCACGCTGCAACAAAGAGCCTGCGTGCCGCAATGAAAGATCCCACCTAACACAACTAAGACCCGACTAAGCCAAAAATAAATAAATAAATAAATACTAAAAATAATAAAAATAAATAAACAAGTGGGACTATATCAAACTAAAAAGCTCTGCACAGAAGAAGAAACCATCATAAAGTGAAAAGACAACCTGTGGAATGGGAAAAAGTATTTGCAAACCATATATCTGATAAGGGGTTAATATCCAAAATATAAAAAGAACTCATATAGCACAATAGAAAAAAATCCAATTCAAAAATGGTCAAAGGACCTGAATAGATATTTCTCCAAAGAAGATATACAGAAAGCCAAGAGGTACATGAAAAGATGCTCAACATCACTAGTCAGAGAAATGCAAATTGAAACCACAATGAGATATCACCTCACATCTGTTAGAATGACCATCAACAAAAAGATGAGAGATAACAAATGCTGGTGTGGATGTGGGGAAAAAAGGAAACCCTGATGCATTGTTGGTAGAATTCTAAATTTGTACAGCCACTGTGGAAAACAATATGGAGGATCCTCAAAAAATTAAAATTAGAACTACCATATGATCCAGCAATCCCACTTCTGGGAATATATCCAAAGGAAATGAAAACACTAGCTCAAAAAGATAACTGCACCCACATGTTCACTGCAGCTTTAATTACAATAGGCAAGACGTGGAAACAACCTAAGTGTCCATCCATGGATAAATGGATAAATAAGTTGTGGCATATGTATACAATGCAATATTATTCAGCCATTAAAAAAAAACAAGGAAATCCTACCATTTGTGACAACATGGTTAAACCCTGAAGGCATTGTACTAAGTGAAATAAGTCAGAGAGAGACAAATACTATATGATCTCATTTATATGTGGAATTTCTGAAAATAAAAACAAACGAACTCATAGAAAAAGAGATCAGACTTGTGGTACTAGAGGCGATGGGTGATGGAAGGAAGTATTGGAGAAAGGTGGTCAAAAGGTACAAACTTTCAGGGCTTCCCTGGTGGCGCAGTGGTTGAGAGTCCGCCTGTCAATGTGGCGGACACGGGTTCGTGCCCCGGTCTGGGAAGATCCCACATGCCGCGGAGTGGCTGGGCCCATGAGCCATGGCCGCTGAGCCTGCGCGTCCGGAGCCTGTGCTCCGCAACGGGAGAGGCCACAGCAGTGAGAGGCCTGCATACAGCCGAAAAAAGAAAAAAAATGTACAAACTTTCAGATATAAGATAAATAAGTACTAGGGATGTAATGTACAACATGATGACTATAACGCTGATATGTGATAAACAGGAAAGTTACTAAGAGAGTAAACCCTAAGATTTTTCATCACAGGGAGAAAATATTTTCTTTTTTCTTTTCGTTATTTTCTTCTTATTGTATCCATATGAGAAGATGAATGATAGCTGAACCTATTGTAATCATTTTGTAATATATGTATATCAAACCATCATGCTGTATGCTTTAAACTTATACAGTCATATGGGTCAATTATTTCTCTATAAAACTGGAAAACCATGGTATTTGCAACTCAGAGACAGACTACAAGCTAAGAATGAAGATTTCTAACCTGATATATATATATATATATATATATATATATATATATATATTTGCTGTACACCTGAAACTAACACAACATTGTAAATTAACTATATTTCAACTTTAAAAAATGGTTTAAAAAATATTTTTAACCTGAAGTTGAACAAACTAGACTTTGTGGACCATGTTGTCCTTCTTGTTATTCCTGAGCTTTGGGAGGTAGCATGGAGTAGTGGAATTAGTGTGAACAAATCTTTATTCCAATACTTACTATGTAGATTTGGGGAAAATATTCAAGCTTTGTGAGCCTTAGTTTTCTCAACTGTAGAATGGGGATAAAAATACTTTCCTTGAAGGGTTACCATGGAGAGTCATATATTCATCAAATGTGTTTCTAACACAGGCACTATGGGTACACAGCTGAAAAAAACAGTCTCAAGGAGTTCCAGTCTACCAGCTAAGACAGAAATGGACATACAGTTATAACACAATGAGACAAGTATTTCAATATGGTGCTGTAAAAACATGAGAAGAGACACCTAACCAGACATCAAAACTCAGGAAAATATAGAGGAAGTGATATATAAAATGTGACCTGAAGGACAAGTAGGAGAATCAGGGGAAGGGCAGGAAGAGTCTCTAGGCAGAAGGAAGAGAATGTAGTAAGGCTTAGAGGAAGAAGCTTTCCTCTTTGGGAAATTTCATGTAGTTGAGTAGGGCTAAAACATATATATTGTAAGAGGAAAAGTTATGAGATATGAAGGATTTTATGGACATTATAAGAGTCATCCTAAGAATAATGGGACATCATAGAAAATAGATTTTGGATGCAGGTGCAAGATTAGAAGCTGAGAGACCAATTAAGAAGCCACTGCAGTATTTCACCAAAAGATGATCTTGCCCAGGGGTCGTCAATTACAGTCTGAAGACCAAAGGCCTATTTTTGTATGGCCTACAAGTTAAGAATTTTTTTACTCTTTTAAATTTTTTTAAATAATAATAATATTTTATGACACATGAAATTTATATGAAATTCAAATTTCAGTGTCCATAAATACAGTCTTGTTGGAACACAGCCACACTCAATCATTTATGAATTGTCTAGAGTATCTTTTGCACTGCTACAGGAGATTTGAGTAGTTGTGACCTGCAAAGCCTGAAATATTTACTAGCTGGCCTCTTTTTTGGGGGGGAGGGGGGGCTGCACTGGGTCTTAATTGTAGCATACAGGATCTTTTAGTTGCAGCATGCGGACTTAGTTGCGGCATGTGAACTCTTAGTTGCAGCATGCATGTGGGATCTAGTTTCCCGACCAGGGATTGAACCCGGGCCCCCTGCATTGGGAGCGTGGAGTCTTACCCACTGGGCCACAAGGGAAGTTCCTAGCTGGCCTCTTACTTTAAAAATTTACTGACCCTTGATCTTGGGCATTAAGCTAAGGTGGTGTCATTGAGGGATGAGAGATATTAGGAGACTGAATCAATAGGAGTTGGTGAATGGTGGAATGTGAGAATGAGAAACAGTCACAGGTGATGTCCAAATTCTCTTATTTTGCCAACCATAATAACAAACACTTACATGGTCTTACCATGTGCCGGGCACTGATCTAAGTCGTTTAAGTATATTAACTCATTAATCTGTTCAACAACCCTATGAAGTATTTTTATCATCCCCATTTCACATATGATGAAGCTGAGGCACAGAGGTCCAGTAATTTGTTCAAGGTCACACAGTTAATGTGAGGTGAGAATTGAATCCAGGCTCTCTGGTTCCCCAGTCTCTACTCTTAAGATTATTCTATGAGTTCAGAATAGGGAACTCAGCAGGAAAAATGGGTTTGGAGGGAAATGATGAATGCAGGTTTTAGACATATGCAGTTTAAAGTGGCTGTGGAACTTCCAAATTAAATGTCCTATAGGCAGTTGGATAAATGAATCTGGTGCTCTGGGTGTAGGAGGGAAGGATCTGGGTTGTAGATATAGACTTGGGAGTCAGATGGCAAGAGCAATCATGGGAGAGATAGAGATTACCCAGGGGAAATAAGAAGAGAAAAGGTCTAAGAATGAAACCCTGAGGACCACCAATATTTAAACAAAGAGTAGAGAAGAGCATCCCACAAAAAAAAGACTGAGAAGGAGTAGTTATAGAGATAAGCAGCAAACTGGAAAGATTTTTCATCTTTAGTCAGGTGGTGTATGTAAGTACTAGCATAACAACCAGCATACGGTAGGCATCACAAATGGTAGCTCCTTTTACTATTGAAGTCTTATTTGAAAGTTCTAGCTCTTTCTTAGCCACGGTATGGGGCTGTTCCAAACCTTTTCCACATTCTCATGTCTTTGAACTCCCGTCCTTCCTTGCCTTCCAATTCTTAGCAGCGGACCTTACGTCTACTTTAAGGAGAAAATCAAGATCTCCTTCTTCTCTACATCAAAATATTCCATAATTCCCCATCATTCATCCTTCCCTTCTCTTTCTGGCTTCCTCCAGGACTTTGCTCCATGGTTTTTCCAAGTTTTACTTCTTCAGCCCTCCATCCATCATTGCTATATTTCTCAGTTCTATCTAGCTATGCCATATGCTTCTTTCAGACCATCTTTCAGACCTCATCTTCTCTCTCTTCCTTTAATCTGTCAAACTTTTGGTAGAATTCAAACTTATTTCAATTTTTTCATTAGCCATTAATTTTTTCATCTCTTGAAATCAGATTTATGCCCCCACCATTCTAATGAAGCTATATTCACAGAGGGCCCCTACTGTTTGACTTATGTATTGTCCAATCACTACTTTCAACAATGCTATATTAAATTGTCCTTTCTTGTTCTTGTATTGCATCTTAAGTAGAGCCCATAATTTTCTGGTTAATAAAGTCCAGTCTAGTTTAAAACTTTGAATCAAGAGTAGGTTTGACTGAAATCACAGAAAACCTAAAATAACTATGGTTAAACAACATAGAAATTTATTTCTTTCATGTTTAAAAACAGTCCAGAGGTAGGCCATGCACAGTTGACATGGGAGTTCCACTGTCATCCGAGACTCAGGCTCTGTCATTATACCCTACCATGCAAATACATCTACCTTCAAGATTATCTTATAGTCCAAGATGGCTACTGAAGCTTCAGCATTTCAGAAAACAGTAAGGAGGAAGGGAAAACAAAAGGGCCCACTTCCCAGCTGAATCAGAGCCTTTTAAGCAGTCTCCAATTTTAAGCAGCCTGCATAACATTTCTCTTATGTTTCTTTGGCCATAACTTAGTCACTTTGCCATGCCCAGTTGGAAGGGAGTCTGGAAATAGCCTTTTAGTAGGTGCATGAACTTGCCAAGTAAAATGGAAGTTCTACTATCAGGGAAGAAGGAGCGAATAGACTTTGGATGGCAACTAGCAGTTTCTGCCACAAACTATAATCTCAAAATGTTTTAAAATCTTATCTCTTCCTCTCCCTTCACTCTTCAAGATCTAGCTCCTCTTGATGTGTAGGTACAAATAGGAGAGAAAGAGCGACAGGGCAGTAGCACCCTTAAACCCAGACTAGCAAGGGCAACTCTGGGGAAACCTCTCCTCCTGTCAGGTAGAGGGGTCCACAGAGCCAAGGAGATTTGCCCAAGAGTCTAAGAAATGGCCAAGGGACAGCAGTTGGTAATAGAGATTTGATGTTTAGATTGAGGTGAGCATGTTAGGAACCTTGAAGAATGAGGAAAATCCAAGGTAAAAAGAGAAGGGAGGTGGGCCAGGAGCCATAATTGGGAGACCAACTCTACCTGTGCTGCCACATTCTGGTGTGAAATGCTAAGGACTTCAAAACTTCTAAATTGTAACCTGGCCTTCCATGCTGTTTTGAAAATATATTTGTCAAAGTAGGAAAATGAAACATATTTTATTTAAAAGTTTTTTGTTCGTTTGATTTATAACTTATAAATATTTAGATATATGGTATGTAAGCTGCCATTTATACTCTTGTCCTGGGCCCTGCTAATGGTTGCGGTGCTAAGGGTCTGCCTAACTGGGAAGGATCGAAGTTCTTACCCTGACGGTTGCCACTACTTCTCTGGCTAACATTAACTGGCAACTGATGTTCTGAGTGGCAGGCATCCAAGTTCAAGGTCTCTCTTGCGTATGTGTTTGTATTTCTCTAGGACTACTTCTGGGTGTCCACTCACATGCGCCCAGATATTCATGGGAGGATATCTCTGGGTTTGCCACTTCCAGGACCTCTTTGGTTCACACTCCCAGCGCTCTATCCCATAGTCTCCTACTGCCAGCACCCCCTGGCCTGGTGATAGCTTCCTGAAGTGGGGTACAGCCAAAATGGTTCAATCGTGGCTACTTTCCTCAGGGCCCATCTAACAGGAATTACTCATTCTTGCTATGAAAAATGGTGGGAGTTCAGACTACTCCATAGCCTACCTCCATTGCCCATTTGACATCTCTCTTCTGTTCCTTTCCCTTTGCTTACATCGTCTCCTACTCAAGAATACATTCAACCAGGAAATCAGCTTCCCTTTCCCACACACCCTGACTCCAATCTCACCTGGTGGTGAGAATAGAGGGAAAGCATGTTTCCCTGGGAGGGGAACAAAAAGCCTCTTGCCATAAACACACAACCACAAGACTAGACTCTGATCTCCTATTTCTTCTCTCTTTTCCTATGAACTGGGAAGAGAGAGAAGGTTGGGGTGGTGTCTGGTAGTAGCAGGACTGGTTTTGTTGCCTCAGTCCTGAGTAAAATGGCTGCAACATTTGAGGTCCTGTGCTTCACTATCCTCAGCTATGGGCCCTCAGTCCCACTTCTGGAACAAAGGAAAGGTACAATTCAACAATATCAACCTACTTTAATAAAGCTTAACCCTTCTTTTCCTTGACCGCTCTGAAAAAATTTTTTTTATCATTCATTACATCTTTCTTCTGAAAACATTCTTTCTCCATTGTTCCGCGATTTTGCACTGAGTGTTCCTATGTCTGTGTATTCTCTTTTTCACTAGTGGATTATTTCCTCCTATTTCAGTTTGACATTTAAGATAACCTTAAATTGAAATCAACTATTTACATCTCTCACTTATCAGACCATAAGTTTTTTGAGGGCCTGAAGTATTAGTTCATTTATTTTTGAATGGACACATGAGTGGTTGAATGAATGAATTCAGGCCACAGTTGTTAGCTCTTCTTATTTCATATCCCCACTCTGGCAACTCATCCTCTCTAATGGATTAAGCGACCCCTTCTTCTTGAATAATTGTTGTATCTGTATCTCTACTTTGACATCTCTTCAAGCTTCAGATTCACATCTCTAGCTTCTTGCTTTCTTCTTCACCTAGATGTGCTGTAGTCACCTTAAAATGTATATATCCAAAACTGAATACATCATTTCCCCAATATTCAGGTCTCGCATTGCTCTTCTCTATTATTTCATTATGCCATTGTTCTCTCTTTCTCTAAAGCTTATAACCTTGGGGTTACCACTTCCCCCAACAAGTGTTATCAACCCTTTTTCTTCAAAACAATAACAAACCAGCTTACTACGATTATTATGATTCTAATTTTATGGGGTACTTAGAATAGCCAAATTCATAAAAACCAAAAATATAATGGTGGTTGCCAGGGCCTGAGAGAGGGGATAATGGAGCATTATTATATTTCATGGGCATAGAGTTTCAGTTTTACAAGATGAAAAGAGTTATGAAGATGGATGGTGGTTGCACAACAATGTGAATATATTTAATACCACTGAACTGTACACTTAAAAATGGTTAAGCTGGTAAATGTTATGTGTGTTTTACCACGATAAAAAAATTAAAAGCAACGATAACAAACTCCCTTATTACAGATGTTATACATCTGCAAACAATTTATTATTTTTTTAAATTTTTTTAAATTTTATTTTATTTGGCTGTGTTGGGTCTTCATTGCTGTGTGCAGGGTTTCTCTAGTTGCAGCGAGTGAGGGCTACTCTTTGCGGTGCGTGGGCTTCTCATTGTGGTGGCTTCTCTTGTTGTGGAACACAGGCTCTAGGCAGGCCGGCTTCAGTAGTTGCAGCACGCGGGCTCAGTTTTTGTGGTACATGGGCTCTAGGCACGCGGGCTTCAATAGTTGCAGCATGTGGACTCAGTAGTTGTGGCTCACAGGCTCTAGAGTGCAGGCTCAGTAGTGGTGGCGCATGGGCTTAGTTGCTCCGCGGCATGTGGAATCTTCCCCGACCAGGGATCAAACCCATGTCCCCTGCATTGGCAGACAGATTCTTAACCACTGCACCACCAGGGAAGTCTTGCAAACAATTTATAAATGCAAACAAAAAAGACCACCTGTAAATCCATGTGTTAATAATTTGCATGTCTTTACAGCCTCTATATGTACACAAATACATATATATTTTCCACCAAAATGAGATCATGAATGTAATTCTATTTGGAAACTGTTTTTGGAACCTATTTTTTTCACTTGACAATATGCCATAAGCTTTTCCCCATTTTGTGAAATTTTCTTCTACCACAGTGTTTCTCAAATTATGGTCCCTGGCAGCATCAGCATCACCTAAGGACTTGTAGATGCAAATTCTCACACACTACCCCATGCTTACTGAATCAGTAACTCTGGGGGTGAGCCCAGCAGGCTGTATTTTGACAAGCCCTCCAGGTAATTCTAATGTACACAGAAAGTGAGAGCCACTGTTCTACAATATGACTTTTTAACAGCTCATGATATTCCATTGAATAGTAATACTGCAATCTACTTAAGTATCCTGCTATTGTTGGACATTGAGGTTATTAATTTTTCACTATTTAAATAACACTCAGTGAATGTTGCTGCAAGTAAACTTTGAAGACATCCCTGAGAGGGAAATAAACCGCTATTTTATTTAGGCCATTGTATCTAGGGGTCCTTTTATACAGCATCTTAGCCTTTGCCCTAGTGTACCTTCTTTACCTCAAACTTACAGTTGACTTCTAGCCAGACCCTCTAATGTTAGCCTCCTAGACCTATAATTTATCTTAATCAGTATTGACTTATTAAGCTATTTAAGTCTCTAATTTGCACAAATCTCACCACCCTCCTCTGCTCAAGAACTACTACTGTTTATTCATTCATGCATTCATTATTTAAGGTACACTGTCCAAAGTGATATTAGAAAAATAACATAGACACAGTCCTTACCCTCATGTACCTTTATAGTATCATTGGAGACTTTGACAAAACGGATATTAATCAAACATTCACACAAATAAATATAAAATGACAACTTTGATAATTACAAATAAAAGGAGAGGATATAAGAGACATATAACAGAAGCATTTGATTTAAAGAAGTCAGGGAAGGCTTCTCTAAGGAAGTGTCAAACTGAAATTTAAGGATGAGTAGACCTTAAGTACTGAAAAGGGAAGAGATGAACCTTCTACCCAGTGAAGGCAAAGACCCTGCAGAAGAGAAGCATGGTGATTTTGAGGAGTTGACAGAAGACTGGTTTGGCTGGAGCAGAGAGATGGGGGGATGGTACTAGATGAGTCATAGAGACTGGTAGGATCTAGGCCATGCAGGGTCTTAGAGACAATGTTAAGAATGTTTGTCGGGACTTCCCTGGTAGTCCAATGGTTAAGAATCTGCCTTCTAATGCAGGGGACACGGGTTCGATCCCTGGTCGGGGAACTAAGATCCCACATGCTGTGGGGCAACTAAGCCCGTGTGCCACAACTGCTGAGCCCACACACCGCAACTAGAGAGCCCATGTGCCGCAACTACAGAGCCCATGTGCTCTGGAGCCCACGTGCCACAGCTAGAGAGAAGCCCGCATGCCACAACTAAGACCTAATGCAGTCATAAATAAATAAATAAATAAATATTTTTAAAAAGAATGTTTGTCTTATCATATGAACATTGAGAATCCATTGAAGAGTTTAGGTTTGAGAATGGCATAATCATGAAATAGTTGCTTAGATGAATTAACTAACTAACTAACTAGCTAATTCTACCCTTAGACTTTTGCTCTTCCCCATTTATATTCTCCTCTGGGCAAACCACCCAACTTCAAGTCATGAGTAACATCACAAGGGATACTGAGAATGAGTGGTCAATGATACAGGAGAAAAACTAGGAGTATGTGATGTCAAAGAAGCCAAGAGAGGGCTTCCCTGGTGACGCAGTGGTTGGGAGTCCGCCTGCCGATGCAGGGGACGCGGGTTTGTGCCCCGGTCCGGGAGGATCCCGCATGCCGCGGAGTGGCTGGGCCCGTGAGCCATGGCCGCTGAGCCTGCGCGTCCGGAGCCTGTGCTCCACAACGGGAGAGGCCACAGCAGTGAGAGGCCTGCGTACTCCAAAAAAAAAAAAAAAAAAAAAAAGAAGCCAAGTTAGAGTCTGAATTTCTTACCTTGGTATTCAAGGCCCACAACAATTTTATTTTTACGTACACTTCCATCATTTTTCCCATGACATCGCTAAAATGAGCCTTTTAGACATGGTGCTCTTCAGATAAAGTGCCCCATTTATTTTATCTAGAACACTCTGCCTACCAATCACCATTGGATGTATCTTCTGCCCACTGCTACTTATCTAATTACTACCTATTTTCTAGACCCTGACCCTATTTCACCTCCTCTACGAAGATTGCCGTGGAGGCCACTAGAATGTACCTCTCAGATCTCTGATTGCGGTGAGCATAATTGAATGAGGGCACCAGCTATTGCCCTCTGCAATTCATCACTGTTTGCACCAAGGTTTTGCTTCCCATGGACTGCTCCCAGACAATGACTGAGCATGGCACAGATACTAAGGTAGGCCCATTCCTGGAAGATGCCAGACTCCTCTGACAGATGACTCTGAGAAATACTAAAACAACCGTCCAAGCTGTCCTTAGAACTGCACTGGGGTGTAAGATGCTTACATCCAATCTTCCTTCCCTCATTCTTTCACTCAGAATCAGACTTGCATTGTAATCTGATGGCTCTCCCAGTCTCCCTTTTTTGCCGCCCCATTTTCTCCAATGGTCTTTACCTCTAGCACATTTCTTGCATGATTAATCTTGTTTTGCATCATTTCTCAGGGACCTGGACTTACACAAGTGGTATCAGAAGTGGTCCAAGAAAACAGGTGGTAAGATAGAAACTTGGACTGACTCATCTACTGCCATCCAAAGAGAATGCCAACCTGGTTTGTAGGTGGGGCATAGGTAGTTCCTGGCACAAGATGGTAGCTCAGTTGCTAAAGATTCCACCAATGTTAACCTGGGAAAATGGCCCAGTGGAGGGGAATGCTGTGGCAGATGTGATGACACAGGCATTTGAAAAACATGGGAAGGAACAATGCCTACAAAGATAGTAAAGTTGGGTAGTTACTACCAAGTTGTATTGATGCCTGCAGAGAAATCATGAGAGACTGAAGGCCATTAACAACAAGCAATTTTTGGTTAAGTGAGAGAGCCATAGGCCTGTGGGATAGGTTACAAAGAGACCTTTATCTCCATCAGGGGAAGGGAATACACAGCTGAATGGCAGGATGAAGACCTAATTGTTAGAGTAGCAGAGCTCCAGAGACATTAAAATGCTCAGCTAAGGCAGGTCTGCAATAGCCTTCCAAGGGCACTGAAGTACTGGATAGAGGCAGCAAGTACAGTATAGTGTTTGGGTGGATGGGGTGCCTGCCTTCAAGACACGGTGTATGTATTAAATCAGAGAACTCTATATGGCACTGTGTCCTCATTAGGAAGAATACATGGGTCTGGGAACCAAGCAGAAGTGACCCCACTTACAATGACACCCAAAGCCCCACCGAGGAATTTTGTGCTTCCTGTACCCACAACTCTTGATTCTGCAGGTTAGACATCCAAGTCCCCAAAGAGGGCACACTTGTGCCGGAGGATCTAACAAGGACCGCATTGAATTACAAGCTGCAGCTGCTGCCAGGGTGCTTTGAGTTGGGTGTGTCCAGGCACCAGCAAGTGAGAAGAATCACTATCCATCAAGAGTAGTTGACCTTGATCAGCAGGGGGGCCACTTTTACACAATAGGGACAAAGGGGAACACATGTGGAAGCCAGCGATCCACCTGGGTGCCTCCTGGCGCTCTCTGTTGTAGCCATGAATGGACATACAATGCAACCCGGCCTGGGAAACGTATGATTACCAATGGTTCAGCCCCTTCCAGAATGAAAGTTTGGGTCACATCACCAGGTAAGTCAACAAGACCAGCCAAAGTGATTGCTGAGGATGAGGGGATTTGTGAATGGATGGTCAAGGAGGGAGAGGATGAATACCAGTTGTGGCTCTGAGATCAACTCTAGCGACAGAGACTATAGCTTGTGCTACTAAATGCCCTCTTCTGAGTTTCCTCTCAGGAAGAAAAGCCCACAGAAACAGAGAGGAACTGCTTCTCAAACCTGTGGGAAGAGGCAGATCTGTGTGAGGCTAAGGGTAGACTGTGGTGGCTGTGAGAATGTACCTTTCAGATCTCCAACTGCAAGGAGTATAATTGACCAAGGGCCCCAGCTACTGCTCTCTGAAATCCATGGCTGGATTCACTCTGAGGCCACACATCTTGCAGGCTGCTCCCAGCCAATGACTGAGTGTGGCAGAGAAACTGAAGTTCCTGGGAGATGTGGGACTCATCTGGAGGGTGACTTTGCTTAAGGACTCCCTGATGGTCTTGCTCTGGTCCTTTCCTCTCTCCTTCACTCAGGGTCAGATTTACCTTATGCTCACAGTCTAGAGTCTCTCCCAGACTCCCCTGGCTCCCTCCCCATTTTCTCTCACAGGCATCACATTAATACATTTCTTACATATTCAATCCTGTCTGGTGTAAATTTCTTGGAGGACCTGGACTAAACCCTTGCCCTAAGCCCTCAGCAGTCAGTGATAACTTCCTATTTGAACTTTTTTTTTTTTTTTTTGCGGTACGCGGGCCTCTCACTGTTGTGGCCTCTTCCATTGCAGAGCACAGGCTCCGGATGCGCAGGCTCAGCGGCCATGGCTCATGGGCCCAGCCGCTCCGCAGCATGTGGGATCTTCCCGAACTGGGGCACGAACCCGTGTCCCCTGCATCGGCAGGCGGACTCTCAACCACTGCGCCACCAGGGAAGCCCCTCCCTATTTGAACTTTTATAGCACTTGCCCCCACTGCTCACCTGACACTTCCCAAATGCTACCTAGTCTCTTGGAGATAGCTACCATTATGTCACACTTGTCAACCTCTGCACTTCACCAAGTGCCCTATACCTAGAAAGAACTCAGTGCAACAGTCGTAGGAAAGAGGTTGTCAGGGGTGCTGAGTTGTTCAGACTATCTTGCACCCCAGGATTGATGTTCCACACTTACTTCAAGTTCCTGGTGTACTATATCTTTCTCCACTCTCCAAACCTCCTACTCAAAGAGTTCCCCATCTTTACAGGGTGGTTTCATCTTTAGTTTCCTGTCCCCAAACCCCATACATTTTACCACATACATTGACTCAGTAGAGGATGTGGCATAGACAGCTACCTGGCAACCAAATTTTTGTGACCCCCTTTCTGTAGTGTGGAGTTGTTGCTAAAAAGAGGCTGGCCAGGTGGGGACCACACTGCCAGGCTTGATCCTGTATCCAGGGGTAGCTGGGATCTTTAAGAGGCAGGACTCCTCTTCCACTTGTCTCCTTCCGTATTCTCCAGTTGAATACGGGTAGGGATGGTGAGGCCACAAGTTGGAAGAGCCCTGGGTCCCTGAATCACCATGTGGAGGAAAGCTGCCCGCCATGTGGAGGAACACCTACACTGGAATGTTGGATGAGTGAACAATAAGCTTCTATTATGTTAGGTTACTGAAATTTGGGAGTTGGTTTTTTACAGTTGCTAGCATTATTCTAAATAATACAGAAATCATTTGTCCTTTTCTTGGACACTCACCATCTTACCACTCACCACTCACCATCTTAACTCCCTTTTATTTAGAGGGAGTGTCCTTTTATGGGACTCTTGAGGACAAACGGATTAGATCCTTCTCATGCTAGGGTGTGGGCATGTTACTTAGTCTCTGACAATCTGACACATTCCCACTCAAGACTCTGAATGTGGGAGTAATGCAAAGATACACGACAATATAGAAACCGTTCACAGTGGTGGTGTGGCCTTGAGAATCCAGGGGCAGTGGCAGCAAGGCCTGGCAACAGTGTTTTTTAGGTCAAAGTCCTAACAAGACTGTTCTTGTGGCATGACCTTTTCTGTGTTTTCCTGCTTCTAGATTCACTTGCTTTTTCACTTTTCTTCATTCTTCCTGACAATTCCTTCCTTGCAATAATTAATTATCTTCTTCAAAGCTCCAGAATTTGTTTCATCTACACTATCTCCTATCTACACCGGCCTCTCCTCCCAAGCTAGAGTCAACAGGATGACCATTTATTAAGCACCCAGCACTGTGAAAGGCGCTCTAAATATGCTGTCTGATAATTTAATCCTTCCATTTCTTCTATAGGGTCAGTATTATTATTGCTGTTAATAAATGGGGAAATTGAAGCTCAAAGAGATTAACTGATTTTTTTCAGTGCTTGTGAGTGTTACTTGGAATTCAATTTGGATGGCATCAAAGCATGTTTTTCCATTGCACCAGAAACCCTTCACCAACTCCTAATTACTGCAGTGCTTCTTTCTAGGGCCTCTTATAGCCTACGATCATCTGATTCTGGAAGTACGGAATAATATCAATATTTACTTAATCCTTTCCTATACATAGAAGTGGTTGTAAAGAAAATTTTCTTGTTGCAGCTGTTTTCTAAGGCTTCAAAGAGTATGTGTTCTTCTTTTCCTTTCTTGTCCTTCCCTTCTCTTTTCTTCTTTTCCTTCCCTTCCCTTTCATCCTTCCTTATTTTCTCTTTCTCTCTTACCCTCCCTCCTTTCCTTTCTCCCTCCCTCCCTCCCTTCCTTCCTTCCTTCCTTCCTTCCTTACTTCTTTCCTTCTTCCTTGACAAAACAACAAATCATGTGGTATAGCAGATAGTATATGGTGGCATCACTTCAGTCAGCTCCAGGGGAGCTGACTTTCCTTAGAATGCACTGCAATCTAAGATGCTTCTTCCCAAACTTCCTTCCTTGTTTCTCTCATTCACTTAGGGTCACTCACGCTAGCATCAACCATAAGGTTGGGTGCACCATACCCTAATGGAAAGTGATTATCTTTATTACTTTTGATATTCCTCACTAAGTATGTCTCAAATATCAACAACACCCTTGGGAAACTGTATAGGTTTCCTGTGCTCCACGAGAAAGAAACTGCCTCTAATGATGGAGCTGAGGGTCAGATAGTTCCATTTTCCCAGAGAAACTGGAGTAGGGAGAGACAAAGTCTTTCAGTGATTGAATACCTCCCCTGTATTAGGGACCATTGGTCCTAGAAACATAGAAATAAAAATTATAGAATCCTTACCCTAAACAACCCTATAGTCCAGTGGAGAGTCATACATTAATAGTTATCTTTTCCAGTTTCTAGATGTTAACTTTAATTGCTTTAGAACAGCATAATTCATACCAAATGCTTTAAACCATCCATTATAATAGAAATAATTGTGAAATTAGCATAGATCATATAACCTGTTAGAATTATAGCAGGAATTATAAAAGAAAAAGAAGTGAGGAGAAGCCACTAATTAAAAGAAACATTTCTTAATCCAGTACCATGACTCTTGTCTTAGAATTTTCTGAACAGTTGAAAGAGGGCTAGAAAGGAGGAGGATGAGGGGAAATGAAAGAATATTTCTTGTATCATGGCTGCATTTTAATTTAAATGCAACCCAGTATCCAGAAATGGGGAGAATCATTAAAACTCTTTTGTTTGAAATGGAAAAGGCCATCCTCAAGGGTAGTAGAATCAGTATACTCAGAAGGCAATACTGGAACTGTTCTTGTGAGCTCAAGGACTCTTTCTTCGAATCCACCTTGTTTTTCTTATCTTCTACCATCCCAGTTGGATGTCTGTACCCCGTATACCATAGTTCTGAACACATACATCCCAAACCCATTGCCAGGTATAAATACAGATAGAATTGGAGTGTAATGTGGGTGGGAAGGGCGAAGTTAGCAAAACCTGAACAAGTAATTTTAATGCAACTGATCAAGAAGGTACTGGCATAGAAGTAGGGACAAACCATGGGAACTCAAAAGAAAAATGTAGTAATTTTGTGGGATGGAAATCATGTTGGATATTAGAAGGAAGGGAACTAAGGCCATCAGGAAAAGCAAGAAGGGGAAGGGAGTGTTCTTAGAGAAAGTTAAGGCTATCTAGTGGGCCAGGTGGAGGGGGTAGGAGAAAGCCCCAAGCAAAGGACTGAACTGGTAGAGGAGAGAAAAGGGAAAGCCATCAGCGGCCTAAGTGTCAGATTTTTGCTTCATAGGGGTGAACAAGGTGGGCAATTGAGAGGTGGAAGTAGAAAAGGGACAGGTTGCTGAGCGGAGCACTGAGGGAAAGCAGAAGCAAAGAGGTAGGAAGACAGAGAACTGGTTAGAGAATTAGAATCACTAAGAATCATAATACTCTTTTTGTTGAGAAAGACAAGGACCTTTAGGATAGAGGGGCCAGGGCAGCATGTTCAATGGCGGCAGGAACAACATAAATGATTCAAGCCAGAGCTAAGATTCCAAACTGAAGTCTGCTAATGAGACACTTTCTGCAACCCAGGTAACCAGAGAAAGTATAAGGCTCTCTTACACAGATATCACCAATAAAATGTAGAAATTGATAAAAGCTATAAATTAGGAACAAAAAGCAGATGGGAGTTTAGAGAAAGAAGAGGTTGCTTATAATGGGAAATTGTGGAAATGTTTTGCAGAAGAAATGGTGTTTGAAACTGGAGGCATTAGATTTGGACATGCAGAGATAGCATTGAAGAGAACAGCAAGGCAAGAATCTTCAGTGACCTAGTGTAGTGTTGGGAATGATGTCCTCCCAAAAGTTATGTCCAAGCCCTAACCCCTGGCACCTCTGTGAATGTGGCCTTATTTAGAAATAGATCTTTTCATATGTAATCTTGTTATTGATCTCGAGATGAAGTCATCCTGGATTTAGGGTGGGCCCTAAATCCAATGACTGGTACCCTAACAAGAAAAGGAGGAGGGAGATCATAGACAAGGAGACACAGGGAAGAAGCCCATGTGAAGATGGAGATTGGAGTGATGCCACCACAACCTTAGGAACACCAGGGCATGGACCAGATTCAGTATGAAGAAAGGGTATGGGAAATGTAGGAGGAAAGGGGTGGTAGAGAGAGCCTCCGGGTTCCAGGTCCTGGAAGTAGAACAACCAGGAACCACTGGAAGCTGGGAGAGACAAGAAAAGATTCTCCTCTAGAGCGTTTGAAGGCAGATTGTCCCTGCTGACACCATAATTTTGGTCTCTTGTCCTCCAGACCTGTGAGAAAATAAGTTTCTGTTGTTTTAAGGCACCAATTTTGTGATAATTGGTTGCAGCAGCTCTAGGAAACTAATGAAACTGGTATGATTTTTCTGACTTCTTCCAGCAACTGTGGGCAGTCTGATAGCAGAATCAGAGTGGTCCAAAGGAAGTGGTGACCCAGGGTTGGGCCTTGGCACGGTGATCTTTTTTTAAGTTTTAAAATAAATATTTATTTATTTTGCTGTGCCGTCTTAGTTGCAGCACATGGGATCTTCATTGCGGCATGCAGGATCTTTAGTTGCAGCATGTGGGATCTAATTCCCTGATCAGGGATGGAACCCTGGTTCCCTGCATTGTTAGTGCAGAGTCTTAGCCACTGGACCAAAAGGGAGGTCCTGGCATGGTGACTGTGATAGAAAGGAGTTGAGGGAGGCTAGAGTGCTAGAGTAGGTAGAGTTTAAATAGTTATACTGTGGGAATTAAAAGGTTCTATTGAGAGAATGGACCAGATTCAGTATGAAGAATGGGTTTTGGGGGAAGGTAGGAGGAAAGGGGTGGTAGAGAGAACCTCCGGGTTCCAGGTTCTGGAAGTGGAGCAATTCTTGGTGATTACAAGGCCCAGCTTGTGGGTGGCTGAAGTGGAACAGAGCTGAAGGCCCTTCTTGTTGAGGAAGCTGAGGCATTCTCAGGACAGCTAGCCAGAAGATATTGGTATAAAGGCTGAATAAACTCTCTGAGAATAGCGGTGGAAGGCAGGTGTGATGGTTAATTTGATGTGTGAGCCTAATTATGTTTAGGCTAAGGGATGCCCAGATAGCTGGTAAACATTATTCCTGGGTTGTCTGTGAGGGTGTCTCTAGAAGAGGTTTGTATTTGTTTGAGTATACTAGGTAAAAAAGGATCATCTTGAGGCTTCCCTGGTGGCACAGTGGTTGAGAGTCCGCCTGCCGATGCAGGGGACACAGGTTCGTGCCCTGGTCTGGGAAGATCCCACATGCCGCGGAGCGGCTGGGCCCGTGAGCCATGGCCGCTGAGCCTGCGCGTCCGGAGCCTGTGCTCCGCAACGGGAGAGGCCACAACAGTGAGAGGCCCGCATACCAAAAGAAAAAAAAAGGATCATCTTCACCAATGTGGGTGAGCATCGTCCAATCCATTGGGGGCCTGAGTAGGTCAAAAGGGCAGAGGAAGGCCAAATTCCCTGTCTCTGCTTGAGCTGAGACATCCATTTTCTCCTGCCCTATGACATCTGCATTCCTGATTCTAGGGCTTTTGGACTCAGATGGAGACTTACATCATTCACTCTCCAGCCTCCTTTTCTCAGACTTTTGAACTCAAACTGAATTGCACAACAGGCTTTCATGTTTCTCCATCTTTCTTTCTTTTTTTTTTTTTAATAAGACCATATAATCTTTAATATTCATTGATACATGTGTAAACATGCAATAAACTATGAATATTATAGAGTGTTTTCTTTTTTAATTGAGATATAATTGACATATAACATTATATTAGTTTCAGATATACAACATAATGATTCTATATTTGTATATATTGTGGAATGGTCACCACAACAAATCTAGTTAACATACGTCACCATACATAGTTACAAATTTTTTTTCTTGTGATGAAAACTTTTAAGATCTACTCTCTTAGCAACTTTCAAATATGAAATACAGTATTATTAACTATAGTCACCATACTGTACATTACATCCCCATGACTAATTTATTTTATTCCTGGAAATTTGTACCTTTTGACCCCCTTCACCAATTTTGCCCCCACTTCTCTCTCTGTCTCTGTCACCAATCTGAGCTCTTTTTTTTTTTTAAGATTCCACATATAAATGAGATCATACAGTATTTGTCTTTCTCTGACTGACTTATTTCACTTAGCATAAAACCCTTAAGGTCCACCCATTGCAAGATTTCATTCTTCCTCATGCCTGAATAATATTTGTATATATATATATATAATATACATATATAATATAATATTTTATTTATCCATTTATCGATTGGTGGACACTTAGGCAGTTTCCATCTGCCTAAGCTAGTTTGGCTATTGTAAATAATGCTTCATTGAACATGGTGGTACATATACCTTTTCAAATTAGTGTTTTCATTTTCTTTGGATAAATACCCAGAAGTGGAATTGCTAGATCAAGTGGCAGTTCTATTTTTAGTTTTTTGAGGAACCTCCATACTGTTCTCCATAGTGGCTGTATCAATTTACATTCCTACCAAGAGTGCACAAGTGTTCCCTTTTCTCCACATCCTCACTAACACTTGTTATTTCTTAACTATTTGGTAATAGCCATTCTAACAGGTGTGAGGCTAAAACCTCATTGTGGTTTTGATTTGCATTTCCCTGATGATTAGTGACGTTGAGCATTTTTCCATGTACCCATTAATCATCTGTATGTTTTCGTTGGAAAAATGTCTATTCAGATCCTCTGTCCATTTTTTAATCAGATTATTATTATTATTTTGCTGTTGAGTTATGAGTTCTCGTTCTCTATTTTTTTAATATTCATGTTATTTTATTGTTTAAAAATTCCATCCACCTTTAATATTCATTGCAAATGCTGACTCCTCCGTTTTAAAAAAAAATTATTTATTTATTTTTGGATGCATTGGGTCTTTGTTGTTGTGCACGGGCTTTCTCTAGCTGTGGCGAGCAGGAGCTACTCTTTGTTGCGGTGCGTGAGCTTCTCATTGCAGTGGCTTCTCTTGTTGCGAAGCACAGGCTCTAGGTGCGTGGACTTCAGCAGTTGTGGCTCACAGGCTCTAGAGCGCAGGCTCAGTAATTTTGGCTCAGGGGCTTAGTTGCTCTGCAGCATGTGAGATCTTCCCAGAACAGGGATCAAACCCGTGTCCCCTGTATTGGCAGGTGGATTCTTAACCACTGTGCCACCAGGGAAGTCCCTCTCTATATATTTTGGATGTTAACCCCTTATCAGATATGATTTGCAAATATTTTCTCTCATTTGGTTGGTTGCCTTTTCATTTTGTTGATTGTTTCTTTTTCTGTGCAGAAGCTTTTTAGTCTGATGTACCCCCACCTCTTTATTTTGCTTTAGTTGCCTTTGTATTTGGTGTCAAATCCAAAAAATCATTGCCAAGACCAAAGTCAAGGAGCTTACTGCCTATGTTTTCTTTTAGAGGTATTGTGGTTTCAGTTCTTACAGTGAAGTCTTTAATCCTTTTTGAGTTAAGTTTTGTGTGTGGTGTAAGGTAGTGGTCTAGTTTCATTCTTTTGCATGTGGATATACAGTTTTCCCAACACTGTTTATTGACGAGACTGTTCTTTCCCCATTGCATATGCTTTGTTCCTTTATTATAAATTAATTGATCACATATGTGGGGTTTATTTGTTGGCTCTTGATTCTGTTCCATTGATCTACACGTTTGTTTTTATGTCAATACTATACTGTTTTGATTACTATAGCTTTTTAATAAAGTTCGAAATCAGGAGCACAATGACTCCAGCTTTGCTCTTTTTTCTCAATATTGCTTTGGCTACTGGGGTCTTTTGTGGTTCCATGCAAATTTTAGGATTGTTTGTTCTATTTCTGTGAAAAATGTCATTGGAATTTTGATAGGGATTGTGTTGAATCTATAGACTGCTTTGGGTAGTATGAATATTTTAACAACATTAATTCTTTCAATCTATGAGTGTGGAATATCTTTCCATTAATTTATGTGTTCTTCAGTTTCTTTCATTAATATCTTATCGTTTTCAATGTACAGGTCTTTTACCTCCTTGGTTAAATTTATTCCCAGGTATCTATGTATGTATGTACGTATTTATTTATTGGCTGCAGCACGCAGCATGTGGGATCTTCCCTGACCTGGGATTGAACTCATGCCCCCTGCAGTAGAAGCGCAGAATCTTAAACACTGGACCACCAGGGAAATCCTATTTCCAGGTATTTTATTCTTTTTAATGCAATTGTAAATGGGTTGTTATCTTAATTTTTCTTTCTGATAACTTGTTATTAGTTTAAAGAAATGCAACACATTTTTGCACATTGATTTTGTACCTTGCAACTTTGCTGAATTCATTTATTAGCTCTAATGTTTTTCTGGTTGAGTCTTTAGTGTTTTCCATATATAATATTTTATTTGCAAATAGTGACAGCTTTACTTCCTTTCTAATTTGGATGCCTTTTTTTTTTTCTTGCCTAATTGCTCTGGTCCATCTTGCAGACAGTAGATAGTGGGACTTCTCCTCCATAACCACATGAGCCAATTCTCTTTTTTTAAAATTAATTTTATTGAAGTATAGTAGATTTACAATGTCATGTTTAATTTCTGCTGTACACTAAAGTGACTCAGTTATGCATATATGTATTGTTTTTCATATTCTTTTCCATTATGGTTTATCACAGGATATTGAATATATTGATAGTTCCCTGTGCTATACAGCAGGACCTTGTTGTTTATCCATTCTATATATAATAGTTTGCATTTGCTAATCTCAAACTCCCAATCCTTCCCTCCACCACCCATACCCTTGGCAAACACAAGTCTGTTCTCTATATTTGTGAGTCTGTTTTTGTTTCATAGATATGTTCATTTGTGTCATATTCTAGATTCCACATATAAGTGATATCATATGGTATTTGTCTTTCTCTTTCTGAGTTAACATCACTTAGTATGATCATCTCTAGGTCCATCCTTGCTGCTGCAGATTACATTATTTCATTCTTTTTAATGGCTGAGTAATATTCCATTGTGTATATATACACCACATCTTCTTTATCCATTCATCTGTCACGAAACATTTAGGTTGTTTCCATGTCTTGGCTATTGTGAATAGTGCTGCTATGAACATAGGGGTGCATGTATCTTTTCATATTATAGTTTTGTCTGGGTATATGCCCAGGAGTGGGATTGTTGGATCACATGGCAACTCTATTTTTAGTTTTTTGAGGAACATCCAAACTGTTCTCCATAGTGGCTGCACTAACTCACATTCCCATCAACAGTGTAAGAGGGTTCCTTTTTCTCCACACCCTTTCCAGCATTTGTTATTTGTAGACTTTTAATGACTGGTGTGAGGTGGTACCTCATTGTTGTTTTGAGCCATTCTTATAATAAACCTCTCTATCTATCTATCATTTATCATCTAAAAGTTCTGTTTCTTTGGAGAACCCTAACCCTGACTAATACAGCAGGAAAGAGGGAAAAAGTGAGCCCGACACAGACATCATGAGAGAAGGGAGAGGAGGGTATGTTGTGGAGGTCAGGGGATGCTGAAAGGTGGTACCAACAGATGGCAAAAACTTCAAAGGGGGACTTCCATGGTGGTCCAGTGGTTAAGAATCCACCTTCCAATGCAGGGGATGTGGGTTCAATGCCTGATCAGGGAACAAAGATCCCACATGCCACAGGGCAACTAAGCCCACGCACCACAACTACTGAGCCCACACACAACTAGAGAACCCGCATGCCGCAACTACAGAGCCCATGTCCTCTGGAGCCCATGCGCCACAACTAGAGAGAAGCCTGCATGCTGCAACTAGGACCCGATGCAGCCAAAAAAAAAAAAAAAAAAAAAAAAAATTCAAAGCAAGAGCAGCTCAGCAAGGGTGGAAGGGATGTCTGGAATTGCCTCTGGAAAAAAGGATAGGGCAGTTCTGTTCAATTCTCACAGAGCCCAAGGAGCCAGAAAAGACAAAGATTTTCCAAGATGGTGTGAAAAATGTGTGTGGTCTGGGGAAAACCAGATTCCACATCTTGATAACAATTTTAACTGGAATTTAAGCCAGGTCTCTTGTAACCCAATCTTAGTAGCCAAAGAAACACAGTTCAGGGGAAATAATGTGAATTTAAAATACTTCTTTTTTTTCCTTCAATTTTTAAAATAAAACACTAAGGGCGAAATGCATTCATAATGCACAAGAAACATTTAAAAAATCCTCTCTCCCCACGTGGAGGGTAGCTGCTCTCCAAAATTTCCTCCAACACCCTTTACTCCTACCACACAAACCTCACTAAGGTGAGAAGACACCGGTACTGCACTACACCTAATTGACGGAGAGCTCTGGCCCTTATTCTGAAATTAACTGCTGAATTTGCACTGAGGCCACGCCTCTCCCAGGCTGCTGCCATCCAATCAGGGGCAGAAATATTTTGGCTCCAGGACTTAACAGCCTTGCTGAACTTTCCTTAAAACTGCATAGTAGTCTAAAACGCTCCTAGTCACCCTTCTTCCTTCTCTTTCTCCTTGACGGGGGTTCAGAGTTGGATTGCAACCTGACTGATAGTTCTTCCAGCCTCTCCCAGATTTTGCTCCATTTTCTCTCACAGGTGGTCCCCTAACTGATTTCTTACATGTTTAATTCCCCTCTAGGCAGCTGCTTCTCTGAAGATTCAGACTAACACATTCTCCCAAATATGGCACCTCTTCCAAATTTACTCCTTCCTTCTATTTCACCCATTTTTGCTGACAGTGGTCATTGACAAGAATAGGATGGCCAGATCAGGGTGACTCCTGTCTTGAAGTGTAGAAATAACTCAGACATAAGAATTCAATGAAGGGGCACTAGGGACAGGAAAATAGGCCAGAACATGCAAGGATTCCAAAGGGCAATTGTTGGGTAAATACATTCTCCCTTTTTACTCCTCCTCCCACCCACCATAGGCTGGGTCTGGCATCTGAAGTAGGAGAAATAACATGATAGATCTTTAGAATTCTGTATTGAGCACCCATGGGTCGGGCACTAATACAGCAAAAAAGAAGACTGGGAGGAGAAAGAAGGGGAGGGAAAGAGAACTACCTGGAGGGAGCACTTAGGTTCAGTCTAACAGTTGTCTCTGGATCCCTTCTGTGCTGGGCTTTCTGCTAAATGCTGGTTACTCAAAGTTAAATAAGAACAAAATCTTCCTTGCTTCCAGGGGGACCGATAGTTTCCCTAACCCAGGTAGAGGGAGGATCAGTGTAGACTGCCTTGAGGAAATACCTGAGTAGAGCCTGGAAGGATGAATAGGCATAGGAGAAAACATGCTATTGTCTATTTGCTAGCTCAGTTCAATTCCACAAATACATTCTGAAGGCCTCCTGTGTGTTGAGCCTTGTTCCGGGTGCAAGGGCCACAGTGGTGAGCAAGCTGCCACAGTCCCTGCCCCCTGGCTTGGGAATTTAGTTGGGAAGAGTTCTAAACAATGTTAACACCATGTGAGATGTGCCACAGGAGAGGCATCTGCAAAGCATCTTAGGACAAAGGAGTTCCAATGCCCCAACCCGAATCAAGTCCCAATGCTGAATATGGCAAAATTCTTCACACTAAAACTACATCCCTGCTTTTCAGGCTCATGTACCACCATTATCCCAAAAGCTGGGGACTCAACCATGTGTGTGAATCTGAACAGGCCATTATTCCTGGCATGCAGCTACCTTCTCAGAGATAACTCTCCTTTACATACCCAGGCTTGCCTAAATTCTCCACTGTGCTACCAGGCTTGTCCTTTGTCTACCTCTCTAGATTGGAAAGGTCCTTAACGCAGGGACCCAGATGCAGGGCCGAGAGCATCTACTACGGAGTCAGAGAGATGCAGGTGGGCTTTGTCCAGCCACATGCCTTCAAGCCTTAGACCCTCAGCTTCACTGCATATGTAGGTGAACAATTCCTACTCCAGGAAAGTAATAAGTACTAGTGGTTAGTTCTTGGCACATAGCAGCTGCTCAAAAATGTTTGCTAAATTGAGTTCTATTAACGTTGAAGTCTCAGGCCAGAGTTTGGACTTTACGAAGGCCCTGGCTGTGAGCTGGAGCTCGGCGGGGTTAATGATCAACTTTAGCAGTTTTCTGTGGCTAAGAATGTGAAATATACACCTTGTTCTTTGCTTTGAAGAGCTGACTATTAGCTGGGGAAACAGATGGACAAGCTCCCAACAGCTCAGTTCTAAATCCCTAGAGCAGTGGTTCTCAAACTCGAGCAACCATCAAAATCACCTACAGGCCATCTGTTGAAACAGATTGCTGGCAACATCCCCAGAATTTCTGATTCAGTAGGTCTTGGATGGAGCCTGAGAATTTGAAAGTTTGCATTTCCAGCTCGCTTTCAGGTGATGCTGAAGCCTGGTGCTCAGTAAGTGGTACATAATACGTCTGTGTTTGAATCCTGGTTCCACTACATCTCTAGTCCTGGCTGATCAAATCACTCTACCTCTCTGTGCTTCATTTGCTACATCTGTGAAATCAGGATAGTAAGCTAATGCAGGTAAATGCTTAAAGCAACACTTGGTACAGTGTTCAACAAACGCTGGTTAACTTTATTTTCTAAAGAAAGTGAGAGGACAAAACCAGGGGTCTAGATAGCCAGAGAAAAGCAAGGGCTAAGTCGCTCTTCTGTGCAGCCTGGTGGGCACAACATCGGTTGACCAGTCCCACACGACTCAGGGTGACGCCCTAGCGCAGCCTCGGGTCTCGAGCTCTCCTGCCTTTCTGCTAAACGCGCTCCGCACTCCAGCCCACAAGCTCCCTACATACCGCCGACGCTGCGCAGGCGCAGACCCCGCGGTGTGCACACGACGCACATGCGCACTCAGATGCGCTGGTAAAGCAAAAATGGCGGCGGCGGCGGCTATGCGCGTGGCGGCACCCGGAATCAGGCTCAGTGCTGTAGTGAGAAGTCTCCGGGCCGCGGTGCGCAGCGTGTGCACCCAGCCTGTCTCTGTTAATGAGCGCATCGAGAAAAAGCGTCAAGCCGCACTACTGGGAGGAGGGCAGCACCGCATCGACGCGCAGCATAAGCGAGTGAGTCCTAAAGGGGCCCCAGCCAGCCCGCTTCCGGCGGTCGCGACCTATCACAGCGTGAGCGGCTCGCGGCGTACGGGGCCTCCCAGCCAATCCGCGCGATGCCGCGAGGGGCGGGGCGGAGCCGAGGATGTTCACCTTGTGAACCTGTTGCCTTTCACTGGGGCAGGTAAAATCAGGACAAGCACCGTTGTGCTTTGTCACTGTCTGCTTTCCCTTTGTAATTTTAGACGGGTCTGGCTGGGCTCCAGCGGCTTACCAGTTAATAGCTATGAACTTTTGGACAAGTTACCCCTTTGGAGTCAATTTATTCTAAATAGAAGATGGTAATAATTCTCCCCTTGTAATGTTACTGGAATAAGATAGTGAAGCAATGATAGGCACTTAATTAAAAAAAAAACCTTGTTCTTCTCATGCCCCATGGAAGAGTGGTGGTAGGTTCTTGCTCCATTATGGAAGCAGGAAAATCAAGGCGTTTGGCAGGGGAAGTTACATGGGCAAACTCACATTCACCTGGGGTGGCTGTGTGGTGTGCGCAGGGAACTTGTGGAAACTCTGCCCCCCGAATGCCAGCCGAACCTCCTTTAGGATATCAGCGTGCTTGCTGGGTAGGAAAGACACCTTCGGAAGCAGGTGTTTTTTCCTGGGGTTGCTCAGGTTACTCTGAGAGTTTGGCCGGAGTGAGCAGCTGAGGCACTGCCACCCACTGCCTGGGGTACTGCGAGGCCCAGATCGGTGACTTGGGACTTGAAACGAGGCTCGCTCAGTGCGTCCCGGACACGTGTGAGTCTGGCCTGATGTGCTGGATGGGTTAAATAACCAACCTGGAAGATGCAAAAGTGAAATTTTTAGAGGTGAAGGATACTGAGGCATAAATTTACAGACGTGGGGGTAGTGGGGTCTTTAGTGAGGACATTTGCACTGGCCCTTTATTAACTCTAATTTGAGCGTTAATTTAGATGTTGTAAATGCCCATTTGACAAGAGCCTGAGTGTGACAGTTCCTTTTTGCCATTTGGGAGTGAGATGTAACTTTGGTTGAAAGTGTGTGGTGCCCGGAGTGCTTTCCCCGCCCTCCCCCGAGGTCCCTGGGGTGGCAGTGTCTGGGTTGAGGGAGTTTTATTATTATTATTTTTCGGCTGCATTGAGCGGCATGCGGGATCTTAGTTTCCCAACCAGGAATCGAACGGGTGCCCCCTGCAGTGGAAGCGGGGATTCTTAACCACTAGACCTTCAGGGAAGTTCTGTGAGGAAACTTTAGATTATCCTCTGGAAAGGCCTGTCAGTGCTCCCTGCACTCTTTCTGTTGGGGCCCATGGCTCAATCCCTCCCTGGAAGATCATCCCACCCATTTCCAGGCGGATCTTACTGGATTTAGATGCAGCCTCTAGAAACTGTTTTTCTTTTGCCAAGGCTGACTTAGGAGGCTTACTTGGTTTAAATCTCCTACCCCATACCCTTTTACACAATATTTGGACTACTTCCACAGGATAGATTCCCAGAAATGGAATTACTGGGTCAAAAGATACAAACATTTTTAACACTGATATATATTGCCAAATTGCTTTTTTTTTTTTTTTTTTTTTTTTGCGGTACGCGGGCCTTCCACTGTTGTGGCCTCTCCCGTTGCGGAGCACAGGCTCCGGATGCGCAGGCTCAGCGGCCGTGGCTCACGGGCCCAGCCGCTCCGCGGCATGTGGGATCTTCCCAAACCGGGGCACGAACCCGGTCTCTTGCATTGGCAGGCGGACTCTCAACCACTGCGCCACCAGGGAAGCCCACCAAATTGCTTTCTTGGAAACTTATTTTATTTTACACAGTAGTGTAGAGGATTACCTTTTTGTTTTAATACCACCTCACTGGCTTTGGCATCCTTCTTAAGGGGAAAATATAGCTAGTTAGAGGTTTTTTTTTTTTTTTTTTTTTTAACAGGGGTCGGGGATAGACAATGGGCCCTGTTATTGGTCTTGGTCTAAGGGCTTGGGAGCCTAAACAATGGAGGCTCTTGACAGGTTGAGGTCTCCAACGTCACCCTCTCCAAGAACCATTTTTTAACTCCTCTCAAGTGAGCTCTTTAGCACTCTCTGTCCCACTCTTTTTCTACTAAGCCACTCTCTGCTGTGGGGTTGTCTGTGTATCACAGTCACTGTCAGGGGTAGGGTCCCTAAGCAGGGCCCCCAATGTAGGAGAGGACCCTGGAGGAGGCAAGAGAAGTGTCCTTGGGGCTGGACAGGTGAGCTTCTGTGGGGCTCCTTAGAAGAAGCTTGTGAACCTAGGAGTGTAGCCTCAGACCCCTCGTGAAGCCTGCTTTAGTTTTCTATCTCCTGCTTCTCCGTTCTCCTTTTTACTGCTCCTTGGGTCTCCAGTAAATGTTTGTAGAACTCGTTATCTTGTTCCAAGGTCAGGCTCTCCTTACCCCCACTTCTCCTCTCTGCCTTTCCCTCCTACTCCCTTAATTTGCTTCCACAGTTAGTGGCTCCTGGAACAGCCGGTCTGCCCTGATTTCCTTACTGGCTGAATTCTACTGATAACACCTTTCTCTTGGGCAGGTTTATGGAATAGAGGCTTTCGCATAGGGTGAAGGCAAAAACTAGCCCTCCTGGCCCTCCCATGAGCACTCCTTGCTTACTGACTTTTGTCTATGATGACATCACTGAGCGATTTTTGTTGCATTTTAGGGAAAGCTAACGGCCAGAGAGCGGATCAGTCTCTTGCTGGACCCTGGCAGTTTTGTTGAGAGCGACATGTTTGTGGAACACAGATGTGCAGATTTTGGAATGGCTGCTGATAAGAATAAGGTATCTGTTCACAGTGGTGGTGCAGGCCTCCAGGTTTCACTTACCAGCTGTGGCCCTGCTGTTCGACACACTAGATTAATGAAGTCCTTTCAGGATTCAGGATGCATTGAAACATTTTCAAGTGTGGGGCCCTGGAATTGCAGAAGTGCCTCTTGAGAAGCACTGCTGGGACCTCCAGGTTCCCCACTCACCTTTGTCCACAGATGAAGGAATGTGGGTGCACTACTCATACCTTGTGCAGGGTGACTCTGGCCCAGCTCCCAGGGCTCCGGTGTGGGTTCACAGTTCTTGCTGGTATAGAATGACAAACTTAGAAGAAGAGTTGGGAATTTTTTTGGATGGTGTTCTGGTCTGCCTAGGCACCAGGAACCCCTAAAGGCTAACCAGTCACCTCTTTTGACATACTTTAAGTTTATGCCTTGGAGTTTTGGAGGTCAGAGTTACCAACACGTGTTCCTTCAGTTGGGTGTCTCCATGGTGCACAGAGTTCTTTGGACTCTCTTTTGGTCCATTTATTTTCAAGACTATGATCAAAGATTTGTAACCTTGGCACTAAACTTGCTGGCTCCATTTGAGCCATTATGGGCCACACAGTGACTGTCAGAATTCCAAGCAAAATGATAGGTTTGCCTTTTTAAGGTTTGGGGGTGGGATGTGTGGCTCTGTAGAAGTTGCCATGTTTTGTTATATATTCTCCTTCCTCCTGTGAGGGTTCAGTAGTGGCATCCCTAGGGAGGTCCCCTGATTAGTCTGCTGAGGCCCACTGAGGCCCAAGACTACAGTGTTCTGTTGATGAAGCAGTAGCCCAGTGCTTGCTGTTGCAGAGCTGAGGGGGGAAGCGGGGATTCCTTCATGTTCTTTATTCATATTGAATTTTAAGGAATTTGGGGTGTGGTTTTTTTAGGGGGAGTCTTTCCTTGGGGCATAACTACGAAATTAATTAAGAGAAGTATTTGGTTTTTTTAACTTGCATTTTTCTATTTTTCTGGTAGTTTCCTGGAGACAGTGTGGTCACTGGACGGGGCCGAATCAATGGAAGATTGGTTTATGTCTTCAGTCAGGTATTTCATACTCTAATTGGCTGAGGTTTCCTTGAGGGCAGAGCCAGGAACAAAATATGTGAGAAGAAAACAGTCCTGGGGAATGAAAACTTGCCTGTAGTTGGGGCAGGTGAGGGAATTACTTTGTTTCTTAGTGCATATGTCCAGAGTATTACACTATTATAATGTAATAGGGTGTTTTTAATTAGGGAGAAAGACTCCCTAGTCAGTGTGGGGGAGGATCACAGGGCAGTAGTCATCTAAGAAGTCCCAGGAACCAGGAGTTTATCCAAGTGAGTGAGAGTCCTCTTGGCAGGTTGGGTGCATGCTGGGAGGGCAGCTGTGTCCTGGGCAGATTGTGTGGACCTGAGGGAGTGCAACGGATGCAGCTTGGGCAGAGGGGATTTGACTCTCAGAGCCACAGGCCCCTTGAGTTTTAGGCTTTCGTGAAAGAGTTCAAACAGTTTTTGTTAGGCTGCATCAAGACATAGAGTTTCTTCACACGGACACCATAGGAGAATGTAGTAGGCAGAATAATGGCCTGCAAATATATCCAAATCCTAATCCCTGAAACCCGTGAATATGTAATTTTGCCTGACAAAGGGGAATTAAGCTTGCAGATGGAATTAATGTTACTAATCAGTTGACCTTAAAATAGAATAGCTTGGGTTATCCAGGTGGGCCCGGTGTAATCACAAGGGCCCTTAAAAGTGGGAGAGAGGCAGAAGGGGAGGTCAGAGTAATGGTATGTGAGAAGGACTTGGTCTGCCTGTTTCTGGCTTAGAAGAGGGAGGGAGGGGGTCATGAGGTGAGGAATGTAAATAGATGGTCTCTAGAAGCTGGAAAAGATAAGACAACAGATTCTCCTCTGGAGCCTCCAGAAAGGAGCATAGCCCTGCTAACCTTGATTTTAGCTCACTGAGACCCATGTAGGACTTCTAAATTACAGAACTGTAAGATAATGAATGTGTGTTGTTTCAAGCTGCTGAATTTGTGGTAATTTGTTATAGCAGCAGTAGAAAACTAACACAAAGAACATGTTGTATCCTATTTTTTGTTTGATTTTTTTTCTCCACTAAGAGACAGAAATATGTATATAATTCTAACTATTTAGTTTCTTTTTACAGATCTTAAAGGTGTAGAGCTTATTTAGGAACCTAGAATGTTTTCCAGGTTTGAGAGTAAAATAATTATACTTGATTATTTTAAGAGTTATTTAGACAGTACTCATTTGCTAATAGAATTACTTTTAAAATATTTTAAAACTGTGTTATAAATGTGTCTGCCAAATGCCTAACTAGAAGGGATCATCTCTTTTGTAATTTATGAGAGCTAGGCAAAGAATTGTATAGAAGGAACCATTAGTAAGATAGCTAGAACAAAGAAGGCTATTGTGCTTTCTGGGCACAATGTTCCCTTAACTATTAAGGAGATAACAAAAATTCATTGAATTGATGCTTCGGCGCACCCCTTATGCCCGTGGGTTTGGGTGGGAGTGAGGGGGAGGTGGAGATGACCGAGACAGTTCTTGCCCTGGAGAAGCTAATCATTTTGTAGGTAGAATGGGACAGAACAGGGGTGGCTACAGTTACCGATAGTCGGTGAGAGGTTCTGGGCAAGTGCCATGGGCTCAGGACAAGGGAAGGTCACATCCGGATCCAGGAAAGCTTTAGGGAAAATGGGGCATGTGAAGTAGGCCCTGAAGGATACTGAGGGGGAGGAGTGATGGGTCAGATTTTTTGTAGTGATCCCCCCAAATGTTAATATCTGCAGACATTGTTTTTTGCGGGGAGCTTCTGTTTTTCCAGAGAAGCAGTCACAGTCTTTTGCGTGATAATTGGCTTTAGATGTGTTCTGGGGGAAGGGGGTGGGGGGAAGGAGGGGCCAGCAGTGGCTCATCATTCACTGTACAGATTAGGCATCTCACCTGTTTTCAGCCTTGCCTTTGCTGCCTTTTGTGCCTGGGGATTGTGACTCCAGAAGCCCTCTGGTTAAGTTTCTTGAGAGAGTAAACCTCCTTTCTCCTCTCCAGGTGAAGAAGAGGCCCTGTGGGGTCTAACTGCTCCCAACACAGACTTCCTGTCAGTCTGCTTTCCACCGCACTTTCTGTGGTTCCTGGGCTGTCCCCTCCTGTGGTTACTCCCTTGGCAGGTGTAAAGGCTTCCATTTGCTCCAAGTCAGATATTCTTGTGCTTTCACTTCCCTCATTTGTTCACTCTCTCTTCTGCTGTTGTTTCCTCTTCCTTTTTTGTCCTCATGGGCTGAATGTGTTTTTAATTCCCTACTATCTTTTTGATGGGGATTTAGGAAGGAGGTCATTCCTACAAGAAGCTTTTTATATCAGAAGGTAATGAAAATCCAGAAGCAAGAAGAAGCAGTGAGGACTCATTCACTTCTTTCATCTCCTTTATCAAAACAGCAGATATTTCCTAGTAATAGAAATGTCTGTTTGACCTCCATAGAATCTGATTTTTTTGGGTTAATTCTGCCTGAAAAGTTTTCCTTCCCTCAGAGCTACAAGTCATTTTTGTATACAAAGACTAGGTCTTTTGCTCTTCACATTACATGAACTCCTTTTAAGACATTTTATTCACTATTCATTCTATGGAATACTTTATGTCACACTCTCCCCCTCATCTTTTAAACTTCTGAAAATCCTTTAAAAACTTCTATCTATGAATTTTCCATTTCCTCCTCCTGTTGGGTCTTCATCTCTGGCTAGTCACTCCATATTATTTTTTGATTTGTTTTCTTTTTAGGATTTTACAGTTTTTGGAGGCAGCCTGTCGGGAGCACATGCCCAAAAGATCTGCAAAGTAAGTATTTATTTTTTATAAATTTTCTTTTTTAAAAAAAAATTTTTATTTTATTTTTGGCTGCATTGGGTCTCTGTTGCTGTGTGCGGGCTTTCTCTAATTGCGGTGAGCAGGGACTACTCTTCCTTGTGGTGTGGGGGCTTCTCATTGTGGTGGCTTCTCTTGTTGCGGAGCGTGGGCTCTAGGCGCATGGCCTTCAGTAGTTGTGGCACACGGGCTCAGTAGTTGTGGCTCACGGTCTCTAGAGCACAGGCTCAGTAGCTGTGGCACACGGGCTTAGTTGCTCCGCGGCATGTGGGATCTTCCCGGACCAGGGCTCGAACCTGTGTCCCCTGCATTGGCAGGTGGATTCTTAACCACTGCACCACCAGGGAAGCCCCCAAAGTAAGTATTTAATATTGAAAACAAACTAAATACTTTCATCAGTCACATGGGGTGGGGCAGAGGTGTGCAGGATGTGGTGCTGACCTCAAGGTGCCTTCAGTAAAGGACAGGAGGTCTTAACATTTTTTGTAGCATGAATCCCTTTGGCAGGCTGGTGAAGCCGGACCTGCATTTTTTATATATTTTTAAAATTTAAAGTCTTTATTGAATTTGTTACAATATTGCTTCTGTTTTATGTTTTGGTTTTTTGGCATGAGACATGTGGGATATCAGCTCCCCGACCAGGGATTGAACCTGCACCCCTTGCATTGGAAGGTGAAGTCTTAACCACTGGACTGCTGGGGAAGTCCCTGGACCCGCATTTTTACACATGCATAAAGTAAAATGTAGGATTACAAGAGGTTGAAAATTAAAAAATCACATTTGTAATATATATGCTTCCTTATTAATGAATTAAATCGAGATTTAGCAGTGGATCAACTGCTATACTTTCAAAGTTGGCATGAGTTGAAAATGATATTTCAAGATATCTGCCAGAAAGTGGGACCCACCAGAAAGTGGGACTTTCCTGGTGGTCCAGAGGTTACGACTCCACACTTCCATTGCTGGGGGCACGGGTTCGATCCCTGGTTGGGGAACTAAGATCCCACATGCTGTGCGGTGTGGCCAAAAAAAAAAAAAAAAAGATATTTGCAGCAACTTTAATGTGGCATAAAAAATCTGTGGCTTCTATTAATGACAAAGTCACAGGTATTTCTAATACTGCTGTGGTTAATAAAATGTAAAATTTTCCAAGTTCATGGACTTCTTGAAATCTACTCACAGGCTTCTTACGGTTCTGAGGATCCCAAGTAAAGAACCCATGGTCTAGGTGGAGAATCCAGGTACTAAAAAAGCAGTGCAAATGATGGCATTTAAAAAATGCTGCTACAGATGAGATGCTCTGGTGGTGAATAAAAGTGTAGATCATATTTGGGGAGTTTTGGAATAAAGGTAGAGTTGATCTTTAGTAGCTGGGCAGGGCTTCCCTGTGTAATGGAATACCTAGCTTCTCCGTGTGGTCCTGTCATGTGTTACTCCTGAGACCTTGGGCCAATCCCTAAACTTTTAAACCTTCCTAATTTCCTCCACAATTTATTGCCTCTGTTGTGATTACTAAATGAGATAATGGAAGTGAAAGTGCTTTGTAAATTCTCAAGGACTGTTAGAAATGTTGCTCATTAGGCTGTCAACTACTGACCCATGAGGAAAATCTGTTTTATTAGAAGTAAAAGGGCTGGGCCTGGCCTCCAGTTAATAGATGGGTCCACATTTACTTTCACAAAAATACTGCTTTGCCGTTCTATCAGTTCAAAATATTATTTTGTTCAGTCCCAGGCTGAAAAAATACTACAGCCTGGGCCTGAGGCTCTAGAAGTGGTTGCCATGAACAGTCTTCGCCTCTGCAAATGGGAAGTGCTTTGGCTCTTGGCTGCTTGGGGGACTTTAATTAGCGGTTTAAATATCTGATTTTCTGTCTTCCACGAGGTACCCAATCATCATGTGGAATGGAGCCAGTGTTATGGACTCCTGTTTTGAAAAGTACACTCAGAACATTTTCCAGAAAACCACCATGGTGCTTTGTAAATGCTGTTTTTCATAACAGGGTCAGTTGTCTCACAAAAGATTTTTCTGCTATCTCAGATCATGGACCAAGCCATGACAGTGGGGGCTCCGGTGATTGGACTGAATGACTCTGGGGGAGCACGGATCCAAGAGGGAGTAGAGTCTTTGGCTGGCTACGCAGACATCTTTCTGGTGAGAAACCGTTAATAGAGAATGGAAGAGTACAGGGAGTTCTCTAAGCTGTGTCCTGGTCAGAGCTTCTCTATCTTACCTCATTGTGTCCTGTAGCTCCTTCTTGTGTCATTGGGGTGGCATGAAGGGTGGATGAAAAGCAAGAGAGATGGAGGTTCCTGGTGGCCTAGTGGTTAGGACTGCTGTGGCCCCAGTTCAATCCCTGGTCGGGGGAACTGGTAAGGTGGGGAGGGTTATCTTTCTTTTTCTTTCATAGAGGCCACTGATACTTATAGGGGAAAACAAAATTAAAGATTATTCAGAAGGGAATGTCACTTAAATAATTTTTTTTCAAAAGCAAGGAGTAGGGAATATAAAAGATTAAAATGAACTGACTTGCTAAAAATTGGGAATTTTATTATTTTAACTTTATTTTATATCAGAGTATAGTTGAACAACGTTATGTTAGTTTCAGATGCACAGCAAAGTGATTCAGTTATACATATACATGTATCTATAGAATTAACAGTTTTTAAAAAAAGCAGTGTTTTTTTTTTTTTTTTTTTTTTTTTTTGCGGTACGCGGGCCTCTCACTGTTGTGGCCTCTCCAGTTGCAGAGCACAGGCTCCGGACACGCAGGCTCAGCGGCCATGGCTCATGGGCCCAGCCGCTCCGCAGCATGTGGGATCTTCCCGGACCGGGGCATGAACCCGTGTCCCCTGCATCGGCAGGTGGACTCTTAACCACTGCGCCACCAGGGAAGCCCCTGTGGTTTTTTTTTTTTGGTTAAGACATTACAAGATCATTATACAAAGTTCAAGCTGTAGTACAAAGAAGAAAGAAATCCCACCATCACCCAAGATCCCACCATTCAGAAGCATTTGGTGAACATCATTTCAGATATCTGCTTTCTTACAGACTAAAAGAGAAAGAAATGAAAAGAAACACAAAAATTAAATACATTATTTGAAGTAGGAAGTGCATTGTGAGAGTATAGTAAGGGAGGTTGGGGTGAGGGAGAGATACTGCCAGATGTAAACTTGAGAGAAGGGACAGATCAGCATTTCCAGGGAGGGGAGGAAAGAAAGGACAGAGACAGGCAGACATTGTTTCTAATCAGGCCAGCTGTTCTTGTCATCCCCTGGCCTGCAGGCTTATGAAGGTTTTTATTCCCTGCCACTGCCCTTTGTGTTCAGTCAGAAAAATGTGTGTTTACTTTGTGTACGATACTCTGGTAGTTGTGGGAGCACTTGTGTACGTTGAGAAGCCACTTTATAGATCTTAAACCTACTTTTTAATCTTTAAACTTGAGCTCTAGGGGTAGCACACTGGGGAGTAAAGGCACTCCTTTATGTGTTTTACCCACATTCACCAGTTGTTTACATTTTGCCTGTTTGCTCTATCATTTTCTCTCCGTATGCACATATTTGCACGTTATATTTTTCTGAAACATTTGAGAGTAAATTGGAGATTGTGCCTCCTTTATCTCTTAAATCCTTCATTGTATATTTTCTAAGAACAAGGACATTTTTATATAAACAGAGTACAGTAATTGGGAAACTTAATATTGATTCATCAGTATTATTCTTATTCATATTTCATCAAATGATCCTAATAACGGCCTTTATAGTTATCCCCGCCCAATCCAGGATTAAGTACTGCCTTTAGTTGTCATATAACTTTAATCTCCTTCAATCTGGAACATTTCCTCAATTTCTCTTTGTCTTCTATGACTTTTGATATTTTTTTAAAACAGCTTTATTGAGGTATAATTTACGAAGCATAAAATCCATCCATTATAAGCATACATTTCAACGATTTTTAAGAAACTTGTGCAGCCATCACCACAGTCTACAATTTAGAATCTTTCCCTCCGAAAAGATCCTTCCTGCCTGTTTTCAGTCAATTCCTACCCAGCCCTAGGTAGCCACTGATCAGCTTTCTGCCTCTACAGTTTTTTCATCTCTCTTCACTTAAAATAATGTTTTTGAGGTTCATTCATATTGTACTGTGTATCAGTGATTTGTTTTTATTGCTGAATAATATTATATAGATATACCATATTTTGTTTATCCATCCACTAGTTGATGGACATTTGGGTAGTTTTTACATTTTGAATATCATAAATAATGCTGCTATGGACATTTGTATATAGTTCATCGTGTGGACATATGTTTTCATAACCCTTGAGTAGATTCCTAAGAGTGAAATTGTTGGATCAAATTATTGAACCCAAGTTCTTGTGCCCAATGCACAGTGAAGCCAAACAAACGGAAATGTCGGAGATTGGAGCGGAGAAAAGTTTATTGTAGGGCCAAGCAAAGACCTGAAATCCTCCATGGGTTTCAGGGAAGAGTTTTTAAGGGGAAGGTGAGGGAGGGTAGTAGGAGGGTGTGTGTGTCTGATTCGTTGGTGGTGAGGGAGCAGGGTGGTGTTTCAGGAATCTCAGTCATCAGCCTTCTGGTTCCAACCAGTCTGGGGTCCACATGCTTGTGCTCAGGGGGCCTGAGTTCCTGTAGAAGAACTCAGAGATATGTATCGAATTGTTACGCACATCCTCTGAGGAGGAACCAGGCCCAGGCCCCATGCCGCACTATTATTTCTTTCTGCAGTCCCTCAATCCCCTAATTAGTAACTATTTGAGTCTGCCCTTTGGAACTCAGGGAATGTCTAGGAGGCTAAAACCTTTTTCCTACAAACAAGAAATGGGTGACACAGAAAGGCTTTTGTACTTGGGAGGGCCTCACAGGGTCCTTCTCGGCTTCATTATAAGTTTATGTATAACTTTTTAAGAAACTGCCAAATTTTTTCCCAAGGTGACTGTACCCTTTTGTATTACCACAAGCAGTGTAATTGGGGGTTTCAGGTTCTCTCCATTCTTGTTGACACGTAGCATCGTCAGTCTTTTCCATTATAGTCATTTCAGTGGTAAGTAGTGGTATCTCTCCGTGGTTTTAATTTGCATTTCCCATCTCACTAATCCTGTTGAGTATCTTTTTACGTACATGGTAGTCATTTGTATATCTTCTTTGCTGAAATGTTTGTTCAGATCTTTTGCTCATTTTGTAATTGGATTTTGGGTAAGAGTTCTTTATATATTCAGGATACAAGTCCTGTATCAGATATATGATTTTCAAATTTTTTTTTACTAGTCTGTGGCTTTTTATTTCTTTTCTTTTTTTTTGGTAAATTAATTAATTTATCATTTATATTTGGCTATGTTGTGGGCTGCGTGTGGCTGCGTGTGGGCTTTCTCTAGTTTCAGGGAGCGGGGGCTACTCTTCATTTCAGTGCACAGGCTTCTCATTGCGGTGGCTTCTCTTGTTGCAGAGCATGGACTCTAGGCACGCGGGCTTCAGTAGTTGTGGCATGTATGCTCAGTAGTTGTAGCTCGCGGGCTCTAGAGCACAGGCTTAGTAGTTGTGGCACACGGGCTTAGTTGCTCCACGGCATGTGGGATCTTCCCAGAGCAGTGCTCGAACCTGTGTCCCCTGCATTGGCAGGCGGATTCTTAACCACTGCCACCAGGGGAGTCCCTGTGGCTTTTTATTTCTTAATGGTGGCGTTTTAAGTGCAAAAGTTTTAAATCTTAAAGTCCAGTTTATCAGTTTTTTTCTTTTGTAGATCATGCTTTTATTCTCATATAAGAACTGTGCTCAATACAAAGTCATGAATATTTTGTCTAGTGGTTTTGTTACCAACCAGGGTTCTTGGCCTCCTTAATCAATAGAAATTGGTCAGAGGCCAGACAAGAAATTCAGGCAAGGCTTTATTGGGGCCCCTGCTGCAGCAGGAGGGAGCGAGAACAAACAACAGGTTCCCTTGCTTGCTTGCTCACTGAGGAGGGTGCAGGCGAGCTTTTTCATTACATGGGGTGAGGATAGGGGTGTGTCTGGGAGTCGGGCTGGAGGGGTGGCTTAGGTGGTCTGCCCACCCCTTAGGTGGTGTGGTGTGCAGGGGGCATGTGCAGTGCCCTGCTTTAGCTCCGGGCTCTTCAAAAGTGGCAGTTGCATTTTTTGGTCTCTTTGTATCTCTTGTCCAGAATTTGCCCTGATTGCACCTGCATGCAGTTACTTTTAGTCCCATGTAGTTTTCTTGTATTTTGTTGCTCGAGGAGAGGTGTGTCCAGGTGCAAGCACTGCAGCACTGCAGCAAAGGGTCCCAGCTCCCAGCCTGTCTCAGTTTTTTTTCATGAGGTTTTATAGGTTTTCGGCCTTCATATTAGGTCTGTGATCCCTTTTGAGTTAATTTTTGAGTATGGTCTGAGGTCAGGGTCCAAATTCATCCTTGTCCCACCACCATTAATTGACATGACTGTTCTTTCCCTACTGAATGGTCCTGGCACTTTGGTGGAAAGAAAATCAATTGACCATAAATATAAGGGTTTATTTCTTGACTCAGTTTTTTTCCATTGATGTATATGCTTATCCTTACATCAGAAGCACACTTTCTCTTCTGATAGTCTTATGATGTGTATGTTGGTACATTTGATTTCCCACAGGTCCCTCAGCCTCTGTTCTTTTTTCCTTTTTTTTGCTGTTCCTCAGAGTTGTGGACTTAAAAACTGTTCACAAACTAAAAGTTGTGTCAACTTAAAAATAAATGCACAATGTGAGAGTTGTGAGTTAAGTTTTACTTGGGGCAAAATGAGGACTGCAGCTCAGGAGACAGCATCCCAGATAGCTCTGAGAAACTGCTCCAAAGAGGTAGGAGGGAAGGTCTGAATATATGTGATTTTGGTGAAGGGGGAATACATGCAATCAAGCACATATTTCTTGTAGAAGTTTTCTGCTAGTCTCAGGAAAGTTACTGCTAGTCACAAGGAGCAGATGTCACCATGAAGGATTTTAGTGTTTTTCTAGATATGAGGAGATACAAGAATTGGGCTCATAAAATTGGCTCCTGAAAATATCTAACTTTCTGAAGACCTGTTCTGCCTGTTTTTCCCATAGCACAGAGTTCCTAATTTCAGCTTTCTACCCTGAACTCCTTTCGGTGGGGTGTTGAAAGTCAGCAGCTGCAAATGCACAAGACTTAATCCTTGTAGAGGTAGATGGCAAGTGCCAATTGTAGTTGACATTTAAAAAAAAAAATTGTTTTTTTATTTGGTTGCACCAGGTCTTAGTGGTGGCAGGCAGGCTCCTTAGCTGCGGCTCGCTGGGCTCCTTAGGCGTGGCTTGCGAACTATTAGTTGCGGCATGCATGTGGGACCTAGTTCCCTGACCAGGGATCGAACCCAGGCCCCCTGCATTGGGAGCACAGAGTCTTATCCACGTGCCACCAGGGAAGTCCCTAAACTTAGACATTCTAAATGTACAGTTCAGTTGTATTGAATACGTTCATAATTTTATGCACCTATCACCATTGTCCATCTCCGTAACATTCTTTTTTTTTTTTTTTTTTGCGGTATGCGGGCCTCTCACTGTTGTGGCCTCTACCACTGAGGAGCACAGGCTCCGGATGCGCAGGCTCAGCGGCCATGGCTCACGGGCCCAGCCGCTCCGCGGCATGTGGGATCTTCCTGGACCAGGGCACTAACCTGTGTCCCCTGCATTGGCAGGCAGACTCTCAACCACTGCGCCACCAGGGAAGCCCATCTCCATAACTTTTTAAGTGTCAATTCTTTTTTTTTTTTATGTTTTTTAACATCTTTATTGGAGTATAATTGCTTCATGATGCTGTGCTAGTTTGTGCTGCACAACAAAGTGAATTAGCCATATGCATACATATATCCCCATATCCCCTCCCTCTTGCATTCCCTCCCACCCTCCCTATCGCATCCCTCTAGGTGGTCACAGAGTGCCGAGGTGATCTCCCTGTACTATGCAGCTTCTTCCCACTAGCTAGCTCTTTTACATTTGGTAGTGTATATGTCAATGGTATTCTCTCACTTCATCCCAGCTTACCCTTTCCCCTCCCCGTGTCCTCAAGTCCGTTCTCTACGTCTGCATCTTTATTCCTGTCCTGCCCCTAGGTTCTTCAGAACCATTTTTTTTAGATTCCATATATATGTGTTAGCATATGGTATTTGTTTTTCTCTTTCTGACTTACTTCACTCTGTATGACAGACTACAGGTCCATCCACCTCACTACAAATAACACAGTTTCGTTTCTTTTTATGGCTGAGTAATATTCCATTGTATATATGTGCCACATCTTCTTTATCCATTCATCCATTGATGGACACTTAGGTCGTGTCCATGTCCTGGCTATTGTAAACAGAGCTGCAATGAACATTGTGGTACATGACTCTTTTTGAATTATGGTTTTCTCAGGGTATATGCCCAGTAGTGGGATTGCTGGGTCGTATGGTAGTTCTATTTGTAGTTTTTTAAGGAACCTCCATACTGTTCTCCATGGTGGCTGTATCAATTTACATTCCCACCAACAGTGCAGGAGGGTTCCCATTTCTGCACACCCTCTCCAGCATTTACTGTTTCTAGATTTTTTGATGATGGCCATTCTGACTGGTGTGAGGTGATACCTCATTGTAGTTTTGATTTGCATTTCTCTAATGATTAGTGATGTTGAGCATCCTTTCATGTATTTGTTGGCAATCTTCTTTGGAGAAATGTCTGTTTAGGTCTTCTGTGCATTTTTGGATTGGGTTGTTTGTTTTTTTGATATTGAGCTGCATGAGCTGCTTGTATGTTTTGGAGATTAGTCCTTTGTCAGTTGCTTCATTTGCAAATATTTTCTCCCATTCTGAGGGTTGTCTTTTCATCTTGTTTATGGTTTCCTTTTCTGGGCAAAAGCTTTGAAGTTTCATTAGGTCCCATTTGTTTATTTTTGTTTTTATTTCTATTTCTCTAGGAGGTGGGTCAAAAAGGTTCTTGCTGTGATTTATGTCATAGAGTGTTCTGCCTATGTTTTCCTCTAAGAGTTTGATAGTGTCTGGCCTTAAATTTAGGTTTTTAATCCATTTTGAGTTTATTTTTGTGTATCGTGTTAGGAAGTGTTCTAATTTCATTCTTTTACGTGTAGCTGTCCAGTTTTCCTAGCACCACTTATTGAAGAGGCTGTCTTTTCTCCATTTTATACTCTTGCCTCCTTTATCAAAGATAAGGTGACCATATGTGCATGGGTTTATCTCTGGGTTTTCTATCCTGTTCCATTGATCTATATTTCTGTTTTTGTGCCAGTACCATACTGTCTTGATTACTGTAGCTTTGTAGTATAGTCTGAAGTCAGGGAGCCTGATTCCTCCATCTCCATTTTTCTTTCTCAAGATAACTTTGGTTATTCGGGGTCTTTTGTGTTTCCATACAAATTGTGAAATTTTTTGTTCTAGTTCTGTGAAAAATGCCAGTGGTAGTTTGATAGGGATTGCATTGAATCTGTAGATTGCTTTGGGTAGTAGAGTCACTTTCACAATGTTGATTATTCCAATCCAGGAACATGGTATATCTCTCCATCTGTTTGTATCATCTTGAATTTGTTTGATCAGTGTCTTATAGTTTTCTGCATACAGATTTTTTGTCCCCTTAGGTAGGTTTATTCCTGGGTATTTTATTCTTTTTGTCGCAATGGTAAATGGGATTGTTTCCTTAATTACTCTTTCAGATTTTTCATCATTAGTGTATAGCAATGCAAGAGATTTCTGTGCATTAATTTTGTATCTTGCTACTTTACCAAATTCATTGATCAGCTCTAGTAGTTTTCTGGTAGCATCTTTAGGATTCTCTATGTATAGTATCATGTCATCTGCAAACAGTGACAGTTTTACTTCTTCTTTTCTGATTTGGATTCCTTTTATTTCTTTGTCTTCTCTGATTGCTGTGGCTAAAACTTCTAAAACTGTTGAATAATAGTGGTGAGAGTGGGCACCCTTGTCTTGTTCCTGATCTTAGAGGAAATGGTTTCAGTTTTTCACCATTGAGGACTATGTTGGCTGTGGGTTTGTCTTAAATGGCCATTATTATGTTGAGGTACGTTCCCCTCTATGCTTACTTCTGGAGCGTTTTTATCATAAGTGCGTGTTGAATTTTGTTGAAGACTTTTTCTGAATTTATTGAGATTGTCATATGGTTTTTATCCTTCAATTTGTTAATATGGTGTATCACATTGATTTGCATATATTGAAGAATCCTTGCATTCCTGGGATAAACCCCACTTGATCATGGTGTATGACCTTCTTAATGTGCTGTTGGATTCTGTTTGCTAGTATTTTGTTGAGTATTTTTGCATCTGTGTTTATCAGTGATATTGGCTTGTAGTTTTATTTTCTTGTGACATCTTTGTCTGGTTTTAGTATCAGGGTAATGAATGAGTAGAATGAGTTTGGGAGTGTTCCTCCCTCTACTATATTTTGGAGGAGTTTGAGAAGTATAGGTGTTAGCTCTTCTCTAAACGTTTGACACAATTCGTCTGTGAAGCCATCTGGTCCTGGGCTTTTGTTTGTTGGAAGATTTTTAATCACAGTTTCAATTTCTGTGCCTGTGATTGATCTGTTTATATTTTCTATTTCTTCCTGATTCAGTCTCAGAAGGTTGTACTTTTCTAAGAAATTGTCCATTTCTTCCAGGTTGTCCATTTCATTGGCATATAGTTGCTTGTAGTAATCTCTTATGTTCCTTTGTATTTCTGCAGTGTCATTTGTTACTTTACTTTTTTTTTTTTTTTTTTTTTTGTGGTACGCGGGCCTCTCACTGCTGTGGCTTCTCCCGTTGCGGAGCACAGGCTCCGGATGCGCAGGCTCAGCGGCCATGGCTCATGGGCCCAGCCGCTCCGTGGCATATGGGATCTTCCCGGACTGGGGCACAAACCTGTGTCCCCTGCTTCGGCAGGCGGACTTTCAACCACTGCGCCACCAGGGAAGCCCAACTTTACCTTTTTCATTTCTAATTCTGTTGATTTGAGTCTTCTCTCTTTTTTTCTTGGTGACTCTGGCTAATGGTTTATCAATTTTGTTTATCTTCTCAAAGAATCAGCTTTCAGTTTTATTGATCTTTACTATTGTTTCCTTCATTTCTTTTTCATTTATTTCTGATCTGATCTTTAAGATTTCTTTCCTTCTGCTAACTTTGGGGTTTTTTTGTTGTTATTTCTCTAATTGCTTTAGATATAAGATTAGGTTGTTTATTTGAGATGTTTCTTGTTTCTTGAGGTAGGATTGTATTGCTATAAACTTCCCTCTTAGAACTGCTTTTGCTGCATCCCATAGATTTTGGTCCATCGTGTTTCCATTGTCATTTGTTTCTAGGTATTTTTTGGTTCTAGGTTTTTTTCCTGTAATTGATATCTAGTCTCATAGTGTTGTGGTTGGAAAAGATACTTGATACAATTTCAGTTTTCTTAAATTTACCAAGGCTTGATTTGTGACCCAAGATAGGTCTATCCTGGATAATATTCCATGAGCACTTGGGAAGAAAGTGTATTCTGTTGTTTTTGGATGGAATGTCCTATAAATATCAATTAAGTCTATCTTGTTTAATGTGTCATTTAAAGCTTGTGTTTCCTTATTTACTTTCATTTTGGATGATCTGTCCATTGGTGAAAGTGTGGTGTTAACGTCCCCTACTATGACTGTGTTACTGTCAATTTCCCCTTTTATGGCTGTTAGCATTTGCCCTATGTATTGAGGTGCTCCTATGTTGAGTGCATACATATTTACAATGGTTATATCTTCTTGTATTGATCCGTTGATCATTATGTAGTGTCCTTCTTTGTCTCTTGTAATAGTCTTTATTTTAAAGTCTATTTTGTCTGATATGAGAATTGCTGTTCCAGCTTTCTTTTGATTTCCATTTGCATGGGATGTGTTTTTCCATGCCCTCACTTTCAGTCTGTATGTGTCCCTAGGTCTGAAGTGGGTCTCTTGTAGGCAGCATATATATGGGTCTTGTTTTTGTATCCATTCAGCCAGTCAATGTCTTTTGGTTGCAGCATTTAATCCATTTATATTTAAGGTAGCTATCAATATATATGTTCCTGTTCCCGTTTTCTTAATTCTTTTGGGTTTGTTATTGTAGGTCTTTTCCTTCTCTTGTGTTTATTGCCTAGAGAAGATCCTTTAGCATTTGTTGTAAAGCTGGTTTGGTGGTGCTGAATTCTCTTACCTTTTGCTTGTCGGTAAAGGTTTTAACTTCTCTGTCGAATCTGAATGAGATCCTTGCTGGGTAGAGTAATCTTGGTTGTAGGTTTTCCCCTTCCATCACTTTAAATATGTCCTGCCACTCCCTTCTTTGTTGTGGAGTTTCTGCTGAAAGATCAGCTGTTAACCTTATGGGTATTCCCTTGTATGTTACTTGTTGTTTTTCCATTGCTGCTTTTAATATTTTTTCTTTGTATTCAGTTTTTGATAGTTTCATTGATGTGTGTCTTGGTGTGTTTCTCTTTGGGTTTATCCTGTATGGGACTCTCTGCTTCCTGGGCTTGATTGACTGTTTCCTTTCCCATGTTAGGGATGTTTTTGACTATAATCTCTTCAAATACTTTCTCAGATCCTTTCTTTTTTTATTCTTCTTCCGGGACCGTTATAATTCGAATGTTGGTGTGTTTAATGTTGTCCCAGAGGTCTCTGAGACTGTCCTCAATTCTTTTCATTATTTTTTTTTTATTCTGCTCCTTGGCAGTTTTTTCCACTATTGTATCTTGCAGGTCACTTATCCATTCTTCTGCCTCAGTTATTTTGCTATTGATTCCTTCTAGAGTATTATTAATTTCAGTTATTGTTTTCATCACTGTTTGTTTGCTCTTTAGTTCTTCTAGATTCTTGTTAAATGTCTCTTGTATTTTCTTCATTCTGTTCCTGAGATTTTTGAACATCTTTACTGTCATTATTATTTTATTTTATTTTATTTTTAAAAATTTTTTGCGGTATGCGGGCCTCTCACTGTTGTGGCCTCTCCCGTTGTGGAGCACAGGCTCCGGACGCACAGGCTCAGCGGCCATGGCTCACGGGCCTAGCCGCTCCATAGCATGTGGGATCCTCCCGGACCGGGGCATGAACCTGTGTCCCCTGCATCGGCAGGCAGACTCTCAACCTCTGCACCACCAGCAAGCTCTACTGTCATTATTTTCAATTCTTTTTCAGGTAGGTTGCCTATTTCGTCTTCATTTATCTGTTTTTTTAGGTTTTTACCTTGCTCCTTCATCTGTAATGTAGTTTTTTGTTGTTTATTTTTTGTTTTTTAGTTTTTGGATAGGTGGGGCGGTATTCCTGTCTTACTGGTTGTTTGGCTTGAGGCATCCAGCATTGGAGTTTGCAAGCAGTTGGATAGATCCAGGTCTTAGTGCTGAGATTAATACCTCCAGGAGACCTCACTCCGATTAATATTTGCTGGGGTCTGAGGTTCTCTGTTAGTCCAGCAGTTTGGACTCAGAGCTCCCACCACAGGAGTTCGGGCCCAGCCTCTGGCCGGGGAACCAAGATCCCGCAAGCTATGTGGTGTGGCAAAAAAAAAAGAAAAAAAAAAAAGAAAAGGAGCAAAGAATATCAAAGAATAAAAAACAAAATAAGGGCTTCCCTGGTGGCGCAGTTGTTGAGAGTCCGCCTGCCGATGCACGGACACGGGTGCGTGCCGCAGTCTGGGAAGATCCCACATGCCGTGGAGCGGCTGGGCCCGTGAGCCATGGCTGCTGAGCCTGTGCGTCCAGAGCCTGTGCTCCGCAACGGGAGAGGCCACAACAGTGAGAGACCCGTGTAACGCAAAAAAAATAAAAAAATAAGATAAAATTAGAAACGTAAAAAATATATTAGGAAACATAAAAATATAATTGAAACAACTACAACAAGGTAAAATAAAACCACAACAGAAAAAATAGAAAAAAATTGGGGGCACGGGGGGAACAAGCCAAAAGGAGAGAACAGTAACAAAGTATGAAGAATAAAATAAAATTGGAAAATAAAAAATGTATTAGGAAATATAAAAATATAAATGAATCAACAATAGTGAATCAACAAGGTAAAACAGTACCCCAATCTAAAAGAGGAAAAAAGAAAAAGAAAATAAAAGACTTGGCTCTTGGGGCGGAGTTTAGGAGGGGTGGAACTTAGGCAGGGGCCGGGTTTAGGGTGGGGTGGAACCTAGGCCAGTGGCGGGGTGAGGTCTGAGCATGAGGCAGGGCCTTTGCTTAGGACCGTGTCACTGGGGGTTCCTCCCATCCGCTTAGGTGTCTGTGGTCCCCCACCGGTGCCTAGTAGGTGCCCTAGTTGTGCAGAGACACGAATTCTGTGTCCTCCTAGTCTGCCATCTTGACTCCCCCCTCTGCCGAGTACTTTCTTGCTTCAGTTTCTGACATATCCGTTGCCCCGGGCCATCGGGTGGGCTGGTTCCTGACTGGCGTGCATACTCTGTGCTGGTGGTAGCCTGGAATTCCGCACCTGGAGAAACTTTTCAGCTAGCGGGGCAGCCGTAGGGAGGTGGACAGGGGCCATCTCCATAACTTTTTGTCTTGCAAAACTGAAACTCTATACCCATTAAACAGTCACCCCCCATTATCCCCTCTGCCAGCCCCTGGTAACCACCCTTCTACTTTGTCTCTATTATTTTGACTAAATAACTTAAGTAAAATTGTACAGTATTAGTCTTTTTGTGACTGGCTTATTATTTCACTTAGCACAATGTCCTCCAGTTTCATCTATGTTGTAACATGTGACAGGATTTGCTTCCTTTTCAAGGATGAATAATATTCCGTTGTATAGATATACCACATTTTGTTTATCCATTTATCTGTTGATGGGCATTTGGGTTGATTCCATGTTTCACCTATTGTGAGTAATGCTGCTATGAATGTGGGTGTACAAGTTATCTCCTTGAGACCCTGTTTTCCATTCTTTTTGGTATATCCCCAGAAGTAGAATCTCTGGATCATTTGGTAATTCTATTTAAAATTTTTTGAGGAACTACCATGCTGTTTTTCACAGCAGCTGTACCATTTTACATTCTTACCAATAGTGCACAAGGGTTCCACTTTCTCCACATCCTCACCAACACCACTTGTTTTCTGTTTTTTTGATAGTAGTCATCTTAATGTGTGTGATGTGGTATCTCATTCTAGTTTTGATTTGCATTTCCCTAATGCGGGTGATTTTGAGCTGGAGGGGGAGGAGCTTGCAACAACGGGGTGAGGTGTAACAACAATGGCCGCCTCACTTCCTAACTTCACCTCTGATCAGAATCAACAGCCAGCTGTCGGAGCATAGGTTTGCGATATTTGGAGGGCAGGGTCCTTTTTGTCTGCCTCTGTGTAAGCCACTCCAGGAACACATGCACAGCTGCATGCCTCATGGCTGGGGGTAGAGGGTGGGTTGGGGTAGCTGCTACAGTACTACCAGTTGAAGTTGACTGAAATTAACCGCGATTTGCCCTCCAAATCTTCCTATGGATGTTAAGCCTTCAGTAGGCTTAACAGAGCTCCAGAAAGTTACATCAGACAGATTCTGCCAGTGTAATTTTTGTCCAGGTGGGGAGACAGATTCCTGATGCTTCCCATTCTACCATCTGCTCAGAATCCTCTCTGTGGATGCCTTTTTGTGCTGTCCTGAGCTATGTCCTGTGAATTATAGAAATTGGTCTCAGACCCAGGTCAAGGCTAAAAGTGGACATACTTCTCTTAAGCTGATGGGGCTCAGGGAAGGATAGAAGCTGGGGGATGGGCAAGGAGTCATTGGGCTCTTATCTTTCCTGGGTCTTCCAGCCCCCTGGGAAATCTTGTTTTTCCTAGAAGGTGGCCTGAGGCTTGGCTCTTCACAACACCTTTGTCCCTATGGAACCTTTTTGCCTTCTGCCGCCTCCCTATTGCCCATCTGCCCTGTGTAGGGATGGGCAGACATTGAAGACTGAGTAGAGTAGCACCTGCCTCTTAGCCTTGCCTTGTAACTGTTGGGCATCCTCTGTGGAGGGTGTGAAGGGGCTCCAAGTAGAGGTCATGGATCCAGGGTAAGTGTTGGCCCTGTATATTCCACCTAAGGTTTTCATTCATTATTCCAGCCAGTTTTGTACAGACAAGGGTCCTTGCCTGAGGTGTGTTTAGAGCTGGGGTGAGAGTGGTAGGATTCTCTCGGAGCTCATGTCCTGGTGGAGCTTTTGGGGAACTACTGCCCTGCCAAGGAGAGAAGAGGTTTTACTTGCCCCAGAAAGTAATATGCCAGCCATCCCACCAGCTATGGGAAAAGTTGCATATACAATATTCTGGAAGAAACTGTACAGATTAGGCCTCTTGTCTCTAGGATAGAATTTCTGTGAATAAAAGCCAAATGTACTTTTATTGTTGCCTCTGTCTTTCTGCAGGTAATGCCTTGAACACCTCTGTAACCAGATGCCTTTGCCTTTCTCTTTTGGCAGAGGAATGTCACGGCATCCGGAGTCATCCCTCAGATTTCTCTGATCATGGGCCCATGTGCCGGTGGGGCTGTCTACTCCCCGGCCCTAACAGACTTCACGTTCATGGTAAAGGTAAGAAAAGGACCTGGTTCTCCTGCCCTTTGAGAGTTGTGCAGTACCTCACCTGCAATAACAATAATTCCTGACCCAGATCTGGGTTGTTATCTGCACGCTTATTGGATTTCAGTGCAGTGCTGATAAGGTCTTGGTGGAGAGAAGGTTTTGGCATGAAGACTGTAGCTTGTGTGGGTTCAGTGGCAGAATGTGCTTGTCTGCTTCATTGGTGGGTGATTTTACTTGTTGATCTGAATTGCAAATGATTTTCAGGTAATCAAAGGTCCTATCCTCTGCCCAGACAGATGATCGTTTACTGAATCCTATTCAGAAAGTTTCTCATGGAAAGCTTTTCTGTAAACTGCTTCACTAGGAGGTTGTTTCTTATGTCCCACCTTTATTTCTTCAGCTGTTTGCCATTTTATTACATTTTGTCCATGATGGTAATGGTAAATCTGATCTCCAACTTCATTGTAAAGAGGTCCATATCTTTATTACATGATTTATATGAAATGATATTTTAAAATGATTTTTAAAAGAAGCCTATTTGAAATCATACATGGGTAATTACCTTTAACCTGATACTTAAAAAAGAAATCAGTCTTTTCCTCTTAAATATTTTTAACCATAATGAGCAATAGATGTCAAGACAGGGCTTTCCTGGTGGCGCAGTGGTTGAGAGTTCGCCTGCTGATGCAGGGGACATGGGTTCGTGCCCCGGTCTGGGAAGATCCCACATGCCGCGGAGCGGCTAGGCCCGTGAGCCGTGGCCGCTGAGCCTGTGCGTCTGGAGCCTGTGCTCCGCAACGGAAGAGGCCACAACAGTGAGAGGCCCGCGTACCGCAAACAAACAAACAAAAAATGTCAAGACAAATTACGGGGCAAAAAGGAAAAAGATTGATCCAGTATGAAAACAGTGTAAATAGAGGAGCGTAAATAGAATAGGAAATACTTTTCTCTTTGGCAGTAGGAATTAAAGTTTAACAAAGTGCTTACCCCTTGACTCAACTATTCTTTCTTGGTGACAGATTAAAAGCAACTTAAATGTTCAATGTTCAGTTTAGGGTGGACTTTAAAAATTAAGATGAACACATCCCTTATTTCCTGAGCAAAGCAGGATTCCTTGAACTTTGCCCACTAAATCTATATATGCCATACCTACGTGGTGCTACCCCAGTTGTCTTCCTACCTGGCAGGAATGGAGGTGTGGGATCAATTCCTCTGGCCATTCTTTCCTCCTCTCCCTACATACATGCTGGAAAATTCTAAACTGCTTTCTCTTATTTTTTTAAAATTAATTTATTCTTTTTTTTGGCTGTGTTGGGTCTTCATTGCTGCACATGGGCTTTCTCTAGTTGAGGCTACTCTTCATTGCAGTGCGCTGGCTTCTCACTGCGGTGGCTTCTCGTTGCAGAGCACGGGCTCTAGGCGCGTGGGCTTCAGTAGTTGTGGCATGTGGGCTCCGTAGTTGTGGCTTGCAGACTCTAGAGCACAGTCTCAGTAGTTGTGGTGCATGGGCTTAGTTGCTCCGCGGCATGTGGGATCTACCCGGACCAGGGCTCGAACCCGTGTTCCCTGCATTGGCCAGGCGGATTCTTAACCACTGCACCACCAGGGAAGCCCTGCTTTGTCTTATTTTTAAAACATTTTTTCCCAGTTTTATTGAGATATAATTGACATATAACATTGTTTAAGTTTAAGGTGTACATTTTTAAAAAAATAAATTAATTAATTTATTTTTGGCTGTGTTGGGTCTTCATTGCTGTGCACAGGCTTACTCTAGTTGCAGTGAGTGGGGGCTACTCTTTGTTGCGGTGCACGGGCTTCTCATTGCGGTGGCTTCTCTTGTTGCGGAGCACAGGCTCTAGGCGCGCAGGCTTCAGTAGCTGTGGCTCGAAGGCTCTAGAGCGCAGGCTCAGTAGTTGTGGCACACAGTATTAGTTGCTCTGCTGCATGTGGGATCTTCCCGGACCAGGGCTCGAACCCATGCCTCCTTCATTGGCAGGCGGATTCTTAACCACTGTGCCACCAGGGAAGCCCCCTCAAGGTGTACCTGTTGATTTGATACTTACATATTGTAAAATGATTACCCCCATAGTGCTCTCATAATTACCATTTCTTTCTTGTGGTGATTAACGTTTAAGATCTACTCTCTTAGCAGTTTTCAAGTATGTGATACAGTACTGTTAACTATAATCTCCATGTTATACATTAGATCCCCAGAACTTCTTCATCTTATAACTGGAAGTTTGTATTTTTTGACCAATATCTCCCCTCACTCCAACACCACCCCCGCTCTTAGTAACCACTATTCTTTTTCTGCGAGTTCAGCTGTTTTAGCTTCCACGAATAAGTGAGATCATACAGTATTTCTCTTCCTCTGTCTGACTTATTTTACTTAGCATACGCTAAGTGAAATGCCCTAAGGATCCATTCATGTCACGAATGGCAGGATTTCCTTCTTTCTCATGGCTGAATAATATTTCTCTGTTTGTCTGTGTGTATGTATGTGTCATGTTTTTTTTTATTGATATGGATATCCAGTGGATAATTCTGTGTGTATATGTGTATTTGTATGTATGTCACATTTTTTTTTAATCCATTCATCCATTGATGGACACTTAGGTTGTTTCCGTATCTTGGCTACTGTGAATAATGCTGCAGTGAAATGGGAATGCAGTCATCTGTTTGAGGTCCTGATTTTATTTCCTTTGGATATATACCCAGAAGTGGGATTGCTGGATCATTTGGTAGTTCTATTTTTAGTTTTTTGAGGAACCTCCATACTGTTTTCTATAGTGGCTGTATCAATTTATATTCCTACCAAGAATGCACAGTGTTCCCTTTTCTCCAGAACTTTACTAGCACTTGTTATTTCTTGTCTTTTCGATAATAGCCATTCTAAGAGGTGTGAGGCTAAAACCTCATTGTGGTTTTGATTTGCATTTCACTGATGATGAGTGATGTTGAGCATCTTTTCATTAGCCATTTGTATGTTTTCTTTGGAAAAATGTCTATTCAGATCCTCTACCCATTTTTTAATCAAAAATTTTTTTTGCTGTTAAGTTTTACGAGTTCTCTATATATTTTGGATATTAATCCCTTATCAGATATATGATTTGCAAATATTTTCTCCTATTCAGTAGGTTGCCTTTTCATTTTGTTGCTTTTGCTGTGTAGAAACTTTTTAGTTTGCAGTAGTCCCACTTATTAATTTTTGTTTCTATTGCGTTTGCTTTTGGTATCATCCATAAAATTATTGCCAGGAGCAGTGTCAGAGAGTGTTTCTCCTATGTTTTTTTCTAGGAGTTTTACAGAGCTGGGTCTTTAAGTCTTTAACCTATTTTGAGTTAATTTTTGTGAGTGGTGTAGGATATGTGTCCAGTTTCATCTTCTGCATGTGGTTATCCAGTTTTCCCACCATCATTTATTGAAGAGACTATCTTTTCCCCATTTAGTGTTCTTGGCTCCCTGGTCAAGTGTTCGTTGATTGTATACGTGAGAGTTTGTTTCTGGGCTCTTGATTCTGTTCCATTGGTCTGTGTTTCTTTTTATGTGATGCCATACTTCTGTAGAAAAATGACATTGGAACTTTGATAGGAGTTGCATTGAATCTATAGATGGCTTTGGGTAGTACAGACATTTTAACAATATTTTTATAAACATGGGATTTTTTTCCCACTTGTGTCATCTTTGGTGTTTTTCATCAAAGTTCTATAATTTTTAGTGTTTAGATCTTTCACCTCCTTGGTTAAATTTATACATAGGCATTTTGTAATGTTTGATGCTATCGTGAATGGGCAGGTTTTATTTCTTTTTCAGATATTTTCTATATAGTGTATATTTTGTACATAGTGTATAGAAATACAACTGATTTCTGTATGTTGACTTTTTGTACGCTGTATCTTTTAATCCTGTGTTTTCATCCTAAGCTATCCCATCCTCCACTTGCAGAACTTTAATTAATACCGGCATATTGGCACCACCTCCTCTTTCTTGTCCTCCGCAACTAATCATTAAGCCTTAACCATTCTACATCTTAACTATTCCATGTGTTTAATGAGAGTACAATAAAAATGCTAACAGATTCTTTCTTAAAGATCTAGACAAGTTCATATTAACAAGAAAACTACAGTGTAAGAGTAGACATTCCATGAAGGAAATGCAATGAAAGGCTAGTCCTGCCAGGTGAGAAAATATGTTTTAAAGCTAAAATAACTAAAACTATTTGTTCAGTTTGTAAATAAATAGACCAGGGAACAGAACAGAATTGAGTAACAGGACAGAACTGAAAGATAGATCTAAATATATTTAGACATTTAATTTACGATGGAAAGGATATTATTCTATTCAGAGTCACTGATAATGGCAGTTTCTTGTATCAAAGACACCAACGATTTCTATATCATTAAATCCAGTTGACATTTCTCAGTCCTATCTTACTTGACCTTCCAGCAGCATTTGACCTATGTCATCACTTCTTCCTCTTTGAAACATCAAGGCACTATACTCTCTTGGTTTTCTTCTAGCAATTCTCTCATTCCCTTGGTGATCTTATCCTACCTCAAGACTTTAAATATCCATCTATGTATGTGCTGACAACTCTCAAACCTATTTCTTCAGGATGGAACGGTCTCCTGAACTCCAGGATTAAACCTTCAGTTGCCTATCAACATTTCCATTTGGGCTTTAATGGGTTTCTCATCTCTAATGAGGCCCTCCCAAAGTGCTCTCTTATAGCCTTCCCCATCTCAGTAAATGGCAAGACCAGCCTTCCAGTGGCTGAGGTCGAAAACACTGACTCATTTTTCTGTTACATTCCGAGTTCAATCAGTCTAAAATCATATTTGCTCTATTTTAGGATATAATCTAAAATATAATAAAATTCCTATGTACTTCTTATTACTTACACTGCTATTACTTTGATTCAAGCACCTCACCTGGATTATTGCATAATCCTTCTAACTGGTCTTCCTGCTTCTGTCTCTGCCTCCTCTCCCAGTTAATTAAAAAATTTTAAACAATTTAAAACTTCTAATATAATACATACTCAGGGAAGTACATAAAATACGTAAAGTTTAGCAATTATTATAAAGTACAGATCCATGTAAATGACACCCAGATCAAGAAATGGCCCTCCAGGAACCTGCCCCCATTACCCTCATAATGAGTATTGTCTCCATCCATCCTACCTAGAAGTATTTGTCTCAACTTTTATGGTAATTTTAAAATTTGCTTTGCTCTACAGTTTAAAATTTTAATTATGCCTCACTAAACAATGGGGTTAATGCTGCCTATTTTACCTTTAATGTAAAGTGAAACATAATATGCATTCTTTTGTGCATGACTGTGACGCATGTTTATAAGATTTATCCATGTTCTTTGTAAATGTAGTTCATTTTAGTAGCTGTGTAGTATATTATCTTAAGATCCTCATCCTTTCTACTGTTGATGGATACTTGTGTTTCAAGATTTTTGTCATTGCAAATGATTCTGCTATAAGCATTCTTATACATGTATGTTGGTGCATACATATTTCAGTTTCTCAAGGTGGGGCAATGTTAGGTCATAGGATATACATGTCTTCAGCTTTTCTATGTAATGCCTGTTTGCTGAAGAAGTTGCAGCAATTTACACTTCTACTAGCAGTGTGTGAGAATTTCACTTGTTCTACATCCGTGCCAGCACTTTTATTGACATAATTTAATTATGCCAGTTTGCATGTGGTGTGATCTCTCTTTTTTTTTCTGTTTTGTTTTTAATTTTAATTTTATTTATTTTTGGCTGCATTGGGTCTTTGCTCCTGCACGCAGGCTTTCTCTAGTTGCAGTGAGCGGGGGCTACTCTTCGTTGCAGTGCGCGGGCTTCTCACTTCGGTAGCTGCTCTTGTTGTGGAGCATGGGCTCTAAGCACGCAGGCTTCAGTAGTTGTAGCTTGTGGGCTCAGTAGTTGTTGTGCGCAGGCTCAGTCGTTGTGACACACTGGCTTAGTTGCTCCGCGGCATGTGGTATCTTCCTGGACCAGGGCTCGAAGCCGTGTCTCCTGCATTGGCAGGCGGATTCTTAACCACTGCACCACCAGGGAAGCCCTCTCATTGTTTTAATCTGCATTTCCATGACTAATGAGGTTAAACACCTTTTCATATGTTTCTTTTTCTTTTTCTTTTTTTTGGTTGTGCTGCGCAGCTTGCGGGATCTTAGCTCCCTGACCAGGGATTGAACCTGGGCCTCAGCAGTGAAAGCGCTGAGTCCTAACCATTGGATCGCCAGGGAATTCCCTCATGTTTCTTTCATGGCATGGCTGTTCATCTATTTTACCCATTTTTAAAAATTGAGGTTTTTGTTTTCTTCTTACTGATTTTTAGCAGTTCTTTGTATATACTGGATGTAAGTTCTTTATCAGTTATATATATTGCACCTGTCTTCTCCCACTCTGTGACTTCAGTTTTTTCTTCTCAATGCTATCCTTTGAGCAGAATTTTTAGAAAATCTTTTTATCTTGAAATTTCAAATTTACAGAATTCTTAACTGTTTGAGAGTGGGTTATATATGTCATGTCCCTTTACCTTTTTAATGCTTCAGTATATAATTATTTTTTTAAAATTAATTAATTAATTAATTAGACTGTGCTGGGTCTTAGTTGCGGCATGCAGGATCTTCATTGCCGCTTGTGGGATCTTTGCTGTGGCATGCTGGATCTTTAGTTGTGGCATGCAAACTCTTAGTTGTGGCATGCGAACTCTTAGTTGCAGCATGTGGAATCTAGTTCCCTGACCAGGGATCGAACCTGGGCCCCCTGCATTGTGAGTGTGGAGTTTTAGCCACTGGGCCGCTAGGGAAGTCCCCAGTATATAAGGATGTTTTCTTACATAACCAGTTGTTAAACTCCAGAAGTTTAATACTGATACAGTACGTTTTAAAAAAAATTGTAGAATATACCTAAGAAATGCTTAAGTGGTAAGATTTAAGTTACAGTTCTGTGGCCTTAGGTACCTTTACATTTTTTGTGCAACCATCGTCACCAGTCATCTCCAGAACTTTTTCATCTACCCCAGTTGAAGCTCTGTACTCATTAAACATTAGTTCTCCATTCCCTACTCCCAGCCCCTTTCTGTTGCGGAATTTGTGGACTCATACAATATTTGTCCATTTGTGACTGGCTTATTTCACTTAGCATAATGTCTTCAAGGTTCATCCATATGGTACCATGTGTCAGAACTGCCTTCTGTTTTGAGACTGATTATGCTGTAATAAACGTTGGTGTACCTGTATCTGTTTGAATCCCTGTTTTCATTTCTTTTAGGCATACACGTAGGAGTGGAGTTACTGGGTATTTTGGTAATTCTGTTTAATATTTTGAAGAAACATCATACTGTTTTCCACAGTGGCCGCACCATTTTACATTCCCACCAGCAATGCACAAAGGGTTCCAATTTCTCTACATCCTTGCCAGCGTTTGTTTTCTGTTTTGATAATAGCTATCCTAATGTGTGTGAAGTGGTATCTCACTGTGGTTTTCATTTATATTTCCCAAATGATTAGTGATGTTGAGCCTCTTTTCATATTATTTGCCATTGGTATATCTTTTTTGGAGACATGTCTATGCAAGTCTTCTGTTCATTTTTTGATTGAATCATTTTATTGTTGTTGTTGAGTTGTAGGAGTTCTTCATATATTCTGATATTAACCCCTTATCAGATCATGATTTGAAAATATTTTCTCCCATTCTGTGGGCTGCCTTTTCATTCTGTTAGTGTTCTTTACACAGAAGATTTTAATTTTGATGAAGTCCAGTTTGTCTACTTTTGTAATCTCTGCTATTGTTATCATACCCAAGAAATCTTGCCAAATCCAGTGTCACATACTTTCCCTGTATGTTTCCTTCTAAGTTTTGTAGTTTTAGCTCTTATGTTTAGTCTTTTGATCCATTTTGAGTTAATTTTTGTATATGATGTAACATAGGTCCAACTTCATGTTTTTGCACGTGGATATCCAGTTTTCCTAGCACTGTTTTTTTTCTTTTCCATTATAGTTTATTACAGGATATTGAATATAGTTCCCTGTGCTATACGGTAGGTCCTTGTTGTCCTATTTTATATATAGTAGTGTGTACCTGTCAATCCCAAACTCCTAATTTATTATAACCATAAGTTTGTTTTCTATGTCTGGGAGTCTGTTTTTATTTTGTAAATAAGTTCATTTGTATCGTATTTTAGATTCCATATATAAGATATCATATGATATTTGTCTTTTTCTTTCTGACTTGGTTCAGTTAATATGATAATCTCTAGGTCCATGCATGTTGCTGCATGGCATTATTTCATTCTTTTTTTATGGCTGAGTAGTATTCCATTGTATATATATACCCATCTTTATCCATTCCTCTGTTGATGGACATTTAGGTTGGTTCCATGTCTTGGCTATTGTAAATAGTGCTATAAATATGAATACTGAGGTGCACTTATCTTTTTTGAATTAGAGTTTTCTCTGGATATATGCCCAGGAGTGGGATCCAGCACCATTTGTTGAAAAGACTGTTCTTTCTTCATTGAATGGTCTAAGTATCATTGTTGAAAACCATTTGACCAGGTAGGGAAGGGTTTATTTCTGGGCTCTCTATTCTGTTCCATTGGTCTATATGTCTGTCTTTATGCCAGTACCACACTGTTTTGATTTCTGTAGCTTTTTAGTAGGTTTTGAAGTCAGGAAGACCTCCAACCTTGTTCTGTTTCAGAATTGTTTTGGCTGTACACAGAGTCCCCTGAGATTCCACATCAACTTTAGGATGGATTTTTCTATTTCTGCAAAAATGTCATTGAGATTTTGATAGGGATGATGTTGAATCTGTACATTGCTTTTGGTAGTTTTTACATCTTAACAGTATTGAGTCTTTGAATCCATAAATGGAAGATATCTTTTCCATTATGTCTTATTTAATTTCTTTCAGAAATGTTTTATACTTTTCACTGTACAAGTTTTTTTTTGCCTTTTTGGCTAAGTTATACCGAAGTACTTTATCCTTTTAGAAACTATTGTAAATGAAATTGTTTTTGTAACTTCCTTTTCAGATTGGTCATTGTTAGCGTACAGAAATGCAACTGATTTTGGTGTGTTAATTTTGTATCCTGCAACTTAATTTGTTTAGTCTAACTTTGTGCGTGTGTGGAATCTTTGGGGTTATCTACATATAAAATCCATGTCATCTGCAAACAGATAATTTTACTTCTTCCTTTCTGATTTGGGTGCCTTTGTCTTTTTCTTGACTAATTGCTCTGGCTAGGATTTCCAATACTGTGTTGAATGGAAGTGGAGAAAGCGGGCATCCTTGCCTTGTCCCTGATCTTAGAGGAAAAGCTTCCAGTCTTTAACCATTGAGTATAATGTTAGCTGTGGGTTTTTCATATGTGGCCTTAATCATGTTGAAGTAGTTTCTTTCTAGTTTTCTGAGTATGTTTACCATGAAAGAGTATTGAATTTTGTCATGCTTTTTCTGCATTGCGATGATCATGTAATTAATTTTTTCCTTTTGTTCTTTTAATGTGGTGTATTGATATTGGTGTGCTCAACCATCCTGGTATTTCAGGAAAGAATTCCTCTTGGTCTTGGTGTATAATTCCTTACAAAATGTTGAATTAGATCTGCTAGTATTTTGTTGAGCATTTTTGCATCAATATTTATATGGGATATTGATGTGTACTTTTCTTGTAGTGGCTTTGTCTGGCTTTGGTATTAAGGTAATGCTGGGCCTCAGAATGAATTAGGAGGTATTTCCTTCTCTTTAATTTTTTGGGAAGAGCTTGAGAAGGATTGGTGTTTAATCTTTCTTAAAATGTTTGGTAGAATTCACTGGTGAAGCCATTTGGTCTTGGGCTTTTCTTTGTGAGGTTTTTGATTACTGATTCAGCCTCCTTACTAGTTACAGGTCTATTCAGATTTTCTATTTTTTCATGATTCAGTCTTGGTGGTAGGTTGTGTGTTTCTAGGAATTTGTCCATATCATCCAGGTTATCCAATTTGTTATATAGAATTGTTCATAGTACTCCTATAATCTTTTTATTTCTGTGGAATTGGTAGTGATGTCCCCACTTTCATTTCTGATCTTAGTAATTTGAGTCTATTTTTTCTTAATCCATCTAGCTAAATATTTGTCAATTTTATTGATCTTTTTGAGGAGCCAAGTTCTGGTTTTACTGATTTTTTTTTCTCCCTCTGTTTTTTCTATTTTTCATTATCTCGGCTCTAATCTTTATTTTCTTTCTTTTGCTAACTTTGGGTTTAGTTCTTTCTCTTTTCTTTTCTTTTTTGTTTAGTTCCTTAAGGGGTCTTCGTTGCTACGCACAGGCTTTCTCTAGTTGCGGTGAGCGCGGGCTACTCTTCGTTGTGGTGCGTGGGCTTCTCATTTTGGTGGCTTCTCTTGTTGTAGAACATGGGCTTTCAGCACACAGGGTTCAGAAGTTGTGGCACATAGTCTCAGTAGTTGTGGCTCGCAGGCTCTAGAGCTCAGGCTCAGTAGTTGTGGTGCACAGGCTTAGTTGCTTGGCGGCATGTGGGATCTTCCCGGACCAGGGCTCCAACCTGTGTCCCCTGCATTGGCAGGCAGATTCTTAACCACTGAGCCATGACGGAAGCCCTGAGAACTTACTTTCTTAGTGTGTTTAACAGCTTTAAATTCCCCTCTTAGCACTGTTTTTGCTGCATCTAGTAAGTTTTTGTACGTTTTCATTTCTCAATATTTTCTAATTTCCCTTGATTTCATCTTTGGTCCATTGGCTGTTTTAAGAGTGTGATGTTTGGGACTTCCCTGGTGGTGCAGTGGTTAAGAATCCACCTGCCAGTGCAGGTGACACGGGTTCGAGCCCTGGTCCTGGAAGATCCCACATGCCGCGGAGCAACTAAGCCCGTGCGCCACAACTACTGAGCCTGGGCTCTAGAGCCTGCAAGCCACAACTACTGAGCCTGTGCGCCACAGCAACTGAAGCCCACGTGCCTAGAGCCTGTGCTCTGCAATAAGAGAAGTCACTGCAATGAGGAGCCCATGCACCACAGCGAAGAGTAGCCCCCACTCACCGCAGGTAGAGAAAGTCCATGCGCAGCAAGGAAGACCCAACGCAGCCAAAAATAAATAAATTTATGAAAAAAAGTGTGATGTTTAATTTCCACGTATTTGTAAGTTTCCAGTTTTTTTGTTTCTAGTTTCATTCCATTGCGATCAAACAAGATAGTTTGTATGATTTCAATCTTTTTAAATTTATTAAGGCTTGTTTCACATATGCCTAACATGTAGTCTATCTGATATAATACTGTTGTCTACTCTACCATCTAGATTACAGTTTGGTCACTTGTCCCAAAAATGTCCTTAATGGCATTTTCTTTCTCCAGTACAGGATCCATTTCAGGATCACATATTGCATTTAGTTGTCATGTTGCATTAATTTCCTTTACTCTGTGACAATTCCTCAGACTCTTTGTCATGACATTTTGAAGGCTACAGAATGAATTATTTCATAGATTGTTGCTCAATTTGGGTTTATCTGGTATTTCCTCACGATCAGAATCAGATTAGGTAGCCCAGCCTCTCTACTACATTAGTGATGTTGTATCCTGCTCAAATGATCACATCTGGAGACAAGTGATGGCCATCTGCCCTTCACTGGTGACATTAATTTGATCATTGTTGAAGTGTTGTCTGGTTTCTCCACTATGTAGTTACCATTTTTTCTTTGTAACTGATACTCACTGGGGAGTTGCTTTGAGACCATACAAGTATGCTGTTCCACATTATACTTTTTGCCTTGATTTAGTATCTATTGATGATTCTTGTCCAAACCAATCTTTACAAGATGGTTATTTTCCAGCTCCACCACTTGCTTCATGTCAGTTGGTGATCTACTCTAAGGAAGAGCCCTGCTTTTCTTGGGCATTTGTTTATTTCATTGACTTAATATGGGTTCATGGATTCCCTATTTTACTCAATGGTTCATATTCCATTACAGTACTATCATTATTTTGATGCTCAAATTGTCCTTCTTTTAGCCAATGGGTGTCCCTGTAAGCTGGCTTCTGTGCTCTTTTGATAGGAGAACGAATGTCAAATGTATACTTTATGGGTAGTGTGTTTTAGTTCTTGAACTTTTTCCTACCCTGAAGTCAGGAAGATACTTTCTATTTTCTAAATGCTTTATTATTTTGCCTTTTATGTTTGCATCTAAAGTTGGAGTTGATTTTTACACATAGTATGAAATAGAGGCTAGTTTAATGCTTAAAAAATTTTTTTTCCAGTATAGACACCTAGTTGACCTAGAGCCTTTTATTGAAAAGAACAATCTTTCCTGCTCTGTGATGTCATTTATATTGTGAATCAAGCGTCCATATATCGAGTGTTTCACTGAGCTTTCTTGGTCTGTTTGCTTATCTCTGTGCCAGTCAGTACCATGCTATCAATTACAATGGCTTTACGACAAATGCTGATACCTGGTACAGCAAATTGTCCTTCCGTAGTTTCTTTAAGTGGTATGGATATGGGATATTCTTGACCCTTTGCATTTCCACAATTTTTTTTTTTACAACTTTGAGATATAATTGATGTATGGTGAACTGCACACACTTTAAGTTGTGCAATTAGAGCTTTGATGCGTGTATACAACCATGAAGCCATGACCACAATTAAGATAATGAACATAACCATCACTTCCCAAAGTTTCCTCATGTGTTGTTGTAACTCATTCTTTCCTACCTCCCAGCCCTGTCTTTAGGTAACTGTTCATCTGCTTTTTTTTTTAAATTAAAAAAAAAATTTTTAATTTTACTTTTGGCTGTGTTGGGTCTTCGTTGCTGCATGCGGGCTTTCTCTTGCTGTGGCGAGCAGGGGCTTCTGTAGTTGGCGGCTAGCGGGGGCTACTCTTTGTTGCAGTGCACGGGCTTCTCATTGCAGTGGCTTCTCTTGCTGCGGAGCACGGGCTCGAGGTGCACGGGCTTTGGTATTTGCAGCATATGGGCTCAGTAGTTGTGGTGCATGGGCTTAGTTGCTCTGTGGCATGTGGGGTCTTCCTGGACCAGGGATCGAACCCACGTCCCCTGCATTGGCAGGCAGATTCTTAACCACCGTGCCACCAGGGAAGCCCTCATCTACTTTTTATCACACAGGATTAATTTGCATTTTCTAGAATGTTATATAAACAGAACCATACAAAATGACATTTTGTATGTACAAAATAGATACAAAAAGTATGTACTTTTTTTTTTTTTTTTTTTTTTTTACGGGGCTGGTTGCTTTCACTTAGGATAATTATTTTGAGATTCACTTATTGATGGAATTGGGCTGTTTCTAGTTTTTTTGGTTTTGGCTGTGTTAGGTCTTTGTTGCTGCACGCGCGCGTTCTCTAGTTGCAGTGAGCGGGGGCTACTCTTCGTTGGAGCGTGTGGTCTTCTCATTGTGGTGGCTTCTCTTGCTGCAGAGCACAGGCTCCAGGCACGTGGGCTTCAGTAGTTGCAGCACTCAGGCTCAGTAGTTGTGGCATGCAGGCTCTAGATCATAGGCTCAGTAGTTGTGGTGCACGGGCTTAGTTGCTCAGGCATGTGGAATCTTCACAGACTAGTGGTTGAACCCGTGTCTCCCGCATTGGCAGGCAGATTCTTAACCACTGCGTCACCAGGGAAGTGTCTGTTTCTAGTTTTTGATTGTTACAAGTAATGCTCTTATGAACATTTGTCTGAGTCTTTGTGTGGAGTGGGGAAGATAGACCTCTCTAGCTAGGCCATTCTAGCAAGATTCCAAACCAAGGAGCCATAAAATAAAGACTGATACAACACAGATAATAGCCTAAGGACTAATGTCCTTAGTATATAAAAACAGCTATCTAGTAGGAGAATGGGCAAAGAACATGAACAATGAGCTGACAGAGATGATTGTAGTAAGATACTTATTGCAGCATTGCTTGTTGTAAGTAAAACACTGGCAACGGTCTAAAGGACCATCAGTAGGTGGCAGTTAAGTAAGTTGCGATACATATCCTACTATACTGATACGGAATAATCTTCAAGTTTGAGAACAGTGTGTGTAGGACAATGTGCTAGAGAGAAAATAAGAGGGAAAAATATATAAATGCTCATACGCATGGATGTCAGAGAAACTGACAGTGGTCACCTTTGGGGATGGATATTAGAGGGCTGGAAATAAGGGCTTGCATGTAGACTTAGTTTCTACTGTATCTCCTATTCTGATTAAATTTTTTACAATATGTCTTTATTATCTTTAAGTTAGAAACTAAAAATTAAAGCCTGTCACTCTCTCAGAACACCAAACATTGATTTTCATTGTCTCCAGATGGCTTCACCTTTAAGTGACCGATTAATTTTAGGCAAGCTGCACACTATCACAGTGCCTCAGTTTCCTGATCTGTAAATGGGGTGATAATAGTACCTAGGCTTTAGTGACACAATCCCATGAAATGCTTAGAAAGATTCTTGGTGTGCAGCAAGCTCTGAATAAGGGTCACCTGTTAGGGTGTTCTACAGATGAATGACTGGTAGCCACACTGCAGGCCATTTTGCTGAGAGAGAACCAGGCAACGAAGATTTTTTGATAGAGAGTGAGGCAGGGAAAACGTGGGTTTCGTTTTGGGTACGCATCTGTGAGCTGTGTCCTAACCTGGTTTTGCGAGTTCTGGTGCTCTGAGATTGAACTTTCTGAAATTCTCTGGTTTCAGGACACCTCCTACTTGTTCATCACTGGCCCTGATGTTGTGAAGTCTGTCACCAATGAGGACGTTACCCAGGAGGAGCTCGGGGGCGCCAGGACCCACACCACCATGTCAGGTTAGAGGCCTCGAAGCTTACCTTACTGTTGTCAGACACTGAGAAGAGGAATTGCTAGAAGTGACAGTCTGTACAGATATCACTTCATCGACAGAATTTCTTTGAATAGACTGTAGTGTCATGTATTGTCTACAGATATAGTAATAAAGGTGGATTTATATCTCAAACTCGTTAAATTAAATTACAGGCTACTACTAATGCTTTCATAGTCTTTGAAATTTTTGAGCAAATTAGAATGATGGTTACAAGAATTATGATTCATAAAAGTATGTGTGCTGTGGAAAAAGTAGCACAGGGTAAAGGGGGTTGGGATTGTTGCAGTTTTAATGAGGGTGGTAAGGACAGGCCTCACTGGGCAATAATTGAGCAGATTTGAAGCAATGGACTGAGTGCATACCTAGGGAAGAAGCATCGCAGGCAGAGGCTTCTGAGGAAGGAGAGGGGCTGGTGTGCTCGGTGAGTGGCAAGGAGGGTGGTTGGATTAGGGACATGACATGATTTGACTTTAAAAGCTCAGTTGGGCTGCCTGGTAGAGAAGAGACTCTGGGGGCAGCGGTAGAAGCAGGGAGTCCGGTGGGGTGAACCTGAGAGGGAGTTTCCTGCCCCACTTTCTCTATCATGTCTATGGCCCTGTTTGGCTCTTCTGTGATTTCAGAGTGTTCTTGAGGAATGATGGCTTGATTCCTTACCATGTGGTTCCCCTTCTTTCCTCCTTTGTTCTGCCATTGCTGAGTACCATGACATGTGCCAGCCGTTTTCCTTTTATTTTTTATTGTCCAGCTTTCTTGAGTGTTAATGGACATATAACCAGGCATTATTCCAGTTGCTGGGCTGCAGTGATAAGACAGGCCTAGCCTGTACCCCGTTGGAGCTGATACTCTCGGGGAGATGTCAGGCAGTAAACAGGGAAATAGGTGCTGCAGGGAAAAGTGTGACGAGAATTCTCACCTGGTCCAGGGATGGAGAGTGAGGGGTGTGGGGAAAGTTGTGCTCTGGAGAGGGGCAGGGAAAGCCTCAGCAAATAGGTGACACTAGGTCAAAGACCTGGATAATGAAAGGAGTGACCCTTGCAGAGAGAACAGGCTGCATGGACTGAGGGTCAGCCTGAAGGCATGTGGTGTGGTACCATCCTCAGTGGAGGGGGCGGCGACAGGGCTGTCGGCACAGTCTGCTGCAGACCTGCCCTAGAGGGGGCAGGTGGGCTTGAAGCTGTGTCTCTGGGCTGACAGGCGCCCTGGCCCATTATATACTCCCTGTTTTCTCAGGCGTGGCCCACAGAGCTTTTGAAAACGACGTGGACGCCTTGTGTAATCTCCGGGAGTTCTTCAACTACTTGCCTCTCAGCAATCAGGACCCGGCCCCCGTCCGTGAGTGCCATGATCCCAGGTGAGTTGCAGGCCGGAGCTCCTCTCGTTTTGCAGGTTGGCTTGTCCTTCTCTGGCCTGTGTGCCCTGGCGGGACCTCCAGGGTCTGCCCTGGTGGGCAGCTTGGAGTAGATTGTGCAGTGGAGTCAGGTGTAGGCATGGTGGTGGCATGTCTGGGTATAGGAGCCACAAAGGATTTTATTTACTTATTTAAAAAGAAATTAAAAAAAAAATTTCTGGCCACGCTGTGTGGCATACAGGATCTTAGTTCCCCCACCAGGGCTCAAATCCGTGCCCCCTGCAGTGGAAGCTTAGACAGAGTCTTAACCACTGGACTGCCAGGGAAATCCCAAGATATTTTATTTTTATTCACGTTTTTCCTCTCTCTAATATCTGACAAGTAGCTTGGGAGTGAAAAGTGGCCAAAAAAAAATTATTTCTGAGTCTTTGTCCAGAATTGAGATATATATATATGTGTATGTGTGTGTGTGTATATATATATATATATATATATATATATATATATAGTCTTAACATGAAATAAATCAATGTGAAATGATTCAGACAGCATGCCCTTTAGGAAATGTGCTTATGCACAGCTGCTTGTGGCCAGAAGCTGGGGCATTCCTGGGGAAGGGTGTGTTGCTGACCACCTAGTGAAGACCTTCTTTCCTTCTTGTTCTTCTGGCCACTGCCTGATGTGGGGAGCACCGCAGAATAAGCCAGAAGCCCAGCTGGGGAACTATAGCTCCAGACCACTGGCTGCTGTCTTCTCCATTTTGTTTCCTCTCTGATTTTGAAGCACTCACTTGGCCTGCAATACTTCTGCAGAAGGACTTGAAATTGTGTCCCTCAGGAAGAAGCTGTCCCTCAGGAAGAAGCCGTCCCTCGGGAAGAAGCCGTTTGCAGACACTGCCCTGGGCTTCTACCTATGGGGCCGTGTCTGGGCCAGGGATGCTCTGAAGTGTCATGTCCCCAGGGCCACTCCTTGTCTGCCTCTGCCTCACTCCTCAGGGGATACAATCAGCGGCCCACTGTGTGTAGTCCTGAGAGGGAGGGTGGTCACAAGGCCCAGAAGCGATGGGCACAGCCTCCTTTTCCGAGCTGCTGTACTGTTTGGGGTTCTTGAAAGGTTTAGGACATCATTTGAAGGTGTTACGGTCCGAGGGCCCAGACATGTCTGAACAGCCTGCTTTGGCCCAGCCATACCTCCTCGTCATTCAGTCCCAGGGAAGCTGTATGCATATGTGTAAATAGCACATGAAAAGTAAGGGAGGACTTTGTTACTGGGTGGGGCTGTACCCAAGACGCTGGTGCTGAGCTCTCTGGGAAGCTGGGCTTGAGGGTACAGTGGCTTGTTCACTATAATGTCCTTTGGTACTCCATACAATACCTAGAATGTAGGAGGTGTTCAGAGAGGATAAATGAAGGAATCTCCACATTCAGGGGAATAAGCTCATTTTTTTTTCCTCTAAATGAAAACAGAAAGATCTTCTGGGTTAACATCAAGCTCAGGTTCAGTTTAATATGGTGGTAACAAAGGAATGTATCTTTGGGGACTGCTTTGCTAGCCCAGCAGGGACAGAATCAGTCCAGCCCCCATGCTGTGTCTCCCCCATTTCCTCTCCCATTCCCCACCCACAGAAGGCAACGGGCTCTTCCATGTTGATTATATCTGCTTCTTTTTCTATCCAAAGTGACCGTCTGGTTCCTGAGCTTGATACAATTGTCCCTTTGGAATCAACCAAAGCCTACGACATGGTGGACATCATACACTCTGTAAGTGCCACATCTGTCTGTCTTGTCTGTGCTGGCTCAGCCACGTGCATGTCATTGTGCTTTGGCTCAGTGAGGAAGTGCTTTACCCACAGGCCTTACCATTGGGCAACAGAGGCAGGGCACGGGGTGGCACAGAACAAGGGCACTGAGTAGTGTGCTATGGGAAGAGCTAGTGGCTGTGGCCACCCTACTGGCTTGGACAGGCTTGGGGGCGTGGCAGTTGGGTCCGCAGAGCTCAGGGCTCTTGAACTGGCACTCTGAGGCCCGTAGAGAAAGGGCCGTGTCTCCAGAGCCTGGAGTTGAGGCAGGATGACCCTTCATGTACCTCTGTTTGGAGCCTCATGCTCAGAGGGCATTTTTTTTTCTCTAGAGAAAGGAGAGTGAGTACATAAGGTGTCCTGTGACAGGGTTGAGGGGTGTATGTGTAGGTCGGAGGAGGACGCGAGTCATTTGTACCTTTTTCTTGGTGTAGCAGGTTCCTGGGTCATTAAGTGAAGAGGACAGTGTTGGGGTGAACTGGGGGCATCTGTCGATGGCCATTGTCTCCCTCACACTTTCCTACGAGCACTGTGCTCTTAGCTCTTCTCGATTAACTGAACCCAGACGGCTCTGTGGGCGCAGCCTCTCCAGGGCCCTGGCTCTCCCAGTGACCTGTTCCTCCTCCCTGTACTGTGGGGAGTCAGCGTGAGTCAGCAGCCATGGCCGGGCTCTGCCTCTCCTCATTGCTGGATTCTTAGCCTACTGAGCAGCATTTGAGCCCGCTTCTACCAGCATGCCCTCCTCTGACCTTAGCCTTCAGTACTCTCTACACCCTCACAGTTGTCCTGTCCGTCTCTCACCACCTCTGCTCCTGGACTCCCCAGCCCTCAATCATCCCGTCCTGTGGAGCCCTCTGCCCCTCCTGGCCTCTGCCTTCCTGGCCCAGCTTGGACTCTGCCATTACGCCAGATGTTAACAGCCAGGCACTGTTCTCAGTGTTGGTGCTGTATGACACTGTGATGGACAAAAACCCTGCCTCAGTGACCTCACATTTGGGTGAGAGATTCAGAGAACAAAAGCATACGTGGCATACGTGTGAAGAAGGTAAAATGGGGTCTGTGTCATCCGTGCTCCAATTCTCCTTTTGCCCTGTGGAGTCCCATCCCTGGTTCAAGGCTGCAGCCAGCCATCCATCCATCCATCCATCCATCCATCCATCCATCCATCCATCCATCCATCCATTCATCCACACACCCATCCATCCAGTCACTTATTCATCCACACACCCATGTTGCCAGTGGGGCCTGAGCCTGCCAAGGGAAAGCCCCGGAGCCTTGCTCCAGCCTGAGCTGGGTCCTCGGTTCACCTCTCTGGTCTCCGGCTTGAATATGTGCCGTGAACCTCCCCTCAGCTCCTGTTTTGATCTTCTTCACTTTCCCTGATCGAAACCCTAACTTCCTTCTCTATTCCCCACTCTGATCAGATGACATCAGCATTTCCTTCGTGGAGAAAATTGAGAGCGTCAGGTTCATCACTTTCCATAGGTGCCTGTTTCTCCCTCCCCACCGTCCCTCCGTGTCTCCCCAGGCTGAAAGAATGAGGTGCCTCACCTGGGCTCCTCACTCCATTGCTTCCTGTCTGGCATCTTGCTTTCTTGACTGGTTTAACTTCTTCTCCCTCTCTTAACTCCTTCCTCTGGGCAGTAAATGTGTTTGAACATGTATAAACTTCTTGTCTGCTAAACGAAACCCTTCTTAACCTGAATCTCTGTTTAACTGACATCCACAATCTTTTCTACCTTTTTCCTTAAACTCCTCTTGTCTCTTCTTCCTTTATTCCTCTCTGGAATCTGGCTTCTGCTTTCCTCCCTCTGTTGAATGACAGCTCTCCTAATGACCTCTCCAAATTGCTAAACTAGGAAACTAAGGGCATTAAAGAGGTATAGTTACAGAAGTAACCATTATTAAAATAAATATAAATCCTCCTAAATAACAGAAACATTTATATAGAATAGATCAAATCAATGCATCACATAGAGAAACAGACAAGCCTCCCCAGTGTTCTCTTCCAGGCACTGTTTTCCCACCAAGCCCCTGAGGGAAACCACCATCTTGACCTTTAACAGCATAAATTAGTTGTTCTTGGTTTTGTGTACTATATAAATGGAATCATATAGTGTGCAGTCTTTTCTGTCTGGCTGCTTTCATTCAATGAGACGACTGAAATTCGTCCATATTGTTGCAATGCGTGTTATTCTCGTGGTTCTCCTTAGGCTTTTTTTTTTTTTTGAACTTTTGAATTTTATTTTTTATACAGCAGGTTCTTATTAGTTATCTACTTTATACATATTGGTGTATACATGTCAGTCCCAATCTCCCAGTTCATCCCACCAGCAACACTCCCCACCACCACTTTCCCCCCTTGGTGTCCATATGTTTGTTCTCTACATCTGTGTCTCTGTTTCTGCCTTGCAAACCGGTTCATCTGTACCATTTTTCTAGGTTCCACATATATGCATTAATATACGATATTTGTTTTTCTCTTTCTGACTTACTTCACTCTGTATGACAGTCTCCAGATCCATCCACGTCTCTACAAATGACCCAATTTCGTTCCTTTTTATGGCTGAGTAATATTCCATTGTATATATGTACCACAACTTCTTTATCCATTCGCCTGTTGATGGGCATTTAGGTTGCTTCCATGACCTGACTATTGTAAATAGGGCTTCAGTGAACACTGGGCTGCATGTGTCTTTTTGAATTATGGTTTTCTCTGGGTATATGCCCAGTAGTGGGATTGCTGGGTCATATGGTAGTTCTATTTTTAGTTTTTTAAGGAACCTCCATACTGTTCTCCATAGTGGCTGTATCAATTTACATTCCCACCAACAGTGCAAGAGGGTTCCCTTTTCTCCACACCCTCTCCAGCATTTGTTGTTTGTAGATTTTCTGATGATGCCCATTCTAACTGGTGTGAGGTGATACCTCATTGTAGTTTTGATTTGCATTTCTCTAATAACTAGTGATGTTGAGGAGCTTTTCATGTGCTTCTTGGCCATCTGTATGTCTTCTTTGGAGAAATGTCTATTTAGGTCTTCTGACCATTTTTGGATTGGGTTGTGTGTTTTTTAAATATTGACCTGCATGAGCTGTTTATGTATTTTGGAGATTTATCCTTTGTCCATTGATTGGTTTGCAAATATTTTCCCTCATTCTGAGGGTTGTCTTTTCGACTTGTTTGTAGTTTCCTTTGCTTTGCAAAGCTTTTAAGTTTCACTAGGTCCCAATTGTTTATTTTTGTTTTTATTTCCATTACTCTAGGAGGTGGATCAAAAAAGATCTTGCTGTGATTTATGTCAAAGAGTGTTCCTCCTACGTTTTCCTCTAAGAGTTTTATAGTGTCCAGTCTTACATTTAGGTCTCTAATCCATTTTGAGTTTATTTTTGTGTATGGTGTTAGAGTGTTCTAATTTCATTCTTTTACATGCAGCTGTCCAGTTTCACAGCACCACTTATTGAAGAGACTGTCTTTTCTCCATAGTATATCCTTGCCTCCTTTGTCATAGATTAGTTGACCATAGCCATGTGGGTTTGTCTCTGGGATTTCTATCCTGTTCCATTGATCTATATTTCTGTTTTTGTGCCAGTACCATATTGTCTTGATTTCTGTAGCTTTGTAGTATAGTCTGAAGTCCTCCAGCTCCGTTTTTTTCCCTCAAGACTGCTTTGGCTTTCGGGGTCTTTTGTGTCTCCATACAAATTTTAAGACTTTTTGTTCTAGTTCTGTAAAAAAATGCCATTGGTAATTTGATAGGGATTGCATTGAATCTGTAGATTGCTTTGGGTAGTAGAATCATTTTCACAATATTGATTCTTCCAATCCAGGAACATGGTATATCTCTCCATCTGTTTTTATCATCTTTAATTTCTTTCAACAGTGTCTTATACAGGTCTTTTGTCTCCCTAGGTAGGTTTATTCCTAGGTATTTTATTCTTTTTGTTGCAGTGGTATATGGGAGTGTTTCCTTAATTTCTCTTTCAGATTTTTCATCATTAGTGTATAGGAGTGCAAGAGATTTCTGTGCATTAATTTTGTATCCTGCTACTTTACCAAATTCATTGATTAGCTCTAGTAGTTTTCTGGTAGCATCTTTAGGATTCTCTATGTATAGTATCATGTCATCTGCAAACAGTGACAGTTTTACTTCTTCTTTCCCAATTTGTATTCCTTTTATTTCTTTTACTTCTCTGATTGCCGTGGCTAGGACTTCGAAAACTATGTTGAATAGTAGTGGTGAGAGTGGACATCCTTGTCTTGTTCCTGATTTTAGAGGAAATGCTTTCAGTTTTTCACCATTGAGAATGATATTTGCTGTGGGTTTGTTGTATATGGCCTTTATTATGTTGAGGTAGGTTCCCTGTGTGCCCACTTTCTGGAGAGTTTTTATCATAAATGGGTGTTGAATTTTGTCAAAAGCTTTTTCTGCGTCTATTGAGATGGACTTATTGTTTTTCTTCAGTTTGTTAATATGGTGTATCACATTGATTTTGCGTATATTGAAGAATCCTTGCATCCCTGGGATAAATCCCGCTTGATCATGGTGTATGATCCTTTTAATGAGTTGTTGGATTCTGTTTGCTAATATTTTGTTGAGGATTTTTGCATCTATAGTCATCAGTGATATTGGTCTGTAATTTTCTTTTTTGTAGTATCTTTGTCTGGTTTTGGTATCAGGGTGATGGTGGCCTCATAGAATGAGTTTGGGAGTATTCCTTCCTCTGCAGTGTTTTAGATGAGCTTGAGAAGGATGGGTGTTAGCTCTTCTCTAAGTGTTTGATAGAATTCACCTGTGAAGCCATCTGGTCCTGGACTTTTGTTTGTTGGAAGATTTTTAATCCCAGTTTCAATATCATTACTTGTGATTGGTCTGTTCATATTTTCTATTTCTTCCTGGTTCAGTCTTGGAAGGTTAATACCTTTCTAAGAATTTGTCCATTTTTTCCAGGTTGTCCACTTTATTGGCATAGAGTTTCTTGTAGTAGTCCCTTAGGATGCTTTGTATATCTCTGGTATCTGTTGTAACTTCTTGGTTTTCATTTCTCATTTTCTTGATTTGAGTCCTCTCTCTCTTGATGAGTCTGGCTAATGGTTTATCAATTTTGTTAATCTTCTCAAAGAACCAGCTTTTAGTTTTATTGATCTTTGCTATTGTTTTCTTTGTTTCTATTTCATTTATTTTTGCTCTGATCTTTATGATTTCTTTCCTTCTACTAACTTTGGGTTTTGTTTTGTTCTTCTTTCTCTAGTTCCTTTAGGTGTAAGGTTAGATTGTTTATTTGAGATTTTTCTTGTTTCTTCAGGTAGGCTTTATTGCTATAAACTTCCCTCTTAGAACTGCTTTTGCTACATCCCATAGGTTTTGGATTGTCGTGTTTTCATTGTCATTTGTCTCTAGGTATTTTCTGATTTCCTCTTTGATTTATGCAGTGATCTCTTGGTTATTCAGTAACGTATCATTTAGCACTCCATGTATTCGTGTTTTTACGTTTTTTTCCCTGTAATTCATTTCTAATCTCATAGCATTGTGGTCAGAAAAGATGCTTGATATGATTTCAATTTTCTTAAATTTACTGAGGCTTGATTTGTGCCCCAAGATGTGATCTATCCTGGAGAATGTTCCATGTGCACTTGAGAAGAAAGTGTAATCTGCTCTTTTTGGTTGGAATGTCCTATAAATATCAATTAAATCTATCTGGTCTTTTGTGTCATTTAAAGGTTGTGTTTCCTAATTTTCTGTTTGGATGATCTGTCCGTTGGTTTAAGTGAGGTGTTAAAGTTCTACACTATTATTGTGTTACTGCCGATTTCCTCTTTTATAGTTGTTAGCAGTTGTTTTATGTATTGAGATGCTTGTATGTTGGGTGCATATATATTTATAATTGTTATATCTTCTTCTTGGATGGATCCCTTGATCATTATGTAGTGTCCTTCTTTGTCTCTTGTAACATTCTTTATTTTAAAGTCCATTTTATCTGATATGAGTATTGCTCCTCCAGGTTTCTTTTGATTTCCATTTGCATGGAATATCTTTTTCCATGCCCTCACTTTCAGTTGGTATGTGTCCCTAGGTCTGAAGTGGGTCTCTTGTAGACAGCATATTTATGGGTCTTGTTTTTGTATCCATTCAGCAAGCCTGTGTCTTTTGGTTGGAGTATTTAATCCATTCACGTTTAAGGTAATTATCAATATGTATGTTCCTATTCCCATTTTCTTAATTGTTATGAGTTTATTTTTTCTTTTAAAATAAATTTATTTATTTTTGGCTGTGGTAGGTCTTCGTTGCTGTGTGCAGGCTTTCTCTAGTTGTGAGCGGGGGCTACTCTTTGTTGCGGTGCATGGGCTTCTCATTGTTGTGGCTTCTCTTGTTGTGGAGCAAGGCTCTAGGTGCGTGGGCTTCAGTAGTTGTGGCACGTGGGCTCAGTAGTTGTGACTTGCGGGCTCTAGAGCGCAGACTCAGTAGTTGTGGGACATGGGCCTAGTTGCTCCGTGGCATGTGGTATCTTCACTGCGCCACCAGGGAAGACCTATGAGTTTGTTTTTGTAGGTCCATTTCTTCTCTTGTGTTTCCCACTGAAAGAAGTTCCTTCGGCATTTGTTGTAGATCAGATTTGATGGTGCTGAATTCTCTTAGCTTTTGCTTGTCTGTAAAGCTTTTGATTTCTCCATCGAATCTGAATGAGATCCTTGCTGGGTAGAGTAATCTTGGTTGTAGGTTCTTCCCTTTCATCACTTTAAATATATCATGCCACTCCTTTCTGGTTTGTAGAGTTTCTGCTGAGAAATCAGCTGTTAACGTTATGGGAGTCCCTTGTATGTTATTTGTCATTTTCCCCTTGTTGCTTTCAATAATTTTTCTTTGTCTTCAATTTTTCTCAATTTGATTACTGTGTGTCTTGGCGTGATTCTCCTTGGGTTTATCCTGCCTGGGACTCTCTGTGCTTCATTGACTTGGGTGGCTATTTCCTTTTCCATGTTAGGGAAGTTTTTGACTATAATCTCTTCAAATATTTTCTTGGGTACTTTCTCTCTGTCTTCTCCTTCTGGGACCCCTATAATGCGAATGTTGTTGCGTTTATTGTTTTCCCAGAGGTCTCTTAGGCTGTTTTCATATCTTTTCATTCTTTTTTCTTTATTCTGTTCCGTGGCAGTGAATTCTACCATGCTGCCTTCCAGGTGTCTTATCAGTTCTTCTTCCTTAATTATTCTTGTAGTGATTCTTTCTAGTGTATTTTTCATTTCAGTTATTGTGTTGTTCGTCTCTGTTTGTTTGTTCTTTAATTCTTCTAGGTGTCTGTTCTTTAATTCTTCTAGGTCTTTGTTAAACATTTCTTGCATCTTCTCGATCTTTGCCGCCATTCTTTTTCCGAGGTCTTGGATCATCTTCACTATCGTTATTCTGAATTTGTTTTCTGGAAGGTTGCCTATCTCCACTTCATTTAGTTGTTTTTCTGGGGTTTTATCTTGTTCCTTCATCTGGTACATAGCCCTCTGCCTTTTAATTTTGTGTGTCTTTCTGTGAATGTGGTTTTTGTTCCACAGGCTGCAGGATTGTAGTTCTTCTTGCTTCTGCTGTCTGCCCTCTGCTCTCCGTAATCTTTTGTATGAACAAACCACAGTTTATCTACTTTTCGTGGGCATTTGGGTAGTTTCTAGTTTGGAATTATTACAGATAGTTCCGATATCATTCTGTTATGTGATTTTGGTAAATAAACAAACAAACTTCCACATTTCTGTTGAATCTGTAGTGAGGAGTGGAAGTACCACCTCATAGCCAGGCATACATGGAGCCTTAGTGGACCCTGCCCAAGGGTTCTTCAAAGGCTGTGTCAGTTTGCACTCCCACCAGCAGCATTTGAGAGTTCTGGTGCCTTAACATTGTCACCAACACTTGACCAATACCATACTGCCTTAGTTATTCAGTTGATAGTACGCTTTCACATCTGGTAGAGATAGTTCCTCTTGATTATTCTTTTCTTGGAGTTTTCTTGCCTAGTCTTGTTTAGTTTTCCATATGAAATTTAGAAATCAGTTTGTCTTGTTTTAGGGTGAAAGCGGGGGGTGGAAGTAGGGCATCCTTTTGTTGTTTTTATTGGGATCCCATTAAATTTATGCACTAACTAGGGAAAATTGACATCCTTATGAATCTGAAACAATCTAAAAACACAGTTTGCATTTTTATTTGTTAAAGTGTACTTTTTTCTCCTTGACTGTTTTAAAGATTTCCTTGTTTATTCCTAAGTATCTTTTTATTGTAGATGGGGTCTTTTCTATCTTCTGTTGTTTTTTAAGTATATATGAAAGCTTTTGATTCTTTTTATCAATTTTATATCCAATTACCTATTAAGTTCTCTTATTATTTGTTATAGTTTTTCACTATTAATTCTTTTGGCTTTTTCAAGTATATTAGTATATTGCCTACATACAAATAGTTTTGTCTTTTCCTTTCCAGTTATGTTATATCATTTCTTTCTCTTGTTCAGTTGCATTGATGTACCTCCATATTTTATCAAATGCAGTGATAAGCAGTGGTTGTCATAGTGGGCATCTTTGTTTTGTTCCTAACTTTAGAGAGACTGTCATTAGTGTTTCCTAATTTTATATCTTTTTCTCATGTTAAGAAAGCTACCACTGCTTCCTGTTTTTTTTTTAACATCTTTACTGGAGTATAATTGCTTTACAATGTTGTGTTGGTTTCTGCTGTATAACAAAGTGAATCAGCTATATGTATACAGATATCCCATATCTCCTCCCTCTTGCATCTCCCTTCCACCCTCCCTATCCCACACTGGTTTCTATTTTAATTTTTGTTGTTGCCTACTTGTTTTCTTTGTAAATCAGGGGTGGGTATTGAATATTGTTAAGTGCCCTTTCAGCATTTATAGAGGTAATCACATTGATTTTTCTTATTTCTATTTGTAAATATATCTTAATACTTGTTATATTTTATAAATGTTTTATTTCGAATGTTTACATCAATATCATGGAATGTTAGCTGATTTTGGGGGTATTTTATTTAAACTTTTTATTTTATATTGGAGTATGTTTTGATAGTTTCAGGTGCACAGCAAAGGGACTCAGCCATACATATGCATGTATCCATTCTCCCCCAAACTCCCCTCCCATCCAGGCTGCCACATAACATTGAGCAGAGTTCCCTGTGCTATACAGTAGGGCCTTGTTGGTTATCCATTTTAAGTATAGCAGTATTTACATGTCTATCCTAAACTCTCTGACTATCCCTTCTTTAGGGAGATGGTGTATTTTAAAATCAGGTTTTGGTGTCAGTGCTCTTGCATCATTTATTAGTTTGCTAGGGCTGCCATAACAAAATACCACAGACTGAATTGCTTAAACAAAAATTAATTTTCTCACGGTTCTGGAGGCTAGAAGTCCAGGATTGAGGTGCCAGCAGAGTTGGTTTCTGTTGAGCCCTCTCTTCTGGTTTGCAGATGGCTGCCTGCTCACTGTGTCCCGATGTGGCCTTTCTTCTCTGTGCACAAGAAAGAGAGATCTCTGATGTCTTTTCCAGTCCTTTCAAATTAGGGCCCCAACCTTAATGACCTCATTTACTTTATCTCCTTAAAGGCCCTATCTCCAAACATAATCACATTGGGGGTTAGGCTTCAATGTATGAATTTTGGCGGTGGGGATACATAATTCAGTTCATGAAGTGCCATAATGAGAATTTTCAAGTTTTCTATGCTTTGGAACAGTTGAAATAGCATTGGGATTATCTGCTCTTTAAAGATCTGGTGGGATTTTCCTGGTGGCGCTGTGGTTAAGGGTCTGCCTGCCAGTGCAGGCGACATGGGTTCGATCCCTGGTCCAGGAAGATCCCACATGCCGTGGAGCAGCTAAGCCCGTGTGCCACAACTACTGAGCCGGTTTTGGTAGACTATATATATTTTTTCTATGAATTACCTATTCCAGATTTATAATTTTACCTGCATAGGATTATGCAGGGTATATAGTCTTAGAAGATTAGCAAAATCTGTTTCAGTGGTTTTCTCTGACATTTCTTGTTTTATATTTTCTTGATAGTTACCTAGTAGTTGAAATATTTTATTGATGTGTTTCAGAGAATCAACTTTTTGTTTAATGTTTGTTTCTTTTTAAAGCTATGTATTTTCTGCTTTTTTATTGATTAATTCCTTTTGTGCTTTCTTTCAGTTAATCATCTTTTTTTCCTTCTCGAACTTTTGAGCTAGAAGTTTAATAAATATATTCTGTTTCATTTTTAATACTGTATTTAAGTCCATTGTAGAAAACATAGTCAAATAGCCACATCTAACTGTAGGGGAGGTTAGGAAATATGATAGCCATTTGCCCATCGTTTCTTCTACAGTGGTAGAAACAGAAGCTGGATTTTTGGTGGATACTTAGGAGTCTCTGCTACACTCTCTAAATCCTTTTTAAATAAAAACAAATAATATGTACAAACGAAAAAACTTAAGTATAGAAACGTGTAAAATGAAATGCAAATATTTTCTCTCTCCTTCTTATCAGTCTTTCCCAGAGGTAAGCACTATTAAGTTTCTTGTGTATCTTTCCAGAAAAAAATTTATATGTCAAATATATATCAATATATTTACTTTTAACTGAAAAAAGATTGTATTATAGACACTTCCACACCTTACTCTTTTTTCACTTTCTTTCCCTGTCATGGCATACAGGTCTACCTTATTCATTATAATGACTGTATAGTACTCCATTGTATGGATGGAACATTATTTAAACATTACCGTACTGATGGACATTTAGATCTTTTACAGTTTTTGTTGTTATAGCAGTGCTGCAGTAAACATCTGTGTGTATTAGTATGTTTTTGTGACTATATCCATTGGATCAGAACTTAGTAATGGAATTTTGTCAGTGGCATGAATTCTTAAAATTGTTTAAAAAAAAAAAGAGGGGGAAGGTGGTATTTCTGGGTAGTCAAAGTCTCCTGAATACAAAACTCTACACATACTTGAAAAACTATATGTAGGCCAATAAGAAGAAAAAATAAAACTACCATTTCCATTCCTTTATCATAATTGTAAGACAGGAAACTACAAACTTCATATAACAATAAGTAGAACAATAATATCACTTTTTAAAAAGAATTATTTATTTTTGGCTGTGCTGGGTCTTAGTTGTGGCATGCGGGATCTTTAGCCATGGCATGTGGACTCTTAGTTGCAGCATGCAGACTTTTTAGTTGTGGCATGCATGAGGGATCTAGTTCCCTGACCAGGGATCGAGCCCAGGCCCCCTGCATTGGAAGCTCAGAGTCTTAACCACTGGACCACCATGGAAGTCCCTAAGCACCACTTTCTAGTAGGACTGTTTCTTGAATTTTGGCAACAAGTCTCTGTGGAGAGCTGGAAGAAGTGTTGAGACACTGCTCAGAAGAAAGAGAAGGGAATTTAGAAGAAACCACTCAGGGAGAGAAAGTTCACTATAAGAGTGAAAATACTGGAAAAGAGTCCTGTTAGGTCAGAAGAGTTACTTAAGAGGAGGGACTTAAACATACACAAGAATCAAGAAAGCATGGAAGGGCATTCCTTCTAGGGAAGAAAAGATTAAAAAAGAAGAGAGAAGCACCTTTGGAAATTGTGAAGTGAAGGAAAAATGAAGAAAGAGGTAAATTTATGTGTCTACAAGATAAAAAAAAAACACTGAAGGTCATACTACCCCTTTCCCTACCACCCTCTTCTAATACCAAGACACCCATTAACTAAGTGGCACTTTGTTATACTGACAGAAGAGGGCGCTCTTGAACTGGGAATCTTGTTCACCATCCCAGACTGTCAACCCTGTCCACAAAATGCAGATACAAGTAGTTTATCTATACAGAGCTACTAAGATAAGAAAACCAAAAATGAGAACAAAAAACTTCAATTGACAAAACTCCCTTCATTGTAAAAGTTAGTCATTCAGCAGATGATCACACTGCAGTAGAGTTCAGTAGCCTCAAATCATCACCTGAGTTATGAAAATCAAATTCAGAAACTAATGACAGAATGGACATAAAATAGGAAGAAGTAAAGTTAGAGGTGACTGAATTAAAATGGTGGGGGACAAAATCATATATGAGAAGTGAAGACAGAATTATAAAGTGCTCTAGGGAGATTGTATTTGAATGAAGTTTAATAAGGAATGTTGAAGAAAAGTGGGAAAACAACCAAAAGCATAAAGAAAAAGGTAAAAAAATCAGAAAAAAGTGACTAAAATGGAAGATAGGCAAAGAAGACTGAACATACATATAACTGGAGTGTCTGACGAAGGACAAACAGGAAGAGAATTAATGTTTAAAACTGTAATCCAAGAAGACATCCCAGAAAAAGACCCAGAGCTACATAATGAAAGAGCTCACTGAGTGTATGGGAAAATTAACCAAGAATGATCAAACTCGAGTAAATATCCACATATAACTACTAGATTTTTTTTTTTTTTTTGGCTGCACTGGGTCTTAGTTGTGGCATGTGGGATCTTTGTTGTGGCATGTGAGACCTTTAGTTGCGGCATGCAGACTTCTTAGTTGTGGCATGTGGACTCCTAGTTGTGGCTTGTGGGCTTCTTAGTTGTGGCATGTGGACTCTTAGTTGCAGCATGCATGCAGGATCTTGTTCTCCAACCAGGGATCGAACCCAGGCCCCCTGCATTTGTAGCGTGGAGTCTTACCCACTGGACCACCAGGGAAGTCCCACTACTAGATTTTGAAAAGAAAAATCCTCAAGACTTTGGGGCAAAAAGATTAAGTAACTTACAAAGATGGGAGAATTAGAGTAGCATCAGACTTTTCAAAAGCAACAACAAAGCAAGGAAACAATAGAGAAGCACTTCCTGGAGACGCCAGGAAAGACTAAAGATTTTATATCTGGCCAAGCTGATGTTCATGTATTAAGACTAAAGAAAACCAGCTAAAACTGAGGGAATTCTGTGTTCCCAGGCTCTTCTTGAGGAAGCTTCTAGAGGATGAGTTTCATCCAACCAAGAGATTACTGGACAAATTTTAGGAAAAGGATTGATGGTGCTTATTTAATTATAAGACTAGAATAAGGTTGGGAATGAGGGTAGAGAACAATGTATAAATGTTATGTTTCAGTTGCATAAAAAAATGCCACTGAAAGATGGAAGAGAAGGAAGAGTGAAAGAGTATAGCAGAATAAGTATACTGATTGTTGTGACTCAACAGATATTAATAGTAGACAACCCAGTTAATAAGACATTAGATGAGGAAACAGACTAAGGGCATTAAAAAGGTATAATTACAAAGGTAACCACTAGACCAAAAATATAAATCTTTATAAACAGCAACATAAAACATATTACTTAAACAGTAAATATAACATGGTACACAGAATAATTACAAGAATAAAAAACATCTGAAATACCAATAAATATGAATGGCCAAACTTATTTATTAAACTTGTTTATCTCATTTATTAAAAGAAAAGGATGTTCAATTTCCCTCATAAAGCAAGACCAACTATATGTGTTGTAAAAGAGACAAAGTGATTCTGAAAAGTTAAACGTAAGGGATGGGGAAAGGTATGTCAGGAGAACAGAAACAATGCCGTGTGTGTGAGCCTAATATTGGGTGATGTGAAATTCAAGTATTTACTGTGACAAGGAAAGACATTTTCAAATGCTAAAAGCCATAATTCACAGTGATGATGTAAAAGATCTATGCCCTAAATGATAAAACTACCATCTTTAAAAAGGAGAAACTATAGGATGTCCAAGGAGACATAGGTAGAAACAAATAATAATAGATTTAAATGTACCATAATTAGTACAAAGTAGGTCAAATGGACAAAAATAAGTAAGATATAGAAGACCTCAATAACATCACAGATAGATATTAAAGATCTATTTCAGACTTTACAGCCTGGTAATAGGCAATGAATCTTATTCTCAAGTGCACATGGAACATTCACAAAAGTTGATCACATATTTGGTCAGAAAGAAAGCATCCTAGCAGTCCATAAAGCAAAAATATTACAAAACACAATGATTAAGACTAGAAATTTATAGCTACAACAATAAAAGCACTGTCTCATTTAAAATAAATCTGTTAATTCTTGAATAAAAGGAGAAAATATAAGCCAAATGACAGAATTCTAAGAGAATAAAGATAATGAAAACACTACATATCAAAATCTATGGAATACTGTCTATGAGAGGAGGAAAATTTATAGCCTTAATTGCTTAGTGAAAAATGAAAGAAGGAAAAGAAACTAAATTCTCCATTCAAAAAGATGGGGAAAAATATTCTGAAGAATAACAAGACAGGATTTAATAAGGATAAAAGCAGTAATTTTATGACTTGGGAAATAGAAAAATAGCTGTAACTAATGGAATAGAGTAACTACTAGCTAACTTAAAAAAAAAGGCACAAGTAAAAAGTGGAAAGGAGAAATGATAGAGATAGAAGAAATTTAAAAATCATAAGAGGTTAGATGAACTGGACATTTTATTTGGAAAATACATTTTACCCAAAATTGACCCCATTAGAGGTAGAAAGCCTAAGTGGACCAAATTACATAGTAGTTATTTCACAAAAATAGCACTAGACCCAGATAGTTTCATGTGGGAATTCTATGAAACCTTCCAAGACCAAAGAATCACAGTGCTACATAAAGTATTTCAGATCATAGACAGTAAACACACACACACACCCTGTACAAATTCTTTTTATGAAACAAGTATGACATTGATATACCTGAACCTGATATAGAACTGAAAAAGATTTCAGATTGGCATCATTTACCAATATTGATGCAACAATACCAAATAAATGTTAGCTAACAGACTCCAACACCATGTTAAAATTATATACCATAAGCAAGTGGGATTTATTGTAGGAATGCAAGGTTGGTTCTAGAAAATCTATAATGTACTGCATTAATAGATAAGACCGGAGAAAGATTATATGGTTGTTTTCATACAATGCTGAGAAAAGGCTTTAAGAAAGTTCAACACCCATTTCTAATAGGAACACTCAAGAAAGTAGGAATTGATGAATACTTAACATGATAGTTTAATATACACTTTTTCAAAACCAAGCATCTTAATATGGAAATACTTACACTAAGATCTGGGACAAGGCAAGGATGCTCTCTATCTCCACTATTATTTAACATTGTACTGGAGGTATTAGCCAATGCAATTAGATAAAGAAGAAGATCAATTAGAGGCAACAAGCTTTGCAAAAGTTGACCTATGCTTGTGTATGACATAATATGCTAAAAATCCTAGGGAATGCGTGATAAAACTGAAACAATAAATAGGGAACAGGATATAAAATTAACCTAGGAATAGTCTTCATATACACAAACAGTAACCAATTATATTGTGGTAATGTAAAAACTCATTTTGCATAGCAATAAAGATAAAATATTTAGTGATAAACTTATGGGGCAAATTTTAAAACTTCTGAAAAACATGAAAACAGACTTGAACAGATGCAGAGACATCCCTTGTTCCTGGATATTGAGTTAATATAAGAACATCAAAAGAAAAGCTATGGCCATATCCTTTATTAAAGCGTGCTGTAGTTAAAACAGTGTAGTCCTGGCACATAAATAGATCAGTGGAATAGAATAGAAAAGCTAGAAGTTGATTCAAGTACATATAGAATTCTGGTACATATGATAAAGGTATTATGTCAAATTCCATGGGCAAAGATTAGCTCTTCAATAAATGGTGCTAAGGAGTTGCCTGGCAGTCCCGTTTAGGACTCTGCTCTCTCACTGCTGAGGGCCCGGGTTCAATCCCTGGTTAGGGAACTAAGATCCCACAAGCTGTGCAGTGTGGCTCCCCGCCCTGCAAAATAAATAAAGAAAGAAATGGTGCTAGACACCTGGATAGCTGGTTAGGAAAATATAAAATTTTATTTGTAGTTTATATCATATGCAAAAATAAACTAATAATAGATCAGAGAACTAAATATAATAAGTGAAATATTTAAAGAAAGCATAGATGAATTTCTCTACCTTTAGGAGAAGGTAAAGGATTTTGAACTATGATTTAAAATTCAGTTTCAGTTAAAAAATTGATAAATATGACTATATAAACATTTAAAAATTCCACTCTGCATAGCAAAAAAATACATGAAGTTAAAAGACACCCAGGGGGACTTCCCTGGTGGCACTGTGGTTAAGAATCCACCTGCCATCGCAAGGGACACAGGTTTGAGCCCTGGTCCAGGAAGATCCCACATGCCACGGAGCAGCTAAGCCCGTGCATCACGACTACTGAGCCTGCACTCTAGAGCCTGTGAGCCACAACTACTGAGTCTGCGTGCCACAACTGCTGAAGCCCGCGTGCCACAATTATTGAAGCCTGAGCACCTAGAGCCCGTGCTCTGCAACAAAGAGAAGCCACCACAGTGAGAAGCCCACGCATCGCAACAAAGAGTAGCCCCTGCTCGCCACAACTAGAGAAAGCCCGCGCACAGCAGCGAAGACCCAGCACAGCCATAAATGAATGAATGAATGAATGAATGAATGACAACCAGGAATTCCCTGGTGGTCCAGTGGTTAGGACTCCATACTTCTACTGCAGGGGGCACAGGTTCAATCCCTGGTTGGGGAACTAAGATCCTGCATGCCTCGTGGTGTGGCCTCCCCCCAAAACAACAACAACAACAACAACAAAAAAGACAACCAGCAAACTGGGAGAAAATATTTGCAACATATATCACAAGTAAAGGACCAATATCCCTAATACGTAAAGAACTTTTTTAAAAATTGAAGGAATAAAGACTAAAACTGATAGAAAAGCAGGCAAAAATCATGAATAGATAGCTCACAAAAGAGATACAAAATGGACCTTAAACATATTTGAAAGATGTTCAGCTTTACTCATAATGCTAGAAATGCAACTTAAAATTATACTGAATTATTTCTCTTTTGTAAGATTGGCCAGTGATTCAAAACTTGAAAATACTTTCCATGGCAAGTCTGTGGGGAAGCAGACACTGTCATGTGTTGATGGTAAGAGCTATCTGAGAGTTTGCCCCGGCAGTCCCACTTCTAGGAATTTACCCTGAAGATACACTTCCCACTTTACACAATTATAGATGCACAAGGTTCCTACTGTTGCAGTGTTATTTATAATTGCAAAGTATTCTAAACAACCTGAATGTAAGTGTCAAAATAGTGTACACAACACATAGGAGATTGGTTGAATAAACTTTGGTACGTCCACACAATGGAGTACTATGCAGCAGTGAAAAAGAGTGAGGAAAAGCTCTATGAACTGATATGGAGTGATTTCCAGGATATATTGTTAAGTGAAGAAACTCAGAGTGCAAGAGAGAAACTCAGAGTGTGAGAGAGTATCTATAGTTTGTTACTTTCCATCTAAGGTGGAAGGGGAATTAAAAATCTATAAATGTATCTACTCATTTTTGCAGTGCACACACAAAGGATAAATCAGAAAGTGATGACATTAATAACAGGGTGAGGGAGTTCCCTGGTGGTCCAGTGGTTAGGACTCAGCACTTTCACTGCTGTGGGCCCGGGTTCAATCCCTGGTTAGGGAACTAAGATCCCGAAAGCTGTGCAGCACTGCAAAAAAAACCCCAAAGCAAAAACATCGTGAGTGGAAGGGATGGGGAGTGACACTATTAACCTATATTAATGTTTACATACTAAAAATAAAATCAAGACAGGGTGGGGATAAACCTTTGAAATAAAAACAAATGAAACTGCGTTTCAAATGAATAACTTTTGAACGCAGTATTTTGACTATATACCTTTAGTCTAATGACAGAAATAGTCATAAAGAAATACTGAATATTAGGTTTTTGTTTTTTTGCTGTCATATGGGTTAGCAATTCTGAAACCATTTCATTTACATTTGAGGATTGAATAATAACTACGTTTTGAGGATAATGGGAGTTAGATGTCCACTATAGGAGAAAGGAGTTATAGTATGGAAAGGGGGATACTAGAATGAACCCTGTAGTTGAATTGGAAGTTGGAATTGGAGTTATCAGTATGAACTCCTGGTTTTCATATTACAGAAATGTGTGTGTGTGTGTGTGTGTGTGTGTGTGTGTGTGTGTGTGTGTGTGTAGATCTCCTAGCTCTGTGCTCTGGGCTAGCTTCTTAGAAGCAGCCATTTATTCTACCCCCCACCCTTGGGGACCTGGGTCCCTTGGAGAAATGGCTGATTCTAGGGCTTGGGGCAGGAAAAAAATACAAGATGAACCTGAAAGTAAGTTAATTCCAGAATGTAAGGTAATGCTCAAAGAATGATGGAGAAGCATCAAAAGGGCATAGGATCCACCTTGAATGAGCTCTCACTGTCAAATGTGGGACACTTTGAACATAAAATAAATGTTGGTGGTAAAGATTACAATCCACATAATAAAACAAAAATCTATACCTTCATACTGTGGATTTCCCATAAGTAAATGGGAAAGGCAAAGACATTTTTGACAATAGAATACCAAGTAATAAATGGAGAAGGAAAAATGGAGTTAGAAAAATTGTTTGGCAGTTATCGTGGCAGAAATTGGGTTAATAATCAAGGATCATCTATGAATGCTAACTAAACCTACTAGGTAAAAGCTTGATGAAGCATACGATTTTTACATAATTTCAGAATATTTCCCTACAAAATACTTATTAATTACAAGTGGAAAAATAGTAACTTTACAGGGGAGAAACCTGACATATATCACCACCATTAATGGACAAATTGACATCATGTGCCTTTTGATGTGATGCACTTGAGAGGGTCACTTCTGTGATATTCTGCCAAAAATGCTTTACCTGAAATTAAACATGAACAAACATGAAACCCAAATAACCAAGTAACTGACCTGTAGTCTTCAAAGATGTTATGAACATAAAAGACAAAGATTGAGGGGAAAGAATCAAGGCAGGCTAAAGAGACCACATGACCACTCAGAGTACCAAGTGATCTTGGATCAGGTTCTAGAACTAGATTTTTGTTGCTATAAGGGATGTTATTGGAATAACTGGTGAAATTTGAATAAGGTTTTATAATAGATAATAATATATTAATGTTAATTTCCTGATTTTGATAATATCACTGAAGTTATAGAAGAGAATGTCCTGTTCTTAGGAGGTAGACACTTAGGTACTTAGAGGTAAAGAGGCGTCGTGTCTGTAACTTATTCTCAAAACAGTTCAGGAAAAAAAGTTGTGTGTATGGACATATATATAGTTAGAGAATATATATACAGACACATACTTAAGAGACAGAAAAGCAGGGTAGGCAGGTTGGGAGAGGGAACTATGAAGCTTACATGGTAAAACGTTAATAAGTGGGGAATCTGGGTGAAGGATATTTAAATTTTTTTGTATTCTGGAAATTTTTGTGAAAGTTTGAAATGATTTCAAAGTAAGGTAAAAAACAGTGTATTAAATATGCCAAGTTCAAATAGAACCTTTAAAAAAGACTGTACTGGTTTATCCTCTTCCATTTGTGTACGAGAGTGTTTTCCCTTCCAGCAGGGAGGAGGTACTGCCTCTGCCTGTTGTCCTGCTTCCTGGGAGAACCTGTGGTAGGGAGTAGCTATCCAGCCTGTAATTCTGTAAATGTCTGTCATTCTATAATGGAGTTGGATCTTGTTTATCATTTTGAGCTCAAGAGTAAATTTATCCCTGCAGGTTGTTGATGAGCGAGAATTTTTTGAGATCATGCCCAGTTATGCCAAGAACATCATCGTTGGTTTTGCAAGAATGAATGGGAGGACTGTTGGAATTGTTGGCAACCAACCTAAAGTGGCTTCAGGTAGGAGGGAGACACTCTCATAGACTTTGGGGGGTGGTCGGGAGCCAGGGCTGCCTGGGCCCAAGGTGCCCATCTTCTGCCTTTTCCTCAGACACAGCCTTCAGTGGCTAGAGAAAGAAACTCAAATATCAATAGCTGAAGTTGCGAAAGCTCCTTTGTCTCTTAATTTCTCAAAATTAACATAAGCATCTGAAAATGCTTCTTTCATGCTTCTCTAATTTTTTAAGGGTTTATAGATAACTTTCCTCCTCAACTTTTAAGGTCTTTACTTTTTCAGAGGCCTGCTTTCTGTCCCCCTAGTTACATTATGTCTCACCCACTAAACTGTGAGCCCCATGAGGCCAAGGGTGTTAGTGTCTTATTCACAGTTTTCTCTCTAGTGCCTTTGATGGTGCCAGGAGAACAGTTGGTCCGTGACAAGTTATATACGCTTTTAAAAATAATTAATTAATTAATTTGGCTGCGTTGGATCTTCGTTGCTGCACACAGGCTTTCTCTAGTTGCAGCGAGCAGGGGCTACTCTTTGTTATGGTGCGTGGGCTTCTCATTTTGGTGGCTTCTCTTGTTGTGGAGCATGGGCTCTAGGCGTGTGGGCTTCAGTAGTTGTGGCATGCGGGCTCAGTAGTTGTGGCGCAAGTGCTTAGTTGCTCCGTGGCATGTGGGATTTTCCCGGACCAGGGCTCGAACCCGTGTCACCTGCATTGGCAGGTGGATTCTTAACCACTGCACCACCAGGGAAGTCCCTGATCCATGACAAGTTAACAGCATCTTGCTGTGTCTGTACCCCACAGCTTTCTGGTGAGATGGTCAGACTTGAGTAACAGCTAGGGTGTGGGGACTCTTCCATGGTTGTGCTCTGGGTGGGGTTGGGGTCTCTGGATAGTGCTTCCCTCCTTACTATTTTCCTTCTTAGGTTTCCTTTGAATCCCTATGTGGGACGCATACACCCTCCCTTTTTGACCTAGCCTCATCTTTTATTTCTGCTGTGACAGTTTCTCCTTGTCTTTAGAAAAAGGTCTGTAAAAGTGTTTTTTATTGTGGTAAAATATATATAACATAAAATTTGCCATTTTGACCTTTTTTTTTTGTTACTAAACTATGGTTGATTTGCAATATAGTGTTAGTTTCAGGTGTATAGCAAAGTGATTCAGCCATATGTGTGTGTGTGTATATATATATATATATATATGTACATATATAACTTCTTCAGATTCTTTTCCATTATAGATTATTACAAGATATTGAATATAGTTCCCTGTGCTATACAATAAATCCTTATTGTTTATTTTATATATAGTGGTGTGTATCTGTTATTCCCATACTCCTAATTTATCCCTCACCCCCTCGCCTTTCCTCTTTGGTAACCATAAGTTTATTTTTTATGTCTGTGAATCTGTTTTTATTTCGTAAATAAGTTCATTTGTATTATTTTTTAGATTCCACATATAAGTGATAACATATAATATTAGTCTTTCTCTGTCTGACTTACTTCACTCAGTATGATAATCTCTAGGTCCATCCACATTACTTCAGATGGCAATATTTCATTCTTTTTTACGGGTGAGTAATATTCCATTGTGTGTGTGTGTGTGTGTGTGTGTGTGTGTGTATACACCATATCTTCTTTATCCATCCGTCGATGGACACTTAGGTTGCTTCCATATCTTGGCTATTGTAAATGGTGCTGTTATGAACATTGGTGTGCATGTATCTTTTCGAATTAGAGTTTTTGTCTTTTCTGTATATGTACCCAGGAGTGGGGTTGCTGGATCATATGGTAGCTGTATTTTTAGTTTTCTTAGGAGCCTCCATAGTGTTTTCCACAGTGGCTGCACCAACTTACATTCCCACCAACAGTGCAAGAGGGTTCCCTTTTCTCCACACCCTCTTCAGCATTTATTATTTGTAGACTTTTTGATGATGGCCATTCTGACTGGTGTGAAATGTTGCCTCATTGTAGTTTTGATTTGCATTTCTCTAATAATTAGTGATGTTGAGCATCTTTTCATGTTCCTGTTGGCCATCTGTATGTCTTCTTTGGAGAAATGTCTGTTTAGGTCTCTGCCCATTTTTTGATTGGGTTGTTTGTTTTTTTGATATTATTTTAACCATTTTTAAGGGTACAGTGCAGTGGCGTCAATTACATTCACAATGTGTGAACCCATTACCACTAACTTTCCCCCCCAAATTTCAAATCATCCCAAACAGACAATTCATTTCCATCCTACCTCCCACCCTTGGTAATCTTAATCTACTCTCTGTGAATTTACCTATTCTAGATATGCCATATAAGTAGAATCATACAATATTTGTTCCTTTGTGTCTGGCTTGTTTTACTTAGCATAATGTTTTCAAGATCCATTCATATTGTAGCATGTATCAGAACTTCATTTTAATTTTTCATGTCTATATAATATTCCATTGCATGTGTATAACTGCATTTTGTTTAATCATTTATCTGTTGATGGACACTTGGGTTGTTTCCACCTTTTTGCTATTGTGAATAATGTCACAGTGAACATTGGTGTACAAGTATTTGTTTGAAACCCTGTTTTCAATTCTTTTGGGTATACACCTAGTTGTGGAATTACTGAGTAATATGGTAATTTTAGGATTACTTTTTTGGGGAAACATCACACTGCTTTCCACAGTGGCTGCACTGTTTTACATTCTCCTTAGCAATGGACAGGGTTCCAATTTCTTCATACTCATCAACACTTGTTATTTTCTGGTATATTTTGATAATAGCCAGTCCTCATGGGTGTGATGTATTATCCCATTGTGGTTTTCATTTATATTTCCCTAATGATTAGGGATGTTGAGCATCGTTTCTTAGGCTTATTGGCTATTTGCATATCTTTGGAGAAATGTCTATTCAAGTCCTTTGCCCATTTTTTGATTACTTAGAGGTTTTTTTTTGTTGTTGAGTTACAAGCATTCTTTGTATACTCTGGATATTAAACCCTTATCAGATAAATGATTTGCAAATATTTTCTTCCATTCTTTAGGTTTTCTTTACACTTTCTAGATAACGTCATTTGATATACAAAAGTTATAAAATTTGATGAAGTCTAATTCTCTTTCTCTCTCTCTTTGTTTTTGGTTGCTTGTGCTTTTGGAGTCATATATAAGAACTTATTTGCAAATCCAATGTCATAGAGCTTTTCCCCTATGTTTTCTTTCAGGAGTTTTATGCTTTTAGTTTTCACATTTAGGTTTGATCAGTTTTGAGTTAATTTTTACATATAGCGTAAGTTAGGGGTTCAGCTTCATTCTTCTTCTTTTTTTTTTTTTTTTGTCAGTATGCAGACCTCTCACCGCTGTGGTCTCTCCCGTTGCAGAGCACAGGCTCCAGGCGCTGAGGCCCAGCGGCCATGGCCCATGGGCCCAGCCGCTCCGCGGCATGTGGGATCCTCCCGGACCGGGGCACGAACCCGCATCCCTGCATCGGCAGGTGAACTCTCAACCACTGCACCACCAGGGAAGCCCCATTCTTTTTTTTTTTAATAGATCTTTATTGGAGTATAATTGGTTCACGATACTGTGTTAGTTTCTGTTGTACACCAAAGTGAATCAGCCATATGCATACATATGTCCCCATATGCCCTCCCTCTTGAGCCTTCCTCCCACCCTCGCTATCCCACCCCTCTAGGTCATCGCAAAGCACCGAGCTGATCTCCCTGTGCTATGCTGCTGCTTCCCACTAGCTAATTATTTTACATTTGGTAGTGTATATATGTTGATGATACTCTCACTTCACCCCAGCTTCCCCCTCCCACCTTGTGTCTTCAAGTCCATTCTCTATATCTTTATTCCTGCCCTGCAATTAGGTTCATCAGTACCATTTTTTAAAAATATTCCATATATATGCATTAGCATTTGTAGAGAGCTTCATTCTTTTGCATGCGGAAATTCAGTTATCCCAGCACCATTTGTTGAATAGACTATTCTTTCCCTTTTGAATGGACTTGGCATTTTTGTCAGACATCAGTGGGCTGTAGATATATGAGTTTATTTCTGGGGTCTCAATACTATTCCTTTGGTCTGCAAGTCTATCCATGTTCTAGTATTGCACTGTTTTGATTACTGTAGGTTTGTAGTAAGTTTTAATATTGGGAAGTGTGAGTCTTCTCATGTTCTTCCTTTTCAGATTATTTTGGCTTTTTTGGGACCCTTGCAATTCCATATGGATTTGACTGTTGGCCTTTCCATTTCTGCAGAAAAGGTTGTTGGAATTTTGGTAGTGATTGCATTGAATCTGCTGATCACTTTATGAAGTATTGACATTTTAACAATGTAAAGTTTTCTAACTCATGAACACAGGATGTCTTTCCATTTATTATTTATTTATTTTAAATTTTTGGCTGTGTTGGGTCTTCATTGCTACACGTGGGCTTTCTCTAGTTGTGATGAGCGGGGGCTACTCTCTGTTGTGGTGCGTAGTCTTCTTATTGCAGTGGCTTCTCTTGTTGCTGAGCATGGGCTGTAGGTGCGTGGGCTTCAGTAGTTGCAGCACGTGGGCTCAGTAGTTACGACATGCAGGTTCCAGAGTGTGCGGGCTTCAGTAGTTGCGGTTCGTGGGCTCGGTAGTTGTGGCTTGCAGTCTTTAGAGCGCAGACTCAGTAGTCATGGTGCACAGGCTTAGTTGCTCCGTGGCATGTGGGATCTTCCCAGCCCAGGGATCAAACTCACGTCCTCTGCATTGTTAGGTGGATTCTTAACCACTGCGCCAAAAGTGATGTCCCCTTTCCATTTATTTTGGTCTTCATTTATTTCTTCAGCAGTGTTTTGTAATTTTCACTGCACAGGTCTTTAACGTCTTGGTTAAATTTACTCCTGTTTTATTCTTTTAGTTGCTATTGTAAATGGAATTCCTTTCTCAATTTCTTTTTTGGATTGTTCATTATCGGTTTATAGAAAGACAACTATGCAACTGCTTTTTGTTTGCTGATCTTGTAACCTGCAACTTTGCTGAATTTATTAGCTTTAGTAGCTTTCTTGTAGATTCTCTGGAATTTTCTACATATAGGATCATATTTAATGCATATAAAGATAGTTTTACTTCTTCTTCTCCAATTTAGATGCCTTTTATTATTATTTTTTCTTGTCTAATTGCTCTGGCTGGAACTTCCAACACAGTGTTGAATAGCAATAGTGCCATTGGGCATCCTTGTCTTGTTCCTGATCTTAGGGAGAGAACTTTGTGTTTCACTATAGAATATGATGTAAGCTGTGGGTTTTTCATATATGGTCTATGTCATGTTGGGGAAATTTCCTTCTATTTGTAGTTTTCTGAGTGTTTTATCATGAAAGGTGATAGATTTTGCCAAATGCCTTTTCTATGTCGATTGAGTTGATCATGTAGCTTTTGTCCTTTGTTCTATTAATGTGTTGTATTATACTGATTGATTTTTTTGTATATTGAACCACTTTTGCATTCCTGGGATATATCCCATTTGGTTATGGTGTCTAATCTTTTTTTTTTTTAAATAAACTTTATTTTTTAGAGCTTCTTTTAGCTTCACAGTAAAATTGAGTGGAAACAACAGAGCATTCCCATATATACTCTGTTTTCACACATGTACAGCCTACCCCACTATCAGTATTCTGAACCAGAGCACTATGTCTGTTACAATTATGGAATGTACATTGACACATCATTACAAGTCCATGGTTTACTATAGGGTTGACTCTTGGCGTTGGATATTCTGTAGGTTTGGATAAATGTGTAATGATATGTATCCACCATTTGCAGCATCATATAAAATAGTTTCACTTGCCCTAAAAATCCTCTGTGCTCCACCTATTCATCACTCCCTTCCCCCTAACCCTGATAGCCTGATAAACCCCTGGAAACCACTCATCCTTCTACTGTTTCCATAGTTTTCCTTTTCCAAAATGTCATATAGTTGGAATCATACAGTATGTAGCGTTTTCAGATTAGCCTCTTCCACTTAGTTATATGGAGGAAGCTGGTCTGAGAAGGCCACATACTCTATGATTCACGTTTCCTCTGTGTCTTTTCACGGCTTGATAGCTGATTTCTTTTTAGTGTTAATATTACATTGTCTGGATATATCACAGTTCATTTATCCATTCACCTACTGAAAGACATCCTGGCTACTTTTAAGTTTTGGCAGTTATTAATAAAGCTGCTAAAAACATTCGTGTGCAGGTTTTTATGTGGATGTAAGTTTTCAACTCATTTGGGTAAATACCGAGGAGCATGATTGCTGGCTCAAATGGTAAGAGTGTGTTTAGTTTGTAAGAAACTGCCAAACTGTCTTCCAGAGTGGCTGTACTAATTTGCATCCCCACCAGCAGTGAAGGAGACTTCCTATTGCTCCACATCCTTGTCAGCTTTTGGTGTTCTCAGTGTTCTGCATTTTGGCTATTGTGATGTGTGTAGTGGTATCTCACTTTAATTTGCATTTCCCTGATGACGTATGATGTGGAGCATCTTTTCATATGCTTATTTGCCCTGTCTGTGTTTTCTTTGGTGAGGTATCTATTCAGGTCTTTGGCCAGTTTTTAATTGGGTCGTTTTCTTATTGTTGCGTTTGTTTGACCTAAACAGAGGTAAACTCAAAAAGGTGAGTTTATTCAGGAATAGCAGAGGAACTGTAATTTAGGACAAGCAAACCGTAGCAAGCTACAGGTGAGTCCATTGAGGGTTTGGGGCAGGTTGTATTTATGGACAGGAAATGTAAAGAGGGGAGAGTCCAGTTAGAGTCAGTTAAAATAAACAACAAATGGAGACCAGCCTTGAAAACTTCCTGAGCAGATAAAATCAGTCCAGTCACAGAAACAAAACTCAATTCAGCCCACTTGGTGAGTCCATCCTGACCTGGATCATCTCCCATTCATGAAACTTCCCAAGGTTGATATGAGATAACCCCTGATCAACCCCCTGTCATCTGAGAAAATTTTGGCACTATCAGTGTTCTGTAAATCAGGCCTTTAAAGGAAATCAGTTTCTTAGTCCTTAAGTTTTTGTCTTCCTGAGGGCACTGTGTGAGATTTTCCAATTACATCCTCCAGTTCTATTTTAGATTGAAATTCTTTCACAAGTTTTGAGAGTTCTTTGTATATGTTAGATAGCAATCCTTTATCAGATTGTGTGTTTTGCAGATACTTTCTCCCAGTCAGTGGTTGTCTTCTCATTCTCTAGACAGTGTCTTTCACAGAGGAGAAGTTTTTAATTTTAATGAAGACCAGCTTACCAATTATTTCTTTCATAGATCATGCCTTTGAAAGTAGTATATCTAAAACGTTGCTGCTATTTCCAAGGTCACCTAGGTATTCTCCCATGTTATCTTCTATGAGTTTTATAGTTTTGTGTTTTACATTTAGGTCTCTGGATCCATTTTGAGTTAATTTTTGTTAAAGGTATAAGGTTTGTCTACATCAGTTTTTTTGGATGTGAATGTCTAGTAGTTCCAGCATCATTTGTTAAAAAGACTGTTTTTCTTCCATTGTATTACTTTTGGTCCTTTGCCAAAGATCAGTTGATTATATTTATGTAGGTCTATTTATATTATGTAGGTCTATCTGGGCTCTTTATTCTGTTCCATTGATTTGTTTCACCAATACCATACCCCTGGATGATATTGAGTATTTCTATCCATGAACATGGAATATCTCTACTTACTTAGCTTTTTTATTTTGTTCATCAGAGTTTTGTAATTTTCCTCATATAGATCTTGTTTTGTTAGATTTATGCCTATGTATTTTTTTTGGGGGGGTGGGGGTGAGCTAATGTAAATGGTATTCTATTGTTAGTTTCAAATTCATTGCTGGTACACAGGAAAGTGATTGACTTTAATAAATTCACTTTGTGTCCTGCAGCTTTGCTGTAATTATTAGTTTCAGCAGTACTTTTGTTCTTTAGGATTTTCTACATAGACAGTCATGTCATCTGTAAACAAAGAAAGTTTGATTTCTTCCTTCCCAATCTGTATGCCTTTTATATATTTCCTTTCCTTGTTCCATTGTGTTAGCTAGGACTTCCAGTATGGTTTTGAAAAGGAGTGGTGAGAGGGCACATTCTTGCATTATACCTGATCTTAGTGGGAAAGCTTCTGGTTTTTCACCATTACGTATGATGTTAGCTATAGGTTTTTGTAGATGTTCTTTATGAAGCTGAGAAAGTTCCCCTGTACTTCTAGTTTGCTGAGAGTTTTTATCATGAGTAGGTGTTGGATTTTGTGAATGCTTTTCTAGATCTATTGATATGTGGCCATGCCACACAGCTTGCAGGATCTTAGTTTCCCAACCAGGGACTGAACCCAGGCCCTGTCAGTGACAGCATGGAGTCCTAACCACTGGACCACCAGGGAATTCCCTGCATTTGTTTTTTAAATCATGTAAGAAATAAAAAGTGGTGTTACAGGAGACAGGAGAAGATGGTGGAAGAGTAGGACGCAGAGATCACCTTCCTCCCCACAGATGCATCACAAATACATCTACACGTGGAACTGCTCCTATAGAACACCCACTGAATGCTGGCAGAAGACCTCAGACCTCCCAAAAGGCAAGAAACTGCCCACGTACCTGGGTAGGGCAAAAGAAAAAAGAAAAAACAGAGACAAAAGAATAGGGATGGGACCTGCACCAGTGGGAGGGAGCTGTCAAGGAGGAAAGGTTTCCACACAGTAGAAGCCCCTTTGCGGGCAGAGACTGCGGGTGGCGGAGGGGGGAAGCTTCAGAGCCACGGAGAAGAGCACAGCAACAGGGGTGCGGAGGGCAAAGTGGAGAGATTCCCGCACAGAGGATCGGTGCTGACCAGCACTCACCAGCCTGAGAGGCTTGTCTGCTCACCCGCCGGGATGGGCTGGGGCTGGGAGCTGAGGCTCAGGCTTTGGAGCTTAGATCTGAAGGGGTTAGTGCCATGGCTAGCCAGGAGGGAGTCTGGGAAAAGTCTTGAGCTGCCGAAGAAACAAGAGATGTTTTCTTGTCTCTTTGTTTCCTGGTGCGCGAGGAGAGGGGATTAAGAGCGCTGTTTAAAGGAGCTCCAGAGATGGATGGGCGCGTGCCGCAGCTATCAGTGCAGACGCCAGAGACGGGCATGAGACGCTAAGGCTGCTGCTGCAGCCACCAAGAAGCCTGTGTGCAAGCACAGGTCACTATCCCCACCTCCCTTTCCCGGAGCCTGTGCAGCCCGCCACTGCCAGGGTCCCGTGATCCAGGGACAACTTCCCTGGGAGAACGCATGGCGCGCCTCAGGCTGGTGCAACGTCACGGAGGCCTCTGCCGCCGCAGGCTCGGTCCGCACTCCGTACCCCTCCCTCCCCCCAGCCTAAGTGAGCCAGAGCCGTCGAATCAGCGGCTCCTTTAACCCCGTCCTGTCTGAGTGAAGAAGAGACGTCCTCAGGTGACCTACATGCAGAGGCGGGGCCAAATCCAAAGCTGAGCCCCGGGAGCTGTGCGAACAAAGAAGAGAAAGGGAAATTTCTCCCAGCAGCCTCAGAAGCAGCGGATTAAAGCTCCACAATCAACTTGATGTACCCTGCATCTGTGAATACCTGAATAGACAACAAATCATCCCAAATTGAGGAGGTGAACTTTGGGAGCAAGATTTATTATTTTTTCCTCTTTTCCTCTTTTTGTGAGTGTGTATGTGTATGCTTCTGTGTGAGATTTTGTCTGTATAGCTTTGCTTCCACCACTTGTCCTAGGGTTCTGTCCATCTGTTTTTTTTTTTTTTACTTTTTAAAATTTTTTCTTAATTATTTATTTTAATAACTTTATTTTATCTTACTTTATTTTATCTTCTTTCTTTCTCTTTCTTTCTTTCTTTCTTTCTTTCTTTCTTTCTTTCTTTCTTTCTTTCTTTCTTTCCTCCCTCCCTCCCTCCCTCCCTCCCTCCCTCCCTCCCTCCTTCCTTCCTTCCTTTCTTTCTTTTTTTCCTCCCTTTTATTCTGAGCCGTGTGGAGGACAGTCTCTTGGTGCTCCAGCCAGGCGTCAGGGTTGTGCCACTGAGGTGGGAGAGCCAACGTCAGGACACTGGTCCATAAGAGACCTCCCAGCTCCACATAATGCCAAGTGGTGAAAATCTCCCAGAGATCTCCATCTCAACAACAACACCCAGCTTCACTCAACAACCAGCAAGCTACAGTGCTGGACACCCTATGCCAAACAACTAGCAAGACAGGAACACAGTCCCATCCATTAGCAGAGAGGCTGCCTAAAATCATAACAAGGCCACAGACACCCCAAAACACACCACCAGACGTGGACCTGCCCACCAGAAAGACAAGATCCAGCCTCATCCACCAGAACACAGACAGCAGTCACCTCCACCAGGAAACATACACAACCCACTGAACCAACCTTAGCCACTGGGGACAGACACCAAAAACAACGGGAACTACGAACCTGCAGCCTGCGAAAAGGAGACCCCAAACACAGTAAGATAAGCAAAATGAAAACACAGAAAAACAAACAGCAGATGAAGGAGCAAGGTAAAAACCCACCAGACCTAACAAATGAAGAGGAAATAGGCAATCTACCTGAAAAAGAATTCAGAATAATGATAGTAAAGATGATCCAAAATCTTGGAAACAGAATAGAGAAAATGCAAGAAACATTTAACAAGGACCTAGAAAAACTAAAGAGGAAACAACCAATGATGAACAACACAATAAATGAAATTAAAAATATTCTAGAAGGGATCAGTAGCAGGATAACTGAGGCAGAAGAACGGATAAGTGACCTGGAAGATAAAATAACTACTGCAGAGCAGAATAAAGAAAAAAGAATGAAAGGAACTGAGGACAGTCTCAGAGACCTCTGGGACAACATTAAACGCACCAACATTCGAATTATAGAGGTCCCAGAAGAAGAGAAAAAGAAAGGGACTGAGAAAATATTTGAAGAGATTATAGTTGAAAACTTCCCTAATATGGGAAAGGAAATAGTTCATCAAGTCCAGGAAGCACATAGAGTCCCATACAGGATAAATCCAAGGAAAAACATGCCAAGATACATATTAATCAAACTATCAGAAATTAAATAGAAAAAAAAACATATTAAAAGCAGCAAGGGAAAAGCAGCAAATAACACAAGGAAATCCCCATAAGGTTAACAGCTGATCTTTCAGCAGAAACTCTGCAAACCATAAAGGAGTGGCAGGACATATTTAAAGTGATGAAGGAGAAAAACCTACAACCAAGATAACTCTACCCAGCAAGGATCTCATTCAGATTTGATGGAGAAATTAAAACCTTTACCGACAAGGAAAAGCTGAGAGAGTTCAGCACCACCAAACCAATTTTACAACAAATACTAAAGGAACTTCTGTAGGCAAGAAACACAAGAGAAGGAAAAGACCTACAATAATAAACCCAAAACAATTAAGAAAATGGGAATAGGAACATACATATTGAAAATTACCTTAAATGTAAATGGATTAAATGCTCCCACCAAAAGACTCAGACTGGCTGAATGGATACAAAACAAGACCCGTATATATGCTGTATACAAGAGACCCACTTCAGACCTAGGGACACATACAGACTGAAAGTGAGGGGATGGAAAAAGATATTCCATGCAAGTGGAAATCAGAAGAAAGCTGGAGTAGCAATTCTCATATCAGACAAAATAGACTTTAAAATAAAGACTATTACAAGAGACAAAGAAGGACACTACATAATGATCAACGGATCAATCCAAGAAGAAGATATGACAATCGTAAATATATATGAAGCCAGCATAAGAACACCTCAATACATAGGGCAAATGCTAACAGTCATAAAAGGGGAAATCGACAGTAACACAGTCATATTAGGACACTTTAACACCGCACTTTCAGCAATGAACAGATCATCCAAAATGAAAATAAATAAGGAAACACAAGCTTTAAATTATACATTAAACAAGATGGACTTAATTGATATTTATAGGACATTCCATCCAAAAACAACAGAATACACATTTTTCTCAAGTGCTCATGGAGCATTCTCCAGGATAGATCATATCTTGGGTCACAAATCTAGCCTTGGTAAATTTAAGAAAATTGAAATCATATCAAGTATCTTTTCCGACCACAATGCTATGAGACTAGATATCAATTACAGGAAAAGATCTGTAAAAAATACAAACACATGGAGGCTAAGCAATACACTACTTAATAACGAAGTGATCACTGAAGAAAACAAGGAGGAAATCAAAAAGCACCTAGAAACAATGACAATGGAGACACGATGACCCAGAACCTATGGGATGCAGCAAAAGCAGTTCTAAGAGGGAAGTTTATAGCAATACAATCCTACCTTAAGAAACAAAAACATCTCAAATAAACAACCTAACCTTGCACCTAAAGTGATTAGAGAAAGAATAACAAAAAAAACCCCATAGTTAGCAGAAGGAAAGAAATTATAAAGATCAGATCAGAAATAAATGAAAAAGAAATGAAGGAAATGATAGCAAAGATCAATAAAACTAAAAGCTGATTCTTTGAGAAGATAAACAAAATTGATAAACCATTAGTCAGACTCCTCAAGAAAAAAAGGGAGAAGACTCAAATCAATAGAATTAGAAATGAAAAAGGAGAAGTAACAACTGACACTGCAGACATACAAAAGATCATGAGAGATTACTACAAACAACTCTATGCCAATAAAATGGACAACCTGGAAGAAATGGACAAATTCTTAGAAATGCACAACCTGCGGAGACTGAACCAGGAAGAAATAGAAAATATGAACAGGCCAATCACAAGCACTGAAATTGAAACTGTGATTAAAAATCTTCCAACAAACAAAAGCCCAGGACAAGATGGCTTCACAGGCGAATTCTATCAAACATTTAGAGAAGAGCTAACACCTATCCTTCTCAAACTCTTCCAAAATATAGCAGAGGGAGGAACACTCCCAAACTCATTCTACGAGGCCACCATCACCCTGATACCAAATCCAGACAACGATGTCACAAAGAAAGAAAACTACAGGCCAATATCACTGATGAACATAGATGGAAAAATCCTCAACAAAATACTAGCAAACAGAATTCAACAGCACATTAAAAGGATCATACACAATGATCAAGTGGGATTTATTCCAGGAATGCAAGGATTCTTCCATGTATGCAAATTAATCAACGTGATACACCATATTAACAAACTTAAGGAGAAAAACCATATGATCATCTCAATAGTAGCAGAAAAGCTTTTGACAAAATTCAACACCCATTTATGATAAAAACCCTGCAGAAAGTAGGCATAGAGGGAACTTTCCTCAACATAATAAAGGCCATATATGACAAACCCAGAGCCAACATTGTCCTCAGTGGTTAAAAGCTGAAACCATTCCTATTAAGATTAGGAAGAAGACAAGGTTGCCCACTCTCACCACTTTTATTCAACATAGTTTTGGAAGTTTTAGCCACAGCAATCAGGCAAGAAAAAGAAATAAAAGGAATCCAAATCGGAAAAGAAGAAGTAAAGCTGTTACTGTTTGCAGATGACATGATACTCTACATAGAGAATCCTAAAGATGCTACCAGAAAATTATTAGAGCTAATCAATGAATTTGGTAAAGTAGCAGGATACAATATTAATGCACAGAAATCTCTGGCATTCTTATACACTAGTGATGAAAAATTCGAAAGTGAAATTAAGAAAACACCTGCATTTACCATTGCAACAAAAAGAATAAAATATGTAGGAATAAACCTACCTAAGGAGACAAAAGAGCTGTATGCAGAAAATTATAAGACACTGATGAAAGAAATTATAGATGATACAAATAGATGGAGAGATATACCATGCTCTTGGATTGGAAGAATCAACATTGTGAAAACGACTCTACTACCCAAAGCAATCTACAGATTCAATGCAATCCCTATCAAACTCCCACTGGCATTTTTCACAGAAGTAGAACAAAAAATTTCACAATTTGTATGGAAACACAAAAGACCCTGAATAGCCAAAGCAATCTTGAGAACGAAAAATGGAGCTGGAGGAATCAGGCTCCCTGACTTCAAACTATACTACAAAGCTACAGTAATCAAAACAGTATGGTCCTGGCACAAAAACAGAAATATAGATCAATGGAACAGGATGGAAAGTTCAGGGATAAACCCACACACACATCGTCACCTTATCTTTGATAAAGGTGGCAGGAATATACAGTGAAGAAAAGACAGCCTCTTCAATAAGTGGTGCTGGGGAAACTGGACAGGTACATGTAAAAGTATGAAATTAGAACACTCCCTAACACCATACACAGAAATAAACTCAAAATGGATTAGAGACCTAAATGTAAGGCCAGAAACTATAAAACTCTTAGAGGAGAACCTAGGCAGAACACTCTATGACATAAATCACAGCAAGATCCTTTTTGACCCACCTCCTAGAGAATTGGAAATAAAAACGAGAATAAACAAATGGGACCTAATGAAACTTCAAAGCTTTTGCACAGCAAAGGAAACCATAAACAAGACCAAAAGACAACCCTCAGTATGGGAGAAAATATTTGCAAATGAAGCAACTGACAAAGGATTAATCTCCAAAATTTACAAGCAGGTCATGCAGCTCAATAACAACAAAACAAACAAGCCAATCCAAATATGGGCAGAAGACCTAAATAGCCATTTCTCCAAAGAAGATATACAGATTGCCAACAAACACGTGAAAGAATGCTCAACATCATTAATCATTAGAGAAATGCAAATCAAAACTACAATGAGATAACATCTCACACCGGTCAGAATGGCCATCATCAAAAAATCTAGAAACGGTAAATGCTGGAGAGGATGTGGATAAAAGGGAACACTCTTGCACTGTTGGTGGGAATGTAAATTGATTCAGCCACTATGGAGAGCAGTATGGAGGGTCCTTAAAAAACTACAAATAGAACTACCATATGACCCAGGAATCCCACTATTGGGCATATACCCTGAGAAAACCATAATTCAAAAAGAGTCATGTACCAAAATATTCATTGCAGCTCTATTTACAATAGCCAGGACATGGAAGCAACCTCAGTATCCATCAACAGATGAATGGATAAAGAAGATGTGGCACATATATACCATGGAATATTACTCAGCCATAAAAAGAAACGCAATTGAGTTATTTGTAGTGAGGTGGATGGACCTATAGAGTCTGTCATACAGGGTGAAGTAAGTCAGAAAGAGAAAAACAAATACCGTTGCTAACACATATATATGGAATCTAAGGAAAAAAAAAAGTTCATGAAGAACCTAGGGGTAAGACGGGAATAAAGACACAGACCTACTAGAGAATGGACTTGAGGATATGGGGAGGGGGAAGGGTAAGCTGTGACAAAGTGACATCGACCCATATACACTACCAAAGGTAAAATGGATAGCTAGTGGGAAGTAGCCGCATAGCTTACGGAGATCAGCTAGGTGGTTTGTGACTAGCTAGTGGGGGTGTGATAGGGAGGGTGGGAGGGAGGGAGACGCAAGAGGGAAGTGATATGGGAACATATGTATATGTATAACTGATTCTCTTTGTTATAAAGCAGAAACTAGCACACCATTGTAAAGCAATTATACTCCAATAAAGATGTTAAAAAAAAAAGAAAAAAAAGTGGTGTTACAAACCAAAAATACAATAATACTGGCTTTTTATATTTCCCCATGTAGTTATCTTTACTGGAGATTTTTACTTCGTCATACAGTTCTGTGATACTATCTACTACCTTTTTATTTCAACGTGATGGGCTCCCTTTACCATTTCTTGCAGGGCAGGCCTAGTGGTAACGAACTCCTCAGCTTTTGTTTATCTAGGAATGTCTTTATTTGTCCCTCAATTTTGAAGGACAGTTTGCCAAGTATAGAGTTGTTGGTTGAGTTTTATTCTTTCAGCATCTTGTTTTTTAATTTTTTAATTGAAGTATACTTGCTGTATAATATTATATGTTACAGGTATACAGTATAATGATTCAGAATTTTTTTTTTTTTTTTTTTTTTTGCGGTACTCGGGCCTCTCACTGTTGTGGCCTCTCCGGCTGCGGAGCACAGGCTCCGGACGCGCAGGCTCAGCGGCCATGGCTCACGGGCCCAGCCGCTTCGCGGCATGTGGGATCTTCCCAGACTGGGGCATGAACCCGTGTCCCCTGCATCGGCAGGCGGACTCTCAACCACTGCACCACCAGGGAAGCCCTGATTCAGAATTTTTAAAGGTTATACTCTATTTATAGTTATTATAAAATATTGGCTATATTCCCCATGTTATACATATATCTTTGTATCTTATTTTATGCCTAGTAGTTTGTGTCCTTTACTCTCCTACCCCTATATGGCCCCTCCCCCACCTTATTGCTCCTCACCGGTAACCTGTAGTTTGTTCTCTATGTCTGTGAGTCCACTTCTTTTTTGTTATATACACTAGTTTCTGGTATTTTTTAAATTCCATATATAAGTAATACCATACAGTATTTGCCTTTCTCTGATTTACAGTAAGTCCCTTACATATGAATCTTCGATTTGTGAACTTTCAAAGATGCGAACGTGTGTTTGCCTGTCTAATCACATGTTAGTTCACGTGCGTGGCGTACATTGTCACGTGCTTGCATTCTCTACAAGTGGTTGTGCTTTTGTGTACTTTACTGTACGGTACGGTATAGAGTACAGTAGTACAGTACCTTTATTTCAAGCCCAGTATGTCCGGAAGTGAGCGTAAAAGCAGTGGTGATGTAGTGGGTACTGCTAAGAAGTGCCAAGCGATAACAGTGGAAAGAAAAATGAAAATAATTGAGAGAGTGGAGCAAGGCAAAAAGATGGTAGACATCACTCATTCTTATAACATGAATTGTTCAACTATCGGCACAATTCTAAAGAACAAGGACAGGATCATGAAACATGAAGTCTGCTGTGCTGATGATGTCAACAATCCTATCGAAGAAGCGTGGAAAAGTGATGGAGGAGATGAGAAACTCAGTGTGTGGATGCAGGATCAGCACCAGTGTCGAGTCCTGTTCAGCTTAATGCTGATTCAAGAGAAAGCTAAAAGCCTTTATGAAGACTTGACGAAGAAACACGGTGAAGAATCAGAGGGTGCATCTTTTAATGCCAGCCATGGCTGGTTTCATTGCTTCAAGACTAGAGCCAACCTTCACAATATGGTAGCTGCCCAGGAATTTCCTGAAGTGCTTCGGGAAATTATTGATGAAGGCATGTATTCACCCAAGTAGGTTTTTAATGTGGATGAGACAGGACTGTACTGGAAGAGGATGCCAGACCGAAGTTACATCAGTAAGGAGGAAAAGTTGATGCCAGCCTCTAAAGCAGCAAAGGATAAGCTAACTCTGTTGTTTGGTGGCAATGCTTCCAGTGATATGAAGCTGAAGCTCTCTTAGTTTATCATTTAGAGAACCCAGGAGCCCTTAAAAGCATAGCCAGGGGCTCTCTTCCTGTTGTGTGGAAGAGTAACCCCAAAGCCTGGTTACACAGGCCATTTTCCAGGACTGGTTTTTCCACCACTTTATCCCGGACGTGGAGAAATATTGTTTGGAGAAGGGTGTCCCATTCAACATTCTTTTGCTGCTCGACAGTGCTTTGGGCCATCCCCCTTTCATAGACAACTTTCATTCCAATGTCCTGTAGTGCATCTGCCACCGAATACTATGCCGCTCATCCAACCTATGGACCAGGGGTTATAGTGACTTTCAAGAAATATTATTTATGTCACACTTTTCATCAGGCAGTAAAGGCGAGTGACGAATCAGGAACAAACTTGCGACGGTTTTGGAAGGACATCTATAACATCTACAGGCCATAAAAAACATTGACTTTGCTTGGCATGAGGTTACGGCCATCACTGTGAATGGGGTTTGGAAGAACGTTTGTCCGCAGTTTGTTCACAATTTTCATGGATTTGAGAAGGTGGATGAGGAGTCTAAAGAGGTCTTCAGCAACTTGGTGACCCTCAGTGAGAAGCTGGAGCTAGATCTGCAAGAGGATGACTTCACTGACTCCTTGCTGTGCAACATGGGAGCTTACTAATGAAGACCTGATGGAATTGGAGGCCCAGAGAAACGATGAAGAGAGACAAGAAGAACAAGTAACTGAAGAACCTAAGAGATTCACGAGGTAGGAAATGGCAAGGGGACATTCTTTATTTGAGAAGGCACTGTTAGTTTTTGAGGCACAGGACCCAAACGTAGAATGGTACACAAAGGTTGCAGCAGCCGTGCAGAATGCAATCCAGTGCTACTGTGTCATCTATCATGAGAAAAAAAGAGCTACTACCCAGACATCACTGGATCGTTTTTTCAAGAAGGTAGATAGAATTGAATCCAGCGAGGAACCAGAACCTGTGCCATCAATGTCAGACGTGAGTGAAATTGCAGCTTGCCCTCCGTCTCCTATTGCTGACGATCCTTCAGCTCTACCATCTCCCACCTCCTCTCCCTCCTCCAGTCAGTAACTCTTCTTGCCTGTTCACTCGATGCCAGCCCCTGTATGCCAGCTGTTGTACTGTACTACTGTGCTTTTCAAGGTACTGTACCGTAAGATTAAAGATGTTTTCTTTAGTTTTTGTGTTTGTTGTTTTTTATGTATTATTTGTGTGAAAAGTATTATAAACCTATTACCACAATTACTATATAGCTCATAGTGTTAGTTGGGTACCTAGGCTAACTTTTCTGGACTTAACGAACAAATTGAATTGGACTTACGACTGCACTTGAACGGAACTCGTTTGTATGTAGGGGACTTACTATATTTCAGTTAGCGTAATGCCTTCCAAGTCCATCCATATTGCTGCAAATGGCAAAATTTTATTCTTCTTATGTCTGAGTGGTATTCCATTGTATATATACACCACATCTTCTGTATCCATTCATCTGTTGATGGACACTTAGGTTGCTTACATATCTTGGCAATTATAAATAATGCTGCTATGAACATTGGGGTGCATGTATTTTTTCAAATTAATGTTTTTGGGTATTTTGGATATATTCCTAGGAGTGGAATTACTGTGGCAGAACTGAATAGACATTTTTCCAAAGAGGAAATGCAGATAACCAATAGGCACATGAAAAGATGTTCAATCTTGCTAATCATCAGGGAAATGCAAATCAAAACCACAATGAGATATCACATCACACCTGTCAGAATGACTATCATCAAAAAGAACACAAATAACAAGTGTTGGCAAGGATGTGGAGAAAAGGGAACCCTGTACACTGTTGGTGGGCATGTAGATTGGTGCAGCCACTCTGCAAAATGGTATGGAGGTTTCTCAAAAAACTAAAAATAGAACTACCATAAAAAATAGAACTTTCAGCACTTTAAATATGTATCCCATTTGGTAATCTTATTGAAGATTCTTTTTTTAAAAAAAAATTTATTTATTTATTTATTTATTTTTGGCTGCGTTGGGTCTTCGTTGCTGCACGCGGGCTTTTTCTAGTTACGGTGAGCAGGGGCTACTTTTCTTTGTGGTGCACAGGCTTCTCATTGCAGAGGCTTCCCTCATTGTGGAGCACGGGCTCTAGGCGCACAGGCTTCAGTAGTTGCAGCACGCAGGCTCAGTAGTTGTGGCTCACGGGCTCTAGAGCACAGGCTCAGTAGTTGTGGCACACGAGCTTAGTTGCTCTGCGGCATGTGGGATCTTCCCGGGTCAGGGATCGAACCCGTGTCGCCTGCATTGGCAGGCGGATTCTCAACCACTGCGCCACTGGGGAAGCCCTGAAGATTCTTTGTGTATGATGAGTCACTTCTCTCTTGCTACTTTCAAGATTCTGTCTTTGTTTTTCAATAATTTGACTATAATGTGTCTCGGTATGGGTGTGTATGAGTTTATCCTACTTAGAGTTTCTTGAATTTGTAGTTTCACGTCTTGTGCCAAAATTGAGAAGTTTTTGGACATTCTTTCTTCAAATAATCTCTCTGCCCCTTTCTCTCTCTCTTCCTCTGGTACTGCCATGCGGTGTATGTCAGTTCTCTTGATGATATTCCGTAGGTCCCTTAGTCTCTATTCACTTCATTTTTTCTTTTCTTTCTGTTCCTCAGACTGGATTATTTAAGTTTTCTTATCTTCAAGTTTCCTTATCCTTCTTGTCTACTCAGGTCTGTTGTTGAACCCCTGTAGTGAACTTTTCATTTCAGTTATTGTACTTTTCAGCCATGGAATTTCTGTTTGGTTCCTTTTTATAATTTCTCTTTATTGATATTCTCATTTTGTTCATACTTTTTTTTTTCCTGATTTTTTTAGTTCTTCATGTTTTCCTTTACTTCCTTGAGCATATTTAAGACAGTTGATTTAAAATCTTTGTTTAGTAAGTTTATTGTCTGGGCTTCTGCGGGATGGATTCTTTTATTTTGCTCATTTGAATGGCTGTACTTTCCTGTTGCTTTGTATGCTTTGCTATTTGTTGGAAACTGAACATTTGAATATTATAATGCGGTAACTCTGAAAATCATATTCTCCCCTTTTTCCAGAGTTTGAGGTTTTTTTGATTGTTCAGTGCTGTAGTAGTCCATTTTTCTAGTGACTTTTCCCAACTGCTTTTGCAGAGGCTATATTCTTGTTGTTTTCCTAAGCTTGTGTCCAGCTATTGTTTTAACAGAGATTACCTTGAACACCAGGTGCCAAAACAGACAAATAAGAAAACATCTCTCCTAGTCTTTGCAAATTGGCTTTGTACTGAGGCTGTCCTTCAACATGTAGCCAGACTTAAACTGAGTTTAGGTATCAGCCCAAGGTTAAAGTCTAAGGTCTTCTCAGGTCTTTTGTAATGTTATGTTTTCATTTTAATTCATCTCAAGGTATTTTCTTTTTAAAATTTTTTTTATTGAAGTATAGTTGATTTACAATGTTGTATTAATTTCTGCTGTACAGCAAAGTGACTCAGTTATACACATATATATTCTTTTTCATCTTCTTTTCCATTCTGGTTTATCACAGGATATTGAATATATTGTTAGTTCCCTGTGCTGTATGGCAGGACCTTGTTGTTTATCCATTCTATATATAATAGTTTGTGAATCCCAAACTCCCAATCCTCCCCCACCCACGCTTGGCAACCACAAGTGTGTTTTCTATGTCTGTGAGTCTGTTTCTGTTTTGTAGACAAGTTCATTTGTGTCATATTTTAGATTCCACATATAAGTGGTATCATATGGTATTTGTCTTTCTCTGCCTGACTTAATTTACTTAGTATGATCATCTCTGGGTCCACCCATGTTGCTGCAAATGGCATTATTTCGTTCTTTTTAGTGACCGAATAATATTCCATTATATATATACCACATCATCTTTATCCATTCGTCTGTCACTGGACATTTAGGTTGTTTCCATGTCTTGACTATTGTACATAGTGCTTCTGTGAACACAGGGTTGCATGCATCTTTTTGAATTATAATTTTGTCTGGGTATATGCCCAGGGGTGGGATTGCTGGATCACATGGCAACCACCTGTGTAGGAGGATTCCCTTTTCTCCAAACCCTCTCCAGCATTTATTACTTGTAGACTTTTTAATGATGGCCATTCTGACTCGTGTGAGGTGGTGCCTCATTATAGTTTTGATTTGCATTTCTCTAATAATTAGCAATGAGGAGCATCTATTCATGTGCCTATTGGCCATCTGTATGTCTTCTTTGGAGAAATGTCTATTTAGGTCTTCTGCCCATTTTTCAATTGGGTTTTTTTTGTTGTTGTTGTTAGTGAATTGTAGCTCTTTGTATGTTTTGGACATTAAGCCCTTGTTGGTTGCATCATTCGCAAATATTTTCTCCCAGTCTGTAGGTTGTCTTTTCATTTTGTTTATGGTTCCTTTGCTGTGTGAAAGCTTATAAGCTTGATTAGGTCCCATTTTTTATTTTTGCTTTTATTTCTGTTTCCCTGGGAGACTGACCTAAGAAAACATTGGTACAATTTATGTCAGAGAATGTTTTGCCTATGTTCTCTTCTTGGACATTTATGGTGTCTTGTCGTATATTTATGTCTTTAAGCCATTTTGAGTTTATTTTTATGTATGGTGTGAGGGTGTGTTCTAACTTCATTGATTTATATGTGGCTGTACAACTTTCTTAACGCCACTTGCTGAAGGACTGTCTTTTCCCATTGTATATTCTTGCCTTCTTTGTCGAAGATTAATTGTCCCTAGGTATGTGGGTTTGTTTCTGGGCTCTCTATTCCGTTCCACTGATCCGTTCAAAGTATTTTCTAATTTCCCTTCTCAGGTCTTTTCTGAACATGCATCTGGCTCTAGGCATGTCTGCGTCTTTCTGAAGTCCCTTGTATACACAGGTGATCTTAAATGCCCTAATTCCTCCCCCAAACCCCCCCCCCCCTGTTTTTTTCCTCCCAGGCCTTAGGAAATGTCAACCGTAATCTTTCACCCCAGATGTCTATAGGTGGTTCTTTTGCCTTACAGTGAGCAATGCCTGCCACTTTTCTGGCCTGAGTGAGTTCTGAGTTAGGTGAAGTGATGAAAGGCTTGCATCCATCTTTCAGGTAGCCCCCAGACAAGGCAGAACAGACCTACATGGTGATTTGTGCCTCAGGTCTTCTTTGCTTCCTCTAGAACCAGGGAAGAGTGTGGGGCAAGTGTAATTCAAAACGCCACAGAGCTTTCCTACAGTTTCTAAGTTGCCTTTTTCCTGATTCAGCTTTTACTTAGTTGTAAATTTTGCCTGTTCCAGAGTTTTGACAAAGTTGGTTCTGACAGTTTCTGCATGTGTTTTGATGTTTCTGTTTGCAGACAGGAGCTTGGAGCTGCCTATTCCACCATTTTGTTGTCTAGAAATAGTGTTTAAAGTTAGGAATTTACACATACTGAAAATGCATTTTGTCCCTACAGTAAGTTCTCGGCTGTTCACGTATCTCTTTAGTTCCTCCTCTTTGCTCTGTCTGTCCCTGGTGTGGACATCACATGATCTTCTGTGTCTGCTCAGAGATACTTCTTGTCCCATGACTATGTCTGCAGGTTCTGGCGCCCTCCAGTACAGGTGCACTTTGACAAGCTCACTTGTTAAGAAACTGCTTGGCTCATTGTGGAAACTTTATCTGCAAATACTTAGAATGTCTATCCCAGGGGCCTGCCCTAGCCCTGGCTGGAGTCTGAATACCTGGTTCCATTGTGGTTCCTCAGCTTCCCTTCTTCTTGACTCAGTAATTCTTTGTGATGTTTATGGGGTGTCAAAAAAGGCAGCTTTAGAGGCTCACAGAGGAGGCCTCTTTTCTGGTTCTCATTTCTTTTACTTTTTTATTGAAGTATAGTTGATTTACAGTGTTGTGTTAATTTCTGCTGTACAGCAAAGTGACTCAGTTATACGTATATATATTCTTTTCCATTATGGTTTATCACAGGATACTGAATACATTTCCCTGTATTCAGGGAACTGTATTCAGTATCCTGTGATAAACCATAATGGAAAAGAATATATATACATATATATTCCCTGTGCTGTACCCTAGGACCTTGTTGTTTATCCAGCCTGTATATACTAGCTTGCACCTACTAATCCCAATCTCCCGATCCTTCCCTCACCCACTCCTCCTCCCCCTTGACACTGGTTCTCATTTCTTCCTTGTAGGAATTAGCCCGGGCTCATTGGGCTCTCTGGGTGCCAGGTGCTCTGTCAGGCCTGGACTAGGGCCTAAGATGATGAGGCCATCATCTTAATAGACCTGGGGCCCACTCTTGGCAGCTCAGGGCCACAGGTTTTCCATTTCTGACTGTGTTCATTTCCCCAACGATTTTGTCTTGTTTTGGTTGTCATTGCTTGTATTTTTCTTCATTTTGATTTTTATTCTGGCCTCTTTGTACTTCTTGTGGTTTCTTAATTTAGAATTGTCTTCATCCCAGGACTCATCACTCACATTCTTTATTTCAAGTCATTAACATAGATTTTTCTTCTATTGAGTTACAATTGAGGCACAGTAAATTACATGTTCATTGGGATGGGTTTTGGCAGTTAATACAACTTTGTATTCACCATTCAAAATAAGATATGGAACATTTCTATCATCTCAGAAAATGCATTAGGCAAGAGGGAAGTTTTGCCTATTGCTATTATTTTTTGAGTTGTCTTTTTATTGTTGATTTGTAGGGTTCTTTATATATTCTGGATGTGAATCCTTTGTCAGATATGTGTATTTTAAATATTTTTTTCCTGGTCTGTGACTTGTTTATTCATTTAATTAATGGTGTCTTTTGATTCACATTATTTTAAAAACTTGGTAAAGTCCCATTTATCAGTGTTTTTACTTCTGATTAGAACTTTTTGTGTCCTGTCCAGGAAATCTTTGCCTACTACAAAGTTTCAAAGATAGTCCACATCATCTTCTAGGAGTTTTGTAGTTGTTCGTTATGTTAAGGTCTACAATCCATTTTGGGCTAATTTTTGTGTGTAGAGTATAGAGTGAAACAGGAGTCTACTTCCGTTTTTTTCCATACAGATATTTAATTGTTCCATCACCATTAGTTAACAAGACTTACTTTCCACACTGAATTGTTTTGGTGCCTGGTCTAAAATCAGTTGTGTGGGCCTGTTTCTTCACGATCTATCCTGTTTCATTGCTGTTTTTGCCAACCTCTATGCCTCTGCCATACTGTCTTGATTACTGTAGCTTTGTAGTTCTTGGTGGTTCTCACCAGGGACAGTTTCAATATCCTGGGAACATGTGGCAGTGTTGGAAACACTTTTGGTTGTCACAGTGGGGATGAGGGGTGGAGGGGTGTGCTACTGGCATCTAGTGGGTGCAGGCCAGAGATGCTGCTCTACATCCTACGTGCAGAGGTCAAACACCCACAGCAAAGAATTATCCTGTCCAAATTGTTGATAATACCAGGACTGAGAAACCCTGCTTTTGTGAGTCGTCAAGTCAGTTAGTATAAGTCTTCCTATACTGATATTTTAAAAAAGAAAATACCGTTTTGACCATTCTGTCTCCTTTGTATTAACCATGTGAATCTTAGAATCCGCTTATCAGAAATTCCTATGATTTTGATAGGAATTGCTTGAAAAATACAGATTTCTCCACTATACTTGCTATTAAACTTTAAATCTAAAATAATTAAAATAGTATAAGTAATTAAAATTAAATACAATTAGGAACTTAGCCTCTCACTTTTACTAGTCATGTTTCAAGTATTCAGTAGCCACATGTGGCTAGTGGCTACTATGTGGACAAATAGCAGAGCCAGAGAACATTTTCATCATCATAGAAAGCTCTTTCAGGCAGCACTGGTATAGATCAGTTTGGGGATTGATTTATTCTTCTAATCCATGAGTATATAAGTTTTTTTGTAGATATTCTTTATCAGATAATGGAAGTTCAATTGTACTCCTAGTTTACTGCTAGTTTTTAATTGTGAATGTTGGATTTTCTCAGATGTTTATATCTACTGAAGTGACCATATGGTTGTTCTCCTTTAATAATTTCATTGCTTTTCACACATTAAATCAAGTCCGAATTCCTGGATATAACTGCACTTGGTCATGATGCACCAGTGTTTTTATCTAATGCTGGAATTGATTTGGTAATATCTTAGGACTGTTTGTATCTATGTTCATGAGGGATTTTGGTCTGCATTTTCTTGTAATGTCCTTTTCTTGTTTTGGTATTTAATGCTGGCTTCATAAAATACTTTGCAAAGTGTGGTAGGAGAGGGTTTACTAGTAACTGAGCTCTCATTCTGTGCCCTTTCACAGATACCATCTCCTGTAATCCTTACAGCTGTGGTAGGAGGGGGGTAACACCCCTGCCTTTCAGGGCGAATCTCAGGCTCAGAAAGTGAAGTAATTAACCTGACACGTGGCTCTAGCTGGTGAAGCCAGAATCTGATTCCAGGGTACAGGGACTCTCTAAGACCAGCCCCTGATGTCACCTCCCATGACTGGCTGCAGGGGCGAGGCAGGCTGTGCATCAGGTGGCAGCAAGCAGCCCTTCAGGTTACAAGGCTGAGATTGGCTGCCTGCCCTGGGCTTTGCTGCCGGTCCCTCCGGGGCGGCGCCACTCCTTGGCCCTCTGGCCAGTGCCAGGTGGGTTCTCCTGTCTTCCCAGTTTTTCCTGGAGTGTGAGGATCCCCTTAGCCGTTTTCTGAGGAGGTGACTTTGGTGCCTCCTTAGTAACCAGCTCTGCATGGTTGCTGGGGGCACATTCCCAGTGTGGGTGGGACTGGGAATTGCCCAGAAGCTCAGCCTGGATGATCTTTTTCTAGGATGCTTGGACATTAATTCATCCGTGAAAGGGGCTCGTTTTGTCCGATTCTGTGACGCGTTCAATATTCCACTCATCACGTTTGTGGATGTCCCTGGCTTTCTCCCCGGTGAGTCGTTGACAGAGGTGGGGGCCAGGAGAGGCGGTTTTGCCCAGCGAGGCACCCACTTTATTTGGAGATCTTGCAAAATTCCTTCAGGATTTGTGACGTCTCCATATTCTGGGTGTCTGGATGGTGCGCCTGTGTGAGGGGTGGCCCTTTGGGGAGGGGATAGACCTCCCAGCTGAGAGCAGAGGCCGACCTCCTGAGGATTCTGTGGGTATCCAGTAACTCTTCCTCGTGACCCAGGCACTGCGCAGGAGTATGGAGGCATCATCCGGCACGGCGCCAAGCTTCTCTACGCGTTTGCCGAGGCAACTGTGCCCAAAGTGACAGTCATCACCAGGAAGGTGAGGAACTCACGCTGGGGGCTGTGAGCTCACTCACTCCCACGGCAGGGCCGTGGCTGGAAGTCTGGCCGAGAGGTTCAGCAGTGCTGGAGGGAGACTACGCCTCTCTCCCCTTAAAAAGTTCTGGAGGACAGCACAGCAGACATGCCCTGCAGGGGTGTCCCTGGTCATCTGGGAACTGAAAGCAGCAGTGGGAAAAAGCAGCCGGGAAAGACCGTGATCATGAACTGTGAAAGGCCTGTGGGCTGCGCCCTTGTGCTCCGGCTCCCTGGCCTCACAGACACTGGGCCTTCAGCAGCCCAGGAGGGCTCTTCTTGCTTTCTGTCCTCATTTTGCTTGGCTTCCTGGTGTCTTGCAGGGATGTGACATGGGTGACTCAGGCACTAACATTCAGCATTTGGGTCTGTTCTAGGCCTATGGTGGCGCTTACGATGTCATGAGCTCCAAGCACCTTTGTGGTGACACCAACTATGCCTGGCCCACAGCAGAGATTGCAGTCATGGGAGCAAAGGTGAGGCCCCCTGGCTTTCCCTTCTACGTCTGGGAAATGTTGGAGAGGGGCCAGGGCTCCAGGGAGTTGGGGTCTAGGCCCTGGCAAGCCTGCCTCCTGCCCTCACTTCGGGAGTGTGCCGCCGTCTCCGTGCCCGGGTGGGAGGAGCCTAGAGTGGGTTTTGAGACATCAGTAAAGGGGAGAGGGCTGAGTCAGCTGAGCTGGCCTTCGGAGGACTGGACGTTTCCCCCGGCCCCAAGCTGCTGACTTAGGGCAGGTGCTTCCTGTTGCTGAGCCCGCTCCCCACTCCTTTTCTGCTTCAGAACAGCTGTTGTGGCTGAACCAGGTAACTCCCATGCCCCCCGCCTCTCCAAGCTGACTTTCAAGGGTTCTGACGTGAAGGCTCATCTTTCAGTCCTCATTTTTCTACGTTTGCATTTCAGTCTTTCCACCTCTGGCCATTGAATTATGTGCTCAGGGCTCAGAATCATGAAAAAGGGAAACAGCAGTCTGCTTCCCTCAATGAGGGAACTGTGGATTTAACAGTGGAAACTGGGCCAAATATCTTGGCCTCAGAGAAGGATAAATGCAGTTGGAGAGAGCAGGACAGAATCTGGGGAGGCAAACACCTGGCTTAGCCTGGGCTGCTCGTCACTGGGGCCACAGCTGAGCATCCATCACAGCCCCCGGAGTCACGGAGGTCAACTCCCAGCACCTGGACCTGGCACTTGTCTCTGGTACACTTTGATTTACCAGGACACTGGCAACCATGCCCATGATGATGAGCTGAGGGAGGCCTGCCCAGGTCTCCAGGGGCCTCCAGGGGCGTTCACTAACTCCTCTCGTGACAGGGCGCTGTGGAGATCATCTTCAAAGGGCACGAGAATGTGGAGGCTGCTCAGGCAGAGTACATCGAGAAGTTTGCCAACCCTTTTCCTGCAGCCGTGAGAGGTAGGGCCTGTGGTGGGGAGGGCAGCTTTGTTCGTTTGTTGGGTCACTTGCTTCTTATTTTACTCCAGAAAGTCTGCCTTTGTCCTTCCAGTTTAATCTGGAGACCAGTGAGGGCTGGTTTGTCCCTGAGCAGTCATCACTTAAAGATGCTGCTTTGTCACCAGAATCAAAACAACATTGCTGAAATGGCTGAATCTCTTAGCGTTGTTCCAGTCACCCTAGTGCTGTGAAAAATCTACCCAAAACAAAGTGACTTAAAACCACCACCTTTTGTTTTGTTTTGTTTTGTTTTGTTTTGTTTTCCCTCATAGTTCTGAGGGTCAGCGGTTTGGTCTGGGCTGAGCTGGGTGGCTCTTCTGCTGGCTGGGCCTGGGATCAGTCACGCAGCTGTGTCATCTGGCGGTCTGACTGGGGCTAGTCCACGATGGCCTCACTCACATGGCTGGTGCTGGCTGTCAGACTCTCTCTCCACGTGGTTTCTTATTCTTAGGGAGGCTAGTCCACACTGCTTTACATTGTGTCCTGAGGGCAAGAGGGAGAGTGGGGCAGCTGCAAGGTGCCTTGAGGCCTAGGTTTGGAAGTTGCAGTGTTACTTTTGCCACATTCTGTTGGCCAAGGCAAGTTACAAGGCCAGGTGAAGAAATACAGTCCATTTCCTGATGGGAGGAGTGGCATAGTAACATTGCAGAGGGGTTTATGTACAGAATGGGAGGAATTGTTGTAGTGATTTTAAAAAAATAAAAGTGCACTTTCTTAATTGGATTCCCTGTTGAATTCATCTTGGTAGGGAGAGGGTCACATTTTCCTTTTCTTGCCGAGTGTTCCTAGGCCAGAAGTTTGGGACCTGCCAGAGGAACAGGGGGCTCCTGGGATCAGGGGAAGGTTCACAGCACCCAGCTCCTCTTGTGTCAGGTTGGGCCCTGCTCACACTGTTGGCCGCAGAAGATAGTGCCCTGGCTGAGCACCATGTGGTGCTGGATGGGTGGAAGCATCTGGGGCTGCAGATGATCTGCTTCCTTTTCTGTGCTTCCCCAGGGTTTGTGGATGACATCATCCAGCCTTCCTCTACACGTGCCCGAATCTGCTGTGACCTGGATGTCTTGGCCAGCAAGAAGGTACAGCGCCCATGGAGGAAACATGCAAATATTCCATTGTAAATGTACCAAGGGTAATTACTACCTGGCCATTTGCACCCATCCCTGCCTTTTGCAGTCATGAAACCTGGGAATCTAAATACCAGTAATAACTTGGCTAAGTTTATTAAATTCTAGAAAGATTTCATTTGTGCCTTCCTATAAAATTGTTTTATTAAAAATCCCAGCAGTTTTTGAGCATAAATCTTATTTTTTTGTGGTAAAAATCTGAAAAATCAAGAAAACTAAAGAAAACACTGTAGTATTCACTTAGCGCTGACCCTTATTTGACACCTCTGTGTATTGTTTTCCTTTCTTTTCCCAAGAATTAATTTTTTTTCTCTAAAGGTGAGATAATAAGCTTTTAGGGTGAAGTACTTGTCTGCTTAGGCTTTTGGTTTTCTTACTTTTAAATAATATAACAGTTAAATGATATGTCCTATCCTTTCAATTCCTTCAGGAATTGTTGAGGATTAAAGAAGATGTTTGTAATTGTGTGTGTGTGTGTGTGTGTGTGTGTGTGTGTCTACCAGAATAGATGCTCAGTAAGGCATATACCCTATATTAATTTCTTACCCTATATTAACTTCTTTCCAGAAACGTGTTCTCACATTTTAAAAAACTTATTTTGGAAAATTTCTAACCTGTGGAAATGTTTTAAGAGGTGTATACCCTTCACCTAGATTACCCAGTTCTTAACGTTTTCTACATTTGCTTCATCTTTTATATAAATATATAATTACTATTTTTACTGACCTATTTGAAAGTTGCAGAATCATGACCTTTTGTCCCCTCAAATGTCAATGCTTATTTCATATGAAACAAGGCTCATTGTCTTACATAGTCTTTAATGACATTGACATTTTTGAAGCATGTTCGCCAATTATTTTGTAGAATGTCCCTCAATTTGGGTTTGTCTGATTGTTTACAGACATTTAGATCCAGGTAGGAGTAATACACAGGAGTGTTCTTTCCTTGTATTACATTAGGAAACACGTTAGGTTTTTCCATTATTGATGAAATTGAGTCTGATCGGCATTCTTTAAGCCTGTCAGCACACTTTCATCCACTACTTTTTAGTATCCATTATGATTCTTGCCTCAATCAGCTGTTCTATGTTGGTGGTAAAATACTGTATTTCTAACCCTATCATTATATCCACAAGGAAAGAAGAAAGAGCTTTCTCTTCTTTAAGTTTTTAGTATCAATTTAGATGCATAAATTATTTTTTCATTTTAAACATTTTTTCCTGAAATAATATTTTTCTTACTATGCTATCACCCTATCAAATTTTCAAACACACATTATACTAGTTTATTGAGAATCATATATTATTATTCGTAACTGAAATCTGGGCTTAGTACACAGTAGGTGTTTCATAAATGTTTTAGTGAATGAATATATTCAGTCATTCAATCAAGAAAAAACAGAGACTGATGAGTTCTTTAAAAATTTGTTACTTATTTTGATGCTCAGAATTTCGTGATACAGCCAGAGGGGCGCTCTTTCAAGCTGGTTCCTCAGTCTTTTTGATATGTCACAATAATTTTTTGTGCACTTCCTTATTTTTTGACACAGGGTAATGTACCAGGTTCATCTTATATTTTCCTCACCCAGCTGCAGATTCAGTGATTTCTCTAAGAGCCCTGGTTTCTTTTAGTAGATGAAATTTAGAAGCAAACATATGGCCTGAAACATATTTTTGTCTTCCTAACTAGGTGGTTAGTTCCTAGGGGACAGAGATGTTTGGCCAGAGGCTCCTTGTACTTCTCTTTGGCACCAGCAGTAAGACTGTAAGCCATTGGAGCTGGGAAAGGAGTGGTGGCAGACTCCTGGTCTTTTAGAGGCCTCCTGGCTAAGGAAGAACCATACGGGTTGGTTAGCATGTGGCTCAATAGCTTAAAGTTGCCTGGCCAATCCAATTTCTGGGGTCTGTCAAGCTAGGATTTGGCCCATCTGAAAACCAAGCTGGTGGCGGAGACACGGAGCTGCAAGATCTTGGAAGCTCTGTCAAGTAGACCAGCCTCAGTGTATTGCAGAGCAGCATTCAGTTTTCTCATCAGCTGCTCTTAGGAATGCCTTTCCCAACTGTGGTCTCGTCTTAAAGGGACAGAGAAAAATGATGAATCTTGTAACCAGAGAGGACTTGGGTGTACTGAGTGGAGCGCTGGCAAATGTGTGTTTAGACCGAGAGCAGATATACAGCGAGTTGTGGTGGAGGTAGGAGGCTCTGTGAGTGTCCTGCTGTAACTGTCCCTGCCCTAAGTATGTAAACCGATTTGTCCTGAACCACACAGCTAATGAGTGGTGAAGCTGAGATTTGAACCCAGGCAGTACTGTCTGATCCCAAAGGGTTGGAGTGAGAAAGGTGGTGGTCTGCTCCACTTGGGATTGTATCAACCCAAAGAGCTACTAAATTTGGAAAACTTTCCTACCTTATGCATGATGGCATCTTTTTGAGTTGCTGGAATAATGGGAGCACGCACATCCACGAGCAGCCTTCCAGTGCTTGTTTGTGTAAAGTCTTTCCAGCTTCTCTCCTGACCATGTCTTGGTCTCCCCAGCCCAATTCTCTGCTTCTGGATGCACTGATGCTTTTTGCTGGCACGTGAGATGTGGTTTGCCCAGAGTAAGAGAAGCCTGTGAAAGACACTCACCCAGTACACTGACTTAACACCCTTGATGGAGTTGTTGAATCAACACAGACTCCACCTGTTTGACAGATGTGAACTTTAAGTCCTTCTGGTTTCAAAGGATTTCTGGCGAGCTGTGGCTTTATTATATATATTTTAGTGAAACTACAGGTCCTCATGCTCTTGCTTCCCTGTCAGCATGGGATCTCCACCATTCCAAGCAGAAGCTGTGGCTACTCAGTGGGCGGAGCCTCAGTCTGGGGCCTATGTGGAATCCAGCCAGCACATTTGGGCAGATGTGGCAGCCTTAGTAGGTAGGTACTGACCATGTCCCCACTGTCCTGGAGATGAGAAATGCCTCATTTATGTGTCCTTGGGAGCAGAAAGCTATCCTTCAAGACGTGATGCCCAGCGTACACCCCTACAGAGCAAGGAAGGCACTTAGGAGGGCATGGATGGAACCTTACCTGAGTTTGGTCTGATATGTGGAGCCTGAGCAGGAACTAAGCCTTTGTTTCCCATGAAGACACTGCTCCTTGTTTGATATTCTTTTCTGAGAGCAGGGCCAATGGAGAGTCACAGTCAAGTCACATCTGGGAGGTTTGCAAGCTTGTCCGAAGGTAGAGTCACACATGGGTAAAGCCCTGGTCTAATCTTATAAACACATAACCTTCAAGACGAGCTGCTACAGAGATCCGTGCTCATCACATTCCCTCCTGGGCTGCCTGGAGAGCTCACCTGCCGATTTATCCCCTGCATTCCTGCCTCTTCTGCACAGCCATCTTAGGCCATCTAATGAACACGGCCCAAAGAACACAGTCAGGCCCATAAAGTATAGGATACAGTCTTGTTCAGAGTGACACCTGGCAGCAGTGTCAAGAGAAGCCCTCATTCAGCAGCCATGCAGAACACAAGTGATCTTTACAGGGCACTGCTATGGGGGCAACCGTGCAGAAGTGCTGGGTCTGGATCTCGGGTGGGGGAAGGACCCAGGCTTCAGACCAGTTGATAATCCCTGAATGCCTCTTCCAATACGCAGCCCACGAGAGGCTTCCTCTTGAATCACAGACCACTTGGCCTAGCTAGTCTCTCACTCTCTCCAAGGAAATACAAAGAATGAAAGAAAACTGATGAGCTAGTCCTAAGATTCTGCTTGCTTAAAAAAGTAAAGCCTCATTTGATACAGGAATTTTGCCATCATTTAACAAATGATCTGAAAGAGCAAACTCTCAGTTTTTGGTAAAAAGGGAAAGCTTCATCATCTGTCGACAGGACAAGAAATCACCCCTTTAAAGCTTTACCTAGTAGGAACAATAGGATGACTACCACAAGCCTGATTTTGAATAGTTTATTAAAGGAAAGGTGAAGCATCAGTTTCAAATTGTACAAAAGGAAAAAAACCTCATATTGCAAATGTACAATTTACAGAATTACTAGCAAAACCAATCAAGGAGACACTGAAAATACAAAAATTCGATTGACTTCAAACTGAACTGGAAACCCATTGGAGTCGATATTACGCCTTTTCTGTTGCACGGTAGTCCACAATTCTAAGTCAGCATCTGTTTGTTTTCCACGTGAAACTGTCAAGCCAAGGATCAATCTGTGCAGGTGCCAGGGCACTTCCCAGCCTGCTCCCTGGCCAGAACCACAGGCGGGCAGGGCTGGCGTGGTGGACAGTCCAATCATCCCCGCCCCTTCACTTCCAGTGAAACCCACATTTCTGGAGGAAAGCGAGACCCCAGCCCCAACTGGAGCCCAGGAATTGCTCAATTAGCAGATAAAACATTTTTGGTGACCAAGTTTTTTTCAGAACTGTACAAATGTTGAGAAAAGTTTGTTTTGTCTGTTTACTAAAAGGATGAATAAAATAATCCATTTTGCTTTCCCACATAGTCACTGAGTGCACAGATTTTTTTTTTTTTTAAATGCTTTTGTTTTTTGGTAAAAAGGGAAAGCCTCATCACTCTGTTGCAGCTACTGTACTTTAAAAACCAGCCCAGAAACAGCTGTAAATGGATTGGTTTGGAAGTTCTGAGGCTTACTTTAAAAATCAGAAAGGAAGAAAGTGGGCTTTTTAAAATAACAGTAGCAGCAAGTCATAAAAGTCTAAGCAGAATGTAACTCTAAACCATTAAAGGCTGTCCTGAAGATTCATAATTTCTTTCCCCCAAAGAATTATCCTTAATATGCACATTTAACACTGAAATGTTGCTGTATTTCAAGGTAAGCGTAAGACCTTCACCCTCTAAGCACAGACTTCTATGCAGCACATACGTCTATAATCGGTAAACTTAATTAATTCACAAAATTAGTGCATAAGGGTATTAAGTGCATGGGAAGTAGACACGGTTATGTTACACTTAAAATTATGTTTGAATGGCGAAGGAGTTCTTCATGATTATCTTTTTAAGAAAATGGAAGTCCATGTAACTTGAATTTGGCAGGGCATGAACTAAGTGGTAAAAACAGCAAACTGATAACTTGAGAACCGTTTTTGTTTTACTGAGAATACTTTATTTGCTGGTAGAAGTTGCTAAAAATGCACAGAACAAATACCAATAGAAAATGTACTGTATTTGAATCTCCCTAATCTATATAAAATGAATGGTGTACAGCATCTGTTGGAAAAATGGCTGCTTGGACATGTCTTATTTTATGCCCCCTTATAAATAAAAATAAACCTTTTTATTCAAGAGTATATAAAATCGGGGAATTCATATCCATGTCCACAGAGGGTATATGGTTTTTGGCAGAGATGCACTGTCAGAGTTTCATCTTAGCTTGTCAGTATTCTGCTCCTCCATATTTCTGTGTTCCACAAGGTCCAACCAAATCCAGTGAGCTCCAAAACACTCTTCGGCAATTAGGATGAGCTGCTTTACTCATAGGTTTAATAAAAATGGTTAGCTTTTAAAACATAAAAAGGCAAAATGTTAAAACGGTTTTTAAGTTGTACAACAGGAAAATAAAGTTAAAAATATTTTTTTTTACTCAATGCTGAGCTTTCATAAAACAGGTGTATTACAGTGTTTATCTTGACAGCTGTTTTAAAAATTTAAAATTTCTTCCTCCCTCCAGAAAAACACACCCATCTGTATTGGGATAAGTCCAATAATAGGACACAAATGATTTTTCAGGTCAGTCTTTCTGAGGTGACATTCACCAACATTCTCTTGGGTAATTTACATGCTCCTCTTCTGTCACTACAAAAAGGGATTGACCTCAATCATTTGATTAAAAAACAAATCAGATCACATCAAAAGTGTTTTTTTCCCCATACAAGCTATCACAGTATATAGGCCTCTAGCTCTAAATAATAGAGTTCCAGATTTGTAAATTTTCTTCAGACTTCAGAACATAGGCATTCCAAATCCCTAGAAAAAGTGAAACACAATTATTAAATTCATGCATAAACAAGACCCAGAAACCATAATAAAGAACAGTAATAATTTAACATTTACTGAATCGTCTTCTATGATAGCTGCAGAATCAAAGAAATCTGGCCTCAGCTCAGCTCTCTCTCGCCGATTTCTTGATGGGGGCTGGAAAGAGAAGCCAGATACTTAATTTTTTCCTGAGATACATTAAGACAATGAACTGTGATAATCAGCTAATATTTCTAATAGTATCATAAATATAAAGAACTGTTAAGGGTCAATTTGAAAGGAAAAGAATCTGGCTTTTACAGGAGCATACATTAAAGAAAAATGTAACAGTATTTGGCTTTTAATTATCACTTAGATAAATTATAAATCAGATAAAAATAAATTTCAAATTACAATAAATGTGTAAATGCATATAAATAATTTTTGGGCCTATAAACAAAGAACATACCTCTCAATCATGGAATAATTATAAGATTGATCAAACACTAGGTGACAAAACTTCACTAAATTCCCCAGAGCAGGTAGATGGACAGCTACTGATGGGTGGGTTGAGGGAGGGTTACAGATTGGATATGGTCTCATTTACATTTCTTACCAAACCTTTTCATTATGGAAAATTCAGAACATACAAAGCAGAACGCTATGGGGTAAATTACGTCCCCCCAAATTAATATGTTGAACTCCTAACCCCTAGACCACAGAATGTGACCATATGTGGAGACAGGGCATTTAAAGAGGTAAGTAAAAGGAGATCGTATGGGTGGGTTCTAATCCAATGTGATCCATGTTCTTATAAGAAGAGGAGACACGCACAGAGGAAAGATCAGGTGAAGACAAAGGGAGAAGATGGCCACCTACAAGTCAAGGAGAGAGGCCTCAGAATGAAATCAAACTTGCTGACACCTTGCTATTTGACGTCTAGCCTCCAGAACTGTGAGAAAATACATTTCTGTTGAAGCCACCCAGTCAATGGTATTTGTTATGGCAGTCTAGCAAATTAGTACATAGAGAGAGCAGTATGATGAACTCCCATACACCCATCACCCAGCTTAAACAATTTTCAAACATTTGGCCAATCTTGTTCCATTGAATTCCTGTTTTTTTCTTCTCCATGTCATTTCACGTATGACTACTTCAGTATGTATCTCTTAACAGATAAAAACTTTTAAAAAAACATAACTACCATGTATTACTATTTCTGACAAAGAAAATTTCTTAATATCACCTACACTTAGTCCATATTCAGATTTCCTTATTTTAAACATGTCTCTTCACATTGAACAAATAAGGTCCATATTCTGCATTTGGTTGCTATGTTGGAATGCAGTGTACACAGACTCCGATTTAAAGTACAAGAGGCCAGATGAACATGCTATACTGAAAGATCTAGTGTAAGCTGTTTTTCATGAAGGTAATAAGGAGCCAGTTCCTGTTATTGCCAGAATTGAAAATCTGACTGCTCTGAAAACAGGCTTGAAAAACATAAGCTCATCCAAATGCCCACAAGTGCTACAAGCGCTACACGGGCCCTGCCCACTGTTGGTCAATGTTACCTCCTCCTCCTCTTCCTCTCACGGGGTTCTGAAAACAAGAGCATCATCTTACACCAACACCTTCACATATTTTAACAGAAGAAAAATGTATTGAACTTCCTTACCAGGTCAATAACCATAGTATCTTCAAATTCTTCATTCATATCTTCTAACTGACTCCGGGACGACATCATTACATCTTCAAAGATGGGCTCAGCATCTTCCTCCATTAGACCCCGACTGATACAGAAAAAGCATAGTCAGAAAGCTGTTCAGACTGATAGAACCTGGAGTTCTGGCTCTTACACTGCGTCTTTTAACCAATGGAAGCACACCTTCCAATTACAACCAGTAGACTGCACAAATTATGATATTGAACTCTAAGGGAATTAAGAATCATTCATTTGGTTAACTCAAGATTTCATCTCAACTCATCAGAAGGAAGTATAATTTAAATGCAGTAACAATATTACTAGCTAGCTATGTATCAATTCCCACAGAACTCTTAAGTGATTGGTGCCATTATTATCCCAAATTTACAAATGAGGAACCAGAGGCACAGAGGTTTTAGAGCTTATCCAAGGCCACACGGCTGGCAAGTTGCACACTAGGATTTAAATGCTGAAAGCCTCAAGCACCCATGTCCTCCATTCCTATCCTACGCTGCATAGCATATCCTAAATTATGATTTTAACTCCTCTTCTAAGACCAAACATCACAGTCGTTACACAAAATGACCATCACACAGTGATCATGTTCTTGTGACACTTGATGTAACACTTACACGGCATGCCTTACTCCAGTTCTCACTTTCATGTAGTTCATTCCTGTTCTGTCCTTCCGATTTAAGTCTTCTAATTTCGGCTGGCCTAACCAAGAGATCTGCATCTGAGGACTAAGAGAGGGTACTATTATTCATTTTGTGGCAGCAGATGAGGAATTTAGGTCATCAGTCCCATGCTAAAACAGCCATAGTTGGTTGGCCTAATCCCCATGTAAGGGGAGTTAGCTGGATTTATTCCAGGGTCAAGGTTGAGATCATTATCAAAGGACCTGTCTTTGCAGAAATGGCAGTAAACTGGAGATCCCTAAGTCTCCAAGAGAAGCTGGCTGTGGAGGCTAGTTGTTAGGTGTGAAGGCAATCAGAATATGTCACCCCAAAATACGCTTCTTTGAGATAAAAACTGTTTTGAGCTGAAGGCAATTAAGAAGTAGTAAAACACAGAAAAAGTTCCCCCCTTTCTGCCTAAAGGCAGGAAATAAATTCTCCTTTTACTGGAGACAGACTCTTATCAGCCCAGAGATGGCAGCAGAGGAACGTGCAAACAAATCCTGTTAAACGAATGCTTATCTTCCTAGTTAAGATGAGGACTACCTAGCCCTAGTTGGACTACCCCAGTCCAAACTCGTTTGTCTTGTCATTTCTTCACAATTTTCTTTGTCTAAAGGGCTTAAAAGCTTCCTGCTCTGGTCACTTCTTTAGGTCTTCATTCTCTTGTGAAGGCTCCCATGTACATGTAAAAATTTAATAAAATTTGTATGCTTTTCTCCTGTTAATCTGTCTTTGTCAGTTAAATCTTTAGACCCAGCCAGGGGCCCTAAGAAGGTTGAGGAAAACTTTTTCCTCCCCAACAGGTGCTTAAATTATCAGCTTCTTTCCCCAAATCCCTGCTAAACAAGAGCGCTTCTCACACTTCTGTATCCAGCTGCTGCCCTACTTACAAGTGTTCCTAGCTGCACACTCAGTCCCCGAAGGGACAGGAATGATGCTGGCTTCGTTGCTCAGAGCTCTCCAGAGCTGAACAAGGGAGAGGGTAGATCACATTTTTTCTCAGTCCTTCTGAGGAAGTTTGGACTCAGGTACATGCTGAGCCAAATCACCTGTACTCTATCCTTACTGGCACGTGGACACTTGCATAAAATCAACATGACTCTTGGGATGGAAACTTGAACGATTTTTGGTAGCTAAAATCTGCCGCATAAAGTTCTCTCGAAGCAGCTGTCTTTATATCATGTTAGGCTGCCACCTTGATTCAACCTATAAATCTGTAGCAGGAAAAAGACGACAGACCACAGCCAGGAGGGACTGACATGGTAAGGTCAGGGAAGCAAGGCTCCAATACGGAGGATACCCCCCCTCCCCCAGTAGGAAATGGATTGGGAGTGCTGGTCATAAGGCAAACTACCCTCTAAGATGGCCCAGTTATGCAGTGGCTGACAAAGATGATCCTTTCAGCTTTGAAGAAGGCAGATCCTCAGAGCAAAGATTCCTTATGAAAACCCAGGATCTGAATTCTTGTAACACTGCCCCTTTCTATTTTCAACCTGCTAAATTTGTTGAGTTCTAGTGAGAATTCTCTCTTATCCATCAGAGTAATTCACAGCATTACTCTAATATGAACAGAAACACAAGTGAGGAGCTTACAGACTTTCAAAGTTGAATGGAAAATAACAAAGAAAAAGTTAAGGTTTTCAAAGCAAAAGTCATGCCATCACCCTGCCTTTTCCAAGATTTTCAGAGCCGTGGTACTAGAAAACAGTTTAATCGCTAGTGCAGTAAAAAAAAAGGTAAGAGCTTGATTATCCTACAGAAAGGACCGCTATTCTCAGAATTTATCACTGCTATAATAACGATTCTTAATCTATGAACAGTTCAAGTTTAAAATATAAACCAAGACCTATTAATTAAATGGCTGATAAAAGTAATAGTCTATTTGGTGTTCAGACTAGGAACAACCTTAGCAGAGACTCTTCTAGGCTCTCTCGCCAAGGAAGTAAACCTGCATGTGTTCTTGGCAAATCTCTGAGAAGAAACAGACCTGCCCAATGAATCTGCAAACTCCAAATGAAATCAGCACTTAGTAAGACACCATGCATCTATAGGTCTCTAGACTTTGAGGAACTGAGATCCACAAGTGTTTGCAGACTTATTATACATCTTCTAATATAAGTTATTTAAACTCTGGTTTTGTTTTCTCATTAACTGAGAAAACAATACGCTCAGATGAAATAATTTTTCTTACTTTAACAGTTGCAGGTTTTATGCCAAGAAAACAATTTTTTTACTACTTACTTGTGTAAAAAGTCAGGTTCAGAACCATGTTCAGACTCAGGCTCCTGAATCTGCTCTCCCATGGGCCGGCTATTCTCTCGCAGAACAGTGGAAGTGAGCTGTGGTGCCGGCAGGGGGCCAGGAGTCTGCATCATGGTGTCAGTCCTGTTCAGCCACGTATTATCCAGACTTTCATCTGTAAAATTCCAGTTAATGAGTGTCACAGAGTGTCATGGGTGGAATGAACTCTGGTAGAAGTTATAGCATAGATTTAAAGAGCATGGCTCTGGAGTAGACTGCCTAGGTTTGAATTCCAGTTACACCACTCACTTGTGTGACTTTGTATAAGCTATTAAATTTCCAAAATTCAGTCTGCTCATATACAAAAGGGGATATTGGTAACTGACCTCATTGAGTTGTAAGGCTTAAATAAGGTAATGTATGTAAACATCAAATGTTAGCTATCCTACATTATCATCTCTTCCAAGTCCCTCCATCCCTACAGAAGGGGAAGAATGTGGCCAGCCAGAGAGACCCCTCTAACCTTCCTTTTGCTCAAGCAATAAAAGGCCTATTTACTGGGTCTTAGAGGGGCCCCAGGCGACAGCACTTAAAATCTGGCTGGCCTTTACTGAGAAATCAGCAAATCCTGTTACGCAATTAGGCACTGGTCACCAGAGAAGTAACTCTTTGGCCAGGTTATACTTGCGGGGCTGGATTGAGGGACTCACTGATTTCATGCCTCTAACTTCTACCTCTTTAGAGAAGTCTTCTCTGATCACCCCACTCAGCCCCCACTTACCATTCTTTTTTAGCTTCCAGAGGAAACAAAATCATTCTCGCTCACTTAGGGCTCAATTATACACTGTCCTGCATTGGCAGGTGATCTGTCATGTGTATACGTTATCTCTGTAATTAGATTTAAGTTTCTTCAAGAGACCAGGCACTATTTTTTCCTTCTTCTAAAGATCATTTATAAAGATTTGAACAGATTAAATTACTATTTATAGCATTATTTGCATATCTAAATCCTGATAAAATGCTACATGAAGTTCTACCTACAAAATTCTAAATTATAGTTGACCTTTGAACAATACGGTTTGAAGAGCATGGGTCCACTTAAACGCAGATTTTTAAAAATAAGTATGTACTCCAGTACTACACGATCCACAGTTGGCTGAATCCACGGATACAGAATCAAGTACATGGACTGTAAAGTTAGATACGGATTTTCAACTCCATAGGTGGCTGGTGCCCCTAATGCTCCCCCTCACCCCACTGTTCTAGGTCAACTGCATTTTCTTGATGTGGGAAGACTTAAAAAATAGTATTACTGCTATGTGTTTCCTTCTGAAGAATTTTAATCACAAAATGTAGTATGAATCCCATTGTTTTTCCTCCCCCAATAAGTCTCAGAGACATGTGCATGTGAGGCTCCTCCTTTGCCATCAAGCATTCTCTCTCTCTCAGTGTATTCTCCAGTTTCTAAAATTTTGTCAGACACATGTATGTTCTGGATAGGCTTTTCTGTTCCTGGAAATACCTACCTATTGTCTGGTTAAGGTCATTCCACTGATCTGAAGCTCACTACTGAATCTCTTCAGCAAAGATATGTTACATCTTCTTTTCTTCATACCACTTTTCATTCAACATTTAATTCAAAACTTTTATTCTCTGCTGCACTTAAAATTTTATGATCATAGGAATGGTCTTATTTAGGTTCTTAACCTGGTAAACCATCTTTCAGCTTTCTACTACATGTCATCCTTTCCAGAAAAATTTTCCCCGATTCATTACGAGTTTGGTCACTCCCTGTATGTTTCCAAAGAACGTTTTTGGCCCATCAGAGCACTCACCACGCTGAACTGAAATTGCCTGCTTCTCTGTCTCCCTTTCTTCACTGGGAATTAATACCCAATCTCCAGCATCTAGTACAGTTCTTAGGAAGGTGCTTGGTAAAAGAGTAACTTCAGGAAGAACTCACTCTTCTTGAAGAGATCCTCCTAACCCTCAAGATTCCTCAATGAAAACACTTCTTGCAAAGCTCTCTCATCTTCATTCCAAACAGATGAAACTCTGTTGCTTAAGGGTTCTGGACATGTAACTTACCTTAGTTACTTGGTAAATTTGAAACTGATACGGAGCAAGTTTTCTTTTTTGCAATTTAATGATTACCAAATTAGGTTATCTGGTCCATATATGCTTCTCCGTCCTGAGGACGATAATACTAACTGCTCCATTAATGTATAGATACATGGTTACCTAAATTCTCTAAGCCTTTGGTTTCTTCTGTGTAAAACCTGGATAATACTGTTGAACTCAGAATTGATTTATAAAACATCTAAACAGCATTTATTATGTGCCAGGGACTGACCTAAGTGCTTTACAAATATTAGTCAAATAAATGATTAAGTGATGTAATGCACGTAAAACACATTCTTGGTATAGCAAGGATTTGATGAACTCTGGCTAAGATGACCATTACATCTAAGAAAAGCTGTGAGCAGAAAAAAAATACAGATAGAGGAATAGATGTGGGGTGCCCTGATAAAAAGGCTGCTCTAGAAGACAATTCCGAAAGGAAATGACTGGCATCATTCTTTAGAGAACAGTTCAGGATCTTATACTATAACGACAGGGTTCTGTATTTTCATTTTCTGGGCCAAAAAGATTTTAAGCCCCAAAACTGAAACTTGAAAGGTAATCTTAAACTTTACCATCAAGTCTGTAAATATTTTCAAATCTTTTATTCTCTTCAAAATATACATTCAGCCTAATCTACTGACTGATGCAAGAAAAGGGGCATTACTATATGATGACAACAGCAGCTAACATTTATCAAATGCTGCCTATGTGCCAAGCACTGTGCTAAGTAATCACTGTGTGTGCGCTAAGTTTTTTTGGGGAAGTATCTAATTTAATATTCACAATAGCTAACAGGACAGATACTCAGATCATCCTTCATCTGATCAGTGATTGAGGCTTAGAGAGGTTCAGTAACATGCTCAAAGGTTACACAGCTGAAAAACGAGAAAGCCAGGTCTGAATTCTAGAACTCTGAATTTAAGAGTTTGTGCTCTTCATCAATAGTTAATACTGCCTCCCCAATGATGAAAGAAACATTAGACTTAAATTCTAATTAATTTTGCTGCAGATCTCAGCAAAGTCTTTGATGAGTCACTATTTTTTAGCAGCAGAGGTAAACAGAAGGTTGTGAACAGGGGCAACAGAGCGTGATGCAGATCACTGTCCTCTCTTGCTTTGGAGAGATTCTATTAGGAGAAGCATGGAGATGGAGCAAGATTATTTGGGGAAATAAGCATTTTTACTTTGAGTTTTCTTAGTTTAAGACTAATGCTTTGTTTAATAAAGCAATCTTTAGTCTTTTTGGATATAGGAATATCTATTATTGATCGCATTTTCATGACAGTTCAACTCCCTGTTCCCCATAGCCTATGAGGGTTAAAAAACCAGATCTGGCCATCACTAATTTAATATACAAAAATAAATTATCCAACCAAGTGGTGGAAATGGAAAGTTGTTCTGGTATATTCATTGTGCTGCAGAGTTCCATCCTCAATTTACCAAAATCTCTCCTATATTAGGATGCATTTTGATAGAATAACATTATGACTGTCTTATTTTAAATTTTAACGTATTAGAGATCTATGGTAAGGGGATCAGTTTTATAAACCTTCCTGTCTCCTCTTTTTCTCTGTGCCTATCTTCCTCTGTGTTCAATGCTTTTTCAAGCTCTTTTTCCTTGACCCGCTTCTGTCCAGTTTTGTCTGTTACAACCTTTGTGGCTGAACCTCTCAGTGTATATGAAACATACAAGGAAATAATGTGCTTAACAGTATTATCTTGCTTCAACGGATTATTTACCACTTTATTTTTCTTGATACTATCAGGCACACTATTTGCCTCATAGTATAAAGGCACACTTACCTTCTACTCGTTTTTTGTGAAGTGGAGGTCGTCCTTTCTTATTCCTTACTGAGGAGGTTTTGCTGCTGCTACTTCCACTGTTCACGGACATTCTATCATCTTCACCTCCAGTGACTAATGAATTTCTATAGGAGATGAGTGGAAGCCATACATCCTCCCTCCTTTCCATCATCTGTTCCGTTAGGAATTTTTCTAGGTATGAGTGACTAGAAACACAAAAGCAGCAGTCATTTTTATGGAAGCAGTTCATGCATCACTTATTTAATTTTTTTTTCATAACCTGAGGCTCGCTCTCTCTCTGAAGGTTCTGAAGAATCCTTAAGGACACACATTAAACTATTAACAGTGGTTACCTTTAGAAAGAGAGGGATTGAGAATTTAAGGTTTTGCTTCACAAATTCCTGGAATACTTTTTTTTTTTTTTTTTTTTTTGTGGTACACGGGCCGCTTACTGTTGTGGCCTCTCCCGCTGCGGAGCACAGGCTCCAGACGCGCAGGCTCAGTGGCCATGGCTCACGGGCCCAGCCGCTCCGCGGCATGTGGGATCCTCCCGGACCGGGGCACGAACCCGTGTCCTCTGCATCGGCAGGCGAACTCCCAACCACTGCGCCACCAGGGAAGCCCCTCAGGAATACTTTTAAACAAGCAAATGTATTACTAAGGGTGTATGTGTATTTCTTCCTTTACTCCTTTCTTTGTTTTTAAATACCAATGTTTAAAAAAAAAATCAGAAGTCTGGCTCAAAAAGGTTATTGACTTTTCTTTTAAAGTGTTCAAACCAGGGCAGGATTTCTAGAATGGTGGCGTGAGGAGCTTGGCATACCCTCTCCCCAGCAAAACAACCTGTTTGGTGTTGGTTGTTGATAGTGGGGGAGGCTATGCACATGTAGAGGCAGGGGGTCTATGGGATGGCAACTCTCTGTACCTTCTCCTCATGTTTGCTATGAACCTAAAACTGCTCTAAAAAATTAAAGTTAAAATAAATAACATAAATAAATTAAATCACATGTTTTCCTGTTAGTCTGGAAGACTGTACATGGCCCAAGACTGCCCTTCTCAGGAGCAATCAGTGAGGGACCTTCTAAGCTGCCGGTCCCCTGGCTGACCATGGGGCAAAGTAAACACCCTGAACTGTGATAGCAGCTTTCAAAAGCCACACCCACATCCAACAGTAAAAATCTAACTTGCTAAGGAGGTTTAAGCACAACCTTTGATTAATAAGGGGCTGACACAGGCTAAATAATAAAAAAACAAGGGAAAAAAAGATCTGAGTAGGGACAGCAGAGGCTGCATACTGCAAGAGAACAGACCTCACAGAGTTTGTTACTCCAAATAAATGACCAAGCAATCAACAACATCTATCTCTAGGAGGATAAAGAATGAATATCAAGAGTAGCTAAATTATTATTTTACAATGTATCACATATGCAATATATTATCTAAAATGGTCAGTTTGCAACAAAAAATTATGAGACAAAGAAACAGGGAAATGTAATCCATATGTAGGAAAAAAACCCCAAGCAATAGAAACTTGGCCCACAACTGCAAAGCAATTATTATACATATGTTCAAAGAACTAAAGAAAACCATGTCTAAAGAATTAAAAGTATAATAACACTATCTCTCATTAAATAGAGAACATGAATATGAAGATAGAAATATAAAAAAAAGAATCAAATGGAAATTCTGCAGTACAACAATGGAAATTAAAAAGTCACTAAAGGTGCTCAACAGATCTGAGCGGGCAGAAGAGAAATCAGTAATCTTGAACACATATCAATAGAGATTATGTAATCTGAAGAGCAGAGAGAAAAAAAAAATGAAGAAAAATGAACAGTGCCTGAGAGAAATGTGGGATTCATTAAGTACACTGACATGTATAATGGGAGTACCAGGAGAAGAAAGGTGTAGAAATAAATTTGAAGAAATATGGCTAATCACTTCCAAATTTGATGAAAAACATGAATCTACACATTTTCAAAGCTCAACAAAGTCCAAGCAGGATAGCTGCAAAGAGATCCACAACCAGATGTATCGCAGTGAAAATGATGAATGCCAAAGATTAAAAAATCTTGAAAAGTATCAATAGTAAGAGAAAAGTAACTCATTACACACAAGGGAACTCCCAGTAAGTTTAAAAGCTGACTTCTCATCAGACACAGTAAAGGCCAGAAGGAAGCAGGATAACATAGTCAATGTGCTGAAAGTAAAACGCTATCAACCCAAAATCTTCTATCTAGAAAACTGTATTTCAAAGCTAAAGATGAAATAAAAACACTCTCAGGTGAACAAAAGCTTAGAGAATTTGTTGCTGGCTTACTTGCTTTACAAGAAATACTAAAGGAAGTTCTTCAGGCTAAAAACAAATCAGAGAGTAATCTGAATTTACAGGAAAAAACAGAGTGCTGAAGGTAATTACCAGGTAGTCATAAAGGACAATATAATTGCATATATACTTATCTTTTGTCCTTTTCACTGATTTTAAAAAGCAATTGTATAAAACTATGCATTGCTCTGTCACTGGAACAATAACATAGAAATGTGTATTTGACAATGTACACAAAAAAAGTGTGTGACAGCAAAGATGTATTAGAGTAAGGAAATGATAGCAGATGGTATTTCATACCCACAACTATGAAAATAACTAAAAAATATAATTAAAGATCTCTGAAGGAATTAAAATGTTACACTAGAAAATAGCCATTTAATATAAAAGAAGGCAATAAAAGAGGGAAAAACAAAGGCACAGACATATAAAAAATAGAAATTATTATGGCAGAGATTGTTTCAAAAGAAAAAACATGATCTAACTACAGGCATGCCTCACTTTATTGTGCTTTGCTTTACTGTGCTTTGCAGATACTACATTTTATACAAATTGAAGGTTTGCAGTAACTCTGCATTGTCAAGATGATGGTTAGCATTTTTAAGCAATAAAGTATTTTTTAATTAAGGTATGGACACTGTTTCTAAGACATCATGCCATTGCACACTTAACAGACTACAGTGGAGTGTAAATATAACTTTTCTATGCACTGAGACACCAAAAAATTCGGTGACTTGCTTTACCTATTACAATATTTACTTTCTTGTGGTGGTCTGGAAGTGAACCTGCAATATCTCTGAGGTATGCCTGTATATGCTGTCTACAAGAAACACACTTTAGATTCAAAGGCAAAAAGACAGAAAGTGAAAGGATGGAAAGAAAGCTATACCATGCAAATAGTAACTAAAATAGAGCTGGAGTGGTTACACTAGTATCAGACAAAATAGACTTTAAGAGAAAAATTACTAGGGACAGAGGAGAACATTTTATAGTGATAAGTAAGAGTCAATCCACCAGGAAGACATAACAATTATAAACATATATACAACTAACAACAGAGCCCCAAAATACACATGAAGCGAAAACTGAGAACTGAAAGGAGAAATAACAATTCAGTAAAAATAGTTAGAGACTTTAATACCCCACTTACAGTAATGGATAGAACAAATGAACAAAAGAAAATAGAAGACTTGAACAGCATCCTAAAGAAAACTATAAGCGAAATGGACCTTCAATCTTCTTGAAACCAGTCAAAAACAAAATAAAACTAAAATATAATTAATATAAAAGGAAAGAAGAAAGTGTTCCACAATAGTTAAGCCAGTGTTCATAGATCTTTGAATTAGAGAATAAGAAATCATTTCCACTTGCAAATTCTAGGGTACTGAAAGGTAAACAATCAAAGAAAAACTATACAAAAGTTTGAAAGAAAATTATAGTCCCCTAAAATAGGGGTCCCCAACCCCCAGAGTCTGTTAGGAACCAGGCCGCACAGCAGGAGGTGCGCGGCGGGTGAGCAAGCAAAGCTTCATCTGCCGCTCCCCATAGCTCACATCACCACCTGAACCATTCCCCACCCCCACCCCCCATCCATAGAAAAACTGTCTTCCACGAAACTGGTCCCTGGTGCCAAAAAGGTTGGGGACCGCTGCCCTAAAACAACCTATCAGAGCCTAAGTTACCAAGAGTAATTATATCTAGATGATTTTTCTCAAAAATTAAACATTTAAAATTATAATGGTGTCATGATAAAAGCCACTTGTCCTGCAACATGCAACTTACACAGTCTTTTTGTCTTGTCGAAGAAGTTTAGATGAAAATTCACTTAGTACTTCTAGGAAAGCCAGATTAGGAGGCGGATATTCTTGTCCTTTCTGATTTTGGTATTTAAAGGCAAATTCTATGCCATCCCTGAAATAAAAGAAAATATTGTCTTATTCTTCCAAATAGCTAGTATAGTTCTTCAATGGGCTAGAATTTCAAAAATAGTTGGGAAGGCAGCAAAATCATCACTGAAGGTAGTAAAATCTGACAAATTCAAATGGTAAAATAATGTTAATTTGTATGACACAGTTGCATAATAATATTTAATCTTATTATTTACAGTGGAAAACAACTTATATTGTGAACATGTATTTCACAACTTATATTGGGAAAAATAATAAGAAATAGCTAAACACCCACAAAGCTAAATTCCTGTGTAGCATTTAGAGATAACAGAATACCCTGGAAAGATACTGAGATTGTTAGAAAATTTGGTTCTTAGAGCTGGTCATGGTACCAAGCAGGTGTCTGAGTTTTTGTAAGATACTTAAAATTTTTTGTCATTCAGTTTTCCATTATGAAATGAGGTTTCCATTATGAAATGAAGTTGCACAGTGCTTTTAAACAGATGTCTCCCACAACACTTTCTCACCAATAGACCAGATAAGAACATCCTGTTAAACTTTCCTTTCTATACTTTATAAGATGAAAAAATGTGTGAAGTAAGTAACTATTTTTCAAATTAAAAATACCCTCCTGGTTGAGAATCACTAGATTAGACAACCTCTAAAGTTCTCATAACTTGAAAATTCTAAAATTTGTCACTTTAAAAATTGGTCATATAATAGTTGTTTCTGGTAAATACCAGTAAACCAGACTGTATATAACAGAGTGTTTATTTAGCTCACTCACTTGTGAAGCGTGGCAACTGCTTCTCGTGTCTTGATCTGGTCCAATCCGAATGTAAGGGCAAAGCGACGTGCCAATTCTTTAATGCCACTTACATGGGCAGATGTCCTATCTAGGTTGGGACCTTGCTCTTGAACAAGTTCATTAAACAACTGGTAGAAAGAAAAAAAAAAAGAGGAAAAAACCTATAGTTAAGAAATATTTATTTATTGTTAGAATAAGTAATATAATTTAAAAATATTTAAAAGCCATATGGTAAAACACATATTTCCCTCCTTGTACTAACAGTAGCCACACTGTTCCTGTTCTCCAAGTCATCTACTATTTCTTGAGCTCATTTTCATGCTAGTTGTGTGATTAAATGCAAACCGAATTTCTTTTTTACCAAAAAGGAACACATTTTGGGTTGGGAAAAGGAAATATGTTTACAAAAATATACTACATATTCATAAACATCTATGTATTCTTTTTGTTGTTTTCACAGGAATGGTAATATATGAAATACAGGATTCAGAACTTTGTTTTTTGAAAAGAACATTATGTAAAAGAAGACCATTAAGATATAGGGGGTGATTTTTCCCACCCAATAAAACAAAATATACAAAAAAGTTCTTAAACTGAGTGAAGAGGTTTTATAATTACATAGACATTACATATATTGTATCAAAATAACAGAAACAAAACTCTGGAGTACTAAAGAATATAAAAGCAATCATCATTCTGTCATCAAAGTCAGACACTTAGATTATCTGCCTTCCCTTCTATTATGAAAGACGGATAACCCAAGCTTTCATCTAAAGCCACTCCCTGCTTATGTACTGAATCTCCCTGTCCTTTACCTACTTAGTGGTTTGGTTCTGAGCTACTGCTTTCTCCTGAATCCATTAACTACTCCCTCTCTGTTAGATGCATGCACCTTAAAAATCAAGCAAACAACCTTACCTTCTTAATTCCATCTCCTCTGCCAGTTACCAACACGTTTTTCTCATTCTCTTTACACAAAGATCCTGAGTATTGTTTACATTTGTTTTCTTCCTCATCTCCCAATCTCTCAATACACTTTAATCACACCATTTCACTGAAATAGCTCTTATCTTCTATTAATTATGTTGTCTACCATTTTAGGTTTCTTTAGCAATAGACCAGCTTAAACTACTTACTCTGCCATGACTAGAAACAGCAGTTCTTCCAGAGATTTTCAAATTTATACATAGATAATTGTTAATAAATTCTTAAACTTTAAAATGTTTTCACAGATAATTGTACACAATAGCCTTAAACTTTAAAATTTACATTTAAAATAAATTACAAAGAATATATTTCACTGTACGAATATCAAAGTAAAAGTTCTCTTTTCTCTTTCCCATTATATATCATTCTTCTCTCCAAAGATAATCAAGGTTAAAGTCTGAAATGTGACTAATTTAGACACATTAATATATAAAGTGACTAATTTAGACACATTAATATATTACATATATAAAGTTAACTTTTACATAAATGGTACTGTACGATATATTTTATCCTGAAACTTGCTATTTGTCACTTAATATTTTGTCTTAAAAATCGTTTAGCTACTTCAGAGTATCAGTTTATTTAACCATTCCTCTGTTGATGGACATTTAGACTATTTCCAATTTTGCAATATTACACAGATTGTTGCAGTACAACATTTTTCACATATACGTTTTTGTGCACACCTGCATGTATCTATGTAGATACCTAAGTAGCAAAAGTACTGGTTTAAAAGGAATGTATACCTTAAATTTTGAAATATACTGCAAAATTATATTCCAAGAAGGTAAGAGCAATTGCTTTCACAAGGGACCTTTTCTTGCCACATCTTTAGCGATCACTGGTATTATCTATCATTTTAATTCATGCCAGTCTATTTGGCAGTGATAACTGTCTCCTTGTTTCAATCTGTATTATATTAATTATTAATTAAGTTATGCCTCTTTTCATGTGTTTACTGCTTTTTAAATTTTCCTCTTCTGAAAAATGGCTTTTCATTTGCTCACTTTTCTACGGGATTTATTTACCTTTGTTACTGATTTGTAGGATTTGCTATGTATCACTAAAAATATTTTCCCACAATCTGTCACTGTTTTTTAAATTTTGTTCAGAGTGCTGGCTGATGTATAAATCTGTGTAAGTATATATATATAATCAATTTTTTACATTGTGGCTTCTTTCCTTGAGGACTTCCCTACTCCAGGACATAAAAATATCCTTTTATTTTCTTATAAACTTTTAATTTTTAACATTTATATGTAATCCACCTAGTAGTTATTTTGGGTGCATGTTATGTAGGGCTATCACCTATTGAATAGGCCCGATCCTTTCCCCACTGACCTTTATCATAGGCTAAATATATACATACATACCTGCAGCCATCCCCAACTCTCCCATCTCTATGTTAATACTAGGCATTTACTAGAAATCTTATTTAGGCAATACATGTGACGTATTTTCTTCTTTGGATACTATTGTTGCCCCTTCCCTTATTAAATACTTTAAAAATGTATTTTTAAATTTTTTCTTTAAAAATGATTACTTTTAAAATATCCAATTTGGCATTTCATCTGGTCTAAGAATAGATCACCTTAGGATTTCATCTATTTGAAATGTGAACTATAGGACTGTCTTCCTAAAGAAAATACACATAACACATCTTTGTACCAGAAAGTATCCATAGTAATGTATTAATGCAATGACCTAATTTAAATGAGGTAAGATACCTAGCACATAATAATAAGCACATGGAAGTGCTCAATAATATTAATTTTACTCTTCATCTCTTTCCCTTCAAATTTCTTACCTGCTGTAAACTGAGAATGAGGGTCTTGGCACACTGAATCTTATCAATCTGCCTGGTTTTACTCAGTGTTTCCTTAATAATATCACCATAGTCATTGTAATACTGTGAGAAAAAGAAAAAAATATAGTTTTAAAACTGTTGCTATTTAATGAGATAAATAGGCTGATGAAAGAAATGGAAAGGTGAGTACAGAGGTGTTTAATTTTTCATCTTAAAAACCTAATGAGAGTTAAAATATATTGTCTAAAGTTAAAGGAATACACATTTGATATTTAAAATTATGAAATAACTAATAATAATTAAACTAAAAAATTGGTAATTCCAAGAGGAGAAGAAGTGATATAGGTGAGCAAAACTCCTCATTCTTTACAACATGGATTCAATAGATTTAAAAGGTGACAAATCAAGAAACAGAACTCTGACAGAAACATCTTAAAGAGCTAAAATCAAAACAGTTAAAATTGCTTGCTTACTTCTGGGGAGTAGGCCTAAATAAGGGGAAGGGCAGATTACAGTAACAGATTTAAGTTTTCACTGAATACTTCTGTGCACTCATTATCCCCCATAACATGTCTATATTTTACCATTATAAAAAATAAAAACACTGATTTCTTCAACAGTGATTAAGAAAAATTCAACTAATTTCTTTATAATTCAACTTTTGGATACAGGATTTAAAGAGTTTTCCTTGTGAGTAAATAATTAGGAAAAACTTTGAGACCATTAAATCTGGATGTTACTTCCAAGCTAGAGCATAAAACCTATAACCTATGTAAAGAAGTGAGTATATTAGCTTGACAACTGGATTTTTATAATCTTTAAGAAGATGGGTATACTTCCATTATGTGAAGTGCAAAAAAAAAGGGTAAATGTCTCGGAAGAATCATCCTTTCAGTGCAATTAAAAATTATCTCAATGCAGATAAAAAGAGAAAGATATATGAGAACACTAAAGTGGTTCGACAGGTAGATCAACAATAAATTCAGATTTTTAATGATCACATAGAGAAATGAGGCAAAAAGCCAAATAGACAAGGATGTATAATAAAGAATAGCAAACAACTATTAAAATATTCACAAAAAGATTAAAGCCTAGAAAGAACAGAGGAGTGTAAAAATTGCTAAGGATGATAAAGCTTATTTCTTGAAACCAAGACAGTATTGCTAAGGGATGACAAGGAAAACCATATTAAGCTCATATTCATCTAACCAAACCCCGTTTCGACATTACTTTTGGAAGCCTTGTCTGGTTGCTCACTTAAGTCTCTATTTGTGCTTGCTTTGTAATTTATACATCTATCTCTACAGTAATCATGATGAGGCTTTATGGTTTAGTGGAAAGAGCTAAGCTTTGAAGCTAGGCAAACCTAAAATCGAGTGCCAGTTTTTGCTACTTTAATAGTTGTGTGGGGACTTCCCTGGTGGTCCAGTGGTTAAAATTGGTCTTGCAATGCAAGGGACACCAGTTCGATCCCTGGTCAGGGAACTAAGATCCCACATGCCGCAGGACAACTAAGCCCGCGCACTGCAACTACTGAGCCCACGCGCCACAACTAGAGAGCCTGTGTGCCGCAACTGCAGAGCCCATGCACTCTGGAGCCCTTGCACCGCAACCACTGAGCCAGTGCACTCTGGAGCCCGCGTGGCACAACTAGAGAGAAGCCTGCACACTGCAATGAAGAACCCGCACACTGCAATGAAGAACCCTCGCGCTGCAACGAAAGATGCTGCATGCTGCAACTAAGACCCGATGCAGTCTGTAAGCAAGTAAGTAAGTAAATAAATAATAAAAAAAGGTTGTGTGGATCTTCGAAAGTTATTTAACCTCTCTGAGCCTTAATTCCCTTATCTGTAAATGATGATATTATTTCCTAACTCACAGAGTTACTGTAATCAACAAAGATAATATAAAAGCTTTAGAACAGTGTCTCAAATATAAATGGCATAGAACACAGGCAGCTATTCATTATTAGCATGTTATATTATGTTTACATCTCAGTTTCTCTGTTAATCTGTAACCTCCTTAGTGCAGAAATCATGTCTTATTTAAATCCCTGGCTACTAACACAGTGCTCATCACACTGCAGTTGTTTAGCAAAATATGATGACTTAGTTACTATGTCATAACTAGAATTGGACATAAACATGTGAATCAATGGAATACACAATATTCTGAACATGGGCAAAATAAAATACTGTGTCTGACATAAGAACAAGGCCAAAATACATAAACTGAGAAGTGTGCCTCTTAGGCTATATCAAAGATTTTTGAGCACTGCTTTTTTTGTGGTTCAGAAACAAAATGTAGCTTCTGGAAAGGAGAGCAGCCAGGAAGGCAACTACCTATCAAAATCCTGTCATATAAAGAATGGTATAAAACCGTTCAACATCTCTTTACCTCCCTCAGGAAAAAAATCCCAAGTTCTCACACAGCATATAAGGTCTACCCTGTCAGTTTCTTTAAATCTTACCTCTGGCTCCATTCTCATAAGCAATCTATGTTACTATATCAAATTACTTGCATTTCCCCCAAACAATTCATTGCTTTGTACACGACGTCCGATCTGCCTAAAAGTCCTCCTACTACTTTTTTGCTTGACTGGCTAATTTATGCTTATCGTCTCAGACTTAGTTCAGAAGGCACTTCTAAGCAGTTTTCATTAACCCTCATATTTCTTAAGAGTGGGGTATCTGTTTTATATATTTCCAGGAACCCCTATACGTACCTCTGTTATACTGTATAAATGCAATTGTCTAATTACTTGACTATTTCCAGCTTTAGACCACTCTGGAGCAGGAATTTAAAAATCTTTGTAACTTGAGTGCCTGGCAACACAGTAGTAGGCATACTTATAAATATATCTGAAGAGATTTCATAGGGAAGAGAGTTAGCTTTCTTCCGTAAGAGTCCATGGCCTCATGCAAATAAAAAGGCATTCTTTCATATAAATGTAAGCAACTCCTACTTTATGGAACTGATATAATAGTACAGAGTGATAAAAAGCTCATATATAAAAGAGAGGAATTTTAAATATGTCAGAAAATCATCAATAATATTTAGGTAGGAGCTGTCAATTTTAGCTTATTCATCATTCTTTCATTTTTAATTGCAAACTTCTCTGCTACTAAAGTGGAAGGAGAAAAATAAGAATATGAAACTACTATCTTAATAAATAAATATCCCATTTAAAAAAAGATTGTAAAACTATACCTTCATGTAGTGTTTAAAGATGTCTGCAGCTGCATGCATGTCAACAATATCGTAGATGATAAGTTTGCTGAAGGCAGCAAGTAGATTCCTTCTCTTATGTAAGGCCTCAATTTTATTAGCTTCGTCTTCTTCATCACCCTCTAACCACAGAAAATAAATTACTTATGAACTTTGGCCCTTTATCCAAGGTAAAACAATGTAGACAATCTGCATAATAAAAAACCAGCTTATAACTTTACAAATAGGTACAATTCAGTTTTAGATGGGCTAAAAACTGTTAGTTATACTGATTATTTTAGGGTGCTATATTTAGTTAAACATTTATTAAACACTTAGTAGGCACTAAGGTTTCTGTCTTCTAGGAGACTGTCATAGCAAAGATTGAGTAAGGTAAACAAACCATATAGATTTTTTTTCTGATACTTTTGTCATAATAATACTGTTGTTCTGTTTACCTTTAAAATGCTGTCTTCTCTTATCTGAATATTCCTTATGTGCTAATGTATTTCTACAGAGAAGAAATTTCTAGAAATTTTTAAGACACAGGGAAAAAGTTTTCTTTTAGAAAAATATATGGGGAGTAATGGAAATTATATGGAGGAGTTAGTTTTTAGTTCTTGTCCTAAACATGGTTACACTGTAAGCTGAGAAAGTACATTTTGCAAACTATGTTAATGTACATATGCATTTTTTTAAACAAAACCTTACCAAATGCTTTCAAACAAATAGTCTTTATTCCTCAAGTTTTAGATTCTCAGGCCCTATTGGCTTATCTATTTCTAATCCCAAGAAAAATTTCTCCACAAGGCCATAGACAATAAAAGTTAACACATTTGTTTCAGGCTCTGTACTGACTCTCTCACGTTTTGGCGTGCCCTTATTTAGGGACAGTGTTCTTCCTTCCCTTCTTTGCGTGTATATATTCATAAAAAAACTTACTCTCAACTTCTCTCTTCCCTTTCTATTAACTGGTCCTGCTGTGAAGCATCAATGCTTTGAGAAGTTGGAAATCTTTTTGCTTAAGATAAGTAGAAGGTAAATTTTATCTCCTGAGATTAATATGAGCTCAAAATAAAGATCCTTTGTTCACAGCCCAGTATTTTCTAAAATGTTCTATTAAATAAAGAATATTCAAATAGCACCAAGTAGATCTGTGGATCTGATATGCCACAGATCTTAGAGATTATCTATTTCACAAATAACCTATATAATATTTATTTATAATTATTTATATTCAGTCTAATTTTACTAAGTTTTCATTCTGCAGGCTCAGCACAATTTTGACTGGTGAGGTTTGATAACATTCTTTTAGCACTTAGTATCTTAGAGTCACATTTTGTTAATTTAAGTAATATATGATCACTACTCAGAAGGAGAAAGGAACTCAGATGCTTTCCTTTAGAAAAATTGTGAACCTGGAAGCAGTTCAATTAGAAAAAAACCATCTATCCTAAATATACATTTTACATATGTGGGAAATGACAAATGTACACAATTATTTATTATAGCATAGATTATAATAGCAGAAGATTGGAAACTAGCCAAATATCAATATGAGATGAATAATATAAATTATGCTCTATTTAAATAATAAAATACTATGTAGCTATTAGAATAAGGAAGCTCTGTATGTAGTGATGGGGAAAGATCTTTAAGGTACTATGTTAAAGTTAAAGCAGGGACACCTCACTGTGTATATTTTTATTCTTGTTGGTTTCTTAACTACATGAATGTATTAACTTTTTTTTTTTAAGAGAAAAACTGCAGTATTTTTTAGGATTGAATTTGAAATTTTTTCTCATATCTTTTGGGGTTGGTAAAACAAGATCAATATTGACAAAATGATAGCTACAAATACCCATGCTCTGGTTCTCCTCATCTTGGTCAATGAAAACATGATCCATCACAAAACTGAGGAGTTCAGACTGAAGTCCAGTATCTGGATTAAACACCAAAGGCTGAAGGCCCTCCCTGCCACCTGTCATTAATTGGTGGCTGAAAATCATCAATAGATCACAGAGTAACATGAAAGCCTGGAATGCAAAGGAAATTCATCAGTAAAATATTGTACAAATGTAGCTATAACTACAAATCAATGTTAATGAAACTATACTAAATTAAATACAGCTCAATAACAGTACCATAATAGAAATTCTGAGTATTCAAATTGCAGCTACTTAATTTTAATTTCCAAACTGAATAAAATTATTTTGTCTCATTACAAACTAGTCATACTTAAGACTCTCCACCCCCCTAAATATAACCTGCTTCTTTTACTTGGCTGTATTAACTCAAAACAGTTGATTAGGAGATTTTTGACTTGAAATTATAAAAAATGAGTTAAACTCAACTCTGGAAATACAAAATTGATATAATAAATTAATGACAGATGTTACAAACCAATCTTATACTGCATAATCAAATAATAAGCATAAATCTTAAGACAAACTGTATAATTCAACAAATTACGATGTAGTACTTTAAGTCTGTAAGCTCCTATTTTGGATTCTTCTTTAAAAAATCTATTGTAAAATGAAATTTTTAACAGTAGGTTAAATTGAATTCAAGGTCATTCACATAAAAAACAGTGTCTGAAAGCTTCCCAACAAATGTAATCACATAAAGAAACTTTCAGTATATTTCCCCATAGAGAAAGTATTATAGTTATGTTGCCAAATTTATCCTATTTAATGGATAGTACAAAATAAACTTGTATCACCCGTTTATTGAAACTGAAAGATTTTGTTATGGAATAACTGAGGGCTCTGATACCTCAAAACAATCCACTCACCCCCTTCTAAAAATTGACTTCTATGGGAAAACATAATTTTGGAATGTATCTGGAGATGGCTGTATACTTGGTTGTTTACCTCCAGCAAGACTCATGGCAGTTCATGCTCTAAGTACACAACCATGAAATACATTATTTGAGTCACTTGAAAACAGGAGAACATGAAAGAAATCCAGGAAAATATATATTTTTAACTGAGGCCACACTTTTGCATGTCACCAAACAGTGAGGATGCAGAAATACTGAATTTTTGGCTTAAATGTCCTGAGCTAGGTACTTTTTAGACAGCACTGGTTGAGTTCAGAAGGTTTAAAGAATAAGGTTTAGGAAAGACCATTTCTGTTCCCATTTACGTTAGATGCTGATAACTCAATAAAGAAGAGACCTGGATAACCTATTTGTAGGAAGAGATAGCAAAGGGTAAGTACTGCTGTACTCTTTTTAGATATACACTCGTTTTCTAGCCCAACATCATAAAAAAAAACGACATGGAAAAGGTATATCTGTTTTATATAAAAGTATTTCCTAATAGAACAGTATAATTAAATAGATTACAAAATCACTTTGTGAAAATGGTATTGCCTTGGGCTCCACTTTGACCCTCTTTGGTCTACGACCTTTCCCAAGGGGTGAGGAGTCTGTTGGACCAATGGTATATGCCCACTTGCACCTCTACTTTACATCACTGCCCAGGTACAGGGATTCAGGAATTCCTTGCCCTCACAGACCTGATTCTGCTACCAGGGGGTGCACAGGCATCTTTCCTAGACACACTGCATCCCCAGTGTGTACTCCTAGGCCCCAGGGTAATCAAGGAGCAGCTGTCTGAAGAAGTGATGTTGATAGTTTGGATATGTGGGCTGAATTGTTCATATGCATGTGTGAGGAGTTCTACCTAGTGTGGGAAAGAGCTGAAGGTGAGAAGAGAAGGTGGACCCTATGCCAGCTCCCCAACCCTCCAAGTTCTGGTAAGGAATCAAAAATTCCAAATCTGAACCTGCCTTCCAGGCCATTATGACAGTATACTTGTTAAGGTACAAAGATGTGTAACAGGTTAGCTTACTTTATAACTTAAATATTCAGACATCTATATTCTTGTCCCAGGTGCCACAAATGTTAGGGATAAACCTGCATGCTAAGAACTGTCATAAAAAATTACATCTTCTTAAAAAAATTTACATCTTACTGTTCTTCAGTAACTCATTTGAGTTATTTTTATTGAGAGCTCTTAACTGACAATTTCTTACCTGTTCCTTCACTGGAGTATTAACATTAGATAGGCACTGTTGGCAAACAGCCAAAAAGGATTTCACTGTTTTCCTCAATACCAACAAATCCTCCTGTAAGACATATTCAAATTTACAAGCATGAATTACAATATCCTAGAAAACTGATCCAGAAGAAATAATAGATGGAAAATAGCCAAACTAGTTTATTGTTAAGGAAATTCATAAAACCAAATATATTGTTGGGAACCAAATCATATAGTTATTTCCTAGTTATCTTAATGGAAGGGTCAGAGAAACTGATAATCCTGAATACTCAGTTCTATTTAGCTTTGGAATGCTCAGTATGATTTCCTCCAACATATTTGCCTTTATCAATATGGTTTACTCAGGCTGATATTAAAATTTTTAGTCATTCCTATAGCAAATACTAGCTGGTAGTAAAGTGAGAGAGTGCAGCAGCATACTGAAAAAAATCAATTAAGCAATAAACATGTACTCCCATATTCTCAGGACTCTGCAAAATGTCAAGGGGAAAAGATAACTTTAAGATAGTGTCCATGTTCTCAAAGAGTTAACATCTTAGCAGGGAGTTAGACCAATTAGAGAGTAATTAAGTGTTTAATTTTTTGGTGTTAACTCTAACTGTAGCAGAAAGAGCTGAGTTGGAGGCAGCTTCATAGAAAGATGGCCTTTAATCTAAGATTGGATGGGTCAATAGGATTTAATCAGATGGCCATATAATATTCAAAATGAAACATCTGAAAAGTATAAAAGGAAATTTAAATTTATCAAGTACCTATAATGTGCCAGGCACTGGTATGAGGGCTGTTACATAATTTCATATTTATATTGATTAGAAGAAGTAGTTATTACTAGCAAGTGTTTGAAACCAGGACTGTCTGATATCAGAGTTCACGTTCTTTTCACTGACTAATGAGCAAGACGCATGCAGATGACTCAGTATGATATCAATATTTAAAATAGTAATGAAGAGTAATTAAATGAGCATAGGCTGATGTAGGAATCACTTTTAAAAAGTACTCTGTGAAACTAAAATTCTTTAAACTACTCTATTTTGTACAGATGAGCGTGCTTATTCCTTCTGGGGATCTTCACATCCCAAATAATGATACTTTAAAAATTATACATATTTCCTTTTGCTAAAATGAGTGCAATATTCAGAAGAAGGAAATAAGATCATCTTGTGCAGAGTAATAGAAAGGACACTGCCTCCAGGACCTTTAATGTTCCTGCAGATGAACATCCAACAACCAAACCTCAACATTCCTTGACCTTTAATTTCAAAGACTCACAAAGCAGTAGGGGAAATAGACAAGAGAACACGCAACTGCAACAGAATGTAAGGAGTGCTATGTTGGAAAGCCTAACCCAGAGTCAAAAGTAGTCACAGAAGGGTTCCCAAACAAGACTACATGTAAGCTGAGTTCTGAACAACTAAAAATTATCTACCTATATGGAAAGGTGTTCCAGAGGGCACAGAATGTTCAAAAGCCCAGAGGTGCTTTTGAGAGACCGCTAATTTATTGCAGTTGAGGCACAAACAGGCAGGAGAATGGTGAGAGAAAACTGAAGAGAAAAAGAGGACCCATTTTCCATTTAAATGGAAAGTACTTAAAATGCCATGCTAAATTATTTGGCTATTATCCCGTCGGCAATAAAGGAACTAATGAATAGGATTTTTATCATGAAGTTGCTAATAATTTATGTTAAAGAATCATATTCTCAGCAGAAGGGAGAATGATATAAAATAGGGAAGCTAGTTAACAGTAAATACAATCTTCTGTTGAGGGCTTATTATGTGCCAAATACTGTGTTCTAAGGGGAATAAATTTAAGTCTCACAATCACTCTATGAAGTAAGTGGTTAATATGCCTATTTTACAGATGAGGAAACTGAAGTTCGGAGCACATATAGATTCTAAGCGATAGAGTAAGGATCCATACCTAGGGTTATCTGACTCTAAAGCCCATGCTTCTAATCATTATTCTACAGTTCATCACATATTAACAAAGGCCATGGGAATAATCTAAAATGAGGGCCTGAAAATGAAATGTTGGCAGAAAAGATGTAAATAGATTGAAGAGAAATTAAAGCAGCAGGATTGATAGAATTTAGGAACTAATCAGAACAGGGGATGTTGATGTTACGCCTAAATTTCTAGGTAGTTGCCTATTAATGGCTTACGGTATAAGGCACCAAGATAGTTAACACAGGAACAAATGCTAAGGTAACAAGTTGGGCTTTAGAGATGATGATCTACGATCTCTGAAAGATATGCTACTAGAGATGTCTAGTAGGCAGCTGGATGAATTCAAAGTCCATGGTAAAGAATCTGAGCAAGAGTAGAGACTTGGGAGTCCTCTGTATTTAGCTGGCAGCAGAAGCAATGGAAGTAGATGAGACTGTTAAAGGAGAATATGTAAATAAAGAGGGCTGACAAAAGTATCCTGGGGAACACCGATATTTAACAGATGGATGAGAAAGAAGAGCATATGAAGAAATCTAAGAAATGGTCTGAGAAGTAAGAACAAAACCAGAACATGGCATCCCAGAGGTAAGGTAAAAATGAATGGAAGCACTTCCCTGGTGGTGCAGTGGTTAAGAATCCACCTGCCAAATCAGGGGACACGGGTTCAAGCCCTGGTCTGGGAAGATCCCACATGCCGCGGAGCAACTAAGCCTGTGAGCCACCACTACTGAAGCCTGCGTGCCTAGAGCCCATGCTCTGCAGCAAGAGAAGCCACCGCAATGAGTAGCCTGCGCACTGCAATGAAGAGTAGCCCCCACTCGCCGCAACTAGAGAAAGCCTGCGTGTAGCAATGAAGACCCAACACAGCCAAAAAGAAAAAAGAAAAAAGAATGGAATAGTTTAACGATGACAAATGTTACCAAAAGACAAGATAAGGATTAGAAAGCATTGCAAGGATAAAGCAACTCAAGGTTGTGAGTAACCTTGGGTCGAACACTCTCAAAGTAATTAAAAGGGCTAAAGTCAAACCGCAATGGATAGAAAGGAGATAAGAAAGAAGGCAACTCTTTCAAAAAAGTTTGACTGTAAAAATTGAAAACAGAACTACCATATGACCCAGCAACCCCACTACTGGGCATATACCCTGAGAAAACCATAATTCAAAAAGATACATGCACCCCAATGTTCATTGCAGCACTCTTTACAATAGCCAGGACATGGAACCAACCTGTATGTCCACTGACAGATGAATGGATAAAGAAGATGTGGCACATATATACAATGGAATATTACTTAGCCATAAAAAGAAATGAAATTGAGCTATTTGTAGTGAGGTGGATGGACCTAGAGTCTGTCATACAGAGTGAAGTAAGTCAGAAAGAGAAAAACAAATACTGTATGTGAACACATATATATGGAATCTAAAAAAAAATTTTAAAAATGGTACCGATGAACCTAGTTGCAGGGCAGGAATAAAGATGTAGACATAGAGAATGGACTTGAGGACACAGGGTGGGAGGGGGAAGCTGGGGCGAAGTGAGAGTAGCATCGACATATATACGCTACCGAATGTAAAATAATTAGCTAGTGGGAAGCAGCAGCATAGCACAGGGAGATCAGCTCGGTGCTTTGCGATGACCTAGAGGGGTGGGATAGGGAGGGTAGGAGGGAGACGCAAGAGGGAGGAGATATGGGGATATATGTATGCATATGGCTGATTCATTTTGGTGTACAACAGAAACTAACACAGTATTGTGAAGCAATTATACTCCAATAAAGATCTATTAAAACCAACAATAACAAAAACCAAAAACAATAAAGAGTGAGAAAAATAGGACAGCTGCTAGAGGTCTTTTGGCGTCCTTTTTGACCTTTTCAACATAAAAGATTTGAGAATATTTGTTGAATAAATAACTGAAAGAAAAACAAAATGCAGGCCATGCTACTAACTAGCTATGTGACCTTAGAGAAATTATCTTATATCCCAGAATTACAGATTTTAAAAATCTATAAACAAGAGGGTTGAACTATGTATTCTCTGAGGTTCTATTGCATTCTGTGATTCTGCTGAATTAATTTAGGCACTCAAACGAGAACATACAGGTGCTAACTGGTAAACCTAGTATGCAAAGGATGAATGTTCAGTTCCTGCTAGTACCTAGACTAGTGCTTGGCACATGGGCAGATGTTTAGTAAATATTTGCTGAATGAAATCCAAGTACACATAACACAGATGATACCACAATCCTAGGGAGAAATATGTAATGTGTTCATTTTATCACACAATAAATATAATTAAAAAATGATGCTAGGAGGTATTAATGCTCCTTTATTCCCTTAAATTTCATGGTTAGTGTGCAGTTTGACGCAGTCTAGGAAATCAGCTATCTTTGGAGTTGGAGGCAAAAGATTCCTTTAAAGGTCAATCATAAAGCAAATGTGTCTTATGTAAAATGATTACTTGCCAATTCATCTGAGGAGTTGTAAATTTAACATCACAACTAAGTAAGCAACCTACTGATTGTAGCATTTTAAGAAGAAAGTGGAAATGGGAAGTAACCAAGGAAATACTGAGAGAAGCTAAAGGCCTTCTTTAGCAGTAAGTTTAGCATAGATTTGGATGCAACCTAAATATTGAATGCTCAAGAAAGTTAACTTAATTGTAATCAGTTAGAATTCATTGAGAGAAATATAAGTACCAATCAATAGGTTTAGGTAAATAGGCACAGATACTGTATATTTAACAGAGTTAGCTAATCTCATATAGTAGATTCCTTTGAACAGCTGGGAACGGAATTTAGGTTTTTTGGATTTCAGAACACAATTTTCCTACAAACTTCATTATGCTGGCATCTTACACTACATAAAGTTAACGTTTACTTGGCACTTAACCGTGTACCAGGCACTAATCTAAGCTTTTGACATATTAACTCAACTAATCCTCTCAACTGTGATGGGTATTGCTATTATCATTCCCATTCTACATATGAAGAAACGGGCACAGAAATGTTAAATGCAGGCCCAAAGACACAGTTAGTAAGTGGAGTAGTAAATTAACCAGAGCAGTCTGCTTCCAGAGTCTGTGCTCTTAACCATTTTGCTATAATGACTCTTTTTATAATGCGGGAAAATTAACATATTGAAGAAACCGGCAGCATTATGGAGGTAAGAAATTTGAAACTCCAGTCAAATATATTTATATATAAACAAAAATGCCAGTCAACCCAAAAGACACTGAAAAAGAACAACCCAAGAACAAGGTGTGCTAATTATCTAGACTGCAATTTTAAGCAACTAGAATGTTGCTTAAATGTTCCTTTCAAATGTGTTTTCCTAGATGAAACCAATATTTTCTCTTATTTTCAGAAAGCAGCTCGGCGTTAAGAGCACTTTTTCCTAAAGTAGCTATGGAAAGGAATTCAAATGGGTCAGGTGAGAAGATTACACTGAAATTTAAATTATTAACATCTTGGCTATATTCTTTTGTATGCCTTTTGCAAGTTGCTTCACTAGCCTGGCTAAAATTTTTTTTGCTTCCCCATAGATCTAGTGAAACCAAGAATTAGACGACTGAAAACCAGTACGCTCTAATGTGAAAGGGCTAAAATAGTTTCAGTTTTTCAGTGATCTACTGACAAAAATAAGAGAAATATCTCTTAGTGAGTTAAGATGATGTTTTAAAAATACACCCCGACCAGAAAAATCTCAACAGTGAAGACTCCCAAATAAGGCTGGCACAATTAAGATGGTGAATTTACCATATAAGCTATATTAGAAGTTTTCTCAAAGGTACAAAGGCTCAAAATACCCTAACATCTTGGGAAGAAAAAAAAAGATCTTAAATGTAGATTGCCCCTTAAGAGCTAAGTACTCCATATGATTATAGTCAGTGAGGAAAGATAAGGATTTAATTCCAAAACACACAGAACATGCAGATTTTAAATGGGTGATTTCTTTTCATTTTGTATCACAATTTTATGTGTCTAGAGGAAGACTAAATTTAGCTGTCCTTTTATCCACAACTATGAAATACCATTAAGATAATCATAGCCAGAAACTGAAGCCATGGAAAAACCAGCAGTAAACACATAAAACTAGTTCAACATTATCTGACAAATACACATTTTTAGAATGGGCAGAAATAAAACAGGATAAAGGTGTGAAATAAGGACCTAGATCACGTCAAAGATCTTCGATTATGAAAATAAAGCCTGTTAAGAATTTAGTGATCAGTTTTTCATGATAAAAATGGGGCACAAAACTAAACTAGTTACAAACAAGACCAAGGGGTTACCTTACTAGGCCAGGGACTGGCAAACTTTTTGTATAAAGGGTCAGATAGTAAATATTTTAGGCTTTGTGGGTCATAATGTCTCTGTTCGAACTACTTAACTCTGCCACTGGAGCAAGAAAGCAGCCCTAGTCAGTACATAAATGAATGAGCATTACTGTGTTCCATTAGAACTTTATTTACAAAAACAGGTGTCTGGCCAGATTTGGCCCATGGGCTATACAGTTTGTCCAGTCTGTATTGGGCTATAAAGCTCTTTGGAGGTATAAACTGTGTTATGCTTATCTGTACTTAGCATCATTACTAACATATAACGAGGCTCATTTAATTATTTTTCAGCTCAACTAAGTCATTCTATCATAGTAAATATGATAGAAACACATGTAACTAAATTCATTCACTTGGGATGCATCGGTGTCACCATTGTGGTAGGGTAAACCCTATGGAATATCTTTGAAATTGCTTTCTTATATGAATAACTGCTACTAGCTTCTCTTTTGAGACTAAGGAGTGAGTGTGCCACTCTTGTTAATACACAGTAAAATAACTACTGGATTTTTAAACCCCAAATGTAATACCTAGTTTTCAATGTTGTTGCTGTTCTTGGCGATCTGAATCCCCACCTGCTTGACTCCTGCCATTGCCTCAAAGGCTAATCCACTTATGATCCAGGAACCCTTAAGCTGCCTACTGTAGTTCCAAAACATCTTCTGATTTCTCTTTTCTGTGGTGTACAAAGATGAAGAAGCTAAAGGAGGAGTCAGAGGAACAGGGGAAAAGTAGTGACTGTTAGGACCAAAGCGAGAGATTTGAATTCCCAGATTTTCAAAACACAGATGGAGGACAAAATCTACCATGCTATATTCCAAACCTACAGTAGATACTGAGCATGTTTACATGCTCCCGTAACCTTATATAATAGTTCATTTAGTATTAATTTTTGGTTTTGGCAGGGGAGAAGATTAGGAAAGCACAGACTAGGACTGCAATTTAATGCCATCAAAACAACAATTATTGTTGACTGAAACATTTCTTTTAATCTTCCCAACAACCCTATCCAGCAGTGAATATCACATATTAGGAAACTGAAGTTCAAATGTGAAGTAACTTGCATACCTTTGTCATAGGTGGTAAGAAATGGAGTCAAAATTCAAACTCGGATTTAACTCCAAAGACCATGCTCCAACACAAAATTGCTGGAAATATATCCTGTTTATAAACTGGGAGCTTCTTATATATATAAATTAGGTGAGCAACAATAAGTCGTTTAAACAAATACCTAGTAATTACGGAATGACCACTGGAAAAAAAAAATTTCAAAATTAAAAACCTACTGTGGAAAGGAAAAGGCATTACTTTATCAGGGAATATTAAATAGGTTAAAACACTTATTTCCTTTTACTCAAATAAAAGGCCTGACAGGAAAATAAACTTTTATCATTAATTTTGGTGGAGAAAGATCTCCAATCTCTGTACTGAAAAGTGGGAAGTGTTAATGTTTCATTTAAATATTCTTAATGTTGCTTTAGGCCTCTAATAAACTCAGTTAAAACACATTTTTACATTATAATAATTGTTATTTAGAAGAGATCGTCTCAGTCCTGGCTCATTACTTAGATTCTGAGGTATTAAATATCTTAGGAGTTAAGAATATTTATAAAGTGGTACTTTAAAGATCACTGTCCCTGTGTAAGTAAAAACAGCATCCAACTGGACAGGTTAGGGAAGCTGAGGAAGCCTTATGCTGTCCTTCAAGGGGTGGGAAGGTATTCCTTACCAGATAGAAAGCTCCAAAAGTAGAGGCCCAGGAATAGGGTTGCAAACACAGCATAGAATTCTTAATAGAATGTTGGAATCGTGACTTTTAAGTTCTCTTTTAAGTTGAATATATTTACTTCTGACTTCCACAGGTTTTTAGAATGTTAAGAGTTGGATAAAACTTTGGACAAGTTCAGAGTTCAGTATAAACAGCCATCTACTTATGTATTCCAGATTTTTAAAAAAGAACATTCTGAGAGCTGAACAAGAAATGAATAGAAAACAAGTCCTGGATCTTTCTCTCCTAACTTTCCTAGACCAGTCAATCAGGCACTTGAGATAGGATATATTAATAGAAACAAAGCTATCAAAGAATGACTCTGAAGTCATGGACCAATCAAAAAGAAATGCTTAAAATTAACTCGATAGTTAGTGAGGATAGTCTTCTCAAGAAATAAAAGGTAGGGGGAAAAGATCTAGAAAAGAATGAAGTAAAATGGTTATAAACTACTAAAAATTCATTCCTAGAGGGATAGCTATTATTTCCAACTCTTGGCCCCATTCCCTTCCCCTTCAAAGCAGTTAACTCTGCAGATGGAGAGGTACTATCTATGTTTTGTTACTATAGGAATTTGGGGGAAGGACCTGAGTGAGCTATCTCTTTTCTTATTCATTGCTATTCTAAAGGACTGGGAAGGGGAGAGGAAGAGGTCTAGAAAGCAGTCTGTAGATTTTTATACACAGCAAGGTTAAACATGTCTCTTCATGGGGCTTGGCCACCACCAGTCCCATGTTCACCCTAAACTTCTCCTTTCCCCAGTTTGTTTGGAGGTAAACAAGTTGAAATTTGCAGAGGAGAACCTTTAGTCAAGAGGGTAATGGAGGACCAAATTTCACAGTAAACATGCTATACTCCTCAATAATAATTTCACTTGTAGCTCTCTGGGGGATGTAGACTTTCTTTAATTTAAAGACTTAGGGATAAGGCCTGGGTTCAGAATGCAGGGATGTTTGCCCCAGGCCATTCCCACTGCTGTCTAGAATAGAAACATGCAGGGTAAGGTAGAGAGCACTACAAATTTAGAACTACAGAGAGTAGGACAGCTCCTCCCAGGAGGAAAAAAAATTGAGGATAAATTCTAGATCCCCAGGCCAAAAAAGGCAATAGGGGCATTAGTTTAGCCCTAACTCTTATTTACCTGGCTCTTTAAATGTCTTTGTATATGTCCAGAAGGAGCTGAAGGAAGAAGGATGTTTTCTGCTACAGAGAAGAGAAACGGAAGGCTGCTTCTACAGGACCAGCACTAGGGGGCACCGGAGCAAAGTATACTGAGCATGACCTGTGAGACTGCCAAAGAGCTTCAACTCTGGAAATTAGGGGAACAGAGGAAATACCCATTGGTGAAACCCAGTGCACTTCCATTTCAAATAAAGATCTAATCCTGTTCTTGATACAGTCATCTCATATACTCAATTTATAGAATACTGCTTACTGTTGAGTTAAATTATAATTTGAATTTAAACTTCAAATATAACTACCATTCATAATCCCCTGAATGACAGTGTTCATGACAATAGGGAAGAAAAATAAATTTTAGAAAGTACTCTCTAAAGAGCAATTTAGCAATATGTATTAAGCCTTAAAAGTATGTACAGTCTTTGATCAAGCAATCCCATTTCTAAGAATATAAGATGTAACAATGCAAAACACAGAACAAGCTTTTGCACCAGAATGTCCACCACAAAATTAATTTTATTAGTTAAAATGTTTAAACAACCTAAATATCCAAGAGAGGAGAGTGGTAAAATAAATTATGGTATAGCTACACTAGGGACTACCATGCATACATTAAAAATATTATCTATAAACATTTAATAAATGAAGAAAATGTTATGTTAATTGAAGAGGAGACAAAATTATAAATACATCATGATCTCAGTAAGACTGAAAAATATGTAAGAAAAAGTACTAAAAGAAAATACACCAAAATATTAACAGTGGTTATCCACAGGTGGTAAGATTTGGAAATTTTATTTTATGTATATAGTCTTTACAATGAACACATACTCAAGTAAGAAAGCTCAAATTTAAGAAAACCATTCTACCTTATACTTTACACCAAAAACAAATAAGCATAATTTATTAATTAAAAATGTAAGTGACCTCTTCAGAGATTTAAATGAATTTCTATAAATGTAACAATGAGTAGAGAAAAACAGAGCAGTCAGGTGGCCAGCTCCCTCACTAGATAAATGGCTCATTCTATATTAACATAATTATTCCACAACAAAAAAACAAAATTAATTCATGTGATAAGACTTTCAAGTTGTCTCTACAAAATCAATATTACAAATGTTAAATATATAGACCCCAAGGGTCTGCTGTATTACATTTAAATTTCAGGAAACAAAGGGAAAAAAAGGATAGAGAATTTCAGGTGCATCATTAGCAAAGTCTTCCATATACTTTAACTAAGCCACTGACATTACAAACTCAGCCATTTAAAATCACAGTAACTTCTCATTTAAATACCTTTAGGGATACAGAATGATGAAAGAAAACTGCCATGTGACATAATTTTTCAATACCCAACTAACTGATAACTGATATTGCTAGTTTGTGTTCAGTGAGGAGTCAACCAGTGTCCTTAGAAAATCTGTTTTTAAAAAAACACCACCAACAAAACTCTAAACGTAGTTGTATTAAAAGCTTCACAATACAAGATTTTAAAGAGTACTATCAGAAAGACACTAGGATTGAGATTCAAAAGACTTGTGCTGTAAGTCTGTGATTTTAGATGTCTCAATTTTTGTTAAGTATAAGGTTCCTTATCTGTAAAATGGGATTATAACATCCACTTTATAGGATTATTAAGCAGATTTAATTAAATTAGAGCATTTAAAGTGATTAACAAAACGTAAAATATCAACAAGGTAAAAATAACAACGTCCCCTTTTAGGCCTTACCTAAAACAAACAGGTTTCATCAAGTTATTTCCAAATTCCTTTATAGCTCTAATATTACATTTACAAACAACAGAAGAATGCTGCTACACCAAATAAGATACAGAACATACTAAGCACTTTTCTAGTATTCATTCAGGTCCAACAACTCAATGAGTTATATGTGATAAACCAAAACCTATGATTAGAAGATGGAGAATCAAGACGTTTTCGTAGTAGTAGTTTTTAAAAATTAATTTTTGTGATATTAATATTCACTTTAAATATCAACAACAAAAACAATCCCTCAAAAAGTATCAAAAGGTATAAAGGGAAAAGTAAATTTCTTTCCTTCGTATGCTTGCCCCCAAAGAATTTCTATTTCCCAGAGGTAACCACTGTTAAGATTCTTGTATATTTATCCAGACATCTTCAGTATAGCAGTTATTGTTAACCTTAGCATAGACTGCAGAATTCTAGAGCTAGAAAGAATTGGCCCAATACAACTTTAAATTTCATAAAATGTAACCTGAGACACAGATAAGTGATTTTTCACTTGTTATTAGTACCTGGAAAGCCCTTTACAACTGATAAAATGCTTTGATATAAATTATCTATTTTAAAATTATTTAAGTGACTTCCCTAAAGGTTATTTACACAAGTTAATGATGTGGCTGAGACGATACTTAGGAAGTTGATATCTTATCAAGTGGGATGTTAATAATATAGATTACATGTGTACAAAGCTGATGTATGTGGCTCTTACATTTTCAGAGATATCCTATATCATATAGGGGATTAGAAAGTTTGGCAATTCCTGATCTTGTGATTATTGTAAGTAAGAATCATTAAAATAATTATTTTAAAAGGAGGAATATTAGCAACGAAAGATTAATTTTTCAAGTTTGCATGTACCCTGAAGATTCATGTTTTTCAAGATTATCTCTTTGAGACAACCACTTTTAAACTATAGATGCAACTGATACACGATTACTAAATATACTTTGGTTTACAAAAATTATCAACAACTTCAAAGTGAGAAGAAACAACTTGAGAGACACCTAAGTAAGGAGAAGTTCACATGTGATATAAATGCACACAAAACTACAAATGGAAATCAACTGAACAATAAAGCACCTAAAAGATGCTATGGCATTCTTTCTGGAATGAAGAAAATCAGTGTTGCCTGCAAAATCTGCATTGCCACTGTGGCAATGACAACAACAAAATCTGTAGAATGATTAATGACAAAAAGCAAGTTATTTTTATTAGGAGAATGTATCAGATGAAAATTAAACAGAAAGGCAAGGAATCTCAAAATAATTCTGCTGTAACAGGATTAAAAAAATAGAAAATTTTCAAAGAAGTAGGTCCAAGAATAGAGATTCTCACTCTAATTATGGAACATAGTTGTAAACGGACAAAATTTAAATTAAATGGAGGAAATAACCACTAATTATGTTAAAGTTTTAGGCTAGTGTATATTCCAAATTTACTAAAATGTAGTCATCAACATTCAGTTAAAATACAAATAACTCATAACCAAAATGATATCAGTGGAGAAAACCAATATAAAAGTCAACCAGGTGAAAAAATCAGAATAAAAGTAATTGTGTATAATATATAAACTCTTGCTTTCAAATTTGAACTTACATATATTCAATCTCCTTTAATCTTACCATATAAAATAACATTTAAAAAAATATGAAACTGTAATATAGTTTTAAAGTGGTTTTGTTTTTCAAGACTGAAACTGTTAATAAAATAGGAAAAAAACCCCAATTACTTCCAAAGGCAAAGAAATCCTCAAATTATTCATAGGAAAGGACAAAAAGAAATTCTTTCTCCGAGAAAAGAACGCTCCATATCAAGCAGTTGTTTATATATGAAAATGTATTATTTACATTCTTTACTGGTTGAATAGCTTGTGTTTTGTTAAGCTGAGGATATGTAAACATCATAGTATTTTTATTTGGTTCTTTATCAAGTGTTTGCTCTTTACTCATATATTCAAGACTCTTTGATTTCATAAAACAATTGAAACATATCTGTTTTATATTTAAGTCAGATAATTCCAATGTATAAAATACTTTTTTAGTCTGATTCTCTTCATGGTTTCTAATTTTCTTTTTAGTAGTGTTTTTTTTTTTTTTTTTTTTTTGCCGTGAGCTCATTTTTCTTAAAACTTTGTAGAAAACTCTTTGAGGCAAGTTCCTTCAGAAAGGATTTATATTTGATTGTCTTAGGTTGCTTGGGAATACTACCACTACAGAACATTTTAAATCAAAATCTTATTTTGTTTTTCTGTTTGTTTTTTTTTTTTTCTAATGGACCACAGAAATAGTATGGATTTAGGGTGCAAACCTATGTGACAGTTAGCTCATGGTTATAAACTTTCATGGGTGACCTATTTTCCCCCCTTTAATTAATGACAAATTTTAAGACAGGCTGTTTCCCTTATATTCCCCCATGAATGGAACTGGTATGGATTTATTTCTAATTTACCCTCATGCTGGTGTAGCTCTTTAGGATCCCAAATTTATCAAGGAGACATGCTACCTATTAGACTTTCCTCCTCGAGAGGGCCTTGGGATTCGCCTAGATTAGAAAATATCCTCAAGGTTAAGTAGGCTTTAGTACTATGCTTAACTCTCTTGGATCCTAGTTTCACTTAACTTCTGGTTTGTATTTTCCCTTTTGTTTTGCATGGTCACGTGTAGATTAAAAATTAAAAAAAAAAATTTTATCCAACAAAATAAAGTATTCTTTAGTTTGGGCCCCAAGGTGCCAAAATTGCAGAACTGAAAGCTACATACTTTTGTCTTTCAATATTATCCTCTTTTTTATAGCATGTCGCCTATCAGAGCTCTTGTGGTTTCAACAACAGTTACCTCTTATAAGAATTTAAACTTTGTATACACATATAACTCTGTGTCTATTGCTCGAAAAACTGTTTGTCTTCCAAAGAGGTAAAATATATATACAGGATAAAGCAATAATTGATAACATTATTATATATTTTATTAAAATTATAATTTATTACAATAACTGATAAAAATAAATTATTAAATAATGAGTTAAGCAAAGTTATTTTGCTTTAATAGTACCCCTTCTGCCTACAGAAACTCTTACTTACTTTGGAAGGAGAACCATCAGTAATTTTCACCAACTGCCAAAGAATCGAGTAATGGGAACACTGCAGTGCCTGTACGACTATCTGTATCAAATAAAAAATTCAAACAAATGAGACATAATTTACGTTTGTACAATATTAAGAGAACAATATTTATCATAGTTTTTATCTTACAATAAGGTTTCAAGTTCAAATATTTGTAGAATTAATGAGAATGTATAAAATAATATTTAGTTAAAAAAAGACAAAACCAACATATCAGTCTAGAGAATAAAGATATAATGTATCTCGATAAATATGGACCCAAATGATACTATACTTTAAACAAAACTGCACTGTCAGAATACTTTGCTCAGTCAGATTTTTAAGGGGAGACTGAAGAAATTGTTTTTATCCAAATTTTATACCTAAATGATTACTTATTTTGCTTTAAAGAATTTTTAATATAAAATACAACACATACAGAAATGTGCATAAAACATATACAAAACAATGATTGAAGTATATGAAGAAAATACTGTGTCACAGATTAGTCTTTGTAGAAAAATGTGGCTATTCTTTGATATGACACCAATACTCCAATTTACGTTTGTGAGAGAAAGCAAAAGACATCTTCCTCTTATTATGAAAATAGTTTGACCTTATGAGCCTGCCCTGGAAATTCCCCCAAGCTCCCTGGACCACACTTTGAGAATCACTGCTCTGGGAACAGGATTGCTGGGTCATATAGTATGTGTATATTTAACTTTACAGTAAATAGTACCAAATTTTTGTCCACAGTGGCTGTATCTAATAGTCTGACAGTTCCTGCGGCTCCATGTTTTTACCAACATTTGATATCATCAGATATCATCAGATGTTTTAAATCTGGTGATTTTATTATGTATGAGTAGTATCTTAATGTGGTATTAATTTACATTTTTCTAATTACCAATGGAGATGAGCACCTTTTCATGTTTTATTGGGCCTGAATTCCTGTTCTGTGAAATGTTTATCCATATTTTTCAGAGAGACAAATAGAAGAATTTAGGAAAATAAACACTGGTTAAGAATCATAATAAAAAAGAAAAGTTCATTTTGGATAGGTCTTTTACTACATTTTTGTTTGAATACATGGTACATCTTTATTGCAATAAAGCATGTCTGATAATATGATATTCCATTATTATAGTGTCTCTATTATTTTCTCCTCTTGATAAACTAAAAACCCCAAGAGAATGTAGAGAATAAATCAAAAGAGAAATCAGTAAGTGGAATGCTTCAGGAAGTACAATTTTGGCTGGTTTTACTTTAAAAATTTCAGGTTTCAGATCACGTAAGTAAAAGATATCTCCAATGCACCTACTCAGCACTGAAAATAACTCATCAGAATTAGAGGGATGAGTGGTGCTGCTTTTCATACAATACTAATGAGATGTCAGGGTTTTATTAAACATGATAATTAAATGATTGATTCATGTCAGAATGCCAGAAACAAGACTACTGAAACACTGTCAACTTATGAACATTAATGTTAAAGAAATCATCTTACTATACTTAGGGGATACTCAATATGGTACACCTCTGGTTCTGAGACACCTTGTGATAACCTTTACTTTATACTAAGAAGTACTAAAGTGGTTTGTGTGATTTAAAACTTTTTCTTGAATTTGAAACAATCTGCATTGTTAAATTACTAGAAGAGTGATATACAAATGAACATTAACCAACGGGAAATTAAGATATGGAAAAAAGTAATGTTGAAGAACTGCCTGATTTTGGTTATATCTATCCTAATCATTACAAATATCATTTCCTTTCCTTCTACATTTCTATGACCTATATACTAGGAATTATTCAAAGTGTGTTCCAAAGTTGTGCACACAAGTTTCTTAGATGTGGTTATAAGAGAAGAGAGAGATTGGTCACTTCAATACCTATTTCCAATACAGCATCTCCATTTTAATTTTCAATATACTGGTATTCATCATACATTTACTTTAAAAGGGCTCCACTGTATTATTTTAAAATAAAAAGCTCACTCTCATTGACTGGGAAATATTTTGCTTTCTCACAGGTATAATTATATAACAATACAGTTGATCAAACTTCAAAAGAAAATTCAAAACTCTTCCTTCCAGGCTTTACATCAGTCATATTGATTTTATCCCCTATACTAGCAATGTTATCCTAACTCATCAAAAGTCGTTTATTTAGCAACTTCATCTTTCTGTAGTACATGTAAAACAAGAAGGACAAGCAATAAAACAACAAAAAAGCCAAAAGAGATTATTCTAACCTATTAGCACCACAGTCCTTCTGCCTTTTCTTGACTAACACTGCTCTGACCCTGGAAAGGATCTTCAAATAATTCCCATTATTAGTCTGATGACTAAGAATTTCTTCCAACCCTACTCTTCTGACCTCATTTTTCCACAAGGTAATGATGTACCTGGAAGGACACAATAATGTATATTGCATACTTCTGGGCAAAAATTAGTTAAGCAGCAGGACTGCCTTCTCCATCTTCTCCTTCCCTATCCGCCAGCAGGATACCAATAACCCAAGAGACCATGGGTCCCTGAATGACTTGGCAGTGCAGTGACACGCTGCTTCCTTTAATTGTGCCTTAATGTTATGTAAGTGAGAAATAAATTTCTATTGTGTTAAGCCTCTGAGATATTGAGATTAATCTATTATAGCAGTTAGCATTACTTTAACCAACATAAAAATTATTTTTTATTAGCCTTTTTTCTTAATAATTACTTTTATCTATTTAAAGGAGTTAGCTCTACCTTTGATTAGCAGACTGAATCAATGAGAATCATTCAACATACAGCTAATGATATATCTTGAAAATGAAGATGAACTGTATTATTACATCTAAGTTAAGACCAAGGGATAAACTCTTAGAATGTTTAAAGTTTAGAAAAACTGAATTTGCCTGAAAATAAAACCTGACAGGAAACTAATAAATGCATGTGCAGATATATGTTATCTACACATATAAGACATGTTTAAAATTCTGAAAATCCACATAATGACTGGGATAAATTTAGGCTCTTTTACTTTTCTGTTTGCAAGAGACTTTAAGGGGAAGGAGGCTCAAATTTTTTAGTGCACAAGTACATGACAAAAGAGTGAACTAGGGCTTCCGTGGTGGCGCAGTGGTTGACAGTCCGCCTGCCGATGCAGGGGACACGGGTTCGTGCCCCGGTCCGGGAGGATCCCACATGCCGCGGAGCGGCTGGGTCCGTGAGCCATGGCCGCTGAGCCTGAGCGTCCGGAGCCTGTGCTCCGCAACCGGAGAGGCCACCAACAGTGAGAGGCCCACGTACCGCAAAAAAAAAAAAAAAAAAAAGAGTGAACTAAACTTAATACTAGTCTGCTTCTAATATCCAAAACTGATCTTTTTATCATATTTAGACTTGGTTAACATGAGTGACATTAATATTCCCTTTTAAAAAGAGCCTTTAGGTACAAATTAATAATCAACATGGTTTCACCAAAAAAGGCATAAGCCTGGTAAATAAGTGCGTGAAAAGATGTTCAACATCATTAGCATTAAGAAAATATATATTAAAAAGCACAGTGAAACACCACTACATATCTACTTGGATGGCTAGAGTAAAAAGTATTGACAATATCAAGTGCTGATGAGGATGCAGAACAACTGGAACTCTCATACGTTGCTGGAAGAAATGCAGAATGGTACAGCCACTCTGGAAAATGGTTTGGCAGTTTCTAATGAAGTTAAACATACACTTATCATAAGACCCAGCAATTATACTCCTGGGCATTTACTTTAAAGAAATGAAAATTTATGTTCACACGAAAGACTGTATACTAATATTCATAGCACTTTTTATTGTGATAGCCAAAAGCTGGAAACAACCTAAATATCTTTCAACAGTTGAATGAATAAAACAAACTGTGGTGTATCTACACAATGGAATACAACTAAGCAGTAAAAACAAACCAACTACTGACTCACACAACAACGTGGATTAATCTCAAAGGCATTATGCTCAGGGTTTACATACTGTACAATTCCATTTATTTGGAAATCTCAGAAAGACAAAATTATAGTGATGGAAAACAGATGGGTGGTTTTCAGGAGTTGTAAGTAGCTCAATCATATGACTATAAAGGGATAATATGAAGAAGTTTCGGGGATGATGAAACTGTTTTGTATCCTGATTGTGGTGGTGACTACGTAAATCTATACATATGTTAAAATTCATAACTTTACACAGGAAGGAAGACAAGTTAGTTTTACTGTATAATAATTAAAAAAATAAGAAGCAGTGTGGCAAAGAGCAGAGTTTGCAGTAATAATTTTGAGTAAATGGGAAGAAAAGCACAAACACTGAAGCTAGTAACAAATAAGCCTTAATATAATCATAAGCAAAAACTGGACTAAAATTAAACAACTCCTGTATTATGTTCTGTCTAAAGAAATGTGTTGATTTCCAGTTCACAATGATAGGTTAAGTACCAGCATCTAATCTCTCCCCACAATTCCCAATGAAACAATACAGTGCAAAAGAAGTTTGGAAAAAATACAAAATAATAAGAGTTTGACATGGGGCAAACATCAGAAGGCATGGGATACTATAAAGAGCAGTAGCAAATTAGCAGTAGAAAATTTGAAGAGACAATGAAAATAATTTAAAAGCTTGGTTAAAGTGGGTACGCCAACAGCTATGAGACTTTAGGCAAGTTATTTAATATCTCTATGTTTCAGTTTCATAATCAATAAAATGAGAATAACGATGTATATTCTATAGGGTTGTCATGAGGCTTCAAGAAATGTATGCACATAAAGACTTAAAATAGTACCTGGTACATAATAAGTACAAAACTTAAATTTTCTATTATTGATGGCTTGATAGGTCTAAAGTTACTGATATGATTACATTTCCTTCTTTATGGGTTTAATCACACTATTTTGTTATACAGCATATATTTACCAAAATAATTTATGAATTGTTCTTTATTGGCTTTCAATTTTTAGAATCTGGAAAGATATTCTTGGAACTATGTATTGAAGCAGAATTTTAATATTTAATTTTTCTTAGATGTTGCCTAAGAGAAGGTTTAAACTTACAGATATACAGATATACCAACAGGAAATTGGCACAAAGGCCACAAAACAGGATAAGGAGAATTTTAATATTTTTTTGCTTTCATTTTACAAAAAAATGTATGAAGAAATACTACAATAAATTCTGAAATGTGGGTTCTTTACAAACGAATGACTATTGTGTTAGGGAACTGCAGTAAGTTTTATATTTTCCATAGGTTAAGAATTCATTAGCATAGGGGTAGGCATAAACAGACTCTGGAACATATTCTTGTGCCAGAAAGTATGGAAGTGCTCAAAAAAATATTTAAAGCACATAGGAACAGGCTGGAAAGAAATTCCCCCTGGCTAAATCTGCAACAATTTCAGCACCAAAATGAATAACAATAGTACTGTTTTAACCAGATGAACAGAACAGGAATAAAACAGAAACCCATGAGTCCACACTGATACTAAATTTTAAAAAATAAATTTGAAATTTAAAAAGGTAAACAAATTAATAAATACATAAATAACCAAAGGGAGAAGGGAAAGTTCTTCCTTAGAGCAGAGGGCCAACAAATAAATATAAAATAAATGACAGAGTTAGGAAATCGCCACTTCAGTTACCATTTTGTGACTATCATAATAATAAACGAGTCAGGCAAAATCACAAAAGAATGCTCAAATTATTATGTCAAAGTTTGATAAGAAACAGGATTATTTACACAGTCTTAAAAGAATATTCCCACAGATTACTTATTCATTAAAAAAGAAAATGGTAACTCTACATGGGAGATACTCAGCAGACCTTACTTACTAAAGTGATCAAAATTAATTATCAACAATACTGAACAAACTGCCATCATGTGCTTCCTGATGTGATTCACTGAAAGCAGAATATCATTTATGTAGCATTCCTGCCACGAATGCATAATCTCAATCTAAACGTGTAGATCAGACAAAAGTAAATGGAGAACATTCTATAAAATAACTGGTCTGTACTCTTCAAAATGTCAATGTCATGAAAGGCAAAGCCTGAAAAACCATTCAGATTAAAGGAGAACAAAAAAAAGACATTACAAAAATGCAATGTGGGACTTCCCTGGTGGTGCAGTGGTTAAGAATCCACCTGCCAGTGCAGGGGACATGGGTTCGAGCCCTGGTTGGGAAGATTCCACATGCCATGGAGCAACTAAGCCCGTGTGCCACAATTGCTGAGCCTGTGCTCTAGAGTCCATGAGCCGCAACTACTGAGCCCACGCACCACAACTACTGGAGCCCATGCGCCACAACTACTGAAACCCACATGCCTAGAGCCTGTGCTCTGCAACAAGATTAGTTACTGCAGTGAGAAGCCTGTGCACCTCAATGAAGAGCAGGCCCCGCTCGCCACCAACCTGAGAAAGCCCATGTGCAGCAACGAAGACCAAACACAGCCAAAAATAAATAAATAAATTTATTTTAAAAAATTTTCTAAAAAAAAAGAAATACAATGTGCTATTATGGCTTGGATCCTGGGCTGGAGAAAAATTGCTATAAAAATATTATTAATACTTATTGTACACATGCATATTAATATTATATGGGGAGGAAGAGTGAAAGGGAGAGAGAGCGAGAGGCGCGCAAGCATGTAAGAGTACAACTGGGAAAAATTATTGACAATTGATGAACTGAAGGAAATAAGAGTTGATTTTTCGATTAAAACTTTTCTATAATTCAACTTTAAAAAAAGTATTTTAAGAATAGCTAAATTTTTTAAACTTTGGTTTTACCTATTCTACTATAATCGTTAAAATAGCACTGACATGAGAAAAGGTAGATCACAGAAAGAGGAAGGAAAAAAGAATTCAGTTAATCCTGAAGAGTGGGACTGTGAAACTTCTAGTTGAAATGGTTACCATGGAAAACAAACAGTCAAGCATATAAGGACAATACAGTTCCCCCTAAATAGCTAGAAAGTTTTAAGGTATCTTCAAAATGTTAAGCATAACTGAGGGTTAACAAACAGCAAACATTTTGGCAGTTCTTTGATATCCTTGCTCTAAAAGAGTATTTTCTTGGATTCTAATTAAAAGGAACAGAGTTGGAATCTAAAAAAGTAAGCTTGCACGGTCCTATGAAGAAATGGCTGAATACGGGTTTTGGAGTCTCAGTACTGGGTATCTAAAGATGTTTCTAAGAGGTGCTAAATGCTAAATCATTTCTGATTGCTAAAATGAATAAGAGTACAATCTAGTAGTGAGGTATTCAAACTTCATACACATGTTTAAAGTAATAAAGAATGTGTGTCTAAGAAGTTAACAAAGTTAAAGCAAATCTCACATAAATGCTCTCTTACTCAAAGAAATTAAAATAAAATTGGGTAGATAATGCATATGCAGTAAAAATAAATAATAGAAAACCAACATAATCATAGAACAACATTGTGAGACTGTAACAAGTCAGGTCTAAGACAATAAATGATGGTATGGAGAATTAAAAATAAATTTAGATATAGTTATAATCTCCAGATAAAACAGAGAAGTGCTATTCTTATTCTCTTCTTGAGGAAAATGTGAAAATCAAAAAAAAGATTATCTTAACTCTATCATTCCCTTTCAACTCTGAAGCACAGCTTAGAATATCAGTGAATTGCATTTAGGCTACTGAAAAGTTTGAGACGAAAAGAGGATCAAAGCTGAAGAGTCAACAATAAATGAAGAAAAACAAGGGGTCAAATTTTCAGCATTTTTCCACAAACTATAATAAAACACCTAACACAATCAGGGATATTTGTTATTAAGAGCGGCTACAAAGGAGAGATCAAAGACATGAATTAAGGCAATTTAAGAGTTAATCATAGCAATAATAAAGCATTGTTTCTATGATGAACTTTTAACATGAAATTATAATTTTGTTATATCTATTGATTACTTTAGTATAATGAAGTGTCATCTAAGCATCCCATATTACCAAAACAGGAATGGATGAGCTCACACCTAAACACCACCTTATACCTAACTTATGGGGTTGGTGTTTTGGTCTACATGAATGAGTGTCTGCAATGTATAAAATAACTCCTAATTCTTAATAACAGATTGTTACTGTTAATTAGCAATAATTATAATTGTTAATTAGTAAGTAACAAGTTAGTTCTCATACAGAAGTATTAAATTCTTAATTCTCTGTATGATAATTAAGTTGACTATTCCAAGTCTCTTCCAGACTGGAGAGAGTTTGTTGAATTCCTGCCCTTTTCACTCCAACTTATATGAATGCAAAAAGGTCTAAACTCTGCTAAAGGCCTCCAAACTTATGTAAGTATGATTCACCACAAAAACTAAGCCATATCTAAGGCTTACTATTATCATTACCTAGAACAGTGCCCGAAATACAGCCATGATCAGAAATTTTCATTATATTAAATTGATGAAGTTTTGAAATTGCTACTATAGTAATGGTATTTTCCCTAAAATAGTCATAATGTTTATGTCAAAATTAAATATTAATATTAAACTTTTGCTACATTATAGCAAACTTTTTCTATTCTTTTCTGTTCAAATCTGAAGATATAATATATCTATCTGTAACACTGAATCACTATGGCAATAATTCTCAAAGGAAGTGGCTGCGTTTAAGAATTATCAACTATGTTCCATGAAAGGCTTTTGATAATCCTACACGATATCAGAAAAGCTTTCTAAAATGACACAGAAAGAATATCAATAAACTCCTACCTGTTCTGGCATAGCTCCATGTTCAATTCCAGTCTTCAATAATCTGTAGCAATTACCAAACAGATCCCATTTTGTGAGATCATGAGCGCTAAAATAAACAAAAATGCATTAACTTTATTCTAGAGTGGAGGAAGGTTTAAATTTGTTGAGCTCAGTTTCAATGGGGGAAGAATAAAGTAACTTCATTTTCTAGTAGAACTGTAAAAGTTCCATAAGGAAATGTTCAAGTCCTCAAACTTAGAAAGAAAAAGAGAAAGAGGGAGAAGGAGAGGGAGAAAAAAACAAAGAAAGAAAGAAAAAAAGAAGGAAGGGGGGAATGAGAGGGGGAGAAGAGAAGAGGGAGACGGGTAGAGAAAGACAGAGTGGAAGCTGATATTAGGAATTCATTAAAAGAAATCAAAAACAATAAAACTTCATATGTTAAAGTGAAGGTTACCATTTCTTTCTTTCTAGTATGTTTTAAAGCACATTTAAACAAATTCATTCAGAATTTCAAAGTATAAATACATGCGTATTTTTGAAAAAGAGATTTGTATTCACGAGATGGAGATAAATAAAGACAAAGTCAGGGTAAAGGAAATATGGCACAGTTCCAAAACTTTAGTGTAGCTATTTACATGTGCTGAGGACTTCTGAATGAGATAACACTGACAGTGTAAATTCTCATGAGCTCTGCTACTAAAAATAGCACAATTACTCACTGTCAATTTTTATCTTCAAATGTCAAAATATTTTCTTAAATAGGAGTTTTACACTGGTTGTCAACTTTTATTTTCAGATGTCAAAATATTTTTTCAAATAAGAGTTTGTTTCTCCATGGAATTCCAAAAATGTACTTGTGTATACAGAAAAGGCTTAGATTTTAGACACTGCTTTTGAAATCTGAAGTATTCATCAAAGTAAGGGCTACGCCTAAACATGCTTTTTCACAACAAAGTTTTTTATTTTCCTTTCTTTATGGAGAAGATAAGCATGTTTCATTACAAGGGATATGCAAATTACAATTTGAAAATGACACCTATTTCATTGATCTGAGCCTTTTTTTCCTTATTCAAATCCAACAGTTCTGTCTACATAGTAAGAACACAATAATAAACAAACTAGACAAACAAGGACAATTCAGGAAAAAAAGCTTATAGAAATAATTTTGTGGCTTTCTCCAAAGCTGTGATTTTTATTTAGTAAGATTTCTAAGAGCTATCAACTGAAAATTATACCTTTAAAAACTCTAGCTTGCAGAATAAGCTCATCTAATTTGTTAATTATACTGATTATCTTAAACTTTTACAGTGTACAGTGTACATTCATTACACTGAATGATAAATCTTACTCCTTAAGTAATCAAATTATAATAAAAACTCATAATTTATCTGTAGGAAATCTGAATAATAAAAACATCACAACATCTCAATATTTCTCTAAAATTTCCCAGTGTTACATGGATGGTAAACATTAAAATCAGTTTGTTTTATGTTGACTAATATAGGTTATTCATTAAATCTACTTTAAATAAAATGACATACTTGTGGAAAGAGGTTAACCGCTTTAATGTAGAAAGAACATTGTAAATATCATCATCATCAGCTTCTTCTCCCTATAAAAAAAACAGCAGACAGTACCTTAATACCATAAATTTACTCATCCTCAAATTCACATGGAAGTCTATTAATACTTACTGACTAAAGAAAAATTCTTTTTTATTATATAAATAGTATATATTCACTGTTGATAAATGAGAAAATACACATAAGCAAAAAAAACAAAAAGTAAAAAACACCCATAAGCCCAACACCCAGAAATAACCACTTTTGCATTTTAAACAATGTCATAAATGTGACTTCGTACAATTTTCTGATTAATACCTTTGGATAAATTCCTTGAAACTGCTGAGTGAAAGGATAGGTAGTTTAAAGATTTTATTGGTTATTTCAAAGATTTTACTGATTGTCAGTTACATCTGCAACTTCAAAATCACAATGAAAATCAAAAAATGGTTGAAAAAAATTAAAAGTTAAAATTAAAAATTAAAGTAGGGGAAAACTGATTACATGGATTAAAAGTAAATCCTATCAGCCTGGCCGTCAGGACATACAAAGCTGTGGGAATTCCAGATTGCCTTACATAGATTGAAAGGAGAGGGCAAGAGACAGGAATCACAGAAATAATTATAAAAATAACCAGTTGGAGATGCTTGCTGCTATCTTAGGCACACCACTGGTAAGCAGCTATCCTTTATAAGCACACAATTTTTATGTTCTATTCATTAGCACGTAATAGTTCAATAATATTAAAATGCAAATTAGGCCCCAGGAATAGAAAATGAAAAAATGACTTAAGAAAAGTCAGACCTTTTTTGAAAGAGAAAAAAAAAGTCTGTCTTTTATGAAACAGATTTTTAAAATAAAAATGAAGTGTAACTGATCTTCATAAAATGAACAACTGCAATAATGCTGCTAAGTTTTGAAAGTAGAGAATTCTACTAGATTTTATTTTAAAATGGAAACAATTTAAAACTCAGCTACCTTGAAAAATTATTAGCCAAAATCATTATATGTACACATTAACTTTAAAACAGACCTCTTGCAATAGATCTTCCACAGAATGATTGAATCGATCTACAAACTCATCAATCAGTTGGCTTCGAGCTATGTCAACTCTGTTCTGGATGGTATACTCTTCACTGCATAAGATGCTATAGGTTTTACTGCAGGCTTCTAGAACATCTGATTCTATGTGTTTCTCCACAACAAATTTAATCTGTTTTAGTAAAGCATCTAGATGCTGAGGAGGAAAAAAAGAAAAACCATGATATTTAGATTAACAAAAATTTAAAAAAAGCATCTGTCATATAACAAGTAAGCCTATATATTACATGAAAATAAAATAATTCAGTTAATAAAACTGACTATAATAGCAGAATTTCAATTTTATAGTGTCTTACCTTTTCCATTCTACCTGTGCTATAAATTTCTAGATCAAAATACTGTGGGATTTGTAGCAAGTTTGCTACCTTCTCTGCATCCGCAGAATACTAGAAGGAGAAGCAAAGAAAACAAAGTAACTACTTTAATAGTACAGTGTAATAAGCAAACTCAGTGGCATATTATCACAAAACTGTAAATGAAACTGTACCTTTGATAGCAACATAGGCAGTGTGATGATAAAATGCTCAGTCAATTTGTTTCTATCATCAATCTGAGTTTTCCTTTCTTTGGCAGTTAGCACCTAGAAATAAATTTAAATGGGCAAAGAAGAGTGTCATGTACTAATTTATAAATCTAGAATGTTACAAAGATGATGAAGCACTGGCAGATAATATAACAGAGAATTTTCAGAAAAGCTTATTAACAAACTACTAAAATAAATGTATCTAGTTTTATTCAAATTACTTTATTACTATTACTTTATTAAGTAGCTACTTATTTTAGATAAGTTACTACTTGTTTAAGTAAAAACAAAAACATTTCTAAAAAACCAGTTATGAATATAAAAATACTGGAACCAATGGAGAAATAATTTTTCTAGAGTTTTAATCTCAATATGTTAACAGTTATCTCCCCTAGGTTAAATAAACTATTCTAAAAGTACTTTAGCAAGTAATCCTTTTTAATACCATCAGCAGCTAGTAAATTTTCACTTATTTTTAAAGCATATACTAACGATGTCTCTGGACTCATTTATATTTGATTGTTCTTGTAATTAAGCCATAAATCTGTTAGGCAATAATCAAGACAGAGGGGTACAGGCCTGTGATCACTGAACAGATTAGAGCCCTTCACCTTAGCCTGTATTCAACTAGCTAAACTATAGGTGGTTCCAAAAATAAAATACTAAAATGCAGGCTCAGTTAGGATAATTATTTTCCCAAAGTATTCTGCAGTTTATTATCTTGAAGGAATTTACCATCATAATGTTGAATGGTTTTATGGGACAGAAACATTCCAATGTAAATTGCCACTTTATAAATGTAAACCCCAATGTTTGAGAATGTATGAAAGAATAGGGCCTCCTATCTGATTCTTCTTTCAGGTTGTTTTTCAACCTCTTAAACATATAAAGTAAACATTTTGGAATGATCTACCACCAAGTGCCATGTTTAGTTCTGCACAAAGCAATTAAAGGGGCTACATGTAAAGTGAAATATGTATCTAGAAATGTATGCAGGATATTGAGAAGTCTTGAAATTCATTTGACAATGTAGGAAAGGTCTAAGGATGTGGACTTTAGGGTAACAGCTATTTTGATTAAACGGTCATTGTGTCAGGCACTCTACACACATGAACTCATTTAATCCTCACAATATCTCCGATGGGACAGCAAAAATGGCATAATACCTATGAAGGGGAATTTGCCAATATCCAACAAAATTGTATACGTATTTTTCCTTTGCCCCAAGCAGTCCCACTTTAGCAATCTACCCCACCAACACACCTGGTACAAGTACGAAATGACACACTATTATTTGCTGCACATTATTTCCAGCAAAAGACTGACCCAAAAGACTCTCAATATTATATCCACATAATAGATCATATATAGCCATAAGAAAATGAAGCTCTCCAAATAAAGTTATGGAGTAATACCCAGGATATACTGTTAAATTAAAACGTAAGGCACAGAACACCATATAAAGTATGCTATTCTTTGTAGGAGACAGGAGATTGAAACTGAGGAGAATGGAGAATAAGAATACACATATTTGTACGTGTGCATGCATTCATCTATACTTGCAGAATGAAACACTGGAAGGATAGACCAAAAACAAATAAAAATGGTTACTGGTAGGTAGCAAAGGGGTGTAGAGGGAGGCATATAAGAAAGACATCTCTAAATATATATATATTTTTTAACATGGTTTTGACTTTTTAACTATGTAAATTTTTTACATATTTCCAAAAAATAAAAATAGAAAACATAAAAGTAAAGAGGTGAAAACCCTCTTATGCTAAATTTAAGTCAGAAATATCAATATGAATGCGTGATTTAAACATATGTGTATATATAGAGAAATATATATATTTCTTAGCTCTGTGTACGAATGGTGCCTAGCAGAAATGATAACCAATTGACAATGAGTAATCCTAGTAACAAGATTTTGATCTTTACACATTACTCTATATCAAAAGGAACAAGGGCTCGTGGGAGATTCCTGTGCTAGGGTAATGTAGTATCAGCCTACAAGGTGACTCCCAATTGACCATTGTCTCCTGGTATTCATGCCCTTAATATAATCTCTTCTGAAAATGAATAAGGCTGACGTGTAATCTAAGGAATATTGTGGGAATTATATTGTATGACTCTTGAGGTCATAAAACACATACAAGTGTCCACCTTACTCTCTTTTGGACCATTCCTTCTGGGGGAGGCTGGCAGACTTGAAACAGTCCTACTGAGAGGTCAACATGGTAAGGATCTAAGGCCTCCTACCAACAATCAACACTAACTTGCCAACCATGTGAAAGAACTGTTATGGAAGAAGCAAATTTACTATCAAGACTTCAGAGGTTAAAGCTCTGCCTAACATCTTAAGTGCAACTCTATGAGAGAATCTAAACCAAATTAACAGCTAAGCCACTCACAAATTTCTGACCCACAGAAACTATATGAGACCATGAATACTTTAAGCCTCTAAGTTTTGAAGTATGGTAGTCCCCCTCTATCCATGTGGGATACATTCCAAGACTCCCAGCAGATGTCTGAAACTGCAGATCATTCCGAACCCTATATATACTGTGAATTGGTACAGCCACTATGGCGAACAGTATGGAGGTTCCTTAAAAAACTACAAATAGAACTACCATATGACCCAGCAATCCCACTACTGGGCATATACCCTGAGAAAACCATAATTCAAAAAGAGTCATGTACCACAATGTTCATTGCAGCACTATTTACAATAGCCCGGAGATGGAAACAAACTAAGTGCCCATCATCGGATGAATGGATAAAGAAGATGTGGCACATATATACAATGGAATATTACTCAGCCATAAAAAGAAACGAAATTGAGCTATTTGAAATGAGGTGGATGGACCTAGAGTCTGTCATACAGAGTGAAGTAAGTCAGAAAGAGAAAGACAAATACCGTATGCTAACACATATATATGGAATTTAAGGAAAAAAAATATCATGAAGAACCTAGGGGTAAGACAGGAATAAAGACACAGACCTACTAGAGAATGGACTTGAGGATACGGGGAGGGGGAAGGGTAAGCTGTGACAAAGCGAGAGAGTGGCATGGACATATATACACTACCAAACGTAAGGCAGAGAGCTAGTGGGAAGCAGCCGCATAGCACAGGGAGATCAGCTCGGTGCTTTGTGACCACCTAGAGGGGTGGGATAGGGAGGGTGGGAGGGAGGGAGACGCAAGAGGGAAGAGATATGGGAACATATGTATACGTATAACTGATTCACTTTGTTATAAAGCAGAAACTAACACACCATTGTAAAGCAATTATACTCCAATAAAGATGTAAAAAAAACACCATGCCTATGATAAAGTTAATTGATAAATTAGGCATAGTAAGAGATTAACAAAAATAACTAATAAAATAGGACAATTATAACAATATACTGTAATAAAAGTTATGTGAATGTGGTCTCTCTCTCTCTCTCTCAAAATATCCTGTATAAATTTAACACCTTTTCCATCTTAACTAAGAACTCATCAAGCACTGTGGCTATCACTTTTGCAGTTTGAGGTGTGACAGCAAAACTAATAGGAATTTCTTTTTCCTTCCTCACAATTTCAGATAGAAATCTATTCTTAACGAAGATCTTAGCAAACTCAGCATATGATTTTTTTCTTTCCTTGTTAAGTCTAGAACTTTCACCTATTCGCTTAAAGGAGGCACTTACGGCTTCTCTTTGATATATCCGAATTGCCAGCATCACTACTCTTGGGCATTCAGGCGATATTAAGTAAAATAAGGGTTACTTGAACACAAACACTGCAATACTGTGACAGTCAATCTGATGACCTACAACAACCACTAAGTGACTAACTGGTGGGATACACTGGACAATTGTATGATTCAACGTCCCGGGCAGGATGGAGAGGGACAAAGCTGGATGGCATGAGATTTCATCATGCTTCTCATAACAACATGCAACTTCAAACTTATCAACAGATTACTTTCGGAATTTTCCATTTAATATTTTTGGATCATAGCTGACTGGTAACTGAAACTGTGCGAAGAGAAACCATGGGTAAGGGACCACTACTGTAATTTCTTTTACGCAGGAATAGATAACTAACATAAGCAATAAAGGTAGAAAGTGAGACTGGGACATTTTGCTCTGAAAGAAAGCATTCAAAAAATGATGACATGTCAAAATAATAAGAAATTAGCCTGAAGGGGCTGTCATTCAAAATTGGGACATAACATATTCTTAAAACTTTTATTTTGGAAAATTTCAAAAACACTCATTTTGTCATTATTGTTTCATCAATTTTCCTAAAGGTTTTTTTCTTCCATAGCATTTTAAAATTTTAAATGTCTTTATTGGAGTATAATTGCTTTACAATGGTGTGTTAGTTTCTGCTTTATAACAAAGTGAGTCAGCTATACATATACCTATATCCCCGTATCTCCTCCCTCTCACCCTCCCTATCTCACCCCTCTAGGTGGTCACAAAGCACCGAGCTGATCTCCCTGTGCTATGCGGCTGCTTCCCACTAGCTATTTTATACTTGGTAGTGTATATATGTCAATGCCACCCTCTCACTTCCTCCCAGCTTACCCTTCCCCCTCCCCGAGTCCTCAAGTCCACTGGCTATGTCTGCATCTTTATTCCCATCCTATGAAGAACCCTAGGTTCTTCATAATTTTTTTTTTTTTTAGATTCCATATATATGTGTCAGCATACGGTATTTGTTTTTCTCTTTCTGACTTACTTCACTCTGTATGACAGACTCTAGGTCCATCCACCTCACTACAAATAACTCAACTTCGTTTCTTTTTATGGCTGAGTAATGTTCCATTGTATATATGTGCCACATCTTCTTTATCCATTCATCTGTCGATGGACACTTAGGTTGCTTCCATGTCCTGGCTATTGTAAACAGAGCTGCAATGAACACTGTGGTACATGACCCTTTTTTGAATTATGGCTTTCTCAGGGTATATGCCACGTAGTGGGACTGCTGGGTCGTATGGTAGTTCTATTTTTAGTTTTTTAAGGAAACTCCATATTGTTCTCCATAGTGGCTCTATCAATTTACATTCTCACCAACAGTGCAAGAGGGTTCTCGTTTCTGCACAACCTCTCCAGCATTTATTGTTTGTAGATTTTTTTGATGATGGCCATTCTGATAGGTGCGAGGTGATACCGCATTGTGGTTCTGAGTTGCATTTCTCTAATGATTAGTGATGTTGAGCATCCTTTCATGGGTTTGTTGGCAATCTGTATATCTTCTTTGGAGAAATGTCTATTTAGGTCTTCTGCCCATTTCTGGATTGGGTTCTTTGTTTTTTTGATATTGAGCTGCATGACCTGCTTGTATATTTTGAAGATTAATCCTTTGTCAGTTGCTTCGTTTGCAAATATTTTCTCCCATTTTGAGGGTTGTCTTTTCGTACTGTTTATGGTTTCCTTTGCTGTGCAAAAGCTTTTAAGTTTCTTTAGGTCCCATTGCTTTATTTTTATTTCCATTTCTCAAGGAGGTAGGGCAAAAAGGATCTTGCTGTGATTTATGTCATAGAATGTTCTGCCTATGTTCTCCTCTAAGAGTTTGATAGTGTCTGGTGTTACACTTAGGTCTTTAATCCATTTTGAGTTTATTTTTGTGTATGGTGTTAGGAAGTGTTCTAGTTTCATTCTTTTACATGTAGCTGTCCAGTTTTCTCAGCACCACTTATTGAAGAGGCTATCTTTTCTCCATTGTATATTCTTGCCTCCTTTACCAAAAATAAGGTGACCATATGTGCGTGGGTTTATCTCTGGGCTTTCTATCCTGTTCCATTGATCTATATTTCTGTTTTTGCTCCAGCACCATACTGCCTTGATTACTGTAACTTTGTAGTATAGTCTGAAGTCAGGGAGCCTGATTCATCCAGCTCCGTTTTTCTTTCTGAAGATTGCTTTGGCTATTCGGGGTCTTCTGTGTTTCCATACAAATTGTGAAATTTTTGGTTCTAGTTCTGTGAAAAATGCCATTGGTAGTTTGATAGGAATTGCACTGAATCTGTAGATTGCTTTGGGTAGTATAGCCATTTTCACAATGTTGATTCTTCCAATCCAAGAGCATGGTATACCTCTCCATCTGTTTGTATCATCTTAAATTTCTATCATCAGTGTCCTATAATTTTCTGCATACAGGTCTTTTGTCTCCTTAGGTATGCTTATTCCTAGGTATTTTATTCTTTTTGTTGCAATGGTAAATGGGAGTGTTTCCTTAATTTCTCTTTCAGATTTTTCATCATTGCTGTATAGGAATGCAAGGGATTTCTGTGCATTAATTTTGTATCCTGCTACTTTACCAAATTCACTGCTTAGCTCTAGTAGTTTTCTGGTAGCGTCTTTAGGATTCTCTATGTATAGTATCATGTCATCTGCAAACAGTGACAGCTTTATTTCTTCTTTTCCAGTTTGGATTTATTTTATTTCTTTTTCTTCTCTGATTGCTGTGGTTAAAACTTCCAAAACTATGTTGAATAATAGTGGTGAGAGGGGCAACCTTGTCTTCTTCCTGATCTTAGTAGAAATGGTTTCAGTGTTTCACCATTGAGAACGATGTTGGTTGCGGTTTTGTCATATATGGCCTTTACTGTGTTGAGGAAAGTTCCCTCCTATGCTTACTTCCTGGGGATTTTTTTTATCCTAAATGGGTGTTGAATTTTGTTGAAAGCTTTTTCTGCCTCTACTGAGATGATCATTTGGTTTTTATCCTTCACTTTGTTAATATGGTGTATCACATTGATTGATTTGCCTATATTGAAGAATCCTTGCATTCCTGGAATAAACCCCACTTGATCATGGTGTATGATCCTTTTAATGTGCTGTTGGATTCTCTTTGCTAGTATTTTGTTGAGGATTTTTGCATCTATGTTCATCAGTGATATTGGCCTGTAGTTTTCTTACTTTGTGACATCTTCGTCTGGTTTTGGTATCAGGGTGATGGTGGCTTCGTAGAATGAGTTTGGGAGTGTTCCTCCCTCTGCTATATTTTGGAAAAGTTTGAGAACGATAGGTGTTAGCTCTTCTCTAAACCATCTGATCCTGGGCTTTTGTTTGTTGGAATATTTTTAATCAGAGTTTCAATTTCAGTGCTTGTGATTTTTCTGTTCATATTTTCTATTTCTTCCTGGTTCAGTCTCAGAAGGTTGTGCTTTTCTAAGACTTTGTCCATTTCTTCCAGATTGTCCATTTATTGGCATATAGTTGCTTGTAGTAATCTCTCATGAACCTTTGTATTTCTGCAGTGTCAGTTGTTACTTCTCCTTTTTCATTTCTAATTCTATTGATTTGAGCCTTCTCCCTTTTTTTCTTGATGAGTCTGGCTAATGGTTCATCAATTTTGTTTATCTTCTCAAAGAACCAGTTTTTCATTTTATTGATCTTTGCTATTGCTTCCTTCATTTCTTTTTCATTTATTTCTGATCTGATTTTTATGATTTCCTTCCTTCTGCTAACTTTGGGGTTTTTTTGTTCTTCTTCCTCTAATTGCTTTAGGTGTAAGGTTAGGTTGTTTATTTGAGATGCTCCCTGTTTCCTGAGGTAGGATCGTATTGCTATACACTTCCCTCTTAGAACTGCTTTTGCTGCAACCCATAGGTTTTGGGTTGTCGTGTTTTCATTGTCATTTGTTTCTAGGTATTTTTGATTTCCTTTTTGATTTCTTCAGTGATCTCTTCATTATTTAGTGTATTGTGTAGCCTCCATGTATTTGTATTTTCTACAGAATTTTTCCTGTAATTGATATCTAGTCTCATAGCGTTGTGGTTGGAAAAGATACTTGATATGATTTCAACTTTCTTAAATTTACCAAGGCTTGATTTGTGACCCAAGATATAATCTATCCTGGAGAATGTTCCATGAGCACTTGAGCAGAAAGTGTATTCTGTTGTTTTTGGATGGAATGTCCTATAAATATTAAGTCCATCTTCTTTAATGTATCATTTAAAGCTTGTGTTTCCTTACTTAGTTTCATCTTGGATGATCTGTCCATTGGTGAAAGTGGGGTGTTAAAGTCCCCTGCTATGCTTGTGTTACTGTTGATTTCCCCTTTTATGACTGTTAGCATTTGCCTTATGTACTGAGGTGCTCCTATGTGGGGTGCATAAATATTTACAAATTGTTGTATCTTCTTCGTGGACTGATCCCTTGATCACTATGTAGTGTCCTTCTCTGTCTCTTGTAATAGTCTTTAAGTCTATTTTGTCTGATATGAGAATTGCTACTCCAGCTTTCTTCTGTTTTCCGTTTGCATGGAATATCTTTTTCCATGCTCTCACTTTCAGTCTGTATGTGTCCCTAGGTCTGAAGTGGGTCTCTAGTAGACAGCATATATACAGGTCTTGTGTTTGTATCCATTCAACCAGGCTATGTTTTTTGTTTGGAGCATTTAATCCATTTACATTTAAGGTAATTATCGATATGTATGTTCCTATTACCATTTTCTTAATTGTTTTGGGTTTGTTATTGTAGGTCTTTTCCTTCTCTTGTGTTTCCTGCCTAGAGGAGTGCCTTTAGTATTTGTTGTAAAGCTAGTTTGGTGGTGCAGAATTCTCTTAGCTTTTGCTTGTCTGAAAAGGTGTTAATTTCTCCGTCGAATCTGAGTAAGATCCTTGCTGGGTAGAGTAATTTTGGTTGTAGGTTCTTCCCTTTCATCACTTTAAATATGTCCTGCCACTCCCTTCTGCCTTGCAGAGTTTCTGCTGAAAGATCAGCTGTTAACCTTATGGGGATTCCCTTGTGTGTTATTTGTTGCTTTTTCCTTGCTGCTTTTAATATTTTGTCTTTGTGTTTAATTTTTGAGAGTTTGATTAATATGTGTCTTGGCATGTTTCTCCTTGGATTTATCCTGTATGGGACACTCTGTGCTTCCTGGACTTGATTAACTATTTCCTTTCCCATCTTAGGGAAATGTTCAACTATAATCTCTTCAAATATTTTCTCAGTCCCTTTCTTTTTCTCTTCTTCTTCTGGGACCCCTGTAGTTTGAATGTTGGTACATTTAATGTTGCCCCACAGGTCTCTGAGACTGTCCTCAATTCTTTTCATTCTTTTTTCTTTATTCTGCTCTGCAGTAGTCATTTCCACTGTTTCATCTTCCAGGTCACGTATCCGTTCTTCTGCTTCAGTTATTCTGCTATTGATCCTTTCTAGAGAATTTTAAATTTCATTTATTGTGTTGTTCATCACTGTTTGTTTGCCCTTTAGTTCTTCTAGGTCCTTGTTAAACATCTGTTGTATTTTTCCATTCTATTTCCAAGATTTTGGATCATCTTTACTATCATTTCTCTGAATTCTTTTTCAGGTAAACTGCCTATTTCCTCTTCATTTGTTTGGTCTGTAGGTTTTTACCTTGCTCCTTCATCTGCTGTGTTTCTCTGTCTTCTCATCTTGCTTAACTTACTGTGTTTGGGGTCTCCTTTTCGCAGGCTGCATGTTCGTAGTTCCTGTTGTTTTGGTGTCTGTCCCCAGTGTCTAAAGTTGGTTCAGTGGGTTGTGTCAGCTTTCTGGTGGAGGGGACTAGTGCCTGTGTTCTGGTGGATGAGGCTGGATCTTGTCTTTGTGGTGGGCAGGATCGCGTCCGGTGGTGTGTTTTGGGGTGTCTGTGACCTTATTATGATTTTAGGCAGCCTCTCTGCTAATGGGTGGGGGTTGTGTTCCTGTCTTGCTAGTTGTTTGGCTAGGGTATCCAGCATTGTAGCTTGCTGGTCATTGAGTGGAGCTGGGTCTTAGCGTTGAGATGTACATCTCTGGGAGAGCTTTCACCATTTGATACGTGGAGCTGGGAGGTCTCTTGTGGACCAGTGTCCTGTACTCGGCTCTCCAACCTTAAAGGCACAGGCCTGACACCTGGCTGGAGCTCCAAGACCCTGTGAGCCACACGGAAAAAGAGAAAAAGGAAAAAAATATATGTATCATTGCTCCCAAAGTCCACCGCCTGAATTTTGGGCTGATCCTTGTCTATTCAGGTATTCCACAGATGCAGGGTACATCAAGTTGACTGTGGAGATTTAATCCGCTGCTCCTGAGGCTGCTGGGAGAGATTTCCCTTTCTCTTCTTTGTTTGCACAGCTCCTGGGGTTTAGCTTTGGATTTGGCCCTCACTCTGCGTGTAGGTCTCCTGAGGGCGTCTGTTCTTCGCTCAGACAGGGTGGGGTTAAAGTAGTAGCTGATAGGGGGCTCTGGCTCACTTAGGCCAGTTGGAGGGAGGGGTTCGGAATGTGGGGTGAGCCTGCGGCAGCAGAGGCCAGCATGATGTTGCAACAGCCTGAGGTGCGCCTGTGCTCTCCTGGGGAAGTTGTCCCTGGATCACAGGACCCTGGCAGTGGAGGGCTGCACAGGCTCCTGGGAGGGGAGGTGTGGATAGTGACCTGTGCTTGCACACAGGCTTCTTGGTGGCTGCAGCAGCAGCCTTAGCGTTTCATGTGTGTCTGGTGTCCGCACTGATAGCCGCGGCTTGCACCTGTCTCTGGAGCTAGTTTAGGAGGTGCTGTGAATCCCCTCTCCTTGAGCACCCCGAAACAATGGTCTTCTGTAGCATTTTAAGGCAAGTTCTTTTTATATCATTTCACCCCTAGTATTTAATTATGTCTCTAACAGATGAAGATGCAAGAATAATTAAGCTTTGCATCTCCAACAAAATTAAACAATAATTCCTTATTATCATTTCATATCCAGTCCTTTGTTTTCTCAGTCTCTACTTTTTGGAGTCCTCCCTATATTCGTATTTAATGTAATGTTTAATATGGTTAAATTTATGTCAGCCATTGGGCTATTTGTTATCTCTATATCTTATGTCTTTTTTTCTCCCCTCTCTTCATCCTTTACTGCCTTCTTTGCAGTTAAACATTTTTTAGTGTGCTATTACAATTTCTCTGTTGGTTTCATTTCCCTTTTTTAGGTATGAGTAGTTACTCTAGGGATTACAATATACTTCTTCAACTTATTACAACTAACTTCAGATTAATAATGAATTAATTATAGCAAAATACAGCAATTTTACTCCAAGAGAGTTCTATTTCCTTTACCCTTATTTGTGCTATCTCACATATCTATATATATATTATAATCTTAATACTACAGTGCTATAATTGTTGCTTTAAATAATCTCATGTCTCTTTAAAAATTAAAAAAAATATACTATACAAAGCCTTTTTTTTTTTTTTTTTTTTTTTTGCAGTATGTGGACCTCTCGTTGTGGTCTCTCTCATTGTGGAGCACAGGCTGCGGACGTGCAGGCTCAGCGGCCATGGCTCACGGGCCTAGCCGCTCCGCAGCATGTGGGATCTTCCCGGACTGGGGCACGAACCTGTGGTCCCCTGCATCGGCAGGTGGACCCTCAACCACTGCGCCACCAGGGAAGCCCTACACAGCCTTTTATATCCACCCACATATTTACCATTTCTGGTACTCTCTATTTCCTCCTGTGGATTAGAGTTTCCATTCTTTATAGCTGGAAGGACTTCTTTTAGTATTTCTTCTAAGGCAGGTCTTCTAACATGTCTCTCAATCTTTGTTTATATGGGAATGTTTTTATTTTCACTTTCATACGTGAAAGATAATTTTACTGGATTTAGAATTCCTGGTTGGCAATTTTGTTCTCTTTTGGTGATTGTCATTCTACTGTCTTCTGGGCTTAACTACTTCTGATAAGTCAACTGCTAATTCTATTGCTGTTGTCCTCCACATGAGTTATTTTTTTTCTTACAGCTTTCAATATTTTTTGTCTTTAGCTTTTAACAGTGTGACTACCCTGTGTCTAGAGGTAGATATTTTGTGTTTATACTATTTGGATTTTCTTAAATTTCTTGGACCTGTGGATTAACATTTGCCATCAAATTTGGGAAGTTTTTGGCAATTCTTAAAATGTTTTTCCTTCCTTTTCCTCCTCTCACTCCTTTTTGTAGGACTCCATTACACAAATTTGGTGACTTGATGTTGTTTCACACATTTCTTAGGCTCTGTTCATTTCTCTTCACCTTTTTTCCTGTTTTTTTTCCAGAATGAATAATTTCTATTAATCTTTCATGTCCACTGTTTCTTCTGTCATCTCAAATCTGTTCAGCTTATCTAATAAATTTTAAATTTCTGTTACTGTACTTTTCAACTCATGAATTTTCATTTGAAAAATTGGAATTACTGAGATTCCTTATTTGTTATCTTTTCCTGTAATTCTCTGAACATATTTTCCTATAATTCTTTGAACATATTTATAAAAAAGGGCTCTGAAGTATGTGCTAAACCCAACAATTGCACCTACTGAGAAAACATTTCTACTGTCTACTTTTTTCCCCTGAGTATGGCCACATTTTACTGTGTTATTTTGCATGGTTCCAATTTTTCTGGAAAAGTGGACATTTTTTGATAATATTCTGTAATAATTATGTATTTAAAAAATATTTTTCTAAGTGTCATTTTAATAAATTAAACTTAAACTGTGTAATTTGTCTCTCCTATGATGTGTGGCTTCTGTTGGGAATTTTTATTCTTATTTTTGTTTTTTAGCCTGTCTTCCTGGGAGTCTCCTCTGTGTTTCAATAGATCACTAGTCAGCCAATGATTTGGGTAGAGGTGGTGCTCAAATGATCCAAATTTATAAGGCTCCTCGCCTCTGAGACCTGATCTGTTGTGGGATAGAGAGCACATTCAAACTTCAGCCACTGTGTAAGTTTGCTTGACTTTTATTTTCCATTGGGTTCTCTCTCTCAGGTTTCCCAGTCAGCCAGGGATGTATGAAGAGTTTATTAATCCTTTTATAGCTTTCTCATTTCTAGCATTTTTTGTTAGATTCTTGGCTGGTTCACTATTCTTACCAACTTGCAGACACAATCTCTGAATATCACAGGTACAGGATTTCCTTGTTTCTGCCATTTCTAGTTGACAAAGCTGTGGATTTTTTCCCATTTGTCCCATATTGAGTCTGCTCCCTTGACAGCAAAGTTGCTGGTTTTTACATACAGTGCCACTCTGGTAAAATTACAGATGTCACCAATCAAGCCTGTGGGTTCTGTGTATGCTGTAACCCTAGGCAGGAAGGCTGTAGACTCACTCCTACAGCTTTAACCTGAAGCTTCAGCAGTTTTCCAAGAATACAAGCACACCTCATTCTTATGTTTTGCAGATATTGCTTTTTTGAAGAAAACAAATTGGAACTTTGTGACAACCCTGTGTTGAGCGAGTCTATTGGTACCATTTTCCCAACAGCATTTGCTCATTTTGTGTTTGTGTGTGTGTTTCTGTGCCACATTTGGTAATTCTTGCAATATTTCAAACTTTTTCATCATTATTATTATACCTGTTATGGTGATCTGTGATCAATGATCTTTGATGTTACCATTTAATTGCTTTGGGGTGCCAGAAACTGCACCCATATAAAATGGGGAACTTACTTGATAAATGTTGTGTCCCACTGCTCCACCAACTAGCTGTTCCCCCATCTTTTCCCCCTTCCTGAGACTCAACAGTATTGAAATCAGGCCAACTAACAACCTTACTAACCCCTAATAAGCCTCTAAGTGTTCAGGTGAAAAGAAGAGCCACACATCTCTTGTTTTAAATCAAAAGCTAGACATGATTAAGCTCAGTGGGGAAGGCATGTTGAAAGGCCAAAAGCTAGGCCTCTTGAGTCAAACAGTTAGCCAACTTGTGAATGCAAAGGAAAAGTTCATGAAAGAAATAAAAAGTGCTACTCCAGTGAATACATGAATGATAAGAAAGTGAAACAGCCTTATTGCTGATATGGAAGAAGTTTTAGTGATCTGGATAGAAGATCGAACCAACCACAACATTCCATTAAGCCAAAGCCTAATCCACAGCAAGGCCCTCACTCTCTTAAATTCTATGAAAGCTGAGAGAAGTGAGGAAGCTGCAGAAGAAAAGGCTGAATCTAGTTCATGAGATTTAAGAAAAGAAGCCATCTCTATAACATGAGTTCAAGGTGAGGCAGCAACTGCTGATGTAGAAGTTGCAGCAAGTTAACCAGAAGATCTAGCTAAGTTAATTAATGAAGGTGCCTACACTAAACAAAAGATTTGCAGTATAGACAAAACAGCATTATATTAAAAGAAGATGCCACGTAGGATTTTCATAGCTATACATTTGGTGACTTTAAGTTGAAGCCAATGCTCATTCGCTATTCTGAAAGCCCTAGGGCCCTTAGAAATATGCTCAATCTACTCTGCCTGTTCTCTATCAGTGGCACAACAAAGTCTGGGTGACAGCACATCTGTTTACAACATGGTTTAGTGAATATTTTAAGCCCACTGCTGAGACCTACTGCTCAAAGAAAAGATTCCCTTCAAAATATGACTGCTCACTGACAAAGCATCTGGTCACCCAAGAGCTCTGATGGAGGTGCACTATGAGAATAATGTTTTCATGCCTCCTAACACAATATCCATTTTGCAGCCCATTGATCAAGGAGTAATTCTGACTTTCAAGTTTCATTAGTAAAGAAAGAGATTTTGTAAGGCTATAGCTGCCATGGATAGTGATTCCTCTGATGGATCTGTGCAAAGTCCACTGAAAACTTTCTGGAAAGGATTCAGCGTCCTAGATGACACTAAGAATATTCATGATTCAAGGAGAAAAGGTCAAAATATCGACATTAACAGGAATTTGGCAGAAGTTGATTCCAATCCTCATGAATGACTTTGAGGGGTTCAAGATTTCAGCGGAGGAAGGAACTGCAGATGTGGTGAAAATAGAAAGAGAATTAGAATTCAATGCAGAGACTGAATATGTGATAAATCTCATGACAAAAACTTTAACAGATGAGGAGTTGCTTCTTATGGAGGAGCGAAGAAAGTAGTTTCTAGAGATGTAATCTACTCATGGTGAAAATGCCGTGATGATTGTTGAAATGACAACAAAGGATTTAGAATATTACATGAACTTAGTTGATAAAGAAGTGGCAGAGTTTGAAAGGTCTGACTCCAATTTTGAAAGAAGTTCTACTGTGGGTCAAATGCTATCAAACAGCATTGCATGCTACATAGAAATTGTTTGTGAAAGGAAAAGTCCATCAATGAGGCAAACCTCATTTTTGTCTTATTTTAAGAAACTGCTACCAGCAAAAAGATTGCAACTTGCTGAAGGCTCAGATGACAGCATTTTTTTTTAGCAATAAACTAGTTTTAAATTAAGGTATGCATATTGTTTTTCTAGGCATAAGGCATTGTGCACTTAATAGACTACTGTACAGTGTAAACACAACTTTTTATGCATCAAGAAACCAAAAAATTCATGTGACTAGCTTTACTGCAATATTTGCTTTATTATAATGGTCTGGAACGGAACCTACAATATCTCCAAGATATGCCCATAAATGCTTCTCAATTTGTTGTTTTATCTCTGGCTAATTTCCAGAGCCCTGATATGGGTTTTGATAGTTTTTCCAGTTTTACACTTTTTTTTTTTTTGGCAGAGAGGAATTGCCTACCTTTTCACACTACCAGAGCCAGTCTTTCCATCACGATTATCTCAATTCATCTTAAATAGCAATAACACCCGCATTATTAGCCCCATACTACAGGTAAGGAAATTAGCAAAGAAAATAGTCAACTGTCCAAAGATTACATAGATGTTAAGTGGAAGAGCCTCCAAAACTAGGCAGTTTGCCTTCAGAGCCTTTCTGTACCTTTAACAAATATGAATGTGAAAATTCGTAAGATACTAGACTAGAAGCAGGCACAGGTGCTATAGAAGCATGGATGCAAAGAATCTATTTTGGTACCTGAGTAGACAGAATATAAGATGAACTACCACAGCATATATCATTTACAAAAAATATTCAAATATTTAAGACAGTTAATTACATTAAAAGCTTTCTTTTTTTTGTAGATTTCTAATATAACTTACTCTCTTGCCGGTACCCCTTCCCACTGGAGGATGTGCCTCAGCAGCTTGACGAATCGTACAAACCATTAGCTCTATAAGAGCACTCTCCTGACGGTCAGACATTGCTAAAGTGAAACAAAACACATTAGTATGAGTAGGTAGTTTTACAATAGCCATGTATCAAAACTGAGCACAATTATAAAAAACTGTAGTCTATTACTTAAAGACTAAAGTTCTATTCTTTGTCCTTTCCTTGTTTTAAGAATAATATGTGCTTGTCGTAAGTCAAACAAGAAAGAGATATACAAAGTAAAAAAGACAATAAACTCTGGTTTCTTCTAATACTTGGTCTCTTGTAATATACTTCTGAATTAGGCAATGCCAAAATTTTCCTTCTATATCACTTCAAAGCTCATATATCTTTCTTTTACTTTTAGCAAAAAAAGAACATGCTATATCTTTTCAAAAAATTAATAGATTTTGAATATCTTTCAAGTCACATGACATGTACAAATAATTATGTTAAATAATTACAAGTTATTACATAATTTGTGTTCCACAATTTATTCAGCCTTCTCCTATTAACATGCAAATTTCCCCCAAATTTTTGTCACGTTTACAAACAATGCAGTAATAAATATCATAAGTACACATGTATTTATGTAACTGATACTTTTATTTCTATAGAATAAATTTCAAGAGAGGGAGCAATGACTCAAAAGTTAAAATCTTGGTACTGACAAATCAAAAAGGTTACTTACTGCAATCCACACCTCCAACTGCAATGATGAGAATGTTTGGTTCCTCATATCCCTGCCAGCACTTGATGTTACAAGTCCCTTTAATGTTTGCCAATCCAATGATTGAAAATGGTATGTTATTTTGCTCCTGCCTAACTACTAAGTAGTGGAGTGTATTTTCTTGTTTATTAGTTTAAAATTTTTTGGAGATTTTTAATGTTTATTCTCTGCTAATTTTTCTATTGTTATTCACCTTTCTTGGATTCTTCTTTTTTTACATTTATTTATTTATTTATTTTTGACTGCGTTGGGTCTTTGTTGCTGTGCGTGGGCTTTCTCCAGTTGCGGCAAGTGGGGGCTACTCTTCGTTGCAGTGCACAGGCTTCTCATTGCAGTGGCTTCTCTTGTTGCGGAGCACGGGCTCTAGGCACACGGGCCTCAATAGTTGTGGCATGCAGGCTCAGTAGCTGTGGCTCATGGGCTCTAGAGCGCACGCTCAGTAGTTGTGGTGCATGGGCTCTAGAGCGCAGGCTCAGTAGTTGTGGTGCATGGGCTTAGTTGCTCCATGGCATGTGGGATCTTAACGGACCAGGGATTGAACTAATGTCTCCTGCACTGGCAGGTGGATTCTTAACCACTGCATCACCAGGGAAGTCCCTAACTTTGTCTTAAATGATGCAAATATTTTCTCCCAGTTTGTTCTTTTGTTTTTAGACTCTTCATGGTATCTTTTGTCAGAAATTATTAACTTCTACAAAGTCATATCTGTATTTTTTTTTATGGCTTTCAGATTTCTCTTTTCTTTCCAGTTTTTTTGAGAGATAACTGACATACAATACAATATAGGTTTAAGTTGTACAGCATAATGATTTAACTTATATATATCGTGACATGATTATCCCAGTAAGCTTAGTTAACATCTATCATCTCATACTGATTAAAAAAAAAGGCTTCTGGGTTTCTTGTATTGCTTTCAAAGATCTCCTTTCTCCTAGAGATTATAGAAATATATTTTCTTCTCTCTCTGTCTCCATCTGTTGCTTGCTTTTACATCTTTAATCTGTCTGAAATTTATTTCTGCCAATAGTATCAAGTATGGGTCTGTTTATTCCCACCAGATGAGCAGTCAATTATGCCTCTACCATTATTAAATAAAACCAGCTTTCCCTGGTTTATTTGAAATGTCACCTTTAAACATGTTTTAGGTGCTTATATATACTTAGATCTATTTCTGGATTTTTTATTTAGTTTCACTAATCTATTTTTCTATTGCAAGGACACACTGTTTTGATTATAACAGCTTTATAATGTTATAATATACCTTAATGTGTAACTTAATTCAACTAATTTGAATATTTAGTTGAACAAATTTCCCTTATCTAGTCCTTTTCCTAAAAAATTTCTATAAAGCTAGTAGCAAACAATTAAATATTTTCTATGTGTAAGGCACGGTTATAAGTGATTTATATGTATTTATTTGTTTTATCCTCAAAACAATTCCAAGAGCTAGGAATTAATATCTTCACACTTTGAAGATTGGGAAAATGAGCCACGGAGAGGTTAAATAACTTTTCAAAGCACTCAGTAGTAGAGCCAAGATATGAACCCAGGTAGTCTGACTCCAAGGTCTATGCTCTTAAGCACTATGCTATACCACCTTTTTAAAATAAGCTTGAAATTCTACATTAACTTTTATTTTTTAATTTTATTAGAGTATAGTTGATTTGCAATGTTGTGTTAGTTTCAGGTGTACAGCAAAGTGAATCTGTTATACATATACATATATGCACTCTTTTTCAGATTCTTTTCCCATATAGGCCATTACAGAGTACTGAGTAGAGTTCCCTGTGCTATACAGTAGGTCCTTGTTAGTTATCTATTTTATATATAGTAGAGTGTATATGTCAATCCCAATCTTCCAATTTATCCCTCCCCCACCCACCCCACTGGTAACCATAAGTTTGTTTTCTATGTCTGTGACTCTTTTTCTGTTTTGTAGATAAGTTCATTTGTACCCTTTTTTTTAGATTCCACATATAAGCAATACCATATGATATTTGTCTTTCTCTGTCTGACTTACTTCACTCAGTCTATGTAATACCCTTTTTTTAAAAAATAAATTTATTTATTTTCTTTTTGGCTGCGTTAGGTCTTCGTTGCTGCACACAGGCTTTCTCTAGTTGCAGCAAGCGGGGGCTACTCTTCGTTGAGGTGTGTGGGCTTCTCGTTGCAGAGCATGGGCTCTGGGCACACAGGCTTCAGTAGCTGTGGCACGCAGGCTCAGTAGTTGTGGCTCACGGGCTCTAGAGAGCAGGCTTAGTAGTTGTGGTGCACGGACTTAGTTGCTCCACGGCATGTGGGATCTTCCTGGACCGGGGCTCGAATCCGTGTCACCTGCATTGGCAGGCGGATTCTTAACCACTGTACCACCAGGGAAGTCCCAGTCTATATAAACTTTAAAATCATTTTGCTTAGTTCCTTCTCTCACCTCCCAGAACTCTCTCAAACCTACTGGAATTTGAACTGGTATTTTTAAGAAAATTATACATTACACTGGGAAGAACTGACATTTTAATAATCTTTTCAGCCAGGAACATGATATAGCTCTTCATTTATGATATCTTATTTGACATTATTTAATGAAACATTATGATTTTATTCACACTGATTCTGTACTTTTCTTGTTGAATTCATTCCTATGTATTTTTAAAGATACATTTTTGAGACTAATTTGAATAGTTTAATTTTATCTTTGTCTCCCTCTCTCCTTCCTCTCTGTTTTCTCTGTATACTTATTTATGTTAAAGACCAATTTAAAAAAAAAGACCAATAGATGTGGGGATTATAGACACAGAACTAGGCATAAATTAAAAGAAAAAAATATTAAGCTTTAGAAATTGAGAAGTTTGTACTGATTATTTCAAAATAAACTGGGACAACAGCAATGAAAAGGCAAACAAAGGCATAACATCTTATCCCTTATTCTGTACCAAAATCATCCTAAGCAGGAATATATATGTACATCTTAATTCAATCATTTTTTGTTTCACATTTTAATTGTGATAGAAAAAGCACATGAACTTTAGCTTGTCTTAGGAAAACCACAAGAAACAGCTTCAGCTTTCCATTTATACTCCCTGATCCAATAAAACAATCAAGTTTCTATTTTATGATTCTAGAATTTCATATTTTTTTCAATTTGGCTGGGGATAGAGGAATGACAAGATTGTCTATGAACTAAATGCATTTTCTATTATTTATGAAAGAAAATCTAGTTCTATGGAAAGTGAGGAGAGAAAAACTTACCTAGTATAGAAACATTCCACTATTATACACTAAAATCCATACATTAGTGTTGAAGAAAAACTCAACCTTATACAGTGTCCAATGCCATCAATTTTATTAGTTTATAATTTGAAACCATCCATTCAGATATGGTAAACTCAAAACATTTGAAATTTAACTGAAATCTCTTTGGGGATAAAACAGCAAAATCGAACAATAAAATTGAAAACAAAGCAAGCTTTAAGCCACACACAAGAGCCAAACAGCCACAATGATAGAAAGGAAAGGATGGCTGTTCGCACTATGAATTACCAAATACCTACACAACTTTCTAAGTCTGCAGAAACCTCTTTACACATCATCCCCATTTTCTCATTATTGATTTCAGTCTTATCACCCTGAACTCTGGATTTTCTCCTTAATATCACTGAAAAGAAACACTAAAAAGTCACCAACAACCTAAATCTTCACTTAAAGCTGATGGTCTTTGCATAGTCCTTTTTCTCCTCTGCAATACGTGATATTATTAACCATAGCTCTCTTGAACACCCTCTTTACTGGGCCTTCTATAGTGTACAATGAACTCTTACTATCCTTTTTATATAGCTTGCTCTCACTCTTTCTTGCTCTTCCTGCTTTTGTCCCCTTCCTATCCACAATCTTTAAAACTCACCATGGGCTTTTTCTTTCTATAATCTATTTTTATCTTTTACATTTTTATCATATCCCATAGAAACCACTCCAAACCATGTTGACAAAAAGCATTTTTTTTAATACGAATTTGATCACATCCCTCCCCTGTTTAAAATCCTTCAGTGGCTCCCTATTACACTTAGAATGAACTAAATAAATCCACTTATGATTATGGACTTAAATGTTCTACATCATCAGGCCTCTGCCTCTATCTCATCTAGTGCCACTGGCCCACTGTGCTCAAGCTACTGCAGCTCCTGGAATATAACAATATCATTCATGCTTCAGATACTCTGCAATTGCTATTTCCTCTATCTAGGCAGCTCTTTTTTTGACACTTCCCATGGCTAGCCCCCATATCCTTTAGATTCTTGGCTCACAGGTGGCCTCCTTAGAGAGATCTTCCTTTTGGGATTCAATCTAAAGATGGACCCCTTCTTACTGTTATTATCCATCACAGATACTTATTAACTTTTGAAATTATTCTGACCACTTAGTTTTGGTCTGCCTTCGTCACTTGAATGTAAGTTCCATATGGGCAGTGAGCTGACCTTGTTTAAGACTGCACCCTCAGTGCTTAGTATAACAGCACATAGAAGGTGGTCAATAAATATTTTAAAATTATGAGTGAATTAATGATTCCCTACTTGAAGAATTCCACTTATATACATTACTTCACCCATCAACTGGATCACAGAATTCTAGCATTAGAAATGATCACAGGGCTTCCCTGGTGGCACAGTGGTTAAGAATCTGCCTGCCAATGCAGGGGACACGGGTTCGAACCCTGGTCCGGGAAGATCCCACACGCCGCACAGCAACTAAGCCCATGTGCCACAACTACTGAGCCTGCATTCTAGAGCCCGCGTGCCACAACTACCGAAGCCCACGTGCCTAGAGCCCGTGCTTCGCAACAAAGAGAAGCCACCGCAATGAGAAGCCTGTGCACTGCAATGATGAGTAGCCCCCGCTCGCCGCAACTAGAGAAAGCCCATGCGCAGAAACGAAAACGCAACACAGCCAAAGATAAATAAATAAAAATAAATATATTTAACAAAAAAGAAATCATTAGCTTTCATTGAAAGCTATCAAATGTTTCAAAAACTGTTTAAAAAAAAAAAAGAAATGATCACATAAGTTTATCTAATCAAAGAGCCTTCTTTATAAATGAAGAAGCTAAGACCCAGAGAAGTTAAATGACTTAGTTACGGCCCTGTTTTTGCCTGATTATTTGTTACCCAGACCTTCACATTACACTAAAAATTTATCCAGCAATTTGATTTTGCTGCAGAATACACATACACCCCCAAAAAACCCTGTCCCTTAAAAACACTGCAAGGCAGTCTTACAGCAGCTGTGATTTATTATTATTTTTCTTTTCCATCATGGTTTATTACAGGATATTGAATATAGTTCCCTGTGCTACACAATGGGACCTTGTTGTTTATCCATTCTAATATATAATAGTTTGCATCTGCTAGCCCCAAACTCCCAATCCAACCCCCTCCCCCGACCAGCAACCACAAGTCTATTCTCTGTGTCTGTGACTCCACTTCTGTTTTGTAGATAAGTTCATGTGTGTCATATTTTAGATTCCACATATAATATCATATGGTATTTGTTTTTCTCTTTCTGACTTACTTCACTTAGTATAATAATCTTTAGGTCCATCCATGTAGCTGCGAATGGAATTAAGTCATTCTTTTTTATGGCTGAGTGGTACACTGTATATATGTACCACATCTTTTTTATCCATTCATCTGTTGATGGACATTTAGGTTGTTTCCATGTCTTGGCTACTGTAAATAGTGCTGCTGTGAACACAGGGGTGCATGTATCTTTTCGAGTGATAGTTTTGTTCTGATATATAGCAGTTGTAATTTAAATTGCTATTGGTAGTCTTTGACAATGTGTCTGTTTTCCCAAATTTTAGTCCTATATTTGCAACTGCTAACTAGACTTTCATCCACTGGAATATCTATCACACTTCACTTATGTAAAGTATAACTAAATTTCTAATTAGTCTTAAGGAAATAAGTAAATCACTAATGGCATTTTGTTATCATAAAATATAGCAAAATAGTAGCTCAGAATATTGATTTGGATACCATTCCATACCAGAACTTATATGTGGCACAGCAAACATATGGACAAATGTATGAAAAAAAGTTGAATCATGATTTCAAAACGGTCCTGGACTTGTTACACATAAATTCTCCAGCCTTGCCTTCCCAGATTCAATCATACCCTAAAACTGTGGTTGACTTAAAATTTTTTCCCCATTTTACAACTCACTTTTCTAGCTAAAATCAAACCAACCAAACCAAGCCAAACCAAGCGAAACCAATCTCTTGATTGAAAGTTAAACCCAATGTCAACTAAACTTAAATCACAAAGAAAACCTAATAATACATAGTTATTTTAAGAAGGTAGATCCAGGGCTTCCCTGGTGGCGCAGTGGTTGAGAGTCCGCCTGCCAATGCAGGGGACACGGGTTCGTGCCCCGGTCCGGGAAGATCCCACATGCCACGGAGTGGCTGGGCCCGTGAGCCATGGCTGCTGAGCCTGCGCGTCCGGAGCCTGTGCTCCGCAATGGGCAAGGCCACAACAGTGAGAGGCTCGCGTACGGCAAAAAAAAAAAAAAAAGGAAGGTAGATCCATCTAGAACACCTTGATGACTGACAGAGTAATTACTATTTTCTGACTGACACATCTTATTTAAATGAGAGTGAAAAGTTAACAATACCAAATCATAGCACCTTGGCTCTTCTTCCCGTAATTTATTATGTCCCCTGCTTCCCTTTTCCTTGGATATAACCTTATAGAGCATACTTGACAAAAAGAAAAATGGCCTGGGATTATAAATAAGAAGCTCTAGCCTACTCTGATAATTTGCTGATTCTATGGCCACAAGCAAGGAAGGAAAATGGATGAAATGTACTATTAAATACTATGCCAAGCGTTTTGCTCAAGTGTTGACTGGGCTGTAGTGATTAGAAAGGAAATTGATTTTACTAGATAAAATATTAAGATTAGTTAGAAATAGATTTATGAGGTCAGGGAACTTAGCAGGAACATGTATGAGCAAAATAAAGACAATGTAGAATGTATGTTCATGTTCCTCTGATCACTTCAAAAGTGAAAGGAATCCAGAGTACAAGTGAGAGTTTGACCTAGTGAGCAGAAGGTCCTGTCAACTTAATAATAGACCTGTCTTCTTACCAAAGATATGGAGGGAAAAAAACACATGCAAATATAGTAGATAATAATCAGAGGTGGGGTCAAATATACTATAATAATTTCTACCTTGAAAGAAGGTCTGGGGAATTTTGGGGAAGGATTTGTGTTACAGATTAAGAATGAGGGGAAAAAAAAAAAAGAATGAGGTTGTGAGGCAAATATCTTGAATTTAAAAGCAGCAATTTCAGCCAGTTTACTGGAGTGTATTTGGGTACGATGCATAGCTATTGTTTCTCTCACTGAATTTGGTCAAAGCCAGAGCAGATAATACCAATTAGCATCACTGCTTGGAAAGAACACTGGGGGATGGTCATTAAACTGTTTAGGTAATCTACTGCAGGTGATGGCTCATTCTGCTCTTATATCCCAGAGGGTTGAACTACATAGAAAAGCAGGGGAAACAGAATAGGGAATCAATAGTATACTATTTTATTTAATCCTCACAACAACTATATAAGGTAAATAAGAAAAAGAATCCCTATATTATAAAGAAAAGGAAGCTAAGGAGCAGAAAAAATGAGGACGTAAGTCACAAAGGACAGAGTTAGAAATCTGAATCTGTTTCTTTTGATTCTAAAGTCCATGTTTAGTTCATTACAAGCCTCACTTACATCAAGGTATCATCTACATTTTAGGACTCTGTATGGATTAAATAGTAGTTCTTTAAACTACTGTTGTGGGCTAGATTGAAAAACAAGCTATACAGAGGAAAAAGCATTGCTAGTTTTAAGGAGCTAATATTCATATAATCTTTTAGAATATAAATGCTTTATTAAGTATCCATTTTGCTGTTCATGTTATTACACAAAGTGTAATGTAAGATGCATACTTCAGAAATTATCAATATAGTAATTATTTCTCCCTATTTCTTGAATAACTAGGTAAGTGACTTTATTTTTGATTTCTTTATTTTTATTTTTAAAAAGATATAACAAAAGAGGGGATGATTATGGTCTAAATCATTGTATGTGAAAGGTTAAGTACACATACATAGCAAAAAGATTCTGCATGTGCCTTTTTTTTTTTTACATTAAGTGTGTCAGTACTTTGTGTCTCAAATCAGCATAAAGAAAACTTTTTTGAATGCTACATAACATTTACAGGATTTTAAAAACTTGTGTGGCATGAATGGTAGTAGTCCTAATACAGAAAGATGTTATACACTATTGAGACATCCTTGCTTGTTACAGGAAACAAACTGTTCTCTTTGCAAAAAAAGACACACAGTACGCTTGCATATACTCATTTGTAAGAACTGATCTATACAGGGTGGTATGATAATTAATGCAAACCCAAAACAATATGTAAATCAACTTATCGAAATACTATACCTTCCTCTCCTTGAACAGGTTCTTCTAATAACAATTCTGTCATACATTCCCAGTCTTTCAATAGTTCTTGAGAGCTCTCCCACAAACTGTCCACCAAGTAGGCAGCATGTTCGTGTAACTAAAAATAACAAATCAAATGTGATTGAAGAACATTTAATGAAGAAACTAGTAGTAATATATTGAGTTGTTAAGCCATTTTCTTCATAATTAAAACTGCTTGGTCACAATGTTTCCAAGAGCCACTCAGAGAACTATGTATATATATATACATACATACATACATACAAACACATTTGCATTCCACTGTTGATAATGGGGATGCAATATATAGACTTAATCATTTAAAAACAGTAGTAAGGTTAAGAATCTCCTAGTTCAATGAAATCATATATTGATGAAGAAACTGAGAGTACAACTAGTTAACTATTTTCCTGAAGTTATAAGCTGGATTTAGGGTACTTTTCATTACTCTTTATTTGTCTTTCTCGACAACGATTTTTTTTTTTTTTTAAGAAAATGAATTACTTTCTCTCAGAATTCCATTTGACACTTTGGTACCAGCCTTACTTACTTTTTATCTCTGTTATTTGGTTAAGGTCAAAATGTATGTTACTCCATCTCTCTGTTTTTCCACTCTCATTTCCACTTAACAAATTCCCCATCTCACCTCACCTCCACTTTTTGCTGCTCATTACTCTTGACAATTTTCTTTGGAACCCATGTTCCCACAGTAAACAACACTCTCAAGTTCCTCAACAAACATTTCAGATGGAACGTTTTACCATCTGTCAGTCATTGAACTGTGAAGAATATTAATTACTTTAGTAAAGTTCTTTAGAAAAGGTAAGTAGAAGTGTTGGCCATGTTCTGGTTTCTGCTACTTACAATTAACTTCTTCTACCACCTCTGAGTCTCATGACAACCAGCTAAACCACTTTCAAACTTTACATTGCAACCCGTTCACTGGCTGTTAAAATAATTTAATGTATTGAGACCAAAGTTTCAAAGAAATGAAACGGAAAGGATATGCATAGAAGATATAATCCACCAAAAATATAATTGTGAACTTTTTTATACCTATTCTAAAAATGAGTGTATAGCACACAGAATGTTAAGTACTATTTCATATTTCAGTTATATGTTCTTGTATTTGTGAGAGAAAATGGTTTTTGTATCATGAGGAGTGGCCTGAAAATGTGTGAAAGTCACCTTGGTAGACCTACTGATTATCTACTGATATCTTAGCACATTTGGCACGTGAGTTGCTTTTCTTCCTCATTCCTAATTCTACCATTATTCTTAACTTCTATGAAAATTTTGATGATCTATTTAAAGCTCTGCCTCATTTGACCTCTTGAATTCTATACTTCACTTCCACTGCATTTCAAATCTCACATTCTGGCTTCTGAAATGCCTCAGGAAAACTACGTACACACGCGTACACACACAACACCCCACAGTTTCCCAATGTTTTTTGTCAAAGCCAGAGTAGATAATATTGATTAGCATCTCTGCTTAAGGAAGAAGATGGACAAGCCAGGTCTATTCAAACTTCCTAAACCACACATCCTAGGAAAATATCCCTAGACCATAAGTAACATCATTCCAACAGTGACAGGCACAAGTAGTGCACAACCTGATGTCAAAAATGAAAATTAACAGCAGAAAACAGAAAAACCAATAGTTTCAAAAAAATAGGCTATTAAGCCTATGCTGAAATGGAGTTATTATTTAGTGGGTACAGAGTTTCAATGTAGGAAAACTTTGAAAAAGTTCTGGAGATCAATGGCAGTGACAGCTGCACATCCATGTGAATGTACTTAATGCCAATGAAGAGTACACTTAATAATAGTTAAAATGGTAAATTCTGTTATTTCACCAAAAATTTAAAAAAAACTATACTGAATAAACTTGCTTTTATGCCTGATATACTTAAATATGTCTGTAGAATAGGTATAAAAAAGTTCACAATAATATTTTTGGTGGATTATACCTTCTATACATATCCTCTCTGTCCCTCTTAATGCTTTTGGTCCTCAATTCTGGTTTATCTTATATGATATTGTCCTTTCAGCTTTTTGTAAGCCTTTGTTAACTACATCCAGCATTTATCCAGTTTGTTTACTTCCTGTGTTAAATTTTTGATTAAGGTGTGTTTGTAAACATTTTAATTTCTTTATTTCAACCCTAAATGACAATCTGCTTTTTTAATAAAGCATGTTAGTCTCTTTATATTTATTGAGATTACAGATGTTGGCATCTGCTTCCCTGTGCTCTCCTGATGACATTTTCTTTTTTTTTTAAGCTGTGCTTCCTGCAGAGTTTTATTTTCTAACTTATATTTTCTCCATCACCAAGATCACCAAAAATAATTTTCAGACATCTGCCTTAAGCTTCACAGCCATATTATTTAGGCTTAGTTCTAATTTTTTTCAGATTTATTTGCTCACCAATATTTCTTATATTCCTTATTTTCCTTTTATTGCATGCAGTTTTCATTTTGCTAGAAAACACCCTCAAGTAATACCCTGCATATAGGGTACATAGGTAGTAAACATTTTAATTGCCTTTCCTTTGATTAGTTCCTCTCCTCCATTCTCTCTGTTTTCTTTACAGAGTTTCTACTAGATAACATAATAAACTTTCTTAATCTGTACTCCCTGTCTCTTAATTTCTCTCTCATATTTTTTTTTTTTGCGGTACGCGGGCCTCTCACTGCTGGGGCCCCTCCCGTCGCAGAGCACAGGCTCCGGACGCGCAGGCTCAGAGGCCATGGCCCACGGGCCCAGCCACTCTGTGGCATGCAGGGCATGCGGGATCCTCCCGGACCGGGGCACGAACCTCTGTCCCCTGCATCGGCAGGTGGACTCCCAACCACTGCACCACCAGGGAAGCCCTCTCTCTCATACTTTTCATTTCTTTCCTCTTTTGCACTACTTCCTGCAAAAATCCCAATCTTTGGTTATGTCTATTCATGTCATTTAATAATCCACCTCTCACCTACATTTTGGAATTCATGTTTTTAATTTCTAAGAAGTCTCTTCCTCTTTCATAATTGCTTCTTCTTATATTTGGGGGCATTAATCAAAAATTTTCATCAGGGGCTTCCCTGGTGGCGCAGTAGTTAAGAATCCGCCTGCCAATGCAGGGGACACGGGTTCAAGCCCTGGTCTAGGAAGATCCCACATGCCACAGAGCAACTAAGCCCACGCACCACAACTACTGAGCCTACGCTCTAGAGCAGCGAGCCACAACTACTTAGTCTGCGTGACACAACTACTCAAGCCTGTGCGCCTAGAGCCTGTGCTCCACAACGAGAAGCCCATGCACCGCAATGAAAAGTAGGCCCTGCTCGCTGCAACTAGAGAAAGCCTGCACGCAGCAACGAACACCCAACTCAGCCAAAAATAGTAAATAAATAAAAAACAGATACCTAAAATACCTAAAATTAAAAAAAAAAAATTCATCAGTATGTTGGCCTTGCGCTTCTTTTTCATGATATTGATTTTTTCCAAGTTTCAGTGTTTCTTGGTTGCTAGTACATATATATTAATGAGTCCAGACTCAAGAATACTGGTAGCTAGAATCCTTTTCTTGAATCTGGTTGCAATGTCCTGGCTTCCTTGGTTGTGTAGGAAAGTGGAAAAAGGGGATCTATAATCAGGTAGGCTTTTCCTCTAATTGTAGGTATGCACTTTGCATTTTGAATGCAGAAGTTCCCTCTCCCTACTGATGGCCATACATATCTGGGGTAGTTATTCACTACTTTGCGTCTCAGACCAGTGTCCACATCCCAAATGCCTGGACCAGCATTTCTGAAGAGAGGAATAAGCTCCTCTAAAGGGCAGACACTTAATTACTACTGACAGCTTACTCCTTTCACCAGCCTTTGTTGCTCTGATCTTTAATGTATTTCAGATTTCTACCAGAAAATCTCGAAAAAATTTTCCCTCTTTTCGTCTCCTGTGGGGGTATGGGTTACTTAACTGGAATTCACAGTCATTTACTTTACAGTTTCCACAAATTCTTCACTGTCCTGGTCAACTGGTGATATCTCATTCATTTTGACTTTTTTATCATGAGGTTTTCAGTTGTATGAGTTGCATGCACAATTCAAGGCTTTAAATTGTATAATTTCACTAGCATTGGCATTTTTAAGAATGACTTTTCTATGCCTTAAATCAAGGCATATTAAAATTTAACTCAAGAATGTTTTCATTGTTCTAGAAATTTTTTTTGTTTATATTCTCAATATAGATGCTAACTTCTTTGAGCATTACCTCTTCCTGACTGTAAGGCGGTGGCTTAATAGAATGCTTTCTGTTAACACTAATAACCACTTGCTTCAAACTCAATGTGTATACCAGCAGGACATGATAATGTGTTGGCCCATTTTCTGATTAAGAGTTTCAAATTCACCAGTATGAGCGACAACAATCAGTATAACATGCTCTGTCAGGAACTGGCTTGATATAATATTTATGAGACAGTCTTCCTGTCTTGGGGCATGTGTGATGGCCACGTAACTTGCTACTCTCAAATCTCTACAAGAAAAGATCGATGTCTGAGAAAAAATTTTTTTAACGTGGCCAATAGGGTAAAAGGTTACAATCGCCTTTCAGACATTTCATACCAAGGACCTTCTATTGGTAGCAAAAGGTGAAGCTATAAGAAGGAAGGCCTTGAAGCATTCTTGATGGCTATAAAAAAAAAACCTGGGATTCAAAAGGATCTGGAGGGCTTCCTTGGTGGCACAGGGCTAAGAATCCACCTGCCAAGCTCTTTGGTGGGGCTAATGGTGGACCTTGGGAGGGCTCACGCCAAAGAGTACTTCTCAGAATTTCTTCTGCCAGTTCTTTGTCCACATGGTGAGCCACAGCTGCCCCCTGCCTCTGCAGGAGATGTTCCAACACTAGCCACCCAGTTTCCAGATATATGCAGATCAATGGACTGACTCAGCCTGACCTCCTGGCACATCCCCCTGGGGGTCTGTGCCATTGGTCAGCACTTTGCTCTGAAGGAGGTGGGCTCACCATCAGTCTAGGTGTGTGTAGTGGAAATCAGGACAACCATCCTGCCACAGGTACATGTACCTGCCACAGGTACACGCCAGGTACATGTGGCTGACAGGGCCTTGGTGCTCCGGCCGGGTGTCAGGCCTGAGTCTCTGAGGTGGGAGAGCCAAGTTCAGGACACTGGACCACCAGAGACCTCCCGGCCCCTTGTAATATCAATCGGCAAGAGCTCTCCAAGAGATTTCCGTCTCAACATGAAGACCCAACTCCACTCAAGGACCAGCAAGCTCCAGTGCTGGACACCCCATGCCAAACAACTAGCAAGAAAGGAACACAACACCATCCATTAGCAGAGCAGCTGCCTAAAGTCATAATAAGTTCAGATACCCAAAAACACACCAAGGGACGTGGTCTTGCCCACCAGAAAGACAAGATCCAGCCTCATCCACTAGAACACAGGCACTACTCCCCTCCACCAGGAAACCTACACAACCCACTGAACCAACCTTACCCACTGGGGGCAGACACCAAAAACAACAGGAATTATCAACATGCAGCCTGTGAAAAGGAGACCCCAAACACAGTAAGTAAAATGAGAAGAAAGAAATACACAGCAGATGAAGGAGCAAAGTAAAAACCAACCAGTCCAAAAAACTGAAGAGGAAACAGGCAGCCTACCTGAAAAAGAATTCAGAGTAATGATAGTAAAGATTATCCAAAATCTTGGAAATAGAATGGAGAAAATACAAGAAACGTTTAACAAGGACCTAGAAGAACTAAAGAGCAAACAAACAATGATGAATAACAAAATAAATGAAATTAAAAATTCTCAAGAAGGAATCAACAGCAGAATAACTGAGGCAGAAGAACGGATAAGTGACCTGGAAGATAAAATAGTGGAAATAACTAATGCAGAGCAGAATAAAGAAAAAAGAATGAAAAGAATTGAGGACAGTCTCAGAGACCTTTGGGACAACATTAAACGCACCAATATTCGAATTATACGGGTCCCAGAAGAAGAAGAGAAAAACAAAGGGACTGAGAAAATATTTGAAGAGATTATACCGGAAAACTTCCCTAAGATGGGAATGGAAATAGTTCATCAAGTCCAGGAAGCACAGAGAGTCCCATACAGGATAAATTTAAGGAGGAACACGCCAAGACACATATATATCAAACTGTCAAAAATTAAATACAAAGAAAAAATATTAAAAGCAGCAAGGGAAAAGCAACACATAACATACAAGGGAATCCCCATAAGGTTTACAGCTGATCTTTCAGCAGAAACTCTGCAAGCCAGAAGGGAGTGGGAGGACATATTTAAAATGATGAAAGAGAAAAACCTACAACTGAGATTATTCTACCCAGCAAGGATCTCATTCACATTCGACTGAGAAATTAACACCTTTACAGACAAGCAAACGCTATGAGAATTCAGAACCACAAAAACAGCTTTACAACAAATGCTAAAGGAACTTCTCTAGGCAGGAAACACAAGAGAGGGAAAAGACCTACAATAACAACCCAAAATAATTGAAAAAATGGTAATAGGAACACACATATCAATAATGACCTTAAATGTAAATGGATTAAACGCTCCCATCAAAAGACACAGACTGGGGCTTCCCTGGTGGCGCACTGGTGGAGAGTCCACCTGCCGAGGCAGGGGACACAGGTTCGTGCCCTGGTCCGGGAGGATCCCACATTCCGCAGAGCAGCTGGGCCTGAGAGCCATGGCCGCTGAGTCTGTGCATTCGAAGCCTGTGCTCTGCAACGGGAGGGGCCACAACAGTGAGAGGCCAGTGTACCGCAAAAAAAAAAAAAAAAAAGGACACAGACTGGCTGAATGGATATAAAAACAAGACCAGTATATATGCTGTCTACAAGAGACCCACTTCAGACCTAGGGACACATACAAACTAAAAGTGAGGGCATGGAAAAAGATATTCCATGCAAATGGAAGCCAAAAGAAAGCTGGAGTAGCAATTCTCATATGAGACAAAATAAGACTTTAAAATAAAGACTATTACAAGAGACAAAGGACAGTACATAATGATCAAGGGATCAATCCAAGATAAAGATATAACAATTATAAATATTTATGCACCCAACATAGGAGTACCTCAATACATAAGGCAAATGCTAACAGCCATAAAAGGGGAAATCGACAGTAACACAATAATAATAGGGGAGTTTAACACCCCACTTTCACCAATGGACAGATCACCCAAAATGAAAATAAATAAGGAAATACAAGCTATAAATAACACATTAATCAAGATGGATTTGTTATTTACAGGACATTCCATCCAAAAACAACCTAATACACTTTCTTCTCAAGTGCTCATGGAACATTCTCCAGGATATACCATATTTGGGATCACAAATCAAGCCTTGGTAAATTTAAGAAAATTGAAATCGTATCAAGTATCTTTGCCAACCGCTTTGCTATGAGACCAGATATCAATTACAGGAAAAAAAACAGTAAAAAGTACAAACACAAGAAGGCTAAACAATATGCTACTAAATAACCAAGAGATCACTGAAGAAATCAAAGAGGAAATCAAAATACACCTATAAACAAATGCAGCAAAAGCAGTTCTAAGAGGGAGGTTTATAGCAATACAATCTCACCTCAGGAAACAAGAAGAATCTCAAGTAAACAACCTAACTTTAAACCTAAAACAATTAGAAAAAGAAGAACAAAAAAACCCCCAAAGTTTGCAGAAGCAAAGAAATAAAGATCACATCAGAAATAAATGAAAAAGAAATGAAGGAAACAATAGCAAAGATAAATAAAACTAAAAGCTGGTTCTTTGAGAAGATAAACAAAATTGATAAACCATTAGCCAGACTCATCAAGAAAAAATTGGAGAAGACCTAAATCCACAGAATTAGAAATGTAAAAGGAGAAGTAACAAACGACACTGCAGAAGTACACAGGTTCATGAGAGATTACTACAAGCAACTATATGCCAACACAATGGACAACCTGGAAGAAATGGACAAATTCTTAGAAAAGTACAACCTTCTGAGACTGAACCAGGAAGAAATAGAAAATATAAACAGAAAAATCACAAGCACTGAAATTGAAACTCTGATTAAAAATATTCCAACAAACGAAAGCCCAGGACCAGATGGCTTCACAGGCGAATTCTATCAAACATTTAGAGAAGAGCTAACACCTATCCTTCTCAAACTCTTCCAAAATATAGCAGAGGGAGGAACACTCCCAAACTTATTCTATGAAGCCACCGTCACCTTGATACCAAAACCAGACAAAGATGGCACAAAAAAAGAAAACTACAGACCAATATCACTGATGAACATAGATGCAAAAAGCCTCAACAAAATACTAGTAAACATACTCCAACAGCACATTAAAAGGATCATACACCATGATCAAGTGGGGTTTATTCCAGGAATGCAAGGATTCTTCAATATAGGCAAATCAATCAATGTGATACACCGTATTAACCAAGTGAAGGATACAAACCATATGATAATCTCAATAGATGCAGAAAAAGCTTTCGATAAAATTCAACAGCCATTTATGATAAAAACTCTCTAGAAAGTAGGCAGAGAGGGAACTTATCTCCACATAATAAAGGCCATATATGACAAACCCACAGCCAACATTGTTCTCAATGGTGAAAAACTGAAACCATTTCCACTAAGATCGGGAACAAGACAAGGCTGCACACTCTCACCACTAATATTCAACATAGTTTTGGAAGTTTTAACCACAGCAATCAGAGAAGAAAAAGATATAAAAGGAACCCAAATCAGAAAAGAAAAGTAAAACTGTCACTGTTTGCAGATAACATGATACTACACATAGAGAATCCTAAAGATGCTACCAGAAAACTACTAGAGCTAATCAATGAATTTGGTAAAGTAGCAGGATACAAAATTAATGCACAGAAGTCTCTTCCATTCCTATACAATAATGATGAAATATCTGAAAGAGAAATTAAGGAACTGCTCAAAAAGAATAAAATACTTAGGAATAAACCTAGCTAAGGAGACAAAAGACCTGTTTGTAGAAAACTGTAAGACACTGATGGAAGAAATTAAAGATGATACAAATAGATGGAGAGATACACCATGGTCTTGGATTGGAAGAATCAACACTGTGCAAATGACTATACTACTGAAAGCAATCTACAGATTCAATGCAATTCCTAATCAAACTACCAATGGCATTTTTGAACAGGACTGGATAAAAAATTTCACAATTTATATGGAAACACAAAAGACCCCAAATAGCCAAAGCAATCTTCAGAAAGAAAAATGGAGCTAGAGGAATCAGCCTCCCTGACTTCAGACTATACTACAAAGCTACAGTAATCAAGACAGTATGGTATTGGCACAAAAACAGAAATATAGATCAATGGAACAGGATAGAAAGCCCAGAGATAAACCCATGCACATATGGTCATCTTCTCTTTGATAAAGGAGGCAACAATATACAATGGAGAAAAGACAGCCTCTTCAATAAGTGGTGCTGGGAAACTGGACAGCTACATGTAAAAGAATGAAATTAGAATACTCCCTAACACCATACACAAAAATAAACTCAAATAGGATTAAAGACCTAAATGTAAGGCCAGAAACTATAAAACTCTTAGAGGAAAACATAGGCAGAACACTCTATGACATAAATCACAGCAAGATCCTTTTTGACCCACCTCCTAGAAAAATGGAAATAAAAACAAAAATAAGCAAATGGGACCTAATGAAACTTCAAAGCTTTTGCACAGAAAAGGAAACCATAAACAAGAGCAAAAGACAACCCTCAGAATGGGAGAAAATATTTGCAAATGAAGCAACTGGACAAAGGATTAATCTCCAAAATTTACAAGCAGCTCATGCAGCTCAATAACAAAAAAACAAACAACCCAATCCAGAAATGGGCAGAAGACCTAAATAGACATTTCTCTAAAGAAGATATACAGACTGCCAACAAACACATGAAAGAATGCTCAACATCATTAATCATTAGAGAAATGAAAATCAAAACTACAGTGAGATATCATCTCACACCAGTCAGAATGGCCATCATCAAAAAATCTAGAAACAATAAATGCTGGAGAGGGTGTGGAGAAAAGGCAACACTCTTGCACTGCTGGTGGGAATGTGAATTGGTACAGCCACTATGGAGAACAATATGGAGGTTCCTTAAAAAACTACAAATAGAACTACCATATGACCCAGCAATCCCACTACTGGGCATATACCCTGAGAAAACCATAACTTGAAAAGAGTCATGTACCACATTGTTCACTGCAGCACTATTTACCATAGCCAGGACATGGAAGCAACCTAAGTGTCCATTGACAGATGAATGTATAAAGATGATGTTGCGCATATACACAATCAAATATTACTCAGCCATAAAAAGGAAATGAAATTGCGTTATTTGTAGTGAGGTGGATGGACTCAGAGTCTGTCATACAGAGTAAAATAAGTCAGAAAGAGAAAAACAAATACCGTATGCTAACACACACACACACACACACACACACACACACACACACACACACACATATATATGGAATTAAAAAAAAAGGGTCTGAAGAACCTAGGGGCAGGACAGGAATAAAGACGGAGACGCAGAGAATGGACTTGAGGACACGGGGTGGGGAAACGGTAAGCTGGGACGAAGTGAGAGAGTGGCATGGACATATATACAATACCAAATGTAAAACAGATAGTTAGTGGGAAGCAGCTGCATAGCACAGGGAGATCAGCTCCATGCTTTGTGACCACCTAGAGGTGTGTGATAGGGAAGGTGGGAGGGAGATGCAAGAGGGAGGGGATATGGGGATATATGTATATTTATAGCTGATTCACTTTGTTATATAGCAGAAACGAACACAACATTGTAAAGCAATTATACCCCAATAAAGATGTTAAAAAAAAAAAGAATCCGCCTTCCCATGCAGGCGACACGGGTTCGAGACCTGGTTTGGGAAGCTCCCACATGCCACGGCGCAACTAAGCCCGTGCGCCACAACTACTGAAGACCTTGTGCCTGGAGCCCGTGCTCCGCGACAAGAGAAGCCCCTGCTCAATGCAACTAGAGAAAGCCTGCAGCAGCAACGAAGACACAATGCAGCCATAAAGAAACAAATAAATAAAATAAATTTATTTTAAACAAAAAAGGATCTGGAACCCTAACAACAACGCCAAAGTTTACTTTCTAAACGCAGTTTTTCGTAACATAATTTCATAAAAGCAGCATGAAAATCAGGCATTTGCAAGCATTCTTTGTACTCCTTGGGAATTGATGAACAAAAAAGGTAGCTCATTAATGGAGAAAGAGTCATTGTACAGCAAATAGATAATCAGAATTATATTAAAATTTATGTATAAATTATATAACATAAATTAAAATTATATTTATTGTCTAGGTGAACTTTACCTTGCTATATCTAAGTATAATTTATTTTATAGGGTGTCCTCTAATCCCGTATATAACAAACTAATCTCATTTTCCTGACTTTATTTACAATTTTCTGGGTGTGTTACCATTTATCTCTAATTGGCTTCAAGGTTGCTCATAAATATTTTACCTCATGTTTTTTCTGCCCTGCTCACTTCTCTGTGGTATAGTAAATACACTAAAGGAGTTCACTGTATAATGGAATCTTATATTTATTCCTTTTATGGAAAATCATTTACAGTGCAAATAACCATTCCAAATTATTAAGCCTAAAATTTCTAAATACTGTTATATTGGCTTTTATTCTCTGCAGAAGCAGAGCCAGTTATTGGTGAAGCTTGAAGAACATATTAAAAAAGAACCCCCAAAAGTTAATACTCTGGGGAGATTTCCTGGTTATATCAATAATATGTCTGTTAACTTTCTGTCTTAAATTACTGTCATAATGCACCTCATCATTCCATATGCCTAAAAGGACAGTTACCATACTTCTAGATTGTCCAGAAATGTTCTGGGTTATGATTAGTGCTTTGGAATAATTATTAATAGCATCCTTGTTACTCTGAAAAGCATCACAGTTTGTACAGGAAGTATTATGGTCACACTGCATATAGGGAAATATGGACTCATCACATGCAAGTACCATTTATCCTACTATATGGCATGTATCTCAAATACGCAAGGTATTTTTTCACTTGAAACCAATGATTACTAAAAAGGAAAGAAAAACTAGTTTAGGCAGATCTCTTAATCTCCATCATTTCACCTATAATTCCCATATAAAAGAGGACTACTACTCCATGGACTACAAACCTCTCTCAATTCAACATTTTAGAATTCTATTACTAAAATGTTACTATTTAACATCCTAGTAAAACAAAGGAATAGGAATGATTTTCAATTCAGTTAATTCTAGTTAACTGATCAGTAATCATCTATAAGCTGGACTTATTCTACTTTATGATTTCTAAGGTCTCTTTCTATTCAACTTTTTATGAGTCTAAAATATTACTGAAACACACATTACAGTAAAACAAGAGGAATTCAGAATAAGACAATCAGAATCCCACCGTATTGTAAGAATATGGCTTTAATAAGCATTCAGCTCCAGGTGTACACAAGAAACCCTTAAGTATGATTTGCAGTTGTTTTTGCAGCTGACAAGAATGCCACAGAGGAGAACTGGGAAATATATTTTAATGTTCTTGTAACACTTTAGTAAACAGCAGCAAACACACGAAACAGCAGTACCATTTGAAATATAGAGCAGTAATACACATCACAAATTATTGCTTTATATAGAAGATGAAACTGTGTAAAACTAACTACTTATGGATTTTAATATATCAAAAAATAAAGTCCTTGGGCTTTCAGAGATCTAAAACATTTTCTTTCAATTAATAATCAAGTTAAAATAGCCTGATCATCATATTCCCTAAACTTTTCAGCAGTTTAAATAGTATATATGTGTCTCATCCCTATCAAATTTTGAAATTACTGTTGCTGTTAAAGTCAAATTTTTAAATATGACTTGATTGTTGCAAAATACTTTTAATCCCATTTCTTTAAAGCCTAAAGGGCTAAAGATTTAATTTGAATCGTCTACCACAAGTGTGATATTTATTAAGTACTTAGTGTTTTACCTTAAACATTCACAAACATCTGTATTTTACTCCATAATATATCCACACTTGCTTTGTTAAGAAAATAATGCTTTAAACCCTTACTATGGAAAGTGTGGTCCCTGGACTTCTGGTCCAGAAGCATAAACATCACCTAGGAGCTTTTTAGAAAGGTAGCATCTCAGACCCCAACCCAGAGCTACTGAATCAGAACTGGCATTTTAACAAGATCCCACGTAATTTGTATACACATTTAGAACAGTGTTCTTAAATTCTTAAACACGTCCTTTACTCAAACGCAACTCTCCAACTGGTTTTGTTTCTGACTTTATTCTTTCTCTATCTGTTCCCAACTCACTTAAAAGATACCGGGAATTCCTTCACCACTTTACCACTTTTCTGGCTTTGCTTTGCCCGAATGCCACTCTTTCCACTGAGTAAGTTCTTACATCTCTCTCTGATTTTAATTTTTTTATAGACTGCCTGTTTGTCTCTCTATTCCTCATTCCTACAGGGTTTCTCCAGCACTTTCAAACTTGAGCATACAGTCTCAAGTTTTTCTTCTTCCTGGACATTCCAATACAAACCAAAAATACTCTTTCCCCAAGTAAAGTTCAGGGTCCTAGATTTCCAGATTTTCGCCACCTTTTTTGCAACTCTGTTCCCACTCACTTATAAGCCAACAGGTTTGTTCATTCAGGGGGTCTTTAGGTTTAGTTTGCCATTCCCCCAATGTCATACCAGCAGTAGGAAATACAGTTCTAATATCAAAGAACATTTAAGTGGGCAAAACAAAGTTCACTTGCGCAAACAGACTTAGATAGATAATATGTTATGGATGTTAACTGTTTAATTGATAAACTGACATGGAAATGTCACATGGAATTACTACTATGGATTTGTACAACTACTAATTTACATCTAAATTCATATTTTTCTTTCTCCTTAAATAACATAATTTTCAAACAAGATAAAACTAATGGTTTTAATAGCTTGACAATGTTCATGAACTGTTTAAATAATATAATGTGGTTTTTTTTTTTTTGGCCATGCCACACAGCTTGCAGGATCTTAGTTCCCTGACCAGGGATTGAACCTGGGCCTTCGGCAGTGAAACCACGAAGTCCTAACCACAGAACTGCTAGGGAATTCCCTAAATAATATAATTTAAAAGGCATGGGCAAAAATTCAAGAAAAAAAAAGCAACAATAAAAAGTATGTAGTATTACAATGCAATACTATAAAACTTTAAAAATTGCTAGCCTATATTCAGTGTTAATCCACACCTGCATACATATTCCCACAAAAGGTAGAGTACTGATTCCATAATCATAAAATCAAATCCATGGAGGCAGGGAATTCCCTGGTGGTCCCAGTGGTTAGGATGCAGGCTTTCACTGCCGTGGACCCTGGTTCAATCCCTGGTTGGGGAACTAAGGTCCCACAAGTCACGTGGCACAGCCAAAAAAAAACCAGAAAAAAAAACAAACAAACAAAGAAAATATCCATGGAGTCAGATTTGTAAGAAACAGGCTTGTCTTCATTTGATTAAAAAATATCGTTAATTACAATGAATTAAACAACAATTTTATTTAAAATGTAATCTAATGTTAAAACAAAAACAAAATAAAGAATTATGTTAAAAATTTACCTCACTTTCAAGAAAGAAAAGAACCAGCATCCTAATAAGGTTCCCATTTGGACTGTTCCTCCCCCTCCTCTTTGCTAATGCTTCTTCTGCTTGTGGGTCATGTCTGCTAAATAGCCTGGAAATAAGTAACAAAACAAGAACTTTACAAATTTACATGGATATGAATTTTAGTCTTTTCCTTCAATGTATAAATTATTTCAGTGTTAAAAGAAGAAAACAGTATTAGAGATCAGGTTACTGATTTGTTTCAACACAAGTATGTAACTGATGTTTTTATAGGTCAAAAAGTGGTTAGATCTAAACAATTTCATACAGTTCAACTATACATAAAGTCTAAAAGAAAGCTTTTTTTTACTGATGACTAATCAATGTTCAAATCTTTATGAAAAACATAAACTTTTTATTCTCTATGATAGATACTAAAGTATGTAATTTTAAATAGAGTTCTATTTTCTTAATATCCATTTTACAGTCATGTAATTATAGAATTTAACCAAAGGCTCCAGCAATAATGGTAAAAATTCAGACTTTTAATCATGATTTACTTCTTCCACTATCTTCTGTTTACTAACCTATTACCTAGAAACAGTATTCAACAACCCAACAGTATTGAGTAAAATGAAAGAAACATTAAATTTATAAAAATACTACTTAGTGGCAAAACTTCTAGAATATGGCAAAGAAATGACTTGAAAATTTTAATTTGCTAAGAAGACTTATTCTAACAAAACTTAAGGACTACTCAAGGTGCCTTACTCCCAGGTATTGCTCCAGGTAAAAGGGATATAATACTGAACAAAGAAAAAATCCCTATTCTCATTGAGCTCTCACTCTAGTGGTTGGAGATAAACAGTAGATCAATATATACCACCTCAGGTGTTACAAGGAAATACAACGGTCTAGGAATAGGAATATAGAGTGCTAGTTTAGACATGGAAGTCATAGTAGGCCTCTCAGATGAGAGGCTAAATAATTGAATAAAATAAGAAAAACTTCATGTGACATAAAATATAAACCAATTTCAAGCAGAAAATGAGTATTGAGAAACTATTTTTGGAGGGAAGGGGAAAGTATATGGCAGGGGTATAGAAGACTAGAGTATTATCTTGAAGCTATATCTGCACAGCTATCAGACTGGTTTAAGAGAAAGCTTATTTGGGTGGCTTTCAGAGGTGGGGGGCAAATGGAAAATATGAGGGTCCTTTACACTAAAACATACAAATTTAAATAACTGCATTCACTGTATATAAGGCACTGAGTAATTACCTTAATTTTTCTAATATTAAAATGTAGAATTTTCAATGACATTAAAACATTCATTTCAGATACATTTTACCGTTTTCTGGATGCTTGGTATAGCTTAATACACTAGACTAAAAAACAGACTAAGTCTATGTGCATGCACACATTTTTTTTTTTTTAAACTTTATCGTGGAATTCTGGGGCTAGTCTACAGTTTACTTGTTAAGATTTTAACAGATCACAATATTAAATGGTGGGAAAATGCTGAAAGAGATCATTAAGAATCAAAAGTTCTCAAACTGAATATTTTCAGGGCAGGGGCATAAAACAAGCTTATGAAGTGAAGCTTTCATTTGCATAGGAATTGACTTCCTTTGCACAAAGAAATAAAAAATAATGGCAGCTTACATTTGTCAATTTTTACGTAAAATATTATAATTTAAAATTCTTTAGCAAGTGTTTCAAACTTACAAAAACACAATACAAATAAAATTAAATATATCCAAAGGCTCTTTCTGATTACAGTGCTGCCAGTTTATGGCCTCTATTCTGTAGCTGACCAGCCTTTTTAGTCTATCTTTTCTTTGAAACTATAGAAGCAATAATTCTTTCTAAAAAAACACAAAGCTTTTTGAAAAGTTAAGTAGAGAACAGATTAGAATTTATTACTAGAATACAATAAAAAAGGAAGGGAAGTGAAGACTACAGTATACCCTTGATATTTGTGATAGACAACACCTCAAGATAAATATGGAAATAGCATTATTCTTTATTAGCCAATGATGTCAGAGTCACTGTCAAAGTCAATATCTTATTTTAAAAGTCATGCCTAAAAATTCTGACTTTCTTCCTCACTTTCATTACCAGCATGCCCTACTAGCCAGCTTCCTTCTTAAAGATTTTTCACATAGAAACAACTTTTTCTCACTTTGAGAGGTACCACTAAGTAAAGAGCAGTTTGTGGCTGCAGCACTGAGCTGCTGATGCTGGATGGAGGGCCAGGCCTGCTCATTATCAAAGTTAATCATCCATGTACAACAGTTGCCCAGTGCATGATTTACATCTGTGCTTAGCGTAATTACAAATCACAACATGTAATGGACTTCTGGGTTCACCTGTCAAAGTCACTAAGTTAAATCTATGAACAAAAACAAAAACAAAGCAAAACATCCCCTTGCCCAAGAATATGTTTACATTTTAAGAATGAATTAATCTACTAATAAATTATGTAACATATACAGTAGACCATGATCAAAAATATATTTCATAAGAATGTTTAATTATATTCATAAACTCTCACTAGCGCTATGCTTTGTCACAAAAATGGATGAGATTTTGCTTTTAAACTGTAACTGCATATATAATTTTTAGCATCATTATGGATTACTGATTAAAATAATCCTCATCCTGACAGAATGGAGAAAAATGAAAATTTGGGAGGCGTTTTGAGGATATTTAAATTACCAATGTTGAGAAGATGAGAACTCAGAATTTTAAAAGGGAAAAAAATTTGGTGAAATAAAATATCAGTTACTTAGGGGAGTCTTTATAAACTTCAAGCACTTCTCCTTTCTCCACTCACACGCCTAAGCTGACTAGCTGAGAACCATCCTTTTAGATTTCAGGCCAAAGGAATATATCACAAGGGACATCATTCTCAGGGATGTGATTCATGATGTGCACGTAGGTGTGAGAATATTATAACCCCCAGAACTTGGGGCAATGGCCACTTCTAGCACTGTTTTCAGTCACTATTACTTTCTTTCATTAACTGTAAAACAACGATAAAACAACATATGAAAGTGGAACCTGGTTTCAAAGAGAATTAACTCACTTTTTGTGAAGGAATTCTCCAGCTGCCACAGCAACAGGGCGATGTGCTGAGTATACCAAGTGGTAAACATTTTCACAGTCTTCATTGGAAAGAGCTTCTTCACTTCCACTGAAAAATTCAGAAAGTAACACTGAGCCAAAAATAGTTACTGTCAGTTCTACCTTGATTAACATTTTGTAAGGTTCTTTATAAAAGCTCAAGCATGCTGACTTTATTTTCCTCTCTTTTTAGTCTGACTTTGAAAATAATATTTCTCTTTAACTATAAAAGACACTTAATTGTTATATAAAATTCAGAAAATACAGATAACACAAGAAAATAAAATGTCCACATTTCTTCCCATACACACCTATGGACAATGAGTATTAGTACCTTGGGATATATATTAGCCCAGTTTAGCTCAGTTTCTTTAAATGTGCATAAGATTTTTGTTAATAGGCACTGGTCATATATTTGCCCCTGTTTTACAGAGTTAAATTATTATTGTACTATGTAACTCTTTCCAGAACTATTTTAAATTATAGTTTATCACAATATTTACAATACTATTTAGTCTTCTTTCTATGTAAAATGGATTCACTAGTCATAACCACTCCTCTATTAACACAAATTTCCCACCTTTCTATTCATGCATTCTTAAAGTTTGAAACTTTTCTTGGTTTGCTGGAATGTATCTTTAAGTATTTTTTTCCCAAAGAGGGAACATCTATTTCCTGATTATTAACATGGTTAAAAATGTCTGACAGGGTTATAGATTAATGACTAGATGACTACAGAATTCTTGGGCTATACAGGTTCTTGACAAGATGTAGGGGTATAAATTCATTCTCTGGAGATGCCTAGAGGTTAAGAGGAGATCGAGGGATCTGACAAATATAAATTAGAATGACCTTTGCAGCAGAATAAGGTAGCTGCATCATAGTATAAGGGAGAAACTTTAGTTCTGAAAGAAAAAGGGCTGAATATCAAGGATGGGAGACAGACAGAAGCATTTTTTAAAGTACACTTTTTCCCCCCTCTCAACAAGGCCTAAGTTTTAACCTCTTCACTTAATTACATGTATATCATCAACTCAATTAGCTAATACCCTCAGGATAAAGTTAAACTCATAGGAAAAAAAATTTAACAAGATATCTCAGTAATCTAAGCTCATAAGTGAAAGGAAAGTAATCTATACTGAAAGAAGAATTAACAGATGCAGAGAAAAAGAATTTAAAGATGGTATAACAGGATGTTAAAGGTGACTTAACTTGTTGTTTTGGGGAAGTTCTGGTAGAGAGTCCACAAGCCAAGAAAAATAAGGCCAGATCATTTCATGCAATGCTATAACAGACTGGAGAGTTAGTTTTGGAAACCTTAGCTCATTTCTCACCAAAATAATATATAAGTAGACATTAGGAGATTGAGCAATATAATGAGTAGAAATCCATACTTCTTCCATGTTTCCTTTAGGCCAGATATGGAATACTTAAAGGGAGCCAGCCTGGATAGTTTTAAAAGACATTTTGCCCAACAAGACCACCTAAAGGGCAAGCAACTCAAACAGAGGAAACCTGAAAGTCAGGCGCTGAGTCACACAGTAAATAGCCAGAGGAGGCACTGTCCACTCTGGGGAACTTCCCATTGTCATAAATACCTAGAGTGGGGATGAGACAGGAGGGAAAGGGACAGGACACAAAATGCTAGATAATGAAGAAGGGGAGCAGCTGTTGGGATGCTAAGATAGGCTAGAACCAGCTCAAACCAAGGTGGCTTTGAGAACAGTTGGGTCACTGACCTTTAGCTAATTATACCTTCATTGAAATACTAAAAATCACTCCCTCTTACACCATGACAGTTCCGAGGAGGACCATAAAAGGTCAAAAAGTAGGCAGTGGTCCAATTCTTGGGAAATCCCCACCCTTCACCAAAATAGCAAGAATATTCCTCCCACTCAGCCTATGAAATTACTTAACCCATAAAAACCTATGACCCCATGCCCCTGGGCAGATCTCACCTTCCCAGAAGACCCTGTGCCCTGGAGCCGCTCTTGCCTTCTGAGACAGGCCTCATTCTGCCTATGGAATGTGTATCTCTCTAAATAAACTTGCCTTCCCTTTACTATGGTTCGCTCCGGAATTCCTTCCTGTGGGAAGCCAAGGACCCTCACTTGGAGGTCCATCCTAAGGACTTCTGTGGGTTCCAGGATGACATCTCCCTCTTCTGCAAAAGGGAGAGCTCTCTGAGGAATCCATAAAAGGACCAATATACCTAATGAATTATTAGGTCATCTGACACAGCTGGAGGGCCATAACTATACTTTTATATAAGACACGTTTTGCCCTTATTTCCTCCAATGAAAACATAGAAAAAAACCTTAAAAATAGACTTTTGAAACTAGCCAAACCATTTTCTAAATTCATGATGGAAGTATGATTTTTTTTAGACAAACAAGGTCTTAGATGGTTTGAAAATACTCTTTAAGGAAGTAAACTAGCCTGAAAAGACAATACTGGAGGAGTCTATGAGAGAATTACTCTTCCTTGGAAGTAAGGGAAGAAGTACTATCAAAGCAAAGTTTACTCTTGTCTAAATGAGCAATTACTGAAACTAAATAAAAAAAAGGAAGCAAAAAAACCCAAAAAAGGGTAAAAAAGTAATCCTTAACAATAGATTTTAAACTCTAGACAATTCCGATGAAAAATACAAGTGGTTGCAATGTGGGTATTTTTTGTTCAAGGGAAAGACATTGATAAGCTTGTGAAATTTACAAGTAAACTATAACTAGGGGGCATAATAATTTAAAATAGAATTTGAAAAGGAAAAAATTCTTCATAAATGACAAGGAAGAATGAGATGTAAGGATAAAGTGAATATTATCAGAAGATGTACAAATCATGAATAGAGAGGTACTGATCTATATACTCTGAAGTATACCAAGCAACAACCGAAAAGGAAAGACAAGTGAACAATAGTAGTTCAAGACTTTAACACATCCTTCTGAAAAAGTAGACAAAAATAAGCAAAGGTATAGATAATTTGAATGACACTAAATAAATTCAAAGTAATGAATATAAATAACTATATACACAACACAGATATGTATTGTTTCTAAACATACTTAGAAAATTCAGAAAATTGACCAAAGTACTCAGAACACACTCTCAAATAATACAATAAAATAGAAAGAACAGCTTTAAACAATCCGATCTAGGGAGAACAAAAATTACTACTGAATAATTTTGATTTAAACTGAAAATCATAAAGGTTTAATCAAAATACTTATCATTGATTGTCTATGAAAATATTCTATGTCCAAATTTTTAGGAGACTAGTAAAGTAGTACTTAAAGGTATATTTGTTACTTTCAATACGATTGTTCAAAAACAAGAAAGAAATAGCTAAAAGAAGCTAGTTCTTTGAAAAGAACAGTAGGATGGACAAACCTCTGCCATGACTGATCAAGAGGATACAAATAAAATGAACGATGTAAATAACAAAAGAAATAATAGTTTTATGAATAAAAATATCATAAGCTATCAAATAATAAAGTTGACAACTGTGATAAAACTGATATACTATAAAAATCATATGAAAAGCCAAAATTATTACAAGAGGAAATAAAGGTTAACTTAGATAGATAACCACTGAAGAAGTAGAAATGGTAATCAAAGACCTTTCTCTCAAAAGAAACTTAAAACTGACATGGCTTTAACAAAAGAATTCTCTCAGAATTTCAAGGAGGAATTAATCTGTCATAGCAAATTTATTTCAGAACAGAAAAAGGGTGAGAAACTACTGAAGATATTTTCCAAACAGTATATATCTTGATTTCAAAGTTGGGTAAGGAACAAAAAAATGATGTCAAATTTACACACAACACAGATGTGAAAATCCTAAATAGGATATTAAATATAACATTGCATTTAAACAAAATACAATGAAAACAAATATGTCATGTTCAAACAGGATTTATTCTAAAAATGCATGGGTGTAAATCACCATTAGACAAATCTACCAATTTTATTCAGGCTCAACAATGTATGAAAGGAAAATCCCAGAAAACTGAGAATACAAAAGAACTTCTATCATATCAAAAACCTATCTCAGAAATAACTTTAGATGCCTTCCTAGAACAAGAACAAAAAAATCCACTATCAGTGATACTCCCATAGTGTTCAAAGTCCTGGCTAATGGAAGTAGACAAGAGAATGAAACAAAAGTTTTAAGGTTAGAAAAGGAGAAGACAGAACTGAAATTGTTTGCAGATCATATAATAATCTACATAGTAAATTCAATACAATCAAACCGTCAACACGGATAAAAGTTCTAATAAGCTGCACATAAAAGACCAACATAAAAATTAAATGTTTCCTTGCCTTAGGAATAACTAAGTAGAAAATATTTTTAACACTAAATACTAATCAAATAACAATAAAACAATAAAAACATACAGTATTTAAGAATTAACCTAGTAAATAATGTACAATACCTCTAGGAAAAAATTTAAACCTTATATAAAAAACCTAATGAGATCTAAATAAAGCAATACATCATTTTTTATGTATAAACAATACATAATTGTAAAAAATTCCATTCTCTCCTAAATTTTTCATAAAATTAAATGCAGTTCTTTGTTTTGGCCATGCTATGCAGCCTATGGGATCTTAGGTGCCCCAACCAGGGATCGAACCCGTGCCCCCTGCAATGGAAGCATGGAGTCTTAACCACTGGACCGCCAGGGAAGTCCTTAAATGGAGTTCTAATATTTAAACTCCCAACCAAAGTTTCTGAGGAATTAGACAAAAGTACTTTAAAAATTCATAAAGAAGAAAAAACAAATCCACAAGTAGCTAAGTGGATTTTTAAAAGAAAGGCAAAGAAGAAGGAACAAATCACTAAGAGGCCATATTTATAACATACAACATATACTAGAGTATAAAGCCACAATAACAAAGAATATGGTAATAGAGCAGAAAGAGGTAAAAAGAGATCAAAACAACAACAGACCCTGGCATACATGATGTTTGGTGTATGACAGATATAGCCTCACAAAGCGGGGAGGGGAGGATTTGTAATGACTTTGCCGGCACTTGCATTCTCTCACATAGATTCTTCCTAGTTTTTAGTCAAAGCTCTATAGATGAAACTAACTATTCCTATTTTAAAATCTCTATCATATTAATGACACAATTTAAATGCCTTATTTCCTTTCTCCTACTTCTATACCATTCCAAAGAAGCCTATTTGAAAAACCTATCCCTTTGAAGCCTTCTCTCTCTTTAAACAGAAGTATGTTACTTCTCTGATACTGCATAAAAGAACTTTTATGTAAAGAAAATAGACAATATTCAAAATAAAAAACAAAGAGAAAACAAAACATTTTGTTTCAAACCTAACCTTAAAATGTGAAAGTAAAACCTAAAGTGATAAGAATATATATTAGGGTTATATATGCGAAGTACATCAATAATGCTGGGAAAAAACATTAATATATTAGCAGATTAAATTAAAATATTATACTTACTGAAGTATCAGAGTAACCAATCGAATAGCTTCCACAGCAACATCATATTCCTTATCAAGTGTCATTGATACAATGCGATCCTGAAGAAAAGTTATACATCAAACCAACCATGAACAGAAAGTAAATGGAGACAGATCTGAGGTAATGTCTTTGGGGGAGTTCATGGAAGACTAATGATAGATTAGTCTAATGATGATTAGGTTAAATGGAAAGCTTTACTATTGAAACCATATTATCATAGTCCTATGCACACACCAGGAGGTGTTATAAATGTTTATAATATAAAATTTTTTTCATCAACTGGCATTCTCTAACAGAGACAAACCTTACCTTGCAAAATTAATATAACTATAAAAAAGCTGTCTATGAAAAAAATCTTATTTTAAGCAGGTGAGCCTTCTATTGAAGGTAATGAATAAGAACTCATGTTGGTAATATCTTTTGTAAAGCAGAGATTCATCTATTTAATACAGGTTCATTTAAAGAATATGCAGTAAAGAATATGACCTAAACACTTGTTATGGTAATGTCATTTGCTAAACTAGCTAAAACGAGCATTTTTAAAGTGAAAAAGAAAATATGCTAAGCATCTTACCTTGAATCGGTTAGTGAATAGCTCCAATTTGGGGAATAATTCTCTATTGGTATACAGACTTTGTAGAGCTTTCAAACACTTCAGCCTGACTTCTCCTTGCTTCAGAAATACAAACAAAAACACAACAGAAGCAGTCAATTCTATGCCATAAAAGTTGAAAAGATTTTCAAGTCTATATGAAGACTAAAGTCATTTTCAGCTTAATCATTCAATTTACTTCATATTGTAATTCAACATAAGGTGGAACCAAGCAATTCTATTTGCACTTACATTTAATTAAAAATGCATTAAAAATCCCTTAGTTACTTGAGAGTAAGCTACACCTTTTTCAAATGTGTATCAACTCTGGTTCAACATGAAATACCTCCCACATTATACTGTGGCACTTCGAGAGAATTTCTGACCTATGATTTTAATTAAAGAAGGGTATGTTAATTTGTCCTTCCTGTAGAAAAATCTAATTTCATATTAAAGGGTCATCATTTATTCATTTCACAAATATTTACTGGATACCTTTTACTTTCCAGAAAGAGCAGTTAAGAAAACATGATAAAGGGAAGAATGTTTAAAAACAGAGGCAAAATGATAGAGTGATGTGTCCTGGGGTTGCTATTTACTAGGGAAATATAATAAAATCATTAACTTGGAGTAGAAGGTGTTGGTGATCAAAGTGCATTCCGGGTCATCTAGAAATTTAGCCAACTCTCAAATGATTAAAAAGAGAACGAAGTTTCTGTGTTCAAAAAGCAACATGCTGGGGACTTCCCTGTGGTCCAGTGGGTAAGACTCCACGTTCCCAATGCAGGGGGCCTGGGTTCGATCCTTGATCAGGGAACTATATCCCACATGCCACAACTAAGAGTTCGCATGCTGGGACTGAGTCCACGTGCTGCAACTAAGAAGGCTCCATGCTGCAACTAGGAGTCCGCATGCCGCAACTAAGAAGCCTGCATGCCGCAACTAAGAGTCCACATGCCCCAACTAAAGATTCCCGCATGCCCCAATGAAGACCCGGGGCAGCCAAAAAAAAAAAAAAGCAACATGCTGTAACAGTAGGAGTCCAAGTTTTGGAACCAGACAAAGCTAGATTTCCAATTCTATAGCTTAGTAGCTACATGAGAGATGACAAGTATATTAATCACTCTGATACTCAGTTTTCTCATTTATAAAATATGATACTGACTTCATAAGGTTGTTATAAAATTTGAATGCTGGTAAAAGTTTTAACAACTAGCTCTGGGGGACGGGGCCCTGAATTGTTGCACTTGCAGATTTCTGTGATGTGATTACTCCCTCCATGGCCAATTTCAAGCTACCAATGATACTGAACTCATATAAGTGAATGGATGTGCATAATCACTCTCTTGAAAGCTGATTCAAGGTAGCTCGAGCACACCACTGAATGAGATAATGCTTGCTGGTAAAGTCTCTAGCACATAGGAGGTACCTCTGGTAGATGCTCTTGAGGCCCCGCCCAGATGTCCAAATCCTAATATACAAGGCTAATCTTCCTGCTTCTTCCTGTATTGACAGCTAATGGCGCTTACCTGCATCTTTCTCTGGAGAATTGACCATGGCTGAAAAGAACCACCTGGTACAAAGATTCCTATGCTCTACCTTGCCTCTCCTGTCCACACCCTTTCCCTCCTTCAGGATGAGGCTCATAGCCAGTGGGGAATGATATAGGAGGGTAAAAGAGCCCACCCTCCTTGCCTCAGGACAGTACAACCTCTGAAATTTTTCAAAATTCCTTCTGAGACGATGCTCAGACAAAATTTCTTCTGAAACCACATTTCTGTTAGTGTGTCTCCTGCTTAATCTTATATTCCTCACTTTCTTAGAGGCTTCTCAGGAGAATACAAACTTCAATGTATCACTAGCACAAAAATCTCTGACTAAGGCTGGGCTTCTAAGGAATGTGACCTGAACAGTTGGTACCAAGAGTAGTCCTAAGAAGCAGACCTCAATGATGGGATTCTGAGGTTGGATCACTTGAAGGAAGGACTACTATGAGGAAGGACTCAATTTCTGGTTGTAAGTGAAGTTAACGATAGTCTCTGACACAGAATAGCAGCCATTTGCTAATTCACTTGCGGGTGAATGGAGATGTGCACTTAGCTTGTACAACATGCCAAGCATTTGAGGGATGAGGGTAATTAATAACTATAAGGACTATGGACTAAGGACTATGGCTGTCACTGAGACGCTAAACAGAGAAAATGACAGGCTAATTAATCACCAGTTTAAATCAACAACTGGCAACATTTAATGAGATCCTTATCTCCTGCAGATAAAGAGCTGAACATATTGAAGACCAGACCCAGAACTCAATTTTAAGGGTGGCAGAATTTAAGGGACTTTGCATCCCAAGCAAGTCTACGCCAAAATCAGGGCCATATAGGAAAGAAGTGCAATTTCAAAGAATAACTGGTGGATGCAGCTGATAACCTTCAACTCCAAGTTTCCCATGAACTTGTGGGTCTGCAAATAAGTTTCATGTTAGAGGGTAGCATGCCTCCTCCACCCACCCCTCCCCTCGAATATATGGAAACCTCAAGCGAAGCAAGTACCTTAAGGACAATGCTAGTAGCCCTCCTCATGCTCTATACTAACCTTCCCTTGTAGCTCCAAGCTAAGGTCAAATTTCAGCATAGCCCAAATGGGGAAGTACTGGGTCTGCTAAAGGAGGAGAAGGATTATATGCTATAGGTGCTGCAGGAATGGGCCAACTTGAACCAGTAAGAACCAAGAGAGTGTCTGCTGAAGGTACTGGACTGGAAATGGGAATATCAAACAGGATACGACAGAGTTTTTGGATATAGGGCACTCTCCCTTTTCTCAGGATTTAAGGCTCATGGAAATGGCCTAACGCATTGCTGGATGACTCCTGGAAAAAGCAACGTTGCATATTAATGAAATAAGAGATCCGAGAATCGTTGTGGCAGACTGTGAAGAAAGGCATTTAAAACACAGTAAAGTATGCCATAAAGGATCTGTTGTATAAACTCAGAAGACCTACTAGTTGAGTATGTTCCTCAGGAGGGCCCAGAGAATATTGTTTACCAAGGCAATAAAGAAAAGACTGGTGATGGGGGCACAGGCATTGCCGAGAAACTCCATAACAGCTGTATTCTGTAGGCTAGAGCTGGCACTAGGAGATACTCAAACAGAATTCGGCTTCCAGTACAATGAAGATGATGAGATCACAGAACAGCAGAAAGAAAGTAGCATCAACTAACTAGTAGATGCAAGGTGGGCATAATAATTATAATGGGCAGCAATGTTGAAGAGCAGCCCATGGGGATCTATGGAGATGACTCACAAGATATGGTCTTCCTGGAGGCAAGATGTGGAAAGCCAACGAAAGTATTATGTAATATGTATCTATAATCACAAGAGATCAACAACAGATAAGCAAAAGACTAAAGATAGCTGACCCAAAGTAAAATCATAACCCCAGATGTAAGACAGCATGTAAGAAGTTTCCTTACTTGTAACTCTAAATTTAAAAACAAGGCCAGAAAAGATGAAATTACTCTATCCATTCAAGTTCACACAGCAAATTATAGGTAGAACAAAGACATCAGTCGAGTTTTATCTACACTTTGTCCAACGATGCCTCCCAATCAACTACTTCTCCTCCCAAATCTTGGTTCTTTAATGTACCAAATCTTGGTACATTACAGGGACTTAATTAAATAACTTAATAATAATGTCTAGCAATAACTTAGATGAAAAATCACTTGTATTTTTGTTAATTTCTCTATTTGGGGGCTCTACTGTACTCTGAAGGTATTTCTACTACAAAACATAAATGTTTTGTTGTTTTGCTATTACACAAAATCTTATTCAGATCTGAATGCTATTTAACAGTGCCTAACCCATAGCTGCTGCTCAATAAATATTTTTTGAATGAATAACTATATAATATAAAAATAAGAAAACAAACAAAAAAGAAACACAGAAAAATAAAATAATTTGTTGAGGGAGGGAGCTGGGCATATTTGTCAGAGACACTAATCTATCAGCATTTTTGCAAAATTATTTTTGAAAAAAATGTTAAGAGCTATAAAAAGTATTGTGTAGCATAATGGCATCATTTCATAATGAGTTGTATTTTAAAGGGACAATTTTCATGCTTCTAGGAGAAAATGCTGATTGTTATTAAAATGCCTATGTATAATGTTAACACCACAATGGGAATAAATGAACCAAATTCAGGTGGCCTGTCAAGGAGCAGATTTTTTTTTTTATGTGGTGGGGTGAAGGGAGTACAGAGAAGATAGTCTTTGTTGTTATTTTTTGACAATTTAATTGAGACATATTTGACATGCAAAAAACTTCACGTTTGTTTGATGCATTTGGACATATTCATACATGCATGGTGCTATTATAATCAAGGCAATAAACATACTCATCACCTTCAAAAGTTTCCTTTTAACACCTCCCCCCCTTTTTCATTTGGTAAGAAGAGAAGTCTTGAGAGGGACATTGTTATGTACTATTAGGAAAGAGAGTCTTGTTCATGTAGTCTTTAGACCTCCACTTGGCTCCATAAGAATAGGCCTTAGCCTTGGAACACTCCCTTACCAAGAGATACAGTAGCCAACAAAAAACACCATGGCATCGTAGAATGAAAGGGCTAGGCAGCTGGCTCTGGGGGTGGGGTGGTGGTGATGAACTGACTGATCTGCTGGCCTCCCTCTGGCCATATGGGGATAAATAGGGATATTGATAATCTCTCTGTTAACAGGGAAAAGCTGGTGCAATGCATGAGGGTGGAAATGTGAAATGGGTCCTAAAAAGTGTAGGGAAACAATAATCTGGGCTCTTGGTCACATTTGCGCTCCCATTTCACGCCCCCCAACTCTCAAGGTGTCTTAAGGGTCACAAATGATGTCTGAGAGAAGTAAAGGGGTCCCATGCAGGAAATTTTACCTGATCCAGGTGGCTTACAGGCCTCAGCTAAAACCTGTTTCACTCAATGTAAAACCACCTATGGCACTGCTGAAAACAAAAGTGTTGAAATGAAGTCCTTCTTCGAAAGTGAAATATGGAAACTGAAGGACGGATATGAACAGGAGCCAGGGGAGTCTCATACAGCCTGGTTGGTGCATCTGTTTGATGAAGGGGCACTGCAGACTTTAACTATCTAGGGCTGAATAACACAGTTAGGGATGGGGCCAAGATCTCTGGGTCCCCGTTGGGGACCAGAGGCCCTATGCCCCTGTCAAGATAGAAGGGAAAAGGGGAGAGGGGAGCTAAACTTTTATGGGGCCTTTGGATACTGGTGCCCAAATGACAGGTCCCCATAGAGGCAGAATTAAAATAGTAGGTCTGGGAAGAATGTAGTTACCCATGGAAGACAAGTCCACATGTATTTGTGGATGAGATTCTTTGGACCATTTCAGGTACTGATGATCCTGGTTCCTACTATTGAATACGTAATAGGCATTAACATTTTGGCTGTGTACGGTACTGAAAACCACCATTGCCTCAAGCGGTATGTACCACAACAAGGACAAATTCAAGCTTAATGGGCCAGCTGCATTCCTAGCCTGCTCCAGAGCTGGCCAAATCATGGTGCGTTGTTCAACAAAAATACTGTATCTACGGTGGGGAAAAGGACATCGCTCTGTTAATTTGAGACAATACAAGCAGCCCAATCAGGCCAGTAAGGAAGGCCTCCAGAGTTTGGAGGTTGACAGATTACCAAAGGATAAATGTAGAAGTTTCAGCTTTTGCCCTAGCAGTTTCTGATATTATCACCATCACTGAGACAGTGCAACCCATATGGAAAACAAGTATGCTGTTGACTGATCTGGCTAATGCCTTCTACTCGATCCCTCTGAAGAATGAGGTCATGACCAATTTTTGTTCTCACTGAACAGCCTACAATATACTTTTACTGTACTCCTGCAGGGATACCTAAATTCTTCTGTAATATGCTACCAGAGGGCAGGGCTTGATCTTCAATAAGCTCAAGTACTACAGAAATTTTAGTCATCCCTTATATTAACGACACGGCTACAATGCTAATTTCATGGTGGCTACAGTGCTGCACTTAGTCACTGACAGAATGATTAGTACCAATTTGACTATAAATCCAGATAAAGTCCAGGCCCTAGGCACAGCAGGTGCAATTCCTAAGGCCCAAGATTCAAAGGTGACATTATGGCATGGTTTACTGACAGCTCTGTGAAACTAAAGGCAGATGAGGTCTGCTGGGTTGCAGCTACCGTCTGAACCAGTAAATGGCCATCTTTTGACTATCAGGTGTGGGCATTCTAATAGGTCAAGCTCTGCACTGTGGTAATGGCAGTGCAGGCCACCTCTACTACCATTCCTTGATACATTTTTCACCAACAAATGGGCTGTTGCCAATGACTTAGCCATCTGGTCAGGCAAATGGCAACTAAAAGACTGGACTATTAATGGATCCCCCATATAGGGAAAAGAACTATGGCAGCAGCTTGCTCCCTGGGAAGAAAAAAACATATGTCACTTATGTAGATACTCATGGCAAAGGACCTTTTTTTTATTTTTAAATTTTTATTGACGTTAAGTTGGTTTATAATTATTACTTTCAGGTGTACAACATACTCAGTATTTTATAGATTTACCCACCATTTAAAGTTATAAAATATTGGCTATATTTCCTATGTTGTACAGTACATCCTTATAGCTTACTTATTTTATACATAGTAGTTTGTACCTCTTAATCCCTACCCCTATCCTGGCCCTCCCCACAGGTAACCACTAGTTTGTTCCCTATATCTGTAAGTCTGTTTGTTTTGTTATATTCATTCATTTCATTTTTTAGATATAACATATAAGGTGAAAATGCAGAATTTGTCTTTCTCTGTCTGACTTATTTCACTAAGCATAATACCCTCCAAGTCCATCCATGTTGTTGCAAATGGCAAAATTTCATTCTATTATATGGTTGAGTAATCTTCCATTGTATGTATGTATGTATGTGTGTGTGTGTGTGTGTGTGTGTATATATATACACACACATATATATACACACACACACACACATACAATGTATATATACCAAATCTTCTTTATCCATTCATCTGTTGATGAACACTTAGGTTTCTTCCATATCTTGGCTACTGCAGATAATGCTGTTACAAACACTGGAATGCACATATCTTTTCAAATTAGTGTTTTCGTTTGCTTTGGACATAAAACTAGGAGTAGAATTGCTACATCACATGGTAGTTCTATTTTTAGTTTTTTGAGAAACCCCCATACCGTTTTTCATAGTGGCTGTACCAATTTACATTCCCACCAACAGTGTATAAGGGTTTCATTTTCTCCACATCCTGGACAACATTTGTTACTTGTGGTATTTTTGATGACATCCATTTTGACAGGCATGAAGTGATATCTCACTGTGGTTTTGATTTGCATTTCTATGGTGATTAGCAATGTTGAGCATCCTTTCATGTGCTTGTTTGCCATCTGTATGCTTTCTTTGGAAAAATGTATATTCAGGTCTTCTGCCCATTTTAAAATCAGGCTGCTTGGTTTTTTGATATTGAGTTGTATGAGCTGTTTATATATTTTGGATATTAACCCCTTATCTGCCATATCATTTGCAAATATTTTCTCCCATTCAGTAGGTTGTCTTTTCATTTTGTTGATGGTTTCCTTTGCTTAAACGATTTGCAAAAGATTTTAAGTTTAATTAGGTCCCATTTGTTTATTTTTGCTTTTGTTTCCTTTGCCTTAGGAGACAGATCCAAAAAAATACTGCTACAATTTATGTCAAAGAGTGTCCTGCCTGTGTTTTCATCTAGGAGTTTTATGGTTTCAGGTCTTACACTTGGGTCTTTAATCCATTTTGAGTTTATTTTTGTATATGGTGTGAAAAAATGTTCTAATTTCATTCTTTTACATGTAGCTGTCCAGTTTTCCCAAACCACTTATTGAAGAGAGTGTATCTTCTCCACTGTACAGTCTTGCCTCCTTTGTTGAAGAATGACTATATGTGCATGGGCTTATTTTTGGGCTCTCTATTCTGTTCCATTGAACTATGTGTCTGGTTTTGTACTAGTACTATACTATATTGATTACTGTAGCTTTGTAGTGTAGTCTGAAGTCATGAAGCATGATACCTCCAGCTTTGTTCTTTTTTCTAAAGATTGCTTTGGCTATTCAGGGTCTTCTGTGATTCCATATATGTTTTAGGATTATTTGTTCTAGTTATGTGATAAATGTCATGGGTATTTTGATAGGGACTGCAATCTGAAGATTGTTTTGGGTAGTATAGCCATTTAAACAATATTAATTCTTCCAATCCAAGAACAAGAGATATCTTTTCATTTTTTTGTATCATCTTCAGTTATTGTCATCAATGTTTTATAGTTTTCAGAGTACAGGTCTTCCATCTTGCTTAAGCTTATTCCTAGGTATCTTATTCTTTTTGATGCAATTTAAAAAAGTATTTATTTGAGTACAGTTGATTTACAATGTTGTGTTAGTTTTAGGTGTAGAACAAAGTGAATCAGTTATACATAAACATATATCCACTCTTTTTTTAGATTCTTTTCCCATATAGTCTGTTATAGAGTATTGAGTATAGTTCCCTGTGCTATACAGTAGGTCATTATTAGTTATCTATTTTATATATAGTAGTGTGTATATATCAATCCCAGTCTTCCAATTTATCCCTCCCCCACTTACCCCCGGTAACCATAAACTTATTTTCTACATCTGTAACTTTATTTCTGTTTTGTAGATAAGTTTGTTTGTACCCTTTTTTAGAGTCCACATGTAAATGATATCATATGATACTTGTCTTTCTCTGTCTGACTTACTTCATTCAGTATGGCAATCTCTAGGTCCATCCATGTTGCTGCAAATGGCATTATTTTGTTCTTTTTTATGGCTGAGTAATATTCCATTGTATATATATATATACCACATCTTCTTTATCCATTCCTCTGTTGATGGACATTTAGGTTGCTTCTATGTCCTGGTTACTGTAAATAGTGCTGCAATGAACACTGTGGTGAATGTATCTTTTCAAATTATGGTTTTCTCTGGATATATGCCCAGGAGTGGGATTGCTGGGTCACATGGTAGCTCTATTTTTAGTTTTTTAAGGAACCCCCATACTGTTCTCCACAGTGGAGGTACCAGTTTACATTCCCACCAACAGTGTAGGAGGGTTCCCTTTTCTCCCTCTCCAGCATTTATTGTTTGTAGATTTTTTGATGATGGCCATTCTGACCAGTGTGAGGTGATACCTCACTGTAGTTTTGATTTGCATTTCTCTATTAGTGATTTTGAGCATCTTTTCATGTGCTTTTTAGCCATTTGTATGTTTTCTTTGGAGAAATGTCTATTTACATCCTCTACCCATTTTGTGACTGGGTTGGTTGTTTTTTGGATATTGAGCTGCATGAGCTGTTTGTGTATTTTGGAGATTAATCCCTTGTCGGTTGTTTTGTTTGCAAATATTTTCTCCCATTCTGAGGGTTGTCTTTTCGTCTTGTTTATCGTTTTGCACAGCCTTTGCTGTGCAAAAGCTTTTAAGTTTAATTAGGTCCCATTTGTTTAGGAGGTGGATTGAAAAAGATGTTGTTGTGATTTATGTCGAAGAGTGTTCTGCCTATGTTTTCGTCTAAGAGATTTATAGTATCTAATTTCATTCGTTTACATGTAGCTGTCCAGTTTTCCCAGCACCACTTATCAAAGAGATTGTCTTTTCTCCATTTTATATTCTTGCCCCCTTTGTCATAGATTAGGTGACCACACGTGCATGGGTTTATCTCTGGACTTTCTATTCTGTTCCATTTGATGCAATTTTAAATGGGGTTGTTTTCTTGCTTTCTCTTTCTGACAGTTCATTACTAGTATATAGAAAAGCAACAGATTCCTGTATATTAATCTTGTGTCCTGCAACTTTACTTAATTCATTTATTACTTAATAGTATATTGGTGGTCATTTTAGGGTTTTCTATATATAGTATCACGTTATCTGCAAACAGTGACAGTTTTACTTCTTCCTTTCCAATTTAGATGTCTTTTATTTCTTTTTCTTCTCTGATTGCCATGGCTAGGACTTCCAATACTATGTTAAATGGAAGTGGCAAGAGTGAGCATTCTTGTTTCTGATTTTAAAGGAAAAGCGTTCAGCTTTTCACTGTTGAGTATGATGTCAACTGTGGGTTTGTCATAAATGGCCTTTATTATGTTTACATATGTTTCCTTGATATCAACTTTGATTAGAGTGTTTATCATGAATAGGTGTTGAAATCTGTCAAATGCCTTTTCTATGTCTATTGAAATGATGATGTGGTTGTAGTCTCCATTTTGTTAATGTGGTGTATTACATTGACTGATCTGTGGATATTAAACCATCCTTGCATCCTTATAGTAAATCCCAGTTGATCATGGTGTATGATTCTGTTTATATATTGTTGAATTAGGTTTGCTAATATTTTGTTGAGAATTTCTGCATCTATATTCATCAGAGATATTGGTCTGTAATTTTCTTTTTTTTGGTAATATCTTCGTCTGGTTTTGGTATCAGGGTAATGGTGGCCTCATGGAATGAATTCAGAAGTGTTCCTCAATTTTTTGTAATAGTTTGAGGATAGATAGTAGCTCTTCTTTACATGTTTGGTAGAATTCCCCTGTGAAGCCATTGGGTCTTGGACTTTTATTTGCTGGGAGCTTTTTGATTACTAATTCAATTTCACTACTAGTGACTCATCTGCTCAGATTATTTCTTCCAGATTCAGTCTTGGAAAAGTGTACATTTCTAGAAATTTACCCATTTTTTTCTAGGTTTCCAATTTGTTGGCATATAACCGTGCATAATATTCTCTTATGAGTTTTTTGTATATCTGAGTATCAGTTGTAATTTCTCCTCTTTCTTTTCTTATTTTGTTTATTTGGGTTCTCTTTTTTTCTTAGCGAGCCTAGCTAAAGGCTTATCAATTTTGTTTATGCTTGCAAAAGACTAGCTCTTGATTTCATTTATCTTTTCTGTTGTCTTTTTTGGGGGGTCTCTATTTTTATATTTCCTCTCTGATCTTTATTATTTCCTTCCTCCTGATGACTTCGGGCTTTGTTCTAACTCTTTCAGATGGTAGGTTAGGTTGTTTATTTGAGATTTTTCTTGTTTCTTGTAGGCCTGTATCACTATAAACTTCCCTCTGAGAGCTGCATTTCTGCATCCCATAGATTTTGGCAAGCTGTATTTTTATTTTCATTTGTCTTGAGGTGTTTTCTGATTTCCTCTTTAATTTCTTCATTGACTTTTTTTGTTCTTTTTTTAGTAGCATGTTTTTGTGAAGGACCACATGCTTGTGTTTGCAAAGGAACTTTTAAAATAAAAACATAAATGGAACTCGTGTCAATCAAGTTTGTGCCCAGTGGGCTGCAACAATTGCCTGGTGGGTACATCGATGGAAAAAGGAGTCTACTTCAGATGCAAAAATGGGCCAGAGCCCAAGAGATAACCCAGAAGTCTAAGGATGTAGTACAATCTTGTGATTCTTGTCAATATACTCAAATCATCCAGAGAGAAGAACTGGGACACATTAACCAAGGACTGGGACTCACCTGGATCTGGCAGATTGTTCACATCAAACCCCTGACCACCAGCCACAGGCAAAGATGATGCCTCACTGCCATAACACCTAGTCAGGCTATTGTATAGCTACTCCAGTCCGGCATGTGGATGCTGAAACATAGCTGTCCTTGAATAAAATTTATGTCATATTTTTGGATACCCCATGGGACTTCACTCTGACCAAGGAACATCCTTCACTGCCCAAGCAAGACAACAATGGGCACACTCTCAGGGACTATGGCTACTAAACACTCCAGTGCAAGGAAAACAGGCACTGCAACACACGTTGGGAAATACTGAGTTTGGTTGTGGTGGAAGTGGACTAGGCAGCCATGTGCTTAGGCTGTGCCTGCAAAATCACAATCTCAACATGTCATTCATTCTTCTTTTTTCCTGTTGGAGTGTACGTCTTTGGGGTGATCTGCAGTTCTGCCTACGATTGTACCCCAGACAGGGCCCCTTGACTCTAGTCTGGATATGATATTACCTTGGGGAACCTCCCTCCTATGGGATACCACAAAGGTGGGAGATGAAATCAAGGAGTATCAGGATGCTAGCGAGGGTCCTTCTAGTAGTACTGGGCACACTGACCCTTTCAATCAGGTGGGTGACGTTAACAGACATGTCAAGTTTGTGCAGTCCTTCCCTAGACTGGCCAGCTGAGGCCAAAAAGTTTGTGTCAAGCCACAAAGGCACTGGGTGCCCACAGAGGAGGTAACATCTGGCTTGGGTTGCAATACCAGGGCAGCTAGTATCACAAGCAGTAGACCAGAGTAGCTCTGGCCTGAGAAGATTCATGAAGTGGGAGAGGAGTAGAAACATTAATCTTTCCTCTTCTCACTCCTACAGAATCATCTGCTGTGTCTGTTACAACAACAGCCACAGTCAGAGGAGGCAAACTTAAACAATGCTGGGATTTGTCATCACAGAATGAATTCCTTCTCATTCTGCATTCCCACTGTAATGGCCTGGCTGACACAAAACTCCTCAGAACTTCCTCAAGTTGTCAATGGGTCAAATAGCTGGGTCACTCATTTGATACAGGCCCAGAAGCAGGCATGCTCCGGAGTCCCTTACTTTAATATTTCCTATGATGTGACAGAGAAAAACCCCTGTACAAGAATGCTTATTACTGATCTATACCAACATTTTGGACTTGGATGCCCAGTATGTAACTTCTCTCCCTGCAGCCACATGGTAAAAGCAAGCCAAGGCTGTATATAACTGGACTAGTCAGCATTATCTGAACAAAATCCCTGACATGTGTCCCCTGCACCCCTCAGAGTTATGTATTTCTCTGTGGACCCCAATGGGCAATAGAAAGTCTGCCTCCAGGGGAAGGATTGTTGCCTCAGAGTTCTAAGGCTGACTGTCCATGTCAGCAACTGCAGAGAGGGCTGAAAAGGACCCCTTCTGCTGATGTATTACGAAGTGGCTCACAGTATCCTCCTGGGAAGACAAACTAACCACTGGTTTCATTCTGCTATCCAAATTCTAATACTGGGAATAGGTATGCAGGCCCTAGAAAAAAATGGTGTACAACCTGTCCTCAACCATAGCAGAAATAGCTAACACTATGCCCAAGCCATCCAAGCCAATGAGACTCACTGAACTCACTAGTCAAGGTGGTGATGGATAACTAAATAGCCCTCAGTTACCTGCTGGCAGAACAAGGTGGTGTTTGTGTTATTGTCAACATTTCTTACTGTGTATACGTCAACAATTTGGGGAAGCTGAAAACTGAGCTGATGAACATCCATGCTCAGGAGGGATGGTTATCAGCTGTACACACACAGTCTCCCCAAACTCACAATTTGACCTCTTTAGCTGGCTTAATCCACGTTGAAGACCACCCTCTAGGGTGGCTTGACTGTCTTCCTGGGTCTGGCTCTCCTAACGGGCCTGGTAAAGTGCTGTTTCCTAATGACAGGAAGGCTCTATGAACACTCCACATCCAAACAGATTGTTCAGGGACCCTGGTGAACCCAATTCTGCCTTCAAGTTTGGGGTGGGTGATTGACATGCTTTATCTGCCATGTCAGTGGTCGAGCAGGGGTGAGGGGTAGACTGTTGGGAAAGGCAGTCTCCTGTACAGTGTTTTGACCCACACTTGGCTTCACAGGAAGAGGCCTTGGGTCTGGAATACTTCCTTATCAAGTAATAAGAGTCTTCATGGACTGTGCTGGGTTTATCATCTTGTGTGGGAATATCACTCCCGTTTTAGACTCAATGTACCTTCTTTTGTTCTGCTTAAGTGTGTGCATCATATGGCACCTGGCCAACCCCACTATTAAATCTGTCCCCTGAGAGGACAGAATAGGGTCCTTAGTTCTGTGGTACAAGAGGGGTGCATGAAGGGCAACTGCTGGACCATGGGGGACTGACACTACTGAAGCTAATCTTGCTCTGTCCCTTCTCCATATGAGTAAAGCATTGTTCCATCCAATGCTTGACTGTGTTGTGTTTTCCTTGGTGATCAGTATGCAGTGGGCAAAGAATTTGAACTTCTACTTCTAGTGATCGGCAACAGATGTCATTTGCTTGACATATACAGAGCTAAAAAGTTTTTAGTAAACTTGAGAAACAGAATATGGGATGAGTGAACACAAAGATGAGGAAATGAAATGGACTAACTGAAAATAAATCCCACCCAAGCACTGAGATTTTGATATAAGCAATCAAGCATTTGCAAGAAAGTAGAAGAATTGTACACATAAGCTAAAAGCAAAAAACAGTACAGTCATATTTACAAACTGGAAAGGACAAAGAAAGGTAATCTAGTGTCATGAGCATAAATACAAAAAGAGAGTAAGATACTTAGTGCAGAGCACAGAGATTACTAAAGCTGTATCTAAATTAGACCTATTCTGTGTCACCCTCAATGTCAGAACTAAAACCAATGGGTAGGAATTTAGAAATAAGTTTTGGTCAACAGAAAGATGAACTGAATTTCTAATAACTCGTTTAGCTGTTAGAGATTGTCCGTCTTTCTAATGACCAAAATTTAATACTGCAGAACTTATACAAATTGGCAGTATGAAAAAAGTTTGTCTTATTTATAGGAGGGTAGACTAGGTTATAACCTCTAAAATTCTAAAATCAAGACAGAAAGAATATCAAATCATTATGTTGCATACCTTAAACTAACACAATGTTAAATGTCGATTATATCTCAACAAAAATGGAAAAATGCAATTGATAATTAAAATGTAATTTTTTTAAAAATGAGAAGAAATTTTATCAGCTCATTTGAAAATGCACAGGATGAGTCTGAAGACAGAGGTTACAGCCTATACAATGAACACTTTCAACCAGATGATTAAAAGGAGAGAAAGGAAATTACTTCAATCTTCAGAGAAAAAAAGTACAAGGTGATCAGAAAGGGAATGACAAAAAGGAAAGTTTAGAAATAAATATTTAATACTTACACTCTTTTCTAAGTAAAGCAATTGGAGATCACAGGAGAGGTTTATAAAATCATCCTATTGAAAACACTACTTACTCCTTAAATCATTTTATCAACAATGTACAAGAGAAACCTACCTCTTCCTTTATCTGGACAGAGGATTTCTACAGACAGACACAGTTTAGTGATTTGTTTTAAATTGATGTTTGTTTATTTTTTGATAGGCCACATCAAATTGGTGTTTTCCCCAGAATTTGTGGACATACATAAGTTCTGTTAAAACTGGTAATTGTTACTGTTATTGAAATTCAGTAGAATACTCTATTAGGGAGGTGAGGAGAGGAGGAAAACTGGTATGGTAGTAGTAGGGAATAAAAATGAAAGACTTTAAACTTATTTCTACTAAAAAGCTTGTCTGCTTGGATTTAGTAGTATGGATATGCCTGCATGAGGGCACAAGGTGTAATTCTAATATCTCTCACACCAGTAAAATTTAATTGGATGCATCTGAGATGAGGCTTAGATGTAAAGGTCCCCAGTACCACATGAGGACTGGAAAAAGAAAACAAAATCGAGTTTGGGATTTATTACTATAGACAAAAGAATCTGAATTGATAGGAGAAATAAATATATTCAGGAAAAAATTCACTATGTACACACTAACTGGATTTTCCTTCAAATGAGGTGGGAAATAAGAATCCCTTTTAATCCTCAATTAAAAATTAGTCACTGAAACTGACGAACCAACTTATGATGATCTCCCTACACTCTGAACACTCTTTTATAGCAAAAATGGTCTATAAAATTCCCTTGGGAACTTTCATCATAATTTATGTAATTTTGTGGTTTTCTTTGATAATACTTAGCACACTACTATTTAAAAAATAAATGCTCGGGGAACCGGATCAACATGGCGGAGGAGTAGGACGTGGAGCTCACCTTCTCCCCACAGATACATCAAAAATACATCTATGTGTGGAATGACTCTCACAGAACATCTACTGAATGCTGGCAGAAGAATTCAGACTTCCAAAAGAGCAAGAGAATCTCCATGTAACTGGGCAGGGCAAAAGAAAAAGAGAGAGAAAGGAATCGGGAATGGACCTGAACCTCTGGGAGGGAGCTGTGAAAAAGGAAAGGCTTCCGCACACTGGGAAGTCCCCTCAGTCCCTCTGTCAACTGGCAGGGACAGAGGGGTAGCTTCAGAGCCTTGGAGGAGAGCACAGCAACAGATGTGTGGAGGGCAAAGCAGAGACAGACCTGCACAGGTCGATGCTGACCGGCACTCCCCAGCCCGAGATGCTTGTCCGCTTGCCCGCTGGGGCAGGTGAGGGCTGGGTACTGAGGCTCGGGCTTTGGAGGTCAGACCCCGAGGAGAGGACTGGGGTTGGCTGTGTGAACAAAGCCTGAGGGGGGTAGGGTGCAGGGTGCCAAAACTGAGGGAGTCTGGGAAGAAGCCTGGGCCCACCAGAGGCAAGGGACCATTGTTGGGGGGCATGAGAGGAGAAGGGTGGGCCTGCCATAGGAGCTTCTTTCTCTGCATGCTCACAGGCAGCAGGGCACTGCCTATATGAGCTCCAGGGGCAGGCGTGAGCCATGGCTGACATCTTGGACTCCAGAGGCAGGCGCAGAACGCTGCCATTGCTGCTGCCACTGCCAAGGGTCCTGTGAGCGGGGGTGCAGATCACTGCCCTCACCTTTCCAGGAGCTGGCACGGCCCGCCACTGCAGAGGGTCCCATGAAGTGGGACCAACTTCCCCGGGAATGCGCACAGCCAACCACCGCTGACAAGGGCCCTGCAACCTGGTGCCAACCACTGCCCCCACCTCCACGGGGTGCGCAACACACCACTGCCGCCTAGGGTCCCAAGATCTAGGGCCAACTTCCCCAGGGACACATGACACACATGTGTCTTCCCCAGGGACACATGACCTGCTGCCGCCATTGCAGAGAAACCTGCGACCGGGAGCCAACTCTTGCTCCTGCTTCCCTGGGAGCGTGCACCTGCACACCCCGATCAAAGGGATAACAGCCAGCACATGCTAAGAAAGAGACAGCAAGCATCCAAACCCAAAAACAGCACTCATGTCAAAAAAATACTGAACCCACACAAGCTACACAGGGATTCTCCTGCTTATAAATAGCCCTCCAAGACCACAGTAGATAATTTTTTCTCCTGAACTCACAGAGTAAGAGAAATATAAGCAAAATGAAAAAGCAGAGGAACCACTCTCAGTTAAAAGACCAAAAAAATTTGCCTGCAGGAACAATGAAAAAAACCTCCTCAGTCTAATAGACACCGAGTTAAAAAAGGAGGTAATGAAAATACTGAAGGAATTAAGAAAGGCTATCAACAGAAAGGCAGATTACTGTAAAAAGGAACTTGAAACTACAAGGAGGAGACAATAAAAATTAGAAAATGCATCTGCTGAGACAAAAGCTGAGCTCAAGGCAATGAACAGCAGAATGAATAATGCAGAAGAAAGAATAAGTGACCTGGAAGACAGACTAATGGAAATTACCCAATCAAAACAGAAGAGAGAAAGCCAAATGAAAAAAAAAAAAAAAAATGAAAGCAACATAGGAGACCTACGGGATAATATAAAGCAGGCCAATCTATGCATAACAGGGATTCCAGAAGGAGAAAAAAGAGAAAAGGGGATTGAAGATGTATTTGAAGAAATTATGGCTGAAAATTTCCCAAACTAAAAGAAGGAAACAGATATCCAGATACAGGAAGCACAGAGGGTCCCAAAGAAGATGAAGCCAAACAGACCTACATCAAGACATATTATAATAAAAATGGCAGAAGTTAAAGATAAAGAGAGGATTCTAAAGGCAGCAAGAGAAAAACCAAGAGTTCTTTACAAGGGAACCCCCATAAGACTATCAGCTGATTTCTCTACAGAAACACTGCAGGCCAGAAGGGCATACAAAATATATTCAAAGTCTTGAAAGAGAAAAATCTGCAACCTAGAATACTCTGCTCAGCAAGATTATCATGTAGAATAGGAGGAGAAATAAATAATTTATCAGAGAAGCAAAAATTGAAAGAAAACAGCAATACTAAACCTATCCTGAAAGAAATATGGAAAGGTCATCTCTAAATAGAAAAGAAGCAGCAAGAAGAAATAGGAAGGAGGAAATCACAATTGGAAAGTAAATCACTTAAATTAGCCAGTATAGAGATCAAAAAGAAAAAAAAAACAACCCTATTTGTGAAAGCAATGATAAACACAAGGAGCAGCAAAGGGATAAACATGAAGATGTAAAAAGGGACATCAAAATCATAAAATGTGGAGAAGGAGAGTAAGAAAATGCAGATTCTTTTTGTTTTTTTTAAATGTGTTTGAGCCTATATGACTACCAGTCTAAAGCAAGCATATATGGGAAGGGGTTAACATACTTGAAAACAGGGCAACCACAAATGAAAAACATACAATAGATTCACAAAAACTGAAAAAAGAACACAAGCATAAAATAAAAGGAAATCATGAAACCACAAAAAGAAAAACAGAAAAAGGAACAAAGAAGAAACAAAGAATCAACTGGAAAACAAGGTTTTAAATGGCAATAAATACATATATATATCAATAATTACCTTAAGTGTCAATGGACTGAATGCTCCAATCAAAAGACATAGAGTGGCAGACCGGATAGAAAAAACAAGAGTCTACAATATGCTGCCTATAAGAGACCCACCTTAGGGCAAAGGATACACATAGATTGAGAAAGAGGGAATGGTAAAAGATATTTCATGCAAACGGAAATGACAAGAAAGCAGGAGTTGCAATACTCATATCAGACAAAATAGACTTTAAAGCAAAGGTTATAAAGAAAGATAAAGAAGTACACTACATAATGATAAAAGAATCAATACAAGAAGACGATTTTGTACTTATCAACATATATGCACCTAATATAGGAGCACCTCTGATACATAAAACAAATACTAACAGATATAAAGGGAGAAATTGATGTGAATACAATAGTAGGAGAATCAACATATATGCACCTAATATAGGAGCACCTCTGATACATAAAACAAATACTAACAGATATAAAGGGAGAAATTGATGTGAATACAATAGTAGGAGACTTTAACACCCCACTCACATCAATGGACAAATCTTCTAGACAGAGAATCAACAAGGTAACAGAGGTCCTAAATGATACAATAGTTAGATTTAATTGATAGTTTCAGGATACTACATCTAAAAAAAACCAAACACCACCACCCCACAAAAAACAGAATACACATTCTTCTTGAGTGCACACAGAACATTCTCTAGGGCTGACCACATCCTAGGTCACAAAACTAACCTCAACAAATTTAAGAGTACAGAAATTATTTTAGGCATTTTCTCTGACCACAATGGCATGAAATTAGAAATCAACCACAGGAAAAGAAATGAGAAAAGAACAATTAGTTGGAGACTGAATAACATGCTACTAAAAAACCAATGGGTCAATGAGGAAATCAAAAAGGAAATTAAAATATACCTTGAGACAAACAACAATGAAAACACAACCATACAAAATCTATGGGACACAGCAAAAGCAGGTCTTAGAGGGAAGTTTATAGTGATACAGGCCTTCATCAAAAAACAAGACAAATCTCAAGTAAACAACCTAAAGTATCACCTAAAAGAATTAGAAAAAGAAGAACAAACAAAACCTAAAGTCAGCAGAAGGAAGGAAATAATAAAGATCGGGGAGGAAATAAATAAAATAGAGATTAAAAAAAAAAAGGAAAAAATAACAAAACCAAGAGCTGGTTCTTTGAAAGGGTAAACAAAATTGACAAACCTCTAGCCAGGCTCACCAAGAAGAAAAGAGAGAGAACCCACATAAACAAAATGAGAAATGAAAAAGAAGAAATATCAACTGATACCGCAGAAATACAAAAAACATAAGAAAATACTATGAACCATTATATGCTAACAAATTTCACAACTTAGAAGAAATGGATAACTTTCTAGAAACATATAGACCACCAAAATTGAATCAATAAGAAATAGATAATTTGAACAGATCAATCACTAGAAGTGAAATAGAATCTGTAATAAAAATACTTCCTACAAACGGAAGTCCAGGACCAGATGGCTTCACAGGTGAATTCTACCAAACATACAAAGAACTTACACTGATTCTTCTCAAACTCTTCCAAAAGACTGAAGAGGAGGGAACACTCCCAAAGACATTCTATGAAGCCACCATCACCCTGATACCAAAAGTAGACAAAGACACCACCAAAAAAGAAAATTATAGGCCAATATCTTTGATAAATATAGATGCAAAACTCCTCAGCAAAATATTAGCAAAAAGAATCCAACAACACATAAAAAAGATCATACACTATGACCAAGTGGGATTCATCCCAGGTTCACAAGGATGGTTCAACATATGCAAATCAATCAGTGCAATACAGCACATTAACAAAAGAAAAGTCAAAAACCACATGATTATCTCAAAAGATGCAGAAAAAGCATCTGACAGAATTCAACATTCATTCATGATAAAAACTATTACCAAAGTGGGAATAGAGGGAACATATCTCAACATAATTAAAGCCATTTATGAGAAACCCACAGTCAATATAATAATCAACGATGAAAAGCTGAAAGCCTTCCCACTAAAATCTGGAACAAGACAAGAATGACCACTCTCACCATTTCTTTTCAACATAGTATTGGAATTCTTAGCCACAGCAATCAGACAAGAAAAAGAAATAAAAGGTATCCAAATTGAAAGGGAAGAGGTAAAATTGTCACTATATGCAGAAAACCCTAAGGACTGCACACAAAAACTACTAGATCTAACAAATAAATTCAGCAAAGTAGCAGGATAGAAGATTAACATTCAGAAATCGGTTGCATTCCTTTACACTAACAACGAAATATCAGAAAGGGAATGTAAACACCTTTTAAAATTGCACCCTCCCCAAAAAAAATCGAGGAATAAACCTGACCAAGGAGGTGAAAGACTTATATGCTGAGAACTATAAAACATTAATAAAGGAAATGAAAGAGGATTCAAAGAAATAGAAAGATATCCCATGCTCTTGAACTGGAAGAATTAACATTGTTAAAATGGCAATACTACCCAAAGCATTCTACAGACTTAATGCGATCCCTATAAAATTATCCATGACATTTTTCACAAAACTAGAACAAATAATCCAAAAATTTATATGGAACCATAAAAGACCCAGAAGTGCTAGAGCCATCCTGAGGAAAAAAACAAAGGCAAAACTCCCCAGACTTCAGACAATGCTACAAAGCTACAGTAATCAAAACAGTGTGGTACTGGTACAAAAACGGGCATATAGATCAATGGAACAGAATAAAGAGCCCAGAAATAAACCACACACCTATTGTCAATTAATCTTTGACAAAGGAGGTAAGAATATACAAGGGGAAAAAGAAAGTTTCTTCAGCAAATGGTGCTGGGAAAGTTGGACAGCTGCATGTAAATCAATGAAGTTAGAACACACCCTTACACCATGCACAAAAATAAACTCAAAATGGCTTAAAGACTTAAACATAAGACAACATACCATAAAACTCCTAGAAGAGAGCACAGGCAAAACATCCTCTGACATAAATTGTACCAATGTTTTCTTAGGTCAGACTCCCAAGGCAATACAAATAAAAACAAAAATAAACAAATGGGGCCTAATCTAACTTGCAAGCTTTTGCACAGCAAAGAAAACCATAAAAAAAAAAAAGAAAGACAACCTACGAAATGGGAGAAAATATTTGCAAATGATGCAACAGACGAGGCTTAATCTCCAAAATATACAAAAAACTCATGCAACTCATCAACAAAAAAACAAATAACCCAATTGAAAAATGGGCAGAAGACCTTAATAGACATTTCTCCAAAGAAGACATACAGATGGCCAATAGGCACATGAAAAGATGCTCAACATCACTAATTATTAGACAAATGCAAATCAAAACTACACTGAGGTACCACCTCACACCAGTCAGAATGGCCATCATTAAAAAGTCTACAAATAACAAATGCTGGAGAGGATGTGGAGAAAAGGGAACTCCTACACTGTTGGGGGTAACTGTAAGCTGGTACAACCACTATGGAGAACAGTATGCAGGCTACTCAGAAAACTAAAAACAGAATTACCACATAATCCAGCAATCCCCCTCCTGGGAATATACCTGGACAAAACTATAATTCAAAAGATACATGCACCCCTATGTTCATAGCAGCACTGTTCACAATAGCCAAAACATAGAAACAACTTAAATGTCCATCGACAGAGGAATGGATAAAGAGGATGTAGTAAATATATACAATGGAATACTATTCAGCCACAAAAAGAACAAAATAATACCATTTGTAGCAACATGGATGCAACTAGAGATTGTCATACTAAGTGAAGTCAGAAATAGAAAGACAAATATATGATACCACTTATATGTGGAATTTAAAATATGGCACAAATGAACCTATCTACAAAACAGAAACAGACTCAAGTTGGGCAGGGAGAAGGATGGACTGGGAGTTTGGGATTGGTAGATGCAAACTATTACATTTAGAATGGATAAACAACAAGGTTCTAATGTATAACACAGGGAACTATATTGAATATCCTGTGATAAACCATAATATAAAATATAAAAAAGAATGTACATATGTGTATAACTTAGTCACTTTACTGTACAGCAGAGATTGGCACAGCACTATAAACCAACAATACTTCAAAAAAAAAAATTTTAAAAAAATGCCAAACCTATAAAAAAATAAATTGCTCTGAGCTGTCTAAAAAAATCAATCAATCAATCAATCAATAAGTAAAAAATGCTCCACAGGCTAATAATGGTAATATATAGAAAATAAGTCTTAGACTATTACCAAAATTACTGTAAAAGTCTAAGAATATAATTGCATTTAAAAAGATAAAATGAAAAAAAAGATAAAATATCTTCTAATAGTTATGATACTTTTAACAATTCGAATAATGGAATATAACATCTTTTAAAAGAAATCATTGTTAAGATTTCTTTTTTGTGTGTGAAAATCTGGCAATTCAAGTTATAGAATGTCAGGTCATTCAATATAAAAATTCCAGCAATTTATCATTCCTATCCTTGGTTATTTAAGGATTACATACTCAGGACTTAATAATGTGAGATTCCTTTTAAGTCAGAGCCTTTTCTAAGAGAGTGGAAGTAGAGACAGATTTTAAGACCAGATATTCTAGAATCCAACAAATCTATTCAACTCTGCTAAAACATTCTACTATGATATGACCTTAGAGAATTCAAAATAAGAAAGCTTATTTAGTTCCTATATATTAAGAGAAACAGGAATCTCTTTTGATTCCAAACTAGAAAAAAATTATAATTAGCTTATTGAGATACTACATTCTCTTAAAATTTAGATGTACCAGGTTGCCAACCTTGGTTTAAGACAGCATTACAACTAAGTAAGACACGGTTTTCACACATATGCTGATGTCTCAAGTTTCATCATGGCCACAAGTAAATAGTATTCAGCTGTATCATCTTAAATTTCCATATTATTATAAAGCTTGAGAAAAACCAACCAATGCCATCTTTTTTTTTTTCTTTTTCTTCTGCAGTATGCAGGCCTCTCACTGCTGTGGCCTTTCCCGGTGCGGAGCACAGGTTCCGGACGCGCAGGCTCAGCGGCCATGGCTCATGGGCCCAGCCGCTCCGCGGCATGTGGGATCTTCCCGGACCGGGGCACGAACCCGTGTCCCCTGCATTGGCAGGCGGACTCTCAACCACTGCGTCACCAGGGACGCCCCCAATGCCATCTTAATTCCTAGCTTTCTAATATTAATATTAGGACAAGTACATCTTCTATGAAAGCTGAGAACAGAGTAACTTACCCTGTCATGAAGAGTCCAGCCAACATATTTTAGGTAACTGTCATTTAGGAAGGCATCACTATACATTTTCATCCATACTCCAATTTCTTCAATACAAATGGCTCTAATCTCAGCAATAGCATCACTAGAGAAGGAAAAAAAAGAGTCAAACCTCTGATTAATATCCAAAGCTAGAAAGTACTTCATACTCATTTTCAGCAAGCAATAGATATAATATTATCCAAATACCATTTTTATATCTGCCCTCGCAAAGGTCTCCAACTTGAATATCTTCTATTTTTTACATGGCTTCTATGAAATAAAAACCACCAATACCAAACAAAAAAAAATGCTTCTGGAAATCATCTTATTTTGACTCAACTGCTCTATTTTCAATGGACTAGGAAATGACATTTGGAGCTTTCTGAAAGCCTCACAATTATTATGGGATCAATACACATGTTAAAACTTCTGAGGAACCAGAGTATCAACATCCAAATACAGGATAATGGAGAACTCAAAACGTGTTTCTCTAAATAACTGTGACTCTTTCTAAGCTAGTACACATCTAAAGAATTAAGAAATAATTTTCATGAACAAAAATTAGTATCTATGAGGCAAAATTGTAGCAGCCTGTATTATTTGAAAATGTACAGTAGTTTACAAAACCAAGTCCTTGAAGTAACTGCACAGGGAAGAAGAATAATTCACATTTAGTCACAACAGAACAATCCTGGTGACCACACTATGAAGTGGTAGCAGAACGAACCCCAAAAGTCAGGTCTCTGGCTCTGTGCCCAGACAGCTTTTCACCTCACCATAAGCATCTACTACAACCCTCCTGGAATTACTTCTACTCTAAAATCTGTGAACCATGAACAAATACAGTGTTAATATTTTTACCTTATCTTTCAACAGGATAATAACTCTGGCTAAAAACACCCCGTATTATACAATTAAGATAAATCCTTTCTTTTGTAGATCAATCTTAAAGGTTTCTGAGTTACCATACATGAATAATTTTTAATTCTCCAATTTACACAAGGCAATCATCTGTCAAGGAGCTTTCCTTAGTTTCTCTTTTGTGATAAAATGAGTGCTAGTATTCTAATATTTAATTCTCTGCTCTAATAAATCTTATTTCCTTCTAAGTCCATGTCATTGCTTAAAGAATAAAAATGTGAGAAACTTTCTCTTTCAAAACCATACTACCAATTACAGTCTTTAGTTTTCCTACACTTTTGCTGTTGTTTATACCTTTTTCTCATGGAGAGATTCTATAGCACAGAGGCTAATGATACAGACTTTGGAGTAAGACATCCTGAGTTCAAATCCTGACTCTGCTATTTACTAGCTGCAAGTTATTTCTCTCTTTCTTAGATTTCCTCACCTGTAAAACAGGGATAATAACTGAACCTAGACCTCACAGTGACTGTGAGGATGAACTCACTTAATAAAAGTATCAATAAAATACTTAGAACTGTGCCTGGTACCTACTAAAACTTTCCATCAATGTTCATTATTATAATCTTTTAATTGTCATCAATCTAGACATTCATAGATGATACAATATAAAAAGTAGCTTAAAAACTGTGAAAGAATGTTCCTTGACCTTTAAAATAATGAATGTGAATGGTTCAAGGGTATTTCTTTTTTTCTAAATATGAAAAATTTCAGACATTACAAAGTTATTATGCTTTAACTTCATATATATTGTTTTACATATTTTGAAACTTTACATACATCATATCTTATAGGCTTCCTCTCCAATTAGATTTTTTCACAAACCAGTTTTGCAATTTATACACACTGATTCATATAGCTCCAAGTCCAATATATTAACTTTAACTGATGTTCAGTGTTCCTTTCTATAAATAAATTACAAATTACTTATACATTCTCTCAGTGGCAGATATTTAGGTTGTTTCCAAGTTTTTGATTTTATTAACAATGAATGGCATAAGCATTCTCGTACATGTCTGCTTGTGTAAGCGTTTCCCCTAGGGCAGTGTTTTTAAAACAGTGCATTACTACCTACCAGCACATTATGAAATAAATTTAGTGAGTGGGGAAAAAAAAGTATTTGGGATAGAAAATACTAAAATGCTTCACATGGGGTAAGGCAAGTATTTTTTCTTGGAACATCTGTGTACTTGATGTAGGAAATGGTCAGTCAAGTCTGTGAGACACTGTTGTTATACTTAGAAGTGAAATTTACTGGGTGAGAAGGAATACACATCTTCACCTGAATTAGATATTAACAAATTTCTCCATATAGTGCTTTAATCCCTGCCTGTCACTTGGTATTGTTCTACTATTTTATATAAATTTCCACTTCTAAGAACTACAAGTTCATATACTTTGTCTTCTACTGGGCTGTACAAATTAAAAAAAATAACAACAGCAAAAATAAAACAAAATAAAATAGCTCCCCTCCAAAACCAAAACATAACCACAAAATACCCAAATCCCAAAGATCAATTACACTTATTCTCTGCTGAAATACGCTTGTACAAACCAATCAAAAAAATTAAAGCAAACAAAACCAGGCTGAGTTTTTTATTACACAAGCTCAGAGAAGTAGGGTAAGGACACAATGAATAGGTATGGTATTTCGATTAAAACTATAGTGACTACTAAGTACAGTAACTCATAATACATAGCTCAATCATTCTTCCATTCATTACCATTGGTATTACCATTACCTCTGGTATTGAGATTATAGGTGGCTGATTCCTAAGGCTAGAGAATACAAAGGCTTAGCTTTATTTCAGTAGGAAAATATTGCTCAAAATCTTTTTTTATAACCATTTCTATGTCTAAGCCTAACCTCTAATACCTTTTTCTCATGCTTATTAGACTGCCAAAAGCTCATGTTCTTGAAACACAGCTCTTCTCTGTAAGCACTGCCAACATTTAGATACAGCTTATCTTCTTGGAATCCCAGTCCTTGTCTACTTCAGATGCTAGTCTGATGCCTCCCACTTTAACTTAAAATTTTTTTCATATCCTTTTTAGATTTACAATTTGACTATGTATGTAAGACAGCCCATTCTACTACTATTAAAAGTCCCTAGGCGATTTTTCTCCTATTTGGGTTTTGGAGCTCTAATCTACTTTGCTTGCTGACACTACCCTATTAATCATTCTCTACATGTAACTATATTATGTAATTACAGACTATACAGTAAAATAATAATTTCTTTGTGGTGGTCTTAAAATGTCTACAAATTTTCTGTTACTATTCCTTTGGTGGAGACACATGCTTCTTTTCTTGAATATGGGTGTACTTATTAACTTGTTTCTAATAAATATAATTCAGTGGAAATGATGAATTTTGGCATCTGAAGCTAGGTCAAAAAAGACATAGTGACTTTTCCTTTGCTCTCTCGCTTGGATCAATCTCTCTCAGGAAAGCCAACTGCCATGTCTTAAGGACATTCTAGCTGCCTTATAGAGAACTCAATGTGGTGAGTAACTAAGTCTTCTTCCACCAGCCATGTGAGTAAGCCATATGAGAAGCAGATGCTTCAACCACAGTCAAGCCTTCAAATGACTGCAGCCTCAACCAAAGTCTTGACTGCAATCTGATGAGAGAACTTAAGCCAGAACCCCTTAGCTACGCCACTCCCAAATTCTTGATCCATAGTAACAATGAGATAATGTATACCGTACCAAGTTTTGGGGTAAGTTGTTATATGGCAAAAGATAACCAATATTCTTAGTTTTACTGTTATTGAAGGCCTTTTACCAATTGAGCCATAACCAATCTTCTTTTAGTTTGGTCTATGAATGAGTTCTTTAGTCCAAATAGCTCAACTGCACACATTACATGTCTGTGGTGGCTCCTACACTCACAGTGCCCTTATTCCACTCTGATTACCTACAATGATTATTCTTTCAAGCTCTAGTAAACTTTCAGGTCTTCCATGATTCATGGCACATCCTCTTATTACCATAGATAGCTTTCTTCTTGCCTTCTAGGAACTAACATTCTATTTAAGTAAATGAAGTACAAAATGAAAATGCAGTATATTTCTAAATATCCCTGACTTACTATATATATATATATATTTATATATATACACACACACATATTTTTCCCCCCTTCAGTACACGGGCTTCTCACTGCTGTGGCCTCTCCCGTTGCAGAGCAACAGGCTCCGGATGCGCAGGTCCAGCGGCCATGGCTCACCGGCCCAGCCGCTCTGCGGCATGTGGGATCTTCCCGGACCGGGACACGAACCCATGTCCCCTGAATTGGCAGGCGGACCCTCAACCACTGCGCCACCAGGGAAGACCCTACAATATATTTTTTGATATACAGATATTTTTCTCATATTTTAGAGATCTTCAGTCTTTGATTTTTATATTACATTTATTTTTAACACCTTAATCTCTATTTCCAAAGGTCTCACTCCATTTAGAAAGATAACGTTTAGCTGCAGGTGTTTGGAAGTTTCCAAAGCAAAGATTAAGTAGGGGGCAAAAAAGTTAGTAAGACAAGAGGAAATGTATAAAGAAAATCACAAGATGAACGAATTTTCATAGTTCTAGTACTGGGGCCTTGAAATGAACAACTAAAAATGAAGTTAGAATACACTTTACTTGCAAACTCAAAGAAAGAAAAAAACTAGAAAAGAATAATTCTGGGGCAATTAATCCTCTGCTGTAGCTCTTTTTTAAAGCATAAAAGAATAATTATGTTCATTTCTATGGAAAACTTACCTAATATCCTCAGTTAGTATGCCTTTACTTTAATATCTAACAATAATCTAACAATTTAAATCTAACAATTAATTTAATTTTAATTAATATTTAATTTTTGAAGTTGGGGTGGCAGGAGAGAAAAAGCATTAACTTAAAGTGTCATCTCTCCACAGCACTTCTATTTCTAGTATGTACATGCAGTAACATTTTCCCTTAATCAATAAAGTGGACTAAGTGATACTTCTGGAAAAACCAATGATTGGTATCCATGACATGCTGATCACTTTGGCAGGCAGGTCATACTCTCACCTATATTTTCAACCCTCTTTTGAGGAACTGAAATTTTTTTTAATAAATTTATTTATTTAGTTTATTTTGGCTGCGTTGGGTCTTCGTTGCTGCACATGGGCTTTCTCTAGTTGCAGCGAGCAGGGGCTACTCTTCGTTGCAGTGTGCAGGATTCTCATTGTGGTGGCTTTTCTTGTTGTGGAGCACAGGCTCTAAGCACGTGGGCTTCAGTAATTGTGCCTCCTGGGCTCTAGAGCACAGGCTTAGCAGTTGTGGCACAAGGGCTTAGTTGTTCCGCGGCATGTGGGATCTTCCCGGCCCAGGGCTCGAACCCATGTCCTCTGCACTGGCAGGCAGATTCTTAACCACTGCGCCACCAAGGAAGCCCAGAGGAATTGAAATTTTAGTGTATCAAAAGTGAGCTATGACAGATTCAATACTTGTATACAAGGTCTGATTAAATTAAAAAATCAATAAGGTAACAGTAGGAAATTAAAGAATTGTTGCTTTTATGAGAATAATAGGTTGAAAATTTTGGCAAGACTCAGAAAGGGTGGGTCACTAAAACGAAATAAAGGCTGTGTTATTTTGGTGTTGAAGATTGAGGTAAAATCATAAAAAATGATATGGATTCTGCATTCAAAATTGTGTGGCTGAGCCAAGATAGACAGGATTTATGCTTCTTCCACTTGAAAAAACTAAAAAAACTGCATAAAATACATAAAATAATATTTTTTAGGTGTTGGATATCAGGCAGAGCAGGGCAGTGGTATAGGCAGGGGAACGTATACAGAGCCTGGGTATTTCCCAAAGTTGAGGAAAAGAAGCTGGGACTCTAGAGGACAAGGTGGTTAGATTTTACAAGGCACAGTACCAGAGATGCACAGAGAGAGTGAGCGCTGGGCATCTGCAGAAAGACCCTATCAACTCTTCAGCTGAGTATAAAGAGCATGTACATGTGAACAAACCACTCAATGCTGGGGAAAGAATGGAAACAGCAGAGAGGGCAACCTCTGGAGCAAACATAGGGCTTGGAATATTTTGTGTTCCAGTGAGGCAGAGCAGAAAAACCTTGTAATTCACAGGGCATCAAGAAAAGTACAAAGAATGGTTTTATCTTAGTATCTGGGTAAAGTTAACCTTAGACTAAACGCTGCCCTGGTCCACTTAACAAACCTTAAATAAAGTCTTGAAAAGATCAAACATTAATTATGTCCCAGAGAAAAGTGGATGAATATCTTAAGAATACATTGTTTGGTACCCAACAAAACAAAACCCACAGTGGTTGGCACCTAATAAAAATTGCCAGGCAGTCAAAGAAAATGACCCATAATAAGGGGAAAATTAATCAAAACAAACAGAATCAGAAATGACACAGATGATAAAACTAGTGAAACAGAACAACAAAATATATATATTCAAGAGGCTTGAGGAGAGCCTGGAGGTAATAAAAGAAAAATGAAGAAAACCACCCTGAAGAACATGACAAAATTGTTAAACTAGTTACAAAACAAAAAAAAAAAATTAAATGTAACCAAGAGCAAAAGATAAATTAACTACAAAGGACACAAGATAAGAATGACAGCAGTTCTAGTTGGAAACAAGCCAAACCAGAGATAATGGATCAATTCCTTTAAAAGACTGAAAAAAAAAAAAGGTCAACCTACGATTCTAATATTAAGAGAAAACACCTTTCTTCCCGTCCCCCCAAATAACTCAAAATACAAAAGCAATCTTTTTAGTTTTCTGGAAATAGATTCAAAATGTTGATAAGCATTTACTCGTAAAAAGCTGATGAAATTTGGGCCCAAAACAGCAAAAATCTATGGCATTCTTGAATGGACATAACCCCTTCAAACACCCTAAAACTCAGAGCAGCAGGTGTAGTGGAGGTAGCAGGATTGGGAATGCCCATGAAAACCATGGTTTTAAGATGAGGAAGCTGACTTGATTGGTAGCAACATGCTAAATACCAACACCCAGGGAAGATTTCAATAAAAAGAGCAAACTCTGTAAGAAATGAATGGGGAAATAGCAGAGTTCTGCTAGCCTAAAGCTACAGTCCAGGAGAGATAAAATTCCTCAGATTAAGTCCAAGTAAATTATTCAAAAACAAAACCCCCAACAATACGACAAACTTCAGGGGAAAAAAATCAGAATCCATATTTGCTAAGATATATTTTGTAAAATGCACAGTTTTTAACAAAAGATTATATGATGTACAAAGAAAAAGGGAAGTAATACCTATACTTGGAAATTGAAACAGTCTAAAGAAACTGCTCCGAGTGGGCCCAGCTGTTAAATTTAGCAACGATTTTAAAGAAGATCCAATAAATATAATCAGATTATATTTAAAGATGCTATATTCAAAGAACTAGATGAGAACATGACAAGGCCTCAACCAACAGTGGATTATGATAAAGAAACAGCAACTATAAAAATAGGACCAACTGAAAAGTACAATAACAGAAATAAAAAACTCACCATATGGTTTCAGCAGCATACTTGAGTTGACAGAAAAAAAAACACTGAACCTGAAGATAGGTAAACAGAAATTACCCAAAGAATAGAGATGAAAAACATTGAGGAAGGAAAAACGAGAGAGAGAGAGTGTGTGAGAGCTCGCACATGCACGTAAGCTCCAAAAGCCTAGGAAACAATATCATGTATACCAGTATATGTGTGAAAGGAGTACAAACAAAGAGAAATGGCTAAAAAATACTTGAAGACTCAACTGCTAAAAGCTTATGAAATTTGATGAAAAACATGAATCTACAGATCCAAGAAGGTCAACAAAATATTAGTAGGATAAACACAAAGAGATCCATATCTAAACACATAAGCAAACTGTTGAAAGCCAAAGAAAAATGGAGAAAAAAAGAAGAAAAGAAAAGAAAAGCTACAAAAAAAGTGACTCATAAATGTACAGGGGAACAGCAAGATTAACAACTAATTTTTTACTCAGAGACAATGAAGTCCAGTAGGTGGTAGAAAGGCAGTAAAAGTGTTAAAGGAAAATAGAACTATCCACCAAGAATTCTATATCCAGCCAAACTATCTTTCAAATATGGAAGATGAAATAATGACATTTCCAGATAAACAAAGACTGCTAGGACACTTGCCTTATAAGAAACTGTAAAGAAAGTCCTTCAAACTGAAAGGAAGTAACTCTATACAATAACTCAAATTCATAGAAGAAAATGAAGAATGCTGGAAATGTTAACAACAGGGTAAAAAGAGAAGAGAGCATGAATACTTCTTTGTTTAATTTCATTGAAAATCTTAATATTGTATATACTGATAATAGTTAAAATGGTAATGTTGGGATAATACCAAATAGAGATAAAAGATATTTGACAATAATAGTACAAAGGAAGAAAAAGAAAATGGGGCTAGGACACTTGCCTTATAAGAAACTGTAAAGAAAGTCCTTCAAACTGAAAGGAAGTAACTCTATACAATAACTCAAATTCATAGAAGAAAATGAAGAATGCTGGAAATGTTAACAACAGGGTAAAAAGAGAAGAGAGCATGAATACTTCTTTGTTTAATTTCATTGAAAATCTTAATATTGTATATACTGATAATAGTTAAAATGGTAATGTTGGGATAATACCAAATAGAGATAAAAGATATTTGACAATAATAGTACAAAGGAAGAAAAAGAAAATGGGGCTATACTGGAGCAAAGATGCTACATTTATGTGAAATTAGTCATGCTAATGGGATGTAGTTTCTGTAGCAACCATAAAGAAAATAACAGAGATTGTTCAATGGATAAAAACACAAGATCCAACTCTAGGCTGTCTATAAGAGATATATTTCATATTCAAAGACACAAATAGTGAAAGGATGATAAAAGATACATCATACAAAAAGTAACCATAAAAGAACTAGAGATATATTATTATCAGGCAAAGAAGTCTTTGAGACAAAAAAAAAAAGTCATACTAAAAAAGAACATTTCATAATGATAAAAAGGTTTACAGGAAGATGTAACAAAACAGCAGAATATATCCTTTTTATATGCACATGCAGTTTTTTTTTTTTGGATAATCCAACTGATTAAGAAAAAAACAAGGCCCATAAAGTATAAAATGATTTAAATATCAATACCTGAAAGTGTGTTTACTAACAACAATGCAATTAAACTAGAAATTAAGAAGAGAAATTAATTTGGAAAACCTCCAAATATTTTGAAATTAAACAAGAAAACTTAACAACCCATGAGTCGAAGAAGAAATCACAAATAAAATAAGGAAATACTTAGTTCTGAATAAAAATTTAAAATACAACATATTTGTTGTATAAAAAGTCATGGTATGTCACTAAAGCGGTACTTTGAGGGAAATTTATAGCTTAGCATGCCAGATAAGAAAGGAAGAAGGCTATACAAATCAACAATCTACCATAGGAAACTAAAAGAAGACAAGCAAATTAAAACTAAAGCAATCACATGGAAGGAAATATTAAGGTTGAAGCAAAAATCAATGAAATAAAAAAATACATAAATAAAGTCAATGAAAGCAAAAGTTTATTCTTTGAAAAGATCAATATAACTGATAAACCTTTAGCTAGGCTGACTGACCAACACAAAAAAGAGAGAAGATACAAATTACAAAATCAAGAATGAGTAAGGAGACATCCTACAGAAATAAAAATGATTATAAAGAAATATCATAAATAACATACAAACAAATGTGCAATATGCATGAAATAAAGCATTGTCTGAAAGAGACAAATTACCATAAAGAATCAACAAGGAATAGAAAATTTGGATAGATCTATAATAAGTTTAATTAGTAAATGAAAATCTTCACATAAGGAAAACCTAGGCTTAAAGGACTTCCATGGTGAATTCTATCAAATTAATAAAACAAGACAAAACCAAAAAAAAACAATCTTCCATAAACTCTTTCAGAAAATAGAGCAGGAGGGAACATTTTCCAGTTCTCTGAGGCTAGTAAGCATATTAATACCCCTTATGAAAGTAGACACAAAAATCCCTAACAAAATATTAGCAAACTAAATCCAGTAGCATAGAAGAAACATTATATCCCATGACCATGTGGAATTTTCCCAGATTGCAAGATTGGTCTAATATCTGAAAATGAATGAATATAATACCTTATATCAATAAAAAAGCCTGTATTTTTATCTCAATTGAAGCAGAAAAAATGAAATCAAACAATCAATCACAATAAAAACACCTAACAAAACCAGGTTAGAAGGGAATCTCATCCTACTAACGGGTATCAACATAAAAAACTTACAGCTAATGACATTATACTTAATTTTAAAGACTAATTATTTTCCCATTAAGATCAGGAATAAAAGTAAAGCTGTCCTCTCTCACCACTTTTACTCAATATTGTACTGCAGATTCTATTCAGTACAATAGGCCAATAAAAAAATTAAGAGTGCCTTTGTTCACATATGGCATGATCCTTTATGAAAGAAGCTACAAAAACAAAACCCCCAAACTACAGAACTAATGAAAGTATTTTATAATTTTGCAGTAATAAAATAATATTTTACATATTAATAAGGAAGAGTCTAGAACAAAAATTAAGGACACGATTCCCATTATAACAAAATAAAAATGAAAACAAAAATAAATTTAACAAAAGTAGTATAAGACGTACACTGAAAATAATAAAAATTGCTAAGAGAAACTACAGAATATGTAAATAAATGGAGATACAACCTATATTCACAGAATGGAAAATTCAATATAATGAGGAAGGAAATTCTCTCCAAATTGGTGTACTGATTCATTATATTCTCTACCAAAATTCCAGCAAGATTTTGTGTAAAAATTGACAATTTGATTATAGAATTTATATAGAAATGTAAAGAATCTATAATAGTCATAACAATTTTGAAAAACAAAGTAAAAGGACATAACACTACCTAATTTTAAAAACTTACTCTAAAAGAAAAATACTGTATGCTCTCACTTATATGTAGACTCTAAAAATGCTAAACTAATAGAAATAGAGAGTAGAAAGGTGGTCACCAGATGCTGGGGTGGGAGGAAACTGGGGAGATGTTGGTCAAAGAGTACAAACTTCTAGTTATAAGATAAATAGGTTCTAGGGACCTAATGTACACCATACCATGGTGACTACAGTTAACAATACTGTAGTACACAGTTGAAAGTTGCTAAGGGAGTAATTCTTAAATGTTATCACCACCTAAATTGTAAAAGGTAATTACTTGAGATGATAGAGGTATTAACTAACCTTATTGTGATAATCATTTCACAATATATTATGTGTTTCAAAGAATCTTGTTGTACACCTTAAACTTACATATGTTATATGTCAATTACATCTCAACAAAGCTTTTAAGAAATACCTTAAAAGTACTGTAATCAATACAGCTGGTAAGAGTTTAAGGACAAATTAGAAAATCCAGAAATGAAACTTTGCATTTATGGTCATTTGATTCCCAAGAAAAGTGCTAAAGCAACTCAGCTGAAGAACAGCCTTTCACCAATAGTGCTTGTAAAAATGAGTATCTATATGCAAAAAGTGTCCTTATATTGCACCATAAGCAAGAATTAACTTAAAAAAATCATTCATATAAATTAACTTAAATGATTAAACTTCTAGAATAAAACACAGAAGAACAGTTTGGGTTAGGAAAAATGTTCACAGATATGACATCAAAAGCATGACCATAGAAGAAAAATTGATAAATTACTGCATTCAAATTGAAAACTTTTGTTCTTCAAAAGGTATCATTAAGAAAATGAAAGGAAAGCCAAAGGCTGGGGAAAAATACGAAAATCATTTATGTGATAATGCACCTGTATCAAGAATACAAAAAGTACTCCTACAAAATCTCTCTTGATAATTGTTAGAATAAAAAGACAGACAATCAGTACGGATAAAAAAGACTTCAACAACAACCATCAACCAAGTTTGACCTAATTGACATAAAAACAAAACCATGATACATACTCTTTTCCTATGCAAATAAAAAATTTATCAAGATAGAACATACTATGGGCCATAAAACAAATATCAATAAACTTAAAAGCATTCAAGTCACATAAAGTATGTTCTCTGACTAGAATGAACTTAAGTTAGGAGACAATAACAGAAAGTTCTGAGATATTTGCAAATATATACCAAACTTCTAAATAATCCATGACCTAAAGAAATAAGTCCAGATGGAAATTAGAAAGTATTCTGAACTAAATGAAAATGGAAACACAACATATCCAAATTTAGGGGATACAGCTATAGCACGGCTAAGAAAGAAATTTATAGGAGTAAAAATTAATAGGAGAGAAAAAAGTAAGGCCTTATATCAGTGATATCCATTTCCCCCCTGAGAAACTAAAGGGCAGAGGAAGGAAACCCAAAGAACAGTAAAAGAATAGTAATCAAGTGAAACAGAAAACAGAAAAACAGAAAAGTACAATTAACCAAAATCTCATTTTCTAAGAAAATATAAATATAATTGATTAGCTCTAGACAGACTGATATGTGAGAGATGAAACCACCAATACTATGAACAACTTTATGCTGATATTTCTTGAATATACTTCAACAACTTAGATGAATCTATCATTTTTTTGTAAGACAAACTGAACAGTCTTATATCTACTAAAGAAATTTAATTTGTAGTTTAAAACATCCTTACAAAGAAAACTCTAGAACCCAATGGTTTAATTCCTATCAGAGGAAGAAATAATACCAATTTTATTCAACTGTTCCAGAAAATTAAAAAGGAGAGAATACATCACAACTCATTCTACAAAGCCAGCATCACATTGGTACCAAAAACAGTCAGAGACACTCAGTAAAATAAAAGAGTTATAGACATATATCCCCCTTAAACACAGATACAAAAATTCCTAGGGAAATTTCAGCAAATGACATCCAACAAGATAAAAAAAGAATAATAGAGAAAGGAGTGGCCAAGATGGAGGAGTAGAAAGATGCTAAACTCACCTCCTCTCACCAGCACACCAAAATCACAATAATTTTCAGAACAATCATCAATTGTTGTAAGATGTAACTTACATCACTGAAGACTGTAACTTACCAGAAAAGATTTTGTACAACAAAAGACATAAAGAAGGAACCACAACAAGACCAGCAGGAGGGGCAGACTCGCAATATAATCAAATCCCATACCTGGGTGGGCAATCCACATACTAGAGAATAATTGTATTGTAAAGGTTCTCTCACAAGAGTGAGAGTTATGAGCCCCACATCAGGCTGTCTAGGTTGGGGGTCCAGCACTGGGCAGAGAAGCCCCAAGAGCATTTGGCTTTAAAGGCCAGGAGGGCTTGATTACAGGAGGTCCACAGGACTGGGGAAAATAAAGACTTAACTCTTAAAGGGTGCATACAAAATCTCACGTGCACTGGGGCAAAGGGCAAAAGCAGTAATTTGATAGGAGCCTGGGCCAGACCTACCTGCTGGTCTTGGAGGGTCTCCTGTGGAGGTGGGGGGCAGCTGTGGCTCACCCTGGGGACACAGACACTGGTGACAGACATATCAGGGAGTATTCATTTGAATGAATGCTTGGGGAGGCTAACATCTGGCTTCGGGCATCAGCACAAGAGCTGGCCCCATCCAATAGCCTATAGGCTCCAGTGCTGGGATGCCTCAGGCCAAAAAACTAACTGGATGGGGACACATCCCCATCCATCACCAGACAGGATTCCTAAGATTTCCTGAGCCAACATCCACCTGAAGACAGGCCTCTAGACAAGGCCCTGACCATCAGAGAGCCAAAACCCAGCTCTACCCCTCCCACTAGGAAGCCTGCACAAGCCTCTAGACCAGTCTCACCCACCAGGAGGCAGACACCAGAAACAAGAAAACTACACTCAGCTTGCAGACTGAATTTGGAAATGCAGGCCAGACATTACCCTGGGACCAACTAGGCCCTGGTCCTTGGATTACAAGAGGGGAGTGCACTGCTGGGAAGCACAGGATGTAACCTACAGAGGGGCACTTCTACAAGGTCGAGACATCACTGAAGACATCAAACAGGAAATCAGAAATTACCCTGAGACAAATGAAAACAAAAACACAACAATCCAAAACTTATGGGACACAGGAAAAGCAGTTCTAAGAGGGAAGTTTACAGCGATACAAATTTACCTCAGGAAACAAGAACAATCTCAAGAGAAATGTAACCAACTTACCACACACATAAAAATACAAATAGCAATTTAGACAAAATGAGGTGACAGAGGAATATGTTTCAGATGAAGGAACAAGACAAAACTACAGAATAACAACTAAGTGACGTGGAGTCAGGCAATCTACCTGAGAAAGAGTTCAGAGTAATGATTGTAAAGATGATAAAAGGTACTGGGACGAGAATGGATGCATGGAGTGAGAAATTAGGAGTTTTTAACAAAGAATTAGAAAATATAAAGAAGAACCAAACAGAATTGAAGAATACAATAACTGAAATGAAAAACACAATAGAAGGAATCAATAGCAGACTAAATGAGGCAGAAGAATGTATCAGTGAGCTGGAAAACAGAGTAGTGAAAATCACTGCCACGGAATAAAGAAAAAAGAATGAAATGAAATGAGCAAGTTTGAGAACTAAAGCACACTAATATTCACATTATAGGGGTCCCAGAAGGAAAAGAGAGAGAAAGAATCTGAGAAAATATTTGAAGAGATAATAGCTGGAAAGTTCCCTAACCTAGGAAAGAAAACAGTCACCCAAGTCCAGGAAGTAGAGAGTCCCATACAGGATTAACCCACAGAGGAACACACCTAGACACATTGTACTCAATTAACAAAAGTTAAAGATAAAGAGAGAGTATTAAAAGCAACAAGGGAAAAGCAACAAACTAAATACAAGGGAACTACGATAAGGCTACCAGCTGATTTTCCAGCAGAAACTCTGCAGGCCAGAAGGGAGGGGCACAATATTACTTAAAGTCATAAAAGAGAAAAACCTATAACCAAGAATACTCTACCAGCAAGGCTCTTGTTCAGATCTGATGGACAAATCAAAAGCTTTACAGACATGCAAATGCTAAAAGACTAGCTTCACAACAAATGCTAAAGGAACTAGGGTGAAAAAAAAGGCCACAACTAGAAACAAGAAAAGGACAAAATTGAAAAGCTCACTGGTAAAGGGAAACATGTAATAGGGGTAGGAAATCATCCATATACAAAGCTGGTAGGGAGATTAAAAGACAAAGGTAATAAAATCATTTGTATCCAAAAAAAACGACGACAGTTAAGGGATACATAAAAAAATTAGATATAAAATATAAGATCAAAAACAGTTATTGTGAGGGGAGGGGAGCACAAATGCAGGGTATCTAAAATGCATTTGAAATTAAGATATCAACAACTTAAAACAAAAACATATATATAGACTGCTATACAAAAACCTCATGGTAACCACAAACCAAAACATGTAATAGATATACACAAAAAAAAGAAAAAGGAATCCAAACATAACACTAAAGACAGTCATCAAGTCACAAGGGAAGAGAACAAAAAAAGAAAGGAGAAAAAAAAGACCTACAAAAACAAATCCAAAACAATTAACAAAATGGCAATAAGAACATACACATTGATAATTACCTTAAATGTAAATGGATTAAATGCTCTAACCAAAAGACACAGACTGGCTGAATAGATGCAAAAAACAGGATCCATATGTGTGCTGCCTTCAAAGAGACTCACTTCAGATCTAGAGACACATACAGACTGAAAGTAAGGGGATGGAAAAAGTTATTCCACACAAATGGAAATCAGAAGGAAGGTGGAGTAGCAATACTCATATCAGACAAAATAGACTTTAAAATAAAGACTGTAACAAGATACGAAGAGGGACGCTACATGATGATCAAAGGAAAGGATCAATCCAAGAAGATATAACAATTGTAAATATATATGCATCCAACGTTGGAGCACCTAAATATATAAGGCAAATGGTAACAGATGCAAAAGGAGAAACTGACTGTAACAAAATAACATTTGGGGACTTTAACACCCGACTTACACCAAAGGACAGATCATCCAGATAGAAAATCAATCAAGAAACACAGGCCTTAAATGACACCTCAGATGGACTTAATTGATATTCAGAGCACATTCCATCTGAAAGCAGCAGAATACACATTCTTTTCAAGTGTACATGGAACATACTCCAGGACAGATCACATGCTGGGTCACAAAGCAAGCTTTGGTAAATTTAAGAAAACTGAAATCAGATCAAGCATCATTTCTGACCACAACTCTATGAGGCTAGAAACCAACTTCAAGAAAAAAACTGTAAAAAACACAAACATGTGGAGGCTGAACAATATCCTACTGAACAACCAATGGTTCACTGAAGACATCAAACAGGAAATCAAAAATGACCCAGAGACAAATGAAAACAAAAACACAACAATCCAAAACTTATGGGACACAGGAAAAGCAGTTCTAAGAGGGAAGTTTATAGTGATACAAACTTACCTCAGGAAACAAGAACAATCTCAAAGAGACAACCTAAATTTACACCTAAAGCAACTAGAGGAAGAAGAACAAACAAAACCCAAGGTTAGTGAAAGGAAAGAAATCATAAAGATCAGAGTAGAAATAAATGAAATAGAAACGAAGAAAACAATAAGACAAGATCAATGAAACTAAAAGCTGGTTCTCTTAAAATATAAACTAAATTGATAAACCTTTAGCCAGTCTCATCAATAAAAAAAAGAGAGGGCCCAAATCAACAAAATTAGAAATTAAAAAGGAGAAGTGACAACTGACACCAAAAAAATACACAGAACTGTTAAGAGACTACTGCAAGCAACTCTATGCCAAAAAAATTGATAACCTAAAAGAAAGGGACAAATTCTTATAAAGGTACAATCTCCCAAGCCTGAACCAGGAATAGAAAATAGGAACAGACCAATTACAAACACTGAAATGAATCTGTGATTAAAAAACTCCCATCAAACAAAAGTCCAGGACAGAAAGCTTCATATCAAATATTTAGAGAGGAGTTAACACCTATCCTTCTGAAACTATTTCAAAACATTGCAGAGAAGGAACACTTCCGAGCTCATTCTATGAGGCTACATCACCCTGATACCAAAAACAGACAAAAATATCACACACACAAAAAATTACAGGCCAATATCACTGATGAACATAGATGCAAAAATCCTCAACAAAATACTAGTGCTCTGAACCCAACAATACATTAAAAGGATCATACACCATGATCAAGTGGGATTTATCCCAGAGATGCAAGGATTTTTCAATAACCTCAAATCAATCAATGTGAGACACCACATTAACAAACTGAAGAATAAAAACTGTATGATAATCTCAATAGATGCAGAAAAGCTTTTGATAAAATTCAACATCTATTTATGATAAAAACTCTTTAGAAGGTGGGCATAGAGGCAACACACCTCTACATAATAAAGGACATATATGACAAACAGACAGCTAACATCATACTCAATGGTGAAAAACTGAAAGCATTTCCTCAAAGTTCAAAAAGAAGACAAGAATGCCACTCTCGCCACTTTTATTCAACATAGCTTTAGAAGTCCTAGCCAAGGTAATCAGAGAAGAAAAAGAAACAGAAGTAATCCAAATTGGAAAAGAAGATGTAAAACTGTAACTGTTTGCACATGACATGATGCTATACATAGAAAATCCTAAAGATGCTACCAGAAAACCATTAGTCCTCATCGATGAATTTGGTAAAGTTCCTGGATACAAAACATATAGAAATCTGTTGCATTTCTATACCCGAACAACAAAATATCAGAAAGAGAAATTAAAGGAACAATCCCGTTTGTTATCGCTTCAAAAAGAATAAAATACCTAGGAATAAACCTACAAAAGGAGGCAAAAGACCTGTACTCTGAAAAGTATAAGACACTGGCAAAAAGAAATTGAAGACAACACAGATGGAAAGATATACTGTGTTCTTGGATTGGAAGAATATTTTTTTTAATTAAAATTTTTTTAATTTATCTTTTAAAAATTGAAGTATAGTTTATTTACAATGTTGTGTTAGTTTCAGGTGTACACAATAATTCAGCTATTCACGCAGACACACACACATACACATATATACATTTTTTTCAGATTCTTTACCCTTGTAAGTTATTACAAAATATTGAGTATAGGTCCCTGTGCTATGCAGTAGGTCCTCATTCGTTATCTACTTTATATATAGTAGTGTTTATATGTTAATCCTAACCTCCTAATTCCTCTTTCTCTCCATTCCCCTTTGGTAACCATAAGTTTGTTTTCTATGTCTGTGGGTCTATTTGTTTTATAATTAACTTCACTTGTATCTTCCATTTATCTGTCGATGGACATTTAGGCTGCTTCCATATTTTGGCTATTGTAAATAGTGCTGCTATGAACACTGGGGTGTATGTATCTCTTTAAGTTATAGTTTCCTCTGAATATATGCCCAGGAGTGGGATTCCAGGATCATATGGTAACTTTATGTTTAGTTTTTTAAGGAACCTCCATGGTGTTCTCCATAGAGGCTGCACCAATTTACATTCTCACCAACAGTGTAGGACGGTTCCTTTTTCTCCACACCCTCTCCAGCATTTATTATTTGTAGACATTTTGATGATGGCCATTCTGACTGGAGTGTGGTGATACCTCACTGTAGTTTTGATTTGCATTTCTCTAATAATTATGATGTTGAGCACCTTTTCTTGTGCCTGTTGCCATCTGTATGTCTTCTCTGGAAAAACGTCTATGTAGGTCTTCTGCCCAGTTTTTTGATTATTTTTTTTTTTTTTGAGCTGTATGACCTGTTTGTATATTTTGGAAATTAATCCCTTGGTGGTGCACTGTTTGTAAATATATTCTCCCATTCCATAAGTTGTCTTTTCATTTTGTTTATTATTTCCTTTGCTGTGCAAAAGCTTTTAAATTTAATTAGGTCCCATTTAAAAAGTATTTGTTTTTATTTCCATGATTCTAGGAGACAGATCTAAAACAATCTTGCTGCGAATTATGTCAAAGAGTGTTCTGCCTATGTTTTCCTCCTGGAGTTTTATAGTAACTGGTCTCACATTTAGGTCTTTAATCCATTTGAGTTTAGCTTTGTCTATGGTGTTAGAGAATGTTCTAATTTCATTCTTTTACATGTAGCTATCCAGTTTATCCAGCACCACTTCCTTTTTTTTAAATGATTCACTTTTTTATATAAATTTATTTTGTTTATTCATTTGGTTATGCCAGGTCTTAGTCACAGTTCGCGGGTTCCTTAGTTGTGGCATGCATGTGGGATCTAGTTCCCTGACCAGGGATCAAACCTGGGCCCCCTGCACTGGGAGCATGGAGTCTTAACCACTGCACCACGAGGGAAGCCCCTGGCACCACTTCTTGAAGAGACTGTCTTTTCTTCATTGTATATTCTTGCATCGTTTGTTGTAGATTAATTGACTATAGGTACATGGGTTTATTTCTGGGCTTTCTATCCTGTTCCATTGATCTTTATTTCTGTTTTTGTGCAATACCATACTGTTTGGACAACTGTAGCTTTGTAGTATAGTTTGAAATCAGGGAGCCTTATTCCTCCAGGTCCGTTTTTCTTTCTCAGAATTGCTTTGCCTATTTGGGGTCTTTTGTATTTCCATACAAATTAAAATGTTTTTTGTTCTAGTTCTGTGAGAAATGCCATTGGTAATTTGATAGTGATTGCTTTGAATCTGTAGATTGCCTTGTGTAGTAGAGTCATTTTAACAATATTGGAAGAATCAATAAAAAAAGAAAGATATAAATGAACTTACTTACAAAACAGAAATAGAGTGACCGACACAGAAAACAAAGTTTTGGTTACCAAAAGGGATGGGCAGGGAGAAGATAAATTAGGAGGATGGGATTAACATACACACATTACTGTGTATAAAATGTAACAGATAACCAAGAAGGACCTAATGTATAGCACGGGGAAGTATATTCAATATTTTGTAATAACCTACAAGGGTAAAGAATCTGAAAAAAATTGATATACATTCATATACAGTAAGTCCCCTACATACGAACCTTCAAGTTGACAACTTTCAAAGACGCGAACGTGTGTTCGCATGTCTAATCATGTAAGTTAGTTCACATGTCTGGCGTACACTGTGATGTGTGTGCATCCTCTTCAAGTGGTTGTGCTTTTGTGTACTTTACTGTACAGTAATTTATATAGTAGTAGAGTATCTTTATTTCAAGCCCAGGATGTCTGGAAGCAAGTGTAAAAGCAGCAGTGATGTAGCTGGTACTGCTAAGAGGCACCAAGAATTGGAGGTCCACAGCAAAGACAAAGAGAGAGACAAGAGGAAGAACAAGTAACTGAAGAACTGAAGAGATTTACGATGCAGGAAATGGCAAGGGGATTTTCTTTAGTTGAGGAGGCACTGTTAATTTTTGAGGCACAGGAGCCGAATGTGGGACAGTACAGAAAGGTTATAGCAGACATTCAGGATGCAATCCAGTGCTACTGTGTCATTTATGACGAGAAAAAAAGAGCTACTACCCAGACATCACTGGATCATTTTTTCAAGAGGGTAGACAGAACTGAATCCAGCAAGGAACCAGAACCTGTGCCATCAATGTCGGGCATGAGTGAAACTGCAGCTTGCCCTCCATCTCCTGTTGCTGACGATCCTTCAGCTCTACCATCTCCCACCTCCTCTCCCTCGTCCAGTCAGTAACTCTTCTTCCCTGTTCACTTGATGCCAGCCTCTGTAAGCCAGCTATTGTACTGTACTACTGTACTTTTCAAGGTACTGTATTGCAAGATGAAAAATGTTTTATTGTTTGCGTGTTTGATTTTTATGAATTATTTGCGTGAAAAGTATTATAAACCTATTGCAGTACAGTATTGTACTGAAAAACCAATTGTGTTAGCTGGGTACCTAGGCTAACTTTGTTGGACTTAACAAATTGGACTTACGAACACACTCTTGGAATGGAACTCATTTGTATGTAGGGGACTTACTGTATATATCTATATATCTATACATACATCTATATCTATCTATCTATCTATATCTATCTCTATATATATATCTGAATCACTTTGCTGTATATCTGAAACTAACAGGACATTGTAAATCATCTACATTTCAAAAAAAATGACTTTATAGCAATAAAAAGATTTAAATGAAGAAAAATAATATATCATGATTATGTGTGTGGGTTTTATCCCAAGAATTTCAGGTTGAGTTAACATTTAAAAAATCAACCAATTTAATTCACCACATTAACACTCTTCAAAAAAAAAAAAACTACACAATGATCTCAAAAGATGGAGAGAAGTATTTGACAAAATTCAATATCCATTCCTAACAAAGTGTCAGAAAACTAGGGATAGGAAACTTCCTCAACCAGATAAAGTTAATCTACAAAAAACTTACAGTTAAGTCTTAAGGATGAAAGACCTTAATTTTATTAGTGAAAGAAGCCAGACCAAGACACGAACAAAAATCAGGAGTACAAAGTGTAAATTCCATTTCTATAAAATTCTAGAAAATGTAAACAAATCAGTTAGGAAGGAGATCATTGATTGCTTAAGGATGGGGAAGGGGGAGAGTGGCAGCAAAGGAGGAATTACAAAGTGGTAGGAGAAAACTTCTGAGGATAATGGATATATTCATTATCTTGCCTGTGGTAGTTTTACAGGTAGGGGTTTGTGTGTTGTGTGTGTGTGAAAAGTCATCAAATCATGCACTTAAATGTACTGTTTATTTTATGTTAATTATACGTCTATAAAGCTGTAATTTAAAAAAAAGACTGCATGGCAGGTATATGGAAATTTTTGTTTTGAAAATAAATTTGTTGATAAATCATTACATGCATGGTTTATGTAAGAAAGAGGATGTGATACTCCATTCAAAGAATTCATATTCAAAGTAAAAGGCTTGGTTCTATTTCAAAAGAGTTTTACATTTTCAGTTAAAATGTTTTAAGGTAAGTTATCAAAGTTACAAATTTTTCCTTTTTTAAAAAAATAATCTCCCTGTTTTAATTAACTTTTAAAACTAACTGGCCAATTAAAGTCTTAAATGTGTCTAAAAACAGTGCATCTATTATCTGTGTCTATCTGCCTAAACATATCAAATCACGCCTAATTAATAGAAGGCAACAAGCGTATGTATATGATTCATTAATTCTCCATGAAATACGCTCATGTAGTATTTTAATAGGTCACACGTTTCACAGAAGGACAACTTGCAATGGAGCATGACAAAAATACTTCAGAAATACTTTGACCCTATTTTCTTGTGTATAGTTGAAGGTAAAGAAGAGTGATGTTATAAAGATGCTGCATTATCTGCAGAGGTGCCCTCTACTGTACTCATTTCTGCCATCTTAACCAACACATTTTTAAAACACTGTTGGTTAATTTGATCATATAACAAGATGAGTACAAAAGGGCCACAAGCAGGGAATTTAATTTTTTCAAATATGAAGACAACCAAATCTTATTAAGGTCACATTAACTTAATGATATCTTATTAATATTACATCAGTACAAATGCAAGTACATAGGATCTCTAACAGTATATGTTCTGAATCTGGAAGAGTGTGGCAATGATGGTGGTGGTACAATTTTGACCACAGTTAATAGTACACTTATTTAGCTTTTATACCCAAAGCTGTTTTCCAGCTAACAAAACAAATAATTAGAAAGTTTATATTTTTATTGCCTAGGACTACAAAGAAGCAATAAATTATTTAAGTTAAAAATGTTCTAAATGATTTTTAAAATCCCTTACCGGTATCTATGAACAAATATACCCTTAAAAATAGAGTTCATCATATTTTCGATTTCATCCTGATTTTCTTGTAGCTGAAATGAAAAATAAATAAAAATATAAATTAAAATACTGATCATTTTATTTGTAATAAAGAGCTCCAATTGTTTTTAATTCCTGATTATTCTCATTCTGGGTAATTTTCAATCTTTTTTCTCATATATTGTGCAACAGATGTCTGAAATTAACCGTATTCTTTCATTATTTCTATAGCTTTTCTACATTGGCTTAAAACCACTTTCTGTCTCTCTCAACATGTATTACACAATGACTAAAAAGGAGTGGTGTGGTTAAGTGTGACCAGATTACTACCACAAAATATCACCTGCTTTCGGAATAGGCCTCAATTTCTTTACCTCTCCTGTCCAAACCAGGTCCCCTGCTTGGTTTTACATTTCTTGGTAGCAGATCATCCTTGATTACCATATTTGCCACTGTGTAAGAAAGTTCCTATTCCACCTAAAGTATCCAAATATTACTCTGCGTCTGATTAGCAACAAACTGAGCATTGGTCAAATTCCCAATATAGGAGGAACAGCAGAAGATAGCAAGGACACTAGCCATTAGTGGTGAAATGCAGCAACAAAATAAAATACTATAGAAAAGATATAAATAAATTTCAGGCAATACTACACATCAAAGTTAAAGTTTGAGTTTACTACTCAAAAGGAACAAAAGCACTGATACAAAATCACATTCAAGATGATAGTTTTTATTTTAATTTGTTCTGCAGTGAAATATTTGCTTTTAGTGCATTTATACAAATGTGACAATAAAATTCCTTCAGACTTTCTCTTTTGCTATATGCTTTGTTTTGGGTTTTACTGAAATAACTTTGGGAATACCTTTATAGTAAATCATTCAAATTACTGAAACTTACTATAAGTTCTAATTTTGCTGCATTTATTATATAAAAAATTAAATAATTTATAAGAGATACAGTTTGGTTAGCAGTTCTTACTAAAGTAGAGTTCCAAAACTTACTTACAATTATTTCTAGTATAGAATGTGCTATGAGTTGTACTGTGTTCCTCAAAAATTCATATGCTGAAGTCTTAACTCCCAGAACCTCAAACCTTATTTGGAAATAGGATTGTAGCAGATGTAATTAGTTAAGATGGGTTCATACTGGAGTAAGATGGGCCCCAAATCAAATATGACTGTCTCCTTTTTATAATGTAGAAATTTAGAGACACACACACAGTGAGAAGGCCATGTGAAGATTAGAGTTATCTGCCAGCTCTAGCCTATACAACTGTGAGACAATAAATTTCTGTTCTAAAGAAAAATCAGGGACTTCCCTGGTGGTGCAGTGGTTGGACTTGAACCCTGGTCTGGGAAGATCCCACATGCCACGGAGCAACTAAGCACATGTGCCACAACTACTAAAGCCGGTGCACCTAGAGCATCTGCTCTGCAACAAGAAAAGCCACTGCAATGAGAAGCCCCCGCTCTCCGCAACTAGATAAAGCCCGCGTGCAGCAATGAAGACCCAATGCAGCCAAAAATAAATAGAATTTAAAAAAAATAATAATTAAAAAAAAGAAAAATCAGTTTGTGGTATATGCTACAGCAGTCCTAGCACTCCAATACAGCACAGACCATAATTTAATCATAAGTTTGTTGCTTCCTGCTGCCTGTTATAACCCATTATTTATTGACAGCAATATATTTATAGCATTGAGCCATTATTCTTTTCTCAAGTTAAAATACAGACTAACACTGTACATCTAAAATTTCATTTCTGACTGGATGAATAAAAATGTTGCCTACTAAAAATCCAGTTTAAAATCTCTTTCAACACATTTATAAGAAAATTTCACTGTAAAATTGGAACCAATCTTATTATTAACAGAAATGTCTCATACATCTACTAATATATAGTCTTTGGCTTTCTCCTGCAATGCATCTTTGCTGGCCCCTAGTTCTGATGTTAGTATTTACTGTGCTTTCTGGGCCCACAGTTTGATAATCTTTTTGAGTTATCTAATTCCCAGATCACCTTCTTTCTAAAGTATGGTTGTTCTGTGTTTCTCTTCTGCCCTCAGACAGCACTCAGATAATCAAACACTGGCTGGAAGCAAATTCCAGTTTCATTTGAAAACTCTGAGCTCAAATAATCAAACTTAAAAAAAAAACTTTCAAAAATACACACAAACCTTTTTAGGAGAGTAAAAACACATATGATATATTTACTAAACATTTTTACAGAACATAAGAATCACAGTTACTGTGAACCTTACCTCTTTGCGTTTTTGAAGTAGTAACTCCAACCTTTCGTTGGCTCTCTTCCCAATCATTTTATTTCTCTCAGCTTCATACTGTCTCTGTGTATTATCCTGATGAATACTGAGGTTTAAGGCAACATTCACCAGAGCAGTCATGAGCTTCATGGCTATGAAATAAAGTAAGATTATAGTATTTACCTGTGAATCAGAATTTCATCCATAAGATTACAAATTTATAACAGAAATGGATGATGGAAGGAAACTAGTCAACTTCTATGTTTTACAATCTAGGCATAATTTAAATAAGACGAAAAATTATTTTATAGAAATAAACTCCCCATTTTAGCCTGTGACAATTTTCTCTGCCTCAGTGTCCCTATAAGCTTGGCTCATTAACATTCCCACTTAAAAACAGACTCATCCTGGGAGTTCCCTGGTGGTCCAGTGATTAAGACTTGGTGCTTTCACTTCCGTGGCCCTGGGTTCAATCCCAGGTCGGGGAACTAAGATCCCAAAAGCTGCTCGGTGCGGCCAAAAAAAAAAAAAAAAAAACTCCAAAACACCCAAAATGGACCCATCCTAATTATCAGCAGGAAGGATTTATGTAGTCTCCTCAACAACCCCTTTCCCTCACCTTCAAACATACAGAACCTAAGTAAGAGCATACTAACCAAACCTTTTAGACCTTTCTTCTGACCACCAATTCTGTGTATATAATTGCTTCCTTAATACCTTTACTTAGATGCGTCAAAGTGTCTTATTTGCTTACAATCAGTTCATGACTTTTACTCCCAAAGATGGTCCTTTCCCTGTGTTCCTCACCTCAATGAATGGCATAACCTCTGATCCCTGAAAAATAGACTGAACCTACCAAAGTCATTAAATTCATTAAAAATATATTCTGTGAATTTCTGACCGGTTTCCCCAGTCACAGTGTTAATGTATTTTTAAACACTCACTTGTATTTGTAAATCTAATTAAATATTATCAAACTTCTCTTTCAAGTCCTCTGAGGAACAGGTATGACACAAACCTTAACCTTTTGTCTATTCAAATTTACTTTCATCATTGAGATGATAAGAGTGTAGGGAATTCTGGTAAAGGAATAAAAGTTTGTGATAGCAAAATGATCTCCCTTTTTTTTCATTTAGATTATTTATCTGCAATACGAATGTTCAGTTATTAATGAGTGTTTTGGAAGAACCAATCTAAACATCTGCAAACATACAGACAACTAAAGATGAGCATGCATTTCTTTTAAAGCTTCTAAAATTTCCCTTTAATTACATATATAAACATGTATACATAATAGTGTAACTATATCTATCTATCTACACATACACATACACACACACACACACACACACACACACACACACAATTCGTTATTTGGAAACTCTATCTACATTTTGGTCAAATCCATGTTACTAGCAATGCTACTGCCCTCAAACCAAAATATAAGACAAAAATCCTAAAAACAAAATGTAAGTTAGTGAGTAGTTAGAAATGCATTTAAATGAAAATGTTTCCCTTTTCCTGAGATACGGCATCTAAATATAATAAATTGAAAAATCTTCTTGTGTTTCAAAATATAGGCTAGTGATTTTACAGCATTTTACAAATTGTCAGTAGAATACCTCTGAAGGTTAAAAGTACTCTTAAAATTAATCTGTATAAAAAAGAACAGCTCAAAGGCAGAAGGGATCTGGTGCATTCAAATTGCCCAAGTCAGGGATAACAGATAACAGTTTAACAGAGCTTGTCCTAAGCATACAAAGTCATACCCAAATGCACCTTAATTCAGTTTATACTTCTAGATCTCTAAAATAAAATGACTTGAAGATCAAGGAATTGGAAAGCATTAAAATTAACACCAACTCTGGCTGGAATTCACCAGCAGAAGCTGAAATACAAATTTTCTTGAACTTAATTGTTTTTTGTCTTCAGCTATATATCTCCTTGGGAACCCAGAACCCAAACTCCAGCTGTCATTGTGTAATGACCCTCCTCCCATCCTAGGTATATATAAACAACAAAATATATCAACATACTAAAAAAAAATGCAAAATGATCAATATATTTTCAGAAACATATTAGATATGATACAGCAGTATTTACTGAGATGTTTATGGACCTGTAAAATTTAAACTTCACTGAAATTTTCACTTTACATACTAACATATAAGCAAATAAACAGCTATTGAGGAGAGAGTTCTAACTTAACGATATAGATACAACATGGGGATTGTGATAGGGATTATTGAGTCCACTGAAAAAAGACTCATTCCTGCATAGACTGAGCACTAATTAAGTTTTACTGGTATTATTAACAGAATTTTATAAATTTTATAAATCCAGTAATTCAGCCTGGTTTCTATAATGTGGGCTTTGAAGTGCCTTCTCTTTGTCTACCAAGGAGAATACTTAATTTAGCCTTCATATTTTAACTGTTGGCTACAGAATGGCAAACTTGTTCTACCGCTGTGCTACTAAGAATGTGTTCTGCAAATATGTGTTGACCACAAATGGCTTGTTACCAGTTCATTAAAAGTATAAATTTGGAAGTAAGTTTTTAGAAATTTTTATAACAATCTGACAGAATAATCTTATGTCTACTGAATCTAGTAATAAAATGACACTAAGATAATTAAAAAACTAGTCTTTCACCACAGAGAGTTCAAAAAACACTTATTTAGTGCATCCCCATTCATTTACCAATCCATAAGTACTGAGCATTGTTTTGTGTACTAGAAGCACAAAAGTGAATGAGACAGAGTATCTGCTTCCATGATTTTTATCTTCTAGTGAGGAGAAAATAATATATCAATAGATAATATACAAATGAAAAAATCTATCAGTTAAAGAAAAAAAATATGGTTAAAAAAAGTAAAGTATGGTAAAAAGGACAGAGAGCAAATGGGGTGGCTAGGCCTCTCTGAAGAGCTCATATTTAAGCATGCATGAGGCAATGAGCATGATTATATGACAGAAAGTGTCCCAAGGAGAGGGAATAAAAAGTGCAAAGGTTATGAGGTAAATTGTTATGAGAGGGGACTCATAAAAGAGCAAGGTACTTAGTGTGGCTGAAGCACAGAAACAGGCAGAAGCAGGAGACAAGGTTGAGGAGGAAATCAAAAGGCCAGGTTGTAAGAGTTTTACTAGGATCTAGTTAGGACTCAAGAATTAAATCTAGGGCTTCCCTGGTGGCGCAGTGGTTGGGGGTCCGCCTGCTGATGTGGGGGATACGGGTTTGTGCCCCCGCCCAGGAGGGTCCCACATGCCACGGAGCGGCTGGGCCTGCGAGCCATGGCCGCTAAGTCTGCGCATCCGGAGCCTGTGCTCCACAACGGGAGAGGCCACAACAGTGAGAGGCCTGCGAACCGCCAAAAAAAAAAAAAAAAAAAAATCTAAATGAGATAAGACCCACTGGAAATTTTGGTGTGGGTGAGAAATAGTCTGATTTATACTTTTAAATGCTATGTGAACAGACTAGAGAAGAGTAAAAGTGGAAGAAGGGAGACCAAATAGAAGAACACTGAAAGAGAACTGAACATATTTTGCCAAAAGCTTACAATAATGATTCTCGAGTTTTTGGCCTTGAGCAACTCAGTAAAGCAATGCTAGCTTGGACTGAAGTGGTAGCAGTAGGTGGAGAGAAAGTTAGATCTGAAATATATTTTCAAGGTAGAGCTAAAAGAATATGATAATATAGGAAATGAGAGAAATAGGAAAGGCAAGGGTAATTAGAATGTCTTGTGCTTATTAGTTATCTAAGTGGAGATGGTTAATAGATATACATCATAAAAATATTGGTTTTTAGAGCCATTAAACTGGATAACATATCGATTCAATGGACGACTATTCAGCCACTAGAAAAAAATGAGGCATGATTTATATATGCTGTAAAGTCTGCCAATAAACTTCTTGGTGGAAAAAAAGGCAAGATGCCTGTCACTGTGTATATTATAATATCATTTACGCATGAAGAAGGAATGAATTATTTATTATTATGTGCCAGTCACTCTTCTAAGCTCTTTACACACACTTATTCATTTATACCTCACAACTCTATCAAGTTAAGTACTACAATTATTTCTTTTATACATAAGAGAAAACTGAGGTATAGATTGGCTAAGAGACTTGGCAATTACACAGCCAGTAACTGGCAGAGATAGAATTTGATTACAGCCGTCATGCTCCATAGTCTAAGTTCTTAACCACTACACCATACTCTCACTGAATATGTATGTGCTATCATATTCATAAAATCTTTGGAAAGATATAAAAGAAACAGGCAACTTTGGTTGTATTCGGAGAAGGGAATTTGATGGCTGAGAGCCATGGGTAGAACACTGACATTTCACCATATAACATTTTTAAATCTGGAATTTTAAATCGTATGACAGCATTACTCTCTCACCATCATTTTTTTAAATTAATTAATTTTTTATACAGCAGGTTCTTATTAGTTATCTATTTTATACATATTAGCGTATATATGTCAATCCCAATCTCCCAATTCATCCCACTGACCCCCACTCCTCCCCCTTGGTGTCCATTTGTTTGTTCTCTACATCTGTGTCTCTATTTCTGCCTTGCAAACCGGTTCATCTGTACCATTTTTCTAGATTCCACATATATGTGTTAATATACGATATTTGTTTTGCTCTGACTTACTTCACTCTGTATCACAGTCTCTAGGTCCATCCACGTCTCTACAAATGACCCAATTTCGTTCATTTTTATGGCTGAGTATATTCCATTGTATGTATGTACCACAACTTCTTTATCCATTCATCTGTTGATGGGCATTTAGGTTACTTCCATGACCTGGCTATTGTAAATAGTGCTGCAATGAACATTGGGGTGCATGTGTCTTTTTGAATTATGGTTTTCTCTGGGTATATGCCCAGTAGTGGGATTGCTATAGGTCATATGGTAATTCTTAGTTTTTTAAGGAACCTCCATACTGTTCTCCATAGTGGCTGTATCAATTTACATTCCTCCCAACAGTGCAAGAGGGTTCCCTTTTCGCCACATCCTCTCCAGCATTTGTTGTTTGTAGATTTTCCGATGATGCCCATTCTAACTGGTGTGAAGTGATACCTCATTGTAGTTTTGATGTGCATTTCTCTAATAATCAGTGATGGTGAGCAGCTTTTCATGTGCCTCTTGGCCATGTGTGTGTCTTCTTTGGAGAGATGTCTATTTAGGTCTTCAGCCCATATTTTGATTGGGTTGTTTTTTTTGGCAGTGTTGGGTCTTCCTTGTTGCACGGGGGCTTTCTCTAGTTGTGGCGCATGGGCCTCTTATTGCAGTGGCTTCTCTTGTTGTGGAGCACGGGCTCTAGGCGTGCAGGCTTCAGTGGTTGTGGCACGCAGGCTCAGCAGTTGTGGCTCGCAGGCTCGGTAGTTGTGGCACACGGGCTTAGTTGCTCAAAGGCATGTGGGATCTTCCCGGACCAGGGCTTTAACCTGTGTTCCCTGCATTGGCAGGTGGATTCTTAAACACTGCGCCACCAGGGAAGTCCCAGGTTGTCTGTTTTTTAATACTGAGCTGCATGAGCTGTTTATATATTTTGGAGATTAATCCTTTGTGTGTTGATTCGTTTGCAAATATTTCCTCCCATTCTGATGGCCGTCTTTTCATTTTGTTTATAGTTTCCTTTGCTGTGCAAAGGCTTTCAAGTTTCATTAGGTCTCATTTGTTTATTTTTGTTTTTATTTCCATTACTCTAGGAAGTGGGTCAAAAAAGATCTTGCTGTGATTTCACTACCATTATTTTTTAACAGAAATAATAAAAACATGGAATTGGTTTTCACTTTATTCACTGAGGAGTGAATAAAGATAAAAACGTCTTTAGATTGAGTCTGAGATAATTCAATATTTACAGTTTAGCTTTCTACAGTCCACCAAAACAGTGCTTCAAGAAGGAAGAAGTAGTTATGTCTTTCAAGAAAGATGACACTAAGAAGGTAACTGCTGACCTCAACAAGAGCAAAGGCAGTGAACAGGTAGATAGAAACCTGATTGGAGTGGGTTTAAAGAGAATAAGAAGAGAGTGAGTAGAGACAGTAAATAGAAATAATTCTTTAAGATTTGCTATAAAGAAAAGGAGAAAAATAGGACTGTAATTAAGGAGCATGTGGAAACAAGGGAGGGTGTGATGGTCAGTCTATGTGGCAACTTGGCTAGGCTACGGTATCCAGTTATTTAATCAAGCACTAATCCAGGTGTTACCGTGAAGGTATTTTGTAGATAAGATTAACATCTGTAAGTAAAGGAGACTACCTTCAATAATGTGGTGGCCTCATCCAATCAGCTGAATGCCTTAAGAGCAAAAACCGAGGTTTCCTAGAAAACAATTTCTGCCTCAAGACTGTACAACTCCTGCCTAAGTTTCTAGCCTGCTGGCCCGCCCTACAGATTTTAAAATTGCCAGCTCCCAAATTGTGTGAGCCATTCACTAACATAAATTTTCCTCTCCCCCAATATATATATCTGTGTGTGTGTATGCAAATAAGAAAATAAGTAACTAAGTATATCTCCTGATGGGTCTGTGTTTCTGAAGAGCCCTAACTGATAGAGTGTTTCTAAAAGATAAACGCTGTTATAGCATATTAATATAATGATAAAGGGGATGGGGGAACTGAAGCAGGACAGAGAGAAAAAACACCCTGAAGAGTAAAGTTCTTGAACAGGAATTGGATCCACTGCACAAGGGCAAGGACTAACCTTAGATAGATAGTACTGTAATAAAAGAAAAAGCAGAGTATATGTGTACTGGTACACCTAGATAAGTAGGTTTAATCACTGAAGGATTCTCTTCTGTCTCTATAAAGCTAGCAAGATAATCAGCTAATTGTGAAGAAAAGAGGATAGCAGATGCTACAGGTTTGAGGAGAAGGTGTGAAATAATCTTATAAGAAAGTAGGAATATCCATGGCATAGAATACTGTAATAGAATTGCTAGGCAGCACTAAAGGTCCACTTGAGAGAAAAATGTAAAATGCCCAGCCATTATAACTATGTGTTGTTCTATAGCCACTTTCAGCTCCACTTGTGTAGGTATGGAACAGGTAGTAATATGAGGTTTTCCTAGGGGGTATAATGGAGGGCAAGGATGTTGAGGATCCTTCATGAGAAGGACATGATTAAAATAAATCTGAATAACAGAATCTACGCTAGGAAAGTGGAGGCAGTGAGGACATCAAGAACACTAAAAAACAGAGTATCAAAGAATTTAAAGCCCCAAAAGAAGAAAAACAATGTTGGAGCTGGGAACATATAAAACAAAAACTAGAACAAAAGAGATTATTGGCAAATGGGATGGTTAAAATTAAGATTATGGACACTGGCCCTTTTATTTCCTATTCAACAATTTGCATTTATGTGTTCTTCAACATAAAAATGAAAACTAAAAAGCTGTCTTTATATTTAGTGATACCTACTATACTTTTGAAAACTATTACTATAAACCCTGGAAATATATATGATAATGGGACAAAACTAAATTTTAAAGAGAGGTATGGTTATATTCCCTCTTTTTTTTTTTTTAAATTGAAGTACAGTTGACTTACAATGTTGTGTGAGTTTCTGGTGTATAGCAAAGTGATTCAGTTATACATATATACATATTTTTTTCATAATGGTTTATTACAGGACATTGAATATAGTTCCCTGTGCTATATAGTTCAACACTGTTATCTGTTTTATATATGGTAGTTGGTATCTGCAAATCCCAAACTCTTAATTTATCTCCCCCACCCCCTTTCCCGTTTGGTAACCATAAGTTTGTTTTCTATGTCTGAGTCTATTTCTGTTTTGTAAATAAGTTCATTTGTATCATATTTTAGATTCCACATATAAGTGATATCATATGGCCTTTGTCTTTCTGACTTACTTCACTTAGTATGATAATCTCTAGGTCTACCCATGTTGCTGCAAATGGCATTACTTCATTATTTTTTATGGCTGAGTAGTATTCCATTGCAATTATGTTCCTTCTTTAGTTTTAAAAAACTTATTTAAAAAAACAAAAAGGCTTAAAATAAACTTCCTCTTTCCAAATAATAAACATTTAATCAATCCCTGTCTCTTAAAAACCCAACCAAAATAATGAGAAAACAATTTTCTTCTTCAATAAATCCAGAAAATTACCTGCAACCCCAAACCACAATGTATCAATATACGTATATGGAAAGCAGACGGATGAAGCACGCAAATCAAACCAAATGGTTGAAAAAGCTTGACAACTATATCTAAAGAAATACAAAAAGAAAAACAATTTTGGTGTGTAGAACCCAAAAGCATTAAGGAATTGGAGAAGTACTGGTGTCCACAGAAGATGAAGTGAAATAAGGTCTGGAAATAGGAGCATTATTTCAAAGTTTGTATAGTAAGTAATTAAATCTCCACTCGAACCTAGGCAGTCAGGCAATTCTCCCAACATACACTCATCTTGGAAGTCCAGAAAGTTTATTCCCTGAAGAATATAAACCAGAGATTTGGACTCATCAGACACAGAGGAGGGATACAGGTGAAGTGCAGAGTGCCCTGGGTGCTCCTTCACCCTGTATTAACTCCCAAATGGCGGACAGCAAACAGACTTAAGGAGATTGAAAGATCCTTCTGCAAAGAAGCTAAACTTCCCCAGGGAAAAATAATTATCAATATCAAGAGTTTAGGGTCCACAGTGAAAATGGTATGTGACCACAGGACCACCCTACAGTGATGCTCACCAAAGAGGCCAGAGCCATTGCCCCTCCCTGTCAAACACAACACACACACACACCCATGCCACCCCCAACCCCCACCCTCTCTGGCAATCTGCTCTTTAGTGTCTCATTGTCAGCAATGACTAGAAAGCCAATGAATAGATACTTAAGGAACGTTTCCAACATGAAAGACACTGATAAAAGCAGAGAATTGGAAAAGAGGTCACAGTAGGGTGTAAAAAAAAAAACTTCAGAGTAATAATTAACGTTGTCAAAGAGAGATAAAAGAAAATGTTACATCCATGAAACAATGTTAAAAAAAAAAGACTTGGATAATGCAAAAGAACTCTTAGAATATTTAAAATGATAATGAAAATTAAGCTCAATAAAGCTGAAGTAATACAAGAAAAGTGAACAAAAAGACTAAGGAATGGAAGCTAAAAGAGAAATAACAAGAAACTCAGGATTGATTCAACAGATTAACATCCAAGTAATATGTATTCTATAAAGAGTGCCCAGCATAATGAATGGGAATTATATACACACATTAGGGTATATCACCATGATATTTCAGAAAATCAGGAACAAAAAGAACATAAAGCTTCCAAAGACAAGAAACAGGATCAGAATCAGAACTTTGAAACAGGATTGGTCTTCTCAACAGCAATACTGGAAACAAGAGGAAAAATTCTGAAGAAAATTTTCAGTAAGTTCCACATTGGTTCAATTAAATGTAAGAATAATTTTTCAGGCATGTAAAATCTCAAATATATACTTTTCCAATACTCTTTTTCTCAAGAACCTATCAAAAAACATGCTACCCAAAAAGGAGAGAATAAATTTAAAAAGAAAAAAAGGGCAGGCCAAAGATAGAGGTTTCAACAAAAGACAAAGGATCCAAATAATGGCAGAAAAGTTAAATAACTTAAAGGACATAAAGATTTTAGAAAACAACACAGCCTTATCAAACATAATTGTAAAAAATTAAAAGTACAGAAAATGTACCCCACAAAATTGATTATAACATCCTATTATTTGTTTAAAAATAAAATAAAAAATCCTCACATAAAAGGAAACACCGACATGTCATGACAAAATTAAGAAGTGGTATGATTATGGCTAATTTTTATTTTTGTACTTTTCTCCTTTTCTGAATTCTTTGTAAGTTGTATATGTAATTTTATATGTACAGAAAATGTTTAAACATACAACATGGAAGTATTAATGAAAAATCTACAAGAAATTTTCTCAATTTCTCTATTCTCTTTAGAGCCAAACCAAGCAAGCTCTGTCATTCTATCACAGTTATAATATCAGACACTTACTGAATGACTTGTATATGTGAAACATTTAACATGAATTATTTCATTTAAGCCTCACAACACTCCTATAAAATGGGACTATTAGTAGCAACACTATACAGATGAGGAAAGTGAGGCCCTAAAGTTAAGTAACTTGTCCAAGGTTACCAAGTTGATACATAAAAGATATGATTATAAAATGATTTTAAAAATCATTTCTTTACAAAAACTAGCCCCCAAAAGAAAACTAATTTTCATACCTGATGACAGAAAGTAAAGGCGATAAATCTAAGAAAATGATACTTCTGTAACTAGAAAACGTAAAACATTACTCTAGATACCTATATTTACATTTGAAAGAGTAATTACATTTAAAAAGTTTACTGTATTTTATGTGTACAGTTATATGATATAGTGGCACTCGCAAATTTGGTCTATTATTGGGCATTAATCTCATGAGAACACCAAAAGTCTACTACATACAAATTCTAGAAAGGTGAAAAAAAAGTGTTATATCTAGAGGAGCAACGAGAAACACAAAGGTATTAAAGTTAAAAAAAATGCACTGGTGAAAATACAAAGCAATGAGAAAGTAAAAATTTCTTTAATGAATGAAAGGAAAATATAAAGAAATTAAGGAAGAGAGCTTATTTATACTCTAACAGTCTGCTCTTTGATGATGCCAGATTGACCTAAAATTTTGAGGTTCTAACTATAGCAACCAGAAATATTCAGTCTGGTTAAGAGTTATAAAATACCTACTGAATTTAATAAATAGAATTTGGCATGTGAGAGCCAAAAAGATATGTAAAAATGAAAGTGCATGCTGTTAGTTTTCTTAATAGCAGTTTTTGAAAGATCTGTTTATTTACTTGTTTCTGATTTCCCCATTTGCAATGTCTTCTATTACGAAAATAGTAGGTGTTCAATAAATTCTGAGGAAAAAAAACACGAGTGAAGGGAAACACTGCACACACTACTGGCTCTTACTGTCATTACAGAATAACAGCCGCAGTTTACTCAATGTCAGGCACTAGTTCAAGCTTTCTTAATTTCTTTTAATGAGGTAGCTATCATTATCTTTCCCACTTTGCATATGAAGAAAGTGAGGCCAAAAGGACTTGTCCAAATTACCCAATTAGTAAGAGGCAGAAAGGTATATGTATTCAGACAGCCTGGTCCAGAACCCATTCTATGAACCCTATATTATATGGTTTCAGCAACCAAAAGCCAAAGAAAAGACATCAATTTACTGAGACAAGATTATTTTCAGTCTGTGATGGGAGAACAAAGAAATTTCTTACAGCTTTTCTTTTCTCAGAGTAAAAGTCCAGAGGTGCTGACTTGGTAAAAAAATGTTAATCAACAACAAATCATATGTCAATATAAAATCAACCATATACCAATATAATAATGTTCAACAATGAGATACAAAGAAATGTTTACTTCCGCAAGAATCTGAGAGTGACCTATTATTGTTAACTAGTGGTAAAGACTGGCCTCCCAGCATAATGAGCCACCTGACTGTCATATGATGATCTTAACCACATTTTCTAATTTTTTCAGAATTCATTTTAGAAAAAAATAGAACAGAATCAATCACCATGCTATATTAATAAAATTTTGTAGTCTTAATCCCCCTTTGTTCAAATCAGCATTTTCACTTTAGAAGTGAGAGGTAGCCAGTATCAATCTATTTGTAACATAGAAAATTATGCAGGTGAGAAAACATCAAAAGATAAAAAAGGTAAACCAACATTATTCATCTCGCCATCTAACAAAAATTTGAAGTCACCAACTTCTAACGTATTGGCATACATTTTAAAAACAAATGCCTAAGTATAATATAACTATAAATCTAAAAAATAGATCCTTTGAGATTAGAATTATCTTTATAATACCAAACAACACAGTGGTAAAACAAAGGGAAACCTACTTGTTTTTGAGCTGGAGGAGGAAAATATTTTTTCATGAAGATTCCATGAAATTGGGGAAAGAAAATATGGCCAGCCTCAGATTGTAAATCCACCAAAATAATAACGACAAAATACTACTTATATAAATTAAATCCACAAACTATGTTCTACTCTAATATGTCTGAGATAGCTATTTAGAAAAGCAACAAAGGCACTTAATTCTGAAGATAAATCGGTAATGAAAACTTTATTACAGTGTAAAGCTTCTTTATTAAGCTGAGTCAGACATATAGGAGAGTATGCTTTACAATTCCAATTAAAAGAATAGGAAAAAATAAGGAAAATATAATACAAAATGTAATTGCTAACAGTCTGTTTCAATTTAATGGTAAAAAGAATTCCAAAAAGAAGGGAGAAAGCACAGTTTACTGGGAAAATGAGACTACTTCTACCTGGAGAATAAACAAACCTGAAGAACTACAAAATGATGAAAATTTTAGTAAAAATGTGACAAAAGTATACAATTAAATGCAATGCATAAACACTGACAATTGGGACATATTATTAACTAATAACAAGAAAATGGGATATTTGGAAAATAGATTAAAAGTACTATTGATAAAACCACTCTGATGATTTATGAAGCTCTAAAACTTATCTTGTCTGTACCCTACAAAACAACTAACCTGATTGTCTCTCTTCTCAGCTAAGATATAAGCAATGTCAAGGAGCATTTTATTCCAAAGCCGATAATCATATCTGGCCATAACTGCCTTGTAACTGTCCATGCACATAGTCTTTGAAGCAGAGGATTAAATGTTCCTGCCCATTTTATCTAGTCCCCAAGACTCCTCCTGCAAAGTGAATAAAAATGATTATCTTTTAATCTACCCCTTATACACATATCATAAAAGAAAAAAAGGGAGGGGGTACCAGAGAAGAGAGCAAAGATGAAAAGAAAATAATCCTTGAAAAGATGGATAATTATTATCCAGCCTGGAATTAAGTTCTCAGCAAGATCTCTGTGCTTTGTTGTTGGGTAGGTGACTGATGTCTCACTTTTTATGAAACTGAGCTTTGGAAGACATGATCATTAATGTACACAGAGAAATTACAGTAATATTTTGAAATAAATTTGAGAATAGGTTAGCTTTTAAAAAATAAGTATAAACATAACATTGATCTCCTATTTTTCTTGATTTCTGATTTTGAAAAGTAATTAACAAATACAAATAGGCTAGATGATATAAAAAAAAGCTGAGGAGAAAACCAAATGGCATTTATCAGGCAGTTTTAAAAGCTATCATGATCACAGGTAAATTGTGAGAAAAGAAAGACAGAAAGGCACTGGAAGGAGGAGGGAGCAACTCAACTCAAAAGAAATAGGAGGAAAGCCATAATTAAAATATGTATAAGCACACATAAAATTAGCAATGTATAGATTACCAAAGGGATAAATATACGAAAAACAAAAAAATAATAAAAGTCACTGAAAATGGGCCAATGGAAAGAAGAGCTGAAATGGACCATCATTAAGTCAGTAAAATACAGTACTATTTCATTTACATGGCAGTGAAGGACAAATGCAAATGAATTAAACTGCATTTTTCAGGAAACTGAAATGTTTTAAAACTCAAAATATTCTGTATATTTCTATAATATACTATTCCTTCTCTTGTGTTCATAAATAGAGTATGTGGCATATATTTAGTCTTTTATATAAAATGCACACAGGTTTCTGGACTAAACAGAGGTAGCTGGCCGCTACAGAGGAGCCCCAGATTGCTCTGTATCTTGATATCTGTAAGCAAATTTTTTTTGTCTTTTTTGTTATAAATTATCGTTTCACAATTCTGTCAGCAGGACAGAATCTAACACTTGTCCTCCAATCTAACACTTGCTTCTCTTTCTCTCTTGGCATTGGGAAACTAGATAATAACTCTTAATGGCAGTAATTTTGGCTATTCAGAAGTAACTTCTATCTTATGTTTAAGTTTTGTTTATTTCAAATCACTGCATTTACTAAGCATATGAAAACCAGCTAAACAAGAATTACTGTACGTAGATAAAAGAAAGATGAAAAGTAAACAGAAAATATAAAGAAAAGAAAAAAGCAAACATAAAGGGCAGAAGATTCTAAAAGTGATGAAATTAGAAAGAAAAACTGTATAGCATCAGATAACTTTTAAGTAATAAATAGTATATTTACAGTACCTTTTCAAAAAGTTACAACTGGGTACAAGATCTCTTTTTATTCCTAATAATGAGGAAGAGGATACTCTCAAAACACAGAATAAAATATGTTTGATGTTTGTTCTATACAGAAAATTTTTTCAACAATAAATTGTGTGATTTTACCTTTTTAAAAAAGATAAAATTAAGTAAAAGATCTTCCTCTTTTCCCAGTGAGAAAAAGGACACCCTCAAAAGAATAACTGTGTGTCATGTTTGCTCCATATAGAACTGCAACTAAGGGAATAACGGACACTAATAATATGTATTAACCACATTAAGGAAGGAAAAAGGAGTGGAAAAAAATATGGATGACTCTATATAAAATTATCACATTGGCTTTAGGCAACAGGTTAAACCAGAAAATGATAAAATTTTAAATCCAGGGTTTGCAATGTGTAGTCCCCAAAGTATCAGTGTCAGCAACAGCTAGAAACCTGTTAAACTCGGGGGCAAGGCCACACAATCTGTTTCAGTAAGGCCTGGAGGTGATTCTGATGCATGCTAAAGTTTAAGAATCAATGCATTCAATAAATTAGCTAAATGAGAAATTTAAATTCAAGATGAAATGCAATTAATTAAATTAAATCTCATTTTTTGTCATGGTAATGTGCAAGATGAATATAGCCAGAGTTATTGCTATTAAAAAGGATGTAATTTGGGAGTATTTAAATATATGTGTATGTACATACACACACATTCTCTCTCTCTGTATTACAGGAGAAAAAGAACAATCATTTAGTCATTTTAGGTAAGCACAGTTAAAATCGTTGAAGAATTGAGAACGATGGCTAAATTAACAAAATTACCTTGTTACGGAAAAACAAGGGGAAAAAGAACATACTTGACTCAGAATTTGTCTAGATAATTCTAAAATAAAAGCAAAAGTGAAAATTATAATGTCAGTTCTTCAGGACTCAGCCTACCTACCTGAACTGATTTTAGAGACATTATATTTAGGTTATTACAGCACTAGGAATAGAAAAAATGCCAGCTAGGTCACACTTACCTATTACAATTGTATAGAATTGTTTAAAAATACATATATATAAATAAAATTTACACATTTATGTATAATAACAATGAACTATGAAGCAATGTAATTAAGTAGAAAAACTACTATGAATTTGGAATTTCAACTATTATTTGGGTTTACCAAAGAACATGGCCTGGTGGACTCTTAAAATTTATTTGGTTATAAAATAAAAATGCAGGAAAATACATGTTCAGAAAGAGATTTGGTAACACTCGCCAGAAAATTTCAATTTTCATTCTCAAGACTATCAAATGCCAGTTATCAAAATAGGCACACATTTTACTTAGAGAATACAAACCATTCATGTGAATTTTGGAGAAAAACTATTTTTCAAGAGCAAAGTAATGAATTTAATATTTAATCTAAATAAAACTTAACTAGAATAGAACATATTTAACAAAACTAAATTGAAAAGGAAATAAAATGTTGGTTACTTACCAGCAAGGGTACTTGTATGTCTAAAAGCTCTGACCTGGGAGTCTGACAAACCAGTCAAAAGGGAGATTACTGTGTCCATCATATACTCATCATAAATTATGCTATACTGACATTGTCGAATCAGGACTCCAATAAATTCACAAAAGTTTGAACGAAATTTTTTCCACTGAGGTCCAGGCATGGTAAGGGGGTAATCACCACTGTCCTAAAAGGGATAAAAAAAGAACATATTAAATATGACATCAAGTTTGATCAGTATTTTTTCCTCCTACTGGAAAAGGAACATTTTTCTCAAAGTAGATATGGACAGAAATCAAGGGGCACAAGATGGCTTTCTCTTTTTTTGCTTGTTTTGATCTTCAACATCTAAATTGTTAATGTGCTCAAAATTATTATTTACAACCAGTATTTAATCCATTATTCTAAGCCATTCATTCAAAATAATAGTTCCAGTTTTGCTGTACTTGGGTCCTAGTTGAGATAATTTAAAGTAGGAAATTAAAAAAGAATTGAAGTTTAGACTAGAAAGGATATTTGCTACTGAATTCAGATCAAACTAATGGTGATACCTGTGAAATATAGCATCTTTCAATTATTTTAAATAGACACTTTAAAGAATTGACAGTTTCAAGAGTATAAGCACTTCATTAAGAAGTCCAAAACCAACTTTTCACATCTGAAACTGCAAACCTGTTTTTTCCAATTTTACTATGAACTTTCAATTAACTCTATTTTATGGAGTGAATTTATTAACTTTTCAACGAAAAATATCTAGCATGGGCTCTTGGTATCAAGAGATTGTGTTATCTTGTTTAAAATACGAAACTGACAGTTGAACCCAGCAGAGGTTTCCCACTCTAGCCTAAAACATTTTGGTGGAGGAATGGAAATTCACAAGGCAGAGAGTGCGAAATTCTGTGAACATAGTTACCTGTATACTCTCAATTTGTGGCTATTTGTCTTTTCTAGGCCAAACTGCTGTTAGGAAAATTGGTTATAAATGAGGTCTTGAGCTCTGTTGGTGTCCCAGGAAAGAGAACTAGTGTGACACTTAGAACAGCAAGAAATCCCAAGAGCAAGAAACAGAAAGCAGAGATAGGGAAGAGCTTGGCAGTCAGTCAAATATCCCCAAAGAAAGTTAATTTTGGCACTACATGAGTATTATGTGGGTTACTAAGCTCTATAGGACATCAAAAAGGAACTGAAGGGGCTAGCTGAATCCTCCCTGCTCTTTAGACTGGGGGTGTGGGAGCACAGACTGGAGAGGGTAGCAGGATGGAGAGGGGAGATGCTTCTCAAAGGTATCTCTGAAGGCTGCCTGCTGCGTCCATTTCACAAAAGCCCACCAGGGTAGAGCCTCTTTTGCTTTGTACCAACTGTGAGATTCAGCCATTTAGTGCTCACAACCAGATCTGGGCCCCAAGGAAAGTACAAAGAAAAGAATCTATCTAAACAGCCCCAAAAGCAAGAGGAAAGGAAGCCAGAAAAATCATCATTTAGGAAAACCTAAATAAAACATAAGTATACTTCAAAGATTCAAATGCAGCATAAAACAAAACAAAACTCTAGGGAACTGAAAAACACACTTTTTTTGAGGTATAATTCACATATAACATTAGTTCCAGGTATAAAATATAATGATTCAATATTTGTATATATTACAAAATAATCACAATAAGTGTAGTTGACATCTGTCACCATAAACAGTTACAAATTATTTTGCTTTTCTTGTGATGAGAACTATTAAGATCTACACTCTTAGCAATTTTTCAATATGCAATACAGTATTAATAACTATAGTCACCATACTTTACATCCCCAGGACTTATTTATATTACAACTGGAAGTTTGTACCTTAGGTCCCACTTCACCCATTTTGCCCATTCCCCCCAAACCCTGGCAACTACTCTGTTCTCTGTATCTATGAGCTCGCTCAGAGTTCTTTTGTGTTGTTTTGTTGTTGTTGTTATTTTCATTTCACATATAAGTGAGATCATATGGTATTTGTCTTTCTCTGACTTATTTCACTTAGTGTAATGTCCTCAAGGTCCGTCCATGTTGTCACAAATGGCAAGATTTCCTCTTTTTAACAACTGAATACTATTCCTCTGAGTGTGTGTGTGTGTGTGTGTGTGTGTGCACGCACGCGTACATACCACATTTTCTTCACCCATTCATCCATTGATGGACACTTAGGTTATTTCCATGTTTGGCTATTGTAAATAATGCTGCCATTAACATGAGGATGCATATACCTAAAATACTTTATTTCTTAAAAAATTCAGTTGATGAACTGAAGGAAAGGATGGTTACTGATAGGAGATACATTAGTAGCCTAGAAAATAATGTGCAAGACATATCAGAGAAAAAAAACATGTAAATGCTAGATGAGGCCTGTGGAAAAAACCTTTTAAAATGGACAAAGTAGGTTAGTATTACCTTTTAAACCTTCTGTCCTTTCCTTTTTCATTGATTTGGAACTCATATGTGGTGCTGATGGTCAACAGCCATTTTGCAACCATGAGGGGACAGTATGAAGATAAAGAATGGTACAGAGAAAGATGGAAAAAATGTAGGTCTTTGCTCTGTTGAGGTGTAGTATCAATACCAACCATGTTCTCTCTACTCCCAAATTTATTTTGTGTGAGACAAACTCCTGTGAATTAAAGCCACTGTTGGTCAGATTTTCTGTTACTCACAAACAAATCCATTCCTGTTATAGTAGAATTACAAGCAGTGGGAAAAGATGAATTATTCAGTAAATGACTTTGGTACAGTACAACTGGCTTTTCATTAGAAAAAAATCAGATATGTATTGCACCATACACTAAAATAAATTCCTAATGAAATCAAAACACTTAAAAATACTCAACCAAAAAAAGAAATAGCAGAAAACATGGAAGAATCTTTAACCGTGGTCATTTTTAAGTCTTTTGTCATTTACAGACAGTTCTGGGTATACTCTGATGCATTTGCAAAAATGTTCCTATACAAGGGTTTCATCTTCAAGGAATTCATGGAAAAGACTCTGACAAGTACAGGTTTCTGGTAACTGACTATACTGCTGAACTGAATGAATAAGTATTTTCAGAACTCTAATGGAAAACTGATGAATTCATTAAAGTGCTAACAAAAGATCAAGATGAAAAAAATATTAATTACATGGGACTGAGTGAGCTGATGAGTATGATTATAATTTTTGTGACTTTCTCTTTAAATAAAAAATCCCACAAGGACACAGAGGCAAAAAATATACAAATCAATTTTCACTGCAAAGTAAAGGAGCTGTTACAGTGACGGATTACTGGACTGAATGTCAATATTATGACATAGTATGAGTGTTTCATGTTGGTAATTGCAATCATTGTTGCTTTCATTGTGGTCATCCATTTACAATGCTTGGTGTCAGTTTATCTCTCTCAGTGTGTGTGTGTGTGTGTGTGTGTGTGTGTGTGTGTGTGTGTGTGTGTGTGTGTGTGTGTGTGAAAAAAGAAAACATGGAAGAGAGTCCCTCCCATCAAGCCTCTTAGATAGCCTCATCCACCAGCGGGCAGACAGCAGAAGCAAGAAGAACTACAATCATGCAGCCTGTGGAACAAAAACAACATTCATAGAGAGATAGACCAGATGAAAAGGCAGAGGGCTATGTACCAGATAAAGGAACAAGATAAAACCCCATAAAAACAACTAAATAAAATTGAGATAGACAACCTTCCAGAAAAAGAATTCAGAATAATGATAGTGAAGATGATCCAGGACCTCAGAAAAAGAATGGAGGCAAAGATCGAATGGAGGCAAAGATCGAGAGGATGCAAGAAATGTTTAACAAAGACCTAGAAGAATTAAAGAACAAACAAACAGAGATGAACAATACAATAACTGAAATGAAAACTACACTAGAAGGAATCAATAGCAGAATAACTGAGGCAGAAGAACGGATAAGTGACCTGGAAGACAGAATGGTGGAATTCACTGCCACAGAACAGAATAAAGAAAAAAGAATGAAAAGAAATGAAGACAGCCTAAGAGACCTCTGGGACGACATTAAACGCAACAACATTCGCATTATAGAGGTCCCAGAAGGAGAAGAGAGAGAGAAAGGACCCGAGAAAATATCTGAAGAGATTATAGTCGAAAATTTCCCTAACATGGAAAAGAAAATAACCACCCAAGTCAAGAAGCACAGTGAGTCCCATATAGGATAAACCCAAGAAGAAACATGCCGAGACACATAGTAATCAAACTGGCAAAAATTAAAGACAAGGAAAAATTACTGAAAGCAGCAAGGGAAAAACGACAAATAACATACAAGGGAACTCCCATAAGGTTAACAGCTGATTTCTCAGCAGAAAATGTACAAGCCAGAAGGGAGTGGCATGATATACTTAAAGTGATGAAAGGGAAGAACCTACAACCAAGATTACTCTACCCGGCAAGGATCTCATTCAGATTCAATGGAGAAATCAAAAGCTTTACAGACAAGCAAGAGCTAAGAGAATTCAGCACCACCAAACCAGCTCTACAACAAATGCTAAAGGAACTTCTCTAACTGGGAAACACAAGAGAAGAAAAGGACCTACAAAAACAAACGCAAAACAATTAAGAAAATGGTCATAGGAACATACATATCGATAATTACCTTAAAAGTGAATGGATTAAATGCTCCAACCAAAAGACACAGGCTTGCTGAATGGATACAAAAACAAGACCCATATATATGCTGTCTACAAGAGACCCACTTCAGACCTAGGGATACATACAGACTGAAAGTGAGGGGATGGAAAAAGATATTCCATGCAAATGGAAATCAAAAGAAAGCTGGAGTAGCTATACTCATATCAGATAAAATACTTTAAAATAAAGAATGGTACAAGAGACAAGGAAAGACACTACATAATGATCAAGGGATCAATCCAAGAAGATACAACAATTATAAATATATATGCACCCAACAGAGGAGCACCTCAATACATAAGGCAACTGCTAACAGGTATAAAAGAGGAAATTGACAGTAACAGAATAATAGTGGAGGACTTAACATCTCACTTACACCAACGGACAGATCATCCAAAATGAAATTAAATAAGGAAACAGAAGCTTTAAATGACACAACAGACCAGATAGATTTAATTGATATTTATAGGACATTCCATCCAAACACAGCAGATTACACTTTCTTCTCAAGTGTGCACGGAACATTCTCCAGGACAGATCACAACTTGGGTCACAAATCAAGCCTCAGTAAATTTAAGAAAACTGAAATCATATCATGCCATCTTTTCTGACCACAACGCTATGAGATTAGAAATGAATTACAGGGAAAAAACGTAAAAAAGACAAAAACATGGAGAATAAACAATACGTTACTAAATAACCAAGAGATCACTGAAGAAATCAAAGAGGAAATCAAAAAATACCTAGAGACAAATGACAATGAAAACACGACCATTCAAAACCTATGGGATGCAGCAAAAGCAGTTCTAAGAGGTAAGTTTATAGCTATACAAGCCTAGCTAAAGAAAACAAGAAAAATCTCACAAAAAACAATCTAACCTTACATCTAAAGAAACTAGAGAAAGAAGAAAAAACAAAACCCAAAGTTATCAGAAGGGAAGAAATCATAAAGATCAGAGCAGAAATAAATGAAATAAAAACAAAGAAAACGATAGCAATGATCAATAAAACTAAAAGCTGGTTCTTTGAGAAGATAAACAAAATTGATAAACCACTACCACAGTCATCAAGAAAAAGAGGAAGAGGACTCAAATCAATAAAATTAAAAATGAAAAAGGAGAAGTTACAACAGACACCGCAGAAATATGAAGCATCCTAAGAGACTACTACAAGCAACTCTATGCCAATAAAATGGACCACCTGGAAGAAATGAACAAATCTTAGAAAAGTATAATCTTCTAAGACCGAACCAGGAAGAAAGAGAAAACATGAACATACCCATCAGAGTAATGAAATTTAAACTGTGATTAAAAATCTTCCAACAAACAAAAGTCCAGGACCAGATGACTTCACAGGTGACTTCTATCAAACACTTAGAGAAGCGCTAACACCCATCCTTCTCAAACTCTTCCAAAAAACTTGCAGAGGACGGAACACTTCCAAACTCATTCTATGAGGCCACCATCACCCCGATACCAAAACCAGACAAAGATACTACAAAAAAAGAAAATTACAGACCAATATCTCTGATGAATATAGATGCAAAAATCCTCAACAAAATACTAGCAAACAGAATCCAACAATACATTAAAAGGATCATACACCATGATCAAGTGCGATTTATCCCAGGGATGCAAGGGTTCCTCAATATACGCAAATCAATCAACGTGATACATCATATTGACAAACTGAAGAATAAAAACCATATGATCATCTCAATAAATGCAGAAAAAGTTTTTGACAAAATTCAACACCCATTTATGATAAAAACTCTCCAGAAAGTGGGCACAGAGGGAACCTACCTCAACATAATAAAGGCCATATACGACAAACCCACAGCAAACATCATTCTCAATGGTGAAAAACTGAAAGCATTTCCTCTAAGATCAGGAATGAGACAAGGATGTCCACTCTCACCACTATTATTCAACATAGTTTTGGATGTCCTAGCCACAGCAATCAGAGAAGAAAAAGAAATAAAAGGAATACAAATTGCAAAGAAGAAGTAAAACTGTCACTGTTTGCAGATGACATGATACTATAAATAGAGAATCCTAAAAATGCCACCAGATAACTATTAGAGCTAATCAATGAATTTGGTAAAGTTGTAGGATACAAAATTAATGCACAGAAATCTCTTGCATTCCTATACACTTATGATGAAAAATCTGAAAAAGAAATTATGGAAACACTCCCATTTACCACTGCAACAAAAAGACCTACCTAAGGAGACAAAAGACCTGTATGCAGAAAACTATAAGACACTGATGAAAAAATTAAAGATGATGCCAACAGATATACTCTCTCCATAATCCATGTTCTTGGATTGGAAGAATCAATATTGTGAAAATGACTATACTACTGAAAGCAATATACAGATTCAATACAATCCCTATCAAATTACCAATGGTATTTTTTATGGAACTAGATCAAATCATTTTAAAATTTGTATGGAGACACAAAAGACCCCAAATAGCCAAAGCAGTTCAGAAGGAAAAAAACGGAGCTGGAGGAATCAGACTTCCTGACTTCAGACTATACTACAAAACTACAGTAATCAAGACAATATGGTACTGGCACAAAAACAGAAACATAGATCAATGGAACAACACAGAAAGCCCAGAGATAAACCCACGCACCTATGGTCAACTAATCTATGACAAAGGAGGCAAGCATATACAACGGAGAAAACACAGTCTCTTCAATAAGTGGTGCTGGGAAAACCGGACAGCTACATGTAAAAGAATGAAATTAGAACACTCCCTAACACCATACACAAAAATAAAACTCAAAATGGATTCAAGACCTATATGTTAAGACCGGACACTATAAAACTCTTGGAGGAAAACATAGGAAAAACACTCTTTGACATAAATCACAGCAAGATCTTTTTTGATCCACCTCCTAGAGTAATGGAAATAAAAACAAGAATAAACAAATGGGACCTAAAGAAACTTCAAAGCTTTTGCACAGCCAAGGAAACCATAAACAAGATGAAAAGACAACCCTCAGAATGGGAGAAAATATTTGCCAATGAATCAACGGACAAAGGATTAATCTCCAAAATATATAAACAGCTCATGCAGCTCAATATTGAAGAAACAAACAACCTAATCCAAAAAATGGGCAGAAGACCTAAATAGACATTTCTCCAAAGAAGACATAGAGATGCCCAAGAAGCACATGAAAAGCTGCTCAACATCAACAATTATTAGAGAAATGCACATCAAAACTACAATGAGGTATCACCTCACACCAGTTAGAATGGGCATCATCAGAAAATCTACAAACAACAAATGCTGGAGAGGGTGTGGCGAAAAGGGAACCCTCGTGCACTCTTGGTGGGAATGTAAATTGATAAAGCCACTATGGAGAACAGTATGGAGGTACCTTAATAAACTAAAAATAGAATTACCATATGATCCAGCAATCCCACTACTGGGCATATACCCAGAGAAAACCATAATTCAAAAAGACATATGCACCCCAATCTTCACTGCAGCACTATTTACAATAGCCAGGTCATGAAAGCAACCTAAATGCCCACTGACAGACGAATGGATAAAGAAGTTGTGGTACATATATACAATGGAGTATTACTCAGCCATAAAAAGGAATGAAATTTAGTCATTTGTTGAGACATGGATGGATCTAAAGACTGTGATACAGAGTTAAGTAACTCAGAAAGAGAAAAACAAATATCATATATTAATGCATGTATGTGGAACCTAGAAAAATGGTACAGATGAACTGGTTTGCAGGGCAGAAGTTGAGACTCAGATGTAGAGAACAAACATGTCCACCAAGCGGGGGAAACTGCAGTGGGGTGGGGATGGTAGTGTGCTGAATTGGGTGATTGGGATTGACATGTATACACTGATGTGTATAAAATTGATGACTAATTAGAATCTGTAGTATAAAAAAAGAAACAAACAAAAAAACAACTAATACTAAACTTTCTTTGGGTTATTTGTACGGAAATATGTTAATATAAATGTTTCAGACATTACATGAAATTTCTAAAAATCTTATATGTTGTGGTATAATGTTATAAGTCATAATTCTACTTATTACTTTAAAATGTATATCTCAGAAATAAGTAAAAAAAAAAAAAAGGAAGAATAGTCTCAGAGTGGGGAAATCTTTTTTCCAAATATAATAAAAAACTCAGAAGTCATAAAGCACGAACAGATTCAATCAACATAAAAGTAATTTTTTTATATAAAAAAACACAACAACACTAAAAGCAAAGTCAAAGAAGTAACAACAGGATTTGGCTTCCAGTTAGAATATAGAAGGCTACAAACAATGAAAATAAGCTGAATCAACATAAAAGAATCATAGCTTTTCTTAAGCCCATCTTGAACTGAAGTAACCTGAATTCCAAAGAATGATAAGCCTTGCAAGAAAAGAGGAGACATACAAACTTTGTCATCTGTGGCAGAACCACGGAAGAGAAAGGTAAGGTGAAATCAGGCAAAACGCTAACAAACTGTCAAAGATCAAGTGTCAGTGTAGAATAACAAGGAATTTGCACTCGCTCCAAAGCTATTTTTTGAGATGACCACAGGTTTCAACTAGGTAATTAAAGCCTGAGACAGAAGAAAAGACAAAACCTTTATTAATGCAGGCCTACAGGGGATGATCCTCAATTTTGGGGGACAGGTAAAAAACTCAGCTCACTTCTCCAGACCTTTCTCTCCTAAAAGCCAGAAACCTTAATCTGATGGGGGAGGATCAGTACACTGAGTCACCACTATGGCACAGCAAAGACCTACCACAGCTAGGAGAAGGGTAGAAGAAAAAATCCTTTAACTATGGGAGAGAGGGAGACAAAACACTGTCCTGGACCCTGAATCCTATACCAATACCAAACAGAGGTCTGCTGGCATTGAGAGGTGGATAGGAAATTCCCACCCAACGCCAACCACAGACACAGGCAAAGTTTAACTGCCATAGGAAGGAGGGTCAGGAAAGCTGAGAAGGTCCTTAAGTACCTCCAGGTACAGAAGACTTGCTTAAGATTTAGGCAGGACTAGGACAAAAGAGAATCCCCATGCCCTCATCATAGCACCAAGCAACAAGCCACACCACTCAGAAGTGTAGAGCAGGAGTACTCTGTGGCACAGGAGTGCAGAGAGAGCTGAAAGCTGAGGGTGAAGCATAAACGCTGAGAAAAAAAACCTCTGGTATCCTAAGCACAAGGCAACAGCAGCCTACAACTAGAAAAATCTGAAGCCTGTGGTATACTAAAGATAATGATAGCAATAATAGAACACCTAGCTCAATTCCTAACCACACTGAAAATGTATACTGTTTTGTCCTTTTTTTTTTTTTTTTTTTTTGCCGTACGCGGGCCTCTCACTGCTGTGGCCTCTCCCGTTGCGGAGCTCAGGCTCCGGACGCGCAGGCTCAGCAGCCATGGCTCACGGGCCCAGCCGCTGCGCGGCATGTGCGATCTTCCCAGACCAGGGCACGAACCCGTGTCCCCTGCATCGGCAGGCGGACTCTCAACCACTGCGCCACCAGGGAAGCCCGCTTTTAATTTTTATTATCATGTGCAAATATTGTGATTAAAAGGAAAAACATTTTGGGAAAAGGAAAATCTCCCATATCTACTTCAAAAGGCAGTTTCTTGCCTTACTCTGATACTAGTTATAAATTTCTTCCTGTTATATACACTTATACATGCCATGTGAAAAGAACAGTCTAGTCTAGTTAATGATGGACAGTAGGGTAATGAAAACTAGCATACTTCACAAACCAGTAATTTCTTTTCTCAATATAGCTAAGAAAATGAAATAACAATAATAAAATGAAGACAATAACCAAGTAGCCTAAATGGCTTATCCACACTAATATTTAGGTTCTTTGAGGACAGTCTCATTATAATGCTTTGCATAAGAAGTTTATTGATAAACTAATGAAAAGGTAAACCATATCGAATAAGTAACAGGTACAGAAAAGCAGAAAGAAACTTAGAGTAGGAAGAATATCAGGCAGAGACATGCAAGAAGGATAACACAGAGCAAACCAAAAAGGTCCAGTAAGAAAGCAATTCCTCTGCGTATGTTCAGAAGAATAGAAGGGGAGAAATCTACAGCAAAATATAACATAATATAGCTAGTATTCATATGGTATGTGCTTTTCACGTATATGATCTTGTACTATCCATACACTGTGGTGACTCTTAGTATGTATAAAGATGAGAAAAATAAGTTATAAAGAACCTGTCCTCCATCATAGAGCTACAGGGTTCTGGTTCTGGGATTGTAAAATCCATATATGCTCTACTCTACAATGGGGCTTCACCTGGTTTACTCCAGTAACCCTGGAGGACAGAAAAGTTGTCTAGTGAATATTCTTCCATGGGAGGAACACTTTGTTTCTGCTCCCAAATGAGAGACAAGAAACTAACGAAGAAGTCTATTTTGGAAGTTTTGGGAACACTGATGGGGGGTGGGATAAAGGGTGTCAAGCTTCAGAGACAAGAGCCAACAACAAAAACTAGAAGACTGAGAGCCTCTGACTGGGATTAGAATAACCATCTTATAAGAGGTCCACTGCAAGGTAGAGCCATGCAGCTAACAGAGGTAGAAGGCTAACTGCCTAATCCCTAAGCATTTGATATTTGGGAACCCAATGTGGTCACAAACCATAGATATCTAAAGAGATAAAACACTCTCTAGGAATAAATCCAAGAGGCTTGATTTTTAACCCAGCGGATGGGCAATGTCACAAAAAAAGTTACCTATTTTTGGTGAAACATGGCTTTTGGTTCCCTAACTTCAATAGACTTACCCAAAGATATATACCACTATTGCTTAAAACAGTAATTTGCAAACACTTCTTTGAAGAAACTATACATCCACCCAAACATCTACCTGCCCATTTATCTATTCATACATTTATTAAGCAACAAATATGCTCTGGCACTACACCAGGTCCTTGGGCACATAAAGATGAGCAGAACAAGGGTCTTCTCCTAAGAATCTCTATTTTTTTTCCAGCTTTATTGAGATATAATTGATAGATGACATTGTGTAAGCTTAAGGTATACAACATGTCGATTTAATACACATGTACTGCAAACTGATTACCATCATTGCATTAGCTAATATCTCCATCCCATCACATTGATTTTTTTTTTCTTTTTTTGGTGAGAACATTTAAGGTCTACTCTCTTACCAAGTTTCAAGTATGTAATACGTACTACTACTGTACATTAGATCACCAGAACTTATTCATCTTATAAATGGAAATTTATACTCTTTGACCAACTTCTCCCCATTTCTCCCATCCCCTAAAGAAACTCTATTTTAATTGAGAAGATGAACATGTAAAAAAATAGTAAGTGAATTAAATACAATGATAGGAACTTGACAAGCATACGTAGTACTTAGAAAGGAGTGTCAATTCTCTGCAGAAGCAACTGGGAAGGGGAAACAGGGTCAACAGCATTCTAGGCAGTAGCATTAGCGAAGGCCTATAAACAAAGATACAAAAAAGGGAGCACAGAGCTACTTTAAGTTTGGAATCTAAAACAGATTTTGTAACCAAGAAGAAAGATGGGGCTGGATCAAAAAAGGCTTAGGAAGCCAAACTTTATTCTAGAGACAGTAGATGGTCACTGAAGGATTTTCATCAACAGCTATGAGTTTTAAAAAAATATTTCTGGTTCCAATATGGAAAATAGAAGAAAAGGTGAAAGAAATGGAGCAAAGGTGACTTACCACTGCAGTCAATCCAAAAACAGAAGGGTGAGGGCAGAGACAGTTTAAGATAGTAACAATAATGATAGACGAAATGGCAGGGTCATGATAAATATTCAAACGTTAAAGAAATAAAATCTACTGAAGTAAGTGACTGATGGACAAAAATGACTTCTGTTTCTGGTGTGGTCATCTCGGTGGGTTTATTCACAACAGGAAGCAAAGAATTCTTTTCCCCTGACTCCTGTAGGAGGCATAACTCTTTTGTTTAAGAATGCCTAATTAGGACTTCCCTGGTGGGGCAGTGAATAGGAATCCACCTGCCAATGCAGGGGACATGGGTTCGAGCCTGGTCCGGGAAGATCCCACATGCCGCAGAGCAACTAAGCCCGTGCGCCACAACTACTGAGCCTGTGCTCTAGAGCCCGAGAGCCACAACTACTGAGCCAATGCACTGCAACTACTGAAGCCCATGTGCCTAGAGCCCGTGCTCCACAACGAGAAGCCACAATGAGAAGCCCGCTCACTGCAATGAAGAGTAGCCCCCACTTGCCACAACGAGAAAGCCTACGCAGCAACGAAGACCCAATGCAGCCAAAAATAAATAAATAAATAATTTTTAAAAAAAGAATGCCTAATTAGTATGTCCCATTAGAAGAGACTGACATCCTTTAATTCATAAATGATTGATACAGAATATCCTATTTCCACACCTCAGGCCACAGTGGTATCTACATTCAAAATAAATACAAAATTTCAGGAACACATCATCAACAAATACCAAAACCTTTAAGTGGCAAGTTGACATAAGCATAATGTTAATAAAATGCCAAATTACTTGAGACTTGAAAAGGGAAAAGTAGTTTTACAAAAATTCAATAGTTATCACCTTAAACAACTGATCAATCTTAGCATCACTAATAAGTGGACAACCTGACATTATGAGCTAGCTACTGTGACAAAATGTAAAGTACACAGCATCACCTACGAAATTATCTTGCCAAAAAATGTAAATGTAACCTAAAGAAGTCACTAGACCTAACTTTCAGGTACAAAATACAGGAGACATAGGGATAAGTTAAATGATACCATGAGGGGGAAAAGAAATTAGATAAATAAAAATGTGAGGTATTTTTTAAGACAACTAGGTTGTCACCAAACGTTAACGTGATACAAATAAACACCAAAAAAAAGCGGGGGAACTGTTTCATATTTCAAAAAAGTCCTGAAAACACAACAATCAAATGTGATATGTAGGGACTTCCCTGGTGGCGCAGTGGTTAAAGATCCTCCTGCCAGTGCAGGGGAAACAGGTTCGATTCCTGGGCTGAGAAGATCCCACATGCCGCAGAGCAACTAAGTCCATGTGCCACAACTACTGAGCCTGCGCTCTAGAGCCTGTGCTCTGCAACAAGAGAAGCCACCAATGAGAAGTCTGTGCACTGCAATGAAGAGCAGTCCCTGCTCACTGCAACTAGAGAAAGCGCAGGTGCAGCAACGAAAACCCAAAGCAGCCAAAATATAAATTAATTTTAAAAAATGCAATATGTAAATTGGTGTGCTTTACTTCTCTGTTGTCTCTCTAATATCCTAGGTATGCTTCTACCAAGGGGCCACTTGCCTTTGTTGTTTTCTCTTCCCCTGGATATATGCATGGATGCTCCATCACCTCCTTCAAGTCTTTATTTAAGGTCACATTCTTACAGGGTTTTCCTGATCATCCCATTTAAAATAATCCTTCTCTTCCCAATTTCTTCATTCTTCTCTGTTTTATTATTCTGCATAGCATTTATTATTTGTCATACTATAATAGTTTGCCTATGTATGTTATTCATTAGCTTTTCCCCCAAACTAAAATGTAAAGTCCAGGAGGGCTGGGATTTTCACTTGGTTTATTCAGTGCTATATCCTCCATGCTTGGAATGGTTAACAGACAGTCAAGTATTTCTTGGTCAAATGAATGAATCACCACGAAAACAATACTGTCAAAATGGGCCTAAAATAATGGTAAAAGCATATCTAAATGATCCCTACAGATTTTTTTTTCCTTAATCATAAATCTTGACAATCTGTGTTTCTTTAGGCACAGACAGAAATGAGGAAAATAGGTAAAGTCAAACCAGCAACGGGACTACCAATATCACTCCTTTTAAATATGTCCTACTCCTAATTGACATCAATTATTTACATGAAGTGCTACCAAATGTCAGGCCACTACTCTCAACCATGCATCTTCACAAACATTTCATCAAGAGTGGTAAATGATTAATGGGTTTATAAGAAAAAAATGTTTACAAAATTCAAGATATTGATTACCTCTGAGGTGAAGCATTTTAGTATTCTTAGTAATATTTCAGTTGTTAAGCAGGGGGGTGGGAGATTTACATATATTACATGTTACATACATTCTTTTATTGTAGCAAATGACATGTAATTTTTTTAAGTGGGTGCATTAAAGTATTTGAAACTATCCACATTAACATCTTCGAGTTCCTGAAATCACCAGAAGAAATCCCAAATTCTGGAGTACAATTATCTGAATTATCACAATGTTACAGTCCTTGTTTAACATCTGTTAATTTACATATCACAGTGATTAGTAGAGTTTTTCATTTTAATTTTTCCTCAGAAAGTCAGAATGCATAATAACTGTGTGTCAGGGGAACAAAGAAAAGGATATACTTCTTATCTTTGGAAAGATCCAGTAGAAAACATTTTTATGAAACAAAACTGGGTGGCTTATATAAATTTTATCATTAAATATATCCTTTGAACTTTTAAAATAAGTCCTATTGTACATTTAAAAACAACCAAAAAATAACTATAAAGATTAATTATTTAGATAGATTATTTTGGCTGACTGCCATGATGCACTTAAAGCAAAACTGTTCTTTACTGTCAGACCTCTGCGAATTAAGCCCAAACTAATTTCCAATTTTGGCAAAACCTCAGACTTTTTTAAAGTATCAGGAAATTCACTTGGCCCACAGAAACATATGTACACCAATTAAGAAACACTATAAAAATACATTTGGAAAGAACAATTTTACAAATCAATTCAACAAAAATGTCACTATAATCTTATCTCTGTATCTCTAGCATTTATCTAGGACACTGTCTCATGTACTTAGGAGGAAAACAATGTTTTTGGACATGGCTCATTTATTAGTATTAAATCCAATCTCCTTAGTCTAGTCTACAAGGCTATTATTCACTCTCTCCAGCTTTGTATCTTGCTGTTCCTTCTATACATCCAAAACTCCATCTTCTCTATAAGCTCCTTCCTGGTTTTACTGCTGAACTTCGATTTATTTTTGAAAATCTAATTTCACACCTAAATAATCTGTGAAGCACTCACACCTCAGATAATGAACTCATCCTTTGGGTTCTCAATGGGTCTTATATTTCTTAACTATTGAACTTGTCAAGGTATTACTGCTATTAGTTTACAAAGTTCTTTCCTCATTTAGAACATGAACTCACTGTCTAGAGCTATAACTTTGTTGATCTCTAAATACATAGTTCCTAACTAAAAACTGGACATACATTAAGTATTCAATAAATGTATACTGAACAAATAATTGAAAAAATGAATCCCATATAAGTTTGAAAGATCAAACAGTTCATTTGTTTAACACTTGTTAAAATAGAAAGTGCAATAAATGTGTATCATTTATGTCACAGTAAAATAATGTTTTTGTAGGTATGTTTTAAAACTGAAGGATACCAATGCTTGAAATTACCATGAGGTAATTATAACCTCAATATACAGTTGATCATGACTAATCCAGATGGGGAGTTAATCTACTCCCCACTGATACAAATGTTATTGTTGAGTTATACTTGGGTTTATGACTATCTCATTTAAGCATTTCTCATAATAAGAGTGATGCCTCAGAAAACTCAATCTAAAAAGATTTAATATTAATCAACAGAATATAACTGGTCCTTTAAAAAATACTAGTTTAATTCCATAACTCATTCAGTCAGTCCTAAGACACTGGTAGTAAAAACCACCAGAAATTTATTATATGACTGAAGGTGTGAGTAGAAAGAGCACAACTGTTACTTGAGTACCCTTCCCCAGCTACTTCAGATTATACACTTAGAGTTATATACCAGGCAGAATACAGTAGTGGCTATCAGTATGAACTTAGGAGCTAGATGATCTGGGTACAATTCCTGGCTTTGCCATTTACTAGCTGTGTGACCTCAGGCAAGTTTCTTAACCCTTTTTGCCTCAATTTTCTCATCTGTGAAAAGGCGGTAACAATAATATAGAAGACATACCTCATAAAAATGTTGAGAATTACATATATGTAAAGTACTTACAATGGTGCCTGGCACATAGTAAATATGATATCTGTATTTGCTACTATTACTGTTCAACATATTTCCTGCTGGCTCCAATACATTATACTGCAAGCTTCACAGCTGTAATACTATTTCCTGTCTTACACCTTTTCACATTACAAATTGGTTACAATTTCTTGAGTTTTCATTAGTTTTCTACATGATTACTCCTTTGTCTTGGCATTTTTCATATCCAACTTTGCTTCCTTTCTTTAATATTCTGTTTACCTTCCTCAACTTGGAGTAGTCTCCAAAGTGATACAGACAACACAAACTGAGAGGTGCACTGCAAAAAATATTAGAACTTCTATTTTTATCTAAAAATCAGAAACAAGATATTTAAATATAGAGAATAAGATTGGTATGCCCTCGCTAGGTTCATATTTCAGATTGTTTTTGTCACAGATGGTATTTGAGGTATCCCAGGAGAATAAGAATAGATCAATGCTCTAAAGGATTGACATTAGAAATGGAACTCTTCACTGGTTTGTTCATTTTGTAAGTTACTTATGACCACTGCAACAGATTTATGATTTATACTATTTATTTTTAACTCTTCACAAAATGGAAATGCAGATTTCTAGAGAAAACAGACACAAAAACAAATATCTGAATATGTAATCACAAGTGAATAACAGAAATGAGGAGACACTGACACTTCTTGCACAAGCTCTTCTTAGACCACTGATTATGAGCTAATGACATTCGTCATTAGAAACTGACTCATACGTGTACTCATACGTGCAAGTAATTATATATATATATATATATGCTTCAACAAACACTAAACGTTAATGAACAAGGACTACACACTCAGTCTACTCATAAAAGGATGAAAAGAAAATAAAAATTTATTTTTATTTATTAGGTATTTAGGAAATAAACTTAGTTCAGAACTAAGAAAGTCTGCAACAATCGCCAGGCAGCAACTTCTTAAGCACTTTCCTTACAAGATAAGAACTCAAGCCTTTTGAGAAAAAGTATGGGGAAGAGGGAGACATGGACAGAATAATTTAGCCTTTTCATAAGTTTTCACTATTAGGAATTTAGGATAAAAATACTTTACTGATGGAATGTACAATCAAAAATATTTAGAGACTTTAATTTGGGACTAGAAGTAAATTCAGCTTTACTCTACCACATTTTGGCATCTCTTTACATTTTCTCAGTTTGTACTATTTAACCATTTTTACATTTCATAATATTTTTAATCCTTTGATTAATAACTGCTCAAATGGATAAGCAACTGAAAAGTTCTATACTTAAGGTTAAATAAACAAATTCACAGAAGCACGTATGATTAGAAATGAGAAGAGAAAAAAGCTACAAGATTAAGTCATATCATTATAAAAGAGCACAATAAACAAAATTTCTATTTATAATTGTGAGCAGAGCAAAACAAAATAACAGACAAGAATGAAAGGCACTAAGTGAATAGAGTTGATTCATGAACAATACAGGTTTGAACTGTGCAAATCCACACAAATTTTTTCAATAAATATATTGGGAAATTTTTTGTAGCTTTGCGAAGATTTGAAAAATCTCGCAAACCACAGCCTGCCTAATAAAAAAAATTAATAAAAATAGGAATGTCATGAATACCATTTATTTTATCACAACCATAAAATATACATATATTATAAAAAGTTAAAATGTATCAAAACTTACCCACACAAACACTTACAGACTGTCACATGGCGCCATTTGCAGTTGGGAGAAATGTAAACAAACGTAAAAATGCAATATTAAAACATAACTGTGTAAAATTAACTACAGTACATACTGTATTGCTGTCATAATTTTGTAGCCACTTCCCGTTCCTATTTTTAGTGAGCACCGGCTTACAATGCTATGTGAGACTAATCATCTCCATGTAAGCAGTTTATTTCTTCAGTAAATTGCATAATTGCAGTAAAAAGTGATTTCTTGAGGTTCTTGCATATTTAACATCATATTTAGTGCAATTCCGTAAACCTTAAATAATACCATGGGACCCACATGAAGTGCTACTAATGATGATGAAAGTGCTCCCCCAAAGCAGAGAAAAGTCATAACATTACAAGACAAAGTCGAGTTGCTTGATATGTGCCATAGATTGAGGTCTGCAGCTGTGGCTGTCCACCATTTCAAAATAAATGAATCCAGCATAACGACCATTTTAAAAAGAAGAGAAAATTCGTGAAGTCATCACTATAGCTACACCAGCAGGCATGAAAACCTTGTACTCTTCTGATGTATCTTGTTATTTCATATTAAATCCAGTTCTTATGTTGGTGCTAGACCGCTTGAAGAAAGGCATACCTATAGACTCTTATGAGTGGAGGAAACGCAGTCATTATATGAAAACTTAAAGCAAAAGCAAGATAAAGGGTCTAAAGCTGGAGAATTTAATGCCTGCAAAGGATGGTTTGATAATTTTAGAAAAAGGGTTTGCTTTAAAAAATGTCAAGATAACGGGCAAAGAAAATTCTGCTGACCAAGAGGCAGCAGACAACTTACAAGTCACCATTAAGAAAATCATTGAGTAGAAAGGATATCTGCCAGAAAAGATTTTTATTTTTTATATTTTTTATTGAAATATACTTGATTTCCAATGTTGTGTTAGTTTCAGGTATACAGCAAAATGATTCCAGTATATATATATATATATATATATATATATATATATTTATATATATATATTTATATATATGTAAATATACCTGCATTTGTTACTTATATATATGTTTCTTTCTTTACATTCTCTTCCATTACAGGTTATTACAAGATATTAAGTATGGTTCCCTTTGCTATACACAAGGTCCTTCTTGGTTATCTATTTTATATTTAGTAGTGTGTATATTTTAATACCAAACCCCTGATTTATTCATCCCCCCTTTCCCTTTGGTAACCATAAGTTTGTTTTCTATGACTGTGAGTCTATTTCTGTTTTGTACATAAGTTCATTTGTATCTTATTTTTTAGGTTTCACATATAAGTGATATCATATGATATTTGTCTTTGGTTTACTTCACTTAGTATGATAATCTCTAGGTCCATCCATGTTGCTGCAAATGGCATTATTTCATTCTTTTTTATGGCTGAGTAATATTCTATCTCTCTCACTCACACACACACACACACACACACACACACACACACACACCACTCTTCTTGATCCATTCACTTGTCAGTGTACACTTATGTAGCTTCCATGTCTTGACTATTATAAATAGTGCTGCTGTGAACATTGGGGTGCATGTATCTTTTCAAATTATGTTTTCCTCTGGATATAATCCCAGGAGTGGGATTGCAGGATCATACGTTAGCTCTATTTTTAGTTTTTTAAGGAACCTCCATATACTGTTCTCCATAGTGGCTGTACCAATTTACATTACCACCAACTGTGTAGGAGGATTCCCTTTTCTCCATACCTTCTCCAGCATTTATTATTTATAGAGTTTTTGATATTGACCATTCTTTTGTTTTGTTTTGTTTTTGTTTTGAGGTATGTGGGCCTCTCACTGTTGTGGCCTCTCCCGTTGCGGAGCACAGGCTCCGGACACGCAGGCTCAGCGGCCATGGCTCAAGGGCCCAGCCGCTCCGAGGCATGTGGGATCTTCCCGGACCGGAGCACGAAGCCGTGTCCCCTGCATCGGCAGGGGAACTCTCAACCACTGTGCCACCAGGGAAGCCCTGATATTGGCCATTCTGACTGGTATGAGCTGATACCTTATTAGAGTTCTGATGTGCACTTCTCTAATAATTAGCAATGTTGAGCATCTTGTCATGTGCCATGTGTATGTCTTCTTTGCAGACATGGCTTTTTACATCTTCTGCCCATTTTTTGATTTGGTTGTTTTGTTTTTATGAACTTGAGCTGTATGAGATCTTTGTATATTTTGAGGATTAATCCCTTGTCAGTTGCATCATTTGCAATTTTCTACCATTCTGTAGGTTGTCTTTTTGTTTTGTTTATGGTTTCCCTTGCTGTGTAAAAGTTTTTAAGTTTAATTAGGTCCCATTTTTTAATTTCTGTTTTTATTTCCATGACTCTAGGAGATGGATCCAAAAAGATATTGCTATGATTTATGTCAAAGAGTGTTCTGCCTATGTTTTCATCTAGGAGTTTTATAGTATCCAGTCTTACATTTTGGTCTTTTTAAAAATAATTTATTTATTTTATTTTTGGCTCCATTGGGTTTTCATTGCTGCATGTGGGCTTTCTCTAGTTGTGGTGAGTGGGGGCTACTCTTCACTGCAGTGCATGGGCTTCTCATTGTGGTGGCCTCTTGTTGCAGAGCATGGGCTGTAGGCACGTGGGCTTCAGTAGTTGTGGCTTGCAGGCTCTAAAGTGCAGGCTCAGTAGTTGTGGCGCTCAGGCTTAGTTGCTCCACAACATGTGGGATCTTCCCAGACCAGGGCTCCAACCCATGTCCCCTGCATTGGCAGGAGGATTCTTAACCACCAGTGAAGTCCTACATTTTGGTCTTTAATCCACTTTGAGTTTATTTTTGTGTATGGTATTAAAGAATGATCTAATTTTATTTATTTACATATAGTTGTCCAGTTTTCCCAGCACCACTTACTGAAGAGCCTGTCCTTTCTCCACTGTATATTCTTGCATCCTTTGTTGTAGATTAATTGACCATAAGTGCGTGGTTTTATTTTTGGTCTTTCTATCATGTTCCATTGATCTGTATGTCTCTTTTTGTGCGAGTACCATACTGTTTTGATAACTGTAGCTTTGTAGTATAGTATGAAGACAGGGAACCTGATTCCTCCGGCTCTATTGTTCTTTCTCAAGATTGCTTTGGCTATTTTGGATCTTCTGTGCTTCCATACAAATTAATTTATTTTTATTCTAGTTCTGTGAAAAATGTCATTGGTAACTTAATAGGAATTGCACTGAATCTGCAGATTGCCTTGGGCAAATAGTCATTCTGACAATGTTGATTCCTCCGATCAAAAAACATGATATAGCTTTCCATCTGTTTGTGTCATCTTCGATTTCTTCCATCAGCGTTTTATACTTTTTGGAGTACAGGTCATTTGCCTCCTTTTCTAGGTTTATTCCTAGGTTTTTTGTTTTTTTGTTTCTTGGGGGTTTTTTGATGCAATGGTAAATGGGATTGTGCTTTCTCTTTCTAAATTTTCATTGTTAATGTACAGAAATGCAACAGATTTCTGTGTACTAATTTTGTATACTGCAACTTTACCAAGTTCATTGATGAGCTCTAATAGATTTCTGGTTATGTCTTTAGGATTTTCTATGTATAGTATCATGTCATCTGCAAACAGTTACAGTTTTACATCTTCTTTTCCAAGTTGGATTACTTTTATTTCTTTTTCTTCTCTGATCACCTTGTCTAGGACTTCAAAACTATGTTGAATAAAAGTGGTGAGAGTGGACATCCTTCTGTTCCTAATCTTAGAGGAAATGCTTTCAGCTTTTCACCACTGCGTATGACAGTAGTTATGCATTTGTCATATATGGAGTTTATTATGTTGAGGTATGTTCCCTCTCTGCTCACTTTTTGGAGTTTTTATCATAAATGGATGTTGAATTTTATCAAGAGCTTTTTCTGCATCTATTGAGATGACCATATAGTTTTTATTGTTCAATTTGTTAATGTAGTGTACCACACTGACTGACTTGCAGATATAGGAAAATCCTTGCATCTCTGGGATAAATCCCACTTGATCATGGTGTATGATCTTTTTAATGTATTGTTGGATTCAGTTTGCTTGTATTTTCCTGAGGAATTTTGTGTCTGTGTTCATCAGTGATATAGGCCTGCAAATTTCTTTTTATGTGGCATCTTTGTCTGGCATCAAGCTGATGGTGGCTTCACAGAATGAGCTTGTAAGTATTCTCTCCTCTGCAATTTTTTGAGATAGTTTCAAAAGGATAGGTGTTAACTCTCCTTTAAGTATCTGACAGAATTTGCCTGTGAAGTTATCTGGTCCTAGACTTTTGTTTATTGGGAATTTTTAAATCACAGATTCGATTTCAGTACTTGTAACTGGTCTGTTCCTATTTTCTGTTTCTTCCTGGTTCAGGCTTGGGAGATTGTACCTTTCTAAGGATTTGCCCATTTCTTCTAGGTTGTCCAGTTCTTTGGCATATAGTTGCTTGTAGTAGTCTCTTATGGTCCTTTATTTCTATGGTGTCAGTTGTAACTTCTCCTTTTTAATTTCTAATTTTATTGATATGGGTCCTCTCCCTTTTTTTCTTGATGAGTTTGGCTAAAGTTTTATCAATTTTTTTTTTTTTTTTTTTTTTTTTTTTTTTTTTTTTTTGCGGTACGCGGGCCTCTCACTGTTGTGGCCTCTCCTGCTGCGGAGCACAGGCTCCGGATGCGCAGGCTCAGCGGCCATGGCTCACGGGCCCAGCCGCTCCACGGCATGTGGGATCTTCCCAGACCGGGACACGAACCCGTGTCCCCTGCATCGGCAGGCGGACTCTCAACCACTGTGCCACCAGGGAAGCCCAAGTTTTATCAATTTCAAAAAATATTTTCAAGGAATCAGCTTTTAGTTTTGTTGATCCTTTCTATTGTTTTTATAGTCTCTATTTCATTTATTTCTGCTCTGACCTTTATACTTACTTTCCTTCTACTAACTTTGGGTTTTGTTTGTTCTTCTTCTTCCGGTTGCTTTAGGTGTAAAGTCAGGTTGTTTATTTGAGATTGTTCTCGTTTCCTGAGGTAAGCTTGTATAGCTATAAACTTCCCTCTTAGAACTGCTTTTGCTGTGTCCCATAAGTTTTGCATTGTCCTGTTTTTGTTTTCATTTGTCTTTAAGTATATTTTCTGATTTCCTCTTTGACTTCTTCAGTGATCCATTGGTTGCTTACTACAATATGTTTAACCTCCAAGTGTTTGCGCTTTTTGCAGTTCTTTTTCTTGTAGTTGGTTTCTAGCCTCATAGCATTATGGTCAGAAAAGATGCCTGATAAAATTACAACTTTCTTAAATTTACTGAGGCTTGCTTTGTGGCCCAGCATGTGACCTACCCTGGTGACTGTTCCTTGTACACTTGAAAAAAATGTGTATTCTGCTGATTTTGGATGGAATGCTTTATGAATTTCAATCAAATCCATGTAGTCTAAGGTGTCATTTAAGGCCTGTGTTTCTTTACTGATTTTCTGTCTGGATAATCTGTCCACTGACGTTAGTGGGGTATTAGAGGATCCCACTATTACTGTGTTACTCTCAATTTTTCCTTTTATGTCTGTTAACATTTGCCTTATACATTGAGGTGCTCTTATTTTGTATGCATATATTTACAATTGTTATATCACCTTGGATTGATCCTCTGATCATTATGTGGTATCCTTGTTTGTCTCTTGTAACTGTCTTTATTTTAAGGTTGATTTTGTCTGATATGAGTATTGCTACTCCAGCTTTCTTTTGATTTCCGTTTCCATGGAATACCTTTTTCCATCCCCTCACTTTCAATCTGTATGTGCCTATAGATCTGATGTGGTTGTCTTGTTGGCAGCATATATATGGGTCTTGTTTTTGTATCCATTCAGCCAGCCTATGTCTTTCGGTTGGAGCATTTAATCCATTTACCTTTAAGGCAAATACCCATATGTATGTTCTTATTGCCATTTTGTTAATTGTTTTGGATTTGTTTTGGTAGGGCTTTTTTCTCCTTTTGTCTTTTGTTCTCTTTTCTTGTGATTTGATGACTTTCTTTAGTGTTGTGTTTTGATTACTTTTTCTTATTCCTGTGTATATCTACTATAGATTTTTGGTTTACCATGAGAGTTTGATATAGCAATCTATACATATAATGATTGTTTTAGGTTGTTGATCTCCTAATTTCTAATGCATTTGAAATATCCTGCATTTACACTCTCCTCCTTTCACAATTATTGGTTTAGATATCATATGTGTGTGTGTGTATAATTTCCTACCTTTACTGTATGCCTTTATTGGTAAGCTTTCCCATTTCATAATTTTCTTTCTTCTACTTGTGGACTGTTCTTTTCTGCCTAGAGAAGTTGGTTAGCATTTGTTGTAAATCTGGTTTGGTGGTGCTGAACTCTCTTAGCTTTTGGTTGTCTGTAAAGCTTTTGATTTCTTCACTGAATCTGAACAAGAGCCTTTCTGGGTAGCATATTCTTGGCTGTAGGTTTGTCCTGTTCATCACTTTAAATATATTATGCCACTCCCTTCTGGTCTGCAGAGTTTCTGCTGGAAAATCAGCTGATAACATTATGGGGGCTCCCTTGTGTGTTACTTGTTGCTTTCCCCTCATTGTTTTTTAATATTTTCTCTTTAATTTTTGTCAATTTGATACAATGTAGCTTGGTTGTGATCCTCTTTGGGTTGATCCTGTATGGTACTCTCTGCTTCCTAGACTTGGGTTACTGCTTTCTTTCCCATGTTAGGAAAGTTTTCAGCTATTATCTCTTCAAATATCTTCTCAGGCCCTTTCTCTCTTTTTTCTCCTTCTGGGACTCCTATAAGGCGAATGTTGGTACATTGGCATTGTCCCAGAGGTCTCTTAAACTATCCTTTTTTCTTTCGATTTTTTTTTCTTTATTCTGTTTCACAGCAGTGATTTCCACCACTCTGTCTACCAGTTCACTTATTTGTTCTTTTGCCTCATTTATTCTACTGATTACTTCTAGTGTATTTTCCATTTCAGTTATTGTATTTTTTAAAATTTATTTTTATTTTTGGCTGTATTAGGTCTTCGTTGCTGTGCGTGGGTTTTCTCTAGTTGCAGCAAGCGGGGGCCACTCTTTGCTGTGGTGTGCAAGCTTCTCATTGTGGTGACTTCTCTTGTTGGGAGCACGGGCTCTAGATGCGCAGGCTTCAGTAATTGCGGCTCATGGGCTCTAGAGCACAGGCTCAGCAGCTGTGGCGCATGGGCTCAGCTGCTCTGCAGCATGTGGGATCTTCCCAGACCAGGGCTTGAACCTGTGTCTCCCGCACTGGCAGGCGGATTCTTAACCACTGCGCCGCCAGGGAAGCCCCAGTTATTGTATTCTTTAACTGTGTTTAGTTGTTATTTTTTCTAATCCTTTGTTAAAAACTTTCTTGTAACTTCTCACTCTGTGCTTCCATTCTTTTCCCAAATTCCTGGATCATCTTTCCAATCATTACTCTGAACTCTTTCTCAGGTAGATTGCCTATCTCCATATCATTTTGTTGTTTTGGGGTTTTACCTTATTCCTTCATCTGGAACATATTCATTTTGTCTAAACTTCTGTTTGTATTTTTATGTATGTGGAAGGTTAGTTATGTGTCTTGACCTTGAAGAAGTAGCCCTCTGTAGGGGATGTCCTATGTGTCCCAGTAGTACAGCTCCTCTCGTAACTCAATGGCCAGTTATCAGCTGGTCCCACGGTAGGTTCTGACCTGTGTTTGTGGACTCAGTTCCACAGGTTTGGGGACTGTGCATTTCTTGCTTCTATTGTCTGCCCCCTGGTGGGTGAGGCTAGTCTAGAGGCTTGTGGGGGCTTCCTGGTGGGAGGGGCTGGTGCCTGCCCCCTGGTGGGTAGAGTTGGGTCTTGGCCCTCTGGTGGGCAGGGCCATGTCAAATGGAGTGCCTAGTGGTGGCTATGGGCTCAGGAAGTCTTTAGGAAGCCTGTCTGTTGATGGGTGGGACCACGTTCCAGCCCTGTTTGTTATCTGGCCTGACGTGTCCCAGCACTGGAGCCTACAGGCTGTTGGGTGGGGCCAGGTCTTGGCACTAATGTCCCAAGCAAGATGTCAGCCTTCAGATGATTTTTCCCGGATATGTTCACCACCAACTTTTATGCCCCAAGAGAGAGCCACAGCCACCCCCTGTCTCCCCAAGAGGCCCTCCAAGACCAGTGGGCAGTTCCGGCCCAGGTGCCTTTGAAGTCACTGCTTTTTCCCTGTGTCTTGGTAATCAAAAGACCTCGTGTGCATCATCCAAGAGTGGAGTCTGGTTTCCCGAGTTCTGTGGAGCTCCTGTGGTCAAGAGATGCTGGCCTTTAAAGCCAAATGCTCTGGCGGCTCCTCCTCCTGATGCCAGACCCCAGCACTGGGGAGCCTAATGTGGGGCTCAGAACTCTCACTCCTGTGGGAGAACTTCTGTGATATAATTATTCTCCAGTTTCTGCGTCACCCACCCAGGGCATATGGGATTTGACTATATCATGAGTGCACCCTTCCTACCATCTCGTCTTCTCTGTCTTTGAATGTAGAATATCTTTTTTGTAGGTTCCAGTCTTTTTTATTGATGGTTGTACAGCAATTAGTTATGATTTTGGTGTTCTCATGGGAGGGCGTGAGCTCAAGGTCTTCTACTCTGCCATCTTGTTTTCTCTCCTGGCCTGATCAGAATGGGGTGCTGGCTGGGACTAGGCAGAGCTGCAGAACCCAGCTTGGCATCAGCAGTGCCAGCAGCTGCTCTCCAGGAGCATGGCAGATCCCTCGCTGCCTGTAGCCAGGTGTTTTTATACAAATCCTGGTAGCAGGCGAGGAGCTCAGCTTCGCTGGACTGGTGATCTCAGCTGCAGCCTCAGTCTCTGGAGTGAGCTGGGAGTCCCAAACATCCCATCCTAGTCAACAAAACTGCTGAAAAGAAAAACTTTTTTCTCTTCCAGCTTGGGTCCTGTAGAGACAGCCTACAAATTAACTGACAATTGACAAACTTACTGGAGAATAGACATTTACACTTGCACGTGGGAGTTGCTCAGTGATAGGTAAGTCTGCCTCAACAGGTTTTTAATGCAGAAGAAAGCGCCCTACTTGGGAAAAAATCATCACAAACAACATTATTAGTAAGGAAGATAAGCGAGCACCAGGACTTAGGTAAGAAGGCACAGGCTAACTCTACTTTTTGTGCACATGCAAGTCAGGTTTATGATCAGGACTGCTCTTATCTGTAAAGCTACAAACTCCCAGGCCTTGAAGGGAAAATATAACACCAGCTACCAGTCTTTTGGTTGTAGAACAAGAATCCATGGACAATGAGAACCCTTTTCTGGATTGGTTCCATCGATGCTTTGTCCTTGAAGTTGGGAAGTACCTTGCAAGTAAGGAACTGACTTTTAAAATTCTTTTTATAATGAACAATGCCCCTGGCCACCCAGAACCCTATGAGTTCAACACCAAAAGTGTCAAAGTGATCAACTTGCTCCCAAACACAGTATTTCTAATTCAGTCTCTAGATCAAGGAGTCATAAGGGTCTTTAAGGCTCATTACACACAGTACTCTATGGAAAGGATTGTCAGGGCTATGGAAGAGGACCCCCATAGAGAGAACATCATGAAAGTTTGCAAGGACTACACCACTGAAGCTGAAGATGCCATTGTTGTTAGAGAAAAAGCCATTGTTGTTAGAGAAAGCTACCAGGCCCGAAATAATGAATTCCTGCTGGAGATAAATTTTGCCCAGATGTTGTGCATGACTTCACAGGACTAAGGACAGAGCCAATCAAAGAAATCATGAAAGAGACTGTGGATATGGCAAAAACGGTCGGGGTGGAGTGGAGGGGGCAGTGAAGAGTTTTAAGATATGAATCTTGAAGAAATTCAAGAGCTAACAGACACTACACCAAAGGAATTAAGAGAAGATGACTTGATGGAGATGAGTGCTTCCTAACCAGTGCCGTACAATGAGGAAAAAGACATAGAAGAAGCATTGCCAGAAAACAAATGACATTAGACAATCTGGTACAAGGGTTCTGCTTACTCAACACTGCTTTTAACTTCTTTTACGACATGAACCCTTCTGTGATATGGGCATTGAAACTGTAGCAAATGGTGGAAGAAGGACTGGTACTATGTTAGAGAAATGAAAAAGCAAAATTCAAACAGAAATTATGATGTATTTCCATAAAATTACACCAAATATGCCTGCCTCTCCTGCCTACCCTTCCACCTCTGCCATCCCGGAGACAGCAAGACAAACCCCTCCTCTTCCTCAGCTGACTCAATGTGAGGACGATGAGGATGAAGACCTTTGTGATGATACACTTCCATTTAATGAACAGTAAATAATCACCATGCCATACACTTAATAAACATATCTGTTGTATATGTGTGTGTCTCCATGTGAAAATATAGTAACTGTATGGCAAGAACTGTATGAGACACTCGTGTCATCATCATCATTGCCTAACTATTCATCGCTTCGTGTGCAAGACTTGTATTGAAGTGGATAGCCTACCCATACATAGGCATAAGATGAGTGATATTTAATATATACTGTTCTATAACTTTGCTTTCAAAGAATTACATTACTGTACAGTATGACACACTCTCACTCTCATAGTTGGAGAAACTGCATATCAGCTTATCACCACAGGTAAGTGATTTTTCTTAAAAAAAGTAACAGTGTTTCCAATATTGTATTATGAATATGACAGTAATACTGTATGCCATAAAAATTTTATAACAATTCATTCACTAGTATAAAGGCTAGGCTACCATGAAACAACTGTATCAGTTACACTAGGCTAGCAAAAAGCAATCAGATTGCTGGCTTCTTCGTTATCAATGCATAAATCATCATAACTGTAAGAAAATATAAATTATTCACATTATCTTTTCATTTTTGATGTCTAATATTAATAATACATATAAGATCTATGGTGTTTTGCATCATATAAGACAATATTGATATAGGTACTAAGAGACAGATGATTTAGCTTATAAACAGATGACAAACTTACAGTAATGATACAGTACAGTACTGTAAATGTACTCTCCCCTTTTTATGCTTTTCTTAATAACATTTTTTCTCTAGCTTACTTTATTGTAAGAACACAGCATATAATATATATAAAATACAAAATGTGTGTTAATTGACTGTTAATGTTATTGGTAAGGCTTCCAGTCAACAGTAGGGTATTAGTAGTTAAGTTTTGGGGGAGTCAAAAATTATATGAGGATTTTCAGCTACAGAGGGCTGAGAGTACCTAACACCCGTGTTGTTCAAGGGTCAGCTGAATATTAAATGTGTTGTGTTGCAAAGGTTTCCCTACATAGATGTCATACTGAAATATATGAAAACTATACAAATTGACCTTTGGGAAACATATCTAAGAATTGATACATGGAGAGCTGATTGTAATAACCTGGGGAAGAAATACAATTACAGTGTGCTTTACCTCCTGGCAACTGGCTCCAACAGGAACCAAGTATATCTATTGACTTTGAAAAGCTATAGGCTGCTCTGGGAATTAACATATTATATTTCTAAATTAGGCTGATACTACAATTACAGAGGACATGTGGCCAGGTGCAGATCTGTAGTTATAACCAATTTGTAACAAGGAATAGAAGCTACAGTATACTACTTTTTCAGGCAATAACATACTCTTGAACTACCTTATTCAATTTAAACACTTTCAACTGAAATGACTTCTAACTCATCTCACCTTTACTTTAGTTTGCTATAATACAATATATTCATTCATTCAAAAGAATTTTAATGGCTACTCCGTTAACTAGGCACTTTTCTAGGATCTTGGGATCTAATGGTTCTTTGATATTTCAGAATTTTATCACAAAATATAATTCACCAAAACTAACCTCCTCCCACTCCCAAGGAATTAAATAACCTATACAGTATTTTGAAGGAAAAAAAAACTTAAAATACTGTATATTTAACAATATGAAAGCATCTAAATGCATTCTTGAGTATATACAGAGTAGCAAAAGATCAATATCTTGCTAAAGAGTTTAAGATAAATTTTTTTGTATCTGCATCTGAATTATAATGTCATTAAATTCAATACAGTGAACAATATGTGACACAATCCCAGTATATGTTTATGATGTATTCAGCTCATAAGTTTTACCACTCTGTATCAACAATGGCTTTTGCAAATACAGAGTCTGTCCCTCCAAAATACGTAATACCACCTTTCAAATAGAATTTCCATTTGTTCTTGCTTCGATGAATCTTGTCATACTTGCAGACAATTTAATTATCAGTGTCAAACAGGTCTGGCACATCCTGCTCACTAACATCATCTCTGGAATTTTTATTTGATTGTATGTTTATTTATTTATTTTGAGTTTAGATTTTTACTTTTCAAACTGGTTATGCAATAAAGTCTCAAGCAAAGTGAGTAAGCATCCTATTTATGACACTGTTTTAAGCCACCTAATTAAAAGCATTATATAGATATTTAAAACTGAAACTGACAGTATTTATTAAAACTTCTAATCATCACAATTATATTTATTTATTTCTAAGTAGCTTTAGAAGATATTAAATTCTGCTTTAAATTAATACATTCTAATAATCCAAACTGTATTAGATATACTGTTTAAAAAATAATAGAATGATGATTTTAAAAGTCTTCTTTGATTAGGTCAATAATCTCAAATATTGAGACAAAATGTTTAGGAATATGAAATGAATGCCTTCTGAATAATTTCATTTGCTACATTTTATTCATTGTTGTTTCCCCCTCATTCTGTTTTCATATATGAAGTGTTTTTATAACAAATCTTGGCTTCCTCTTTTTATTTGCCTTAGAACAATAGTTCTCAATAGTTCTTATACATTAGAATATCACCTGGTGAGCTTTAAAAAAATCTCTATATCCAGGTCACATGCCTTACAAAGTAAATCAAAATGTCTGTGGGATGTGGAAGGGAGCCAGGAGTCAGTATCCCCATGAGATGTTAATGTGCAGCAATGTTTGGAAACTACTGTCTTAAACATCACATGTTAGTGCTGTGAAGGTCCAAGATATACACTACTTTTAAATCTACAATCTGAATCACCTGTATTGCAAGCCTGGCATAGTAGTTAGTATAGTAGCTGGTGAGTAAAACTACTACTTGCACCTTAACTTATATCTTATCTGGCTTTAACTTCTATTTGCAACATATAAAAACACTTGTAGTAACAACAACAAAATTATTTTTTAGTGAACAGGAGTCCCACAGAAATGTTTCAGAATCTAGGATTTTTTGCAGTTTAGAAGTTAATACAGTGCATATACCTTATATTTCATCATACCCCAAAAGAATCTGGGGCAGCCCCCTGTAATCAAGAACATTAACATTCAACAACAATGCATATAGATATTCACACTGACTGTGATAAATACAAATTTTAAGTAGTCTCATGTTATTTTAGGCCAGGTTTTGGAATTTCAGAGCTTTTTGGATTACAGAAATGAAGACAAGTGATTATGGAGTATATCTGCATAGGTGACAATTTAAGGTCTCCCCTACCTCCCATAAAATGTGAATAAATAGTCTGAAAGCCACTGACAGAATGTTTCTGTAAAATGTTTTCATACTGCTGCTAGAGTAAAGGTGACACCTGATGAGAAAGACATATATTGAACAGCCTGTGTTTGAATGTCTGCTTTGACATGTGTTTGTAGTACTTTTTTAATTAAAAATAAACACTACTTACTGCTACTACTAATAAAAAGCCTAACCCCATCTTACTAAGAGTGGACCTAGAAGAAAACCAATCTTTGTTGTTAGTGTTGAAAGTCAAGAAAAAGGAACACCTAATTCAGAAAATAGAAATCTTAATTAAATCAAAAGGCAGAACGTTAAAACTGGAATTGATGGTGGCCTAAAGCATGACATGAATTGAGTTCACCATAAATAAAATAAAGAAATAAAACTGTAAAAGTATCTCAACATTTACAGTGTAAAACTGCTTGAGTGAGTATTTTAGTGAAAATGGAAAATCATGCAGAAAAAAATGGTTTCTGCATGATTAATTTGTGAAGACAATGAAGAAAACTTGTATTCTTAATGGAAATCAGATTATCTCAAGTAGAATGTCCCAAATAGAAGTTCAAGTTTTACACACACACACACACACACACACACACACACACACACACACACACACACAGAAAATGGGAAAGGGGTGGGAGTGGGGGAGGTGTGTATGTGTGGGTATGTCAGTGGTGGGGATCCATGTAAAATAATTTTGGGAATTCTGGATTGAATTAAGTTAAGGAGATTTTTCTCCATTAGGATTTCTAAGAACCTTAAATAAGTTAATATGCTTTCACAATCTCTAAGGTAGGTATAATAGGCAGCCTGCTCACACTTCCTTGACCTCCAAACCCTTTTTTCTTTAAAGCATTTAACAAGACTAGTATTCCACAGAACATGAAATTGCTGGAGATGTATCTATAAATTCAGGAATTTTAGATGGTCTTCAAGAATGACTATCAAGAGTCAACTTCTACTTCACACCATGAATTTTCTTATCCTTATCAGCTATCAGTCACTATTCAGTGCTACTACCTCCATGCAATGTAATAAAATTCCCAAATGAATGAGATTAATTTTGGAATTAACAGCATGGATTATCATATAAATGAGAAAACAGTATATCTTCCCTTATACTAAACACCAAGTCAAAACAAAACTTAAAATAACATATTCATCATTTACAAGTGTAAGCAGGCAGTTTGTATAAATATTGAAATGCTATACCTCATCAAATTCTTCAGTCATTTTTCTGATGATTTCTGCATTCTGCATATTTCGAAACATCTCTATTCTCACAGTACCTGTGGAACAACAGATTTTATATAGTTAATCTTTTTCTATCCCATGCTAAAAATTAAATTTAACCTGAGCACTGTTTGAAAAGTTTTATATGAAAGTGTTTGGGTTTTTCTTACTTCCCCCAAACTTCTATCTATTCTAAAGGAATCCCTTGTTTAAGAATTTAAAAGTTCTTTAGACATTAAAAAAAAAAACCCTGAATATCCTATGAATTAGATAAGTATAAGGAAAACTATTGAGAGAAGTGTTGAAGAAGGAAAAGACAAAGACATAAAACAATGAATTTATATGGTAAGGAAGCCCCTAAAGATTGACTTAAATATATACTGGTGCTAACCAGACATACAGCTGGTTGCCTTTGTCTGAAAAACATCCAAGTATAGAAAGTGTTATCTCCCTTAAAGGCTCCCTCTGATATTTTTTAATCATCAGAATATTCTTCGATAAACTAAAACTAAATGTCCCATAATCTAACAACACATTTCAGTTATATCTGTTTTTTTGAACATGAAGAGTTGCTCAATAACTTCTACATAAGGATCAAACAACCAAAGAAAAAGTTAACCTCTTTCAACATCTCATTCTTTCGTACTACTTTTACCTTACTTTATTTTTATCTCAAATATGGTTATGTAAATATTATCACTCTTATGAGAATGAGTGGTTTATATTGAAAACCTGTGTTAAAAATAACATTTAAAGAAACTGAAATAAGGTTCAATTTAAAGAAACTGAAATAAGGTTCAAAATCAACTTAGGTACAAAGAATTCCGGCCTAATAATTAAATGAGGTTCAGTTTCAACTGTATAAGTGTAAAATACTCAAGTTAAAAATCACAAAAATAACACTCAATGAATCAGTAAGAAAATAATTACTGTATAACCTCTGACAGGCTCCTTGCCAGTGATTACCAGCTCCAACTCAAATCACAACTAGGAATGTAGGTGGGAAGAGTCTCTGAAATGTACTGTACGCTTACAGGAAAGACCATGGAAGCAGTAGGGTAGCCACTAAAAGTCAAAGTATGATCTTAATTCTGAGTCCCAACAAAAACTACAATGGAACATGTGGCACTTATTAAACTCGATTTAACTGAATTAAAATCTATAAAATGAGAAAAAAGCCCTATCTGCCCTATCTTTTAATCAGGATCATTTAAAAGCACAGTTTATTTACTGACACATAGTTCTCATTCATTTTCTGGATGATGAATTAAGTACTACCAACAGATATTCCCAATATTCAACTTTAGAGATGACAGTCTAGGCTGGAATGTGGATGAAAAGGAAAAATATTTTTAAAGAGTTCTTCCCCAACATGCAATTTCTGAAACAAAATGAGAAACTTTTTATCCTGATTTTATTTTTTTATGTGAAAAACAGTAACGTAGAGAGTATTCAACAGTGTTGAAGACAGGTTGTTTATGTACTACAATACAGCCTTTATTTTCAGAGGATTTTAAAAAATTAAATAAACAAGAAATGTGCTCAACTGATAATTGTAACTAATCTCAAATAAAAGTAACTTTCTGTTAGACATTCTTAAAATCACTCAAAACAAAATTGTTTCTATTTAACTTTGTTTGGGTCATGAAATATTCTGTCAATCTGAAATAACATTCCCATAGATAAAAAGCATGTAATTTCAGGGGTTAATTCATGGTACTCTTGATAAGTAAAAACATTCATAAGTACTAATAAAAAAGCAAAAGAAGTAAAATTAGATGTTAAAATTTTTGAACATGGGAAGAATTAACTGTTCTTCTTAGGGAGATGGAAATATTTTATATTTTGAATGGAATGTCATTACATGGTTGTACGCATTTGTCAAAAGCCACCTATCTGTATACTGTGTGTGAATTTTAATGTATGGAAATTAGATCTTGGTAAAGTTGATTTTTTAAAAATTCAAGAAAAGGGACAACATTAATTCTACTACTTCATTAATAAGTTGCACATATCACTCTTAAAATACTCCCAGTGTAAATAATGTTCAACTACTCTATATCCATGATTGACATGGCAGTTTTCATATTCAGTGGAGTCTTAACTATACTTTCAGTAAAATAGCTATGTTAGTTCATAAAGAGAGGACTATTTCACTGCATCAATTTCATGTGGTAAAGTGAAGAGCAACAAAACAGTAACTAGCATTAAAAGCAATATGAAAAAAACCTCACGCTTAGCATCTTTAAAGATGACTACAATATACAAATATCAATTACTAATAAAATAAAATCAGATGTTTAAAGCCATAATTTTGAAAATGAACAGAAGCTTGTTACTGATTTTTCTTTTAAGGACGAAATTCCTTCTCCTGCCACAATGACTATTCCAAAGATTAGCCTATTTACTTATTTTCCAACTGTTCATTCTTCTCCAATCGGGTACCACAACTCTACAGAAACTGCTTCCTCACACCAGCTGTCTCCGAACTGCTACATCAAACAGTTTTTCCTTAGTAATAATCTATCTAATGTATTTAAAGAATTTGCTTATTTTATTGGGTCCCACAGCAGTATATATTTACACTATATTCTCTGATGACTTATTTTTATTTCTTTCAGTTACTTTTAGTCATTTAACCTAAGTACATACAGGTAATTTCTAAAGCTCAATCCAAGCATTCTTCTTTGCCCTTTTTTTACATTTTCTAACCCGGATGTGGTCCCTACCTATCTACCTCACCCACTAGAATAAAGTATGGCAGAGACCACTACTTACTGAACTTTGTATTCCCCCATGAACCTTGAAAATGCCTGACATGTTAAGCTCCTCTGCCCTTTTAAGCTTTCTTTGACAAAGAAAAAAATCTTGCCTTAATTCAACACTAATGTTCAAAATAAATTAAAAAGCTAATCTCAGTTCATCTTTGGATTCTTGGTTCTTAAAGATGCATATTTCTAATAGAAGATTATCCTAAGATTATGGATAGTAAAGGTAAATAAAAAATCTGAAATGATTCAGATTCATGGAAACATAAATATCTGAAAATAAAGAATAAAAGAGAAAAGATCACCTTCCACTCTCTTAAATACTAACAAGTTATCTATGAGAATCCTAAAAGAATAAGCCACCAACATACATATTTTATATTAAAAAGTAAAAGTTTGCTTGAGCAGGCCCTCCTCACAAGATTGTACTTTTTTAATAAAGCAAAAGGAAGAACTTTCAAAACTGTCATTTTAAACTATGAATAATTTTAGAAATGGAAGTAACATCAGAAAACTACCATCAAGTTCTTAATCATTTAAACTATGTCAAATGCTGGTAACAGCAGAAATTGATACAATCCCTGTGGTATGCAATTCGGCAAATGTCTACCAAAACTAATTTACATCCTCTTTTGTCTTGATATTGTACTTGTTGCAAAGTATCCATAAAATCACACATGTGCAAAATAATGAATATACAAGGTTATTCCCTGAAGCACTGTCTGTAACAGTAAAATAGGAAAAAAAAACCCTATGCCCATAAATAAGAATCTGATTAAATAAGTAAAAATGGTGATGATAACAACAATGGTGGTGGCAGTCTACATCTGGGTGCTCACCATCTGCCAGGTATTGTGCTAAATAAGTGCTTAAACTTCCAAACAACCTTATTCAGAATACAATTTTTCTCCCATTTTACAGATGAGAAAATTGAGGCACCTAGAGATTTAGCAACTTGTAAAAAGGGTTTTCCAGCAGCACATCCATGGCCTGCATGAAGGCAATCTGGCTATATAGGTCCATGAAAACCACTACTTTTAATTGGCTCTTAAAGTCAATGGAAGTCATGGAGACAAAAAACAATAAAGCTATCTATGACTGATACGAAAAGACCTGTAGGATACATTTATACCTGAAAAAAGAAGGGATAGGTTCCAGTTCAAGATGGTGATGTAGGAAGACCCTGAACTCATCTTCTCCCATGGACAGAATTAGTCTAGTTACATATGGAAAATTTTCCTCTTAAAAAAAGTATTAAAAAAAAAAAACATAAAGGCTGGCTGAATGACAATTATACATCAGGCAAACGAGAAGAAAACCACATCAAAGCAGGTAAGAGAGGCTGGCACAAAATTTCACCAAATATGGCACAAAATAAACCCGACCTACAGCACAGGGAAACACAAGCGAGAGGGAACTCAAAATCAGAGCTTCTCCCTGAGGACTGAAGGGCTCAAACCCCACATCAGGCACCAAAAATTTTTAAGACATGCACTTGAGAGATAAGCCAACACCCGCCCCCCCCCCCTCGCCACCAGCCAAAACATCTAATTTTGAAAACCAACAGAGCCTCACATCCTGAGACCCACAGGACAACACCAATCTGGTAGAAAGCTCTTAAATGGCCTGCACAACTTGGACTCATCTACCCAGCGCCCAGCTCAGAGGCAGCCTAAAGCAACTCAACTTGAACTGAATCCGGATCACCTGCTTACATTAAAACCATGGCCTAAGGGGCAGGCATCCAATTTAACACACACATCTAGGAGCCTGCTGAAACACTCTCTGGGGATGGAGAATGGCAGGCACCATCTCACACTTTCCCTTTGCTGTGCTCCAGAGCACCAATATTTCCCGAAAGAGAGAAGACTACATGTGCCTGGTGCCCCAATTTTTCTGGCTGCTACCCAGGATATGATTCTTGATCGCCTGGCTCTAAAGGCTAGGGGAGCTTGCATTCCTGATCACATGCAACTGTAATAATCAGTGTCACCCAGAATGGAGCTCATACCCATCTGGTGCCCTGATTTTTGTGACCGCTACCAGGGATCACCTTTACTTCACCTGGCTTTCGTGGTCAGTGGGGCTGACATTTGTAGGTACTGCAACACTGTAACCAATGAAGACAGAGTTCTAAACCAGCTACCACCTCCAGGGCACAGCAAGAGGCAACAGATCCAAGAACTCAGTCTTTCTGTGAAAGAGACCTATTAGCTAAACATTATGATTGTGGCTTGAGGGGCAGGGTTCTCTCTAAACATGCATCTAGGGGTTGACTGTAATCCTTTTCAAAGATTTCAGAGGATGGGCACTATCTTCACACTCACTCTCTGCAGTGTTCCAGAGCACCAGTGTCTCCTGCTGAGAAGCTTTACATGCATCTGGTACCCTGGTTTTTGTGTCTAATACCTGGGACATTTTGCAACTGGAGCCCAGGGCTCCCTGATCACTGGGATCTGGTTGCAAAAGGGGCTTGGGTACCTGGGTTCCATGGGACTGTGGCAATTAGAGGGATGGTTCTGGGCAGGTTACCACACGTAGCCCACTGCACAGACAGCTGGCTGAAGCACATTTCCCGGTCTATGAAAGAGGCCACTTTGCTTCTCCTGCAGCTTTGGATTGAGAAGCAGCCTTCAAGGGTTTTTTAAACATCTTTATTGGAGTATAATTGCTTTACATTGTTGTGTTAGTTGATGCTGTATAACAAAGTGAATCAGCTATACGTATATATATATATATATCCCCTCCCTTTTGCATCTCCCTCCCACCCTCCCTATCCCACCCCTCTAGGTGGTCACAAAGCACCGAGCTGGTGTCCCTGTGCTATGCGGCTGCTTCCCACTAGCTATCTATTTTACACTTGGTAGTGTATATATGTCAACAGGATTCAGGTTTGACACACATACGGTGGCATATGGAGCGGCTCTAAAGGAACATAGACTGTGGATGTCATTTTGGCACTCTCCTTTTGCCTTGCTCCAGCTCACTGTTATCTCCTACAAAGAAGTTATACACTCATCTGAAGTTCTGATTTTTCTGACTGCTGCCCAAGGTATACTTCCAGATTGCCTGGCTCTGGTAACCAGTGAGGCTTATGTTTGCAGCCTTTCAGGACTGCATATATTATATCTACATACTTTTAAAAACGGCTAGCTGATGGCTTGGCTTCTAGTCAGCCTGAATCTAGGTGCTGAAATCTTCCACTCTGGGACAGTGACAGGCCTTGGCTCATCCTCAACTACTGGGAGCTATTAAAAATATATTAGGATGCTTAGACAAGCAAAGAGGTTTGAGAGACGACCAATAGCTGGGGCAAGGCTGAACAAAAAGGTTCACCTCCTACACAAGGCCACTCCTTCAAGACTGGGAGGGGGTGGTTGTTTCATCCACTGTATATAAACCAATAGAGAGAGTCAAGCAAAATGAAGAAACAGAGGAATATTTTCCAAATGAAAGAACAACAAAACTTCAGGGAAAAAAAAAAAAACTTTAATGAAATAGAGATAAATATTTTACCTGATAAAGTAATGGTCATCTGATATCCACCAAATGGGTGGTAATGGGAGTAATGGATAAGTGAGAACTTCAACAAAGAGATGGAAAACATAAAAAAGCACCAATACAATTCACAGAGATGAAGAACACAATAACTGAATTGAAAAGTACACTAGATGGGTTCAAGACAAAATGAAACAAAAGAAAAAATCAAACAACTTGAAGACAAGGCACTAGAACTTACCCAATCACAGCAGCAAAAAGAAGAAGGTCAAAGACAGCTTAAGTGACTCATGGGATGATACCAAACATACTAATATTCACATTTTAGGTCTCCCAGAAGAAGAAGAGGGAGAGAAAGGGGGCAGAAAACAGACATTCAAGTCCAGGAAGCCTAGAGAGCTCCAAAAGAGATGAACTGAAAATGGCTCACAGTAAGGCACATTATAAATAAAATGTCAAAAGTTAAAGACAAGAAGATAATATTTAAAACAATGAGAAAAACAACTAGCTATATACAAGAACTCCCATGACACTATCAGCACACTTTTTAGCAAAAACTCTGCAGGCCAGAAGGGAATGCATGATATATTCAAAGTGCTGAAATAAAACTTCCAACCAAGAATACTATACCTGGAAGAGCTCTCATTCAGAATTCAAGGAGGGAGAGTTTTTCAGAGATGCAAAAGCTAAAGGGGTCCATCACTACTAAACCAGCCTACAAGAAATGTTAAATGGATGTCTTTAAGCTGAAAGGAAAGGGCACTACTTAGTTATCAGAACACATATGAAAGAATAAATCCCACTTAAAAGTAAATATATAGTGAAGTAGTGGATTAATGACTTATGAAGCTAATATGAAGGTTAAAAGACAAAAGTAATAAAAATAAGCATGACAGTAATTAGTTAAGGGATACATAAGATTTTTAAAATGTAACATGAAAAATATAAAATGTGGACAGTGCAAAGAGAGTAAAAACGTTAAGCTTTAAAACAGGATGGATGAAACTTAAGTTGTTACCAACTTAAAATGTGGTTGTAAGTGTCATGACAACCCAAAGCAAAAACCTACAGTATAAATACACAGAAGATAAAAAGAAAGGAATATATACATATCGCTAAAGAAAGTCATCAAACTATTCTGTTGGCCAAAAAGTTCATTATGGAAAAATATTACAGAAGATGTTAACATGTTACAGAAAAACCCGAACGAACTTTTCAGCCAACCCAATACAAAGTAGGAGAGGCAAAGAAGAAAAAAGGAACAAAGAGTAACTATAAAAACAACTAGGAAACAATTAACAAAATGGTAATAAACACAAACCTATCAGTAACTACTTTAAATGTAAAAGGACTAAATTCTCCAATCAAAAGACATGGAGTGGATAAATGAATAAAAACACAAGTCCCATCTATACGCTGCAAACATGAGGCACACTTTAGATGTAAGGACACACACAGACTGAAGTAAAGGGATGGAAAAAAGATATTCCATGCAAACGGAAACCAAAAGAAAGCTGCAGTAGATATATATATATATATATATGAATACACACATCACACATAACAGACTTAAGAGAAAATTAATGGTATAGATATAATAAAAAATAATAGTAAAGGAGTTGTCCAACAAAAGGATCAACATTTGAAAATATTTACGAACCAAACATATGAAGCAAATATTAAAAGAACCAAAGGGAGAAAGAGAAAGCAATACAATTATAGAAGACTTTCATACCCTACTTAAACCAATAGACAGATCATCCAGACAGAAAATCAATGAGAAAACAACTGCCTTAAATGACATTAAACCAGATGGATGTAACAGATATTTATAAAACATTCCACCCAAAATCAACAAAATACATATTTTTCTCTAGTGCACAGGGAACATTTTCTAAGATAGATCATATGTTTGGCCACAAAACAGTCTTAATTAATTTAAGAGGACTCAGTTTTGGCTGAAAAGATGGCAGAGTAGAAGGACGTGAGCTCCCCCCTTCTGACAAAAACACCAACATAACAACTAAATGCTGAATAACCATTGACCAAAAAACAGAAAAGAAAAACAAACAAACAAACCCAGAACACTGGAAGCTGCCAAAAAAGATACCCTACATCCAAAGACAAAGAAGAAGTGATGGGACAGTAGGAAGGGCACAATCACGATAAAATCAAATCTCATACCTGCCATGTGGGCGACCCAGAAACTGGAAAATAATTATACCACAGAAGTTCTCTCACAGGAGTAAAAGTCCTGACCCATGTCAGACTTCCCAGCATTGGTACCTGGCGAAAAGAGGAGGAGCCCCCAGAGAATCTGGCTTTGAAGGACAGCAGGGTTTGATCGCAGAAATTTCATAATACTGGGAAAACAGAAACTCCTCTTGGAGGGTGCACACAAGGTCCCGTGTGCAACAGGACCCAGGGAAAAAAGCAGTGACCTCATAAGAGACTGGGCCAGACCTGTTAGTATTAGATGGTCTCCTGTGGGGTCGAGAGTGAGGCTGTAGCTCACTGCTGGGACACAGACACTGGGAGTGGTGGTTCTGGTGAGTATTCATTGGTGTCAGCCCTCCTGGAGGACACCATTTCCTCCCGAAGATCTAGCCCCACACAAAAGCCCATAGGCTCCACTACTCGGAGGCCTCAGGCCAAACAACCAACAGAGCAGGAACACAGTCCCACCCATCCACAGACAGTCTGCATAAAGTCTTCCTGAGCTCAGCCCCTCCCACCAGAGGAACAATACCCAGCTCCACCAACCAGTGAGCAGAAGGCCCACAAGGATGCATGCACAAGCGTCATAGCCTCATCCACCACAGGGGCAGACAGGAGAAGCAAAAAGAACTACAATCCTGCAGCATGCAAAACAGAAACAGCAATCACAGAAAGTTAGACAAAATGAGAGGGTAGAGGGATATGTCCCAGATAAAGGAACAAGATAAAACCCCAGAAGAACAATTAAGTGAAGTGGAGATACTCAATCTACCAGAAAAAGAATTCAGAGTAATGAGATTGAAAATACTCCGAGATCTCAAAAAAATAATGGAGGCACAGATTGAGAAGATACAAGAAATATTTAACAAAGACCTAGAAGAAGTACAGAACAAACAGATGAACTATACAATAAGTGAAATGAAAAATACAATAGAAAAAAATCAATAGGAGAGTGAGGCAGAAGTGAGCTGAAAGACAGAATGGTGGAAATCACTGCTGTGGAACAGAATAAAAAATAAAATGAAAAGAAATGAGGACAGTCTCAGAGACCTCTGGGACAACATTAAACACACAAACATTGGCATTATATTATAGGAGTCCCTGAAGGAGGAGAGAGAAAGGACATGAGAAACTATTTGAAGAGATAATAGCTGAAAACTTCCCTAACAAGGGAAAGGAAACAGTCACCCAAGTCCAAGAAACACAGAGAGTGCCAGGCAAGATAAACCCAAGGAGGAATACGCCGAGAAACACAGTAACCAAACTGACAAAAGTTAAAGACAAAAACAAAATGTGAAAAGCAACATATAAAAGAAATCCCATCAGGTTATCAGCTGATTTCTCAGCAGAAACTCTGCAGGCAAGAAGAGAGTGGCACGATATATTGGGTTGGCCAAAAAGTGCCTTTGGTTTTTAAGTAAAAATGAAAGACACACTTTTCATTTTCACCAACAACTCTATTGAACAACGGAGTCATCCCTTTGTTCCACTACCTTCTGCCATTTTTCAGGCAACTTAACTCCATCTTCCCAAAACTTTTTATCTTTTTGAGCAAAGAACTGTTCCAGGTGCCTTTTACAGTCTTCCAGGGAATTGAATTTTTTTCCATCAAGAGAATTTTGCAGTAATCCAAAGGTGCAATGTCTGGTGAATACAGTGGGTTAATCAGAACTTCCCATCCAAGCTGTAATAGTTTTTGCCTGGTCATCAAAGACACGCACGGTCTTGCGTTATCCTGATGGAAGATTATGCGTTTTCTGTTGACTAATTCTGAACACTTTTCATCGAGTGCTGCTTTCAGTTGGTCTAATCGGGAGTAGTACTCGTTGGAATTAATTGTTTGGTTTTCTGGAAGGAGCTCTTAATATAGGACTCCATTCCAATGCCACCACATACACCACATCACCTTCTTTGCATGAAGACCAGCCTCTGGTGTGGTTGGTGGTGGTTTATTTCACTTGAACCGACAATCTCTTCCACTCCACATTATTATCTAGTAACCAATTTTCATTGCCCGTCAAAATTAGTTTTAAAAGTGAAACGTTTTCATTAAATTGCAGTAGAGAATCACATAGGGAAATAGGGTCAAGATTTTTTTCGCTTAACTTATGTGGAACCCAAACATCAAAGCGATTCACATAACCAAGCTGGTGCAAATGATTTTCAACGCTTGATTTGGATATTTTGACTATGTCGGCGACCTCCCGTGTGGTATACCGTTGAAATTTCCAGCACAAAACTTCGCAAACCACCTTTGACATGTTCAATCAGACACAGCATCTTCTCCATACACTGCACAATTTTTTTGAGTGCTTCAGTTGTGTTTTTACCTTTCTTGAAATAATAAATCATAATATGCAGAAAACGTTGCTTTTTATCTTCCATCTTCAATATTAAAATGCGACAAAAAAATTCACCAAATTTGATGTCTTTTTTAAAATGCACGCTGATATAACAGCTGTCAAATACAATCTACCAAAACTGTTTTGAATGAAGTTAAAGCCAACTAAGTACTACTATAGCAATCTTACAGAAAAAACTGAACAAACCTTTTGGCCAACCCAATATTTAAAGTGACGAACGGGGAAAACCTACAACCAAGAATATGCTACCTTGCAAGTCTCTCATTCAGATTCCACAGAGAAATCAAAAGCTTTACAGACAAGCAAAAGCTAAGAGAATTCAGCACCACAAGACCACCTTAACAACAAATGCTAAAGGAACTTTTCAAACTGAAAAAGAAAAGGCCACTACTACAAACAAAATTACTAATAGAAAAGCTCACTGGTAAAGGCAAACATAAAATAAAGGTAGGAAATCATCTGCACACAAATATGGTATCAAAACCAGCAACTGTGAGAAGAGAACACAAATGCAGGATACTGGAAATGCATCTGAAATTAAAAGACCAGCAAATTAAAACAATCTTGTTTATATATAGGCTGTTATATCAAAACCTCATTGTAACCACAAACTGCAATTCTACAACAGATACACATACAAAAAAGAAAAAAGAAGCAAAACACAACACTGAAGTTAGTCATCAAATCGTAACAGAAGACAACAAAAGAGGAAGGGTTAAAAAAAAAAAAAAGAGGAAGGGTAAAAAAAAGGCCTACAAAAAGAAATACAGAATTTTTAAGAAAATGGCAATAGGAACATACATACCAATAATTACCTTAAATGTAAAAGGATTAAATGCTCTAAGCAAAAGACACAGACAAGCTGAATGGATACAAAAACAAGACCTGTACACATGCTGTCTACAAGAGACCCACTTCAAATCTAGGGACACATACAGACTAAAAGTGAGGGGATGGAAAAAGGTGTTCCATGCAAATGATAATCAAAAGAAAGGTGGAGTAGCAATACTCGTATCATACAAAACAGACTTTAAAATAAAGACTATTACAAGAGACAAACAAGGATATTACATAATGATCAGAGGATCAGTTCAAGAAGATATAACAACTGTAAATATATATGCATCCAGCACAGCAGCACCACAATATACAAAGCAAATACTAACAGCCATAAAAGGAAAAATCGACAGTAACACAACAATAATGGGGGACTATAAGACCCCACTTTCATGAATGGACAGATCATCCACACAGAAGATCAAAAAGGAAACAAAGACCTTAAATTTCACATTAGACGAAACTGATATTTATAGAGTATTCCATCAAAAAGCAGCAAGATACACATTCTTCTCAAGTGCACATGGAACATTCTCAAGGACTGATCACATGATAGGTCACAGAAAGAGCCTTGGTAAATTTCAGAAAATTTAAATCATGTCAAGCATCTTTTCTGACTACAACGATTATGAGACTAGAAATCAGTTATAAGAAAAAAACTGTAAAAAAACACAAACACATGGAAGCTAAACAATATGCTACTAAAGAACCATTGGATCAGTGAAGAATCAAACAGGAAATAAAAAGATACATAAAGACAAATGATAATGAAGGCACGATGACCCAAAATCTATGGGACACCATAAAAGCAGTTCTAAGAGGGAATATAATCTTGCCATAGGAAATAAGAAAAATCACAGATAAACAACCTAATCTTATACCTAAAGGAACTAGAGAAAGAACAAACAAAATCCAGAGTTAGTAGAAGGAAAGAAATCGTAAAGATCAGAGATGAAATAAAAACGAAGACAACAACAGACAAGATCAATGAAATTAAAACTGGAATACAAAGATTTCTCGTTATCTCGGCAAATCAATCAACGTGATACACTACATCAACGAACTGAAGAATAAAAACCATATGATCAGAGAGGGGGAAGATGGCATAAGAGTAAGATGCGGAGATCACCTTCCTCCCCACAGATACATCAGAAATACATCTACATGTGGAACAACTCCTACAGAACACCTACTGAACGATGGCAGAAGACCTCAGACCTCCCAAAACGCAAGGAACTCCCAATGTACCTGGGTAGGGCAAAAGAAAAAGGAATAAACAGAGGCAAAAGAATAGGGATGGGAACTGCACCAGTGGGAGGGAGCTGGGAAGGAGGAAAGGTTTCCACACACTAGGAAGCCCCTTCACGGGCAGAGACTGCGGGTGGCGGAAAGGGGAAGCTTCAGAGCAGCGGATGAGAGCGCAGCAACAGGGGTGCAGAGGGCAAAGCGGAGAGATTCCCGCACAGAGGATTGATGCCGACCAGCACTCACCAGCGCGAGAGACTTGTCTGCTCACCCGCCGGGACGGGTGGGGGACTGGGAGCTGAGGATCGGGCTTCGGTCGAAGCGCAGGGAGAGGACTGAGGCTGGCATCGTGAACACAGCCTGCAAGGGGTTAGTGCACCACGGCTAGCCAGGAGGGAGTCCTGGGAAAAGTCTGGACCTGCTGAAGAGGCAAGAGACTTTTTCTTCCCTCTTTGTTTCCGGGTGCACGAGGAGCGCTGCTTAAAGGACCTACAGAGATGGGCGTGAGCCGTGGCTAACAGCGCAGACCCCAGAGACAGGCATGAGACGCTAAGGCTGCTGCTGCCGCCACCAAGAAGCCTGTGTGCGAGCACAGGTCACTCTCCACACCTTCCTTCCAAGGAGCCTGTGGAGCCTGCCACTGCCAGAGTCCCCGTATCCAGGGACAACTTCCCCGGCAGAACGCACGGTGCGCCTCAGGCTGGTGCAACGTCACGCCAGCCTCTGCCGCCGCAGGCTCGCGCCACACTCCGTAGCCCTCCCTGCCCCCCGAGCCTGAGTGAGCCAGAGCCCCCGAATTAGCAGAAACTTTAAACCCGTCATGTCTGAGCGAAGAAGAGACACCTTCCGGCGACCTACATGCAGAGGCGGGACCAAATCCAAAGCTGAGCCCCGGGAGCTGTGCGAACAAACAGAAAGGGAAATCTCTCGCAGCAGCCTCAGGAGCAGCAGATTAATAATCTGCAATCAACTTGATGTACCGTGCATCTGTGGAATACCTAAATAGACAACAAATAATCCCAAATTGAGGAGGTGGACTTTGAGAGCAAAATTTATTTTTTCCCTTTTCCTCTTTTGGTGAGTGTGTATGTGTACGTGTCTGTGTGAGATTCTGTCTGTATAGCTTTGCTTTCACCATCTGTCCCAGGGTTCAATCCGTCTTTTTTTTTGGTTTTCTTTTGTTTTTTACTTTTTAAAAAATTTTTTTTCTTAATTATTATTTTTTATTTTAATAACTTTATTTTATCTTATTTTATTTCCTTTTATCCTATTTCTTTCTACTTTTTCTCCCTTCTATTCTGAGCTGTGTGGACGAAAGTCTCTTGGTGCTGAAGCCAGGAGTCAGGGCTGTGCCCTCTGAGATGGGAGAGCCAACTTCAGAACACTGGTCCACAACAGACCTCCCAGCTCCACATAATATCAAACAGTGAAAATCTCCCAGAGATATCCATCTCAACACCAGCACCCAGCTTCACTCAAGGACCAGCAAGCTACAGTGCTGGACACCAAAGGCCAAACAACAAGCAAGACAGGAACACAACCACACCCATTAGCAGAGAGGCTGCCTAAAATCATAATCAGTCCACAGATACCCCAAAACATACCACCAGACGTGGACCTGCCCACCAGAAAGACAAGACCCACCCTCATCCACCAGAACACAGGCACTAGTCCCCTCCACCAGGAAGCCTACACAACCCACTGAACCAACATTAGCTACTGGGGACAGACATCAAAAACAACAGGAACTACGAACCTGCAGCCTGCAAAAAGGAGACCCCAAACACAGTAAGATAAGCAAAATGAGTAGACAGAAAAACACACAACAGATGAAGGAGCAAGATAAACACCCACCAGACCCAACAAATGAAGAGGAAATAGGCAGTCTACCTGAAAAAGAATTCAGAATAATGATAGTAAAGATGATCCAAAATCTTGGAAATAGAATAGACAAAATGCAAGAAACATTTAACAAGGACCTAGAAGAATTAAAGATGAAACAAGCAATGATGAGCAAAACAATAAATGAAATTAGAATTACTCTAGAAGGGATCAATAGCAGAATAACTGAGGCAGTAGAAGGGATCAACAGCAGAATACCTGAGGCAGAAGAATGGATAAGTGACCTGGAAGATAAAATAGTGGAAATAACTACTGCAGAGCAGAATAAAGAAAAAAGAATGAAAAGAACCGAGGACAGTCTCAGAGACCTCTGGGACAACATTAAACGAAACAACATTCGAATCATACAGGTTCCAGAAGAAAAAGAGAAAAAGAAAGGGACTGAGAAAATAGTTGAAGACATTATAGTTGAAAACTTCCCTAATATGGGAAAGGAAATAGTTAATCAAGTCCAGGAAGCACAGAGAGTCCCATATAGAAAATACCCAAGGAGAAACACGCCAAGACACATATTAATCAAACTGTCAAAAATTAAATACAAAGAAAACATATTAAAAGCAGCAAGGGAAAAACAAAAAATAACACACAAGGGAATCCCCATAAAGTTAACAGCTGATCTTTCAGCAGAAACTCTGCAAGCCAGAAGGGACTGGCAGGACATATTTAAAGTGATGAAGGAGAAAAACCTACAACCAACATTACTCTACACAGCAAGGATCTCATTCAGATTTGATGGAGAAATTAAAACCTCTACAGACAAGCAAAAGCTGAGAGAGTTCAGCACCACCAAACCAGCTTTACAACAAATGCTAAAGGATCTTCTCTAGGCAAAAAACACAAGAGAAGAAAAGACCTACAATAACAAACCCAAACCAATTCACAAAATGGTCATAGGAACATACATATCGATAATTACCTTAAATGTAAATGGATTAAATGTGCCCACCAAAAGACACAAACTGGCTGAATGGATACAGAAACAAGACCCATATATATGCTGTCTACAAGACACCCACTTCAGACCGAGGGACACATACAGACTGAAAGTGAGGGGATGGAAAAAGATATTCCATGCAAATGGAAACCAAAAGAAATCTGGAGTAGCAATTCTCATATCAGACAAAATAGACTTTAAAATAAAGACTATTAGGAGAGAAAAAGAAGGACACTACATAATGATCAACGGATCGATCCAAGAAGAAGATATAACACTGTAAATATTTATGCACCCAACACAGGAGCACCTCAATAAATAAGTCAAATACTAACAGCCATAAAAGGGGAAATCGACAGTAACACATTCATAGTAGGGGACTTTAACACCCCACTTTTACCAATGGACAGATCATCCAAAATCAAAATAAATAAGGAAACACATGCTTTAAATGATACATTAAACAAGATGGACTTAATTGATATTTATAGGACATTTCATCCAAGAACAACAGAATACACATTTTTCTCAAGTGCTCATGGAACATTCTCCAGGACAGACCATATCTTGGGTCACAAATCAAGCCTTGGTAAATTTAAGAAAATCGAAATCGTATCAAGTATCTTTTCCGACCACAATGCTATGAGACTAGATATCAATTACAGGAAAAGATCTGTAAAAAAATACAAACACATGGAGGCTAAACAACACACTACTTAATAATGAAGTGATCACTGAAGAAATCAAAGAGGAAATTAAAAAAATACCTAGAAACAAATGACAATGGAGACACGATGACCTAAAACCTATGGGATGCAGCAAAAGCAGTTCTAAGAGGGAAGTTTATAGCAATACATCCTACCTTAGGAAACAGGAAACATCTCGAATAAACAAGCTAACCTTGCACTTAAAGCAATTAGAGAATGAAAAACAAAAAAACCCCAAAGTTAGCAAAAGGAAAGAAATCATAAAGATCAGGTGAGAAATAAATGAAAAAGACATAAAGGAAACGATAGCAAAGATCAATAAAACTAAAAGCTGCTTCTTTGAGAAGATAAATAAAATTGATAAACCATTAGCCAGACTCCTCAAGAAAAAAAGGGAGAAGACTCAAATCAATAGAATTAGAAATGAAAAAGGAGAAGTAACAACTGACACTGCAGAAATACAAAAGATCATGAGAGATTACTACAATCAACTATATGCCAATAAAATGGAAAATCTGGAAGAAATGGACAAATTCTTAGAAATGCACAACCTGCCAAGACTGAATCAGGAAGAAATAGAAAATATGAACAGACCAATCACAAGCACTGAAATTGAAACTGTGATTAAAAGTCTTCCAACAAACAAAAGCCCAGGACCAGATGGCTTCACAGGCGAATTCTATCAAACATTTAGAGAAGAGCTAACACCTATTCTTCTCAAACTCTTCCAAAATATAGCAGAGGGAGGAACACTCCTAAATTCCTTCTACAAGGCCACCATCATCTTGATACCAAAACCAGACAAGGATGTCACAAAAAAAGAAAACTACAGGCCAATAGCACTGATGAACAGAGATGCAAAAATCCTCAACAAAATACTAGCAAACAGAATCCAACAGCACATTAAAAGGATCATACACCATGATCAACTGGGGTTTATTCCAGGAATGCAAGGATTCTTCAATATACGCAAATCTATCAATGTGATAAACCGTATTAACAAATTGAAGGAGAAAAACCATATGGTCATCTCAATAGATGCAGAGAAAGCTTTTGACAAAATTCAACACCCATTTATGATAAAAACCCTGCAGAAAGTAGGCATAGAGGAAACTTTCCTCAACATAATAAAGGCCATATATGACAAGCCCACAGCAAACATCATCCTCAATGGTAAAAAACTGAAAGCATTTCCACTAAGATCAGGAACAAGACAAGGTTGCCCACTCTCACCACTGTTATTCAACATAGTTTTGGAAGTTTTAGCCACAGCAATCAGAGAAGAAAAGGAAATAAAAGGAATCCAAATCAGAAAAGAAGAAGTAAAGCTGTCACTGTTTGCAGATGACATGATACTATACACAGAGAATCCTAAAGAAGCTACCAGAAAACTACTAGAGCTAATCAATGAATTTGGTAAAGTAGCAGGATACAAAATTAATGCACAGAAATCTCTGGCATTCCTATATACTAATGATGAAAAATCTGAAATTGAAATCAAGAAAACACTCCCATTTACTACTGCAACAAAAAGAATAAAATATCTAGGAATAAACCTACTTAAGGAGACAAAAGACCTGTATGCAGAAAATTATAAGACACTGATGAAAGAAATTAAAGATGATACAAATAGATGGAGAGATATACCATGTTCTTGGATTGAAAGAATCAACATTGTGAAAATGACTCTACTACCCAAAGCAATCTATAGATTCAATGCAATCCCTATCAAACTACCCCTGGCATTTTTCACAGAACTAGAACAAAAAATTTCGCAATTTGTATGGAAACACAAAAGACTCCGAATAGCCAAAGCAATCTTGAGAACGAAAAACGGAGCTGGAAGAATCAGGCTCCCTGACTTCAGCCTATACTACAAAGCTACAGTAATCAAGACAGTGTGGTACTGGCACAAAAACAGAAAGATAGATCAATGGAACAGGATAAAAAGCCCAGAGATAAACCCACGCACATATGGACACCTTATCTTTGATAAAGGTGGCAGGAATGTACAGTGGAGAAAGGACAGCCTCTTCAATAAGTGGTGCTGGGAAAACTGGACAGGTACATGTAAAAGTATGAGATTAGATCACTCCCTAACACCATACACAAAAATAAACTCAAAATGGATTAAAGACCTAAATGTAAGGCCAGAAACTATCAAATTCTTAGAGGAAAACATAGGCAGAACACTCTATGACATTAATCATATGGAGAAAATATTTGCAAATGAAGCAACTGACAAAGGATTAATCTCCAAAATTTACAGGCAGCTCAATAACAAAAAAACAAACAACCCAATACAAAAATGGGCAGAAGACCTAAATAGACATTTCTCCAAAGAAGATATACAGGCTGCCAACAAACACATGAAAGAATGCTCAACATCATTAATCATTACAGAAATGCAAATCAAAACTACAATGAGATTTCATCTCACACCAGTCAGAATGGCCATCATCAAAAAATCTAGAAACAATAAATGCTGGAGAGGGTGTGGAGAAAAGGGAACACTCTTGTACTGCTAGTGGTAATGTGAATTGGTTCAGCCACTATGGAGAACAGTATGGAGGTTCCTTAAAAAACTACAAATAGAACTACCATATGACCCAGCAATCCCACTACTGGGCATATACCCTGAGAAAACCAAAATTCAAAAAGAGTCATGTACCAATATGTTCATTGCAGCTCTATTTACAATAGCCAGCAGATGGAAACAGTGTAAGTGCCCATCATCAGATGAATGGATAAAGAAGATGTGGCACATATATACAATGGAATATTACTCAGCCATAAAAAGAAATGAAATTGAGTTATTTGTAGTGAGGTGGATGGACCTAAAGTCTGTCACACAGAGTGAAGTAAGTCAGAAAAAGAAGAACAAATACCGTATGCTAACACGTATATATAGAATCTAAGAAAAAAAAAATGTCATGAAGAACCTAGGGGTAAGACAGGAATAAAGACACAGACCTACTAGAGAATGGACTTGAGGATATGGGGAGGGGGAAGGGTAAACTGTGACAAAGTGAGAGAGTGGCATGGACATACATACACTACCAAACGTAAAATAGAAAGCTAGTGGGAAGCAGCCGCATAGCACAGGGAGATCAGCTTGGTGCTTTATTCCCACCTGGGTGGGACAGGGCGGGTGGGAGGGAGGGAGACGCAAGAGGGAAGAGATATTGGAACATATGTATATGTATAACTGATTAACTTTGTTATAAAGCAGAAACTAACACACCATTGTAAAACAATTATACTCCAATAAAGATGTAAAAAAAAAAAACATATGACCATCTCCATAGATGCAGAAAAAGCTTTTGACAAAATTCAACACCAACTCTCCAGAAAGGGGGCATAGAGAAAACATACCTCAACATAATAAAGGCCATATATGACAAACATACAGCTAACATCATACTCAATGGTGAAAAGCTAGAAGCATTTCCTCTAAGATCAGGAACAAAACAAGGATGTCTACTCTTGTCACGTTTATTCAACAGTTTTGAAAGTCCTAGGCATGGCAACTGGACAAGAAAAAATAAATAAAACGAATCCATATTGGAAAAGAAGACTTACAATGTAACTGTCTGCAGATGACATGATCCTATACATAGAATATCCTAAATATGCTACCAGAAATCTATTAGAGGTCATCAATGAATTCAGTAAAGTTGTAGTATACAAAATTAATATGCAGAAATCTGTTGCATTTCTATACATTAACAATGAAAGACCACAAAAAGAAATAAAAGGAACAATTTCATTTACCACAGCATCAAAAAGAATAAAATACCTAGGAATCAAACTACATAAGGACACAAAAGACCTGTATTCTGAAACTTATAAGACACTGATGACAGAACTGAAGATGACACAAACAGATGGAAAGATATACCATGTTCTTGGATTGGAAGAATCAATATTGTCTAAACGACCCAAGGCAATCTACAGATCCAGTGCAATTCCTATCAAATCACCCATTGCATTTTTCACATAAACTAGAACAAAAAAATCTTAAAATTTGTATGGAGACACAAAAGACCCTGAATAGCCAAAGCCATCTTGAGAAAGAAAAATGGACCTGGAGAAATCAGGTCCCCTGACTTAAGACTATATTAGAAAGCTACAGTCATTGCCTATACAGAAAGAAAAATAAATTGCTTAGGTATTTAAAGTTACAAAAATAAAGAAAGAAATAATAAAAATACCAAGCCATGGGGAAAAAAAAAAAGGACTAGAGACCTAAATTTAAGGCCAGATAGTATAAAACTCCTAGAGAAAAAAAAAGGCAGAACACTGTCTGACATAAATCACAGTAACATCTTTTCCTAGCTGTCTCCTACAGTAATGGAAATAAAACAAAAATAAACAAATGGGAACTAATGAAACTCAAAAGCTTTTGCACAGCAAAGGAACCATAAACAAAATGAAAAGACAACCCACAGAATGGGAGAAAATATTTACAAATGATGTGACTGACAAAAGATTAGTCTCCAAAATTCACAAATAGCTCATGAGGCTCAACATCAAAAACAACAACAAATGAACAAACAAACAAAACACCCAATCAAAAACTGGGCAGACCTAAATAGACATTTCTTTCTCCAAAGAAGACATACAGATGGCCAACAAGCACATGAAAAGATGCTCAACATCGCTAATTATTAGAGAAATACACATCAAAACTACAATGAGGTATCACCTCACACCAGTCAGAATGGCCATCATCAAAAAAATCTACAAACAATAAATGCTGGAGAGGGTGTGGAGAAAAGGGAACCCTCCTGCACTGTTGGTGGGAAGGTAAATTGATACAGCCACTATGGAGAACAGTATGGAGGTTCTTGAAGAAACTAAAAGGCGAACTACCATATGATCCAGCAATCTCACTCCTGGGCATATATCTGGAGAAAATCATGGTTCAAAAGGGTACATGTACCCGAATGTTCACTGCAGCACTGTTTACAATATCCAAGACATGGAAGCAACCTAAATGTCCATCGAAAGAGAAATGGATACAGAAAATGTGGTACATACATACCATGGAACATTACTCAGCCATTAAAAAAAATGAAATAATGCTGTTTGCAGCAACATGGACAGACGTGGAGATTACCATATGAGTGAAGGAAATCAGGCAGAGAAACAGAAATATACGACATCACTTATAACTCGAATCTTAAAAAAATGATACAAATGAACTTATTTACAAAGGAGAACAGACTCACAGACTTAGAGAACGAACTTCTGCTTCTAAGGGGGAAGGGTTGGGGGAGGGACAGATCGGGAGTTTGAGACTGACATGCACACACTGCTACATTTAAAATAGATAACTAACAAGGATCTACTGTATAGCACAGGGAATGCTGCTCAATATTCTGTAATAATCTAAATGGAAAATAATTTGAAAAAGAATAGATATGTGTGTGTGTATGCACACATAACTGAATCACTTCGCCGTACAACCGAAACTAATACAACATTGTTAACAACTATGCTCCAATATAAAATAAAAATTTTAAAAAATTTAAGAGAACAGAAATCATATTAAGCATATTTTGCGACCACAACGGTCTAAAAGTATTAATTAGTTACACGAAGAAAACTGGACAATTCACAAATATGCAGAGATTAAATAACTTATGCTCCTGAACAACCAATGGGTCAAAGAAGAAATTAAAAATACCTGAGGCAAGTGAAAATGGAAATGTAACATACCAAAATTTATGGGATACAGCAAAAGCAGTTCTAAGAGGGAAGTTCATTGTGATAAATGCCTACCTCAAGAAACAAGAAAAACCTCAAACCTCAAAAACCTTTCACCTCAGTGAAATAGAAAGAGTAGAAACAAATGAAGTCAAAAGTTAGTAGTAGGAAGGAAATAATAAAGATTGGGGCAGAAATTAATGAAACAGATACTAAAAAGACAATAGGAAAGATTAATGAAACTAAGGGCTGATTCTTTGAAAAAATAAACAAAATTGACAAGCCTTCAGCTAGACTCACCAAAAAAAAGACACAGAACTCAAATTTTTTAAAAAGAAACAAAAGAGGAGATGTTATATCTGATTCTACAAAAATACAAAGGATCATAAGAAACTACTATGGCCAAAGATATGCCAACAAATTGGACAACCTAGAACAGGGGTCCCTAACCTCCAGGTCGCAGACCGGTACCAATCCTTGGCCTGTTAGGAATGGCCCACACAGCAGGAGGTGAGCAGCGGCAAGAGAGCAAAGCTTCTGCTGCTCGCCATTGCTCCCCATCACTCACATTACCGCCTGAACCATCCTCCCCGCTCCCCATCAATGGAAAAGTTGTCTTCCACGAAACCGTTCCCTTGTGCCAAAAATGTTAGGGGACTGCTGACCTAGAAGAAATGGACAAATTCTTAGAAACATAGTATCTAATTAGAGTCAATCATGACAAAACAGAAAATCTGAATAGACAGATTACTAGAGAGATACAAGTAATCAAAGACCTCTCAACAAACAAAATCCAGAACCAAATGCTTCACTGGTGAATTCTACCAACCATTCAAAGAAGAATTAATGCCAAACCTCCTCAAACTCTTTCAAAAAACAGAACTGGGGTGAGGAGAGCAGGGAACTATTCCAAACACATTTTACAAGGCCAACATTACTCTCATACCAAAAGCAGACAAGGATGCCACAAAAAGAGAAAATTACAGGCCAATATCCCTGACGAACACATATGCAAAAATGGTCAAACAATAGCAAAACAAATGTAACAATACATTAAAAGGATCATACACCATAATCAAGTGGGAATTATTCTAGGGATGCAAGAATGGTTCAACATAGTTAAATCAGTCAATGTAATACACCACATTAACGAAATGAAGGATAAAAATCACATGATAATCTTAACAGATGCAGAAAAAGCATTTGATGAAATTCAACATTCATTTATGATAAAAACTCTCAACTTAGCAGGCACAGAGGGAACTTATCTCAACATAATAAAGGCCATATTTAACAACACTACAGCTACCATTATACTCAACAGTGCACAGCTGAAAGCTTTTCTCTACGATCAGGAAAAGACAACAAGGCCTACTATTGCCACTTTAACATAGTACTGAAAGTCCTAGCAGGATCAATTAATCAAAAATAAATATATAAACAAATTAAAATGTATCCAAACTCAAAAGGGAGAAGTAAAACTGTCACTGTTTGCAGATGACATGATCTGATATACAGAAAACCTTAAAGACTCCCCCCACCCAAAAAAATTGTTAGAAATTCAAAAAATGTTGAATGAAGAACTAAGGATGATATGAGATATTAAATATAAAGTACTTAGTATAATACCTATAAGATATTCAGTTAGTACTGGGCTGGCCAAAAGGTTCGTTCGCTTTTTTTCCATATGGTGGCTCTAGTAGCGCTTAGATGTCTTTAACTTCATTCGAAACAATTTTGTTAGATTGTAGCTGACAGCTGTCATATCAGTGTGCATCTTAAAAAAACTTATCAAAACTAGTGAATTTTTGTGTATCCCTTTTAATATTGAAGATGGAAGGGAAAAAGCAACATTTCTGGCATATTATGCTTCATTATTTCAAGAAAGATAAAAATGCAACTGAAACAAAAAAAGATTTCTGCAGTGTATGGAGACGGTACTGTGACTGATTGAAAATGTCAAAAACAGTTTGCGAAGTTTCGTGCTGGAGATTTCTCGCTGGACGATGCTCCATGGTCAGGTAGACCACTGAAGTTGAGAGCGATCAAATTGATATTAAATGAGAACAATCAATGGTATACCATGCGGGAGATCGCCAACATACTCAAAATATCCAAATCAAGCGGTGAAAATCATTTGCACCAGATTGGTTATGTGAATTGCTTTGATGTTTGGGTTCCACATAAGAGAAAAAAACCTTCTTGACCATATTTCCCCATGCGCTTCTCTACTAAAACGTAATGAAAACGTTTCATTTTTAGAACTTTTTTTTTTTTTTTTTTGCAGTACGTGGGCCTCTCACTGTTGTGGCCTCTCCCCTTGCGGAGCACAGGCTCCGGACGTGCAGGCTCAGCAGCCATGGCTCACGGGCCTAGCCGCTCCGCAGCATGTGGGATCTTCCCGGACCGGGGCACGAACCCGTGTCCCCTGCATTGGCAGACGGACTCTCAACCACCGCGCCACCAGGGAAGCCCAAAACTATTTTTGACAGGCAATGAAAAGTGGATACTGGACAACAATGTGGAGTGGAAGAGATGGTGGAGCAAGCGAAATAAACCACCACCAACCACACCAAAGGCTGGTCTTCATCCAAAGAAGGTGATGTTTTGTATATGGTGGGATTGGAAAGGAGTCCTCTATTATGAGCTCCTTCCAGAAAACCAAACAATTAATTTCAACAAGTACTACTCCCAATGAGACCAACTGAAAGCAGCACTCGATGAAAAGCGTCCAGAATCAGTCAACAGAAAACGCATAATCTTCCACAAGACTGCACGTTTCTTTGATGACCAGGCAAAAACTGTTACAGCTTAGCTGGGCAGTTCTGATTCACCCGCAGTATTCACCAGACATTGCACCTTCAGATTTGCATTTATTTTGGTCTTTACAAAATTCTCTTAATGGAAAAAATTTTAATCCCCTGGAAGACTGTAAAAGGCACCTGGAACAGTTCTTTGGTCACGAAGATAAAAAGTTTTGGTAAGATGGAATTATGAGGTTGCCTGCAAAATGACAGAAAGTAGTGGAACAAAATGGTGAATCCGTTGTTCAATTGAGTTGTTGGTGAAAATGAAAAATGTATCTTTTTACTTTAAAACCGAATGAACTTTTCGGCCACCCCAACATTAAGCTCTCCTACTTTTAGCATTCATTTTTGGATAGATTATTCTGCCCATTTTGGAGGCAAGCCAAAAGTTCTAGTTCCTTATTTGAGCACTAATGGACGCCAGATTCCTACTTGTGCATGTTGCCAGGTTAATGCTCTTTGGAGAATGAGATCAGTCACCTCTTTCATTCCAGAACCAAGGAAAGTCATTCTAGCAATTTTCCCATCACCCAGACTTATAGCCTCCACCTCCAGAGTGGAACTGATCAGATACAACAGCACTAGACATCTGGGCCCCAAAAGCCTAGAACCCACGACAGGGATGAGTTAAGGCAATAAAGAAGTCATTCTTAGAGAAGTCAAGCAGGAACCAGCAAACTGTCTTATTTTCATATATATGAACCCATGGCTTAGAGAACTGTCTCACCTTATATTCTTCACTCCTTTTCAATTCAACCCCTGCTCTTTTCTATAATGCCAGCCACAGCAGGAACCCTAGCCTTCTTTGTATCCTTACAACAAGATACAGAAGCAGGTGGAAGAGAAGACTGAAGGCAGACAAGAATTTTACTTAGGAAAAAAACAATTTACCTAAATATAACTAAAGATTTATAGCTTTTATGACATAGTAACTTTCTGGCTCAATCAAAATTAAACCTGGTTGTTGGGATTTCCTGGGAGTAGGACACTAACACTGCCTGAGAGCACTTAACAGACAGCCTTCCAAACAGTAGATGTTTTTTAAGCAACTGTTCCATGTATTGAAAACTTTCAATTTTAAGACTTTTCTTTTGAAGAGTGAATATAGAGTCTAAATAAATAAAATCTAATCTGGTGATGGACCAGAAAGAATCCAGGCACATAACAGGATGTGTTGGTTGTCTTTTATTTTTTGTCTCATTTCTGCTGTATGTAATAGACAGCAGGTTGTAAATCAAAATGAAATGGAGAAAGACAACATAAATATGGATAAATTAGTAGAGAAAATATGAGTCAAAAGAGGGGAAGTAATGCTGAGGCTACTAAAACGAAGAAAGACTCACTAAAGAAACATCTGCATATCAGAAATGTAGGACTTGCCAGTTACCTAGGATTCCAGTGACCATATGTAAAGTCTTTCTCAAGATTTAAGGAGAGGGAGTGGGAAAAAGGTAAAGAGAGACAGACACTTTGCTTACCTTTTGATGAGCATTTCAAGCTTAATTATAAATATCTTGGGATGTATTTGTTCTGTCTAGGTAATACATGCAAAAATGGAAAAAAATTTACCTCACTCATTACTATAAACATATAGTTTCAGAAACTTTTAAACCCTTTAGAATTCCTTAAAAATAAAAATTGTTGTGATTATATCTCCAGTAACAAGTCTGTCTCTAGATGGCAGACTGTACTTTGTAACATTCCTTGTTTTAAAAAAAAAAGCTAATATACTTCTTCCTCTGTAAATATAAAAAGTAAATGAAACATCAAACTAAATGCTCAAAAAGAAAAATCACACATTTGATTTTTGAGTACCAAGTCTTTCAAAACTGCATAGAGTTTATTTTCTAAATACTAGAATTTCAAATTTTGGAGCTTGGTTGAGCCATGCTAGAATAGCCCAGGGCCAAAGCAAGCCATGTCCTAGAGCTGTAACCTTTCAAACTATTTTCACCAAATCTTCATCAATATTATAAAAACCTCATCTTCAGTGCTAAAGCTGTTCACACAGACAAGAATTAGAGGAAAGGACAGTAAGGAAAATGAACTTGTTTTTTAAAATGCCTGCCTGCTACCTCAGGCTCTCTTACTGTTGTTAATATAATTCAGGGTTTCTTAATCTGTGGCACATGGATTCCTAAGTATCTACAAACTTTCTCAAACTGTATGAAAATTTGGGTTTGTGTACTTTTGTGGAGAAAGGCCCCACATTTTCAGGACATTATTAAAGGCATTTGAGAACCCCAAAAGGTAAAAATTACACATTATAGGAAAAATAGCAACCAAAGATTTTTAATCTTAGGGAAATAAAGGGAGAAATAAAATTGCAACAGTAAATTATAGCTCTAGAGAAGATTCATCCTTCAGAGCATGATATGGAAAAGCAAAGACTGGACTTGGAAATGGGGAGAAGAAAAGGCTGAACTCTTTCCCATCCTAATAAATCAGGCCATGAGCGAAATGGTATCGTTTAAGGAGAACCAGGTTTCATCCCTAAATGGCAAAGAAAAAAGCACAAGGGAACTTACCCATTATGTTACAGGAATCTATAAATTACTTGGTGAAAATTTTTATTTATCAAGCATCCTGTTTACAGACAACATGATACATTTCACTCCAGTTACATAATATATGTAAGATAATTTAGGATTTAAATATTTGAGATTATTTAGGATTATTTGGCAGTTTCTTATCAAACTGCATGTAAATGACCAAGTCCTGTTTCTTTAACCTGTTTTGCAAAGCTGTGTCAACAGAAGATCCTAAATAATCTCAAGTTTAGTTTTGTGAAATCCTCTTATAATTTTTTTATGTGCCACTAAGACTTTCTCAACCCATCTTTGTCTAAAATGTCTTTTTTTCTATTTTATCTTTTATGTACATGATCAAAGAGAAAAAAACAACTAACTGGTCTTAATAAAAGAGTGTCAAAGAATTTTTCTTAAACTAAATTCCCCAGTATTTTTTATTATTATTATTATTTTTTTTTGCTGTACGCGGGCCTCTCACTTTTGTGGCCTCTCCCATTACGGAGCACAGGCTCCGGACGCGCAGGCTCAGCGGCCATGGCTCACGGGTCCAGCCGCTCCGCAGCATGCGGGATCTTCCCGGACCGGGGCACGAACCTGTGTCCCCTGCATCGACAGGCGGACTCAACCACTGCACCACCAGGGAAGCCCTCCCCAGTATTTTTTTAAAATATACTTTTTATTTCAGAATAGTTTTAGGCTGACAGTAAAGTTACAAACATAGTACAGAGGTTCCCTTTTACACCTCAACCCGTTTCTACTATTGTTAATATCCGACATCAGTATGGTACATCTGAAACAACTAATGAGCCAATATTGGTAACATTATTTTCCCATTAATGATAAGATTATTATTTTATTAAGAAATAATTGACATACATCACTGTATATAAGTTTAAGGTATAGAGCATGATGGTTTGACATATATATATTGTGAAATGATTACCACAATAGGTTTAGTTAACATCCATCATCTCATATAGATACAAAAAAAAGAAAAAACAATTCTCCTTATGATGAGAACTCTTAGGATCTACTCTCTTAACAACTTTCCTATGTATCACACAGCAGCTTGTTAAGTATATTGATCATGTTGTACACTACATTGCTAGCACTTATTTATCTTATAACTCAAAATTTGTTCCTTTTCATCAGCTTCCTCAGATTCCCCCTCCACCTACCGTGATAACATTATTATTAACTAAACTCATACTTTATTCAGATTTTTTTAGTTTTTACCTAATATCCCTTTCGTGTTCCAGGATCTTATCCAGAATACCACAAAAGATGGTAGCTGTCATATCTACTTAGGCTCCTCTACATCGTGACACTTTCTCAGACTTTTGAGATTTTGATGCTTTTAAGGAGCAATGGTCAGATATTTTATGAAGTATCTTTTACTTTGGGTTTGTCTGATGTTTTCCTCACGGTTAGATTTGGTTTATAGGTTTTTGAGAGGAAGAACAAAGAGATAATGTGTCATACTCATCACATCAAAACTAGTGTACATGCTATCAACATGACCAAACAATACTGATTAACAAATCATGATCATCTAGCTGAGGTAGTATCTGTCAGGTTTTTCTACTGTAAAAGTTACACATTTTTCCTTTTTTCATACCATACTCTTTGGGAGAAAGTCACTATGTACAGCCCACATTAAGGGGGTGGGGAATTATGCTCCATTTCCTTGAGGTTTATGTAAGTAACTACATTATTTTAAATTCTTCTATGAAGAATATTTGTTTATTCACACCTGTTTGTTTCATTAGTCAATCATTATCAGCATGGACTCATGAACATTTTATAGTTTGAGTTATAATCCAATTCTATGATATTTATTTTGTTGCTCAAACTGTTCCAGGTTTGGTGTTGAGGGCTTTTTCACAGTTGGCTAATATGTCCTTCTGACATATCCTCACCGTAGTTTTGTTTTCTTTGAGCACTTGTTTACTTTCTGACACTATGAAATGTACCAGGCTTACCTTACATATTTCCTGTCCCAGTCCTAGAATCTAACATTTCTTTAAGAAGCCCCAGTTTATTTTAATGGAGAATGGAATTAAAAACCGAGATTTGGTTCTAGGTGATTCGTTGGTACCGGCTCATTACTAGTGGGATGTCATTTCCCTTAAGCCCTCTTAGCTGAAAGAACATATATACACTAAGCTATATATGAGTTATACTAATGCCTTCAACAGCATTACCAAATGGATTATTCTAGCATCCTCCCCTTGCTTATCCATAAAATCTCTTCCTCCAACAGTGAAAAATCCGGTTCCCACCATAACCATCTATTTACTTAATATTCCAACCTGAGTATACATGTATAGTGACCTCAGAATTGGTAACCCATACCCACATGGGAAACAACTTTGCCATTTAGAGTACAATGCTTACATGCGCTTACTTTTTTTTTTAATTGAAGTATCGTTAATTTACAATACTGTGATACTTTCAGGTGTACACTGAAGTGATTTCAGTTATACATATGTATGTATATGTCTATATTCATTTTTCTCAATTCTTTTCCACTATGGTTTATTGCAAGACAGTGACTATAGTTCCCTGTGCTATACAGGAAGTCCTTCTTGTTAATCATATACAGTTCCTTTTGTCATTAGTCATGAATCTCCACTCATTTCTTTAGTTACTTAGGACAACACCTTTTCCCCAAACCCCTTCAGTGAGGTTATTTCATGTATTTTTAATACAGTTAGATCCTTCTGTCATAGTCTGCATTCATCCTGGGATGATCTAATAAGTATTTTTTTTTTAATTTGCAGGCACTGATTTTTATTCTTTGTGCTATAAAGTTCTACGGGTTTTGAAAAATGTATAATATCACGTATCCACCATTACAGTACAATACAGAATAGTTTCATCAACATACTTCCCCTACTCAACACGCACCCTTCCCCAAAACCCTGGCACTGATCTGTTTACCATCTCCATAGTTTGCCTTTTCCAAAATGTCACATAAACTGGAATTACACAGCATGTAGCCCTTTCAGACTGGCTTCTTTCACTCGGCAATGCCCATTAAGATTTCATTATGTTTCTGCATGGCTTGAGAACTCATTTCCTTCTTATCGTCAAGTACATCAAGTAGTATTCCTTTTACGGATGTACTACAGTTTATCCATTTCATCTACTGAAGGACATCTTCATCGTTTCCAGTCTTTTAGCAATTATAATTACTATAAACACTGACATTAAGGTGTTTGTATGGACATAAGTTTCAAATCAGTTGGGAAAATACCTAAGAGCATGATTGCTGGAAGGCTGTGTTTAGTTTTGTAAGAAAATCTTAGACTGTCTTCCAAAGTGGCTATACCATTTTGTATTCCCACCAATAATGAATTCCTGTTGCTTCACATTCTTGGCAGTATTTGGTTTTATCAGTTTTTTTTGAACTTAGCCTTTCTTGTATAATGATACTTTAATTTGCACTGCCCTAATGACAACTGATGTTGAGTGTCTTTTCTTATGTTCATTTGCCATCTGTATATTTTCTTTGGTGAGATGTCTGTTCAGATCTTTTACCCACTTTTTTAAAGAACTGTTTATTTTGTTACTGTTGATTTTTTAAGAGGTCTCTGTATATTTTGGATACAAATCATTTATCATATATGTGTTTTGCAAATATTTCCTCCCACTCTGTGACTTGTCTTTTGAGTTTCTTCCCATTATCTTTTGCATCAGAAAAAAATTTTACTTTTAATAAAGTCCAACCTGCCAAATTTTTCTTTCATGGATCATGTTCTTGGTGGTTATATCTAAAAACCTCATCACTAAACCCAAGATCGTGTGGACTTTCTTCTATGTTTTCTTTTAGAAGTTTACAGTTTTGTATTTTACAGGATTTATTTTGAGTCACTTTTAGTGTAAAGGACTCTGTGTTTAAGTTCATTTTTTTCCATATAAACATCCAATTGTTCCAGCACCATTTGTTGAAAAGATATTTCTTCATTTAATTGCCTTTGCATCGTTATATATGTTTTAAAGAAATCAGCTGACTATATTTGTGTGATTTCTGTAATATTTTAAAAGAATAATTTCTGGTATACAAATTTGATACCTATCTCCAGGAACTCACTGGAAAAAGAAAGATAAATATATACCAAAATATTTCATTTTCCATTCTCTCCATATTTTAATAATTTTTATCCTGTGCTCTGGACATCCAACAGTTTCTCATAAACGATAAATCTGTCAGAATTATCTGTGGTTTTCAATGCACTCTACCCAAAATAGTACCTGTATACATCTATATTCAAAAGCTCTTCCAAAAACATGAGTAATAAAAAATTAAGATTTTTCATTAGTCCTTAGAGATTTCAAAGTCCACAAAAGTAGAAATTACTTTACAACAATATAAAAGATAAATATGCAAAATGTGAAATGCAAGTGTTAAAGTATCAAAATTACATGTTACATTTATATACACACACATACACATATGAACTTACTATTATCCAAAGAAAGAAATCACTTTAAATTGATATATAAAGGTTCTGATTATGTGACACTGTAAACAATATTAATAATATAAATCCTCTTTGTGAAATGCTAACTAAAATATGTAAAACATCTGAAAAGCATCTGAAACCTTATGAAGTTATACGAAATTACTAGGATAAATAACTAAAAGTAGAAACCCGAAATACAGAAGAAGCACCTTTCTCTGATAACACTGAGCCTACAAAGCACAAACTGGCAATTCTGAGGTGAAGGGTCAGAAGAAACAACTCTTTCATGAAGTGGGGGCTCAAAGAATTTCACCTCTAGATTAAGGTTAAATTAGCAGTAAATCTAACACTCTGGGGAGTACAAAGAAAGGTTTTTCTTGTGTTTGATTGTTTTCTTCATACTAAGTACACGGAGGTAAATGTACCTGGGAGTTAGTAATCAAAAACTGGTGCTCTCACAAATATCCTGAATTCACATAATCTGAATCAGGAAACTGCAAAGTGTACTTAGTTGCAAATGGTCCTAGACTGGTAGTATTCCTGGGCATCTGTCAAGTAAATGATAAATCCTCACTAGTGGATTGTACCTTTACCCTAGGCCTCAAATAAATTTGAGAGAAAATATGGAGTTTGAAATTAAAAGTAACTAAACATATCAAGAAGAAGAGCAATACACAAAATGAGAAGCAAAAAAACACCACAGAAATAGACTGAAATATTAGAATTAAGACTTTATATTAGAATTATTGAAAGCAGCTGTTTTGCCCCTTTCCTGTTTAACCATTTCTGCCCCCTCTAACCTTAAAAACCTAATTATAGGAATGAGATCACTAAGCAACTGAAACAAACTCCTGACTTACATTCTCCTGAATGCACGTTATGCCTTTTCTAACCTGTTGATTCTTTTCCTAGATAAAAAGTAGTAAGAATAAAGAATTAAATAGTTAAAGAATGATTAGCTCTCTAGCCCAAATAGCCCCCTAAGGAATACTGCAGGCAGATGATGCAGGCAAGATAACATCTGAAGAAAGAGTCAGCCAGCCTGCACTTAATGGTGAATGATACAGAACCCAACCTCCTGCCTCAAAGATTCGCTGAGATTCTTCTGCCTCCATTTATCCCTTTAAAGACTGTCACAGCTGAGCAGAATCTTTGGAGTTGGTCTCTGGAGACGAGTCCACCATCACCTCAGATTGCCAGCTTTTCGGATTAAAGTACCTTTCCTTTCTATTGACACCTGTCTCTCAAATTATTTGCTTATGAGCAGTGAGCAGCCAAACCTGGGTTCAGTAACATTATGAAATACAGATATAAGTTAGAATTATACTTAAATATTGGAATTATCAGATACAAATTATAAAATAAAAAAATTTATTTGTTAAATAAGGAAAATACAAGACTGAATATACATGGAGAACAATTCCATGAACTTCTTTTTCTTTAAAAAGAACAAAGTAGCTATAATTTCTACAAACGGGCAACAGAGTAACTAAAATAGATTGGCAAAGATGAAAAAAGAGTAAACTGAAGTGGAAGATGGGAAAAAATATGCAGAAATCAGCACAGAAATTTTAAAATACAGAAATGTAAATAGAAGACAGTATGCAAAGTTCAAACAGTTACTAGGGAAGAAGTGAAATAAAATGAGAACAAGTAATATTTAAAGAGATAACTGATGAAAATCAGCAAACAAAAGAAACGCATTCTATACCTAGAATATAGTTAAAACTGCAGAATACCAAAAACAAAAAGAAATCTTAAACTTTGGGAAAAACAAATATTAAAAAAGAGAAAAATGATTATTCCAAGTTCTCAACAACAATACAAGCCAGAAGACAGTGAAAGTCTTCAATGTACTGAAAGGAAATAATTTTTAATATTAAATTATATACCCATCAAAATATATTTTAAAAAATTAAGACAACTTAAACACGTATCAGACAAAGTTCAACAGAGTCTACAAAATCTCCAACAGAACTTCAAAGGAATTTCTAAATGGTGCCCATCAGGCAGAAGTGATCCCAGATACATATGAAATGAAGAAAAAATTAAAAACATATGAAGTGGCATGAACATGCATAAAGCAAAATAAATAATAATTCTTAAAAAAAATAATTATAATCGGAAAACTAACATTTAAGTTACAACACAAGAAAGAAAGTAATCCTTTCTTATCAAAGAATTATGATATTCTAGGTGCTTCTACTGTCTGGGAAACGGATAAAGGTGGTAATTACCTTTAGATTTGCATATGTTAAGTATTACTTCTATAATTTCTAGGGTAACCATTTAAGTGAATGTGAAGAACATAAAATTGTCCAATGTAGTAGAGGATAAAAAAGGAATTCTTTTATATTTAAAGACCTAAAGGCAACAAAGAAGAGAAAAATAAACAAATAAACCAAATATCCAGTGATTATATTAAATGTAAAAAAAGGATTAAGTGATACCGTTAAAAAAAAAAAACAGGGCTTCCCAGGTGGCGCAGTGGTTGAGAGTCTGCCTGCTGATGCAGGGGACACGGGTTCGTGCCCCGATCCGGGAAGATCCCACATGCCACGGAGTGGCTGGGCCCATGAGCCATAACTGCTGAGCCTGCGCGTCTGTAGCCTGTGCTCCGCAACGGGAGAGGCCCGCATACCGCAAAGAAAACCCCAAAAAAGAACAGTTTTTAGACTGAATAAAAACATACAATTCAGGTTCATGTTGTTTACAAAAGGTATCTAAGAGGTAAAGATACACAGAAATAATGAAATCAGAAAGGCAGAAAAGGTTGGACCAGAAAACCGTAACAGGTAGTGGGCTTCATTAAAATTTAAATAAATAGACTTTTAGAAAAAGGCACTGCCAGAGATAAACAAGAACATGAAGTAAATATAAAATATTTGAGTTATAAGAATTATTTCAATATTTGTATGAGCCTAAAAACATAATGAGGATGTGTGAAGTAGAGGATCTGGAGGGGAGAGTGAGGGAGTGGGGAGGCCTTCAAGGACAAATATATAAATCTACAATCATGATGTGGGATTTTATATATATCTCTCTCAGAGATTTCGAGAAAAGCGAACAGTAAGTATAAAATACTTTAACACTATTATTGAAAACCTTAACCTAATGGACACAACTGTACCTAGAAAATACATAATACACATTAATTTCAAGTACACATGGAATATTTGTAAAAACTGATCATAAAACTTTAAAACAACACTACACAAATAAGAAAGGACTGAAATCATACAGAACATTTTCTCTGGTCTCAAGTCAATTAAGCCAAGAAGCAAGCAATAACAAACGTTAACCAGAAGATCTCATGTTTGAAAATTAAGAAATATGCTTTTAAGTAATCTATGAGTCAAAGGAAAAGAAAATTAAAATACATTTGGAATTAAACTAGTGAAAGTAAACATCACAAGAAGATATAAACATTAAAAATATAAGGGAATATTACAAATAACTTTATTTTAAAAATTTGAAAATTTAGATGAAATGGGCAATTTTCTAGAAAAATATAACTTGTCAAAATAATAAAACACCTGAAGAGTGCTAAATCAGTTAAAGAAATTGAATCAATAAAGTCTTCCAACAAAAAAATTTCAGGCCCATATAGTTTCAATAGTGAATTCTATCAAATGTCTGTAAACAATTCATTTAGTTTTCCAGAAAACAGAAAAAGAAGATATTCCATATAATTCACTTTTTGTAGTTAGCAAAGCCTTGATAATATAACCTGAAAAGGAATGAATAAAAAGGGAAAATAGCAGGCCAATCTAATTGATGAATACAAATGTAAAAGATTCTGAACAAGATATTAGCAAAGCAAAGCTAGAAATAACTTCAAAAATATAATACACCATGACTGGAGACTAAACAATATGCTACTAAATAACCAAGAGATCACTAAAGAAATCAAAAAGGAAACCAAAATATTACCTAAAAACAAATGGCAATGAAAACAGGACCACCCAAAACCTACGGGATGCACAAAAGCAGTTCTAAGAGGGAAGTTTATAGCAATACGATTCTACCTCAAGAAACAAGAAAAATCTCAAATAAACAACCTAACCATACATATAAAGCAATTAGAAAAAGAGGAACAAAAAACACCAAAAGTTAGCAGAAGTCATAAAGATCAGATCTGAAATAAAAGAAACGAGGGAAACAGCAGCAAAGATCAGTAAAACTAAAAGCTGGTTTTCTGACAAGATAAACAGAATTGATAAACCATTAGCCAGACTCATCAGGAAAAAAAGGAAGACTCAAATCAACATAATTAGAAATGAAACAGGAGAAGTAACAACTGACACCACAGAAATACAAAGGATCATGAGAGAATACTACAAGCAACTATATGCCAGTAATATGGGCAACCTGGAAGAAACAGACAAATTCTTAGAAAAGTATAACTTTCGAAGACTGACCCAGGAAGAAATAGAAAATATGAACATACCAATGACAAATAATGAAATTGAAACTGTGATTAAAAATCTTCCAACAAACAAAAGCCCAGGGCCAGATGACTTCACAGGTGAGTTCTATCAAACGTTTAGAGAAGAATTAACACCCATCCTTCTCAAACTCTTCCAAAATATAGCAGAGGGAGGAACACTCCCAAACTCATTCTACGAGGCCACCATAACCCTGATACCAAAACCAGAAAAAGATCTCACAAAAAAAGAAAATTACAGGTCATTATCACTGATGAACATAGATGTAAAAAACCTCAACAAAATACTAGCAAACAGAATCCAACAACACATTAAAAGGATCATACGCCATGATCAAGTGGGGTTTATCCCAGGAATGCAAGGATTCTTCAATAAACGCATATGAATCAATGTGATACACTATAATAGCAAACTGAAGGATAAAAACCATATGATCATCCCAACAGAGGCAGAAAAAGCTTCTAACAAAATTCAACACCCATTTGTGATAAAAACTCTCCAGAAAAGTGGGCACAGAGGAAGCCTACCTCAACATAATAAAAGCCATATATGACAAACCCACAGGCAACATCATTCCCAATGGTGATAAACAAAGCATTTCCTCTAAGATCAGGAACAAAACAAGGGTGCCCACTCTCAAACACTATTATTCAACATAGTTCTGGAAGTTTTAGCCACAGCGATCAGGGAAGAAAAGAAATAAAAGGAATATAAAGTGGAAAAGAAGAAGTAAAACTGTCACTGATGGCAGATGACACGATACTATACATAGAAAATCCTACCGATGCCACCAGAAAACTACTAGAGCTAATCAATGAATTTGTAAAGTAGCAGGATACAAAATTAATGCACAGAAATCTCTTGCATTCCTATACACTAACAACAAAAAACCAGAAGGAGAATTAAGGAAACACTCCCATTTATCACTGCAACAAAAAGAATAAAATACCTAGAAATAAAACTACCTAAGGAGACAAAAGACCTGTACACAGAAAACTGTAAGACACTCATAAAAGAAAAAGAATACAAACAGATGGAGAGATACACCATGTTCTTGGATTGGAAGAATCAACATTGTGAAAATGACTATACTACCCAAAGCAATCTACTGATTCAATGCAATCCCTATCAAATTGCCAATGGCATTTTTCACAGAACTAGAACAAAAAACTTTACAATTTGTATGGAAACACAAAAGACCTCGAAGAGCCAAAGCAATCTTGAGAAACAAAAAAGGAGCTGGAGGAATCATGCTCCTTGACTTCAGACTATACTACAAAGCTACAGTAATCAAGACAGCATGGTACTGGCACAAAAACAGAAATACAGCTCAATGGAACAGGATAGAAAGCCCAGAGATAAACCCATGTACCTATGGTCACCTTGTCTTTGACTTATGATGCAAGAATATACAATGGAGAAAAGACAGTCCCTTCAATAAGCAGTGCTGAGAAAACTGGACAGCAACATGTAAAACAATGAAATTAGAACACTACCTAACACCATACACAAAAATAAACTCAAAGTGTATTAAAGACTTAAATGTAAGGCCAGACACTATAAAACACTTAGAGGAAAACATAGAACACTCTATGACATAACTCACAGCCAAGATCCTGTTCGCCCCACCTCCTAGAGTAATGGAAATAAAAACAAAAATAAACAAATGGGACCTAATGAAACTTAAAAGCTTTTGCACAGCAAAGGAAACCATTAGCAAGACGAAAAGACAACCCTCAGAATGGGAGAAAAAATTTGCAAACGAAGCAACTGACAAAGGATTAGTCTCCAAAACATACAAGCAGCTCATGGAACTCAATATAAAAAAAAGCAAACAACCCCATCTAAAAATGGGTGGAAGACCTCAACAGGCATTTTGCCAAAGAAGACAAACAGATTGCCAAAAAACACATGAAAAGATGCTCAGCATCACTAATCATTAGAGAAATGCAAATCAAAACCACAATGAGGTATCACCTCATACCTGTCAGAATGGGCATCAACAAAAAATCTACAAACAGTAAATGCTGGAGAGGGTGTGGAGAAAAGGGAACCCTTTTGCACTGTTGGTGGGAATGTAAACTGATACAGCCACTATGGAGAATAGTATGGAGGTTCCTTAAAAAACTAAAAATAGAACTACAATATAACCCAGGAATCCCACTACTGGGCAGATACCCTGAGAAAACTGTAATTCAAAAAGAGACATGTACCCCAATGTTCACTGCAGCACTATTTACAAGAACCAGGTCATGGAAGCAACCTAAAAGTCCAATGATAGATGAATGGATAAAGAAGATGTGGCACATATATACAATGGAATATTACTCAGCCATAAAAATGAACGAAACTGAGTTATTTTGTAGTGAGGTGGATGGATCTAGAGGCTGTCACACAGAGTGAAGTAAGTCAGAAAGACAAAAACAAATACTATATGCTAACGCATATGTATGGAATCTTAAAAAATAGTACTGATGAACCTAGTGGCAGGGCAGGAATAAAGACAGACATAGAGAATGGACTTGAGGACACGAATGGGGAAGGGGAAGCTGGGATGAAGTGAGAGAGTAGCACTGACATATATACACTACCAAATATAAAACAGATGGCTAGTGGGAAGCTGGTGCATAGCACAGGAAGATCAGTTCGATGCTTTGTGATGACCTAGTGGGGTGGGATGGGGAGGGTGGGAGGGAGGCTCCAGAGGGAGGGGATATAGGGATATATGTATACATATAGCTGATTCACTTTGTTGTACAACAGAAACTAACACAACATTGCAAAGCAATTTTACTCCAATAAAGATGTAAAAAAATATATACATAATACACCATGATCAAGTTAAATTCCTTTCAAGTATGCATATTAGATATAACATTAAAAGATCAGGGACTTCACTGGCGCAGTGGCTAAGACTCCACGCTCCCAATGCAGGGGGTCTGGGTTCGATCTCTGGTCAGGGAACTAGATCCCACGTGCATGCCACAACTAAGAGTCCGCATTCAACAACTAAGGAGGCCACGTGCCACAACTAAGGAGCTGGTGAACTGCAACTAAGAAGCCGGTCTGCCGCAACTAAGGATCCCACATGCTGCATCTAAGGAGCCAGTGAGCTGCAACTAAAGGAGCGCTGGAGCTGCAACTAAGGAGCCCACCTGCCACAACTAAGGAGCCCGCGAGTCGCAAATAAGGAGCCCGCCTGCACAACTAAGTCCTGGTGCAAATAAATAAATAAATAATTTTTTTTTTTAAAGGATCAGTGGTAGCCAAGGATGAGGGGTGTAGAGTTGGCAAGGGATAAATAGGAGCATAGGAGGGATTTTTAGGACAGTGAAACTATTAATGCCATAGTAGTAGATACCTCATGCATTTGTCCAAACCCACAGAAATTTACAGTGCACCTGCAGACTAAGAAATTCTCCTGTAATATGAGTAAACATAGATGTTATGGCCATCAAGCCACGAGGTGCTGCCATGGCTCCCCACTGTGCACCCTGAGGGGAATCAAGATATACAAAAAACAGGACACTGGCCTAAGACAGTTAAGGTGCATATCAAAGGAATGATTTCAAGGAGCCTAGACTCTTGCATCTTCCCATAGATAAAATGTGCTAAATTCATTAACTTAAGATGTCTAGTTTTTCTTTACCAGTAATATTTTGATGTTCTGACTACTTGGTTTTTGTTGCAAAAACTCCTATATACCCTGGTTCCTCCCTTACCTCTTCGAATCAGTCCCTCAGAGCTATCTGAGAGGCTATCTCCTGAGCTTAAGTCCTCAGCAAGTCCTCAAAATAAAACATAATTCTCAACTTTTAGGTTGTGCATTTTTTTCAGTCGACAAACCCTAATTTAAACTATGAACTTTAGTTAATAATAATGTATCAATATTGGTTCATCAATTTTAACAAATGTACAAGGTGTTAATAGGGGAAACTGTGGGGAGGAAAGAAGGGTATATGGGAACTTTGTAATTTTCACTGTATTTTTTATAGGAGTTTGTGGTTTACAAAATAAATTAAGTCTACTTAAGAAAAAAAAAGATACTATTTATAAGGAATTTTTTAAATGCCTAAAGTCCAGAAATAAAAATTTTGGTAACACATATATAACACCTTTTCACTCATACACAAAACTATCCTCTAAAATGTTGAATGAAAATAAAGACCTAAATAAAGGGAGCAATATATACAGTGATCATGAACTGGAAGAGTGGATTTTATAAAGATGTAAATTCATCCCCCACTGATGTACAGCAATGGTTCTCAACTTCTGCCCCGCCCCCACCCAGATATGAACAATGAAGGTTGGGGTGGTTGGAAAGTGGCAACAGGTACCTATATCCATTAATAAGTAATTGTGATTATTTAAGAATAGAAATTTTAATTTTTCTTCCAAAATTATGTTTATCATTTTGACTAATAATTCTAAGTTGTTAGGACGTAATTAAATTGTTTGGAATTAACTACTTCGAAAAGAAACTTTTAGGGGCTTTTTTTGGCCTATTGATACCATGAAAAAATTACTGAGACAATAATCAGCCCACGAGATGCAACATTCAGGAAACTCTTGATGTCACTGTTCCTGAGTGAGATCAATTCTCTAGCAATCCTAACCTCCTAGAAAGCCCTCATGCATTTGGAAATCCACTGTTAGGAACAAGCACTGCAACACAGAACCATTACATAGTATAACCAACTAAGGAGGTATTTCTAACCCATAATAAGCTTAAGAAACATCTTTAATAACTAAAAAAATCACACTGTCACTGAAAACTATTTATCAAAACCTCTGATATATATTTCTTAAATCTGTTATATACTGATGCTAGAATATACCCAAATATGTATGCCTTTACCAGTGGTGTTTTAAACAATAATAATACTTTGAATATAGAGATAACATATCTTTATTTTGTTATACATAATATCATAAATATTATCATTGTGTTCTTAGTTTCCTCAGAATTTATTTCTATGAAAATTTATGAAGTTACATAGCTTTAAAAATGCATAAGTGTAAGTGAACAGTGTTTGAATGAACTTCTCCTTTGTGATCTTTTCCTACTCGACACTGAAAAAACCCTATTATCACACATTGATTTAGTCAGTAGTATATTTTAACTAAGGGTTCCAGAAGTAAAAAGAATTCATTCCAGATGGTTTAAATAAAGAGATTTTAATGAGGAGAACACAGATGTATGAGCAAGGTTAAGGAAACAGCTAGGGCTGCTGATGCAACTTAAAATAGCTAACGCAGGAAACCAATACCATACCCCAGACTCAAGGATCGAGATGAGAAAATAGTAATAAGAGAGCAAAATAGAAGAGGGGCTGCTGAAACTCTACTCACAACATGGTGTTCCAATCTGTCGTGTCATTTGAGGGATGTCCCTTCTAGTCAAAAAGTAGGAAAATAAGTTTTGTAACTTTTTCCTCCCTTACTTGGTTCTCATCTCACTTTAGCCAAATTTTTTAACATCTTTTTGTTCTTGATTCTTATGTAGTATTAGAGGAAAATGGGCTGATATGAAAGAACACCAATGTGGATATTGGAAATTACTTTGCAACACAAGGAGTCCTTATAAAATGCAAATCTTATCTCAATAAATAATATAAAAAAATTTCCCCATGTGTCCTTTGCCTTCTGAACTTTCCCTGTAATGTGCCACCATGCAAATGTTTCCAATATTGTTTGAACTGTAGTTTAACCCATCAATCATTTTTATAACTTACAGATTTTGACTTACACTTAATTTTGAGTCACATTTTATTACCACTCCAAGGTAATAAAAAATTTATTCCATGTTTTCTTCTAGTGTTTTTATTATTTCTTTCTTTCTGGTATTTATTTGTTCTTCCTTAAAAAAAATTTAGTTTGTTTCTGCTATTTATTGTTGTTTTTATATTTAAACTCCTGATGCACTGGGAATTTATCTTGGTGCACATTATCAAGTAAGGTGTAGATCTGAAATAATTTCAAACATTTTCCACATTTTTATCTTAAAAAGACTTTTTTTTAAAGATTTAATTTTATTTATTTTTGGCTGTGTTGGGTTTTCACTGCTGTGCACAGGCTTTCTCTAGTTACAGCGAGAGGGGGCTGCTCTTTGTTGTGGAGCACAGGTTCCAGGCACGTGGACTTGAGTCACTGTGGCATGTGGGCTCAGTAGTTGTGGCTCACGGGCTCTAGAGCGCAGGCTCAGCAGTTGTGGTGCACAGGCTTAGTTGCTCCACGGCATATGGGATCTTCCCGGCCAGGACTCGAAACCGTGTCCCCCGCACTGGCAGGCAGATTCTTAACCACTGCGCCACAGGGAAGCCCCTTACAAAGAAGATCTTTTATTCTATCTCTTCTAACTGCCTATTCTAATAAAAAACAAACATACTAATTTATCTATAGTATCTCCATCTCAATAACTTACCAAATTACTGTTTTGTGACACTTTTATTAAAGTACAGTAGTTTACAATATTATATTCCTTTCAAGTGTACAACATCATGTTTAATATTTTTATGGATTTTAAGTTATAAAATATTAGCTATACTCCCTGTGCTGTATAATATATTGTTGCATCTTATCTATTTTATACATAGTAGTTTGTGTATCTAACCTTCTACCCCTATTTTGCCCCTCCCCCACCCCTCTTCCAACTAGTAAACTTGAGTTTGTTCTCTATGAATCAGTTTGTTTTGTTATATTTATTCATTTATTTTTTAGAGTCCATATATCATTGATAACATAGAACAGTTTTCTGTCTCCACCTGAATGATTTCACTAAACAAAATAAATCCTGGTTCCATCCAAGTCCTTGCAAATGGCAAAGTTTCATTCCTTTTTATGACTCAGTAATATTGCACTGTGTATATATACCACATCTTCTTTATCCACTCCTCTATTATTGGACACTTAGGTTGCTTCCATATCTTGGCCATTGTAAATAATGCTGCTGTGAACACTGGGGTACATATATCTTTTCAAAATAGTGTTTTCATTTTCTTTGGACATATACCCAGGAGTAGAATTGCTAAGTCATATGGTAGTTCTATTTTCACTTTTTTGAAGAACCTGCATAGAGTTTTCCACAATGGCTACACCAAAGTACATTCCCACGGATGTGGGTCTTTTTAATAATAGCCATTCTGACAGGTGTTCAGTGATATCTCACTGTGCTTTTGATTGGCATTTCCATGATGATTAGTGATGCTGAGCATCTTTTCATGTGGCAGTTGGCCATCTGTAAGTCTTCTTTGCAAACATGCCTACTCAGGTCCTCTGTCCAATTTTAATTGGATTGTTTGTTTCTTCAATGTTGAGTTTTATGAGTTCTTTATGTATTTTGGATATTAACCCCTTGTCAAATATATTGTTTGCAAATATTTCTCCTATTCAGTAGGCGTCCTTTTCATTTTGTTGACAGTTTTATTTGCTGTGCAAAAAGCTTTTAAATTTGATGTAGTCCCATTTGTTTATTTTTCCTTTTGTTTCCCTTGCCTGAAGAGAAACATCCAAAAAAATATTACTAAGACTGATGTCAAAGAGAGGACTGTGACTTCTTCCAGAAGTTTTATGGTTTCAGGTCTTAACATTTAAGTGTTTAATCCATTTTGATTTTGTTTCTGTACATTGTGTGAGAAAGCAGTCCAGTTTGATTCTTTTGCATGTATGTGTCCAGTTTTCCCATCACTACTTTTTGAAGAAACTGTCTTTTTCCTATTATATACTCTTGCTTCCTTTGCTGTAGATTAATTGACCACATGTGGGTCGGTTTCTTTCTGGTCTCTATTCTGTTCCAGTGAGCTATCTGTTTTTGTACCAGTACCATACTGTTTTGATTACCATAGCTTTGTAGCATAGTCTGAAATCAGGGAGCAAGATTCCTCCAGCTTTAATCTTTTTAATCAAGATTGCTTTGGCAGTTAAAGGTCTTCTGTGGTTCCATATACTTTTTAGAATTATTCTTGTTCTGTAAAAATCGTCATGGGTATTTTCATATGGATTCTAGTAAATCTGTAGATAGCTTTGAGTATTACGGACATTTTAACAATATTTATTCTTTCAATCTATGAACGTGGGATATCTGGTTTTTTGTGTCATCTTTAGTTTCCTTCAACAATGTTTTATGAGAATAGATTTTCCACCTCCTTGGTTAAGTTTATTCCTAGGTATTTTATTCTTTTCAATGAAATTTTAAATGGAATTGTTTTCTTGTCTTCTCTGACAGTTCATTACTAATGTTTAGAAAAGCATCAAATTTCTGTATATTAATCTTGTATCCTGTAATGTTACTAAATTCATTTATTAGTTCTAACAATATTTTGGTGGAGACTTCAGGGTTTTCCATATATAGTATCATATCATCTGCAAATAGTGACAGTTTTATTTCTTCCCTTCAAATCTGGATTCCTTTATTTCTTTTTCTTCTCTGATTGCTGTGGCTAAGACTTCCAATACTATGTTAAATAGAAGTGGTGAGAGTGGGCATACTTGTCTTAGTCCTGATTTTAGAAGAAAAGCTTTCAGGTTTCCACTACTGAGTATGATGTTAGCTGTGAGTTTGTCATGAACAGACTTTATTATGTTGCCATGTTTCCTCTATACCAACTTCAATGAGAGTTTTTATCACGATTGAATGTTGAATTTTGTTAACTGAAATGACTGTGTGATTTTTATTCTTTTTGTGAATGTGGCGTATCACACTGATTGATTTACAAATGTTGAACCATCCTTGTGTCCCTATATTAAACCCAACTTGGTCATGGTGCATGGTTCTTTTTATATATTGCTGAATTTGGTTTACTAATATTTTCTTGAGGTTTTCTGCAGCTATACTCATCAGAGACATTGGTCTGTAATTTCTTTTTTTCTTTTTTCTTTTGTAGTCTTTGTCTGGTTTTGGCATCTGTGTGATAGTGGCCTCGTAGAATGAATGTGGGGATGTTCCCTCCTCTTCAATTTTTTGGAAAAGTTTGAGAAGGATAGGTAGTAGCTATTCTTCATATGTTTGGTAGAATTCCCCTGTGAAGCCATCCAGACCTGGACCACACTTGCCCTGTTCAGAAGTAAGGCCAGGTCAGAGCCAGCTCTAGACCAGTATGTGGTTCAAACCTCTCATTCCCCAAGGAGGATTCCCGAGCTTCTGACATCCTCTCCTCACTAGGGTGCAAGTCCAGACCTGATCATTTCTCCTCCCTTCCTATCCAACTCCATGTGGATCTTTCTTTAGTCTTGGTTATAGAAAAGCCTTTCTCCCAGCCTACACTTTGTTTCAACGGCAGTAGGCACACATGTACTGTATTTCTGAGGTGTTCATGGGGGGGGGGGGGAGCTCAGCATCCTCATATTCTGCCATTTTGGTCTCCCTCTTTCAGAATTATTATATTGCCTTTATTAGTTTTGCAAACTGTTTCTCTTGAAATTTCTAAACTTTCAATATCACTCCCAAATAGTAATCATACTTCATTTTATTATCCAAATGTGTCAGCTTATATTGCCAATATTAAAGAGGAGTTGTGAGAGTGGACATCCCTGCCTTGTTTGACTTCAGTGAAAATAACTCTACTAGTTTCCCTTGAGCATTATGTTGGCTTTGGGGTTAAAAGGCTTTTTTTCCCTTCCATTTTCTACTTTTCACTCTTTACACATCCCTTTATTCATCAATACTCCTCTGTATACTTCCCCCAAAACACAAAACTCTCACACAACTACAGTACAATGATCAGAATGATGAAATTACAATTATAACAATTATGTTCTAACCCACAGAACTGATTTCGGATTTCAGTATTTGTCTCAATAATGTTCTTTTTACCAAAAAAATTCTAAGATCGTGCACTGCATTCAGTTCCTTTAGTATCGAATCTGGAACAGTTCTCTGAGTCATGTCTTTGTATTTCATGATACTGACACTTCTAAAGAGTACAGTATATTGTGAAAAATATATCTCAATTTGAGCTCGTCCAACGTTTCCTCATGAGTAGGTTTAGACTGAACTTTTGGTAAGAATACTACAAAAGTGAGGTTGAGTTCTTCTTCTAGGTGCATAACACGAAGTACATGCTATTAACTGGTTCTATAACTGGCAGTGTTCGCTTTCATCATTTGTTTATGGTAGTGTCTACCAAGTCTGTACAGGTAAAGTATCAATACCATTTTACCCATAATAGATATCTTGTAAGGAGACAATTTGAGAAGGTAAATAGTGTGTTCTTCACTTTCCCCCACTAGTTTTACAGTGCGAGCACTGAGTTAAAAATTTACTTTAGTTTATACTTTTTACACTCGTCAGTGTGGTTATGTTATTTATGCTATGGCATGGCATGGTTCATCTGTTCTGATAGCATCCAGTTTTAGGATTTTCCCTCCATCTTTATTGATTTTTTTTTTCTTTCTGAGTATGTGAAACATGAAGATAACTCCAAAGTCAAGATTATTCAAAAAGTATATTCCAGTAAGTAACATCCCTTTACCTCAATTCCCTCTAAGCTTTCCACTTCATTTACATACACACACACCCAACGGGTAGCCAATCATTCTATCTTATCTTTTTTTTTCCTTTTGGTCAAGTGACCAGATACATGTGTATATTCTATTATTTCCCTTTCTTTCTTCTAAAAAAAACCTCGAATACTTTTAGACACTCTTTTGCACTTTGCACTTAAAAAAATGTATCCTGAAAATCTCCTTGCATTTGTCCACAGAGATCTTCCTCATAATTTTTTGCAATGACAAAAAAATCCATTGTATAAGTTGTACCACAGTTTATTCAATCATTGTCGTATATCTCAGCATTTAGGTTGTTCCCAGTATTTTACAAGTACAAACAATATGGTATTTAGTAACCCTATGAATTTGTTTTCAGAAAACTGGAGGTATATCTTCATGGCAAATTCCAGAAACAGGATGGCTAGGTCAAAAGATAAAAACATATGTAATTTTGGCAGATAATGTCAAATTTCTTTCCATGAGAATTGTATCAATTTGATTTCCAACAAACAATGTAATAGTGCCTGTTTCCTCACAGCCTAAAAAACGGAGTGTTGTTATAACTTAATTTTTATCAATCTGATAGGCAAAAATGGTATCTTGGTGTAGCGGTATTTTGTAGTTCTCTTCTTTCATATGTTTTAATATCTGCTTACTACAGTTTCACAGGTACTTGGGTCTATTTTAGATTTTTACTATACTGCACTGATGTAAGAGACAGTAAGTTTTCTCTCTTAAACATATTAAGAAAATATGCATCTATGTCTGTTTTATTAGAATGTTTTAAAATCCATTTTGTCAAATGTTTTTTCAGGAACTATGAAAATAGCTGAAAGGAAGTGACAAGGGATAAGAACAGAAAATTCAGAAATGGCTCTTAAGCCACAGTTGTAAGAGAAATACAAATTAAATCATCCAAATACAAAAATTAACCATGGATCAATGACCTACATATAAGATCTAAAATGATAAAACTATTAGAAGAAAACATAGAGATAAATATTCAGGCTCTTAGAATTTGCAATGGATTCTTAGATTTGACACCACAAGCATGAGTAAAAAAATGAAAAAATAGGTAAGTTGGACTTCATAAAAGTTTAAAACTTTTGTTCATCAAATAATATCTTTAAGAAAGTGAAGAGACAACCTACAGAGCGGGAAGCCAATAGCTGCAAGTTATTAACAGTTGCATGTTGTATATCTGATAAGCGTTTAATATCCAGAATATATAAAGAACTCTAATAACTCACAATAAAAATAAAATCCATCTAATTTTAAAATAAGCACAGGATCAAATACACATTTGTTCAAGAAAGATATACAAATTGCCAAAAGTACATGAAAAGATGCTCAAGATCACTGGTGATTAAGAAAATGCAAATCAAAACCATAATAAGAAATCACTTCATACCCCCTAGGTCAATAAAATTTAAAAATCAGAAAATAAAAGTGTTTTAGAGGATGTGGAGAAATAAGAATCTTCATACATTTCTGGAATTTAAAATGGTGCCGCTGCTGGGAAAACAGTTTGGCAGTTCCTCAAAAAGTTAAAATAGAATTACCATATGATCCAGCAATTTCACTCCTAGGTATTTACACCAAAGAATTAAAAAATAAGTACTCAAGCAGATATCTGTCCACGAATGTTCACAGCAATATTCACAGCAACCAAAAAGTGAAAACAACCCAATGTCCATTGACAGATGAATGGATAAACAAATTGTAACATATACATAAAATGAAATAAATTATCAGTACATGCTACTACCTGGATAAACCTTGAAGACATTATGCTAAATGAAAGACATCAAAAACAAAAGGTCACATATTGGACAATTCCTTTTATATAAAATGACTAAAACAGGCAAATCCATAGGAGTAGAAAGCAGATCAGTGGTTGCCAAGGGTTGCAGGGAAGAAGGGAATGAGGAATGACTACGTAATGAATATTAGGTATTTTTCTGGGGTGATAAAAAGAAGTTTTGATACTAGAGAGAGGTGGTCGCACAACACTGTTAATGTGCTAAAAACTACTGAACTGCCCACTTTAAAATGGTTGTTAATTGTTTAAGTGAATTTTACCTCAATTTAAAAAAATCATACTGACATATTTTTAAATCATTCCTAAGAGCAATACAAAAATTTGATAAAAACGCTTTGTTGAAAAGACCAAGAAGAAACAGACATTTTCATATATTAATGATAGGAGTAAAAATGGGTAGAATTCCCATATCAGGAAATTTGGCAATATCTAATATAATTACAAATATATTAACCTACAGACATTCTTCCACCAGGAGCAAGTAAGGTACACACAAAACTACTCCCTGTAACAGAAAAAGACTACAGATAATGCAATGGTCTGTTAACAGAAGACTAATTAAATAAATTGTTGTACATACACACAAAGAAATGAATGCTATGATGCTGGAAAAGGGAGGGGAGGGGAAGGGAGGGGAGGGGAGGGGAGGGGAGGGGAGGGGAGGGGAGGGGAGGGGAGAAGGGAAGGAAGGAAGGAAACCAAGAAAGCTCTCTATACACCAGTATCTTTTTTTTTTGGGGGGGGGTGCGGAAAGAGCATATATTTCCTATTTATATAGATAGACGAATATACAACAAAGTAGTTAAGAGCAATTAACTCTGTGGACATAGATAGGAAGGCAAGAAGTGGTAAAGGCTTTTTGCTTTACATATCTCTCTCTTTTTTTTTTTTTTTTGGTTTTTTGAAACATGGGAATGAATTACAAAAGGAAAAATTTGTAAGACTACCAGTTGTTTTAAAATCAAAACTCAATCTAACAGGACAATTACAGTTTAGACAAGATAACACATGTAAAGCACATCACTCAGTGCTTGCCTTTCCCATTTTAAGACTGTAAAATTAACAAACTCACTTTCCTTCAAATAAACTAATCTCTTGCCAATCCTCACCTGTCTCTATGCTCTAGGATTCAGCCATAAACTCTCTTTATGTCCTACAGTGTGCTGTATTTTCTTGTCTTCCGGAATTTTTATACAGTCTGTTAGCTTTGGCCTTTCTCCTCCTCCTTAATTTTCTCTTACTCAACCTCAGTCCCAGGGTAGAGTTTCTTCCTCTGAGATGCATTTTCTTACAAATATCCCCACATTCACACATACACAGAAACACACAGCCTAGGCTGGATCAGAAGCCCCTTCTTGTTATTCCCACACTACCTTCTGGTTAGACATATAGACTTCAGATTGAGACAAGCCTGAATCTAAATCGTGAATTTGGCACTTACAAACTGTATGATGTCCAAAAACGAACCTAAGCCCTGTATTCTCAGTTTCCTGAACTACAGAATAAAAATCACATCTGACTGATAGAAGTGTCAAACCAATATTAAATGAGCTAATGTATGTAAAGCACACAGCTTGGCACATACTAGTCATTAAACTGTAACCAGTTTTATTATTATTACTTTCATGGCACTGAGCACTTTAGTAAACTATTGGTATATTTCCCTCTTTTTCTTTGCGATAAAGCCTTCTTTAAAAATTAAACTTACTCTTAATACTGGGGCAGAGACTGTCTTGATAATATCTGTATACTTTGGAACAGTGCTTAGTATAACTTAGGTACTCTGTAAATATTTGATAAACTTATGTCAATATGGTGAGCGATAACTTAGAAATAAGAAAACCTTCAAGAAATCAATTTGATCAGTGATCTCAATAAAAAACAACCATTCTTTCCGTATTAGTAAGTAAAGAACGGTGTTTACCAACTGATTTTCCCCATGTAGCACATTTAACCTGTTAATATTTATTCTAGAGAAAAAAAGTATCTATCAGTTATCTATTAATATGATAAAAATAAAACTTTACTTTTAACAAATTGTCTATGGATTCCAAATGACTGTAAACTTAAGAAAAACTGATTTTCATACTTATGTTACCTTGAATTATTTAAGCTTCAAGCATTTCATCTATAACATGAGGACTCAATGAATTTTAGCAACTAGCACAGTTTACAATATGGAGCACAGATACAAATAATATCAGTAAATATTAATTATAAAATCTTATGATCTAAAAAGCCAATTCATTAATTTAAGATTTCCTTCAAAATATTAAAAAATTCAGAAGTCTGTTGAGTAAAACTGAACCAGAAAAAAAAGAGAAATATACTTAAATAAAAATAATTTTATCAGAAAAAGATGAGCACATAATTCCAGGATGAATTATAAAATGACTAACACAAGGTAAAGTAAAATTGACACTGCTGGACTGACAGTCTTAATGTACATCATATATTCCAACATTCTGTACCTCGACATCCTGAACACTGGATAAAAAAGTTGATTAAATCCAGAAGTGCGATGTCCCTGTCTTGTTTATACGATTCAATCCAGTCATCAACCACAGACTGTGGGGGGAAAAAAACCATAAAATTAAAAATTAAAAAATTTATATTACAGCAAATAAATTTTCAAAAAATTCCTGTTTTTCCATGTGTATCTATTTAAACAAGAAAACTACTTACCTAAAATTATCTCTCTGTAGCCAAATAAAAGTAGAGATTCCCTCATGTTGAAAGGCAATTCAAAGATAAATTACTAGGTTTCAGAAATTTGTGCAAAATAGAGCACAATATAAGCCTGACTTTACCAGTCACATTAAGTCCAATAATTATTAAACAACTATAGATACTAATATTCAAACCATACTATGAAAATAACACAAAAAGTAACTTCACTTATACATAGATATAAGCTTTCTGAGTATCAGAAAACCCAGCAGAGAATAAAAAGAATACACACCATATATAATAAAATGCATTTTTTCCCAGGTATACAAGGATGACTCAATATTAGGAACTCAATTCAATTTATCAACAATGTAAAGAAGAAAAATAAATGATTTTAATACTAGATCTCAAAAAGGTATCTGATAAAAATCCTGCAGCCAAGCTTAATAAAAAATGTCTAGAAAAACTAGTGTTATGTGATAATGTTGGTAAACAACATAAAGACAAAGACTACAACATATTTGTTGTTGAAATCCTTAACACTTTTCAGCTCTAAAAAAGAATGAGGCAAGGATGCATCCCTAAGCATTCAACACAGATTTTAAAAGTTTTTAATTTGTGCAAAAATTAGTAAAATATCAGTAAACACAATTCTCCTTTCCTATAGCTGATAAGAAAATTTGAGTCTCTACCAAACTGACTTGAAAGATTAATAAAAAAATGTGACAAGACAACTGACAAAAGATAAATGTACAAAATAAAATTTTAATATTGGCAATATATAAGAAATATAAATAGATTGAGAAGGCTGTTCACAATGAAAATCATCTAAAAACAAACTCAAAGACTGTATAAATTTTAATGATGAAAATTATAAAAAATTTACAGGATATGGAAAATGACCTAAATAAGTTTCATATACTGAATTTTTTAAAAAAGATTTAGTGCTGTATCAATAAAGTCTTTCCAAATTGCTAGATAAATTTAATGTGATTCCACTTAGCATACTACCAGGCAGAATTGTTGAGGGTCTTTCTGGGGGTGGGAGGTGGGAAAGCACAGGAGACCAATAAAAATAATTTTTAAAACAATTTTAAATAAATTTTTAGTTTTGTACTTAGGTATAATTATATACAGTAAATGCGTAAATCTTAAGTTACTCCTTGATGAAAGTTTACATATACATACACCTGTATAACCATAACCAAAATGAAAATATAAAAAAATTTCCAGAACTGAAACAGGCCACCTCATGTTCCATTCCAGGCAGTAACCATCACAAATGTCAATAGTTTAACTATTATTCCTTTACAGTAGATATGTTTTTAAAATTCATATAATACTGTGCTTTGTGTTTGATTTCTTCCAGCCAATGTTTTATCAGTGAGATTCAGTCATGTTATAGTATGTGTTATCAGTAATTCCGTGTTTGTACTGCTGGATAGTATTTCATTGTATTAATATAGCATATTTTATAACCCATTTTACTACTGATGTACATGAGAGTCGTTTCCATTTTAGGGCTATCACAAATAAAATTGTTATGACCATACCTGTATACATTGTTTGACATAAACATTTTTTCTGCAGTATATATACCTAGTAGCAGACTTATTAACAAACAGAATACGTATATATTGAGGGCCAGTACACAATGTCATCCAATTTTCCAAAACAGATGTATTAAATTATACATCCTCCAGCAATGTATGACATTAGGTGCTCCACATCCTCACCAATACCAGGTGTCGTCAGCCCTTTTATTTTAACCCATTCTGCTGGAGCGTACCCCTTTCCCTTCTTTAATGATCTCTTCTGAGGAGCAATCGTATTTCCTTCTCTAATATGAAAGGGGGACTTTATCATTAACTGCTGATGTATATAACACTGTTTCTCTGTCTCATCACATTAGTGTCTGGAAGATTTTGTTTTAAAAGTACAAAGAAAATACAACGGTGGTAGGAGAGGCTAAAAAGAAAAAGAAAGAACAGCATGGTATCTGTTCAGGGTTCACTTCTGTTGCATAATGTGTTCAGGCCCTCTTGGCTAAAAATGGTGGTGAGGCCTAAGAATGGATAGAGCAGGTTAACAATGACTTTGAGACTCAGGAGCAAAGCAGAAATGCTTTGTGACCCAGGTAATGAAGTATGGCACAAAGCAGAGAAGGAAGCCATTTCCCCACTTCTATATGGGGCCCAGCATTGTGAACACTCACTGAACATGGTGACCAAATTTTTCTTTAGCTCCCAAAGCACAAATATTAATTTATAATCCCACCAGTTGTATATGAAGAGCACAAAACATTCTGAATAAATAAGGCTAATGAGGAGGGACTTGCATTAGAAATATTAAAATAATACAAAAATACTGAAAACAATACTGAAAACAATACTGAAATATTAAAATAATACAAAAATACTGAAAACAATACTGAAAACAATACTGAAAACAATATAGATTGAAAGTAATGTAAGCCTAGAAAAGTAATACAAGACAGTAGAGCACAGAAACAGATCCAGGTATATTTAAAACAAGCTATAACAGAGGAGATATTTCAATTTTAGATGGAAAAGGGTGGTTTATTTAATAAATAATACTGATATAATTGGTTATTCACCTGGAAGGAAACAAAGTTATACCTTTTAAAAGTTATCAGAGACATGTAGGGGCAAAGGAATCTAAACAACTAATATAATACCGTAGTGAAGAATTCAATACAGAATGTATTTATTATTTATTTACCCATTCAACCATTCTGTATCTTTTGATTAGAGAACTTAGTGAATTTACATTTAAAGTAAATACTGATAGGTATGTGCTTATTGCCATTTTGTTAATTGTTTTCAAGCTGTTTTTGTAGTTCCTCTCTATTCCTTTCTTCTTCTCTTGCAACAAATGAAAATGGCAATGTAACATACCAAAATTTATGGGATGCAGCAAAAGCAGTTCTAAGAGAGAAGTTCACTGTGATAAATACCTACCTCAAGAAACAAGAAAAATCTCAAATAAACAACCTAACTTTACATCTCAAGGAACTTAAAAAAAAAAGAACAAATGAAGCCCAAAGTTAGTGGCAGGAAGGAAATAATAACGATTAGAGCAAAAATAAATGAAACAGAGACTAAAAAGCCAACAGAAAGATCAATGAAACTAAAAGCTGGTTCTTTGAAAAAATAAACAAAATTGACAAACCTTTACCTAGACTTATCAAGAAAAAGAGAACTCAAAAAAATAAAATCGGGGCTTCCCTGTTGGCACAGTGGTTGAGAGTCTGCCTGCCGATGCAGGGGACGCGGGTTGGTGCCCCGGTCCGGGAGGATCCCACATGCCGCTGAGCCTGCACGTCCGGAGCCGGTGCTCCGCAACGGTAGAGAGGCCGCAGCAGTGAGAGGTCCACTGCAAAATAAATAAATAAGTAAATAAAATAAAATAAAATAAAATCAGAAATGAAAGAGAAGTTACAACTGATTCCACAAAAATGCAAAGGGTCATAAGAGACTACTATGAACAATCATATGCCAACAAACTGGACAACCTAGGAAAAAAATGAGTAAATTCCTAGAAACATACAACCTAGTAATACTATATCATGATGAAATGGAAAATCTAAACTGACCCCAATTACTAGCAAAGATTTTGAATCAGTAATTAAAAACCTCCCAACAAACAAAAGTCCAGGACCAGAAGGCTTCACTGGTGACTTCTAACAAACATTCTAAGAATTAATGCCAGTCCTTCTCAAACTCTTTCAAAAAAAGGAAGAGAGTGGAAATCTTCCAAACACATTTTATGAGGCCAGTACTACCCTGATACCAAAACCAGATAAAAAATGCCACAAGAAAAGGCCAATATTCCTGATAAACACAGATGCAAAAATCCTCAACAAATATTAGCAAATCAAATTCGACGATGCATTAATAGGATCATATACCATGACTGAGCAGGATTTAGTCCTGTGATGCAAGGATGGTTCAAGATGCAAAAATAAATGTGATACACATTAACAGAATAAAAGATAAAAACTGCATGATCATATCAACAAGTGCTGGAAAAGCTTCTGACACAATACAGTATTCATTTATGACAAAAACTCTAAAACAAACTGGGTATAAAAGGAACAAACCTCAACACAATAAAAGCCATATATAACACCCACAGCCAACATTACTCAATAGTGTAAGGCTGAAAAGATTTTCTCTAAGATCAGGAAAGACCAGAGTGAACAAACACTCTCATCACTCCTAGTCAACATAATACTAGAAGTCCTAGCCAGAGCAATCAGTCAAGAAAAATAAAAGGTATCCAAATAGAAAAGGAAGAAGTAAAACTTTTTTTTTCAGATGATATGACCTTCCATACAGAAAATCTTAAAGACTCCATCAAAAAACTGTTAGAAAAAATAAACTTAGTTATTTGCAGGATACAAAATCAACATACAGAAAACAGTTACATTTCTATACTACATAAAATTGCATTTCTATATTACATCAAATTTAATAAATCACTAAATTTAATAGCAAAAAATCCAATTTAAAAGTTGGCAGAGAAACTGAATAGTTTTCCAAAGAAGCAATACAACTGGCCAAGAAATACGTGAAAAGACGCTCAACATCACTAATCATCAGGAAAATGTAAATCAAAACCACAATGAGATATTAATGTCACACCTGTTTGGAACAGCTATTAAAAAGATAAGAGATAACAAGTGTTGGTGAGGGTGTGCATTGCTGGTGGGAATGCCAACTGGTACAGCCACTATGTAACACAGTACAGATGTTCCTCAAAAAATTAAAAAATAGAACTACCATATGATCCAGAAATCCCACTTGTGGGTATATATGCAGAGGAATTAAAATCAGGATTTTATTAAAATATCTGCACTTCCATGTTCACTGCATTCACAATAGCCAAAATATGGAAACAACCTCAGTGTCTGTTGAAAGATGAATGGATAAGGAAAATGTGGTGTGTATATATATATATACACACACACACACATATATATATATATATATATACACATATACACAATGGAATACTAATTCATCCATGAGAAAGAAGGAAATCCTGCCACTTGCAACAACTTGAATGAACCTTGAAGGCACTGTACTAGATGAAGTAAGTCAGAGAAAGACAAATACTATATGATAACACTTATATGTGGAATCTAAAAAAAAGCCAAACTCAGAGAAATAGACACAGAGTAGTATTTACCAGGGCTTGAGGGTAAGGGAAATGGTGAGAAGTTGGTCAAAGGGTACAAACTTCCAGTTGAAAGATTAACAAGTTCTGGGGATACAACATACAGAACAGTGACTATAGCTAATAATACTGTATTATATACTTGAATGTTGCTAAAAGAGTACATCTTAAATGTTCTCACCAGAAAAAACAAATGGTAATAATGTGAAGGGATGGAGATGTCAGTTAAAGCTATGGTGGTAATTATTTTGCAACATGCAAATGTATCAAATCAACACACTGTACACCTTAAACTTACACAATCTTATAGTCAATTTTATCTCAATAAAGGTAGAGGAAATAAAAAAGAAAAAACTGCCCATCTAGAATTTTGTTATCTGGCCAAAAGGTATCTTTCAAGTAAAAGCAACATAAAAACTTTTCAAAGAAAACTAAAACAAAACCAAGCAGATAGACTAATAAACACTCCTCTTGAAAGAAAACTACCCAGACTGAATAAAAATCAATCACATGATATTTACAAGAAACACACTTTAAATATAATAGCACAGATAGGTTGCACTAAAAGGGAGAAAAAATGTATACCATGCAAACATTAACTATAAAAAAAGCTGTTATGACTATGTTTACAGCAGACAAATCAAAACAAGGAATTACAAACATAAAAAAAAAACATACTTTATGGGACTTCCTGGTGGCGCAGTGGTTAAGAATCATTTTAGGTACACACTGAACATTCACCAAAAGACCAAAAAGCAAGTCTTTATGAGTTTTTAAGGATGGAAAAAACACAGGGCACATTCTCGGACCATTTTAGATTTAAATTAGACATCAGTTAACAAAAACGTTACCTAAAATATCCCCAAATGTTTTGGTAATTAGGGAATATTTTGAAGTGAGTGATAATGAAAATACAACATATCAAAATTTGTAGAATGCAGGTAAAATAGTGCTTAGAAGGAAATTTATAGCTTCACATACTTTATAATAAAAGAAGTTCTAAATCAATGATTTAAGCTCCCACCTTAAGAAACACACATTACATTTAAATGTTGGTTGTCCTCAATTAGGGAGCAGGGAAAGATATTACTCCAAGATTACAAGAAGAAACATTTCTAATAACATATCCACAGCCTCTCAAAGAGGTCATAGCCTTAGAACATCTAAAATACGAGGTATAGTCCACAGTCATTCTGGGACCTAAGCTGACAGAGGCTCTATTATCCTCTCTAAGAGGTTTCTAAGGTTGATCCTGAAAAGTCAATATCCAGCTGATAAAGAAGTAAACACAGAAAAGCATGGCAGATTTTTGTAATTCAGCTTTGGAAGTAGTACATATCACTCTCTCTAATACTTCATTGGCAAAAACTTGTAAACTAGCCACATCTAGATAGAAGGGGAGCAGAGGGCTTCCCTGGTGGCGCAGTGGTTGAGAGTCCGCCTGCCAATGCAGGGGACACGGGTTCGTGCTCCGGTCCGGGAAGATCCCACATGCCGCGGAGCGGCTGGGCCCGTGAGCCATGGCCGCTGAGCCTGCGCGTCCGGAGCCTGTGCTCCACAACGGGAGAGGCCACAACAGTGAGAGGCCCGCATACCGCAAAAAAAAAAAAGGGGGGGGGGGAGCAGAAACATGAAGTCTGTTTTGGCCAGTACCCTCCTGGAACTTTCTCCACGATGAAAATAGAAAAATAAATTTTTGATAAGTGGCCAGTCATCTCTGCCAAAATCTGCCCCTGTGGCTATAAATATTTATATGCAGCCTTCTTCCTACACAGAAATAATACTCACCTGCATGGATACTGTAAGTACTGTTTACTTGGGCAAAAATACTATCAATTTAAATGTCTATAAAAGAAGGTTTCACCAAACTAGAATAAAATGTAACTATACAAATGAGCTGTACTGATACGTTAGCACTAATGATACAGTAAGTTATTTGTGACATATTAATTAAAAAGAGAAACATATGATTCTTTTAAAGTAAATGGTATCACACACATGCATTTATAGTAGCATACAAACAGGTATACAAAAATTCAAACTGTGACACTGACAGGCTTGCCCTTGATTCATTCCAAGAAGTTTAAATCTAAGACTTTACTAAAATGAAAATCTCTGAGAACTTAGCCACAGATCCTTAAAGGGAAACCATAAGCCAGCATCTGAATCACAGATAACAGTCAAATGATAAACATCATGACATTTGCTATATGATTTTATCATATTACAGTATAAGAAGAAATTTGTAGTAGTTAGAAGTATAATATTTTTAAAACTGAGAAAGAAAAACTAAAGAGAAAACAAAAGAAAATGTCAAGGATAAGAAGAGGAAATAGAAATATGTAAAAAAGAACAGTCAATGTCGTGGTTAAAAATGAGTTTTAAATCTGCCTCTAAGCTTCTTATAAACTAAACCTAAAAAAAAGATAATCAATTCAATATGGATATCTACACAGTACACTGAGTGCACATTCTTCAAACTCTATTAGATAAATATACTTCTTTCAGCAGACCATTTGATAGGACCTCGGTTAAACAGACAAAGTCATAGAGAATTAGTATTCTATATTGTTGCTTAAGAGTAGATTCATTTGCTTTGGAGAAATACAAGCAGATGGCAATATAGTTACTTCATAAACTAAAGACCCTAACTAGGAATCTTAAATGAATAAAGGGCCCTCCCTCTTCCCAACCAAGAATCACTATATAATAAATTAATATTTAGATGATTTTTTTCACCATAGCCCTTAGTAATATCATATACATGTTTTCTGTGAATGCAAATAAAAAAATAAATACTACATAGGTAGACTAAGAGTTCTTTATTACTCCATGAAACTAGACTGTTATTTTACCCTCAGATATGAGCTAAAATGTTCTTGGTTTTCAGAGTTCTCTAAAGGCTGCTTTTTCTTCTTGTTGATTTTTGTGTTTTAACTAACTGCAGTTTCTGGCCAATCTGATCATATCACTGTCCTTTTACACAACTGTATTATCGCCTAAACTTAGAGAAATTTGTTTTTAAGCTCAGATAAATGGTGTGACATCACATGACAGGCCAGATTTTATTCCAGAGTTACGAATGGAATCACAGATTGTAATATCATTTAAATGCCATTTTCAGAAAAATAACTCCCATTTCATACTTTTACTTGATGCTAATCTTAGTTTTGTTTTTCTTTTGTTTTGTATTATTCAGACTGTGAAATAGAAAGCTTCTGTCAACAAGTATACTTTTCAGTTTAATCTGATAACCTAACTAGGTCTGAAGCTGAGTACTGTAATAGTGATGTCTAAATAAATTGGTACAGATAAATTAAAATAACATTTTAAATATCAATTCTCTTAATGTAAAGTTTTTAATATTCTTGGCCTCAGAGGAATTGCAGGGGACTATTACAATAAGCTGAGTTGCCTCCTACTCCTAAGCCTGGGAAAACATTATCCAATTAACAGAACTGTTGGTTAGTGTGATACAGGAATGGAGACCATGTCAACACCTATTATATATGAATTTGTGCCAGTGGAGGGATCCTAATAATTTGGATTTGACCACCCAAACTGAAAAGAGCCTTAAGAAGTCAAAGCAAAATAATATGCCTAAAAGACTCAGCAATCAAGAAGGAGAAAAGAAAAAGTAAATTGGGTATATATGAAACAGATGGGAGATTTAAAGCATAAAAAGACTTTCTGGAAGTCTAAAAAAAAAAAGACTATCAAATTTAAATATTCATTGGATCAACCTAAGAATAATCACTATAGAGAATGAATTTAACATCCTGGAAGTTGAATGGGGAAAAAAAATCTCAACACAAAATAAAAATACAGAAATGGAATTCATGAGGTAAGGGATAAAAGATTTGGTAGATATAGCTAAGACTAACAAGTACAGGTGTTTGAGATGGGGAAAAAAGAGAATACAATTAAAGTGATCATTTTAAGAGGAAAAACCACCTGATCAGTGAAAGATTTACATCTGTACATTAACATAGCTTATCTAGTTGTTGCCAGAATTAATGGGAAAATGACACATATAAGCAAGTCAAGATAAAATTCATAAATTCCAAGGAAAAAGAGAAAATCTCATAAATGTCAGGACCAACAGTTAAAGTCAGATAATCTATACAAACTCCACCTCTACATACAGAGCATCCAATCTGCATTCAATGCCTCTCTCTTAAGAAAGCAAATAGCTGCCAACACCAGACATTTAAGGAAAGCCTCTTCATCAGTTATCAATTTACTGTGCCTTGGCTCCAAAGCTACTCTTCAGTATCTGCTCTATAATAATGAACGGGACTTTATAAGCACTTCTCTTTCACAGTAAGCACTATTTAAGCTTTATTAGCATAGAGCTCTGGAAGGACACTGCAGAAGGAAAGGGGTTTTCTCTTCCTGATTTTGGTATGTCAGAGTCTAGCTTTTCTTGCTCTTGCTACATAGTCCAATAGCAGCAAGTGCATAAAAGGAAATCCAGTGGTGTTTGTCCCAGGCTCACGCCAAGAGTATGCAGTCCTTTGGCAACCTTGTACTCCAGCCTGGGATTAGTGATTACCCTCCTAATGCAGCCCTACTGACATAGACACTGGCAGGCTTCAGGTCTCATGCTGGCAGCAGTGCCGCATCTTTCTCTGTACAACTGTCTACCATGCTGAACATGACTGTACCTCAGAATATTGTTTCCTGCTGCCCAGAAACTGTGAACCAGCTCTGGTTAAGGCAATCCAGTGAACTTCTCTGTCATTCAGCAGGCTGTAACTCCACTTTCTCCAACAAGGTCTGAACCCCCGCCTGGGGAAGGGAACCCCTCTCTTCCAAGGCTGTCTTTCCTTGAGAAATCTCCTTCAGCCCTAGAAGATTTAGTGTTATTTTTACATCTTTATAGTTAACTCTTCTATCATAGTTTAGCAATTATGTATAATGCATTTTACCAATTCAAATTACTCTGTAGTTTCGACTCCTGACTGAATCCAGACTGGTACAGAATTAGTCCCAGGAGTGGTTCCAAATGATAAACCAGTAAAGATAAGATTTGGGGACTGGTTTGGTCATGCCCTTGGGATTAAGCACAGGGCTGAGCTGCTCGCCAAGGAAATGGGATGCTAGTAATCTATGGCATACAGTACTTTCAGAACAGTGAAGCTAACACCTGTGGTACACTGTGATGAAGTGTCAACTCAAGCACATGCCTTGGGAACTTAAGTGGCTGCTATGTTTGCTATTACAGCAGTAGTGAGAACTGTGAGGACAGCAGTATGAGATAGATACTTTTGTGTACAATTGAGCACTTAGAAAATGCAAGCTGAAGTCCATTAACTCTCAGCTTAAGTCACAGTGTGAGAACCAGAGAGCTTCCATGATTCCTCTGGAAGAATCTCTTCTTTCTTATACGTATGGGGCTGATATTGCCGAAGGTCAAGCTAAAAATTTAATTGTGTAGGTTGCTGAATTACAAAAACAGCTGAATTCAATCTCATCAAGTTTCTCATTTGAAAATTAAAACCTTGATCGGGAAAGACTGAGATCCTGAAATTAGAATGGAGATATCTAGTTGGTCTTAGATGAAACTAACAATTTTGACCTCCTTCCCACTCCCTTAGCCCCTCACCACTAATTGTGAGCCTTCCACACCAGTGGAAGTAGCTTGCTTTCCAGCATCTAAGAACACTAGCCTCCCATGTCTTGAAAACCTTCTGATGATCTCACATAGGCAGATGCCTTGAAGGGGGTTGCTCATTCTCCTGAAGACCCACCACAATCAACTCCTTTTGCCATTAGATCCGTAACTAGGGTCAAATCTCAGCATGCTCCAGGGGGACAGGTACACACTATGACCCAAGAGGAAATAGCTTTACATACCCAACAGAAATTGGAGAACCATGTGTGAAGTAGATTCCTGAAGTATTTGACCAAAGAGAATGAAATATAATGCTACATCAGGGCAAATTAATTGACATGGGTGCACTCAGTAGAGATAACAGATTTACTACATTAGTCCATGTACCTGAAAATGGCTCTAATTATTAATTATCTAGTTGGTGCACTAAAAGTTGGATTTAAAGGTTGAGATGCCAGAGCTTTCCTGGAACTGATATGGATGGAGGGAGGAAAGAATCTAATGATTTAGGGAATTGGACTGGATTTATCACGTGAGAATTTCATACTGCTATTCCTCAACTATGTTATACAAAAGGGCCCAGAAAGCAATTAGTGAAGGGAGGAGCTACATCTCCCATTCTTACAAAGGTCTGTGATTACTCTCCTTTGTGAGCCTGGTATGAGTGTAGGGGATGTGGTCATTAAGAAGATCATCAATGGAGATGATGACAGCCAAGCTAATACAGCCCAAGTGGCTATACTTAATCGTCAAAGACAAGGTGGGTTCATTACCTGTAAGGGGAGGCAGGGATGTACTTGTCACCAGAATGATTTGGCCCACAGAAATTTTTGGCAGCAGCTACCTGATTACAGTGCCCCTGGGAACAAAACAGGTGGGCAGCCTAGTAGAATACTGTTTAATTTATATAACAGGAAAAACTCTAGGTCTGGTAGCCAGAAGTCTAACTTTGTCTCCAACACATTGGAGAGTTATAGCCTTCTCACCAGTTACTAAACCTGGGTTAGCTCACAGATCCAGAGTCAGTTGAACAAAGTGGAAACCAGGTCCCTTGAAAAAGGAGCCTGCACAGCTATTGCAAGTCACACCATACACCTCTAATTCTTCCCCAGAGACTTGCAGCCATTAATCAGAGGTACTACGTACTGTAAAAAGGAAACACTTACTCTCATTAATAGACACTGTCTCTGAATCGCCCTTATTTCCTGGCACTGAGGTCCACAAGTTAAATTAGAGGCTTATCGTGATACATGATACATGGGTCAGCTGATACATGGGGTTTTAACTCCAGTCTGACTGAAAGTGAGCCCAAATGGTCCAGGGACTCACCCTGTGGTTATTTCCCTGGTTGCTGAATAGATACTTGGAAGAGAGATACCTGGCAACTGAAAGGACTCCACATTAACTTTCTGACCCGTGGGATAAGAGGCATTATGGTAGGAATGTCTAAAGCAAAGTTCATGGAACTTCCTCTCCTTACCAAGATAATAAACTAGAAGCAATACTACATCCCCAGGGGAATTACAGAATTTAATCGAAGACCTCAAAGAGGCAAAGGCAGTGAAACCTATCATACCCCTATTAAACTCACCAGTTTGGCCAACAGAGAAGTCAGATGGATCCTGGAGAACAACTATGAATCATCATAAGCTTAATCACGTGGTGACCTTCACGGCAGTTGCAGACCCTGGCACTTGATAAGCAGCTACTAACCTGGCTAATGCCTTTTTCTCCAATTAACAAGGACCACTCAAAGTAAGTTGTTTTTACCTGAAATGGACAAAAGTATAACTTTCACAGTGTTGCTTCAGCACTATGTTAATTTTCCTGCTTTCTGTCATAAACAGTTGTCTTGGTTATCTACATCTCACAATCTGTGAGAGTCAGGAATCTAGATACAGCTCAACTGAATCTTCTGCTTAGGGTCTCACAGGGCTGCAATCAAGATATTCACTATGCTACATTCTCATTTGGAGGCTCAAATGGGAAAGAATCTACTTCTAAGCTCACTTATGTTGCTGGGAGAATTTCTTTCCTTGCCGTTGGTTGTCGACTGAGGGCCCTGACCTCCTGCTGGCTACTGGCTGGAGACAACTCTCAGGGCCAAGAAGTTCCTTGCTACATGGGCTTCTCCAACATGATCAATTACCTGTCAAGCCAACAAGGAGAATCCTGAGAGCAAACCTGCTAGCAAGATAGTGTCTTGCATAACACAGTGTAATCACAGAATTGCCCTCCCATCACCTGTGCTATAATTGGTGGTTAGAAGAAAGTCACAGGTCTCAACACACTCAAAGGGATGGGTCAAGGACATGAATAGTAGAAGGTGGGGGCCACCAGGGGCAACACCTGAGTCTGACCACCAAAACAGTGCACAGATATCTTGATCATCTTTACAATCCATAAAACATCACACTAGTTCACTATTTTGATGACATGCCCCAACCACCGAATGCCCAAATACTTAACTGAGGTGACTATGGGGCCCCTAATGTTTTTAGAGAGTTACTGCCCTCTATTTTGTATGTCTTTCTAAGATTTGCTTGTACTTAATACTTTCTGTTCATCATATTCAATTAGCACAATGCTGTCAAAAATAACACTAAATAATTATGTAGAATATCAGAAGAAAAAGCTAAAAGAAATAAAAACATTACTCTGAGGAGCAGGACTGGGAATGGGTAGGGAAAGACATGACTGACTGCAATTTTGGTCACTGTACTCTTTGATTTTTCTAAAAAATCATGTACATATATTACTTAAATAAAATTTGGCTTCTAAAAAGAAGAAAATAAAGATATGGATCAAGAAATACTAGGTGAATAAACAAAACCAGAAATGCTGAAGTGGCAATATTAACATAAAACTGGCATTTAAGATTAAAAGCAATAAACAGAAAATAGATATTATATAATGGGTAAAAGGCTAAATACTAAAGGTTTTTAAATAAGTGAAATATTTGCTTTAAGTTTGCTTTTTAACTTTTATAATTCTCAAATCCAGTAATTTTTCATATAATTTTTTCTTAATAGTTCTATGACATCATTGTTTATATTTAATTTTCTACTACATTTAGACTTTGGTGCATGATAGGAGTTAAAGTTCTACATTTTTTTCAAGTTGTTAATCAAGTGACAATTATGAAGAGAAAGAAACAGGCACGACACGTTTTTTAACAAATTAAATTTTCATATATACGTAGGTCTGTCTGTGTTCAACTGATCCATTTGCCAGTTGAGCCAATCACGTGCATTAAAATTTTCTGTAGCTTTACGTACAGTCTATTAATTGGTAGAGTGAGTCCCTTGTTACTTTTCATTTTCAGAATTTTCTAAGTGTAATTTGTTCTTCTCAATCACTTCAGCAATTTCAAAGTCAATCCCTAAGATTTTGAATGGTGTTGCATTATATACATAAATGAATTTTAAGACTTTTAAAGGAAATACTAATGAACAATAAATATTTCAGAAAAATACTGATTTACTTCTAATCAAAGAAACAAAATCCTGGGGATTCAAAATTCCACCATTAAAAAAAATTTTTTTTTAACTGAAGTATAGTTGATTTACAATATTGTATGAGTTTCAGGTGTACAGCATAGTGATTCAGTTTTTCTTTTTCAGATTATATTCCATTATAGGTCACTACAAGATATTTGATATAATTCCTTGTGCTATACAGTAAATCCTTGTTGCTTATCTATTTTATAGACAGTATAATGGTTTGCATCTGTTAGTCGCACACTCCTAATCTGTCCCTCCCCCACTCCTTCTCTCCTTTGGTAACCATAAGTTTGTTTTCTGTCTGTGAATCTGTTTCTGTTTTGTATACAGATTCATTTGTATTATTCTAAAATTTTTATTGAAATACAGTTGATTTACAGTATTACATTAGTTTCAGGTGTACAGCATAGTGATTCAGTATTTTTACAGGTAAGTCTCCATTAAAAGTTATTACAAGATAATGGCTATAATTCCCTGTGCTATACAATATATCCTTCTTGCTTATCTATTTTAGACATAGTAGTTTGTATCTCTTAATCCCATAGCTCTACCTTGCCCCTCCCCCTTGGCAAGCACTAGTTTGTTTTCTATATCTGTGAGTCTGTTTCTGTTTTGCATATACATTCATTTGTATTACTGTTTAGATTCCACATTACAAGTGATATCATACAGTACTGCCTTTCTTTGTCTGACTTATTTCACTAAGCATAATATTCTCTAGGTCCATCCACGTTACTGCAAATGGCAGGATTTCACTTTTTTGTGGCCAAGTAATATTCCACTGTGTATATACACCACATCTTCTTTACCAATTCGTCCACTGGGCATTTGGGTTGCTTTCATTTCTTGGCTATTGTAAACACTGCTGCTAAGAACACTGGGGGGCATGTATCTTTTCAAATTATGTTTCCATTTTTTCCACATATATACCCAGAAGTGGAATTGCTGGATCATATGGTAGTCCTATTTTTAGTTTTTTAAGGAACTCCATACTGTTTCTCACAGTGGCTGCACCAATTTACATTCCCACCAACAGTGTACAGGGTTTCCTTTTCTCCACATCTCCAAGACTTGTTATTTGTAGACTTTCTGAGGATAGCTACTCTGACTGGTGTGAGGTGATTATTTGTCAGCTATTTACTAAATGTTGAACATATGCATTTTACTGTGGACGGTGGTATAGTGGATACAAAAAGTGCTTGCCATAGTTCCTGATATCCAAAACCATTTAATCTTGGGGGGTTTTTTGGTGGGGGGGGCGGGACAGGGAGGGACACAAGCCTATCATAAGGGGGGACGGGACAGGGAGGGACACAAGCCTATCCTAAGTATCTAGCTAGTATCTCGTATGAGAGGAGTTCCTGCATTAAACGTGACTGGAAGAAGCTGTACATACTTTAAGGAAAGCTAAGGGAGTTTACCTCACATTGAACAGATGTTTTTCAAATAATAGTTAACTTCGACCACCTGTTTTTCAGTAAGCCATCAGCAGGAGCTGATAATGGAAAACTGAAGAGCAAATGTGGTCTGCTACTTCCTAATGATGTCAGACTTTAAGTTAAATTAGTGATTCAAGAGGTTTGTATTTCATGAGCCAGCAAATATAAATATATAATTTGAGAGATAAGCAAAGAGTTGCCAACAATTTAATAGTAAAAAAAGAAACAACAAAAAATGAGAAAGAGACACTCATTACATGCCTTTATTTTTCTCTTTTGTGTGAATTAGTGTCAGAGAATATGTGGAAATATTCTGAACTGCTATGCTTCTTTGTATGGTCATACCACTCCCCAGCTAGAAGAGATACTGTTATCAAAAGAAATCAACTAAAAATGTCCAAATGAATTATTTTTATTTACCTCAGCATTTTATTCTAAGCAGCATCTTCTTATGGTAAGTTCTCTAACACACATTTTAAAAGAACATGATTAATTTGTGGTAAGGGACATTACATATGCCTGGCAAGGTCTTTCTTGGCTCAAAACGTGACCTCTCAGAATCCTTCTCCTTATAACTTTCTCCAGCCTTAACCTAAATTTTAACATGATGTATTCTAGAATTCCATACAATATCTACAAATACAAAATACAAACACAAAATACAGATTCAAAACCACATTAAGCCTCACTGAAAGGTGAGCTTTGAATTTTATCATAAACCAAGCATGACTAAAATATTTTGTATCACAATACACTGACATAAATCAGCCTCATTTGATTCTCATAAGAAGCCTCATGGGCAGAACATCAATTACTGATAAGGAAATTACAGGTGAAAGATGTTTGGTGACTTTCCCAAGACCATCCCAGCTAAATAATGACAACTTTGTCTTCTAACAGTGCAGTATTTTCCCCACTATTAAATAATAGGGGTCCATTTTAGGTCAATCAAAGCTAAAAACACCTGGACAGCATACACTGAATTTTCAAACCATTTTAAGCCAAGTTTTTTCTGAACCCTGAAGTCAGTAAATCTCTTAAAATGACTATGTAATCTGTATCATCTACAACCATTAAAAAAAGTTATCCCATTTTTTTCCTGCTCTAAAATACTACACAGTTCTTGGTTTCTTTCTCTTAATTCACTCTTCCACTGATTTTCCTTCCCAACTATTTCCTCTGAAAACATCCTGAACTAGCAGTTCACTGTAAAATTACTCTACACATTAAAACCCATTCACAAAATCTGTCTCTACCTCCTTGGCCCAATCTGAAACTTGGATGTTTTCCCTATGGCCTCAGAATACTACAGTACTTCCTTTTTTGTGCTTTATGATAACTGCCTCTCCTAGCTACTGTCATATCCGAGCCACACTATATCTATCAGCATTCGAAACTCATCAGCCTTTAAGACCCATGCCAGGTGGCTTACCGTCCTACCACCACCTTCCTTTTTGTGATACATTAAGTAGCCTCTACAGTCACCCCTCTCTCCACCCCCAGTCACTGAACTTTGTTTCTTGGTTCAAAGTCTTCCCCTCTACCCCAATCAAGCCATCCAGAGCCATTTCAACAATGTTAATAAAGATATATCTGATATCTTAAGATACACAATTTTTACTTCTGTTGGTCTAAAAGACCATCAATGTTTTTACTTCAGACTCTCCATTCACATCCTAGACATCTAAGAACTATTCCATCTTTGAAATCATTTCCATACTACCTGGAATGATCTCTGTCCATTTAGTACAGAACGTCTTACACTCACACTTTGCCTTTTGAGCCTCATCAAGAACTTCAGTCCTCTAACGTCTTTATCTTGCATTCATTTCTTTACCAATTCTTACAATGTCATTACAATTTATCATACAAACTAGAACACTTAGAGGGTGAAAGAGGGTGCTATTAATAATTATGCTAGAAAAGTCTGTCCTAAATCGTATTGTACATCCTTTCAATCTCTTGCCAGGACTCTCAGAGCTGCTTTGTGTTGACGATGGCTTCAACTACTAATAGAAGGTTATTCTAGAATTTCTGCACAAGCAGCAGAAAAGTGGAGTTAAAGTCATCCTAGTTATTTTTTCTCTCTTCCATTTTACTCTGGGATTCATCAATTCCTTCTGTAATTTATGAAATGACTAAATATCAGAAACATTTTATAAACCAAATAGTTCTAAAAGGATTTCTAAAATAACACCTTTAAAAAAAACCTTCCCAGTGCTTAATATAACTGAAGAATAATCTGCTATTGTATGCAGTGTGGGGAAAAGGTGTGAAATGGCTGGTTCTGAATGACCAGGAAGTGATATCATAGCATACAAATCTAAGATACATGGGTGGATACGATGACATGGATTATTAAGACATAACTGTAGTGAAAATACACCTGTTTTGCTGATAATGCATGAGTTGTCATAAAGTTGGCAACAACTCTTTCAAAGTACAGAATATTTGTCTCTAATGTGTCTTCTAAAATCAAGATACCTAAATTATGAAATAATGGTGTTTCATAAACAAAGTTAGGCTTGTGGATATTATAGGTAAATGATTTCCTATCATATCGCCCAGAATAACCCTGTCTAGTCCGGTTAATCACACTCTTCTCAGTTAAAATACAGGATGTTAGTAAAAATACAGATTAATATTTGTCAGACCTACTTAAAACGGACAGGAAGAAAAGACCTAAGCACAATCAAGTTTAATGTCATAAGACAACAGAGTTCACAAGGAGAAGCTAGCAAGAAACACACCAAGGCACGTATCTCTGAGTGAAAAGTGAAAGATGGAGTTTTAATAGAGAATACGTAGTTTTTAACTTTCTTGAAAATGTGTGTTCACATAGTCCAGAATTTCCACAGCCAGTTAGGAAACATTCATATCCTAGCCCAATGATGCTGCAAACAACACAACATCTATATACACTTTCTAAGACTGTGCATGTCAGATTAGTCTTTGTCTTGTTTCAAGCAATTCAAAACCCTCAAAGGACTATTAACTACTGAGAAGGAGTTCCTGGCACAGATCAAAACCTACATTTTTGTTCCTTCTAGTAAACAGTAAATTCACATTTCTAATATCTGGTTACAGGGCTGCAGGAGGAAAATCAAACAATTATATGAAGTTATACTGCTACAAATTTAGTCTTCAATGCCATTAACAATCCTTTTAAATGTCCCAGATCAGTTTTCTCTCTGCACTTATTTTTTTTTAAATCAATTCCAAATTTTTTTACCACTCTCCTCATTTCTGTTCATGCTTATCAAAAATTCTAGCACTGACTCCAGGTTAAGAAATCCTGTACTAGATCAAAAGTCCTCACCAGGAGGAAAAGCCTTCTCATCTCAAAGGCTTAGGACCAAAGCCCAGGAAATGATAAGGAATTATATCAACATATATATAGTTTTCTTCAGCAGTTTGGACACAAATCATGAAAAAAAATTTCTGAAGGGTTCTGCTTTATACATGATTAAAGTTAGTGTACAGGGTAAGAAACTGCACAAGCACACTCAATCCAAATTTACTGAGGTGGACAAAAGAAGAAATTCTAAAAAAGTCTCATAGTTCAATATGTCTTTATTCATATAATATTTTCTGTATTTCAATTCTTACTGAAGCTGTAAGTAAGGAATTTTGACCAGAAGCATTAAAATAAGTTAGGTCCTCTCTGTGAAAATAAAGCTAGTAGAAAGTACCATATTCCATATATTCAAATATCTATAAACAATTCATAAACACAAATAAATATGTAAAATAAAGGCTATTTTTCCTTCAAATTACTTTGTAAAGTAAACCCATTATATACATAATCTTTTATAAATATTTCACTATCATAATCACAAATACATCAACAGTCATATCTCTATTTACTTGACATGTCCTAGACCATCTATATAAAATGTGATATACCTGTGGATGATACCTTTGGAAGGTTAGGGGATATCATGAAGACGACTAATAATATCTGAAACACCTAAGTTAAAGCCACAAGCTTGACATCAGCAACAACACAAAAAAAAACAACAGCAATGTGTTTACTGAAGCTAAATACATGAAAAATAGTAGGTATCTTTGGAGGTAACTGAATATAGGCTGTGAAAATTCCTAGAGTCCCTAACTTCAACTTAGGACTTTAGTTCTAAATAACTTATAAGGAGTTAATGCTCTTATCTTAGCACTAATCAGCAGCTTTTATAATCTCTGTATTGAAGAAATTAAATCAAAATATTTACTGTATACCTTCCCTCTAATTATCTAAAAGTAACCAGAGTATGACAATTATGTGTTCTCCCTTTCACAGTGTATACCAAATTGGGTAACAACTACCCAGCCACTGACTCCATTACCTGGCTCACTGTAGTACTGGTAAGTTTCCATCAATGGAATGTAAACAGGGGGACCAAAAGCGTCTAAGAAGTAAGTAGTGCTCCATTCTCTCTCCCCTTCCAGCCACTGAATGCAAACAACATTGAGGCTCTAAGGGAAAGAGGAGCCAGAAAATGGAAGGAGCATGGATCCTTAAGTCACCATATGAAGGAAAGACACCTACCACTAATTCTTATATTACATATATAAGAATGGTTACATATATGAGAAATTAATGTCTATCATGATATGTCACCAATATCTGAGGTTTATTTTTTACAGTATGTATATTACTCTAACTATGTAGATGCTAGAATTGTTGGGGACAGGTTAAAACATCCACAAATTTCAGAGAGTCATTCTAACTAAACAAAAAAATCAAAAACTCACTCTTAATATTAAGCTATCATTTGAGGATTTTCAAATACCTATGAAATGAAAAAAGCAATTTATATCTTCTGCCCTAAAACATTCTGTATATTTTACATATTACTTTTCATTCTAGGAAAATGGGAGATACCAGGACTAAAGCACTTTAAAAAATTAGCTTACAGTTAATCACACATGTTATTAGGTTGTTATTAGGTTAAAGCAAGAGTTAAAGATAGACTCAGGGGGGCTTCCCTGGTGGCGCAGTGGTTGAGAGTCCGCCTGCCGATGCAGGGGACATGGGTTCGCGCCCCGGTCCGGGAAGATCCCACATGCCACGGAGCGGCTGGGTCCGTGAGCCATGGCCGCTAAGCCTGCGCGTCCGGAGCCTGTGCTCCGCAGTGGGAGAGGCCGCAACAGTGAGAGGCCCACGTTAACGCCAAAAAAAAAAAAAAAAAAAAAAAAATTCACCTACACAAATCTTAGGGGAGAACTCCTCTGCATTTGATACCTTGAGATTTGGCATCTAACTCATTTGTAAGTTGGGAACTAGAAGAAATCAATGTCCTATAAAAGTTCATACTTTTCTTTAACATCAGAACAAAGTTTCCTCCCTAAAAGAGAGAGAATGACTAATCACAGACTATCCCGCTAAGATACCTATGTCTTTCCCAATCATAACTTCAATGGACAAAATCAGTTTTACCCACATAGTCACCTGTCAAAAGCAAACAGGAGACCAAACTGTGCTATTAAGAATACTTCATTGATAGGCTGAATCCAATTCCTCATTCACATAAGTTATTATTATCAGTACATTAAGACCAAATGGAGTTTTCTTAGCATTAATCAACAGTTTATAATAGTATATTAACAGATCATTTGATTAGTATGGAGAATTTCCTTTCCCTTCGATGATTAGCAAGTCTATGAAGGGAAGGGTCAGGCAAGTTTAGTTCATATTCTATCTCTTGTACCTAACCCAATGCCTGAAACAAGAGCTCTCAATGAATTTTTGTTGAATGAAGCAACTGTAGTCCAACATTTTTAGTTGAAGTCTGGAGGAACAAAATGCAAATGCCAATGGATTATAGAAATTCACTTAAATGCTAACTCATAACTACTAAAGCAACAAATACCAGATTAATAGCTTGAATGTTCCAAAATTCAACATATAGTCAGTGTCATGCACCTAGAAGTCAAAATGTCCAAACCAAACTATTCCCATACCCATCTACTAACACCTATACTCTTAAAAATTTCCTTTCAGTGAATATCCCCAAGTCAAACAACTAGGAATTACCTTAGATTCTGCCCTCTTTCTCATCCTTCAGAAGCATCCTACAGCCTTAATATTTATAGAATCAGTCACTTCCTCTTCCTTTTCACCCTCACTGACACTATAAATGCAAACTCATTACTTCCCAACTGGATCACTGGAAGAGGAGAGAAAAAAAAAAAAAAGTCTCCTAATTGGTCTTTCTTCCAGCCCTACACACCCCAAATCACTATCTGTACTGCTTCCAGAAAGGTATTTCTAAAAACACTAAGTATGATGTTATTTTCTTTCAAAAATGCCACCAATTTCAAAAAAAAGCCAAAACGTTAAATGTTCAGAATCTAGCTTCTCTCAGCTCTATTTTTACTGGACATCTATGCCCTCTTTGTAGGGGTAGAGATTTCATTTTTGCATGACCTGTTTCTGCTATAAGAAGTGCCCTCTGCTACTGCCTAGCTAACTCCTACTCATCTTTCAAGTCTCAGGTCAAGTTTTAGCTATACAGGCAAACCTTCCACAACCCTGTCCTCTAGACGTGCCCAAGTGAATTTTCAGAGTTTTCAACCCACTCAGTGTATCTGTTTTTTTAAAGTATTCTGTAACACCTGTTTCCCATGAGGGCAAAACTGTGGTTGTTTTTCTGTACATTGAGGAACTATCTAGCACAGCATCTGATTACAGGAGGTGTGTAACAAGTATCTATTAAGCTAGTAAAACTGATTCTTTACAATTCTGATAAGGAGAAAAGACTTAGAAGAGAAAACGGTCATAAATAGTTGTAGGAATCAAAGGTTTCTCGAATGCTGGAGAAATAAAAGCAGCCAGGTTCTTTAACACAAATCTTATCAAAGCCTTCACATTTCACACTTCTCCAAAGGGGAAGGGATACAGTCATTTTCCAAATATATGGACATTATAAGCCCTCCTTTTGGGGGGCATTTCCGAAATGCTATCCATTTTTATCTCAAAAAATAAAATAAACAAGATAGACAAGAAGGTATCCAGCTTCAACAACATTTAATACTTTACAGCCATATTTGTTTCTTTCTGCTTCTTTTTCAGTAACTGCTGTAGTACCCCACATACACCCATCTGATCCCATTCTCCTTCTCCTATCTCCTCAGTAAGTAACCAATAATATAAACTTGATGTTAAATAAACTTAGATATGTGTTTATATAAGCAGTACAATATACTATGTATCATTATGTAGCTTGCTTTGTCCCTTAAAATCCATTTCTGAAATTTATCTATAATGGTACCTAGAGCTCTAGCTCACTCATTTGAAGTGTTTGAATATACCACATTTTATTTATCAATTGTCCTGTTCATAGACATTTTTTACTTCCTTTTTCTCTCTTTGCTATTACAAAGTAGCAATAAAAATTCCTGTATTTGCCTCATTTATAAACATACACAAAAATTTCTCTAAAGGTTACAACTAGGAATTGAATTCCCTTTCTTCAAAGTATCTCAGTTAAAAAAAGAAAGACATAAAAAAGAGAAAAAGGTGTTGCCCACCGTGTAGGCACTCATTAAATATTTGCTAAATGAATGAAAAATGAATAGGTAATTCAACTTTTCTTAATACTGTCAAATTTTTCTCCAAAGGGGTTACACAGATTTGTACTCCCACTTGTTGTTATTCTACCTCCTTATTGACTCTCACTATCTTCCAGACATTTTTATGTCACTCAATATGAAGAGTATGAAACAGAATTTTATTCTATTTCACTCAAAATTGTATTCATTTTTCCTTACTGTTTTCTTACATGGGCTATTGTTTCCTCTAACACGTTCAGAATGCTGATTTTTTTTTTTTTTAGTGTTAATTTTCTCTCTAGGAGTTCTGCTGATCACTCATTAGTTCTAATACCCTAGTTTATGTTGAAATTCCTACATAGACAATTGTATATTCTGCAAATACGGAAAATGTTGTATTTTCCTTTTCAATTGTTATACTCTAGTGCTTTTTCCTGGGAATTCATCTAAATTTCCCTTTTTAAAATGCCGTGATGTGAGGGACTTCCCTGGTGGCGCAGTGGTTAAGAATCCACCTGCCAATGCAGGGGACGGTCTGGGAGGATCCCACATGCCGCGGAGCAACTAAGCCTGTGCGCCACAACTACTGAGCCTGCGCTCTAGAACCCGCAAGCCACAACTATGGAGCCCAAGTGCCACAACTACTGAAGTTCATGTGCCTAGAGCCCATGCTCTACAACAAAGAGAAGCCACTGCAATGAGAAGCCCGCGCACCACAACAAAGAGTAGCCCCCGCTTGCCACAACTAGAGAAACCCCACACGTAGCAACGAAGACCCAATGCAGCCAAAAATAAAAAATTAAAAAGTGCCGTGATGTGAGCTATAAGGTTTTTGTGTGATAACTTTATCTAAGGAACTTCCCTCTTGTTCGTTTATTCATGAAGAGTTATTGTTCATTATGAATATCAGCTATATTTTATCAAATGATTTTTCTAAACATTCTATACAATTTCCCCCCAGGATTATCTGCTATATAACAGTAAAATATTTTCTAACATTAAGCCACCCTTGCATTCCTAAGATAAAACCTCTAAGTCTTAAAAATGTACTAAACTGAAATTGCCAATATTTTGAATTAGTTGACCTTTTCTACCATTTCTTTTTCTATTTAATTTCCATTTCTACTTTTATTATGCCTTTCTTCCTAATTACTTTAGTTTTCCTATTTTTGTTTCTGTAAGTTTGTACTACTTTTGCTAATAGTAATACATTTAAGACTGTATATTTATTCAAGTAGTGCTTTAGCTGGCCTCAATTTTTCACTAACATTACTTTCACTAACATTCACATTTCAACTCTGTTTATTTCCTCTTTACCACATGAATTATTTAAAAGCGCCTTTCCAGACTTGTGAGTATAATGTAGGGTAGAAGGGGAATTTATTTTGTGTTTCAACCTTATTGCATTGTAGTCAGAGAAAAGGGTCAAACATTCTTTAATGAAATATTTCAAGACTTTCTTTCAGTCCTCAATATTTTACAGTTATACTATACAGGCATACCTTAAGACATATTGCAGGTTTGGTTTCAGACCACTGCAATAGAGCAAACATTGCAATACAGAGAGTCACATGAATTTTTGGTTTCCCAGTGCATATAAAAGTTATGTTTACACTATACTATAGTCTCTTAAGTGTGCAATAACATTATGCCTAAAAAAACACTGTACATACCTTAATTAAAAAATAATGCTGTTGGAAAAATGGTGCTGATAGACTTGTTTGTCGAAGGGTTGCCACAAACCTTCAATTTGTAAAAAATGCAGTATCTGTGAAGTGCAGGAAAAAACAAAAAACACAAGGAATGCCTGTACTATTACTAGCTGTGTAATGATTTTCACTTATCTTGTTGACTCCTGAGAACGAACTCTAGATCCGAAGAAATGTGACTGTAAATTTCTACAAAACTACCTCTTCAAAAACTATGTCTCTACTATTCCCTCAGGATTCTTCCCCTGCATATTTTGGAACCCTTTCAATCCACACCAAAGTCACTCAACTGCTCTTTCATATTTACTTTTTTATTTCTCTGGGCTACATTCTAAATGAATTCCTTATGAATGCCAATTCCTCAATTCTCCCTTTGATGGCATCTAATGTAGCTTTTTATCCTCAGTAAAACCAATTTACTAAGTTTATTTCTTATTTGGTATTAGATAGAATTTCTTCTTTCATCTCTCTAGAATCTTAAATATACTTATTTCTTTTATTATTCATCCCTCCTTAGCCAATGATTTTGTGATTATCTCTGCTCATTCTACTCACTCCACTGCACAACTAGATCATATAGTGGGCTTAGAAAGAACTTCCTGGTCTAAGATGATACAGGGGATTTTTACAGACCCAGTCTCCAACCAAGAAAGTAGCCATTTTAATTCAGGACCTGGTTATAAGGACTATGTCTGTCCTCTCCCTTCCTTCAGCCCATGATTTTCTAAAAGTGGGGTTTTAGTATAAGTTATTATCCAAACTAGGACCCTCTTGAGTATTAAAGGAGTCTCTACTAATAACTACATGGATGATAAGCATAAACTAGAGTCTGAAGGGTAACCTGAGATATACAATCCCCCTAAACATAAGCCTTAGCCTATGCAGAAGTTCTCAGCGGCTTTCTTCAGTCTCCTTTACAAGTATGGAGTCACGTGTTAGGCCCTGGCTTCATGTAGTTTAAGCCTAACTCTATTCCTCTACCCTTCATGAAGCACCTTTCATCTTTTTAACACACAAGAGCCAAACTCTTGGCTACAAGTGCCTGCTTCTGCTACCTTAAGCCCAATCCTGATCACCAGGTAGTTTTTCTTCTATATAAACCACAGAAACCTTTAGTTTCTAAATTCATTAATGTCTACCCTCTTTTTAATATTTTATCTTTCATTACTTTATGTTTGAAGTGAAGAGGTAATAAACACTTAAATTAGTGTGCCAGCTTCAATAAAAGACCTGCAACAGAGTTTTTTAAACATGCATTCCTTTTGCTCAGCAACCAGTTTCAGGAATTTATGTTACAAAGGATTCCCACGTGCACATTTCAGAGGGATATATAAGGATATTCAAAGAAGTACTATGTTTAATAGAATAACTACTCTTAAATAGTTACCTTAAATATACTTATATTCTTCTTTAACAATAAAGCAGCCCAAATGAAAACTGGTTAAATAAATCACGGCCCAGCCACATTAGGGAATAGTATATAACTATTTAAAATTATAAGGTTAATTCATGGGAAAAAATGCCTACAACAGAACGCTGAGTAAAAAAAAAAATTACAGAAGTTTGTAGATTAATTTGAATATAGCTAGGAAAGAAAAACATAAAAGAATAATAAAAACTTACAGCAAAGTAGAAAATGCTTAGGGTCAACTTCAATAGAAGAATAGTGAGAAAAAGTTGAAAAAGTGACTTAAAACCAAATTATGCAAGTAGCAGTAGGCTCTGACTACTAATCTTTACCTTTCATAAAACATGAATCCAAAAGAATTTAAGCAGAGAGTAAAGTATGGAAACAGCAACAGGGAAGAGTAATGTGGATGAAGAATATAGAAGATACTGGGCAAAAAAGAAAAAACGTACACTACTCACTAGTGTGTATCAAATACAGATGGCTAGATTTTGTTCATATTAAATATTGAAGATTTTGTTCATATTAAGTAAAAGTTGGAAAAATAAAGTTCTGCATGAAAAATGAAAAGCAAAATACTGAAATGCAATTTTTAAATTTAATTTCCTTCATCTTTCTGCTTGTGTTTCCATGTAAGGGTGGGAGGCAATAAACAGAAATCAGAAATAGTATTTCTGTAGCTTGTTAACAATTTTTCTATTACAGTATAATAAAGAAACTGTCAAGCTTAATGGCTAAACGTCAATATATTTTAAAATTATACTTATGTAATCTAAGGTTGTCCATTGCTCTGGGTAACTGGGAATTCAGTATTTCTTTTACTATTTAGCATCATCCCACCACTCCACCTCCTTCCCTTCCCATACAAATTCCAGGATTCTTGAACACATCAATCTGGTAACATACATAAAAAGCAGTAAACACTAAACTCCCTTAAGGAATTCAAAGGGAAATACAGGTTAAAAAATAGAAGGTATTCTAATGAAAACTTGCCTGCTTTTAGGTCTAAAAATAAATCTGTTTCATCAATTACCTAAATTTCAGACTTAAATTGAAAATGAAGTATCAAAAATGAGCAGATATCAAATTAAAAGATTTAACATATTATCATCAGTAATCAAAAAATGCAAATTAAAATAATCAATTACCATCTTTGCCTATGTTGTCAAATAATTCTTAAATATAAAGTATCCAACTGCTAGCTACACTTCTGGTGAAAGCTAAACTAGTACAATTTTTGGAGAGTAAAAATGGTATTATTACCACACAGTTAAGAAATATTCTATAATGAAATAATTTTACCTCTAGTACTTTAAAATGAAAAAATGATGTGGGGAAGTAAATACAAATGATAAGTTTTAAAATAGTGGAAAAAAATGTAAAGACACACATAATCATGGTTTATCCTTGTAACGAATTAGTAAGAAGCCAATGAATATATGCTCTTCTCAACTATTTAATGGTATTTGTTGAGTCAATGAGGAGAGAGAAAAGAGTAAGAAGGTTATAAAATATCTCTCTCTCTCTCTCTCTCTCTCTCTCTCTCTCTCTCTCTCTCACACACACACACACACACACACACACACACACACACACAAATAACCATAAAATATTAACTGTGGTTATTCCTAATTCACTCTTAGGAATGTTTTTTATACCTTTTCTTCTTTCAAATATTCTTCAATACACGTTACTTATATTAACTCAAATTTTTAAAAAAACACATACTATTAAGGCAATAAAAATTCTTAGGCAGCTCCTGTTACCTGCAAGTTACTTTACTCAGCACAATGTAATCTAAACTTTGTAATCTTAAACTCACTGTTAAAAAAAATGCCTTTCCTGACACCTTTTACAAAACAAGCAAAGAAAAACTTTTAAGTTAATAAAATTCTTGATTACACAATCAACAAGAGTATATAAAATGTCAATATATACACGAATAGGTTCCATGCTATTGACTGTATTACTTTACTAATACGATAAAAACACTTAAAAAAAAAACACTTAAAATTTACCTGCATTGCACTTTTCCCCAGTTTCACCACTTCAAATAATGTGACAGGCTCCCCTTCACCATTCTGTTGAGGATGCCCATTAGCTCTTCCACGGCCTGTTCCTCTAACTCCAGCTTCAATTCTACTCTTCTCTCCTGGAGATTTTCGAGGTTTCTTATTTGTAGACTGAATAAAAAGATGAGGAAAAGTTAAATTAAATGCAGGCATACTTTGCTTTATGCAAGAATGATCTCAAATTATGTTTGATCTTGTGAAAGGGAAGTTAGCACTGTTACAGATAAGAGACATAATCCCAAAGGAAGCTTTACAATGTTTTCATTGATAAAAACAAAGCGCAAACAGCAAAGTACAAGTTAATTTATACAAGGCATGAAAATAAAGTTAAAAGAAAAAGATTTAATATTTTGTACAATAATGCCAATGCTGAACATTTTAACCATGCCCCAACCATGCCCCCTTCTTGACATTTTCTTCTTCCTATCTTCCTCAATATTCTGTTTCCTCAGAAACCTTGTTCAATAAAACATTACTTAGGGCTTCCCTGGTGGCACAGTGGTTGTGAGTCCACCTGCCGATGCAGGGGACATGGGTTCGTGTCCCGGTCCGGGAAGATCCCACATGCCGCAGAGCAGCTGGGCCCATGAGCCATGGCCGCTGAGCCTGCGCGTCCGGAGCCTGTGCTCCGCAACGGGAGAGGCCACAACAGTGAGAGGCCCGTGTACCGCAAAAATTTAAAAAAAATAAAAATAAAACATTACTTGGAAAAAGCTGCATATTCAACTTCTCCCTTGACTTAAGTGCTCAAATATTTCTTATCCAGTCATGCAACAAATATATATTGAACATATTTGGAACCATTCTAGATACTAGAAATACAGCAAACATTTCCGCCTTGACAGTTTACATTCTTCAATTGACAACCCATCCCACACCCCCAATTTTTTTAAAAAAGTCAACACTAGTTATCACCTTATCTGTGTCTCACCTTTAGAGTCAAGATAGAATTGCTTGCAGTCACTGTTATTATTCCCATAAATTTCATTCATATATAAACTCATCAGGGTTGCTGCTTCACCAAGCCCACCAGTAAAAGTAATGTTGCTAAACGCAATAGACATTTTTTGAAACTCTCTCAACAGGCAATGTTATCCCCCTTGTCTTTCAGATATCTTTTCCCTCCCTATACTCCTTACCTGTCAGTTACCTTAGGTCTCTCCAGAGCATCTTCTCAATCTTTATAGTCTCTCTTGAGTGATTTACTTCACTCTCATAATAGCCTGTTTCAGTTATCAATTTACTGTTCCTCATCTCCAAATGTATTCTAGTTTGCCCCACTCTGTAAACATTTCTCTTTTGTCATATGCTGCACAGGTAGGCTTATAACTAGAGGGCCCTGGAGGAACATTACAAAGCATAACATGGAGGGGCTTTTCTCCCTGCTCACAGGACCTGCTCCCTTCATTCTGTATTCCTGTATTCTTCACAGTACTCTTTCACTCCTCTTAATAGTTAACAGCCTGACAACCATTTGTGTGTGTGGATTAATATATAATGAATTTACTGCTTATTTTTAAATAAATTATTTTTAGAACAGTGTTAGATTTACAAAAAAATGTGAAGATAGTACAAGGAATTCCCACATATATCATGTCTAATTACACCTATTATTAACACCTTACTATTTGTATTGTACATTTGTTATAATTAATGAACCAAAATTGATACATTAACAAAAGTCCATACTTAATTCAGATTTTCTTAGTTTTTGTCTAATGACCTCTTCTGTTCTAGGAGCCCATCCAGGGCACCTAGACATACTCACATCATGTCTCCTTAAGCTCCTCTTGGCTCCAAGTTTTTATACTTTCCTGGGTTTTGGTGACCTTGACAATTTTGAAGAATTTTGTACAGGGATTTTGTACTGTACAGATATTTTATACAATGTTCCTCAACTGGGGTTTGTCTGATGTTTTTCTAATGACTAGACTGGGATTATGGGTTTGGAGAGGAAGATGTGAGAGACAAAGTATCATTTTTGTCACCTCATATCAAGTGTATATACTAACAATGTGATTTATCACTCAATGTTGACCTGTTAATCAGTTGGCTGAGGTGGTATTTGTCAGGTTTCTCCACTGTAAAGTTACTTTTCCTCTCCTTTCCAAACTGTACCCTTTGGAAGAAAGTCACTGTGTGCATCCCACATTTAAGGGGTAGGGAGTTATGCTCCACCTCCTTGATCCACCTCCTTCAAGGTGGAGCATTTACGCATACCATTTGAAATTTTTCAGTATGAGAGATTTGTCTATTCTCACTCATTCACCCAATCATTTGTACTAATGCAGACTCATCGACATTTATTTTATATTTTTGGATTATAATTCAATACTATTTTTTTTTAAGATGTTAGGGTAGGAGTTTAGTAATTTATTTATTTATTTTTGCTGTGTTGGGTCTTCGTTTCTGTGCGAGGGCTTTCTCTAGTTGTGGCAAGCAGGGGCCACTCTTCATCGCGTTGTGCCGGCCTCACTATCGCGGCCTCTCTTGTCGCGGAGCACAGGCTCCAGACACGCAGGCTCAGTAGTTGTGGCTCACAGGCCTAGTTGCTCGGTGGCATGTGGGATTCTCCCAGACCAGGGCTCGAACCCGTGTCCCCTGCATTAGCAGGCAGATTCTCAACCACTGCGCCACCAGGGAAGCCCATTCAATACTATTTTATTTTGTTGTTCAACTTGCTTCAGCTTTGGCCATTAAGAGATCTTTCAGTTGGTTCCTGTGTCCATTTGACATATTCCCATCATTCTGTGTGTTTTGCTTTTTATTTTTTTAGCACTTGGTTACTTTCTGGCAGCACATCATTCTCCAGGCTCATACTGTATATTCTCTTTTCCAGTTTTAGAATCAGGGAGTTTAGAATCCAAGGAGCCCTGGTTCCTTTTATTAGAGAATTTTACTAGAGATGAAGATCTGGGCACTAGGTTTGGCTCCTTGATACTAAGTGCCCTTGCTTCTAGGCCCTTAAGCAGACAAAACAAAGAAATGTATGTTCCATATATATACACATAACTATAGATGTTTCTGTATGCAATGATCTGTTACCTATATTAAGCTAAACATAAGTTGGAACTGGTATCTCCAACTCTAATCCATTACCACATGGATGCTTCTTCCCCTTGCTCATCGACAAACTCCCACTCCAACAATGAGAAATCTGGCTCTCCTCAGTATTCACGTAGAGCAGTATTTTAAGCCCTATCCCATGGGAAACAACTTTATGAACTAGACTGCAGTTCTTATATACACTGTGTACAATTTCTCTGACTTTAGTCTTACAGACTCATTTCCAAAGTTACCTAAGTCAGCAACTCTCTCCCCACTCCCTTCACTGCAAAAGAGATTACATTGTTACACTCTACATTCCATCCTGGTATTCCCCCTACCTTATAAATGATTTTTTTTAAACATCTGTATTAATAAAATTCACTCTTTTTCTGAAAAGTTTGGTGGGCTTTGACAAACGTATACTGTCATGTACGCACAACTATGGTATCACAGAGAAAAGTTTCACTACCTTAAAAAATACTTGTGCTTCACATCCATTCAACCCTCCCACTTCGCCTTGGCAAACACCAAATTTTTTTTAATCACCACTAGTTTTGTCTTTTACAGAGAGTCATGTAATTGGAATCGCACAGCATATAGCGTTTTCATACTGGTATCTTTCATTTTAACAAAATGCATTTAAGATGGACCCGTGTCTTTTAGTGGTTGAATAGCTCATTTCTTTTCATCTTTAAACAATATTTCATTGTATGGATGTACCATGTTTTGTCATTCATTTACCTAACGATGGACATCTTGGCCACCATTTTTGGCAGTTAGGAATAAAGCTGCATAGGCATTCACATGCAGGGTTTTGTGTGGACAAAACTTCTAAATCAGTTGTGTAAACACCTAGGATAACTGGATCATATGGTAAAACTATGTTTAGCTTTGTACAAACCTGCCAAACTGTCTTCCAAAGTGGCAACACCATTTTGCATTCTGACCAGCAGTGAATGAGAGCTTCTGCTGCTTTGCATTCTTGCCAGGAAATTGGTACTGTCAGGCTTTTAGATTTCAGCTACTCTAACAGGCATATGGTGATATCTCCTTGTTGTATTAATTTGCAATTCCTGAGCGATAAATGATTAAAGACTTTTCAATAAATAATAATTCTTCACAGTAAATTTTTCTGTTTGAATTACTGGTGAGAATTTGTCTCCTGATTAAAATCTCCATACTTGCATTATCCAATATCATGGCCTCTAGCCTCACATAGCTAACTGAGCACTTGAAATATGGCTACTCAAAACTTAGATGAGCAATGTTTTGACTATCCACAAGGTTGTGAAGATTTAGTATGAAAAACAGCATATAAAATATCTCATTCTGGGCTTCCCTGGTGGCGCAGTGGTTGACAGTCCGCCTGCTGATGCAGGGGACACGGGTTCGTGCCCCAGTCCGGGAACATCCCACATGCCGCGGAGTGGTTGGGCCCATGAGCCATGGCCGCTAAGCCTGCGCGTCCAGAGCCTGTGCTCCGCAACGGGAGAGGCCACAACAGTGAGAGGCCCGCGTACCGCAAAAAAAAAAAAAATCTCATTCATATATTGATTACATGATGAAATTATATTTTAGGTATACTAGGTTAAATAAATTAATTATTAAAGTTAATTTCACCCACTTCTTATAATCTACTAGAAAATATTAAATTACAGATGTAGCTCAAGTCACATTTGTTAGACAATGCCATTCTATTCTAATACTATAACCACAGTAATCCTTATATTACAAATTTACTCCAACACTTATTTTCTTCTTTCTTTGATCTCTAATCTCCAATGACTCTCATAACCATCAAGTTAAAGTTCAAAGTCCTCAGCACAGCAAGTAATGCTATCAATTATTACCTGTTCGGTCATCTACCACACCAGATCCCTATTTATAGGCTACTATCTTCCCATACTGACCAATTTAAAATTGCTTGAAAATATCATTATTTCATGCATTCATCCTGTTTAGCTGATAGATCCTGGCTCCTCCTAACAAGTCTTGTTTCTGTGCTCACTCTTTGGAAAAATAGGTGTCTTCCCTATGGCAGGTATGTGCATGAGCACTTGTGTGTGCATATGAAGAGGGGAGGGGGGAATGTTATTTTTCTTTATTGAGTAACACATTCCCATGGCTAAAAATTCAAAAGGTAATTAAAGTTACACAATGAAAACTTGCCCACTCTTACTCTCAAGCCTTAGGAAAGAAGATTGGTTCTTTCAACCAAAATTATTCATTCCTATGTGTCATTCCAGAGACATTTAAACATATTTTAAAAATACACATGACAGAAGTTAAAGAAGACGTAGATAAAGAGAAACCCATCCCATGTTCATAGGTTGGAAGACTTAATATCATTAAGATGTTAATACTACCTAAAGTGATCTTTCTACAGATTCATTGCAGTCTCTATCAAAATGCATATGACCATTTCTGCAGAAACAGAAAAATCCATTCTGTAATTCATAGGGAATCTCAAAGGACTCCAAGTAGCCAAAATAATCTTGAAAAAAGAACAACATTGAAGGACTCACACTTCCTGATTCCAAATCTTACTACAAAGCTAGAGTAATCAAAACAGTGTGGTACTGGCATAAAGATACACAGACCAATGAAACAGAACAGACAGCCCAGAAATAAACCCTCACATGTATGATTAAATAATTTTTGACAAGGGTACCAAGACCATTCAATGGGGAAAGAGTAAAAATGAAACCCACAGAATGAGAGAAAATATCTGTAAATCATATATCTGATAAGATATTAATATCCAGAATACAAAGAGAACTAAAACACAACAACAAAACAACCTGATTCAAAAATGGTCAAAGAGGACTTCCCTGGTGGTGCAGTGGTTAAGAATCCACCTGCCAACGCAGGGGACATGGGTTCGATCCCAGGCCCGGGAAGATCCTACATGCCATGGGGCAACTAAGCCTGTGTGCCACATCTACTGAGACCATGCACCACAACTACTGAATCTCATGCACCCTAGAGCTCACGCGCTGCAACTACTGAAGCCCGCGTGCCTAGAGCCCATACTCTGCAACAAGAGAAACCACCGCAATGAGAAGCCCACACACCACAACAGAGAGTAGCCCCCACTCACCGGAACTAGAGAAAGCCCGCACACAGCAACGAAGACCCAACACAGCCAAAAATAAACTTTTTTTTAAAAATGGGCAAAGGACTTGAATAGACATTTCTACCAAGAAGATATGCAAATGGCCAATAAGCATGTGAAAAGATGCTAAACATCTAATAATTAGCAGAAATGCAAATCAAAACTACGAGATGCCATCTCACACTTATTAGGATGGCTACTATCAAAAAAAAGAGTAAAGTCTAGGCAAGGTTGTGGAGAAACTGGAACTCTTATGCACTGTTGATAGGAATGTAAATGGTACAGCTGTTGTATAAAACAGTATGGCAGTTCCTCAAAAATTAAAAATAGAATTAATCATATGACCACCAATAACACATCTAGGTATGTACCCAAAAGAATTGAAAGCAGGATCTCAAAGATATCTGTACACCCTTATTCACAGCAACACCGTTCACAATAGCTAAAACTTGGTAGTAACCCAAGTGTCCATCGGTGGATGAATGGATAAGCAAATGTGGAATATAGATACAATGGAATATCATTTAGCCTTAAAAAGGAAGGAAATTCTAGGATCTCAAGAACATTATGCTAGGTGAAATAAGGTAGTCACAAAAAAGACAAACACTGTAAGATTCCACTTACATAAAGTACTTAGTCAAAATCATAAGGGACAGAAACTAGAATGGTGATTGCCAGGGGCTGTGGGGAGTGGAGAATGAGTAGTTACTGTTTACTGCGTGTACAGTTTCAGTTTTAAAAGATGAAGAAAGTTATGGAGATGGGTGGTGGTGAGGACTGCATATGAATATATTTAATGCCATTGAACTGTACACTTAAAAACGTAACTTGGTAAATCACACGTGTATTTCACCGAATTAAAAAAATTTTTTGAAAAAAAATGCACATATATTTCCATGTATATATTATATTTTAAGTTATGTATGCACAGTTAAGCACCATTCTATTTTCACTATCAACATATTTTATACTTAATCTATAGCGAAGACCTACAGAATGTCTCGACTTTTCCGAAAGCTGCAGTGTTCCATTACATAAATATACATTAACTTATTTAGCCATTAACCTATTGATAAACATTTATTTTGTTTTGGATCATTTACTATTACAAATAATGCTGCAACAAGTAAGCTTGTGCACATGTAGGAATGTTTGCATGTGTCATAGACACATACATCATTACACATATTTAGTACATATATAGCAAGAACTAAACTCCATGAATAAAGAGAAAATAAACCATAATTCTCAATCCTGGGAGCCTATTAGCACTGGTTATAAAGGGTGAATAAGAAGGTAAGAAAATCCACTTGATCTTATCTAGGGTCTAACTGTATTTTATCCCATTATCCAAGAATGATTTTTCCTATTACAGACCTATACAGTAATATACAGTAAAGATGCTGAAAGATAAACCAAAAAGCTGATGTTCAGAAAAACTGTGCCCAATAAAAAGAGTAAGGAAGAGGAAAGGTCACAGCATAACAGAATATATGCAATCTTTAGCTTACACCCAAGGGACACAATTTTTCAGTCCTGATAATAATAATTCTCTCAGAAAACAGGTATACTTATTCCATTAAATAAAATAACACATTTGTATAGAGATTGGGGGCAGTGCTGTAAGGGGGATTTGAAAACTAAGAACTGTGACAGTTATTTCAAAGGGTAAAAATACATACATTACTCTTTAGTTACTTGTGACTTTCCAGGCTCCCTTCACTACACTTTTTGTGCTACAAAGGTCAGGACACCTGTAGATGTAGTCTCCTTCCTGGACAAAGGAACCATGGTGCTCTCAAATGAAAGAAAAGGGTGATGTTCTGTATCAAACTTGCTTGTTGGACCAGTTTTGAGTTTGTACCACCTTAAGAACTGAGTCATAGTGAACAGTGTGAAATACTAACTCATTTGTGGTTTTGATTTGCATTTCTGTAACAATTAGCAATGTTGAACATCTTTTCATGTGCCTGTTGGCCATCTGTATGTCTTCTTTGGAAAAATATCCATTCAAGTCTTCTGTCCATTTTTTTGATTGAGCTGTTTGTTTTTACAATATTGCGTTGTATGAGCTGTTTGTATATTTTGGGTATTAACCCCCTGTTGGTCACATCATTCGCAAATATTTTCTCCTGTTCCTAGGTTGTCTTTTCATTTTGTTGATGGTTTCCTTCCCCGTGCAAAAGCTTTTAAGTTTGATTAGGCCCCATTTGTTTATCTTTCCTTTTATTTCTTTTGCCTTGGGGGACTGATCTAAGAAAACACTGTTACAATTTATGTCTGAGAATGTCTTGCCTGTGTTCTCTTCTAGGAGATTTATGGTGTCATGTCTTATATTTAGGTCTTTAAAACAGTTTTTAGTTTATTCTTGCACACAGTGTAAGAGTGTTCTAATTTCAGTGATTTACATAGTTGTCCAGCTTTCCCAACACCACTTGTTGAAGAGGTGGTGTTTATCTTTTTTCCGTTGTATATTCTTGCCTCCTTTGTCATAGATTCCTTGACCATAAGCATGTGGATTTATTTTTGGGTTCTCTATTCTGTTCCATTGATCTATAATGCCAGTTTTTGTGCCAATACCACACTGTTTTGGTTACTGTAGCTTTGTAGTATAGTCTGAAGTCTGAAAGGGTTATGCCTCCAGTTTGTTCTTTTTCCTCAGGACTGCTCTGGCGATTCTGGGCCTTTTGTGGTTCCATATAAATTTCAGGACTATTTGTTCTAGTTCTATGAAAATGTTATGGGCATTCTGATATGGATTACATTAAATCTGTAGATTGCTTTGGGTAGTATGGACATTTTAACAGTATTAATTCTTCCAATCTAAAAGCATGGATACCTTTCAATTTCTTTGAATCATCTTCAATTTCTTTCATCAATGTCTTATTGTTTTCAGCATATAGGTCTTTCAACTCCTTGGTTAAGTTTACTCCTAGGTATTTTTTGACACAATTTTAAATGGGATTGTTTTTTTACTTTCTCTTTCTGACATTTCATTCTTAGTGTAAGGAAATGCAACACAATACCTCACACTGGTCAAAATGGCTATCATCAAGAAGTCTAGAAATAATAAATGCTGGAGAGGATCTAGAGAAAAGAGAACGCTCCTACACTGTTGATGGGAATGTAAATCAGTACAGCCACCATGGAAAACAGTATGGAGGTTCCTTAAGAAAATTAAAAATACAGCTACCATATGATCCAGCAATCCCACTCCTGGGTATATATCCAGAAAAAATGAAAACTCCAATTCGAAAAGATACATGCACCCCAATGTTCACAGCAGGACTATTTACAATAGCCAAGACATGCAAACAACACAAGTATCCATCAACAGTCAGACTGGCTTAAGAAGACATAATATACATATACAATGGAATATTACTTAGCCATACAAAGAATGAAATACTGAAATTTGCAGCAACATGGATGGACCCAAAGAATGTTAAATTTAGTGAAATAAGTCAGACAAAGACAAATATTATATGATATCACTTCTATGTGGAATCTAAAAAATAATACAAATGCATCAATATACAAAACAGAAACAGACACACAGACATAGAAAACAAACATGGTTACCAAAGGGGAAAGGGAGGGGGGAAGGGATAAATTAGGAGTATGGAATTAACAGATACAAACTACTAAAACAGATAAACAACAAGGATTTACTGCACAGCACAAGGAACTATATTTAATATCTTATAATAACCTATAATGGAAAATAATCTGAAATATATAATCTGAATCTCTTTGCTGTACACCTGAAACTAACACAATAGTGTAGATCAACTATGCTCCAATTTAAATAAATTAATAGCAAAAAAAAACAACACACAGAAAAACTGAGCCTTTGTCTTAATTGGTAGGTTACTAATGCCTTAGTAACCTGGCCAGTAACCCAGTTCCTCTGGAGCTAGAGTTCTGTCCATTATCAGTTTGTCTCAGGGACAACTAGCTCTAGCCCAGATGTAGCTCAGCACAGATCTTTGCATGCTCACTCATCCTAGAGATATAGTCTCCCTGGTAGAACATGATCAGCTTACTCCATCTACCCCAACTACTACCTGCCTAGGAAATCTTTCCTCCACTAACAGAAAGCGGATCTCTTCCCTAATATGTGCCTCAACTTAGGAAGACAATAATACAGACTCCTATAAAGTGAGGCCTAAAGAAAGGAACTTGGGAAATGTAAAAGGGACTGATGTACAAGACATTGTGAAATAAAAATTCATGAGATTCGGAATCTCATTACATATAGGAGAGAGGAGAAGGGACCTGGGATGAGGAAATTAAATAGTGACTCACATTTTAATTCTAGATTCCTGGAAAAATTATGGTATCTTTTAGCAAAATTAAGGAAGTCAGAACTAAACTCTAGTTAAATGAAAAATTTTCAAAATAAAACAACAAGCTAATTGACAGAGAAGAGGAGATACAAGTCCAACTGATAAATATATTTCCAAAAGGGATCATAAAAGTATGTAGGTTTAAGCCACAAAAATTATTTTAAGAAGAGATTTCTATTTCTTAGAAAAATAAAAATAGAAAAAGTGGTATGGAAAATGACCAACAGACAATTCGGAAACACAAATGACCAATATTTCAGAACATACTGATGAAATGTTACAGTACTTAAAAATTAGAAAATATTTAACAATCAGTGTACTCAATTCAACTTACTATAAAACAGGTAATGCCATATATTTTGCTGCGTAAAAGGCAACCCAATAATACACATCAAAAACTTTCAAAACGTATGGCACATCTTTTGAGTAATCAATTCTACTTTTAAGAATTTAGGATAAAAAGTATCTATGGCTCTAGAGCAAAATTTATTTTTGAGATATAAGTTTATGTCAGCATGGTTTAAATCAGTGAAGAATTTTTAACATAAATGTTCAACAATGGAGACTACTTAAATAAATAATTTCACACAGAATACTATGTAGCCATTAAAATTATGTAAAATATATAAATGATATTATGAAAATCATGATTATAAATGAAAGTACCAAGTAATTTAGAATATCCAATTTTTATAAATTCACCTGTTAACCTCTCCTTCTGATACTCATTGCTAATATTTTGTTGTGTATGCTATGCTCCATCTTCTATGTGTATGAATACACAGACATAAAAGTAAAAATTGTATCTCTTTTTATTTACCCTTCTTACTCAGCCTACGTAAATATGAAAGTTAAATAATGCTAAGAATATAAGTGCTGGTTCTCACTTAAATAGAATAAAGAGAACAAAACCCTTAATAAAACATTGAACTAGAGACTAAAGATGGGTTAGCTTACAGATGTGCTGATTTGCATGGCAACTAAATGCAACATGAAATCCTAGACTGGATTCTAAACCAAGGGAAAAAAATATTTTTTCTTTTGCTTAGGGCATTATTAGGACATCAGGCAAAATCTGAATGAAGTATATGTACATAAGGTCAGTATTATATCAATATTATTTTCCTGATTTTCAAACATGTACTGTTGTTGTGTAGAATATCTTTGATTTTATGAAAATGCATACTAAAGCATTAAGAGTAAAGTGGCTTCGTGTCTGCAACTTTCAAAAATAATAATTGGTATCAAATATAAATTTTTATATATAAATATATATTTACATTTATGTGTCTGTGTATACATAGACAGAAAAAAATATGATAAAGCAAATGTAGTAACATACTAACATTTGGACAATCTGCATGAAGAATCTGCATAGGAATTCTTTGCAGAATTCTTGGAATTCTTCTGTGTATGAAATTATTTCAAAATAAAAGAATTTTAAACACTTGAGGGTAAAAAGAGTGATGATTTAACAAAATTAAACACCATTCATTCATTCAATAAACGCTTACTGAAAGTCAAACACTACTATACAGCAGTAAACAAACCAGATAAAAATCCCTGCCTTCATGCAGCTTACCTTCTAGTAGGGGGAGACAGACAAAAAGCAAATAAGTAAAGGTATACTACGTTAGATGGCAATAAGTACTATAGAGAAAGGGGAAAACACACACACACACGGACGAACGGGACAGTAAGTCCCTTTGGGTAGGAGGGAAGATACGCAATTCTAGATAGCATCCATAGGGAAGCCCCAGTGAGAAGATGACACAGGGCCCTGAGACAAGGAGCACACCTCATAAGTTTCAGCAAAGTCACATTATGGTGACTGAATCCAGTGTTGTAGTAAAAAATGACTGATGCAATTTGCAAATCAATTAGACAGGATGTGTTGATAGTCTAGATATAGGCTGAGAAAGAAAGACTCAAAGATGACTACAAGATTTATAGCTGAGCAGCCAGAAGCACGAAGCTGCCATTATGGAAAAGGGGTGAGCAGGGGATAGGAAGCTTGAAAGTTTGGGTATTTTTAACATCCTGGGCCCATTAAATATCTAAATGAAGATTCTTAATGGGCACTGAATATGAGTCTGGAGTCCAGGGGTAAAGTCCAAGCTGGAGACAAAATCTGGGTGACATAAGCTTAGAGATGGTGTTTAAAGTCATGAGATTGGACATCACCAAGGGAGTACTGTGTAGACAGAGAAATAATGTCCATTATTTGCTAATACAATCACAGGGGTAGAATAAACATGATTCTATATAGTGTTTGTTTAGAGATCAATAATCATTTGGATAGAGAGCCACAATAACAACAAATATGAATTAGGACATCTGCAAAATAAGAGTGGTTTAATAAGAAACAAACCTCTCTGAAGTAACAGTATACTGAAAAGAAATACCAAAGATGAGATGTCTCCTAAGAATTTAGAAATAGAGAAAATAATACTGTGCAAAACAGAGGTCCTTATATTATTTGTTTTCATTTGACTGAGTAAATTAATAAAACCAGAGATCCATGAAGTCCTCTTAACAAGTATGAACAGTATTAAAATAGCTAAACAAAGAGTGTATCAGTCAAAACTTAGAATTGTTCAAAATGGAGCCAGTCAATAGAAAATGTCCAAGCAATCTTCAGAACAGGTACTGTGGAATAACTCAAATATGATCATTCTGACAATTATACCTCTCAATTTTAATTAACAGCTTGGCATTTTGGCATTCTTGAGGAAAAGAGTTTGGGAGGTAGGTTATGAATTGAAATCCTAGCTTTGCTACTTATGCAATGTTGTGACCTTATGCAAAATACCACTTTCTATTTTTGTTTTCTACTTTGTAAACTGCACATAAGACCTATTTCCTAGTATTGGTGTGAAGATTAAATGACATAAAAAGCTTCAGCTCAGTACGAACCCCAGAGCAGAAACTCAGGAAGTTCTGTTGTTTCCAAGATCAAGAAATAGGTCTGAATCAGGTGGAAGTATAGCTAGCCATGTGAACTAATGAGTGTGAAAATATGGACTAAAGTCTAATACAAGTCTCTAGAATGCTACTATCCTATGCAGGCTGACATTTTTTCAATTGTATAAACATGGGATGAACATGTACTATTTACCTGCTAGATTATGTAGTAGCAATTTCACTAAAAATAAAATCTAATTTCTAACCAGAAAAGAGCTAAGCGTTTGGATACACAGACTCCTTTTCATCAGGAAAGCAAAATATTACAAAGATACAGCTGTAGACAAGTCAAAATTAAATAGGTTATAAAAAATAATACAATAGCCTGCTGAAGGGGTGATAAATTCTCTTTAAGGGAAAAAAAAAGGTTTTCTTCAAGAAGACAGCACTTAATCTGAATCTTCAAGTAAAGAATTTTAATTGGAGGGGAACAAATTCAAGTAAGCAATCATGTAGGCAGTTTATTCTACAACCTTCAAGCAACTTTAGTCTTATTTCCAATTTGGTACCTATAAACTATGAATCCTAGAGAAAGCAATGCAACTCACCTATAGTCTTAGAAAAATCACATACTAGCAAGGGGAACTAAAATAGTCTTCAGCTTCTAAGTACAAGACTTTTTCACTTTTCCCAAAATGTTTTTTAAGGAACACTGTACCACCAAATACTTCTAAAAATTAAGAAGGATTATAAAGAGTAACTATAATATATGTCTTTTCCTCCACTATTTTTCTCCCTTTAAATAAAGGTGGAGGATAAAAGCAAGTGTAGAGAAAACTGTAGAAGTCATCCTTCTATCCGTTTTGTTGTTGTTGTTAGATTGTCCTGGAAAAGTAAAAGTTACGGAGTTTCACCGAAGCTAATTAAAGACTGTGGCAAACAGATAAATACTGATAGAACAGCAATAACATAAAAAAAAAATTTAAGTCACTACAAAGGACATACATATATAAGAACTGGTTAAATAACATAACCATCAATTGCAATAAGTAGATCATGATTCAAACTACAAACTGTATTTTTTAAAAGATAATATTTATGAAATGATTATAAACTTTAAATGTGTTAATCAGTGATGTTACTAAAATACTGTTATCTTGCATTATGATAATGATATTGGAGTGATGTTTAAAAAAGAGAGAAAGCAAGCCCTTATCTTTTAGAGATATATTCTGAAATATTTAAAGATGGAATTATGTCTAGAATGACCTTCAAAATAACATGGGAAAGAAAGACTGGCCATGACTTGGTAACTGCTAGGTAAGAGTTATATGGAGGGTTTATTATACTATCATGCCTCCTAGAGAAGGAGGCTAAAATTTTTCATAATAAATTTTATAAAATAAAATTTTAAAACTATGAATAGCAAATCCCACCATAAAGGTGAGTGTAACATAGTACAAGCCTTAACCCAATGACACATTGATACTACTGTCTCTGACAGTTTATACCACCTTCAATTAAATGACGACTTGTGTATTCAGATTACATAAAGATATATCTCAAAGTAAGGATACCTAGAGCTTTTCTAGATTTCTCAATCATGTATAAATGAGAATATATTCTGACACTGGACCCAAATACTACCAAAATGCATACTTAGGCGCTCACAGGAAATCTGAGTTGCATCTAAAAATAAAAGGCAAAGAAATCATAACTAACTACACCTCATTCCATGTTGATCATCTTCTCAATGCCTTCACATGGACCACCATTTATTTACAAGAGAAGCATGGAAAGCAGAAATCCTTTTTCTAACCACTACTAAGCCAATTTATGAAGCAAAGTTTCCAAGAATTTCTGATGTGTCAGTAAGATTTGAAAAAGTGTTAACAATACTAGAATTAACAACTCATATCAAGCCCCTTTACTTGGTAACCGTTAAAGGAACAAAGAAGACAAGTATATACATACTGGAGGCCGGCCAGGTCGACCCCTTTTTCTTTTTCCTTTGACCTCTGTTTCTTCAAGTTCACTGCCAGCATCAGAATGGGCAGTAGTTTCATTAGTTGAATCCCTAGAAAATATGATATATTACTTTAGTGAACAAATTAATAATATATACATATTTATAATGCAGCTCTGTTCCACTGGTTTCCTTACCTCCTGCTATATGTACACATATGGCTGATTAGAAGTGGTTTATACTTCCACTTTCAGAAAAAATCTTTAGCAAACTGAAAATGTTACCCTCCCTGCTAATATCACATAACACTGAATAAAATGATTCCCCAAATAGAGAAATAGACAAGGAAATGACTGTGGAAATGGCAGCTGCTATACAACATATAAATGCAAAATAACAATTGCAAAAGACTAATTCTTCAATATAAAAAAGACAAAAGCTTGGGAGAAATTTTATTCATTTTACAAAATAATAAAAGTGTGCTGGTCAATGTTTAACAACTGGCTCTTCAAAAAATATATGCATAAATTATTAGAAATGTTAACAATATAAAGGATGCATAGCATGCAACTTACAAAGAATAATAAAATGCACAATATTCTTTATTGTAAATTCTATCCAGCTAATTGATTCATATAAAATTATTTTGATAATTTTGCCAAACTCTTGTATCCCTAGCTAACCTATGGTTGCAACTGATGAACAAATAGGGTTTTGACATGAAAGACAGTTGATATCTTTGTTCACTTTAATGAATAGAATGCAAATGAAATGACAAAGACATTTGTGGGAACTTCACTAATTGGTCAATGTTGGGAGCAACATTTTTACTGAACGGAATACATAATAGTTCTCGAACACTAGAAGGATACGTCCTCAATTTTTTGTGGTATCATAATGTAATGACTATAGACTTGATACACCTTTAAGTTTAATCTGTTATTAACAATTTCTCCATCACTTTATTGAGTCCACAAACAACAAAACAATAAACTGAGCCCTGATGTGTAGTGTTTGCTGATTTTCATAATGTGAATGCTCCCCCCACAGCCAAATTCAAACTACCAAAGTGACATCACCAAATACAGAGTTGAGAAGTAATTAACAGTAGCAGTACACTACTAAAAAGTATTTCCACCATACATACAATAATAGGTGTAAATAAAAACCTCAAGAACACAGAAAACAGTAGGATGTAAAATAATTAGGAAATGATGAGTTTTGAGTATTTATTACTTTTGTTTTTAACATGATTTAATTAATTTTAAGTTTGCATAATTTAACTTTTTATAATGGCTATGTTATACTGAATGAGGTCACAAAATTCCTGGAAATTTAATATTCAGCTCTCCAGGCCAGTACAGGCTGGCCCCAGCATGGCACTAAAAAGGTATAGATAGTATTAACAAAAACATCCTCACTGAGTTCTACATTACTAACTGTATAAAGGATCTGCATAAAACTGCAAACAGCAGGAAGGGTACAAAGCAAATAGAAGGAAGGGTAAGCTCAACTCACAACTTACTGAAACTGCACCACTGAAGGCTCTTAGTTCCATTCCCTCCTTGTGTTGATTCCTCAAAGCTCATTTCATTACTGTTTGCTCTTCTCCCTTTAAACTACCCTCTCTTGGAGAGCTCATCCACTCGATGTGTAACTTTTATGCAAATGACTTCAGTATATTATCACAGACCTAACTATCTGTAATTCAAGATTTTCAACTGCACGTGTAACATGCTTCTTTGCATGCCACCTCAAATTCACCAAATAACACATATAAAATTAACTCCACTTCTGACTATTTCTAGCTCTCTGTTCATGGTAATACCACTGGTTACCTGATTTAGTAAGTTAATGCCCAAGTGTGCTTTGTTATATAAATTTGTTATTGTCTTACTCAAATTCCTATAATCACATCAGTCTTCCTTTTGTGCCGTCAGTTAAAGTCCTCCTGAGTTGTCCTCTGTATACTAACTCAGTCTCTCATTCTTTTCATGATTATTACCATAATCACAACTTCCTGAATTAATCACAACTTATCTCCCTGCTTCTACTATTCCCCTTGTCCAAGCCACTCTACACACTACGGTCACTAATATTCTCATATCATGTTCCTTCTCTGCTTGCAAATCTTCAAAGGTAATCTGGTATTTAAAACTATAAGTAATATTGATCTAGTCCAAGGGTCAGCAAACATTTTCTTAAAGGGCTATATAATAAATATTTTAGGCTTAGGGGTCTTAATGTCTCTGTATCTACTACTCAACTCTGGGACCATAGCATGAATGCAGCCATAGATAATACGTAAATGAATGGATGTTGCTGTGGTCCAATAATATGTATAAAAACAGGCTTCTGAGGGCTTCCCTGGTGGCACAGTGGTTGAGAGTCCGCCTGCCGATGCAGGGGACATGGGTTCGTGCCCCTGTCCGGGAAGAGCCCACAGCTGGGCCCGTGAGCCATGGCCACTGAGCCTCCGCGCCCGGAGCCTGTGCTCCTCAACGGGAGAGGCCACAACAGTGAGAGGCCCGCGTACCGCCAAAAAAAAAAAACAGGCTTCTGAGCCACTATCAGTAAGTGTTTCAATCACTGATCTAGTTGATCTTATTCATTTCTACTAAAGAACAATAAATCATTCTGCTTTTTCTCCTCACTACAGTCCAAATAGACTGTTTAGCATATACTGTGTGCTGGTTTATATACATTATCTAGAATAAATATGCACAAAACCTTGTAAGAAAACATACTGCTGTCCCAATTTTACAGATGAGGAAACAAAAGATCTGGAAACTTGATCATCTTGTCCATATTTACACAACTAGCAAGTGGCAGGGTCCACTTAGATCTCAAGGTAAACGTGAATTCTCTATCTCCACAGCAGGATACTAGAATGCAAATAATATGTTTTGTATTTCTCTTACGTGGACAGAATACACTAGTGCTTTTGATGCTTATTGAAATCTCCAGGCAACTACAAAAGCAGGTTGGTTCCATCATATAATATGTGACCCATCAGTGAAATTAATTTAACCTTGAGCAATATAGTTTACTGACAAAAGAAAAAAGTACAATTGTCTTCTAATTCCGCAAACTTCAGCCAGCTTAAAAGGTGACAGCTATTACCAACAGATAACTAACATACTCCAATTAGTATATATATGTACATTTATTTGTTTATTAGAATCTGATACATAATTTTTTGTTTTTTAATTTCAAGCAAGAGAAGATATAAGAATACAAGGAAGAATTTCACTTCACCATACCCTAACTCTGAACCTCAATCTGCAGAACAAGATTATTTACAGTTTCATCAATACTCTGTCATAAATATTTATGTTCTGGTACATATATACATAAATATAAAACAATATATTTTAATTTTTTAAATTTAAATTAATAGGAATTTTCCATACAAATACATAGGATTCCTGAATGGTACTCCATAATACATTCCCTATCTATGAGCACTTAGATTGTCTCTACTTTTAAGCTATTACAAACAGAGACGTAACAACTGTCCTTGCACATTAATTCTTATTACACATCAACAAATCTCTCTCTAGATTAGACAGAGAATGCTGGATCAAGGAGTATGCAAATTCAAACGTCAACCAACTGCTCTACAAAAAGCACATTTATAAGACTATCGGACATAAAAGAAGAGAATGGAAGAATCAGATCGAACCTTATAAATGATTTTTTTTGCTCCCTAAAACTCTCTAAATTCTGTCTTCCTCTCTCCATTTCCTCTGTAATCATTTTAGTTCAAGTTGTTATCATCCCTGGCCTGGACACTGCAACCCCTTTCACCTAATAGGACTCCTTGCTTCTTCTGTTGCCACTTCCAATCTAATCACTATATGTACTAACTGTGATTTTCATAGTATATATCTTATTATATATATATATCCCATGCTTAAAACCCTACAGTGGTTTCCTACGGCTTCTAGGGGATAAAAACCTCAAAATTCTTAATATAAGACCTACCAGGTCCCTGTATAATACAGCCCTACTCTACTTGCAATCCTTATTTCACACCACTCTCCATCCTCAATCCTGAAAAAAGAAAAATAACAGCTTTATTTCAGTCCCTCAAACATACCATGATTCCTCCTACCTCAAGGTCTTTGCACATGCCATTCCTTAAGTCTGGAATTAACACCCTGATCCCTTCTTCTTCCCCCAAATTCCCTCCACTTCAGGTTTAAGAATCATGTCTCTTCCTTAGAAAAGTAGACTAAATCAAGGCATGTGTTAAAGTTCTAATAAAATCCTCTATCTTACCTTCATAGCACCAAGGGCAGTTTAAATCCATACATTTGTGATTATTTGATTAATATCTATCTATATAAGCTTCATGGCAACAAGGACTGAGTCTTTTCCACTTGCTCTTTCTCCCCAGAGCTTAACACAGTTCCTTGTACTACAACATTTGGTGGAATATATAATATGTGGTAATTGACAATATTTGATGATGCTTAATATTGGGCTGGCCAAAAAGTTCATTCGGGTTTTTCCAACAATGTAATGGAAAAACGTGAACGAACTTTTTGGCCAACCCAACAGTAAACACGCTAAGGTAACAAATTCAATTGTCATTATAATGACTAAGCAAGCCAAGAAATAATAAGGTCATTCACTAGAGTGACCTTTCTAGTATCTCAATTAGAAAAATCACTACTGAACACAACATTAACAATCACGGGATCAAAAGATTTGTCTGTTTTTGAAGAGACTTTAGAAATTAATTTCCAATATGTTATCTTCACTTTACAAATGACAGAAACTGAAGTTTACCAATACTAAGAGACATATCATGTTTCCTTTCCTCTACAATGTAGACATGGTATAGTTAGATGGATCGATGAAGATAATATCCTCAGAAAATTGTTTTATGTACTCAATAAATGCTTCTTAGATCTCAACTTCACCAAGAGTACATCTCCAGCTGACAGATTAAAAGCAAATTTCATTTACCCATCTCGCAGATCACTACTATCCATTATCGTATTAAAAGTTTACATTTTTATGAAAAATACAGTTATCCACAAAACATGTTAAATACTATCATGCCCATGCAATCGCTTGTTAAATATAATCTATTTAAATACAACCTATGTTTTATATTTAATCAAAGAGATATTTTACAAAGGGTGTGCCTAATGCCCAGCAGTGTGCTAGGAGCTGGTCATACAAAAATAAAGCACAGGGCTTCCCTGGTGGCACAGTGGTTGACAGTCCGCCTGCTGATGCAGGGGACAGGGGTTCGTGCCCCAGTCCGGGAAGGTCCCACATGCCGCGGAGCAGCTGGGCCCGTGAGCCATGGCTGCTGAGCCTGCACGTCCGGAGCCTGTGCTCCGCAACAGGAGAGGCCACAACAGTGAGAGGCCCACGTACCGCAAAAAAAAAAATAAAGAAAAAAAATAATAAAGCACAAAGGTACAAAGTTCAGACAAAAACAATAAGAAAGCGTTATAAAACATTATGTTAAGTATGATACTATTAAAAAAAGGGTAGAGTATGACAGGAGCACAGGAGGGAACCTACCCAACTTTGAGGAGTCAGAGGAGCTTTGCTGGAGGCATACTTTAGCCAAGACCCACAGGACTACCAAGATGGCCAGGTAAGGAAAGATACACATAGGCATTGCAGGCAGAATTAAGAAAAACAAAAATACGAAGAACAAATACTATATGGAGACCTCCAAACTTGGTATTATGTTCAAGTTAAGGCTAATACAGAGGCTTGAAGTTAAGTAAATAGAAAGGGCTTGTATCTCCTATATTTGGACAAACAAAGGAGGGTAGGTATTGATGGGTTTTTAGCACGTAAAGTAATTTGGATAGCTTTTTGTCTTAGAGCTCCAGAGGAAAAACAGTAGGCCAGGAGACCACTGGAAGGTGACTACAGTCTCTTGGAGAAGACATATATAAATGATCTGGGACTATAAAAACATAAATAATTACATATACTGTTGGTCACTTTCATTATATCTAAAGCACTGTTATCATAAAGGATCACAGTATGCAGATTCCTAATTTGTAGCTTAATGACACCTATAAAAAGAAAAGTATCTGCCATTACCCTGATCACATCTCCCAGAGAATTCATAATAAGATCAAATTCTAGATCTGTCCTACAACCCTAAAAAAATCTAATAATGAGATGCCACCAGAAATGCCAAGGACTCACCAATCACAATCTCAATCTCAGGGAAAAGAAGTTCTGGTATGGGGGTGAGAGGGTTAGACACACAGTGTGATACAGGATAGAGGTCTACAAACTTTCTCTGTAAATAGTCAAACAAAATATTTATGCTCTGCAGATTAATTCATTCTCTATTACAACTTATAGTCATAAACAGTCTGCAAAGGAATCAGTGTGACTCTATTCCAATAACACTTTATTTACAAAAACAGTCAGCATGCCAGATTGGCCCATGTTCATAGTTTGCTGACTCCTAATATAAGACAGTGTAACATGTTTTTTGTTCAGTAACACAGAACATGCTGACATTATGATGCAAGGGCTATAGATGGATATAGTAATTACATCCTCTGATAGTTCTTTTACTTCAAACATATTACCCAACTATCAGAGAACATATTTGATGTCTTATTAATGAGAGCATTTTGATACAGAAAAGTGTTACATGCATTTTAAAAAAATAAAAAGAAAGCTATAATACTTACTGTAACACTGGTAACTCTGAAGTAATCATTGCTGTAAAGCTCTTTCCACAATGGAGCAAAGAATCAAGTGCTGTACAACTCAAAACTTTCAAAATAACCTCAAAGGTAATCCTGTTAACTAAAATAAAAAGAAAGAAAGAAAGGAAGAAAGAAATTATTTTTTCCAGCTTTACTGAGGTACAGTTGACAAATAAAACTGTTACTTACAGTGGGATGATTTGATATATGGATACATTATAAAGGGCTTCCCCCATTGAGTTAATTAACAAATCCACCACCTCACATATTTACTTTTCCTTTTTTTTTGGTCCCAACATTCAGTAAGTTCTACTCTCTTAGCAAATTTCAATTACACAAAACAGTGTTATCAACTATAGTCACTATATTATACATTAGATCCTCAGACAATATTCATTTATAACAAAGTTTGTACCCTTTAACCAGCCTCTCCCTATTTCCCCTACCACTTGGCCCCGGCAACCACTTTTCTACAAATTCCCCACCCCCGCTTCAAGATTCCACATATAAGTGATTCCACACACATAGACACAACAAGTTTTCTTTACTCATACATCAATGGACACATAAGGTTGTTTCCATATTTTGGTTATGGTGAATAATGGTGCTATGAGCATGGGAGTACATCTATCTCTTTGGGATAATGATTTCATTTCTTTTGGATATATACCCAGAAGTGGGATTGCTATGTAATATGGTAGTTTTTAATTATCTGAGGAACCTCCATACTGTTTTCCAGAGGCTTTACCAGTTTACATTTGCACGAACAGTGAAGGGGTTCCATTCTGCCCACATCCTCAACCAGAATATATCTCTTAACTTTTTGATAAAAGCCATCCTAACAGAGGTGTGAAGTGATACATCATGGCTCTGATTTTCATTTCCCTGAAGACTAGTGATGTTGAATACCTTTTCATGTAGCTTTTGGTCATTTATATACCTTCTTCAGAAAACTGTCTATTCAGGTCTTTTGAAAATTACTTTAGAATAAAATGAGTATGCCAGAATACACAGACTACAACCAACCAGTACTACCAACAAGCACACTCCTTAGTATTTACCCAAATGAATTGAAAATTTATGTCTACATAAAAGCCTGCACAAAGATGTTTACAGCGGTTTTATTCAAAATTGCCAAAACAGGAAAGAAAGGTGTCCTTTAAGAGGTGAATGGATAAATAAACTGTGGTACATGCAGACAATGGAATACTATTTAACACTTAAAAGCAATGAGCTATCAAGCCAGGAAAAGACACAAAGAAAGCTCAAATGCATATTACTAACTGAAAGAAGCCAATCTGAAACCACTACATACTATATGATTTGAACAATATGGCATTCTGGAAAAGGCAAAACTATGGAGACAGTAAAAGTATCAGTGACTGCCAGAAGTTATGGGGTAGGAGAGATGACTAAGTGGGCACAGAAGATTTTTAGGGCAGAGAAAATATTTTGTATGATACAAGAATGGTGGGTACATCTAACTGTACATTTATCAAAAGCCATAGAATATATAACACAAAGAGTGAACCCTAATGTAAATTACAGACACTGGGTGATAATGTCAACATAGGTTCATTGATTGTAACAGACATACCACTGTAATGTGGGATGTTAATAGTGGGAGAGGCTATATGTATGTGGGAACAGGGGTTATAGGGAGAATCTCTCTACCTTCTGTTCAATTCTACTGTGAACATAAAACTTCTCTAAAAAATAAAGTTTATTAAAAAAAAAAAAAAGTAGCAGAGGAAGTGGGACAAAAGAGAGCATCCAAGACAGGCCATGGCACAATACCTAATAGAATAACATAGGTATAACTAGAATTCCAGAAGGAGAAAGATCAAAGCAAAATAAATATTTGAAGAGATAGCACAGGAGAACTTTCCAAAAATAATTTGATGTTAAAACACAGATGGAAGACCAGAGAATTCCCAAGAATAATATCTAAAATATAATATTGCTAAAAATGAAAGAAAATTCAAAAGGAAGCTAAAAAAACATAATTCCTCACACACAGAAAAACAAAAAATTTTATCAGACTTTTTGGTAGAAACTATGTAAGGTGAAAGACAATGGAATAAAACTGATGAGTGGAGAGGAAAAAACCATGAACACTGAATTATCAATCTTTCAAAAATGAAAAAAAGAAATGATGTCATGGAAAATGGAGGAGTAAGAAACCTCAAGAATGAGGCCCTCCAATGAAGCAACTCTTAGCCTGCCAAAAAAAAAAAATGACAAGACATCTTTTATGGACATCTGTAATCTAATAAAAACATATAACAAAGAGAGAAGTGCCTAACAGTCTATTTTATTTGATAAGAGAGCACAATAGTATTTTTGCTTACCTGTATGCCGTCTCCCCTCCCCCAACTCTATGGTGCCCACAGGGACAGCAGACAGAGTTACTAGTATGGCTTGCTGGTGCCAAAGGGAACACCATGGACCCAATCTCAAAAACTGTGGCAGAGTGTTTTGAAGGGCTTCCCTTTTTTTTGAAAGAGTATCATCTTTCAAAAAGATTTAAAGACAGACAATAAAAGTAGTTGCCAGGGGCAAGACAATGGATTACATAAATAACAGACAATCTAAAAAGCCTCAAAATAAAAAGGCAGAGGAGTTAAGATATTTGAAGAATAAGTACTTCAAAGGGATATCACACATACTAGGAAATGTAAACTGCTACTTGAATGCCCAGGGCTGGATGAATTCTTAGAGAAGACCTGAGGGGCACAGGCTTGCAACTCTAGCTGATCTTTGCTCTCTGTGCAAGCACAAGGTGAATACTAAGGCAAAGCTGTAGGTAGCCTGCCTAACCTCTGAAGAAGTACCTCAGCTAACAGACAATCTGCAAAAAAACAAGAAATTACATTTTCCCAACTCCCATTAACTAAGGAAATCTGGAAGATCACTGCTAAACACCCAGACAACAAAATTTCAGTAACCACACATGACAAGGAATACAGTCCTTGAAAAAACAGTTTAGAAAAAAGTAAATAAAGAAATGACTGCAGCCCTTGAAAAGACAACAGTAAAGCATGAGGAGGAGAGGAGAATCTAGTATTACAAAACTGTAATATTCAAAATGTCCAGTTTTTAAAAAACAAAAAAAAAAAATCAAAAGGCATACAAAGAAATGTGAAAATATGACCCATTAACAACAACAAAAAAGAATTTCACACAAATCATCTCCATGTAAGCCCAGATATTGAAGTCTGACTTCCAGAGAAAACAGACTTCCAAAAGTATATCAACAGAAAGGGGTAGAAAGAATATCTGAAGACACAATGGCAAAAAACTTACCAATTTAAAGTTAAATACAGAAATCTACACAATCAAGAAGGTAAATGAACTCCAAGTAGGAGAAACTCAGAAGTGACTCACACACAGAGATATAGAGAACAAGCTAGTGGTTACCAGTGGGCGGGGGTGGGGGGGGATAGGGGTGGGGTTTGGGTCGGTAATATAGAGGTGGGGGAGTGGGAGGTACAAGCTATTGGGTGTAAGATAGGCTCAAGGATGTATCATACAACACGAGGAATATAGCTAGCATTTTGTAATACTGTAAATGGAAGATAATCTTTAAATTTTTTTAAAAAATTTTAAAGAGTCACACAGATAAAACTATAGTTTACCCTTGAACAACACCAGGGTTAGGGGCACTGACTCCCTGCACAGTCAAAAATCCACAAATAACTTTATAGTCAGCCCTCCGTATTCGTGGTTCCACATCAGTGCTCAACTAACCACAGACTGTGTAGTATTTTAGTTTTTGTTGAAAAACACCTGTGTAAGAGTGGAAAGGTGCAGTTCAAACCTGTGTGATTCAAAAGTCAACTGTATAGTTAAACTGTAAAAGCCAGAGATGAAAGAATCTTGAAGTAAGAACAAAAACAATCCACCTCATCATATACAAGTAATACACAGAATCCACAGTAAGACTAACAGCCAATTTCTCATTAAATATCATGAAAGCCAGGAGACAGTAGGATGACATATCTAAAATGCTGAAAAAAAAATTGTCAAATAAGAATTCTATACCCAGCAGACTATCACTCAAAAATGGCAGAGAAATTAAAACATTCCTAGAAAAATAAAAACTGAGGAAGTTTGTTGCTAGACCTGCCCTGCCCTACGAGAAACACTAAAGGAACTCCTTCATGCAGAAATAAAGAAGAAACAAAACTTGAAGCCACAGAAAAAAAGGAGAACACTGGAAAAATTAACTACACAGGTAAATATAGAAGGCAGCATTATTTTATTTTTGGTTTGTAATTCCTGTATTTGTTTCCTTTATGATTTAAAAGTAATAAAATAGTATTTATATACCTATGTTAATGAACACACAATGTATAAAGATACAGTTTAATTTTTAATTGAAATATAGTTGATTTACAATATTGTGTTTGTTTCAGGTGTACAGCAAAGTGATTCAGTTATACCATTTTTTCATATTATTTTCCATTATACGTTATTATAAGATATTGTAGCTTTGTAGTATAGTCTGAAGTCTGGAAGGGTTATGCTTTGTTCTTTTTCCTCAGGATTGCTTTGGCAATTCTGGGTCTTTTGCAGTTCCATATAAATTTTAGGACTATTTGTTCTAGTTCTATGAAAAATGTCATGGATATTTTGATATGAATTGAATTAAATCTGTAGATTTCTTTGTCCAAAATGTATGGGCATTTTAACAATATTAATTCTTCCAATCCAATCCATCTTTCCACTTCTTTGAATCAAAAGATGTAATTTATTAACAATAATATAAGTGAGGGATGGGGATGGGAGCAAAATTTTACAAGTTATTACAGGTACATCTCATTTTATTGCACTTTGCTTTATGAGCTTCAAAGATATTGCATTTTTTACAAATTTAAGGTTTTGTGGCAACCCTGCTAGTCTATCACTGTCATTCTTCCAACAGCACTTGCTCATTTCATGTCTCTTTGTCACATTTTGGTAATTTCCCAATATTTCAAACTTTTCATATTATTATTATGTGTCCTATGGTAATCTGTGATCAGCAATGTTACTATCATAATTGTTTTAGGAGGCCATGAATGACATCCACATAAGCCAGCAAACATAATTGATAAATGCTATGTGTGTTATGACTGCTCCACTGATTGGCCATTCCTCTGTCTCTCTCCCTCTCCATGGCCCTCCCTATTCCTGGATACATAACAATATTGAAATTAGGCCTATTAATAAACCCACAATGGCCGCTATGTGTTCAAGTCAAAGGAAGAATTGTATGTCTCTCACTTTCAATCAAAAACTAGACATGATTAAGCTTAGCGAAGAAGGCATGTCAAAACCTGAGACAGATAAAAAGCAAGGCTTCTTGCACCAAGCAGTTCGCCAAGTTGTAACTGCAAAGAAAAAGTTCTTAAAGAAAATTGAGAATGCTACTCCAGTGAACATATGAATGATAAGAAAGCAAAACAGCTTATTGCTGATTTGAGGAAGTCTTAGGAATCTAGATAGAAGATCAAATCAGTTACAACATTCCCTTAAGTCCAAGTCTAATCCAGAGCAAGACCCTACAAAGGCTAAGACAAGTGAGGAAGCTGCAGAAAAAAAGCATGAAACTAGCAGAGGCTAGTTCATGAGGCTTAAGGAAAGAAGCTGTCTCCATAACATAAAAGTGCAAGGTAAAGCAGCAAATGGTGATGTAGAAACTGAAGCAAATTATGCAGAAGATCTAGCTAAAATAAGTAATTAAGGTGCCTACACTAAACAAAAGATTTTCAATGTAAAAAAACAGCATTACTTTGGAAGAAGATGACATCTAGGACTTTCATAGGTAGAGAGAAGTCAGTGCCTGACTTCAAAGCTTCAAAAAACAAGCATACTTTCTTTATAGGGTCTAAGGTAGCTACTGACTTTAAACTGAAGCCAGTGCTCATTTATTATTTCAAAAATCCTAGGGCCCTTAAGAATTACACTATATCTATTCTGCCTGTGCTCTAGAAATGGAAAAACAAAGCCTGGATGACAACACATCTGTTTATAACATGATTTAGTGAATATTTTAAGCCTACTCTTGAGATCTACTGCTCAGAAGATTCCTTTCAAAATATTACTGCTCATTGACAATGCACCTGATCACCCAAGAGCTCTGCTAACAATGCACCGTGAGAGTTATGTTGCTTTCACACCTCCTGACACAGCATCCATCCTGCAACCCACAGGAGTCATTTCACTGTTCAACTTTCATTAGTTAACAAATACACTTCATAAGGCTGTAGCTGTCATAGTTAGTGATTCCTCTGATGAACCTGGACAAGGTCAGTTGAAAACATGGAAAAGATTCAGCATTCTAGATGCCATTAGTAACGTTTGTGATTCATGGAAAGAGATCAAAACATGAACATAAACAGGAGTTTGCAAGAAGTTGATTCCAACCCTCATGGATGACTTTGAGGGGTTCAAGTTTTCAGTGGGGGAAAGAACTGTGGGTGTAGTGAAATAGCAATGAACTAGAATTAAAAGTGCAGTCTGAATATGTGACAGCATTACTACTATTCTCATGATAAAAACTTTTACAAATGAGAATTGCTTCGTAGGTATGAGCAAAGAGAGTAGTTTCTTGAGATGAAATCTACTCCTGGTGAAGATGCTGACAAGACTGCTGAAATGACAACAAACAGTTTAGAATATTATGCAAACCTAATTGATAAAGCAGTGGCAGGGTTTAAGAGGACTGACTCCAATTTTGAAAAAAGTTCTATTACGGGTAAAATGATCTCAAACAGCACTGTATGCTACAGGAAATTCATTCATGAATGGAAGAGTCCACCAATATGGCAAACTTCACTGTTGTCTTATTTTAAGAAATTGTCACAGTCACTCCAGACTTCAGCAGCCATAAACACTGAGGCATGACCCTCCTCCAGCAAAAAGACTACAAGTCAACGAAGGCTCAGATGATGGTTAGCACCTTTTAGCAATAAAGTGTTTTTTATGTATGTACATAAAGGTATGTACATAGTTTTTTAAGACATAATGCTAATGAATATTTAACAGACTACAGTAACTCAAGTGACTCACTTTGCTGTGATGTTTGCTTTACTGCAGTGGTCTAGAACCAAACCCGCAATGCATTTCAGGTATGCCTGAATAAATGAATAAAAACCAAGTTACTATCATTTCAAACTAAATTGGTATAAACGTTAAGATATTAATTCTGATCACCAGGATGATTACTAAGAAAATAATTTAAAATATTTAAAACATGAAAATGGTACATGAGAAAAAAATCAAACACAAACAAAAGCAGTGATAGAGGAATTGGGCAAGAAAGAATATATAAGACAACTAGGGACTTCCGGGAAGATGGCGGAAGAGTAAGATGCGGAAATCACCTTCCTCCCCACAGATAGATCAGAAATACATCTACACGTGGAACTGCTCCTACACAACACCTACTGAACGCTGGCAAAAGAACTCAGACCTCCCAAAAGGAAAGAAAGTACCCACGTACCTGAGTAGGGCAAAAGAAAAAGAATAAACAGAGACAAAAGGATAGGGACAGGACCTGCACCAGTGGGAGGGAGCTGTGAAGGAGGAAAGGTTTCCACACACTAGGAAGCCCCTTCGCGGGCGGAGACTGCGGGTGGCGGAGGGGGAAGCTTCGGAGCCGCGGAGGACAGCACAGAAACAGGGGTGCAGAGGGCAAAGCGGGGAGATTCCCGCACAGAGGATTGGTGCTGACCAGCACTCACCAGCCCGAGAGGCTTCTCTGCTCACCCGCCAGGAGCAGGCGGGTCTGGGAGCTGAGGCTCGGGCTTTGGTCGGAGCGCAGGGAGAGGACTGGGGTTGGCGGCATGAACACAGCCTGCAGGGAGTTAGTGCACCACGGCTAGCCGGGAGGGAGTTTGGGGGAAAGTCTGGACCTGCCGAACAGGCAACAGACATTTTCTTCCCTCTTTGTTTCCTGGTGCTCAAGGAGAGGGGATTAAGAGAGCTGCATAAAGGAGCTCCACAGACAGGCGCGAGCCGCGGCTAAAAGCGCGGACCCCAGAGACGGGCATAAGAGGCTAAAGCTGTTGCTGCCACCACCAAGAAGCCTGTGTGCGAACACAGGTCACTATTCACACCCCCCTTCCGGGGAACCTGTGCAGCCCGCCACTGCCAGGGTCCCGGGATCCAGGGACAACTTCCCCGGGAGAACGCACGGCGCACCTCAGGCTGGTGCAACATCACGCTGGCCTCTGTCGCTGCAGGCTCGACCCGCACTCCGTACCCCTCCCTACCCCCAGCCTGAGTGAGCCAGAGTCCCCGAAGCAGTTGCTGCTTTAACCCTATCCTGTCTGACCAAAGAACAGACGCCCTCCGGCGACCTATACCCAGAGGAGGGGCCAAATCCAAAGCTCAGCCCCAGGAGCTGTGAGAACAAAAAAGAGAAAGGGAAATCTCTCCCAGCAGCCTCAGAAGCAGCGGATTAAAGCTCCACAATCAACTTGATGTACCCTGCATCTGTGGAATACATGAATAGACAACGAATCATCCCAAATTGAGAAGGTGGACTTTGAGAGCAAGATTTATTATTTTTTCCCCTTTTCCTCTTTTTGTGAGTGTGTATGTGTATGCTTCTGTGTGAGATTTTGTCTGTATAGCTTTGCTTTCACCATTTGTCCTAAGGTTCTATCCGTCCTTTTTTTTTTCAACTATTTAAAAAACTTTTTTTCTTAATTAAGTGTTATTGTATTTTACCTTACTTTATTTTATTTTCTTTTGGCCTATTTCTTTCTACTTTTTCTCCCTTTTATTCTGAGACGTGTGGATGAAAGGCTCTTGGTGCTGCAGCCACGAGTCAGGACTGTGCCTCTGAGGTGGGAGAGCCAACTTCAGGACACTGGTCCACAAGAGACCTCCCAGCTCCACATAATATCGAACGGCCAAAATCTCCCAGAGATCTCCATCTCAACACCAGCACCCAGCTTCACTCAACGACCAGCAAGCTACAATGCTGCACACCCTAAGCCAAACAACTAGCAAGACAGGAACACAACCCCACCCAGACAGGCTGCCTAAAATCATAAGTCCACAGACACCCCAAAACACACTGCCAGACGTGGACCTGCCCACCAGAAAGACAAGATCCAGCCTCATCCACCAGAACATAGGCATTAGTCCCCTCCACCAGGAAGCCTACACAACCCACTGAACCAACCTCAGCCACTGAGGACATACAAAAACATCCCCAAAACAACGGGAACTACGAACCTGCAGCCTGCAAAAAGGAGACCCCAAACACAGTAAGATAAACAAGATGAGAAGACAGAAAAACACACAGCAGATGAAGGACCAAGAAAAAACCCACCAGACCTAACAAATGAAGAGAAAATAGGCAGTCTACCTGAAAGAGAATTCAGAATAATGATAGTAAAGATGATCCAAAATCTTGGAAATAGAATAGACAAAATGCAAGAAACATTAAACAAGGACCTAGAAGAACTAAAGATGAAACAAGCAATGATGAACAACACAATAAATGAAATGAAAAATACTCTAGATGGGATCAATAGCAGAATAACTGAGGCAGAAGAACGAATAAGTGACCTGGAGATAAAATAGTGGAAATAACTACTGCAGAGCAGAATAAGAAAAAAATGAAAAGAACCAAGGACAGTCTCAGAGACCTCTGGGACAACATTAAATGCACCAACATTCGAACTATAGTGATTCCAAAAGAAGAAGAGAAAAAGACAGGGACTGAGAAAATATTTGAAAAGATTATAATTGAAAACTTCCCTAATATGGGAAATGAAATAGTTAATCAAGTCCAGGAAGCACAGAGACTCCCATACAGGATAAGTCCAATGAGAAATATGCCAAGACACATATTAATCAAATTGTCAAAAATTAAATACAAAGAAAATATATTAAAAGCAGTAAGGGAAAAACAAAAAATAACACACAAGGGAATTCCCATTAGGTTAACAGCTGATCTTTCAGCAAAAACTCTGCAAGCCACAAAGGACTGGCAACACATATTTAAAGTGATGAATGAGAACAACCTGCAACCAACATTACTCTACCCAGCAAGGATCTCATTCAGATTTGATGGAGAAATTAAAACCTTTAAAGACAATCAAAGCTAAGAGTTCAGCACCACCAAACCAGCTTTAAAACAAATGCTAAAGGAACTTCTCTAGGCAAGAAGCACAAGAGAAGGAAAAGACCTACAGTAACAAACCCAAAACAATTAAGAAAATGGTAATAGGAAGAAACATATCGATAATTACCTTAAATGTAAATGGACTAAATGCTCCCACCAAAAGACACAGATTGGCTGAATGGATACAAAAACAAGACCCATATATATGCTGTCTACAAGAGACCCACTTCAGACCTAGTGACACATATAGACAGAAAATAAGGGGATGGAAAAAGATATTCCATGCAAATGGAAACCAAAAGAAAGCTGGAGTAGCAATTCTCATATCACACAAAATAGACTTTAAAATAAAGACTATTACAAAAGACAAAGAAGGACACTACATAATGATCAAAGGATCGATCCAAAAAGAAGATATAAAAATTGTAAATCTTTATGTGCCCAACATAGGAGCACCTCAATACATAAGGCAAATACGAACAGCCATAAAAGGGGAAATCGACAGTAACACATTCATAGTAGGGGACTTTAACACCCCACTATCACCAATGGACCGATCATCCAAAATGAAAATAAATAAGGAAACACACACTTTAAATGATATATTAAACAAGATGGATTTAATTGATATTTATAGGACATTCCAACCAAAAGCAACAGAATACACATTTTTATCAAGTGCTCATGGAACATTCTCCAGGATAGATCATATCTTGGGTCACAAATCAAGCCTTGGCAAATTTAAGAAAATTGAAATTGTATCAAGTATCTTTTCCGACCACAATGCTATGAGACTAGATATCAATTACAGGAAAAGATCTATAAAAAATACAAACACATGGAGGCTAAACAATACAGTACTTAATAACGAAGTGATCACTGAAGAAATCAAAGAGGAAATAAAAAAATACCTAGAAACAAATGACAATGGAGACACGATGACCCAAAACCTACAGGATGCAGCAAAAGCAGTTCTAACAGGGAAGTTTACAGCAATACAATCCTACCTTAAGAAACAGGAAACATCTCGAATAAACAACCTAACCTTGCACCTCAAGCAATTAGAGAAAGAACAAAAAAACCTCAAAGTTAGCAGAAGAAATCATAAAAGTCAGAGCAGAAATAAATGAAAAAGAAATGAAGGAAACAATAGCAAAGATCAATAAAACTAAAAGCTGCTTCTTTGAGAAGATAAACAAAATTAATAAACCATTAGCCAGACTCATCAGGAAAAAAAGGGAGAAGACTCAAATCAACAGAATTAGAAATGAAAAAGAAGTAACAACTGACACTGCAGAAATACAAAAGAGCATGAGAGATTACTACAAGCAATTCTATGCCAATAAAATGGACACCTGGAAGAAATGGACAAATTCTTAGAAATGCACAACCTGCCAAGAATGAATCAGGAGGGCTTCCCTGGTGGCGCAGTGGCTGAGAGTCCGCCTGCCGATGCAGGGGACACGGGTTCGTGATCCGGTCCAGGAAGATCCCACATGCCAGGATCCCAGCATCCCAGCAGAGCGGCTGGGCCCGTGAGCCATGGCCGCTGAGCCTGCGGGTCCGGAGCCTGTGCTACGCAACGGCAGAGGCCACAACAGTAAGAGGCCCGCGTACCGCAAAATAAATAAATAAAATAAAATTAGAAAATAAAAATTAAAAAAAAAAATAAAATCGATAAAAAAAAAAAAGAATGAATCAGGAAGAAATAGAAAATATGAACAGACCAATCACAAGCACTGAAATTGAAACTGTGATTAAAAATCTTGCAACATACAAAAGCCCAGGACCAGATGCCTTCACAGGCGAATTCTATCAAACATTTAGAGAACACCTAACACCTATCCTTCTCAAACTCTTCCAAAATATAGCAGAGGGAGGAACACTCCCAAATTCCTTCTACGAGGCCACCATCACCTTGATATCAAAACCAGACAAGGGTGTCACAAAGAAAGAAAACTACAGGCCAATATCACTGATGAACATAGATGCAAAAATCCTCAACAAAACACTAGCAAACAGAATCCAACAGCACATTAAAAGGATCATACACCATGATCAACTGGGGTTTACTCCAGGAATGCAAGGATTCTTCAATATATGCAAATCAATCAATGTGATACACCGTATTAACAAATTAAAGGAGAAAAACCGTATGATCATCTCAATAGATGCAGAGAAAGCTTCTGACAAAATTCAACACCCATTTATGATAAAAACCCTGCAGAAAGTAGGCATAGAGGGAATTTTCCTCAACATAATAAAGGCCATATATGACAAAACCACAGCCAACATTGTCCTCAATGGTGAAAAACTGAAAGCATTTCCTCTCAGATCAGGAAGAAGACAAGGTTGCCCACTCTCACCACTCCTAACCAACATAGTTTTATAAGTCTTAGCCACAGCAATCAGAGAAGAAAAGGAAATAAAAGGAATCCAAATCAGAAAAGAAGTAAAGCTGTCACTGTTTGCAGATGACATGATACTATACATAGAGAATCCTAAAGATGCTACCAGAAAACTACTAGAGCTAATCAATGAAATTGGTAAAGTAGCAGTATACAAAATTAATGCACAGCAATCTCTTGCATTCCTATACACTAATGATGAAAAATCTGAAAGTGAAATCAAGAAAACACTCCCATTTACCACTGCAACAAAAAGAATAAAATATCTAGGAATAAACCTTCCTAAGGAGACCAAAGGCCTGTATGCAGAAAATTATAAGACACTGATGAAAGAAATTAAACATGATACAAATAAATGGAGAGATATACCATGTTCTTGGATTGGAAGAATTAACATTGTGAAAATGACTCTACTACCCAAAGCAATCTACAGATTCAATGCATCCCTATCAAACTACCACTGGCATTTTTCACAGAACTAGAACAAAAAATTTCACAATTTGTATGGAAACACAAAAGACCCCGAACAGCCAAAGCAATCTTGAGAACGAAAAATGGAGCTGGAGGAATCAGGCTCCCTGACTTCAGACTACACTACAAAACTACAGTAATCAAGACAGTATGGTACTGGCACAAAAACAGAAATAATGATAAATGGAACAGGACAGAAAGTCCAGAGATAAACCCACGCACATATGTTCACCTTATCTTTGATAAAGGAGGCAGGAATGTACAGTGGAGGAAGGACAGCCTCTTCAATAAGTGGTGCTGGGAAAATTGAACAGGTACATGTATAAGTATGATATTAGATCACTCCCTAACACCATACACAAAAATAAGCTCAAAATGGATTAAAAACCTAAATGTAACGCCAGAAACTATCAAACTCTTAGAGGAAAACATAGGCAGAACACTCTATGATATAAATCACAGCAAGATCCTTTTTGACTACCTCCTAGAGAAATGGGAATAAAAACAAAAATAAACAAATGGGACCTAACAAAGCTTTTGCACAGAAAAGGAAACCATGAACAAGATGAAAAGACAACCCTCAGAATGGGAGAAAATATTTGCAAATGAAACAACTGACAAAGGATCAAGATTTATATGCAGCTCATTCAGTTTAATAACAAAAAAACAAACAACCCAATCCAAAAATGGCCAGAAGACCTAAATAGACATTTCTCCAATGAAGATGTACAGACTGCCAACAAACACATGAAAGAATGCTCAACATCATTAATCATTACAGAAATGCAAATCAAAACTACAATGAGGTATCATCTCACACGTGTCAGAATGGCCATCATCAAAAAACCTACAAACAATAAATGCTGGAGAGGGTGTGGAGAAAAGGGAACACTCTTGCACTGCTGGTGGGAATGTGAATTGGTACAGCCACTATGGAGAACAGTACGGAGATTCCTTAAAAAACTATAAATAGAACTACCATATGACCCAGCAATCCCACTACTAGGCATAAACCCTGAGAAAACCATAATTCAAAAAGAGTCATGTACCAAAATGTTCACTGCAGCTTTATTTACAATAGCCCTGAGATGGACACAACTTAAATGTCCATCATCGGATGAATGGATAAAGAAAATGTGGCACAAATATACAATGGAATGTTACTCAGCCATAAAAAGAAATGAAATTGAGCTATTTGTAATGAGGTGGATAGACCTAGAGTCTGTCACACAGAGTGAAGTAAGTCAGAAAGAGAGAGACAAATACCGTATGCTAACACACATATATGGAATTTAAGAAAAAAAAAGTCATGAAGAACCTAGGGGTAAGAGAGGAATAAAGAAAAAGACCTACTAGAGAATGGACTTGAGGATATGGGGAGTGGGAAGGGTAAGCTGTGACAAAGTGAGAGAGTGGCATGGACATATATACACTACCAAATGTAAAATAGATAGCTAATGGGAAGCAGCCGCATAGCACAGGGAGATCAGCTCGGTTCTTTGTGACCACCTGGAGGAGTGGGATAGGGAGGCTGCGAGCGAGGGAGATGCAAGAGGGAAGAGATATGGGAACATATGTATAACTGATTCACTTTGTTATAAAGCAGAAACTAACACACCGTTGTAAAGCAATTATACTCTAATAAAGTTGTAAGAAAAAAAGACAGAAGAAAAACAGCAAAATGGCAAAAGTCCTTCCTTGTCAACCATCTCCTTAAATATAAATGTATTAAACTAATCCATTAAGAGACAGACTGGCACAACGGAATGTTTTAAAATGATCCAGGGACTTCCCTGGTGGTGCAGTGGTTAAGAATTCACACGCCAATGCAGGGGCATGGGTTCAAGCCCTGGTCCAGGAAGATCCCACATGCCACGGAGTAGCTAAGCCTGTGCGCCACAAGTACTGAGCTTGCGCTCTAGAGTCCGCGAGTCACAACTACTAAGCCCATGTGCCACAACTACTGAAGCCCATGAGCCTAGAGCCCATGCTCCGCAACAATAGAAAAGTCACTGTAGTGAGAGGCCTGTGCACCGCAACCCTGCACCTCTCGCTGCAACGGGAGATAGCCCGCGTGCAGCAAAGAAGACTCAAGGCAGCCAAAAATAAATAAATAAATTTTGAAAAAAATAAAATGATCCAATGACACGCTGTCTACAAGAAATTCATTTTAAATTTAAATACACAAAGAGATTGAAAACAAGAAGATACAAAAAGGTATTCTAAACAAAGGGTAACCAAAAGAAAGCTTGAGTGGCTATGTTAATATCAGACAAAAAAAATTTTGTCACATTTATTTTGTGAGACATAATAACACTGAGTAAAAATGATCAATTCATCAGGAAAATATAACAATCAAAAAGATATATACACCAGACAGCAGAGTCCCAAAATATATGACACAAACACTAACAGAATCAAAGACAGAAATAGATAATCACTATAGTAATAACTGGTGATTTCAATATACCACTTTCAAAAAAACATAGAAGATCCAGACAGAAGATCTATACGGAAACAGAGGACTTGAACAATACCATAAACTAAACAGACGTAATAGACATATATGGAACACCAAACCCAACAACAGTATACACATTATTCTCAAGTGCACATATGAAATTCTCCAGGTTAGCTGACTAGGCCACAAAAAAGTCTCAGTAACTTTTTTAAAAGACTGGAGTCATAGAAATTATCTTCTTTGAGCACAATGGAAATGAATAACAGGAGGGAAACCTGGAAAATTTACAAATACGTGCAAATTAAACAACACACTCTTAAATTACTAATGAGTTACAGAAAAAATTACAAGACAAATTAGAATACTTTGAGACCAGTGAAAACAACACCACATACCAAAATTGATGAGACGCAACAAAAGCAGTGCTCAAAGGGAAATACAGCTGTAAATGTTTACATTAAAAAAAAACTGAGGGAGCCCTTCAAGATGGCGGAAGGGTAAGATGTGGACATCAACTTCCTCCCTACAAATACATCAGAAACACATCTACATGTGGAACAACTCCTACAGAACACCTACTAAACGGTGGCAGAAGACCTCAGATCTCCCAAAAGGCAAGACATTCCTCACGTACCTGGGTAGGGCAAAAGAAAAAAGAAAAAACAGAGAAAAAGGAATAGGGACAGAACCTGCACCAGTGGAGGGAGCTGTGAAAGAGGAAAAGTTTCCACACACTAGGAAGCCTCTTCACTGGCAGAGGCAGGGGGCAGCGGGAAGCATCAGAGCCACCGAGGAGAGTGCAGCAATAGGGGTACAAAGGGCAAAGTGGAGAGATTCCCGCACAGAGGATCGGTGCCAACCAGTACTCATCAGCCTGAGACGCTTGTCTGCTCACCTGCCGGGGTGGGTGGAGGCTGGGAGCTGAGGCTCGGGCTTCGGAGATCAAATCCCAAGGAGAGGACCGGAGTTGGCTGCGAGACCACAGCCTGAAGTGGGCTAGTGCACCACAGCTGGCCAGGAGAGAGTCCAGGAAAAAGTCTAGACCTGCCGAAGAGGCAAGAGACCATTGTTTGGGGGAACGCGAGGAGAGGCAATTCCTGTTCCATGTACCCACAGAAGGTAGAGCACCACCTAAGCGAGCTCCAGAGATGGGCCCGAACTGAGGCTATCAGCTCGCACCCCAGAGATGGGCATAAACCGCTAATGTTGCAGCAACTGCCACCAAGAATCCTGTGTGCAAGCGCAGGTCACTACCCACCCCCTCCCAGGAACCTCTGCAGCACACCATTGCCAGGGTCCCGTGATCCAAGGAAAACTTCCCAGGGAGAACACACAGTGCGCCTCAGGGTGTTGCACCTTCACGCTGGCCTCTGCCGCCGCAGGCTTGCCCCACATTCCGTACCCCTCCCTCCCCCAGCCTGAGTGAGCCAGAGCCCACTAACAAGCTGCTACTTTAACCCTATCCTGTCTGAGCAAAGAACAGACGCCCTAAGGCAACCAACACGAACAGGTGGGGACAAATCCAAAGCTGAATCCCAGGACCTATGCGGACAAAGAAGAGAAAGGGAATTCTCCCCTAGCAGTTTCAATAGCAGCGGATTAAATCTCCAAAACAAACTTGATGTACCCTGCATCTGTGGAATACCTGAATAGACAACAAATCATCCCAAAACTGAGGCAGTGGACTTTGGGAGCAACAATATATTTTTTTTTCTTTTTCTCCTTTTGTGTTTGTATGTGTATGCTTCTGTGCGTGATTTTGTCTGTATAGCTCTGCTTTTACCATTTGTTTTATGGTTCTGTCTGTCCGTATTTTTTTGTTTTTTTGTATAGTTTTTACAGCTTGCTATCATTGGTGGATTTGTCTTTTGGTTTGGTTGCTCTCTTCCTCATTTTTCTTGTCACTTTTTAATATTAAAATTACTCTTGATTTTTTAAAGTAACTTTTATTTTCTTCTTTCTTTCTTTTTCCCTTTCCTTCTGAGCTGTGTGGCTCACAGGGTCTTGCTGCTCCGGCCGGGTGTCAGGCCTGTGCCTCTGAGATGGGAGAGCCAAGTTCAGGACATTGGTCCACCAGAGACCTCCCACCTCCACATAATATCAAATAGAGAAAGCTCTCGCAGACATCTCACTCTCAAAGCTAGGACCCAGCTCCACTAAATGAATAGCAATCTACAGTGCTGGACACCTTAGACCAAACAACTAGCAAGACAAGAACACAACCACACGCATTAGCAGAGAGGCTGCCTAAAAACATAATAAGGTTCACAGACACCCCAAAACACACCACCAGACACAGACCTGCCCACGAGAAAGATGCAGCCTCATCCACCAGAACACAGGCACCAGTCCCCTCCACCAGGAAGCATACACACCCACTGAACCAACCTTAGCCACTGGGGGCAGACACCAAAAAACAAGAACTACGAACCTGCAGCCTGTGAAAAGGCGACCCCAAACACAGTAAGTTAAGCAAAATGAGAAGACAGAGAAACACACGCAGATGAAGGAGCAAGGTAAAAACCCACCAAACCAAATGAAGAGCAAATAGGCAGTCTACCTGAAAAAGAATTCAGAGTAATGATAGTAATGATAACTAAAATCTTGGAAAGAGAATGGAAAAATACAAGAAACATTTAAGAAGGACCTAGAAGAACTAAAGAGCTAACAAACAGTGATGAACAACACAATAAACTAATTTAAAAATTCTCTGGAAGGAATCAATAGCAGAATAACTGAGGCAGAAGAACGGCTAAGTGACCTGGAAGATAAAATAGTTGAAATAACTACTGCAGAGCAGAATAAAGAATGAAAAGAATAGAGGACAGTCTCAGAGACCTCTAGAACAACTTTAAATGCACCAACATTCGAATTATAGGGGTCCCAGAAGGAGAGAAAAAGAAAGGGTCTGACAAAATATTTGAAGAGATTATAGTTGAAAACTTCCCTAATATGGGAAAAGAAAGAGTCAAGTCCAGGAAGCGCAGAGGACCCATACAGGAAAAATCCAAAGAGAACGCCAAGACACATATTAATCAAACTATCAAAAATTAAATGCAAAGAAAAAATATTAAAAGCACCAAACAACAAATAACATATAAGTGAATCCACATAAGGTTAACAGTTGATCTTTCAGCAGAAACTCTGAAAGCCAGAAGGGAGTGACAGGACATATTTAAACTGATGAAAAGGAAAAAACTACAACTAAGGTTACTGTACCCAACAAGGATCTCATTCAGATTCGACGCAGAAATTAAAACCTTTACAAACAAGCAAAAGCTAAGAGAATTCAGCACCACCAAACCAGCTTTACAACAAATACTAAACGAACTTCTCTAGGCAGGAAACACAAGAGAAGGAAAAGACCTACAGTAACAAACCCAAAACAATTAAGAAAATGGTAATAGGAAGATACATATCGATAATTACCTTAAATGTAAATGGATTAAATGCTCCCACCAAAAGACAAAGACTGGCTGAACGGATACAAAAACAAGACCTGTATATACGCTGTCTACAAGAGACCCACTTCAGACCTAGGAACACATACAGATTGAAAGTGAGGGGATGGAAAAAGATATTCCATGCAAATGGAAATCAAAAGAAAGCTGGAGTAACAATTCTAGTATCAGACAAAATGGACTTTAAATTAAGACTAATACAAGAGACAAAAAAGGACACTACATAATGATGAAGGGATCAATCCAAGAAGAGGTAACAATTGTAAATATTTATGCACCAAACACAGGAGCACCTCAGTCGGTAAGGCAAATGCTAACAGCCATAGAAGGGGAAATTGACAATAACACAATCATAGTAGGGGACTTTAACACTCCATTTTCACCAATGGACAGATAATCCAAAACGAAAATAAAAAAGGAAATACAAGCTTTAAGTGATACATTAAACAAGGTGGACTTAATTGATATTTATAGGACATCACATCCAAAACAACAGAATACACTTTCTTCTCAACTGCGCATGGAACATTCTCCACGATAGATCATATCTTGGATCACAAATCAAGCCTTGGTAAATTTAAGAAAATTGAAATCGTATCCAGTATCTTTTCCGACCACAACGTGATCAGACTAGATTATCAGTTACAGAAAAAAATCAGTAAAAAATACTAACAAATGGAGGCTAAACAATACACTACTTAATAACCAAGAGATCACTGAAGAAATCAAAGAGGAAATGAAAACATACCTAGAAACAAATGACAATGAAAACATGACCACCCAAAACCTATGGGATGCAACAAAAGCAATTCTAAGAGAGAAGTTTATAGCAATATAACCATACCTTAAGAAACAAGAAACATCTCAAATAAACAACCTAACCTTACACCTAACGCAACTAGAAAATCAAGAACAAAAAAATCCCAAAGTTAGCAAAAGAAATCATAAAGATCAGATCAGAAATAAATAAAAAAGAAATGAAAGAAACAATAGCAAAGATAAATAAAACTAAAAGCTGGCTCTTTGAGAAGATAAACAAAATTGATAAACCACTAGCCAGACTCATCAAAAAAAAAAGGGAGAAAAACCAACAGAATTAGAAATGAAAAAGGAGAAGTAACAACTGACACTGCAGAAATACAAAGGATCATGACAGATTACTATAAGCAACTACATGCCTATACAATGGACAACCTGGAAGAAATGAACACATTCTAAGAAAAGCACAGCCTTCCAAGACTGAACCAGTAAGAAACAGAAAATATAAACAGACCAATCACAAGCACAGAAATTGATACTGTGATTTAAAATGTTCCAACAAACAAAAGCCCAAGACCAGATGGCTTCACAAGAAATTCTATGAAACATTTAGAGAAAACCTAGCATCTATCCTTCTCAAACTCCTCCAAGATACAGGAGAGGCAGGAACACTCCTAAACTCATTCTACGAGGCTACCTTCACCCTGATATCAAAACCAGATAAAGATATCACACACAAAAAAAAAAAACTACAAGCCAATATCACTGATAAACAAAGATGCAAAAATCCTCAACAAAATACTAGCAAACAGAATCCAACAGCACATTAAAAGGATCATACACCATGATCAAGTGGGGTTTATCACAGGAATGCAAAGATTCTTCACTGTATGCAAATCAATCAATGTGATACACCATATTAACAAACTAAAGAATAAAAACCATATGATTCTCTCAATAGATACAGAAAAAGTTCTTGACAAAATTCAACACCTATTTATGATAAAAACTCTCCAAAAACTAGGCATAGAGGCACTTATCTCAACATTATAAAGGCCATATATGACAAACCCACCACCAACATCATTCTCAATGGTGAAAAACTGAAACCATTTCCTCTAAGATCAGGAACAAGACAAGGTTGCCCACTCTCACCACTATTATTCAACACTGTTTTGGAAATTTTAGCTACAGCAATCAGAGAAGAAAAAGAAATAAAGGAATCCAAACTGGAAAACAAGAAATAAAGCTATCACTCTTTGCAGATTACATGATACTATACATAGAGAATCCTAAAGATGCTACCAGAAAACTACTAGAGCTAATCAATGAATATGGTAAAGTAGCAGGATACAAAATTAGTGTACAGAAATCTCTTGCATTCCTATACACTAATGATGAAAAATGTGAAAGAGAAATTAAGGAAACACTCCAATTTACCACTGAAACAAGAAGAATAAAATGCCTAGGAATAAACCTGCCTAAGGAGACAAAAGACCTGTATGCAGAAAACTATAAGACACTGATGAAAGAAATTAAAGATGATAGCAACAGATGGAGAAATATACCATGTTCTTGGATTGAAAGAATCAACATTGTGAAAGTGACTATACTACCCAAAGCAATCTACAGATTCAATGCATCCCTATCAAACTACCACTGGCATTTTTCACAGAACTAGAACAAAACATTTCACAATTTGTATGGAAACACAAACGACCCTGAACAGCCAAAGCAATCTTGAGAAAGAAAAATGGAGATGGAGGAATCAGGCTCCCTGACTTCAGACTATACTACGAAGCTACAGCAATCAAGACAGTATGGTACTGGCACAAAAACAGAAATATAGATCAATGGAACAGGACAGAAAGCCCAGAGATAAACCCATGCACATACGGTCACCGTATTTTTGATAAAGGAGGCAAGAATATCCACTGGAGAAAAGGCAGACTCTTCAGTAATTGGTGCTGGGAAAACTGCACAGCTACAGGCAAAAGAATGAAATTAGAACACTCCCTAACACCATACACAAAAATAAACTCAAAATGGATTAAAGACCTAAATGTAAGGCCAGACACTATTAAACTCTTAGAAGAAAACACAGACAGAACACTCTATGACATAAATCGCAGCAAGATCCTTTTTGACCCACCTCCTAGAGAAATGGAAATAAAAACAAAAATAAACAACGGGGACCTAATGAAACTTAAAAGCTTTTGCACAGCAAAGGAAACCATAAACAAGATGAAAAGAAAACCCTCAGAATGGGAGTAAATATTTGCAAATGAAGCAACTGACAAAGGATTAATTCCCAAAATTTACAAGCAGCTCAATATCAAAAAACAAACAACCCAGTCCAAAAATGGGCAGAAGACCTAAACAGACCTTTCTCCAAAGAAGATATACAGATTGCCAAGAAACAGATGAAAGAATGCTCAACATCATTACTCAGTAGAGAAATGCAACTCAAAACTACAATGAGGTACACCTCACACCAGTCAGAATGGCCATCATCAAAAAATCTACAAACAATAAATGCTGGAGAGGGTGTGGAGAAAAGGGAACCCTCTTGCACTGTTGGTGGGAATTTAAATTGATACAGCCACTATGGAGAACAGTATGGAGGTTCCTTAAAAAACTAAAAATAGAACTACCATATGACCCAGCAATCCCACTACTGGGCAAATACCCTGAGAAAACCATAATTCAAAAAGAATCTTGTACCACAATGTTCACTGCAGCTCTATTTACAATAGCCAGGACATGGAAGCAACCTAAGTGTCCATTGACAGATGAATGGATAAAGAAGATACGACACATATATACAATGGATTATTACTCAGCCACATAAAGAAACGAAATTGAGTTATTGTAGTAAGGCGGATGGACCTAGGGTTTGTCATACAGAGTGAATCAAGTCAGAAAGAGAAAAACAAATACCATATGCTAACACATATAGATGAAATCTTAAAAAAAAAATGGTTCTGAAGAACCTAGGGGTAAGACAGGAATAAAGACGCAGACCTAGAGAATGGAGTTGAGGACACAGGGACGGGGAAGGGTAAACTGGGACAAAGTGAGAGAGTGGCGTGGACTTATATACACTACCAAATGTAAAACAGGTAACTAGTGGGAAGCAGCCGAATAGCACAGGGAGATCAGCTCAGTGCTTTGTGACCACCTAGAGGGGCGGGAATGGGGAGGGTGGGAGGGAGACGTAAGAGGGAGGAGATATGGGGATGTATGTATATGTATAGCTGATTCACTTTGTTGTAGAGCACAGGCTGACACGCCACTGTGAAGCAATTATACACCAATAAAGATGTTAAAAGAAAAATTTTTAAATGAATTCAATAACCTACCTCTATACCTTAATAGGTAAAAGAAAAGCAAACTAAATGTAAAGGCAGCAAAATTTAAGAAATAATAAAAATAAAAGAAACAAGAGAGACTAGAGAAACAACAGAATTAGTAAGACCAAAAACTGTTTTTTTTAATGTATCAACAATATTGACACACTTTTAGATAGACTCAGTAAGTAAAATGGACAGAAAATGCACATAACTACAATCATATATGAAAGCAGGAATATTACTATCAACCTTACAGAAATAAAAATATTGTGGAATAATAGGACAGAAAATTGCATGCCAATAAATTGCATAACCTGTATTAAATGGCTCAAACAAAAATTAAAAAATCAGAACAAACCTATAACATGCAAAGAGATTGAATCAGTTATTAAAAATCTCCCAACAAAAAAGTCCAGAACCAGATGGCTTCACTGGTGAATTCTATAAGCAATTAAAAGAAGAAGTAACACTGATCCTTCTCAAAGTCTTCCTAAAAATAATGAGGAAGAAAAACTTTGTAACTCAATCTATGAGGCATTTCTTTTATACAAAAGCCAAAGACACCACATCAAAAGAAAAAAAACAAACCAGAAACCAATTTTCCCTATAAGTGCAAAAATCCTCTAATATATATATATATGTATATATATTAGCAAACAGAATCAACTACATATCAAACGTAATATGTATACTCTGGCAGTGGTTCAACATTAGAAAATCAATGAATGTAATAAAATATATTACATGGTTCTTTTTTCCGTTTTTCTAATAATCATCTCAAATTATGACAAATAGCATTTGACAAAATCTCAAGGGACAGCAAAGAGCCAAAACACTCTTTCCTGATAAAACATGCAAAAAACTACAAATAGAAGGGAACTTTCTTAGTATAATAAAGGGCATTTATGAAAAACACGTAAGTAACTTTACACTCAATGTTAAATGACTAAAATAAAAGCTTCCCCCCTAAAATCAAGAAGTCAACAATGTCCATTTTCACCACAGCTTTCAACAAATTACTGTATGTTCAAGCAGAATTAGGCAATAAAGAGACATAAACTGCATCCAAATAGATAAAGAAATAAAACTATTCACAGACAACATAATACTTCATATTTCAAAAATATCAAAGAATCAACAACCAAATACTAGTAGAAAAAAGTTGCAGGTGCAAGATAACAACATAACATACAAAAATCAATTGTGTTTCCTTTTTAGAATAAGTTTACAATGTTACAGGATACAAAATCAACACACAAAAAACGGCGCTATTTTGGTACAGTGACAATAAACCAAAAAGGAAGGGAAAAAATTACATTTACAGTTGCATCAAAATAAACTAAATACTTAAAAAGAAACTTAACCAAGGTAAAAGATTTGTTCATGGATGGGAAGACTTAATATTATAAGGATGTCAATACTATCCAAAACAATCTACAGACTCAATACAATCATCATCAAAATCTCAATTAGTTTTTTGTAGAAACAGAATATTCCATCTGAAATTCTTATGGAATCTCAAGAAAAGAACCCTTAAAAACCTGAACAATCTTGAAAAAAGGAACCAAAGTTGGATGTCTCAGACTTCCTGAGTTCAAAATTTATCACAAAGTAAAAGTAATCAGAACAGTGTGATACAGTGTGATACTAGCATAAAGACAAATATACAGACCAAAAGAATAGAGAGCCCAGAAATAAATCCTCACATATTTGGTCAAATGAATTTTGGCAAAGAAGCCAAGATCATGCAATAGGGGAAAGACTGTCTTTTCAAAAACATGGTTCTGGGAAAAGTGGATATCACATATAAAAGAATGAAGTTAAACCCTGACCTTACACCATACACAAAAATCAATGAAAATGGATCAAACACCTAAGTGTAAGAGCTAAAACTATAAAACTCTTTGAAGAAAAACTAGGGCAAAAGCTTCATGACACTAGATTTGGCAATGATTTCTTGGATATAAGACGAAAAGCACAGGCAACAAAAGAAAAAATAAGTTGGACTTCATCAAAATTGAAAACTTTTCTGCATCAAACAACATTACCAATGGAGTCAAAAGGCAACCAAGGAATGGGAGAAAATAAAATCTGCATATCATATATATGACAAGAATCTAGTACTCAGGATACACAGTTGACCCTTGAACAACATAGGGGTTAGGAGCACCAACCCCCCACACCATTGAAAATCCACGTATAACTTTACAGATGGCCTTCCATATCCACAGTTCTGCAGCCACAGATTCAATCAACTGTAGATTGTGTAGTACTGTAGTATGTATTTACTGAAAAAATTCCGTGTTTAAGTGGACTCACACAGTTCAAACCCATGTTGTTCAAGGGTCAATGTATTTTCTTACAATCCAACAAGACAAAATATTCCAATTTAAAAAATGATCAAAGGACTCAGACACTTCTCCAAAGAAGATATATTATTGGCCAAGAAGCACATAAAAAGGGTTGAGGCTCAACATCATTAGAGAAATGCAAATGCAAATCACAATATGATACCATTTTGCACTCATTAGGATGGCTATAATCACAAAATGGAAGATAAATCTAAGAAAATCTCTGTTATCTTGGGTTAGGTAATGAGTTCTTAAATATGACACCAAAAGCATTATCCACAAAAACGCAAACAAAAAACATTAACTGGACTTCATCTTTCTTCTCTGCAAAAAACACTGTTAAGAGACTGAAAAAACAAATCATACACTGAGAGAAAATACTTCCAAATCACAAATCTGACAAAGAACTTGTAGGAAGAATATTTAAAGACCTCTCAAAACTCAAATATAAGAAAGAAAACAGTTCCTTTTTTTTTTTTAATATGTGAAAGATTTGAACAGACACTTCACCAAAGAAGATAAAAGGGTGACAAATATTCCAATGAATGCTCTTTACCTTTAGGGAAATGGACATTAGAACCACAATGAGATACTGCTACATACTTATTAGAACGACTAAAATTAAAAAGACCATTTCAAGTGTTGGTGAGGAGTCAGAACAACTGGAAACCTCATACATAGCTAGAGGGAATACAAAAATAGCACAATCCCTTTGAAAAACATTTTGGCAATCCTTTTAAAAGTTAACCACACACTAACCATATGACTAATGTCACTCCTAGATATTTACCAGGTACAAAGAAGCTTATGTTCTTACAAAAAATATGTACTCAAATGTTCACAGGAGCCTTATTCATAATTGCCAAAAACTGGAAACATGCCCAAAACCGTCCTTAATTGAATGACTGTATAGATATACAATTGGCATATCCACAAAATGGAATACTACTCAACAATTAAAAGGAAGGGACTGCTGATATATGCCACAATATTGATGAGTCTCAAGTACACAAACTATGTACTTACTGTAGAATTCCATTTATGAGGTAATTCTCGAAAACCACAGAGACAAAGAACAGATCAGTGGCTGTTAGAGGTTGGGGGAAAAAAGGATTGACCACAAAGAGGCAGCATAATAGAATCTGGTGGGTGAACTATGTATGCAAATTAAAACTCTTCTTTTAAATCCAACCAGGATCTTTTTCAGAAATTGAGATAATTCTCAAATAAATATGGAAGCAAAAAGGAACTGGAATAGCCAAAACAATTTTGAAAAAGAAAAAAGTCAGAAGACTCATAATACCTAATTCTTATATACAAACTTACACAAGCTTAATAAGAAACACAAATATGAAATGTTTTACATATTCATAAGCAATTTACATTTTTCACTTGGAAAAGCACTATGGACATTCTATATCATCTCTTAATACTTGTGTCATAAGTATATTTAATCCATTCCTTGGGTTAAATTTAGCCTGTCTATAATTTTTGACTGCTGTAAACAATGCCATCATGTATTCTTCCTCAATCACACGAACATATTTGTAGGACGGCTTCCTTGTAATGAACACTTTTAACACATTCATGCAATCTTTTACTGCCAAATTACCATCTAAAAATACTGTACTAATTATACTCCTTTTACTAATATATGTTGTATTAAATATAAAAACATACTTATTATGTATTGAAACTAGTACAGTTTTAGTTTCATACCAGTACTACTTTAAAAGGCAGAACACATCAGCTTACCCTTCCTGCCCCTAACCCTCTTGCTTTGAAAATAAAGTCCACTGCCAGGTTTTTGGATCATATACCAAGATGTCTAGTGATGGTTTCAAGACATTTGCAAAATTTTGAGAATCTCAGTTCATGGATATTTTATTTAAATAAAATAATCTGGTGCCTTCTTATTTGCTTTTTTTCCTTTTAATTGAGTCTCATTTTATTAAGCACATCCAACTTTGTCTTAGAAACCTGTACATTTTGTTCTGGGTATTCTCTACAGCTTTAAAAATATTTCCCTTGGTGGAGAAGGTATAAATAAATGATGAGTACCAATCTTTCACTTAACATTTTACCATCCCTTAGCCTTTATTTTTGTTCTTAATCATAGCTTTAAAAGTCTTGTTTGTACTTAGTATATTCTTCATAAGCCATCCTAAACATTGTTCATATAGTTCTAGCAATCTTGGAATTCATCATTGGTCATACATCCATCTATTCCATTTTTATAGGCAGTCTTCCATAAATTGGTATCACTCTGTAACCAACTTGCTTTTGCTTTTTTTTCTTTATTGAAAACATCTAATATTCATTAAATAAGTACCTACCGAGTACTGCCTACATGCTAGACATTGTGCTAATTTTCACTTTCAAGAATGAAAACTCCCCATTCTTTGAGTTATGTTGGTTTTGAAGATACTCTACCTAAAAGAACATATATGTCTCTCACTCACTCTGAAAGTTTTTCTAATACCTAAGGTACACCTCTCATCATCACCAATGTTGTCTTCTAAGCTGACCTGATTACTTCTCAGGGCTCCTGACTCTTCCACTTCTCCCATCAGTTCTCACACTCAAAATAAAATGCGAAAGAGCTGTTTCCCTCATTTTGTCAAAATTCTGAGGGGTTAAAAATGGCAACAAAACTAATAAAAAGCAAGCCGAAAATCAATAAAGACACAGGTGAACTCAATAACACCATCAATCAACTGCACATAATTGACATGTATAAACTACTTCTTCCAACAATAGCAGAATTCACATTCCTCTCAAGTTCACATGGAACATTCATCAGGACAGATCACATTCTGGACCATAATACATTCCTTAACAAATCTGAAAAAGCAGAAATCATACAGTGTAAGCTCTCAGACTACAACGGAATTAAACTAGAAATCATTAATAGAAAGATAGCTGGAAAATCCCAAAACACCTGGAGATTAAACAACACACTTCTAAATAACACAAGTCAAAGAAGAAATCTCAATAGAAATTTAAAAACATTTCCAACTAAGTGAATACGAAAATACGACTTATCAGACTTTATAAGATGCAGCAAAAGTAACAAAGAGACATTTATAGCATTGACTGCATACATTAGAAAAGAAAAAAATCTAAAGTCAATCATCTAAGCTTCCATCTTATGAAACTGGAAAAAAAAAAGAACAAATTAAATAAAAACTAAGTATTAGAAAACAAATAATAAAAACTAGAGAAGCTGGGCTTCCCTGGTGGTGCAGTGGTTGAGAGTCCGCCTGCCATGCAGGGGACACAGGTTCGTGCCCCGGTCCGGGAAGACCCCACATGCTGCGGAGTGGCTGGGCCCGTGAGCCATGCCCACTGAGCTTGCGCGACTGGAACCTGTGCTCCACAAAGGGAGAGGCCACACAGTGAGAGGCCTGAGTACTGCAAAAAAAAAAAACTAGAGAAGCTGAAAAACAGTAAATCAACAATATGACTGGAATGACTAAAACCAAAAGATGGTTTTTTGAAAAGATCAATAAAATCAGTAAACCTCTAGCCAAGCTAACTAAGAAAAAAGGACACAAATTACTGATATCAGAAATGAAAAAGAGAATATCAGTACAGAATAGCATTACATTAAAAGGATAATAAAAGAACACTATGAATATGCTCACAAATTCGATAACCTAGATGAAATGAACCAATTCTTTGAAAGATACAATGTGCCAAAACTCACAAGAAGAAACAGACAATCTAAACAGGCCTATTATCTATAAAATAAATTGAATCAATATTTTAAAACCTTCCAAGACAGAAAGCACCAGACCCAAACGGGTTTACTAGTAAATTATACCAAACATTTAAGGAAGAAGTTATACCAATTCTCTACAATGTCTTCCAGAAGATGGAAAGAAGTAGAGGGAATACTTGCTACCTCATTCTAGGAGAAGAGCATTACCCTAACACTAAAACTAGATAAAGACATTGCAAGAAAATTGCAGACCAATATCTCACATCAACCCAGATGTAAAAATCCTCAACAAAATACTAGCAAATCAAAATTTTTAAATGTATTAAAAGAATTATGCACCACAAGCAAGTGGGATTTATCCCAGGTATGCAAGGCTACTTAAAAATTGAAAATCAAATAATGGAACCCATCACATCAAGAGGCAAAGTAAAACCACATGGTCATATCAATAAATTCAGGAAAAACATTTTATAAAATCCAACACCCATTCATAATTTTTAAAAGAACTCTCAGCAAACTAAAACAAAGGGGAACTTCCTCAACTTGATAAAGAACATCTACAAAATTCCTACACCTAACAACATACATAATGGTGAGAACCTAGCCCTCTAAGAACAAGAACAAAGCAAGGATGTCTCTTCTTGCCACTGCTTTTCAACACTGTACTAGAAATCCAAGCTAAAAGGGAAATAAAAGGTAAACAGACTGGGAAGGAAGAAATCAAAATTTCTGTGTATGCAAATTACACAATTCTCTATAAAAAAAACTGAATAGAAAAGTCATGAACTTTCATATATACAAACAATGAACAAGTGAAACTTGAAATTAATAAAACAGCATTTATATTAGCACCACAGAAAAGAGAAGTATTTGGATATAATTCCAACAAAATATGGACAAGATCTAGACAAGGAAAACTCCAAAAGTCCAATGAAAGAAATCCAAGAACTAAATAAGTGGATAGCTATTTCATGTACACAGGAAAACTCAATCTTGTCAAGATATCAGTCCTTCCCAACTTGGTCTATAGATTCAACACAATCCCTATCAATTTCCTAACAAGTTATTTTCTGTATATCAAAAACTGATGCTAAAGTTGATATGGAAGAGAAAAGACCCAGAATAGCCAAAACACTATTGACAAACAAGAACAAAGTTGGATGACTGACATTATCAGAATATAAGACTTGCTTTAAGTCTATAGTAAACAAGACTGTGATAGTGGCAAAAGAAGAGACAATTAGATTAATAAAATAATACACAGCCCAGAAGTAGACCCACACAAATACAGTCAACTGATCTTTGACAAAGGAGCAAAGGTGATATAGTGGAGGAAAGAGTATTTTCAAAATACAGTGCTGAAACTGGATATCCATGTGGGGAAAAAAAAAAAGGAGGAGGATCTGAACACAGATCTTACACTCTTCACAAAATTAACTCAATATGGATCAAAGACCAAAAAGTACACTCAGAAGCAAAACTTTTAAGATAACACAGGAGAAAATCTAGATGACCTTGGCATATGGTGATGACTTTTTAGATACAACCTCAAAGGCACAAGCTATGGGGGAAAAATGATTGATAAACTGGACTTACTAGAATTAAAAATTTCTGCTCAGCAAAAGACTGTCAAGAGAATGAAAAGACAAGTAACAGAAGGGGAAGTAATATCTTTCCAGACATTTTTGTCTTTCTAATATTTTCAAGATATTTTTGTCTTTCTAATATTTGAAGTATCCAAAATACACAAAGAATTCTTAAAACTCAGTAAGAAAACAAACAGCCTCCTTAAAATGTGAGTGTAAGACTTGAACCAACACCTCACAAAAGAAGATACACAGCTGGCATATAAGAATATGAAAAGATACCTAACATCATATATCATTAGTGAATTGCAAATTCAAAAAACAGTAAGATACCTCTACACACCCACTAGAATGGTGAAAATCCAGAAGACTGACAAAACCAAATGCTGACAAGGATGTGGAGCAACAAGAACTCTCATTCACTGCTGGCGGGAAGGTAAAATGGTACAGCAACTTTGGATGAGTTTGGCAGTTGCCTACAAACTCAACATACTCTTACCATATGATCCAGCAATCATGCTCCTAAGTATATAACCAAAGGAGGTGAAAACTCATCTCCACACAAAAACCTGCATATAAATGTTTATAGTACCTTTATTAAAAATTGCTAAAACCTGGAAGGAACCAAGATGTTCTTCAGGAAGTGAATGGATAAACAAACTGTGTTACATGCAATGTAATATTACTCAAAACTAAAAAGAGTGAGTTACCAAAACATGAAAAGACAGAGGAGGAACCAAGATGGTGGAGCAGAAGGACGTGCTCTCACTCCCTCTTGCGAGAACACCAGAATCACAACTAGCTGCTGGACAACCATCGACAGGAAGACACTGGAACTCACCAAAAAAGATACCCCACACCAAAAAACAAAGGAGAAGCCACAATGAGATGGTAAGAGGGGCACAATCACAGTAAAATCAAATCCCATAACTGGTGAGTGGGTGACTCACAGACTGGTGAACATTTATACCACAGAAGTCCACCCACTAGCGTGAAGGTTCTGAGCCCCACGTCAGGCTTCCCAATCTGGGGATATGGCAACGGGAGGAGGAATTCCTAGAGAATCCGACTTTGAAGTGTAGTGGGAATTGACTGCAGGACTTTGACAGGACTGGGGGAAACAGAGACTCCACCCTTGGAGGGCAAACACAAAGTAGTGTGCGCATCGGGACCCAGGGGAAGGGGCAGTGACCCTGGGCAAGACGGAACCAGACCTACCTACTAGTGTTGCAGGGTCTCCTGCAGAGGCAGGAGATGGCTCTGTTGCACCGTGGGGACAAGGACACTGGCAGCAGAAGTTCTGGGAAGTACTCCTTGGCATGAGCCCTCCCAGAGTCTGTCATTAGCCCCACCAAAGACCCCAGGTAGGCTCCAGTGTTGGGTTGCCTCAGGCCAAACAACCAACAGGGAGGGAACCCAGCCCCACCCATCAACACTCAAGTGGATTAAAGTTTTACTGAGCTCTGCCCAACAGAGCAAAAGGCCGCTCTACCCACCACCAGTCCCTCCCATCAAGCCTCTTAGATAGCCTCATCCACCACGGCAGAGAGCAGAAGCAAGAACTACAATCCTGCAGCGTTTGGAACAAAAACAATTCACAGAAAGATAGACAAGATGAAAAGGCACAGGACTATATACAAGATGAAGGAACAAGATAAAACCCCAGAAAAACAACAAAATGAAGCAGAAATAGACAACCTTCCAGAAAAAAAATTCAGAATAATGATAGTAAAGATGATCCAGAACCTCGGAAAAAGAATGGGGGCAAAGATCAAGAAGATGCAAGAAATGTTTAACAAAGACCTAGAAGAATAAAAGAACAAACAGAGATGAACAATACAATAACTGAAATGAAAAATACAATAGAAGGAATCAATAGCAGAATGACTGAGGCAGAAGAACGGATAAGTGACCTGGAAGACAGAATGGTGGAATTCACCGCTGCGGAACAGACTAAAAAAAAAGAATGAAAAGAAATGAAGACAGCCTAAGAGACCGCTGGGACAACATTAAATGCAACAATATTTGCGTTATAGGGTCCCACAAGGAGAACAGAGAGAGAAAGGACCAGAGAAAATATTTGAAAAGATTATAGTTGAAAATTTCCCTCACATGGGAAAGGAAATACCCACCCAAGTCCAGGAAGCACAGCGAGTCCATACAGGATAAACCCAAGGAGAAACATGCCAAGACACATAGTAATCAAATTGGCAAAAATTAAAGACAAGGAAAAATTACTGAAAGCAGCAAGGGAAAAACAACAAATAACATACAAGGAAACTGCCATAAGGTTAACAGCTGATTTCTCAGCAGAAACTCTACAAGCCAGAAGAGAGTGGCATGATATATTTAAAGTGATGAAAGGGGAGAACCTACAACCAAGATTACTCTACCCAGCAAGGATCTCATTCAGATTCGATGAAGAAATCAAAAGATTTACAGACAAAAGCTGAGAGAATTCAGCACCACCAAACCAGCTCTACAACAAATGCTAAAGGAACTTCTCTAAGTGGGAAACCCAAGAGAAAAAAAAGACCTACAAAAACAAACCCAAAACAATTAAGAAAATGGTCATAGGAACATACATATCGATAATTACCTTAAAAGTGAATGGATTAAATGCTCCAACCAAAAGATATGGACTCGCTGAATGGAAACAAAAACAAGACCTGTATATATACTGTCTACAAGAGACCCACTTTAGACCTAGGGACGTATACAGACTGAAAAAGATATTCCATGCAAATGGAAATCAAAAGAAAGCTGGAGTAGCTATACTCATATCAGATAAAATACTTTAAAATAAAGAATGGTACAAGAGACAAGGAAAGACACTACATAATGCTCAAGGGATCAATCCAAGAAGATACAACAATTATAAATATATATGCACCCAACATAGGAGCACCTCAATACATAAGGCAACTGCTAACAGGTATAAAAGAGGAAATTGACAGTAACAGAATAGTGGAGGACTTAACATCTCACTTACACCAACGGACAGATCATCCAAAATGAAATTAAATAAGGAAACAGAAGCTTTAAATAACACAATAGACCAGATAGCTTTAGTTAATACCTATAGGGCATTCCATCCAAAAACAGCATATTACACTTTCTTCTCAAGTGAACGCGAACATTCTCCAAGACAGATCACACCTTGGGTCATAAATCAAGCCTCAGTAAATTTAAGAAAATGAAATCATATCAAGCATCTTTTCTGACCACAACTCTATGAGATTAGAAATGAATTACAGGGAGAAAAACGTAAAAAACACGAACACATGGAGGCTAAACAATACGTTACTAAATAATCAAGAGATCAGTGAAGAAATCAAAAAATACCTAGTGACAAATGACAATGAAAACACGATGATCCAAAACCTATGGGATGCAGCAAAAGCAGTTCTAAGAGGGAAGTTTATAGCTATACAAGCCTACCGCAAAAAACAAGAAAAATCTCAAGTAAACAATCTAACTTTACACCTAAAGGAACTAGAAACAGAAGAACAAACAAAACCCAAAGTTAGTAAAAGGAAAGAAATCATAAAGATCAGAGTAGAAATAAATGAAATAGAAACAAAGAAAACAATAGCAAAGATCAATACAAAACTGATAAACCATTAGCCTGACTCATCAAGAAAAAGAGGGAGAGAACTCAAATCAATAAAATTAAAAATGAAAAAGGAGAAGTTACCACAGACACCGCAGAAATACAAACCATCTTAAGAGACTACTACAAGCAACTCTATGCCAATAAAATGGACAACCTGGAAGAAATAGACAAATTCTTAGAAAGGTATAACCTTCCAAGACTGAACCAGGAAGAAATAGAAAATATGAACAAACCAATCACAAATAATGAAATTGAAACTGTGATTAAAAATCTTCCAACAAACAAAAGTCCAGGATCAGATGGCTTCACAGATGAATTCTACCAAACATTTAGAGAAGAGCTAACACGCATCCTTCTCAAACTCTTCCAAAAAACTGCAGAGGAAGGAATACTCCCAAACTCATTCTATGAGGTCACCATCACCCTGATACCAAAACCAGACAAAGATACTACAAAAAAAGAAAATTACAGACCATTATCACTGATGAATATAGATGCAAAAATCCTCAACAAAAATACTAGCAAACAGAATCCAACAACTCATTAAAAGGATCATACACCATGATCAAGTGGGATTTAGCCCAGAGATGCAAGGATTCTTCAATATACACAAATCAATCAATGTGATACACCATATTAACAAATTACAGAATAAAAACCATATGAACATCTCAATAGATGCAGAAAAAGCTTTTGACAAAATTCAACACCCATTTATGATAAAAACTCTCCACAACGTGGGCATAGAGGGAAACTACCTCAACATAATAAAGGCCATATATGACAAACCCACAGCAAACATCATTCTCAATGGTGAAAAACTGAAAGCATTCCTCTAAGATCAGGAATGAGACAAGGATGTCTACTCTCACCACTATTATTCAGCATAGTTTTGGAAGTCTAACCACGGCAATCAGAGAAGAAAAAGAAATAAAAGAAATATAAATTGGAAAAGAAGTAAAACTGTCACTGTTTGCAGATGACATGATACTATACATAGAGAATCATAAAAATGCCACCAGAAAACTACTAGAGCTAATCAATGAATTTGGTAAAGTTGCAGGATACAAAATTAATGCACAGAAATCTCTTGCATTCCTACACACTAATGATGAAAAATCTGAAAAAGAAATTATGGAAACACTCCCATTTACCACTGCAACAAAAAGAATAAAATATCTAGGAATAAACCTACCTAGGGAGACAAAAGACCTGTATGCAGAAAACTATAAGACACTGATGAAAGAAATTAAAGATGACACCAATAGATGGGAGAGATATACCATGTTCTTGGATTGGAAGCATCAATATTGTGAAAATGACTATACTACCCAAAGCAATCTACAGATTTAAAGCAATCCCTATCAAATTACCAATGGCATTTTTTATGGAACTAGAACAAATCATCTTCAAATTTGTATGGAGACACAAAAGACCCCGAATAGCCAAAGCAGTCTTGAGGGAAAAAAAATGGAGCTGGAAGAATCAGACTCCCTGACTTCAGACTATACTACAAAAGTACAGTAATCAAGATAATATGGTACTGGCACAAAAACAGAAACATAGATCAATGGAACAACATAGAGAGCCCAGAGATAAACCCACGCACCTATGGTCAACTAATCTATGACAAAGGAGGCAAAGATATACAATGGAGAAAAGACAGTCTCTTCAATAAATGGTGCTGGGAAAACTGGACAGCTACATGTAAAAGAATGAGATTAGAACACTCTCTAACACCATACACAAAAATAAACTCAAAATGGAGTCAAGACCTAAATGTAAGACCGGACACTATAAAACTCTCAGAGGAAAACATAGGAAGAACACTCTTTGACATAAACCACAGCAAGATCTTTTTTGGTCCACCTTCTAGAGTAATGGAAATAAAAACAAAAGTAAATAAATGGGACCTAAAAAAACCTCAAAGCTTTTGCACAGCAAAGGAAACCATAAATAAGACGAAAAGACAAACCTCAGAATAGGAGAAAACATTTGCACACGAATCAACGGACAAAGGATTAATCTCCAAAATATATAAACAGCTCATACAGCTCAATGTTAAAGAAACAAACAACCCAATCCAAAAATGGGCAAAAGACCTAAGTAGACATTTCTCCAAAGAAGACATACACATGGCCAAGAAGCACATGAAAAGCTGCTCAACATCACTAATTATTAGAGAAATGCAAATCAAAACTACAATGAAGTATCACCTCACACCAGTTAGAATGGGCATCATCAGAAAATATACAAACAACAAATGCTGCAGAGGGTGTGGAGAAAAGGAACCCTCAGGCACTGCTGGTGGGAATGTAAATTAATACAGCCACTATGGAGAACAGTATGGAGGTTCCTTAAAAAACTAAAAATAGAATTACCATATGACCTAGCAATCCCACTACTGGGCATACACCCAGAGAAAACCATAATTCAATAAGACACATGCACCCCAATGTTCACTGCAGCAGTATTTACAATAGCCAGGTCATGGAAGCAACCTAAATGCCCACTGATGAATGAATAAAGAAGTTGTGGTACATATATACAATGGAATATTACTCAGCCATAAAAAGGAATGAAATTGAGTCATTTGTGAGACGTGGATGGATCTAGAGACTGTCATACAGAGTTAAGTCAAAAAGAGAAAACAAATATCGTATATTAACGCATGTATGTGGAACCTAGAAAAATGGTACAGATGAACCAGTTTGCACGGCAGAAGTTGAGACACAGATGTAGAGAACAAACGTATGGACACCAAGGGGGGGAAAACCGCGGTGGGGTGGGGATGGTGGTGTGCTGAATTCGGCGATTGGGATTGACATGTATACACTGATGTGTATAAAACTGATGACTAATAAGAACCTGCAGTATAAAACAAACAAACATCAAACAAAAAAAACAACTAATACTAAACTTTCTTTGGGTTATTTGTACAGAAATATGTTAATATGTTTCAGACATTACATGAAATATCTAAAAATCTTATATGTTCTGGTATAATGTTATAAGTCATACTTCTAGTTATTACTTTAAAATGTATATCTCAGAAATAACTAAATTTCCTTGTCAATTGCATTATTATGAACTTTCATCAAATCTTTAACCAATCAAATCTTTAACCAATCTTTAAGTCTTTTGTCATTTACAGAGAGTTCTGGGTGTACTCTGATGCTTTTGCAAAAATGTTCCTATAAAAGGGTTTCATCTTCAAGGCATTCATGGAAAAGACTCTGACACGTACAGGTTTCTGAACTCTAATGGAGTTTTCAGAACTCTAATTTTCAGAATTAGAGAACTTTTTCAGAACTCTAATGGAAAACTGATGCGTTCATAAAAGTGCTAACAAAAGATCAAGATGAAACAAAAAATTACATGGGACTGAGTGAACTGATGAGGATGATTATAATTTTTGTGACTTTCTGTTTGAATAAAAAAAAAATCCCACAAGGACTCAGAGGCAAAAAATATACAAATCAATTTTCATTGTAAAGTAAAGGAGCTGTTACAGTGGAGGATTACTCGACTGAATGTCAATATTACGACATAGTATGAGTGTGTTTCGTGTTTGGTAATTGCAATCATTGTTGCTTTTGTTGTGGTCATCCATTTACAATACTTGGTGTCAGTTTATCTCTTGTAAAAATAAAATACAGTGTGTGTGTGTGAAAAATAAAATAAAAATTTAAAAATAAATAAAAATTAAAAAGAAATAAAAAAGTAAAAGCATGGAAAAAATTATAGTATAACACTAATCCCCAAAAAAAAAAAACATGAAAAGACATAGAAGAAACTCAAATGCATATTACTAACTGAAAGAAGCCAATCTGAAACTGCTACATACTATATGATTTCAACTACATAGCATTCTGGGAAAGGCAAGACTATGAGACAGGAAAAATATCAGTGGTTGCCAGGGGTTAGCGAGCAGGAAAGATAATAGGTGGAGCACAGAGGGTCTTTAGGGCAGTAAAACTTTTCTGTATGATACTGTAATGATGGACACATATCATTATACATTTATCAAAACCCACAGAATATACAACACCAAAACTGAGCAGTAACATACAACTATGGACTTTGGGTGATAAGAACGTGTCAATGTAGGTTCATCAATTAAACACATGTATGTACCTTTATGGTGCAAGATGTTGATAGTGGGAAAGAATGTATGTACATGGGGACAAGGAATATACGGGAAGTCTCCGTATCTTCTGCTCAATTTTGCTGTGATCCTAAAATTGCTCTTAAAAGTAAAGTCATTTTTAAAGAAACAATAAATAATTTATTGGCAGATTAAAGTTTTCCACAGATGTTAATTCATATCCTTGATCAATTTTATGATCCCATATGGATTTAAGCACGTCTGTGCAAGAGTGCATGTGTACACAACAGATACAGAGGCACAATGCCCCATCTACTTAAACATGCAGTACCCCTATCTTTTTGCCATGCACTGTGCCACAAATGAGAGGAAGAAAAATAAAATGCAGAATATAACTCCCAGCCTGTACCTTTCCCAAATAACACCGTTTTATAAATTCTCGTTAACTGAAACAAGAACAAGGGTTGAAGAGCAAAATGTAATGCATAATTTCCAATTACATACGGTATCACCTGTGGAGTACGAAGTCCTATTCTTTAATCAGAGGAATTCACTCTCTAGGTAAAGACTTATATAATACAATCTAATTAATTCAGGCCCCTCATTTATCATTCCTAAAATTTTACCTGAGTTGTCTTAAAGAATCTCTTAGCAGTGAATGTGTACACACATACACACATGGGTAGGTGGTAGTGGGGTGCAGCATGATTTGCAAAGCAAAACAATGATTAAAATGATAATATTTCTAAAAGTGCTTTTTAACAATTTTGATAAGTACTACTCTGTAACTACATACAAGTATTACATTCATTTACTCTTTTTACCAGAATTGTGTTTGTTACCTATGTTTATAATAGCAAATAAAAGATATTAAGAGAAAAAGTTTTGTCCAATACAACATACATAAATGTATACTTCATAATATAGAGAATTTAAGTAGATTTCAATCAAGAAAACAAAGTACCAATCTCTCTTCCCAGTAAAATTTAGCCTACAAATGAGAAAGATTTTCTAGTTCTTTCAGTGAATAAAAAGAATGCCAAATAGAATTCAAGCCTCCAAGTTACATAGCAATTCCTACTATAAGATGACCCAAATAGGAATTGGGCAACGTTATGACACAAGAAATGGGGAAGTAATAAACTTCAGAAAACATTAATCCTGAAAATCTCAAATATTAAAGAGACAAGATAATTTATACCAAAACTGAATTACGTGCTCAATGGGACAGAGATAAAAAGTTCATTGGTAACAGCAAATTGGCTCATTATTCCTCTTTTCTAATAAAGTATTCTAAAAAACTATCCTCTTCTTTTACTATTGCAAGGTAACAGAGCCTTAAAATCAAAAGGAAATACAGCAGAGGGCTTTAAGAGTTGGGGCTCTGGAGCCAGACTGTCAGGACCTTTAGAATGATGTGCTTTCTAACTCTGCAGTTTACTGTGCCTCAGTATTCCCACCTCTCAAACAGGAAAAACATTTTAAAAAAGCATATTTCATATGGTTGCTGAAAAGAGTAACTGGAAGAATGCCTATAACTCTTTAATAAATATTAACACCTAGCTACGGAAAGAAGGAGCAAATAAAAATATAAAGGAATGTCAGCTCTGCGAGGGCAAATATTTGTTCTTTTTGCTCACTGCTATATTCTTAAAGCCTGAAACCTAATAAACATTTGTTGAATTAACAATGTATGTGTGTATGCATATACATTATGTAAATATAATTGAAAGCAGATGATGCAAAACTGAACATGAGGAGAATTCTCCGAGCTAACACACCAAAATCAGCAGCTTTTTCTTTAAAAGAAAACACAAAAATAGTTGAGGGCTGCATTCTCAGTAACTGTGACTTATTCAGCAGTGACATTAAGCATTAAGATGGCTGGAGGGGGAAGGTGGGAGGCCAAGCAAGGAGTTAAGGGATAAGATGGAGGAATAGAGTATATGAGGAATGGAAGAAAGTTTGAAAAAACCCCCACAAATGATCTTATACACACATACAACACAGATGAATGTCCTTACACTAAAGGAAAATGACAAGCCTAAATAAGACTCTTGTCACATCCAGAGAACTTTGAACTTATTCTGTTTTTACCAATCTCTGCCAAAGCTTTACATGTTAACCTCTGAAAATACAATTCCATAATAAACCTCCTCAAACTATTTCCCAAAACACTGCCTCCATATCTTCTTCACATCTAGTCACACTTTCCCTTTACTTTTAGTATTCCCATTACTTTATGTTCTTATATTCCAAAACCAAGAGATAACACCAAGAATCTTAACGCTCTCCTACAATCGCAACTTCCGCTGCTCCTCTCCCATTACTCTACTCCTAATTCCAAAGTGCTTGTTATTTCTTTTATAAAACCAATTCTCTTCTGCTTCTGTGTATGTGCAAATACTACCTCATGACCAATACCCCACTCTTCCTGGAGCAAACTGGAAAGCTCTAACCTTCTTGAAATCTAGGAAGGGTTAGGTCTCACACTTACTGATGTAATAAGCTTCACACCACCTTGTACATACTGCTGAGAGTACCTTTTGCCTTGTATTTTGTGTGTGTGTGTGTGTTCATGTATTTTGTAAATAGTAGGTGTCACAAATTTCTTTCAGCTCCTTATTTTTGTCACCCCACTCTATATTGGTTTTTTTTTAATTAATAAACTTCATTTTTATGGCAGTTTTTAAGTTCACAGGAATTTGCCAAATAATTTAAGTGATTCATTTGCATTTCTAGTTCTTTAGGAGATTTTATCATCGTTTAGGAAGAACTGTCTTCTCTTTCTGTTCCTAAGGAAACGTCTGTACCTGGCACCCATAAAGGGTGTAAAACATAAATATAGCACATGTAAAAAATAAATATATACCATGACACTGACGTAACAATAAACTGGTAAATAAATACCTAATTCATTAGTAAGTTTGTTTTTAGTGCTATTGTGCATGGGATCTTTTTCTCATTATAATTTCTAACCAGTTACATAGAACTGGTTAACATATAAATTACCTTCTCATTTCTGGAAATCTGTACAGCACTGGAGCTATGAAAGGAAGAATACAGCAAGCTCCACCACTGGTTCCTCTCTAGAGAAGAATGAGGCCTCCTGAGTTAGGTTTCAAGAGTTCAACAAGCAGGTGTACTATGTGAAAAATGTAGAAAAATCTAAAAGCATCAATTGAACAAATTCAAACTAGAGCTTTGATAAAGGATCAGAATCCGAAGTCAGATGCAAAATAACAAATCTAAGAAACAGGAGTAAAATTATACACACAAAGTGGAACCAAGAGAAGAGAATCTTACATAAAGTACTATATCAAGACCAAAGCAGATTAGAAACAAACAATAAAACTTCAAAGACTACAGGGATATAATACATGGATTTGTGGCAGAATCAAGACATTCACTCATCTTTATTATTAGTCTAACTTAATCAAAATTTAAGAAAGCATTACAGATAAGTATCCATTATCATTTTTAAGAAAAAATTAAATTCAAATAAATTTAGTTAAATACAAAGCCCTCCAAAATGATCTTAAACCATATTAAATTATACAACTAAATGACTACAAATAAATATGTTATTGATTGGCCTGCTCTAAATTTAAATAGCATTAAAAATGCCAGCAGGGACTTCCCTGGTGGCAGTGGTTAAGAATCTGCCTGCCAACACAGGGGACACGGGTTCGATCCCTGGTCTGGGAAGATCCCAAATGCCGTGGAACAACTAAGCCCATGTGCCACAACTACTGAGCCTGCACTCTAGAGCCCCTGAGCCATAACTACTGAGCCCGCGTGCCACAACTACTGAAGTCCGTGTGCCTAGAGCCCGTGCTCCACAAGAGAAGCCACTGTAATGAGAAGCCCGCACACCACAACAAGGAGTAGTCCCTGCTCGCCGCAACTAGAGAAAGCCTGTGTACAGCAATGAAGACCCAACGCAGCCAAAAATACATAAATTTTTTAAAATAAAATTTAAAAAATAGATCAAGTTTAAAAAAAAATGCCATCAGCCTTTAAGATAGCCAACAAGTAAAAATGAACCCCAAGGAAATTAAGTTCCTTACACTGAATCATCCTCTACTAAATATACAATAGAGAATATGCTTACAAACAGATAACTGACCTGTCTATCAAAATTACAGGAATTTATGTTCCCATGTCCTTTATATGAAAAATACATTGTGGTTTTTAAAAATTAAAATTTTCCCAAAATTCAAATACCACCACCATTTAACTTCTCCCCAGCTAAACGTTACATTCTTTTAAATATTTTCCTAATGGATATACTTACTCACACAAATAAGAATCGTCTGGCAACTAACAGCTTCAATAAGCAAAACAGATCACCAGTTTAGTAACTGCACATGAGGATTAATAAAAACATTCCAAATATGTCCTTTGGCTAAAGTAAATAAACATCTACTGTTAAAAGAGTTTCTGAAAAAATAAAAATACTTATGGGAATATAGTCCTATGATTTTCATATAAAAATTATTTCAGAAGTGTGGAAACAACCACCACACCTTACTACCATCCTAAGAAAAAATTTATGGAATTTAACAAAAACATATAGGGTAATTTTTTTTTAACCTGGTTAAGAAAACATCACTAAAGGGCAACCTTTTTTTCAATTCCCCTTAAAATATGTGCATTACTCCATTATTAAAGCTTTCCATAAACAAAAATTTTTAATTTATGCATAATTTATAGCTCAAGTTTAAAGTCTTATTTAATCAACTCTCTTTCCACATTAATCACTGCTTCAACTTTCACTAACTCAGCTTATACAATATTAATTTGCAAAACTGGCTTTCTAATACTAATTCTAATTTCCAAAACAAGAACAACATAATAAACTTTTCTCACTGCAGCATGCACACTTCTGTTCTCTGGGTTAGGGATGAATCTGTAGTCTCCAGGAGGCATTCTAGAATAGTTTTCTATATGCTTAGTTTCACAGGGGAAAAAAACCCACAAACTTAAAAAGCCAAGACCATCGTCTTCTGGAGGCCCCCATTCCATACCCCCACTGGTATTTAAAATCTACTAAAGGCAAGGCAATGTGAGACAATGTTGGTATCCAAAAATGTTTAAATTATGGTGCCTTCTCTTAAGGAACTTAAAATTCAGTCAAACAGAAAAAATACACAGAATCCATGACAGGTTCTTAGTTTTTTGAGGGAAGAATATGTGCCTACTAAGTTTGATGAAGCAGTGAAAAATAAGATTCTATGGGACCATGATCAGGAAGAAATGGGTTCTTAATAAATCCTTATAACTAAATAAACTTTAAAGAATGAGGTCCAATTTTTCCAAAGACGACATGCAGATGGCAAACAGGCACATGAAAAGATGTTCAACACTGCTAATTATTAGAGAAATGCAAATCAAAACCACAATGTGGTATCACCTTCCACCTGTCAGAATGGCTGTCATCAAAAAGTCTATAAATAACAAAAGTTGGAGAAGATGTAGAGAAAAGGGAACCCTCGTACACTGCTGGGGGGAATGTAAATCAGTGCAACCACTATGAAAACAGCATGGCGGTTCCTTAAAAAACTAAAAACAGGAACTACCATATGATCCAACAATTCCACTCCTGGGTATATATCTAGAAAAAAAGGAAAACTTGAACTTGAAAAGATGCAGGCACCCCAGTGGTCATAGCAGCACTGTTTATAATAGCCAAGACATGGAAGCAACCCAAGTGCCTATCAACAGACACTGGGTTCAGAAGATGTGGTATAAATGTACAATGGCATATTACTCAGCCACAAAAAAAAAAGAATGAATTACTGCCATCTGCAGCAACATGGATGGACCTAGAGAGTATTATGCTCAGTGAATTAAGTAAGATAGAGAAAGATAAATACTATACATCACTTATATGTGGAATCTAAAAACGAATACAAATGAATGTATATGCAGAACAGTCTCACAAATACAGAAAACTTGTGGTTACCACAAGGGAGACGGAAGGGGGGAGAGTCATTAGGGGTTTAGGGTTAACAGATACAAACTACTATGTATATAAAATAGATAAGCATCAAGGATATACTGTATAGCACAGTGAATTATACCCATCATCTTGTAATAACCTATAATGGAATATAATCTGCAAAAATACTGAATCACTATGCTGTACACCTGAAACTAACACAGTATTTTAAATCAACTATACTTCAATTAAAAAAAAAAAGAAGAATGAGGTCCAAACCAGATAAAAGATATAAAATTGCAGTGGTTCACTGCTTTGTGGGTTGGTTTAGGAAAAGTTCTTTTATAACTGGAAAATCTGAACATTGTTTATTGACCAATAATTAAAGTATCTAATTTTGTGTTGTTACTTTAAATCCGGAGAGAGCTATGTGTGAGTTCTCCTCAAATCTACTACTCTACCAGTAACAAGTAACATTTTATCTTAAATTCTGAAAAATTCTTTACATCTTGAACACCGATATAATTAGAAAAACCTGAACTATAATGGATTAGAACCCAAAAAATAAGGCAATCATCTAAGAGTCCATAATGATATAAATAAAAATTGAATGAAAAAGTAAATAAGGGGAAAGGGAAAGTTTTTCCTTACAGCAGAATAAATAAATGTATAAGGAATGATAAAAGGAGAAAAATCACCACTTAAACATAATTATTTTTTCAGGCAGGAATCATTAATGGATACCAAAACTGGTAGGCAAAAGTATAGTGAGAAACTTCGGTATAGTCTCAAAGTATCTCCCCACAAGATATTGATACAAATTAATTACAAAGAGGAAAACAGTAATATTATAGTGGAGAAAACAGGCAAGCCCCTCCTTAACCAGGGGATCATAGTTATCACCGCTAATAATGAGACATTTCAGCAGAGGTCTCCTGACATGAGGAACAAAGAAGGGTACAATTTCAGTTTTGCCGTATTCTTGCCAAAAAAGAAAAACTTGAATTTAATCATAAGGATAATCACATGAACCCAAACTGAAGAACATTCTACAAAATAACTGGCCAGTATTCTTCAGAAGTGTCAAAGTCATGAAAGACTTTATAAGGTTGAGAAACTGCCACAGTCGAGAAGAGGTATGACAACTAAATGCAACGTGTGATCCTAGATTGCATCCTAGATCAGAAAATGGACATTAGCGGGACAACTAATGAGATATGAATAAGGTCTGCATATTAGTTAATAATATGGTATCGGTTAATTTTCCAGTTCTGATAATTGTGCTGTGATTATGTAAGGTATTGGCATTTGGAGAAGCTAGGTGAAGGATACAGAGAATAAACCTCTGTATTACTTTTGGAACTTAAATGAAATTATTTCAGGAGGGAAGGAGAAAACTCCAAAATAACTCCCAAACTGTACACTAAAATACACCTCATTAAAAGATCTAAGAACATGAAGGAAAAAACCAGTGAGGTATTTTCTCAATTTTCCCACTTTCTGCCAAGGGTTCAAAACATTCCTTCATTCTTAGTAATTCACTTACAAAAGCTGAGCATGAGTGCTATGTAGGTTTTCCCTCCCCTCCCCCTACTCAACATAATCTATGTCTCTTGAAGATTGAGACAACAGTAACTATTCTAACTCATTATAATCAAATTGCACTTAAACTATTTGCATATCCCATAGAGTTCCATGGGACTGTACTGTGCAACAAATGGAATTTCAATAAATCCTTAAAGGGGAAAAAAACTCTGATAAAACCAATGATATTTTTACATGCCTCAAAATGCCATAAATGTTCAATCCCATTAAGAAAATTACTAACCAAAGAATGCTAAAAGCCAGAGGTTACAACAATGGTAGTAAGTTCTTTTATCTTTTATGCTTATATTTTACACTTCCAAGGCTCTTCCCTTGTATTAGTTTCCTAATATAGCAGCCCTAATATAGCTACGGTTGCTATAACAAAGTGCCATAAACTGGGTAGCTACAAGCAACAGAAATTTATTCTCTCAGTGTTCTTGAGGCAAGAAGTCCACAATCAAGATGTTGACAGGGCCATGCTCCCTTCCAAAGCCTCTAGGTGAGGATCCTTCCTTGCCTCTTCCAGCTTCTGGTAGCCCCAGGCGTTCCTTGGCTTATTACAGTATAACTCCAATCTCTGCCTCCATCTTCACATGGTTCTCTTCACTGTGTCCATAAGTCTTTGTGCCTTCATACGGCATTCTCCTTCCTCTGTCTCTGTTCTCTCTTCTAATAAGGACATCAGTCAAACTGGATAGGACTCATCCTAATTGACTATCATGTTAACTGAATTAAATCTGCAAAGACCCTATTTCTAAATACTAAGGTCACATTCTCAGGTAGGGGTTAGGATCTCAACGTGTCTTTTGAGGGGGGACACAAATCAGCCCACAATACCCCTCTATTCCATAAAAGTATCATTTAGAAGTTACTCATGCAACACCGTTTTAATAAATGTTTACTGAGCAACTCCTACATTCTATGCAAACTCCTTATGCTCCAAATAAGTGCTGAACATAGAGGGGTAAATAAATTAGATGAAATCCCTTTTTTTTTTTTTTTTTGCAGTACGCGGGCCTCTCACTGCTGTGGCCTATCCTGTTGCAGAGCACAGGCTCCTGACGCACAGGCTCAGCGGCCATGGATCAAAGGCCCAGCCACTCCGCGGCATGTGGGATCTTCCCGGACCGGGGCACGAACCCGTGTCCCCTGCATCGGCAGGCGGACTCTCAACCACTGCACCACCAGGGAAGCCCGAAATCCCTTTCTTTAAGAAGCTGGTATTTCCAATTCATAGAATCAGACAATAAGAGATAAACATAACTTCAGATTGTGCAAAGTGATAGGAGGTGATAAAGTACTTTAAGAGTATGGTTTTAGACTTTCTGAGGGGATAACATTTGAGCAAAGACTTGAAGGATGTGCAAGTGTAATGGCCAATGTAAAAGGTTGAAGCAGAGTGACTATTCTTGACAACGGAGGGAAGGTATTTCTTTACTTAAGTGTTATGGCCATATGGCAATGGTGCGGACAGTTTACAATTCATTAGGCATACCAACTTTGAAATTATGATCCTTATTTTAATAGAATCTTCTATCAAATTCTGTACATCAAAATGTCAGACACTTAATTTTTTAGATTATGCTATTTCAATTTAGGATAATTTAAATTTGTGTAGCCCGCAACCATATCATGCAAGTTTGATGATCACAAATAGTTTCAAAGGACATTTAACTTAATAATTGTAGGTTAAGTCAAGATGCCGTGTTGTTTTAATGCAAAATTATAGGTTATACAGATGTATTTTTTTAAATTAATTATTTTTGGCTGCGTTGGGTCTTCGTTGCCATGTGCAGGCTTTCTCTAGTTGCGGTGAGAGGGGGCTACTCTTGGTTGCGGTGCATGGGCTTCTCATTGTGGTGGCTTCTCTTGAGCCCAGGCTCTAGCCGCACGGGCTTCAGTAGTTGTGGCTCACAGGCTCAGTAGTTGGGGCTCACGGGCTCTAGAGCACAGACTCAGTAGTTGTGGCGCACGGGCTTAGTTGCTTGGCAGCATGTGGGATCTTCCCAGATCAGGGCTCGAACCCGTGTCCCCTGCACTGTCAGGCGGATTCTTAACCACTGCACCACCAGGGAAGTCCTACACAGTTGTATATTTACTGTTAATAAATACTACGCTCCACAATTAGGAGAAAATTAACTTAAGAAGGAAAAAACTTCAGCAGAGATTGAAGAACAGACTAAGAGTACTCCCCCAATAGAAGGCTTCTCGGTATTCCACTGAAACTAGGGGTGGAGCAAAAAGTAAGGTGAAGTATATGTATAAAAGTCCCAGAATAATCATAACCATACCCTTTCATCACTGCTCACTGGAGCACCAAGCCTGCCAGCTACCCCAGGCAATCACCTGGATTAAATATACTCCAGGAATGCCTCTGATCAGGTTTCTCCTCTTTATTTCTCTAGTGTTCCCCACTGCCAAGCTCACTATCTTCAATGGTAGTGATTCAGGGAATTAGTGAAGAGGCAGAAACTACTGTACTAAGTACAAAATTCTAAGGTATTATCATTGTGGTAGCTTAATACAGTTTAATACAATGATCAGGTTTAATGCAGACTGTTACATTTAATTAACAGTTTACTACACTCATTTCTTATGTCTCAGTTCTCACAAACATGCAGTATTTCTGTCATATGCTCTTATTACACTGGGTACTAAAGAGACTACAGCAAAATCTCTACTAACTAGAACCTGTACAGTATGAATGATTTCATGTCTGGGACACATATCTGGACAAACAATGTTTTGCATTAAATCCCAAAATTACTGAGCATGTTGAATGGCAAACATAAATTATACTGAACACTCCCTTGATATCGCTGCTCAGAACTGTATCTTTTATTCTCCCCATGCCCAAAGGGACTATAAGGAATATTCTTACAAAAGAACTAGGTTATGGTTGCAAGAATCTGGTGAAAAGGCTAAACATATGAATGTGGGATTTTTTTGGTGCTAAACCTACTACCTTTCCTCTCCAACTACCCCTACCCCCATGATCTATTATAGGTAACAAACTGTTAAGTTTTGTTGTCTTCAGCCCCCATTGCCTGTGCTCATACCACTCTCCACCTCCATTTCACCTACACCACCACCACCACTACCACCCCACCCCCTTTTCCATATTTCTATATCTCTTAACATCTCAAATGTTACATTCACAGAATGAAGTGATAAATCTTTTTTTCAAAAGTTTCCTAGAATATTATTGCCCATGCTATTCATGGCACCTATTTATAAAACTGCCTTGTTTTATATTTATACATGACTATTTTGAAATTTATGGTAAGGCCAAGATCTTGAATATCTTCGTATAGAGATATCTTAGCTATCTAGAACTCAGCTGAAAACTAGGACAAATATTCTCCCACAATCTGAATTCTCTTAGTTACCCACTGTCTCTCCTAAACCACTATCACTCCTGCCCTCCAAGTGTGTAAAGGCTCTAATCTTCCTCCATCAGTGTCATCTATTCACTTCCTGATTACCTACCACTGCTCTTCACATTCACTGAAGATGTTTGCATCTTGGTCAGAATTCTGCCCTTATATGTCCTACCAGCATGGGCAACATCTATCTAAAACCCAAGTCTCAAGATTCCTGAACCTTTTCAATTCCAAAGACCTTCACACACAGCCTTCGGACTTTATCTACCAATTTCCACAGCCAAACACTTAATTAATCTGACCCAATCTTCCAACATTCACAGCTCTCTCATGCCCACACTTTCCTTATATCTGCTCCTCAACTTCACACACACAACTTAGTACCAACCATTGCCTACCTGGTCCCTTTGTCATCTTCTTTCCTTTATAAGCCTACATGTGAATGATCTCCTAGACCAATTTCTTACCAACACCTTTTACCACTGGTCCTTCTGTAGGACCTATCATGTAAAAATCTAAGCCTAAAACAATCCCACAAACTATCTTCTCTTAAACATCCAAACTATCGGGCAATGTTGGAAAAGGATCAGAGACATGAAAATTAATACCACTCTAAACTGTGGTCTACAATTTCTGATGGAATTGTAATTCCACTAAAGCAATGTTTTTATTTGTCCATGACAGACTCCCTCTCTTATTCTCTTCAACAACTACTCCAAATTTTAATCTTTAGACCCTTTCCCATGACCAACCTGCACCCTCCCTGAAGTTCATTTAAAAAAAAAAAGAAGATTCAGTCATTAGTAATGAACAATCTGCTCAGCTTACTCATTGTCTCTTCTTTAATATTATCTCAGAAAATAAGGTATCCTTCTTGTTCTTGCTCTATCCCTTCATATCATTATTTCATTCTCTACTATCTCTTTCCCTAAGCCTACAAACCATGCAAGTGTCCCCTTATCACTTAAAACAAAGATAGCAGCTCCCTATCTTGGTAGGTACCACAGTCTCTGTTTTCCTTCCTAGAAAAGCAGCTTATAACCACTGCTCCCATCTCCTGGCTTCTCATTCCCCTCTCTTGTTTTGTTGGGGTTTTTTTATCTTATTTTAGCCCTAATTCTCTGCTGAATTACTCTTTCAAAAAAATCACTAGGATATTACAAAATTATCAATATTTTAAATGTTTCTTCAGGTTATTATTATTTTTTATAAATACATCCTAAAATATTTACAGATGAAATATGTCAGGGATTTGCTTCAAATGAATATAGGATTGGAGATACACAGATGAAACACTATTAGCCATGAGTTTATAACTGCTGAGGTAACAGTTACATATGGGTTCACTATACAATTCCATTTACTTCTGTATGAAATCTTCCTTAATAAAAGGTTCATAATAATAAAGAACACAGGTCTACATCATAGTATCCTTTTCAACTAGAGCATAATTTTTAACTACCACAGAAGTCAGAGTCACCTGGGTTGGGGGAGTATTCCCCTCCCACAACCTCCCCAAAATTCCCCAATCCTTGACCTCATGCAACAACAAATAAAATAACCTATGGGATGTGATACATCCTTTAGACATGTTGGACAGGTTTAAATGTTGTTTATGCCAATTTTTAAAGTACCTGATGATTCCAAAATCTTATTTCAGATTTGATTTTACTACTTCTTCCTGTATACATTTTCTTAGCTGCAAAATTGTGACTTTTGTCACCACAGTCCATAAACTGAGCTTCTCTTCTCAAGAGTACCCCCACCTCCCAGTCTTTCAAAAAAAGAAATTAACTTAATAAAATTAAACTTTAAAATTCTGTTTTTCCTCCAAATTATTCATCTCATCTAATGGAATCATCTTGTCACCCAAGCTGGAAAATCAGAAACACTGAAATCAGTCTTGACTCCTTAAAATCTTGCCCATTTTACCAGCAAAATGTATTTTAAATCCACCTCTTCCTCTCTAATCCTTCTCACACTGCCCTAATAAAGGCCCCCCACTGTCCCCATGAATATCTCAATAGTCTCCTACTCTTCTTGTTTCCCTCAATTCAATACACCATCCTAGAGCCAGACTGTTTTTTTTTTAAATATTAATTTAATCACACCAGATCAGTTTCAAATAACTCCCTATCATTTCTAGGATGAAACTCAAGTTCCTAAGCATAGCAAACAAAAATCTTAATGATCTGGCTCCTCCCTAGATTCACTTCCAATCTCTCCCTGACATTTTAATTTATGTCTCTGGTAATACCAAACTACTTGTCATTCACTGCAAACACCTTTCTGTTTTACACTTTCATGACTTTGCTCATGCTATTTTCTCCCTCAAACATTCATTCATTTTGTTCGTGTATTATTGAAAGACTCCAGTTTGAGTTAATAAAGACTTCAGTAAGGAAGCCAATAAAACAGAGAAAAATGAACGTGTTTATATAAAAAAAAAAAAACCTGAATAAAAATAGCAGAAAATAAAGATTCCAAAGTTCATAATAACAACACCAAAATTAAAAGTTATGTATAAACTTACCAAAACATACACAGGATAAATATGAAAGTAAATAGTTGACTCCTATGAAGTTCATTTTACAAGATGTAACTAATGAATAACTCTGAATAGTGAAGTTACGAACAATGTTTATTCCTCGTTTTTGCTTCTCTGTACTTACTATGAACAACCGTTACACATGCAATAAAAGATAACTCTAAGATTTTTTTAAATTATAATATAGTTAATTTACAACGCTGTGTTAGCTTCAAGTGTACAGCAAAGTGCTTCAGATATATACATATATGTATACATCTGAAGTAGGAAGGTAGGAAGCCTTGAACCCTGCCCATTTATCAAGCTCACATCTCAGTGCAAAGTTCCAATGGCCCCTGAGATACCTCCATAAAATGCTGACCTCTATGGAAACCAATGAGGAGGGGGAAGAGCATGTAAGGGGGACAGTGAATACTTACGATCACCTTCAATTCTGGCACTTCAGGAGCAGTAACACCTGAAGTCAGTTGAGTGACTCAGAACAAAAGGGAAAGGATTGGTAAGAATACCACTGTTTAACCAGGAAAATATCACAGATGTAAGTGGAAAGATCACAGGAAGGTCTCAGAAGAAAGTTTCAGGAAATTAAGGGTCATCTTGTGCATCAAAGCAGTAAATGATCTTAATAAGGAAAGATAAGTAGATTTGACTTCAGAAAAATGAAAACTCTGCACATCAAAACAAACAAGCAAGCTACAAAACTAACCACAAAAAGACAAAGTGTTCATATTAACATCTGAAAAAGTGGTAACTTACAGAAACAGTGAAACCAGTAATAAGCAAGCAAACTGGTAAAGGACAAAGATACAGAGGAAAACTGGCTAATGCACTTGTAGAAAAATTCTTGACATCACTAGTGAAATACAAAACATCATTTCATTATTACTTTAAATTATATTTCTTTGATCAATAGTGAAGTGAAGCATTCTCCCCTCAAAAACATATTTTAAGTGGCACTACTCAATAATGGCATCGTAAAATGACATGGACATCCCCTTATATTTCTGGTGTTACTTAAGATTAAGAAATTTTCAACTCATTCTACAAAGTTGGAAACACTACAAAGATGCCCACTATCACTGATACCATTTAACCATAGTAAAGGTCCTAGCCAATGCTACAAGAAAAAAGAAAAGGAGAAAAGGGGGAGAGGGAGGAGTGGGGAAAGAGAAAGAGAAGGGAAGAGACCAGATCACGTACACCGACAAATAACCAGAATCTATAGAATTAAAGAGTCCAGCAGTATTGCCAGATACAAGGTAACCGAAAATTCATAACATTTCCAATTAGAAAATAAAATACACAATTTTCAATGGCAACAACAACAAAAAACATTATATCTAAACAGTTTCTCAACCTCAGTATTTACTGACATACTGAGCTAGATACTTTGTTGTGGGGGCTAGTCTGTGCATTGTACAATGTTCAGCAGCATCCCTGCCTTCTACCCACGAGATGCAGTAGCAACTCCCAAGTTGTCTCCAAGACAACCAAAAATGTCTCCAGACAACGCAAATGGTCCCTGGGGGACACAAAATGACCCTTATTAAAAATTAGTCATCAAGAATAATGAATATTGGGCTTCCCTGGTGGCGCAATGGTTGAGAGTCTGCCTGCCAATGCAGGGGACACGGATTCGAGCCCCGGTCCAGGAAGATCCCACATGCCGCGGAGCGGCTGAGTCCGTGAGCCATGGCTGCTGAGCCTGCGTGTCCGGAGCCTGTGCTCCGCAACAGGAGAGGCCACAACAGTGAGAGGCCCGCGTACCACCAAAAAAAAAAAAGAATGAATACTATGGAGAAACAAAAGAAAATCTAATGTTATTAAAAATACATTAAAAGTTTTAATCAACGAGTGCCACTCCATGCTCTTGGATGAGGCAACTTACCATGCGATTTCTCCCTCAAATGTATCAATTTGATGCAATTCCCTTCTAAATTCCAGCTGGATTTATTTTTACTTTGGTAACTAACAGTAACCCACTTAATGTAGCATCTAGTCTGTGCCAGCCACTATTCTAACACTACACATATATTCACAAATTTAATCCTCCCAAGGGCAGGAAATTTCTCTTAACTTCATTTTACAAATTACAAAACTGAAGCATCCAGTGGTTAAGCAAGCCCAGGGTCACACAATACTAGGTGACACAGCCAGGATTCATCCCCAGCTGACTGGGTCCAGAATGTACACTCTTAACCACTTCACTATCTTATCTGGCAAAACAATGCAAAGACAACCCTGGAAAGACTGAAGTGAAGTGCCTGGAAATCAATTACACTCCTGGAACCTGGAAGTAGTTGGCTCTTTCCTACTAATTTTGATAGAACTGACCACACCAGGAATTTATCTGCGGTGGAAAAACAGAAATCCTCATGTACTCCTGGTGGGAGTACAGGCTGGTGCAATTATTCAGAAGAGTAATGTGGCACTGTTTAGTGAAACTGAGTATATGCACACATAGCCCAGGAATCCAGGTGTTGAATATGTATCCGTAAGTGGACATGTATAAGGATGCTCTTTTTCAGCACTGTTTGTGCTAGCAGAGAGCTGGAGGAATTACAGTGTCCATCACTGCACTGAGGTAATGGTTAAGTGAAACATGGCAGATGAACACTATGGAATACTAAGAAGCCATTAGATTCAATGGACAAGACAGGCATAGAGCAACATGAATAGATCTTTAAAACTGAGTGGTGGGGGAGCTTCCCTGGTTGCAGAGTGCTTGAGAGTCCGCCTGCCGATGCAGGGGACGCAGGTTCGTGCCCCGGTCTGGGAAGATCCCACATGCCGCGGAGCGGCTGGGCCCGTGAGCCATGGCCACTGAGCCTGCGCGTCCGGAGCCTGTGCTCCGCAACGGGAGAGGCCACAACAGTGAGAGGCCCGCGTACCACAAAAAAACACAAAAAACAAACAAAAAAACTGAGTGGTGGGAAAAAGAGCGAAGAATAAAATGATGCCAATTCTGCTTCATGTCTGACTTGGAAAAAATCCACACAAGACAGCAATGTATGTTTCACAAGAATGCACACAAGGGACTTCCCTGGTGGCGCAGTGGTTAAGAATTCACCTGCCAATGCAGGGGACACGGGTTCGAACCCTGGTCTAGGAAGATACCACATGCCACGGGGCAACTAAGCCCAAGCGCCACAACTACTGAGCCTGTGTGCCACAACTACTGAAGCCCGCAGGCCTAGAGCCCGTGCTCCACAACAAGAGAAGCCACCGCAATGAGAAGCCCGTGCACCACAACGAAGAGTAGCCCCCGCTCAACGCAACTAGAGAAAGCCCACGTGCAGCAACAAAGACCCAACACAGCCAAAAATAAATTAATTTTAAAAAAAAAGAATGCACACAAATAGACGTATATATATCAGTCATGTTAAATAAATGCCTATGAGAAGAGAGGGAAAAGAATGGATAATGCAGATAAAAGGAAATAAATAAAATGACAGCAAAACCTTAAATGAGTCAATAATTATCATGTGCCATGAACTGAGGACAGGATTAACTCAATACTCTGCACTTGGGGTTCAACAAGTATATTTAAAATAACTTCAAAAGACAAAAAACTTAAAAATTCTTCTAGAAAGCAACTAACATATATTCAGACCTTTAAAATATCAATAATCTTTGATTTAGTATTTCTTATTCTCTGAATCTATCCTAAAATAAAAATAAATGTAACTATTTTTACACGTAAAGCTGTTCACTTGTTCTGAACCATTTATAATATAAAAAAATAAACATAAAACTGGAAACAGGGCTTCCCTGGTGGTGCAGTGGTTGAGAGTCCGCCTGCCGATGCAGGGGACACAGGTTCATGTCCTGGTCTGGGAGGATCCCACATGCCGCGGAGCGGCTGGGCCCATGAGCCATGGCCATTGAGCCTGCGCGTCCAGAGCCTGTGCTCCGCAACGGGAGAGGCCACAACAGTGAGAGGCCCACGTACCGCAAAAAAAAAAAAAAAACTGGAAACAACAATGCCCTATAAATGGAGAGCAGTTACTCATGAAATATTTTATATACCACTAAAACAATGATTATAAAATATTAAACATGAAATGTTAATGATATTATATGGAAGGACAATATATGAAAGATGACCTCTACTATGCATGTTTTATATACAGTCATGTACACAGAAAAAGACTGAAAAGGAAATGCACTAAAATGTTAATAATGGCTATCTATGAGCTACGGATTTATATGTGATTTCCAGTACTTTTCTTTATATTTCCTTGTATTAAACATAAAATAGAAGTGCTATTAATATTTTCATTAAGGTAACAGGATAATTCAGTACTACCAGAACAGCCCAAAGCAGACCAGGACCTATGGTCATCAGGTCACATGGTCACTATCATTTAAAAACAAATGATTTTTTAAAATATTTCCAAAGGTCATACTTATGAGGGACATACAATACAGATTTTAGTATTTAGAACTCATTTATTGAACTTCCAAAGTGTTTTGTCAAAAAATTAATGGGAGTACCCTACATTTCTATGTAATCTATTATGAAAAGTTTTTCTTTAATATCCCAAAGTATTTCCTTAATAAAGGAAACAGTAATACCCTAAATTACCTTTGATTTATTAAGTGCTAATTAATTTTTATCACGAGTTATTTTTTGCTAGCAAAATTAGAAAATCTAATATAACTATACAAACCAACATAGCTATAACTTATTTAGTGTATCAATTTCAGCACTACCACCATAATCAAAATTTTTTAAAACCCTAAGATAAAGTAGAAACAGCAGATACTTAAATTAGTAAAACTGCCCTCATTCTAACACCACAGTTACAAAAGAGGTGGTAAGTAATGATGAAAGTTCCATCATGTAATAAGACAGATATTATTGTGCCAATTTGCATGGCTCTATTAATTTTTATTATGGAGTTCTTAATTAGACTTGATTTTACTTACTTTACAGACCTCAAAATCCAAAGTACGCACCACCACCTCCCTTTTCACACCGTTCCTATAACCCTAAGAGAGGCAGGTTCATGGGACTACCTTAAGAATCCAAGTAAGAGCAGCCTCTAATCTAACCAGAGTCAATTTAGTCTTTATTCCTGGTTTTACCATTCTTTCTGACCCTGCACAATTAACAACCTTTCCATGTCTCAATCTAATTAACTCCTCTGAGATAGGTACTACAGAGGGTAGAATACAGAATGTAACTGATAGCTTTGAGAGTGTTTCTTTAAACAATAGTAAAATTAGGAAAAGTGACAACAAAAGCTTCCAAGATGCTTTTTAAAAGGGTTTGGAAAATTATTTTTTCAAATATTTTTCCTGTCTCATTTTCATTATTCGTAAAACTACTTCCAGTAAATTGTTTAACAGTAATATAAGTGTTAAATTTTTGTGTGCTAGTCTGTTAAACTTCAAGAGGTTTAAGAGGATTCCTTCAAAACCCTCTTTCATTTGCTCAATTCTCTTCTCAAGCATATTAGACTCCATTAACAGCCAATCATGTAAGCTGAGCTGCAAGTGACCCGAGAGTTGCCATAGCAACAGCTGCTTTCTGAAATACGTGTTATGCATTTTAAAAGCTCTCACAGAGAGGATACCACATCTATCAATTAACAACCTAAGCTCAACAGAGCACATTACCCAAATGAAATGAAAAACTCACCTACCTTTAACAGGGTAACTACTCTGTAACTAAAGGAATATCTGATATTCTTTAATCAAAATGTTATTGTGTTCTATAGATGTCAAAATCAAGCTTATAAATAATAACTCAGAATACAAAAAATAGATGCACAGCTTGTTTATTAATGCACAAAACTGATACAGGCAAGGAAATAAGAATCAGAACTACATTTAGCAATGGGCCATCAAGGGTAATGAATGAACATAATATGCTATAATAAAAACTGCCAAATTTTCACACAATTTTACTAACGAAAAAGTTGACCCTAAATGTGGTAGATTAAAACATTTTTCAATGCACATATGGTACATGCATGTGTGTATGTGTCACACACACTACATAAAGATGTGCAGGCACAGTAAATACAAAAGACATTCTACTGTTTTTAAGAAAGATCATTCTTTTGGCAATTCATCAGAGATAGACATCTTTTCTTCAAAGACTATACTGGGGAAATTCATTCTCATGAAGAGATGCACAGCTAGCCAGGGTTAACCAGCGAAGTCATGGAATAGTGTGCAATTCTGCAATAAAAAACTTTCAAAAACAAACTTGTATCTTCAAAGTAACTTCAAAATTGATATTTAATGAATGTACATGACTAAAGGAAAAAATAGGACACAAAACTTAGCAGTCTTGAAAAACCTATTTCTAAAACTATACTCAAACATCTAATTCACGTAAATAAACAGAATGCATAAAAAGTATTACCCAAAGCGTTTTTAATCAGGAAAAAGTTGCTACAAATAGGATAACTAGGTAAAACATACTGAAATTACTAAAAATCTAGGGACTAGGGGAGGGAAGGAATGGGAGCCTGGCATTAGCAGAGGCAAACTATTAAGGATAGGATGGATAAACAACAAGGTCCTACTGTATACCACAGGGAACTATATTCAATATACTGTGACAAACCATAATGGAAGAGAATATGAAAAAGAATATGCAACGGAGAAAAGACAGCCTCTTCAATAACTGGTGCTAGGAAAACTGGACAGCTACATGTAAAAGAATGAAATTAGAACACTACCTAACATCATACACAAAAATAAACTCAAAATGGATTAAACACCTAAATGTAAGACCGGACACTATAAAACTCTTAGAGGAAAACACAGCAAGAATGCTCTTTGACATAAATCACAGCAAGATCTTTTTTGACCCACCTCCAAGAGTAATGAAAATAAAAACAAAGATAAACAAATGGGACCAAATGAAACTTAAAAGCTTTTGCACAGCAAAGGAAACCATGAACAAGACAGAAGACAACCCTCAGAATGGGAGAAAATATTTGCAAACAAAGCCACAAAGGATTAATCTCCAAAATATAAAAACAGCTCATGCAGCTCAATATTAAAAAAACAACCCAATCAAAAAATGGTGGAAGACCTAAACAGACATTTCTCCAAAGAAGACATACAGATGGCCAAGAGGCACATGAAAAGATACTCAATATCACTAATTACTGAGAAATGCAAATCAAAACTACAATGAGGTATCACCTCACACCAGTCAGAATGGCCATCATCAAAAAATCTATAAACAATAAATGCTGGAGAGGGTGTGGAGAAAAGGGAACCCTCTTGCGCTGTTGGTGGGAACGTAAATTGATACAGCCACTAGGGAGAATAGTTCCTTAAAAAACTGAAAATAGAACCACCACATGACCCAGCAATGCCACTACTGGTCATATACCCAGAGAAAACCATAATCCAAAATCTTTTGGATTATGTACCCCATGTTCATGTAGCACCAATGTTCGCTGCAGCACTATTTGCAATAGCCAGGTCATGGAAACAACCTAAATGCCCATTGACAGATGAATGGACAAAGAAGATGTGGTACACATATACAATGGAATATTACTCGGCCATAAAAAGGAACGAAATTGGGTCATTTGTAAAGATGTGGATGGACCTAGAGTCTGTCATACAGACTGAAGTAAGTCAGAAAGAGAAAAACAAACATCGTGTATTAATGTATATATGTGGAACCTAGAAAAATAGTACAGATGAACCTACTTCCAGGGCAGGAATAGAAATGCAGGTGTAGAGAACGAAGGTATGGACATAGGGTGGGAAGGGAAGGGCAGGATGAATTGGGAGATTAGGTTTGACATAAATACACGACCGTGTGTGAAACAGATAGCTAGTGGGAACCTGGGTATAGCACAGGGAGCTCAGCTCCATGCTCTGTGATGACCTAGATGAGTGGGATTGGGAACGGGGATGGGAGGGAGGCTCAAGAGGGAGGGGATATATGTATACATATAGCTGATTCACTTCGTTGTACAGCAGAAACTAACACAACGTTGTAAAGCAATTATACTCCAATAAAAAATATATATGTATAACTGAGCCCCTCTGCTGTACAGAAGAAATTAACACAACATTGTAAATCAACTATACGTCAATAAAATCTAAATAAATAAATGGGCTAATTACTGTTAATTACTAAAGCAGAAATTCAAAAAATAAGGCATAACAAAAATGAAAAAGAAATGTTTTAATAGCTATTAAATGAGACAACTAGCAGTGACCAGGCATGGCCCCAGACACCTAAGAACAACCCTAGAAGGTCCAATGATTGAAGTATTATTGTATTAATGAAATATTCATTAACTTAGATAATTCCTTTGTTCCAAATGCTATTCCATCTCTAAAGAGTAGAAAACATAGTACATTTCTCCTTTCAGTATAAAAATCTCACCCTTATCTCAACCCTGTATTTCTTAACTTACACAAACCCTGAACACCAAACACAATTCAAAATCCCAGCAACATATTAAAACTACTAACAGCTTAACTCTTCTAAGCAATTTATATGTGTTAATTCATAGGATCTTCACAATATCCCTTATTATCTCCACTTCACAGATGATGAAACTGAGGCACTGAAAAGTTAAGCAACTCACCCCTACTCAAATGGCCAGTAAGTTGTGGAATCAACGTTCTTACCCAGACAATCCAACTCTATGTCCCCTACCTTTATCTATTATCCACAATGCCCAAGTAACTGAATATGGTTTACAATCTCCAACCCTTCATCCTAACTGATGTTTCTCCAGTCACCTCTCACCCTTTCTCTCCTTAGTTTAGTTAACTTATTCTTAGCTATGTCAATTTACCAGCTTAATAATTCAAGCAAAGCAAAAAAGAATTAAATTTTTTAATAAAAATCAAGTAGGTTGAAAACAACCCCCCCAAAAAAGGAGGAACTTGTTCATCTATGAAACCTAGATAAAAACTGTTCAAGAGGATAAAATAAAATGTCATTTATTTCTTCTTATGCAAAAAGACACATATGTATAGATGAGTATGGTTATGTGATGATATAGACAAATAACAATTATTAAATGCTTACTACATGCTAAGCACTGTCCTAAAAGGTTTTTTAAAAATATGCCCTAACATTTAATTATCACAACACCCTAAGAGGTACATATTACTAACCTTGCTTTAAAATAAGCAAACAGGTAAAGAGAAATGAGGTAACTTGCCCAAAGGTAGAGAGCTAATAAGTGACAGAACTGGAATTCAAAAACCTCTGGCAGCTTCACCAGTGACAACCTATCTTATCCATGACTCAATCAGTTAGCATCAGTGAAAGGGGGAATTAAAGATTTTACAGGTAAGTAGATCTGTCACACAGGCAGTCAACATGTTATAAACATTCTTAAAAGTAATCATGGCTATGCACGCAGATTTAACAATCATAAACTATTAGAAAAATTAGAAAACACCAAAATATAACATTTGAGGCCTGTTAAATAAACTAAAGGACTTCCAATTCAAGATGGCAGACTGAGCACACAAATGTGCCTTAAGAATATATATCAAATCACAAACGTGTGGAAGAAAAAGTATTCCATCATCATATCGGAAATTTGGGGTGTACCTGGAAAATAAAAAAATCAGATTAATAAAAAGTGAGCAAAGGGAACCACAACCAAGATAGCAGTTTGCATCTTTCCAACCAAGTCAAAGAGAGGCTCCAAGCTTAAAACACAAAGAGCAGGAGGTGAAGGTGGGCTATCATCCAGAATATAAATCAGTATATCAGTAATTAAAGAACTGCATTCCAAATGATTTAGTCAACTCTCCCTGCTTATAGAAAAAGCTGAGAGCAATGGCTGTTAGCCTCAGGATTAAGCCCAGGCACTAAAGTGCTCTTCAAATAGGTTTGAAATAATTTTGCTGGGTTACAACTAGCAATTTTTAACAGTCAATAATGAATAGAACAGAAAATACAAAGCGAGGGTATATACCATTTCATGGAACTTTTACTCAGTTATATATTTATAAATATATTTATATTTTATAAATATATTTATAAATATGTGTGTGTGTACTAAGTTTCAATGTAAATTATACTACGAATCACAGTTTTTAAAATCAGAAGTCTGTTACTCGAAATTAAGTGTGCAGGTCTGAGGAGGGCTCCTAGGGTGGGTGTTGAAGGCTGAAAAAAAAAGCGGAGAAGCAGTTGAAACACTAAAGCATTCCACTCCCCACATAAGCTATGATGAGTTTGGCAATTGTGGCTACCTAACAGTCTGCCTCCTCCTCAACCATATATACCTTAAAGGACTTTTCCCACCTTTCTTTCCATTATCAACCCACTAAGGAGCTTTTTAAACATTTTCCCCGATCACCCCCTCTATGAAATTTTAGTACCACAGATATACTGTGTATCTATCTGTTTGTATACTATATGTATATCTGTAATATATACTTAAAAGGGGCCACTTTTTTTTTTACCCCCATCATCAATTTTTACTCCTTTGAGAATTCATGCCTTAGGGTAAATAAAGAAGCCTACCACATGCCACAGTCTACGGAAGGAACCCATGAATGAAACAAACCTACAGGAGAGAACCTCACTGACCAACTTAATCTTTCTTTCATGAGTATGGATAAACAGCCAAAACTCAACAAATCTAAGGGAAAACAAAAGATGAAAAAACAAACAACAAAAATAACCAAAGAGAGGGCAGAGATGCAAGCCCAGAGGGTAAAGGTCCCAACCACAGAGGATTATTCCCAGGTCTTAAAATCTAGCGGTATTTCCCCAGCTGGTTTTTAAAGTTACTTGGGACTTGCGACTGCTTTCTTTTCTTTCTATTTTCTCCCTTTTGAACTGAAATGACTAATAACTGTCATCCTAAGGCTGTCCCACCACTGTATTTTTGGAATAGATAACTATATTTCTGGTTTCACAGGTCCACAATAAGAGAGCTTCATCCATACTTGATGTATATAATTTATCAATAGATATGAAATATGGGACTTCTGAGCTGATGAGATTAAATGAGACTCTGAACTCTGAATTGATACTGTAAGAAGGATAAGACCTTTGGGGACCTTGAGGTGGGGTTAATGTATTTTACATGTGAGATGGATATGGATCACAGAGGCCAGAGTGAGGACTACAGTAGGCAAGATTTTGGCCGCCATCCTCTCTACTCCCTGCAGTTACTCCTGTACACATCTCACTACATGGGAAACGAGTTAGGAACTTTAAAACAGGGAGATTATCATAGATTATACGGGTAGGCACAAATGCAAATCACATGGGCCCTTAAAAAAGAGGAAGGCAGAAGATCAAGGATCAGCAGAAGAGGCAGGAGAGATTTAAAGCTTGAGAGGGACTCAACCTTCCATTGCTGTTTCTGATATGAAGTGGACCATAACCAAAAGAATGTGAGTGGTCTCTAAAAGCTGAGAATGACTCCCCTCTCCCAAGTCAACAGCCAGGAGGAAAAGGGACCTCAGTCCTTACAACCACTTGAAAATCAATTCTGCCAACAATATGCATAATCAAGGAAATGGTTTCTCTCCTAAAGCTTCCAGCAAGGAACAGCCCTGCCAATAGATTTTGGCCTTGTGAGACTGCACAGACTCGGCCTAGCCCACTGAATTTCTGACCTATGGAAACTGTAAGATGCTGAACCCGTGGTAATTTCTTAATTGGCAATCAAAAGCCAACACAAGTACTGCTACACCAATTTTGCAGATCAGAAATCTTAAGCACAGAGAGTTTAAGTAACTTGCTCAAGATCACATTACCAGTAACTACTGATGCTGAGATTCAACCCCAAGTAGTGTGGCTTGTGTTCTTAACCATAAAGAAGACAACACGATCAAGAAGGAACAGAGATAGCTGAGCATCTAGAATGAAACTTGAAGACTTTCTTTGGCAGAAGCTAAAACACACAGAACAACATTCCTCCTTTATAGTTTCAACAAATCACTTGGTTCACAACTAAGTTATAGTTATATATATATATATATAATTATAATATAGCAGATGCTACTGTTTAAAATCACTTTTAAAATCAATTTATAGTCAAAACAGTCTAAATTATAGATATATAACTAAGTATAAACAAAACTTTGATAAGGTAAAAATAAGAACATCACAAGTTAACAAAAATTAGAAGATGGAGGAGGAAAGATAAAAGGAATGTTAGATACACTAATTCCCTTATCTTTGAAAACAGTAAGATACAGATACTACCTAAAGTTGATAAATCAAGAAATAATGATATAAGTGAGAAAATGACATTGGTATAAAAATTAACTTGTAAAGATGGTTTTCTGAGGATTTTGGAAAGGGATAGATATTTTACTTTTCATTTTGTGCACACTAATATGACAGCTGTCACATACAATCTAACGAAATTGTTTCAAATGAAGTTAAAAACAACTAAGCTCTACTAGAGCCATCTTACAGGAAAAAATCAAACTTTTTGGGCAACTCCATACTATATATAAAATAGATAACCAACAAGGACCTACTGTATAGCACAGGGAGCTATACTCGATATTTTAAATATTTCCCAATATTGAACCAATACGAGAAAAGAATCTGAAAAAAATAGATATATATCTATGTATAACTGAATCACTCTTCTGTACACCTAAAACTAACACAATATTGTAAATCAACTATACTTCAATTAAAAAAAAAAGAAAGCAATATGCTTATCCTCCCAAAAAAATCATATTTACAAATTATAACATTCACTTCAAAGAACACTCTACCCATTAAGGAACAACACATGCATTTAATTATTCCAAATAATATCTTTACGTTCAACTAGTGAAATCATAGCACTTATTGCTAGCACACAAATAACCAAAACATATTACATAATTTTCAGGAAATTTTCAATGATTTGAATATATGTGTCAGCAACAATTTACAGTAAAATTATTCACTAATCATTTCAATTTTACAGATTCATTCAACATTAGCAGCAATGTATGTAGTAAAAAAGCACATAATTTCACATTACTCTCTTGGTTTTTCCACCCCTGTAGCCAAAAAAGATTCTAGTATTCCCATTTAATAAATGCAGAATTTGGTGTATGAGGCCAAGGTCACCAAGCAATTAAGTGGCAATGCCAGGGGAAAACACGGATTCATAATTGATTTTTAGACTACACTGGTAAGGCTCTTGCAAAATTCACGCATTCCTCCCATACTCTAATTTACCCAAATAAAAATATTCACTTTAAAGAAAAAAGCTACAACTCTAGATTTTTTCTTTTTTTTTTTTTAATCAACTTGTACTTTGAAGAAAAATCATGTATCCCAGTACATGTTGGGATAAATGTTAACTGACACCACAAAGAGTTTCAATAATGGATGGATTTTCCAGCTCTTGGTGAACTGTTTATTTTTGTTTTGCATTTATAAAGACTATGCCAGAAAGAACACAACAACAAAGAGGCTCAAGTTTTTAATGGGATTTTTTTCTCTTTAAAATAAATTACCAAAAATGTGTATATACCTTATAGCTCATGTTTTTTTCTCTTCCAGATGCTTTATATATCTATGACAGGTACTATCTCATACTCTATTTGGTTGTCAATACAGCCTACTATTATCTTCACTGATGCAGATGGATAGGAAGTAAAGGACAAAGCTAATGTCTGGACCCAACATATCTCTAGATAACTCCTTTGACAGAACTAAGAAAAATGTAAAGATAAACTAAGAAATACTTGAAAAACAGAAGAGCTATTGAAGAAGAATTTTAATGAGAAAGTAATATACTGAAATGGTAAACAAATACAAATGATGTCAAGTGCAGAAAAAACAAGATAAGGGAATAAACTAATATTCTCATCTCCAGTGCTTTATGAGGTGGTAGGAAGTTGAGCTGCTGAAACAAGAGCTGACTCACATAACCCATTCATATAAAACACATTTCTATAATTTCACTCAAATAAATATGCAGAAACACTTTTTTTTTCCTCCCCCCTTTGGTTACTGCTTACCAAAGCAAAGATTTCCCTGACCTGGAGCTGGCATTCTAGCCAACATACATGAGCCTAACCAGAATAATAGAAATGTCATGAGAATTCAGATTAGCCCACAAAAATGAAGTCCACAAACTGAAAATCATTGCTCCTGCTAAACGTATCAGTTAAGACGGAAACAGCATTTTTAATGGCTGTATGTGCACACACAGATATGTGTGTTTCAATACAAAAGAATATCTTAAATTTGGGAAGTGGGGGTTAAAAAGTAAATAAGGATACATAATGAAAAGTAAGACTCCTACAACCCCTTATCCTAGAGGCAATTAGACCCACAATTGTAACCAATTGTGTCGGTATCTTTTCAAATGCATTATATGCCTAAACAGACATATATGTATATATTAGGAGTAATTTTTTTAAGCACTGCAATTTAGAGAGAGAAAAAAATTGTGACAAAATTTTGCTGTTTTGTATTTTTGACATCCACATACTTCCGTTAAAACTTTACCACAAAACAGAAATTAACAAAGTGTTATCACCAAGATGTAAAAATCAACAACTGGAGAACTTGGAACAAGGTAAGCACTGAGCAAGTGTACCAACCACTCCACTCCACCCCAAAACATACATACACACCCGCCTAGGCAAAAGAAGAAACAAAGAGAATTAGTATAGCAGATAAACTTCAGATTTGGAATACAAGAGCACTGTTAGACAAAGGAGATAAACTTCAGATTTTGAATACAAGAGTATTGTTAGACAAAGGCCACAGTGAAGAAGCTGCCTAAACTAGTAATTCCGATAAAAGGAAAAACAGACTACGCAGAGCATACCAACATGGAGTATTCAGGTCCTGAGAAATGAAAATTATCTTAAATGCTTCATTAATTTATGGTTAAACATTTTTTGCACAGATAGTTTATAAGCAATGTTGTGTACTTTATATGTTCCCACTGAAGCAGAAACATAAATTCAATTTTTTTCCACTGTTAGTGATGATGAATCTGATCATTTAGTTAATAAGATGGTAAGATTTACCAGATCTTTCCCTTTACAATTTGTGGAATGATACTGTTGCCCAAAGTATCTTTCATGTAATGGTGTTAGAATCCATTGATGATCCTTATCTGAATCAGTTATTTCATTAGTGATTGCAAAATGGTAATTTTCTAATTCTTTTTTATTTCTTTCCCATTTATTCACTGGCATTTTTCTATTAAAAAAAAAAAAAACTTCCACCGACAAGCAAGGATAAACTATAGCTCTGCCTAAAAATGCAGCAGAAATGCTTAATTCTTTACCTTTACTTAACCATTTTTTCAGAATAAGGAGTTTCTCCTATGTACATTCCTAGAGTAGCAAGTCAGTTTCTCTCTCTTTCTGTCTTTCCAAGTAGCCCTGTGGATCCACAGATTTTCTATAATCAATTACAGTTATTCTTTTTGATGTTAAAATTGTTCCAAATTTACCCAGTGGGTTTTTTTCATGCACAGGGAAAAAATTGGAGACCAAGAACTGTGTCATCTAATGGGCAGGCTTTGAAGTGGAAAATTTCCCCCTTTCTCCTTAGATATTAGTTATGAAAAAAGATTAAAATATTGAGGTAGTGACACTGTAGCATATACATACAACTTATAATAGGGGCTGTGGGACCCAATTACATTACAATTTTCTAAATCCTACATCAAGCAGTCATTTCTGATGACCTAAATTCATCTTTGTTTAACCTTCTACTCCTTTTAGATCTTACCACATGTGTTCTAATGTATTATAAAATGTATGATCTAATAATTATATAATTATAATGTATTATAATTAGCACCGTTTTTCCTCCCAAAAATGAAATAAGAAATGAAATGTCTCTTCATCCTGGGCTCAGAATATACTCGACATTATCAGAGGATGAAGAGATTTTACAGTATAAACTAATTATAACAAGATTTTCAGCAAACACAGTCATTCAATGTTTTCAGTTCACAAGGAATACAGAAAAGAGAGGATCAAGTTAAAGAACATCTCTGAAACAAAGAAAAAACAGGTTGGGATGTTTTAAAAATAAGCAGCCTTGTCTAGTGAAGAAGTCAATATCTTAGAGGGAAAAGAGCATGAGGTATTCTAGATTACAAGAGAACAAAGACATAACAACCATGGGCCTTGACGTGGTCCATTACTCATACAAGGGGAGGAAAAGACACTATGAAAGACTTTTGGAATCAACTGGGTAAATCTGAACACGAACTAAGTATCATAGTAAAATATCACTCTTATTTTTCTTAGACATGATAATGGTATAGTCATATACAGAAATGACATTTTTAGGCAATGTAGACTGACATATTTATGGCAATGAAAACTTATGTCCACACAAAGACTTCTAGACAAACTTCAAGAAGTTTATTTCTAATAGCCAAAAATCGGTAACAACCTAAGTGTCCAACAACAGGTGAATAGATGTACTGAATATATCCATGCAACAGAATGCTACGCACCAATAAAAAAGAGAGAACTACTGATACATGCAACAATGTGCATGACTTTTAAAAGACAATGCCTCACCAAAAGAAACCAGAAACAAAAGTATATACTTATGATTCTATATATTCTATTTAAAAATTCTGTCGCATATACTGACAGAAAGCTGAACTGTAGATGCCTGAGATAAGAGTGGTGGCGTATATGATTGGGAGGAAACATGACAAAACTTTCTGGAGGGCTAAAAACGTTTTTCATCTTGATTGTGGTGGTGGTGGTTACAAAAACCTATACATTTGTCAAAACTACAACCATGCACTTAAAATTCAAACATTTATAAACACTATCCACAATAAAGTTGATTTTAAGAAATAAGTAACAAAAAAAAATCCTATTCACAATTGCAACAAGAAGAATACCGAGAAATAAATTTAACAGAGGAAAAAGACTTGTACATTTTAAACTACAAGACACTGATGAGAGAAATGGAAGATGACACAAATAAATGGAAAGATATACCATGCTCATGAATTAAAAGAATTAATACTGTTAAAATGTCCATACTACTCAACGCAATCTACAGATTCAGTGCAATCCCTATCAAAATTCCATTGGCGTTTTTCACAGAAATAGAACGAACAATCCTAAAATTTGTATGGAACCACAGGACACCATGAAGAACCAGAGCAATCTTAAGAAAGTATAACAAAGCTGGAGGCATCACACTCCCTAATTTCAAAACAGTATGACACTGGCATCAAAACACACACACAAATCAACGAAACAGAATACACAGCCCAGAAATAAACTGAGGAATATACGGTCAATTAACTTATGACAAAGGAGTCAAAAATATGCAATGAGGAAAGAACAATCTCAATAAATAGTGTTGAGAAAACTGGACAGCCACATGCAAAAGAATGAAACTAGACCACCATCTTACATCATTCACAAAAATTAGCTCAAAATGATTAAAGAATTGAATGTAAGACCTGCAACCGTAAAACTCCTAGAAGAAAATAAAGGTGGTAAGATCCTTGACATTAGTCTTGGCAATGATTTTTTGGATTTGATACCACAGGCAAAGGCAACAAAAGCAAAAACAAACAAGTGGGACAATATCAAACTAAAAACCTTCTATACAGCAAAGGAAACCATCAACAAAATAAAAAGGCAACCTACTGTATGGGAGAAAATATTTGTAAACCATATTCTTGATAAGGGGTTAATATCCAAAATATATAAAGAATTCATACCACTCAATAGCAAAAAAAAAAAAAAAATCCAATTTAAAAATGGGCAGAAGATCTGAATAGATATTTTTCCAAAGACATACACATGGCCAACAGGTATATGAAAAGACACTCAACATAACTAACCATCAGGGAAATGCAAATCAAACCAAAATGAGATATCACTTCACATCTGTTAGAACGGCTATTATCAAAAAGAGAAAAAATAAGTCTTGGTGAGAATGTAGAGAAAAGGGAACTCTTGTATACTGTTGGTAGGTATATAAATTGGTGCAACCACTATGGAAAACACTATAAACGTTCCTCAAAAAATTAAAAATAGAACTACCACATGATCCAGCACTTCCACTTCTGTATCTGTCCAAAGGAAACGAAAACACTGTCTCAAAGAGATCTACATTCCCATGTTCATTGCAGCATTATTTAGAATAGCCAAGATATGGGAGGAAGCAACTTAGGTTGCACATTACATAAAGAAAACATGACATATATAGATAGATATGACTGTACATGTATATATGTGCACACACATATATATCTATATATATGCAATTAAATATTATTCACTTATAAAAAAGAAGAAAATCTTGTCATTTGTGAAAAATGGATGGACTGTGGGGGCACTGTAAGTCAGACAGAGAAAGACAAATAATACTACACGATCTCTTAAATGTGGAATCTAAAAAATTAAAAACAAAACAGAACACCAAACTCATAAATATAGAGAGGGGATTGGTGGTTGTCAGAGGCAGGGGGTCAGGGTGGGCAAATGGATGAAGGTCACCAAAAGGTACAAACTTCCAGTTATAGAATAAGTAAGTCCAGGGGATTTAATATACAGCATGGTGACTATAGTTAATAATGTTGTATTATATATTTGAAAGTTACTGAAAATTTTAAAAGTTCTTATCACAAAAAAAAAATTGTGTAACTATTTGTGTTGATGTTTACTAGACTTATTTTGTGCAATATATACAAATATCAAATCATTATGTTGTATATCTGAAACTAATATAATGTTACACATCAATTACATTTCAAAAAAGGGAGCACTAATAAAAAATACTTTCTTAATTGCGGTGATTGATGTTTTCACAGATGTACACTTAAGTCAAAATTTAATAAACTGTACAATTTAATATGTACACGTTATTGTTGTCAAGTCTAATTCAATAAAGCTGTTAAAAAACAAAGCTAAATGAAGTCTTGAATAATTAGTTCCCTCTTCCCCTTTCCATAATAAACAAATGCTACAAACAACCCCTGAAAATGTAGACTACTTTAAAAGAAAAAAACTAAGCGAACTGGGAAAACAACTTGAATATAATTGAGACTAGGAAAGCAACAACAGATGTCTTTTTTAACTGTGAAACGCTAAATGATATTAGTTTAAATAAGGACCTATATGGGAAAGCTGATGTGCCAGGAAGTTTCAGACCCAAATCTCACTAACCACCACTTCCTTTTCCCCAACCAACTTCCAGCCAAGAGTGACCATTTAACAAGGTCCAACCTTGAGATCTGAAGACTACTTTGGAGTTACTGATACAATCACTGTTGCTTCCCCTTCCTCTATCTTCCAGTGCTTGGAGCCATATCAACCATATGCAAACATGAAAAAGAAGCCAAAAATTAATCATGGAGATACCTGTTCTGATATCACTGTACCAGTGAAGCAATACAAGCCAATTATGTAAGAAAAATGAAGCCTTAATTTATCAAGCCAGGGTAGTCTGGTTTTCTGTTACCTAATACCAAATTCAATGCTAACTGATACAAATAAATACAGTCACCATTTCTTTTTAAACACTGAGATATAATTGACACATCATAAAATTGACCCTTGTATACTTTAAATACACAATTCAGTAGTTTTTAGTTTATTCAACAGGTTGTATAATCATCACCACTATCTAATTCCAGAACATTTTCATCATCTGCAAAAGATACCCTACACCCATTAGCAGTAACTTCTCCTATCCATAGCCCCTGACAATCATTAATCTACTTTCTGCCTCTATGGATTTGCCTATTCTGGTTTTCATATAAATGGAATCATACACTATGTGAACTGGGTTTGGCTCTTTTTACTTAGCATAATGTTTTCAAGGTTAATCTATATTAACTAAAGCATGAATCATTACTTCATTCCTTTTTATGGCTAAATAATGTTTTGTTGTATACCATATTTTCTTTATCCATTTACCACCTGATGGTTGGAGACAAAAGCAATATACAAAAGTCAATAGTTTTTGTGCTGGAGAAAGAAATGGAAATGAGATTAAAACGTTCTCATTACAACAGCAGCAAGACCTATACAATACTTTTGAATGAATTAAATAATTTGGCACTAAATATAAATTTAAGGAAACTATACATTCTTATCAAAATCATAAGCACTATCATATATTTAGAAAGCACTATCATAGGCATGTCAGTTGTCCCCTATATTAAGTAATGAATTTCCTGTAACTCAAATTAGAATCCAAATAATTTTTATATTATTATATTTTTAAGGAAGAAATGACCACATTTATATATAAGAACTAATGCTGCAAACCAGACAAAGATGAAAAACAAGGGTAACTTGGAACGTGCTTCAAATATGAAAACATTATTGTCACAGAAAACAACTCAATAAAGTATTAATATAGAAACAGAACAATATCAATAAAATAATAAACTGAGAAAGAGTGCCATAAAAATGAAAATTTTGAATAAAATAAGGGCAATCATTCAAGTCAGTGGGAATGGATGGCTTAATTAAATATTTTTAAAGTGCTGGTAATATTGAAGAAAAACTGGGTGCTCTAATGTTATAAGACATACAAAAATAAACTCAAGACAAATGTGAAGTGTAAAAGATAAAAATCTTGCAGGAAAAAAAGCTGAGAAACATTCACAATTCAAAACTAAAAAGTATAAATGGGTTCACATAAAAAAGTTTTTGGGAAAAATAAAAACATTTGCAACAGAGGTAATGAAGTATTAATGTTTTAACACACAGTGAGCTCTTACAATCTGTAAAAGACAAACAACCCAAATAGAATTTGGGCAAAGGCTATCAAAATAACAATTCACCGAAGAGGAAAATTACATGTCCACACATGTAAGAAAAGATGCCCAATCTCATCAGTACTCAGGGAAATTCAAATTAAAAATAACAATGAGGGCTTCCCTGGTGGCTCAGTGGTTGAGAGTCCGCCTGACAATGCAGGGGACACGGGTTCGTGCCCCGGTCCGGGAAGATCCCACATGCCGTGGAGCGGCTGGGCCCATGAGGCATGGCCGCTGAGCCTGCACGTCCGGAGCCTGTGCTCTGCAACGGGAGAGGCCACAACAGTGAGAGACCCGCGTACCGCAAAAAAAAAAAAAAAACAATGAGATAAACATTACACCTATCGGGCTGGCAAATGTTTAAAAAGCTATAGCCCAATTCCTAGCAATGAAGTAGGAAAAAGTATTCTCACACACTGCTAGTGGAAAATTTTGGTAGAAAGCAATTTGGCAACATCTACTTAAATAAAAAATATAAAAACCCTTAAACCCAGCAATTCTACTTCTGGAAATCTATCCCACACAAATAAAAGCATCTGGAAGTAAGGACATATATTCAAAGATGCAACACTGTTTAAAGTGGCAAAAAACTAGAAAGACAATATTGGATAAATGTGGGAATGGCTAAATAAATTTTATATAACACCATGAAGCAGTCTTCTGGCGTCATGAAAATAATGAATAAAAGTAATGGACAGACAGCAGAGTTATTCCTTAGATGAGGGATTTCTCTAAGGTACTATTAGTGAAAACGGAAAGATGCAGAAAAGTATATATAATGATCCCACCTTTTTAAACTCATCATTACAGCAAGCCTATATATGTAATTGGGAATACAAATATCTGTATAAGCTATACGAAAAGAGACATAAATATGGAGCAATATATTATACTGTGCTATATACACAGTTAGAATGGAAGTAGTTCTGACGCAGTGAGAAGGGGAAGTTTAGAGCTAAGCCAAAAAGAATGGCACAGGAGGATAAATTCTCATTTGTCTTTATGTAAAAATTATAAAGTATTTTTTATTTTAAGCAGACATGTCAAGATACAAATTTTATCCAATATAAGAATTAAAGAATTACACTTACATATAATAAAGAAAACTAAGCATTGCTTGTTGTAACACACACAATAATTTAATACATGGTAAAAATATATGAATAAGAACTATCAATTGAATTATATAGAGGAAAATAAAATCATTTAAAGTTGTAATCTCTCTGACTAAAAATATATTAACCTGGGAATTATAGTTCAAAATGCTACAAAATGACAACTTTACCCATGCCCTACTTGCAAAATATGCCTCTTTTATGCTAGAACTGAAAAGTGTATCAAACTCACCAATATTTAATTGTATGATTTAAATGCAGCTTTCATATGTGAAATTAAGCCATTCAGTTATACTATGGATCTGCCTGTAGCCTTAGGGGAACAGCATACTCCCTTAAATCAGGCATAATCCAAGCAAGGCAGTATATAGGCATGAGGTCATAAATACGAACTGAAATACCAGGTTATACAAACTTTCTATAAAATTAATATAGCCTCTGTCATTTACTAACACTGGCACTATATAAACAAAGATAACTTCATCTTTTAAAATGTTTTAAGACTCAGCTAAACAATGGCATACTGAAAGAATTATACACCTTAACCAAATGGGATTTATTCCTAGAAAGCAAGGATGGATCAACGTATTAAAATCAATCAATGTGGAACTTCCCTGGTAGCACAGTGGTTAAGAATCTGCCTGCCATGTCCAAGGGGACATGGGTTCAAGCCCTGGTCTGGGAAGATGCCACAGAGCAACTAATCCCATGCACCACAACTACTGAGTCTGAGCCCTAGAGCCCGTGAGCCACAATTGCTGAGCTCACGTGCCACAACTACTGCAGCCAGCATGCCTAGAGCCCATGCTCCACAACAAGAGAAGCCACTGCAATGAGAAGCCCACACACTGCAACGAAGAGTAGCCCCCACTTGATGCAATTAGAGAAAGCCCATGCGCAGCAACGAAGACCCAACGCAGCTAAAATTAAATTTAAAAATTTATTTTAAAAAATCAATGTAATACACCACATTAACAAATGAAAGGGGAAAATTACATGATGATTTCAAATGATATAGAAAAAGCACTTGACAAACTTCAACACCATTTCAAATTAGAAACTCAACAAACTAGGAATAGATGGAAATATCTTAATATGATAAAGGCCATATATGAAAAACCCACAGCTAATATCATACTTAATAGTGAAAGGCTGAGAACTTTTCTCTAAAATCTGGAAGGAATTAAGGATCCCTACTTTCACCACTTCTATTCAACACAGTACTAGAAACCACAGCAATTACGCAAGAAAAACAAATAAATGGCATGCAAATAGGAAAAGAAGTAAAACTGTGTGTACATCACATAATATTATATGTAGAAAATCCTAAAGATTCCACACACAAAAAAAAGCTTTCAGTACTAATTTTAAAGACTTAGGGCTTCCCTGGTGGCACAGTGGTTGAGAGTCCGCCTGCCAATGCAGGGGACATGGGTTTGTGCCCCGATCCGGGAAGATCCCACATGCTGCAAAGCGGCTGGGCCCGTGAGCCACGGCCACTGAGCCTGCGCGTCCGGAGCCTGTGCTCCGCAACAGGAGAGTCCACAACAGTGAGAGGCTCGCGTACTGCAAAAAAAATAAATAAAAATCTAGCAAACTTACATGATACAAAATAAACACACAAATATAAGCTGTGTTTCCATATACTGAGTATGAACAATTTGAAAATGAACAATTCCATTTACAGTATCATCAAAAATAAAATAATCCTTAAAAAACTAGTATCAGAGCTACCTGCAATCCCGCTCCTGGGCATATATCCGGAGAAAAACATAATTTGGAAAGACACATGTACCCCAATGTCCACTGCAGCACTACTTATAACAGCCAAGACAGGAAGCAACCTAAGTGTCCATTGACATATGAATGCATAAAGAAGATGTGGTGTGTGTGTGTACACACACACGCACACACACACAAAATGGAATATTACTCAGCCATAAACAAAGAATGAAATAGGGGCTTCCGTGGTGGCGCAGCGGTTGAGAGTCCGCCTGCTGATGCAGCGGATGGAGGTTCGTGCCCCGGTCCGGAAAGATCCCACATACCGCAGAGCGGCTGGGCCCGTGAGCCATGGCCACTGAGCCTGCGCTTCTGGAGCCTGTGCTCCGCAACGGGAGAGGCCACAACAGTGAGAGGCCCGCATACAGGAAAAAAAAAAAAATGTAATAATATCATTTGCAGCAACATGGATGAACCTAGAGATTATCATACTAAGTGAAGTAAGCCAGACAGAGAAAGGCAAATGTTATATATCATTTACATATGGAATCCAAAAATAATGATACTAATGAACTCATTTACAAAACAGAAATAGACTCACAGACATAGAAAACAAACTTATGGTTACCAAAGGGGAAGAGGGGAGGGATAAATTAGGAGCTTGGGATTAAAATATACACACTTCTATAAATAAAGTAGATAACCAACAAGGACCTACTGTATAGCACAGGGAACTATACTCAATATCTTGTAATAACCTATAATGGAAGAGAATGTAAAAAATGAATATATATATTTATGTATGTATAACTGAATCACTTTGCTGTACACCAGAAATTAACACAACATTGTAAATCAACCGTATTACAATAAAAAATTTTTTTTTAATTTATTTATTTTTGGCTGCATTGGGTCTTCGTTGCTGCGTGCAGGCTTTCTCTAGTTGTGGTGAGTGGGGGCTATTCTTTGTTGCAGTGTGTGGGCTTCTCACTGCAGTGGCTTTTCTTGTTGCGGAGCATGGGCTCTAGGCATGCGGGCTTTAGTAGTTGTGGCTTGCGGGCTCTAGAGTGCAGGCTCAGTAGTTGTGGCACACGGGCTTAGGTGCTCCATGGCATGTGGGATCTTCCTGGACCAGGGCTCGAACCCGTGTCCCCTGCATTGGTAGGAGGATTCTTAACCACTGCACCACCAGGGAAGTCCCTCAATAAAAAATTCTTTTAAATAAAAAATAAAACTGGCAAACTGAAAAAAAAAATAAAATACTGAAGAACAAATGTAACAAGGAAAGCAAAAGGCTTATATACTAAAAACTACAAAAAGTTGTTGAAAGAAATTAAAGAAGAAATGAACAATCCAGCAATTCTACTTCTGAGTATACACCAAAAACAAAAGCAGGCTATCAAAGAGATACATGTATACCCACATTCAGAGCAGCATTACTCACAACAGCACTTGGAAGCAATCCAAGTGTCCATTGATGGGTGAACAGATAATGATACAATATATACATGTAATGGAATATTATTCAGCCTTAAAAAGAAAGAAAATTCTGACACATGTTATAACATGGATGAACCCTGAGGACATTATGCCAAGTGAAATAGGCTAGTCACAAAAAGACAAATAGCATATGATTCCACTTATATAAGATACCTAGAGTAGTCAAATTCATAGAGACAGTAAAACAGTGGCTGCCAAAGGCTGTGGAGAGTGAGAAATACAAGGTTGTTGTTTAATCAATATGGAGTTTCAGTTTTGCAAGATGGAAAGAATTCTGAGATTGGTTATACAACAATATGGAAGTACCAAATACTATTGAAATGTGCACTTAAAAATTATGATGGTAAATTTTACATTATGTGTACTTTAACACAATTTTTTTTAAAAAACCTACAGCTAATCTCATACTTAATGTTGAGAAAGCAGACACTTTCCCACTAAGATCAGGAACAAGGCAAAGATGTCCTGTCATCACTCTTTTTAAACACTGTTCTAGAAACCCTGGCTAATGCAATAAAACATGGAAAGGAAATAAAAGGTATATGGATTGGGAAAGAAGAAACAGAACTGCCTTTATTCACAGATGAAATGATTGTCTATGCAGAAAATCTGAAAGAATAGACAAAAAACTCCTGTATAATAAGCAATTATAGCAAGGTTGCAGGATACAAGGTTAATATACAAGTCAATTGCTTTCCTATATTCCAGCACTGAACAAGTGGAATTTTAAATTAAAAACATAATGCCATTTATATCAGCACCAAAAAATGAAATACTTAGGCACAAATCTAAAAAGCTATACACAAGATCTATATGAGGAAAACTAATCATGATGAAACTGATGAAAGAAATCCAAGAACTAAATAAATGGAGAGCTATTCCATGTTCATGGATAGGAAGACTCAATACTGTCAAGATATCAGTTCTTCCCAACTTGAGCTATAGATTCAACACAACCCCAATCAGAATCAACAAATTACTCTATGTATATCACAAACTCATTCTAAAGCTTAAACAGGTAGGCAAAAGACCCAGAAGAACCAACACAGTATTAAAGGAGAAGAACAAAGTCAGGGTGACTGACACCACCCAACTTTAAGACCTGCTTTAAATCTACAGTAATCAAGACAGTATGATACTGGCAAAAGAACAGATAGCTAGATTAAGAAAATATTACAGAGAGCCCAAAAATAGACCCACACCAATATAGTCACAACTGATCTCTGACAAAGGAGCAAGGGTGACACAATGGAGAAAAAAGTAAATGTTTTCAACAAATGGTGCTGGAACAAATGGACTTCCACATGCCAAATTAAAAATAAATAAAAAATAAATCTAGACACAGATCTTACGTTCTTCACCAAAATTAACTCAAAATAGATCACAGGCCTATATCTAAAATGCCAAAGTATAAAACTCCTGGAAGATAACATAGGAGAAAATCTAGATGATCTTGCATTTGGAGAGAACTTTTTAGATACCACACCAAAGGCACAATTCATACAAGGAAAAAAATTGGTAAGTTGGACTTTGATAAATTAAAAACTTCTCCTCTGCAAAAGACACTCTCAAGAAAATAAGCAAAGTCACAGACTGGGAAAAAATATATGTAAATAATGTATCTGATAAAGGACTGTTATCTAAAATATACAAAGGACTCTTAAAACTCAACAGTAAAATAGACAAACAATCCAATCTAAAAATGGGCAAAAGACTTGAACACCTCACCAAAGAAGATATTCAGATGGCATATTAGCATATGAAAAGATACTCAAGAAGACACATCTATTGAAATGGCCAAAGTCTGGAACACTGACAATATCAAATTCTGATGAGGATGTAGAGCATCAAGAACTCTCTTATATTGCTGGCAGGAATACAAAATGGTATAGCCACCTGGAAGACAGCTGGGGGGTTCTTACAAAACTAACATACCCTTACCATACAATCCAGCAACTGCACTCCTTGAAAGTTATCCAAACGAACTGAAAACCTGTGTTCACATAAAAACATACACACAGATGTTTATAGCAGCATTATTCATAATTGCTAAAACTTAGAAGCAACCAAGATGTCCTTCAGCATGTAAATGAATGAACTGTGGTATTATTCAGCAATAAAAAGAAATGAGCTATCAAGTCAGGAAATGACAGCAAATGCATATTTTTAAGTGATGTAGCCAATCTGAAAACACTACATACTGTATGATTTCAACTAAATGGCATTCTGGAAAAGGCTAAACTATGGAGTAAAAAGTGGTTGCCAGAGGTTAAGAGGATGGGAAGGATAAACAGGCAAAGCACAGATTCCTTTTAGGGCAGTTAAACTATTTTGTATAATACTACAATGGCCGATAAATGTCATTATACTTTTGTCAAACTCAAAAAATATACAATAAAATGAACGCTAATGTAAACTATTGACTTTGGGTGATAATGACGTGTCAACGCAGGTTCACTAATTATAACTACTGAACCACTCTGTTGCTAGTGAGGGAGGCTGGGAATGGTGGGGGGAGCAGGGCGCAGGGTAGGGTTATACAAGAACTCTCTACACTTTCAGCTTAATTTTGCTGTAAACCTAAAATGCTCTTACCAAGAAAAAAAAAAAGGAAAGAAAGAAATGAAGTATTGATAAATGCAACAACATGGATGAATCTCAAATGCATTCTGCTTAGTGAAAGAAACCAGAATCGAAAGGCTGCATGCTAGATGATTTCATTTATATGACATTCTGAAAGAGGCAGAACTATATGGGGTTGGAGAAAGAGGTGACCACATAGGGGCATGAGAGAACTGTTAGAACTCTTCTATATTTTGATTCTGTTGATAGTTTCACAACCGATGCATTTGTCAAAACTCATGAAAGAGTAATTTCTACTATATGTAAACTACACCTCAATAAACCTGACATGAGAGAAAACTTTGCTTTCTTCAACATCTCTAAGGATATTCTTTTTGGTAAGTTATTATTTATAATGTTTGGGATTTTTTCATTGTAAATAAGCTTTAAAGGTTTTAGACTATAATGAATATAGTAATAACCTTTCTGCTTTACAAATTAAAATTTAGAGCTTACCACGCAACACTTTTTACTTTGAAATCTATTATAATTCCTATGCTCCTTATGGACTAAGTTTCCTCATTTAATATTACATATCCTCCAAAACAGGTGGTTCACAACTTCAATCAGAGTACAGTTCTCAAAGTGTGGGCCCTGGACTGACATCAGTATTGCCTGGGAACTTATTAGTACTGCAAAGTATCAGGCCCCAAACGTTACCAAATAAATCACAAACTCTCAGTTTGGGGCCCAACAATCCCAGAAGAGCCTTACAGGTAATTCTAACACCGTTTTAAGAACACCTAGCCACAACTCCAGATGAATTAAATCAGATTTTCTGGGGTGGGGTCCAGCCATCAGTATTTTTTTTAATTCCCCAGATAATTCTAATGTGTAACCAAGGTTTATTTTGATTCAATAAGTCTTGGGTTGGCATCAGAGGTCAGATTTTTAACAAGCATCCCAGTCATTTCTAATATCAGTAGCCCAAGGATCTCTGATTTAAAAAACAAAAAATCATGCAATCACAAATAATGACTACAATCTACTACCAGAATGTACTGTACTTTTTTATTACTGGTAAAACTCATCTACTTGAACATTTTGAAGTTAGACACAACCCAGACATTTTAAAATCTGGAGTTATGCAACTAAGAGGAATAGAAAATGAAGAAACCAAAATTTCCACAGCCTGACTGCATTCCCTAGATCTGTATCTTGTTTAATAGAGAAGTTAGAGCATATATTTATAGAAACTGGACTACACAGCAAATATTTAAATAAATAAACATGAGGTATATTTGGTGTAAGTGAGATAGCCACAATCATTTTTTTTTAATTGAAATACACATTACAACTATAGAAAATCCGATGATTATCAAACTTCAGCACTAACACAGGTTCTGTTTCTTTTGGATTATTTTTAAATATTTGTTGAAGAAAAGTAAATGATAGGTGAGCCAACTGTCTACTTCTATTAAAACTCACTTTAGTATTAAATACTCTGTAAAACTTAAAAACTAAGATAAAGTTTTATTTGAGTTTTAGTATTATAAGACTCCACTTTTGACATTTCTTTTCTTTTTTTCCCATCTTCCCCTGGCTTTCCATTTACAATCTTTAAAAGCAGAATATATATAACAAAACATATATATATAGATAGATATAGATAGATATATATCACCTGACAGTTTACAAATCACTTTCAGATACATTCTCTCAGCCCCATTAACAGGCATCATTATCAATTTACAGAACAGGAAACTGTGACTGAAGGAGGTATATGACTTACCCCCAAAAATCAAATAAGCCAAGATGTAAACCTATATTCTTCTGCTTCTCAATGCTATTTTTAATTGCTAAAGACCAGTGATTGACCCACACCTTAAGACCCACTGATTCCTGAAACAATAGGTGTAAAGTAATTCTCCTTAAGATGATCCCTTACTTCCTGAATGTATCATTTTCTCTTCTTAGAATCCTATTTCACATCATAAAATAGTAAACAAGTTTGTGGAGAACACACTTTCTTGTTTTCTTATTATTTTAATCTATATATTTAAAAGCATGGGAAATCACTGCTTCAGAAACGTAGAATTTCCTATAAAACTGGGGTTCCTCTTTCTAAAAATCTCCTGTGATGAGAAATCATTTTAGAAGGTATGAGAATAATAAATGAGGGCAGAATGCTGTTCCCATAGAGACTCTTAAGCAAAAATCTTCATTCCTGAGTTTCTGTATGTAACAATTCAACCACACTTGCTTTACAGTCAAGAATCCAAACAGTTTCCTATTTTGCTCACATTAGAAAATACTTTGATACTAGTGTTATTTGCTAGCCAGCTGTCTTACTGGAGAGATCAAACCATCTTTTTGCTCCTACTAAAAATATCTCCCTTTAAGGTCCCACCAGCCTACTTAATTTTATAGGGAGACAATGCCTCTGCTGAGATAACTGCTTTATTCATACACTTAAGGATTCTGTGTTTGACTGTTTACCCATTGTTGTATTGTAATTTATAAGAAATATATATTTGGTCCTCCTGGCACAGAGCTCCTAAAACCTATGTAATTTCCTAAGGGATCAGAGCGATAATGTCTTTTGTTATTCGTAACAAGCCCCTTTCACACACCTGAGTTTATGTTAATGAGATGATTTTTAGAAAGCCTCTAAGGATAGGAGCTGGTTGCCAGGGAACCAACCACGTAGTTAGAGGATCAGACCTTTCAACCCCATCCCCTGACCTCCAGGGAGGGGAGAGGGAAAGGGATGAAGATTGAATTAATCACCAATGATCAATGATTTAATCAATCATGCCTGTGCAATGAAGTCTCCATAAAACCCCAAAAGGAAGTTCACAGAGCTTCTGGGTTGATGAACTCGTGGAGGCGGGGGTGCCACGTCCCTTCCCCCACACCTGGCTCTATGCCTCTCTTCCATCTGACTGTTCCCGAGTTGTATCCTTTTTATAATAAACCTATAGTCTAGCAAATAAACTGTTTTCCTGAGTTCCATGAGCCACTCTAGCAAATTAACTGAATCCAAGGAGGAAGTCGTGGGAACCTCCATTTACAGCCAATTGGTCAGAAGAACAAGTAATCTCTGGCCAAATGCAAAAAGTAAAGAAAAATAAAGATTAAAATTTTTTCAAAATTTGAACAAAATTCACAAAGTTATAGAGTATTCTGAATTAAATAAATATATTATAACAGTAATTTAAGACAGAGCATACTGAATCTGGGCCATCTTTCCCAGACCTATGAATCAAAAGTCTATCATAACAGTAGGAGACTTAGTTAAAGGAAGAGCCAAGGGATGAATCAAATCCTCAGTGTTGGAAGAGGTAGTTTATATAGGAGTTTCTTGATTAAGTAATTTTTAAGTAATTTTTTAATTAAGTAGTTTTTTAACTTCAGACCGGGGATCAAGTTGCAATTTAATTCACTAGCTGTATTTTCTGTTTATGACAATAGGAGCAATAAATCTTTCTTCTTTGATTATTTATCTTCATTTAAAATAACCTAAGATGCTCTGAATATATTTAATTTCAGTAATTAAGATCATTATGATGATTTCTTTGATTTTCACAAGATACCAAAATTTTTTACTATGAAAGGTCTATGTCATGGTTTACATGAAAAAAAAGAAAAGAAGAGGGGAGGGGAGGAGAGAAGAGAAAAGAAATCTAGGCATAGGGTTTAAAGAAGAATGGTGTGAGGGGCTTCCCTGGTGGCGCTTCCCTGGTGGCGCAGTGGTTGAGAGTCTGCCTGCCGATGCAGCAGACATGGGTTCGTGCCCCGGTCTGGGAAGATCCCATGTGCCGCGGAGCGGCTGGGCCCGTGAGCCATAGCCGCTGAGCCTGCGCGTCTGGAGCCTGTGCTCCGCAACGGGAGAGACCACAACAGTGAGAGGCCCGCATACCCAACAAAAAAAAAAAAAAAAAAAAATTAGAATGGTGTGAGAAGTTATACCTAGAACTCATGATTTTAAGTGGTAAGAGTTAAAGTTCATAACAAAAGTAGTTTTCTAATGGTTACAAAATACCAGTTTTCTGTGGGCTGAACAATTTCATATTATGCAGGCTTACCTGTATTTTATACAAGTTCAACATATCAAACTACATTCACAAGATTCTATTTTTGTCTTCAAAGGTTACAAAGCCCCCCCCCCACCCTCCCTTCCTTTTTTAACATTTTATGTTAGGGTAGGCTTATTCTTAAATTTGATTAAATTAATAAAGGAAGAGAACTGTCAACTGCAAAGAAAAGTATACATTTGTCTCTTAAAAATATAAAGTTAATTATACTTTGATATTTTCTTTTAAACAATGAGTATCATTTTTAGGCAGCTTTACAAATGGTCAAGCATGACAAAATATTCAATTTCACTAGTAATTAGAGGAAAGCAAAACAAAACAATAATATACTATTTTTTAACCATCAAATAAGAGAAATTAAAAATTCATCATATTCAGTGTTAGCAACACTCAAACTGAAGATAAGAATATAAATTAAAACAATCTTTTAGGAGGGCATATTTGGAAGATCTTGTAGGAATTTGACAGAAATATACTTAACAAAGATCTAAAAACAAATTTGTTTATTAAAGGGCTATAAATTAGAAATAAGCTAAATGTCCATACTATACCATGCATGGACATGCTACGCATAGTAGATTCATCCTATGGAAATACAATGCAGTTGCTATAAAAGAACAAAATCTATCCTTATGCAGTAATATGAAAGATGTTCACAGTAAGAAGTTAAAAGCTATGAAAAAAAGATGTATAATATGAATTATATTTGTTTCCTTGGGCTGCCATAACAAATTATCACAAATTTGATCGCTTAAAACAACAGAAATTTACTCTTCACAGTTCTAGAGGCCAGAAGTCCTCAAGGTGTAGGCAGGGCCCTACTCTGCACAAAGGCTCTAGAGAAAAATCCTTCCTTGCCTCTTCCAGTTTTTGTTGGCTCCAAGTGTTCCTTGGCTTGTGGATTCAAATCTCTGCTTCCACCTTCACATCACCTTCTCCCCATATCTGTTGACTTCACATGGTCTGCTTCTCTGTGTCTTGTCTTCTCTTCTAAGGAGATTTGTTATCAGATTTAACTTCCACCCTAATCCAAGATGACCTTACCTCAAGATCCTTAATTATATCTGCAAAGACCCTTTCTCCAAAAGTCACATTCACAGGTTCCAGAGGTTAAGACGTGGACATTTACGGGGGTCTATTCAACGTTATCCAGCCCAGTTACATTTTGTTAATTGTATACATGTATGAGCATACATTTTTAAGTAGCTAGAAAAAAAGGGGTAACGAAAGGATACAGAGAAAACCATTAACAGTAATTACCTCTCAGGAAGGGGAGGCAGATAATAAAGTGAATGGGAATTCTCATACTCTACTTTATATACTTCTGAAAAAAAATTAAATAATGAGCACTTTACTTTCCCACTGCCCTAGACAACCATTTCACACACACCCACATTAAGTCTCTCTTCAATCCTACAACAAATCTTTTCCCATCTTTGCTCAGCTTCCCCCTTCACTGAAAAGACAAACTGTCACAAAACTTCCACAAACTAAAAACCCTACATTTACCCACTCATCAGCACCTGCACCCACATACTTTACCTCCCTTCAGTGAACTTGTCAAGGTTATATTCCCACAATTCCTCAATTTTTTTCCTACATCAATTTTTCACACACAAATTGATCATTCACCTCAGCAGAGAAAAACATTTTCAATTTCTTTTTTTATAAATTTTATTATAAATGTATTTATTTAATCTTTGTCTGCATTGGATCATCGATGCTGTGCACGGGCTTTCTGTAGTTGCGGCAAGTGGGGGCTACTCTTCCTTGCGGTGTACAGGCTTCCCACTGCAGTGGCTTCTCTTGTTGCGGAGCATGGGCTCTAGGCACGTGGGCTTCAGTAGTTGTGGCACACGGGCTCAGTAGCTGCAGCTCACGGGCTTAGTTGCTCCACGGCATCTGGAACCTTCCCAGACCAGGGCTTGAACCCGTGTCCCCTGCACTGGCAGGCGGATTCTTAACCACTGCGCCACCAGGGAAGTCCCCCTCAATTTCTTTTAAAAATCTTCTCTGGAACCAATTTTATATGTCTATACTTGCTATTTCCAACATCTCTCATCCCATTCTTTCTTAAACTCACTCCTATAAGACTTTTTCCCCACTATGCCACCAAAACAGCTAGTCAAGGTCACCATTAACTCCTTTTGGTAAACCCAATGGTCAATACTCAGTCCTCGACCCATCAGTAGCACAGTCAAAATTAAAAACATTTGTTGTCTTCCAGAATACCTTACTCTTCTACCTGTCCTCCTTTGTTGGTAACTTCATTGGAACCTCCTCTCCTCCCCAACCATTTCAGATTTGAGTACATACCCCAGTGCAAAACAACCCAATGGGCTCTTCTCTATCTATGCCCAGTCCCTACAGATGACAACATGTAATCTTACAGCTTTAAAGATCATCTAAACTAATAATCTCAATTTTTTATCTTTAGTCTAAAAATCTTTCCCAAGCTCTTGGTTTGTATTATGCGACTACCTACACTGACATCACCACCAGGTATCTGCGAAGCTAAATTTCCCTACCATCAAATATCTACAGCAGATATTTACTTCTTCAGGTCTTTGGTTCTCAATAGCTTTATTCTTACCATTCTAATAAAAATTGCAACTTTCTACCTCTCAACACTCTCAATACTCTTACTTTGCTCTACTTTTTTCTTTTACAAGAGTACTTACCACTTTATTTACTTATGTTTAGCTATTGTTTATACTGTGCCCTCCTCCTCAAACTGAAATGTAACTTCCATTAGGATAGGGATCTTTGCCTTCTTTGTTCACTGATATATCTAGAATATAGCCTGTCACATGGTGAACACTCACATATTTGCTAAACTGATTTTTTAATTTAAAAAACTTTTAAATAAGGAAGCCGTTCCTCATTCTGCTCTCATTTGTAGTTGATTTGCTACCGAAATTTCACTTCTGTCTACCTATGATCTAACTCTGACCTCTTCTAGCTTTATTTCTAAAGCTAACTGAACAAGTCCTCCTCTGTGACACATCATTCTGTGTCACATCTCCTATCCAAAACATCAATTCAGGTTCAGTTTTAACATCCTCAGTTAAATAAACATATTTTAAAACTCATCCTTATTTTAAAATTCTCTTGATCAACTCCAAATTCAGACTCCTCCAAATTCCTGTCTTTGACACAAGATTTTAGTTTGACTTTTTTTTTTTTAATTTATTTTTGGTTGCATTGGGTCTTTGTTGCTGCACGCGAGTTTTCTCCAGTTGCAGCAAGTGGGGGCTACTCTTCGTTGCGGTGAGCTGGCTTCTCACTGCAGTGGCTTCTCTTGTTGCAGAGCACGGGCTCTACATGCACAGGCTTCAGTAGTTGTAGCACACGGGCTCAGCAGTTGTGGCTCGCGGGCTCTAGAGCACAGGCTCAGTAGTTGTGGCGCACCGGCTTAGTTGCTCCATGGCATTTGGGATCTTCCCAGACCAGGGCACAAACCTGTGTCCCCTGCATTGGCAGGCAGATTCTTAACTACTGCGCCACCAGGGAAGCCCTAGTTTGACTTTTCAAACCCTCTTTTGGGAGAGCAGGTAGGAGGCTGATGCAGAATAATCACTTGGGTAGTTTTTTCCAAAATATAAATAGTATCTTCCTCTCTACTCTGACCCTACATTTGCACATTTTGATTTATCAGGGGAAGTCATAAATAGATATATGCTTTCCAAAAACCTTCTCTAGACACTTCTGATGTTATATAATCCCAATCACTATACTGACAACCAATGAATTAAAATATAAAAAATACTACAGGTTGTGATTCATAATCTTTAAGTCTTCACATCCATGTTTCTCTAAAAGAAAAATACTTTCAGAGGAACAAAAAGTTAATAGTTAATTAACAGATTAATCAATAGATTTGATTAATCCTAAGAAATAAGGAGGGCCCTACCAAGTATCCACATCATGTCTACATACTCCACCTTCAGAATTCTAAGCTTGTTACCATGTTACATGCCCCCAATTCTTCCTTTTGCCTGCTAATGCCTATAAATTTACTTTAGAATATTCAAAACTGCCCAATTGTTGAAAAGGAAGAGTTCACTCTTCCCTTTGATATGCTACGTTCTCCTACACTCCTAAAATGTGACAATGTCCTTCCAGCTTCTCTTTTTGCCATACCTCCCAAATTATTTCTTCCTCCCTGTCTAGAAAGCTTTGCCTAGAACTACTAATTGTAGAAAATGATCTCTGGATGCTCATGCTAGTCTCCATTCCTAATTCTGAGCAACTAAGCACTAAGGGGACTTAAAGAAAAAGGATCACTAAACTGGGTTTCTAACCTTAGAAACTTTCCAACTCAGTTTTCTCATCTACTAAATGCACATACAGAAGTAGATTATTTCAAAAGTCCCTTCCAGTTACAGGATGTATGATTCAATGATTCTGTTACTTACAATGGGATTGCTAGAAAAAAATTAACACAAGGTCTCTCAAGAACAATTTAAAAAAACATTTTATGTGCTTTCTCAACTATTTTAAGTAGATTTAACAATCCCTATCTTGAATTACTGAATCTTCAAAAACCCTTTAAATATATTTTATTTTTAAAATATCCAATTTGCCTACAATATATTAAAATGGACTTTAAAAAAACTGACTTTTATCCTTGAATATTTTGGTTCCTGACTAAAACTTAACACCTAGCTGACACACCACCACCACTATTCTATCCTCAAATATCTACATGTGTATACAATTATAAAAAATCTTATTAAAAAAGAACCTCTTCTTCAATGAAAACATCAGTACCCAATACCTCATTATAGGAAAATTACCTCTCCAGAATAAGTAGTGTTCGTTCTACTTTTTCAGAGAAGTCCTAAAAGTCACTGTATCCCATAATCAAAAGCAGCTCAGTGAAACAGATCCAGAAGCACCTGAACTTGCTTCCTACCTCTGCCACTTAATAACTGGTACTAGCCACCCCACTGTGTAAATATACCTAGCCTCTCTGAGCATCAATTTTCCCAACTGAAAAGATAAAGAAAATACCTATCTTGTGGGGATGCTCTGAGGATTAAAATAGATCATATAATGCATCTTTCAGTGTCCTAGGAATATAGCAATCACTCAGCAAAAAGTAGCTATTACTTTTGTGAGAATCATTTAACAAATCCATTCTTTCTACCCATTGAAACTTCAAATGAAGTCTGCTAATTAACATTGTAATATATGAAGAGCTATTTCTTTGCCCCCAGTTTCACTATACGAATTAACTAGATTTTAATTAGTGATTCAAACCTAATTTAACTACTCTTTTACATCTTTTTTTTTTTTTCTTTTTTTGCAGTACACGGGCCTCTCACTGTTGTGGCCTCTTCCGTTGCGGAGCACAGGCTCTGGACATGCAGGCCCAGCGGCCATGGCTCACGGGCCCAGCCACTCCGCGGCATGTGGGATCCTCCCAGACCAGGGCACAAACCCGTGTCCCCTGCATCAGCAGGCGGACTCTCAACCACTGCTCCACCAGGGAAGCCCTACATTTTTTTAAATGAAAGTCACTAATTGTTAAAATTATTTACAACCAATAATGACCAACATTAAATTAAATTATTAAATTAAATTAGCAGGTATAACTTATAAATTCAACTACCAATTCATTCATAATTCACTTCATTTATCCAGGTTCAGTTACTGATTTTAGGTCAAAAAATTGAAAATGATTATAAGCAAGCAAAAAAGCCCCAAAATACACATGCAAACACTAAGAACTGAAAGGAGAAACAGGCAGTTGAATAATAATAGTTGGAGACTCTAAAACTCCTACTTTCAACAATGGCTGGAACATCTAGACAGAAGATCAATAAGAAAATAGAGGATCTGAGTAACATTATAAATCAACTAGATGTAACAGACATATACAGAACACTCCACCTAACAAAAACATATGCTCTTCTCAAATACACATGGAATATTCTCTGGGATAGGCCACACGCTAGGTACCCAAACAATCCTCAGTAAATTTAAACAGACTGAAACCTACAACGTATTTTCTTGGACCACAATGGAATGAAACTACAAATCCATAACAGAAGGAAAACTGGAAAATCAGCAATATAAACCCACCCTTAAACAAGAAACAAGTCAAAGAATAGATCACAAGGAAAGTTAGAAAATAACTTGAGACTAATGAAAATGAAAATACAAGTTACCAAAACCTTGTATACAGCAAAAGCAGTGCTCAGAAGGTAATTTATAGCACGTAGAAACACTACATTAAAAAGCACTATTTCAAATCAGTAACCTAACTTTATACCTTAAGGAACTAGAAAAAGAAGAGCAAAACAAAACCCAAAGCCAGCAGAAAGGAAATAATAAAGACTAGAACAGAGATAAATGAAACAGAGAATAGAAAAACAATTAAAATCAACAAACCTGGCCAACCTTTACCTAGATTAAAAACAAAAAACAAAATGCAAATAACTAAAATCAGAAATTACAATGACAGTACTACTAATGTCACAGAAAATAAAAGGACTGTAAGAGAACACTATGAACAACTGTATACCAACAAATCAGATAATGTAAATGGAACAATCCAAAACTAACTCAAGAAAAAAATCAATGTATTTATAACAAGAGAATCCATCACCAAAAACCTCCAGACAAAGAAAAGCCTAATCCAGATAGCTTCACTGGTGAATTCTACCAAACATTTTTTAAGAATTAACACCAATACTATCAAACTCTTCCAAAAATTACAAGAAGTAATACTTCCTAACACATTCTATGAGCACAATATTATCCTAGCACCAAAGCTAGAAAAACATACCACAAGGAAAAAAAACTACACGCCAGTATTCTTTATGAATATACATGCAAAAACCATCACAAAATATCAGCAAACCAAATGCAACAGCACATTAAAAGGACTGTACACCATGACCACGTGAGACTTATCCCAGGAATGCGCAAGGGTGGCTCACATAATTTCATCAATAAATCATATTAATAGAACGTAGGAGGGAAAACAACACACAATCATTTCAACAGACACAGACAAAAAGCATTTGTCAAAGTTCAGCACCCTTTCATGCTAAAAACAACACTCAGAAAACTAGGAATAGAAGGGAGCTTCCCTAACATGATAAAAGAAATTTATGAAAAACCCACAGTTAACATCAAAGCTTTCCCCTTAAGATCAGAAACAAGACAAGGAAGCCCACTGCTATTCAACATTGTACTGGAAGTCTTAACTACAGCAATTAGGCAAGAAAAAGAATTAAAGGCATCCATATTGGAAAGGAAGAATTATAACCACCTCTAGTTGTACATAACATCATCAGACAGATATAAATAGATAGATTATACCAAAGAATCCACAAAAAAAATTACTAAGCTAATAAACAAACTGAGCCAAGGGCAGGGTGCAAGATCAACATACAAAAATCAACTGTGTTTCTACTCACAAAGAACAATCCAAAAATAAAATTAAGAAACAATTCCATTTACAATAACATCCAAAAAATAAAACATCCCAAAGTAAATTTAACCAAAGGGGTTAAAGACCTGTAAACTAAAAACTACAAAACACTGCTGAAAGAAATTAAGAAGACCTAATTAAATGGAAAGGCATCCCATATTCACAGACTGAAAGACTGTTTAAAATTGCTGAAGTGGCACTACTGCCCAAAGTGATCTACAGACTCAATGCAATCCCTTTCAAAATTCCCACGGCCTTTTTTGCAGAAATGGAAAAGTCAACCCCCAAATTAATATGAAATTGCAAGGGGCCCTGAATAGTCAAAACAATACTGAAAAAGAAAAAGTTGGACAGCTCACACCTCCTAATTTCAAAACTTCCCACAAAGCTACTGTAATCAAAACAGTGTGGTACTGCTACCAGGATATATATATAAACCAAGAGAAAAAAAAAGAGAATCTAGAAATAAACATACTTCTTCTATGGTCAAATGATTTTTGACAAGGATGCAAAACAATTCAGTAAAGGAGAAACAGTCTCTTCAACAAAAGATATTGAGATAATTTGATAGCCACATGAAAGAGAATGAAATTACACTCTTAACTAACACCATACAAAAGTTAACTAAATATGATTCAAAGACCTAAATATAAAGGCTAAAACTACAAAACTCTCAAAAGAAAACATAGAGGTAACCTATGACCTTGCAGTTGGCAATGGTTTCTTAGAGGTAACACCAAAAGCACAAGTACTTCAGGGAAAAAATAAACTGTACCTCATCAAACTTAAAAACTCTGGACACTATCAAGTGAGTTAAAAGTTCACAGACTGAAAATATGTGCAAGTCATGCATCTGATGAAGGTCTAGTATTCAGAATATATAAATAATTCTTATAACAACAAAAAGACAACCTAATTTTTTAAAATCAACAATGGACTTAAAAATACATTTTTCCAAAGATAATACACAACTGGCCAACAAGCATATTGGGGGAAAAAAAAAAAAAACTTCACTGGTCAATAAGAAAATTCAAGCCAAAGCTACAATGAGATACTACTTCACACCTAGTAGGATATGGAAATGGAAAAGCCAGTCCTCTGATTCATATGGAATTGCAGGGGCCCCAAATAGGCAAACAATATTGAAAAGGAAAAACAAGTAGGAAGGCTCCCACACCTCAATTTCAAAACTTCTACAAAGCTACAGTAATCAAAAGTGATTTTTTAAATCAAAACAATAAGAATAAAAATAACAGTTATTGACAAGGATGTGGACTAATAGGAAGTCTACCTTGCTGGTGAAAATGTAAAATGGTGCAGCCACAATCAAGAACAGTTTGGCAGTTCCCCAGAAAGCTAAACACAGAATTAACCATATGATCCAGCAATTTCACTCCTAGATATACACCCAAGAGAAATGAAAACATAGGTTCACGCAGAAATTTGTACACAAATATTTATAGCAGCATTATTGACAAATTAGCCAAAATGTGCATGAGATGAACAAATTGCGGTACAGCTGTCCCTCGGTATCCTCAGGGGATTGGTTCCAGGACCCCACCACTGATACCAAAATCCACAAAGTCCCTTATATAAAATGACACACATAAAATGGAGTTATCATTCAACCATACAAAGGAATAAGTACTGATACAAGCTACAACTTGAATGAACTTTGAAACATTACGCTAAGTGAAAACTAGACATATATTAAATGATTCCATTTATATGAAATACCATGAATAAACAAATCCATAGAGAAAGAAAGCAGATAAGGGCTTACCGGGGGGACTGATTTTTAACAGGTGTTGGGGGGAGTGGTGAGTGATTACTTAATGGATATGGGGAGTGCTCTGGTGTTATGAAACTGTTTTGAAACTAGAGAGGTGTGGCTGTACAACAGTATGACTGCACTAAATGTCACTGGATTGCACACTTTAAAATAGTTAATTGTATGTTACATGTATTTCTCTTCAATTTTTAAAAAAGGTAAAGGATAATGGGAAACCAATATGAACTATGAAACACTAATCTGAAATAAACAGTTTCACTGCTTACTATATTGGTATTTATACCATTCTTAAGTGCCTAGTTCAATCCTCCAAGCCTCCAAAAAATAATGTGGAGTAAAGAGTCACAGAATCTTTTAAATGTGTGGTAAATTCTTACAATTATTTTAGGTATGTGTATGTTTACAATTACCTACTTTATAACCAACCCTGTGGAGAATTTATGATCTGGGAAAATCAGATTACAGTATGATTTACATAAACGATCTATGGTTATTTCTGAGAGCTTAAGTGAACTTTGTCCTAATTAAGGAAGAGTTTAAGAATTCCATATAAGTATCACAGTATCACAGAATTTTTTCATAAAATGTAATACAACATTTTTTGGCCTATTTACCCCTAGAAATATGCTGGGTTTAGGAAAGTTCACCCACACAAAATTCCAAAACATAAGTTTTTATCAAAATGTTTATTTCTGAAGATCAGTTTTCTCACAGTATTGAAGTCTGAATTCATAATGGTTTTCCAAAAACGTTTAAGCTGTTAAAATATTATTTTACCATTCCCTTCTGCAAGATATTTTATTTTACACTTTTATTCTCTGATACGTTTCTCTCTTACACCCTATCCCAGTGCTCCAATTCCAGGGTTCCTGTCTAATTTTTTCTCTCTCTCACACATACACACCACAATGCAAAATTAAACCTACACTGTATTTTGTTTCCTTTCCACAGTCCTAAAATTTCAAAAAGTCTTTTTATATTTCGTATTCATTGCAACAAGGTAGTTATTTGCATAATGACTTCACTTTAATGTTTATTTAGGTTACAGCCCCTACCCCATTATAACCACAGACTAGAAGAAACTATTTAATGCAAAGTAAAGTTTGCCAAGAAGAAAAATCTAAAACTAAAAAATGGTAAAGGGCTTCCCTGGTGGTGCAGTGCTTAAGAACCGCCTGCCAATGCAAGGGACATGGGTTTGAGCCCTGGTCTGGGAAGATCCCACATGCCATGGAGCACCTAAGCCAACGCACCACAACTACTGAGCCTGCGCTCTAGAGCTCGCGAACCACAACTACTGAAGCCCTCGTGCCTAGAGCCCATGCTCCACAACAAAAGAAGCCACCGCAATGAGAAGCCCGCACACCACAACGAAGAGTAGTCCCTGCACGCCACAACTAGAAAAATCCCACGAACAGCAACAAAGACCCAACGCAGCCATAAAATAAATAAATGTATTTTTTTAAAGTAAATAAACCATTTTATTTAAGCAACTATTTTTACAAGTAGCTTGAAACTGTAAATGCAACTAAAAGCCAAATGCAAAAAAACAATACAATCTACTCAACCAAACTGAGTTAAGTGAAATGGTCATATGAAGTGTATTTTTATCACAACACACAATAATCACTTTGTCCAGCTTCTTTGAAAACAAAAGGAAAATGTCATTATCAGAAGCAATTATTCTGGGTAGAATCTGGAACTCTCTCAGGCTTTAAAACTGCTGGAGATGCTTTGGAAATTTCGACTTAAAACTAAAATGAAATTCTGTTCACAGAAAACTGTACTAAGGACTTCGCTGGTGGCACAGTGGTTCAGAATCCACCGGCCAATGCAGGGACACAGGTTCGATCCCTGGCCCGGGAAGATCCCACATGCCATGGAGCAACTAAGCCCATGAGCCACAACTACTAAAGCCCTCGTGCCTAGAGCCCATGTTCCACAACAAGAGAAGCCACTGCAATGACAAGCTCATGCACCACAACGAGTAGCAGCCCCTGCGCATCACAACTAGAGAAAGCCCACACACAGCAACGAAGACCCAATGCAGCCAAAACTAAAAAAATATTTTTTTAAAAAAGAGTGCACGTAAAAAAAAAAAATTTACTGTAAAACTCCTGATACGACCCAAAACCTATGGGGTGCAGCAAAAGCAGTTCTAAGAGGGAAGTTTATAGCAATACAATCCTACCTTAAGAAACAAAAAACATCTCAAATAAACAACCTAACCTTACACCTAAAGCAATTAGACAAAGAAAAACTAAAAAAACCCCAAAGTTAGCAGAAGGAAAAAAACCATAAAGATCAGATCAGAAATACATGAAAAACAAAAGAAGGAAGCGATAGCAAAGATCAATAAAACTAAAAGCTAGTTCTTTGAAAGCATAAACAAAACTGATAAACCATTAGCCAGCCTTATCAAGAAAAAAAGGGAAAAGACTCTTTTCAATATAATTAGAAATGAAAAAGGATAAGTAGCAACTGACACTGCAGAAATACAAAGGATCATGAGAAATTACTACAAGCAACTCTACGCCAATAAAATGGACAACCTGGAAGAAAAAAACAAATTCTTAGAAATGCACACCTTCCGAGACTGAAGCAGGAAGAAACAGAAAATAGGAACAGACCAATCACAAGCACTGAAATTGAGACTATGATTAAAAATCGTCCAACAAACAAAAGCCCAGGACCAGATGGCTTCACAGGCGAATTCTATCAAACATTTAGAGAAGAGCTAACACCTATCCTTCTCAAACTCTCCCAAAATATAGCAGAGGGAGGAACACTCCCAAACTCATTCTACGAGGCCACCATCACCCTGATACAAAAACCAAAGATGTCACAAAAAAGGAAACTACAGGCCAATATCACTGATGAACATAGATGCAAAAATCCTCAACAAAATACTAGCAATCAGAATCCAAGAGCACATTAAAAGGATCATACACCATGATCAAGTGGGGTTTATCCCAGGAATGCAAGGATTCTTCAGTATATGCAAATCAATGTGATACACCATATTAACAAATTGAAGGAGAAAAACCATATGATCATCTCAATAGATGCAGAGAGAGCTTTTGACAAAATTCAACACCCATTTATAATTAAAACCCTCCAGAAAGGAGGCATAGAGGAAACTTTCCTCAACATAATAAAGGCCATACATGACAAACCCACAGCCAACATCATCCTCAATGGTGAAAAACTGAAAGTATTTCCACTAAAATCAGGAACAAGACAGGGTTGCCCACTCTCACCACTACTATTCAACATAGTTTTGGAAGTTTTAGCCACAACAATCAGAGAAGAAAAAGAAATAAAAAGAATCCAAATCGGAAAAGAAGAAGTAAAGCTGTCACTGTTTGCAGATGACATGACACTATACACAGAGACTCCTAAGAATGCTACCAAAAAAACTACTAGAGCTAATCAATTAATCTGGTAAAGTAGCAGAATACAAAATTAATGCACAGAAATCTCTAGCATTCCTACACACTAATGATGAAAAATCTTAAAGGGGAATTAAGAAAACAATCCCATTTACCACTGCAACAAAAATAATAAGATATCTAGGAATAAACTTACCTAAGGAGACAAAAGACCTGTATGCAGAAAATTATACAACACTGATGAAAGAAATTAAAGATGACAGAAATAGATGGAGAGATATACCATATTCTTGGACTGGAAGAATCAACATTGTGAAAATGACTCCACTACCCAAAGCAATCTACAGGTTCAATGCAATCCCTATTAAACTACCACTGGCATTTTTCACAGAACTAGAATAAAAAATTTCACAATTTGTATGGAAACACAAAAGATCCCGAACAGCCAAAGCAATCTTGAGAAAGAAAAACGGAGCTGGAGGAATCAGGCTCCCTGACTTCAGACTATACTACAAAGCTACAGTAATCAAGACAGTATGGTATTGGCACAAAAACAGAAATATAGATCAGTGGAACAGGATAGAAAGCCCAGAGGTAAACCCAAACACATATGGTCATCTTATCTTTGATAAAGGAGGCAAGAATATACAGTGGAGAAAAGACAGACTCTTCAATAAGTGGTGCTGGGAAAACTGGACAGGTACATGTAAAAGTATGAAATTAGAACACTCCCTAACACCATGCACAAAAATAAACTCAAAATGGATTAAAAACTTAAATGTAAGGCCAGACACTATCAAACTCTTAGAGGGAAACAAAGGCAGAACACTCTATGACATAAATCACAGCAAGATCCTTTTTGACCCACTTCCTAAAGAAATGGAAGTAAAAACAAAAATAAACAAATGGGACCTAATGAAACTTAAAAGCTTCTGAACAGCAAAGGAAACCATAAACAAGAGGAAAAGACAAGCCTCAAAATGGGAGAAAATATTTGCAAATGAAGCAACTGACAAAGGATTAATCTCCAAAATTTACAAGCAGCTCATGCAGCTCAATATCAAAAAATCAAACAACCCAATCCAAAAATGGGCAGAAGACCTAAATAGACATTTCTCCCAAGAAGATATACAGATTGCCAACAAACACATGAAAGAATGCTCAACATCATTACTCATTAGAGAAATGCAAATCAAAACTACAATGAGATATCATCTCACACCGATCAGAATGGCCATCATCAAAAAATCTACAAACAACAAATGCTGGGGAGGGTGTGGAGAAGAGGGAACCCTGTTGCACTGTTGGTGGGAATGTAAATTGATATAGCCACTATGGAGAACAGTGTGGAGGTTCCTTAAAAAACTAAAAACAGAATTACCATATGACCCAGCAATCCCACTACTGGGCATATACCCTGAGAAAACCACAGTTCAGAGTCATGTACCAAAATGTTCATTGCAGCTCTATTTACAATAGCTAGGATGTGCAAACAACCTAAGTGTCCATCAACAGATGAATGGATAAAGATGTGGCACATATATACAATGGAATATTACTCAGCCATAAAAAGAAACGAAATGGAGTTATCTGTAGTGAGGTGGATGGACCCAGAGTCTGTCCTATAGAGTGAAGTAAGTCAGAAAGAGAAAAACAAATACCATATGCTAACACATATTTTTAAAAAATGGTTCTGAAGAACCTAGGGGCAGGACAGGAATACAGATGCAGACGTAGAGAATGGACTTGAGGACACCAGGATGGGGAAGGGTAAGCTGGGACGAAGTGAGAGAGTGGCATGGACATATATACACTACCAAATGTAAAATAGATAGCTAGTGGGAAGCAGCTGCATAGCACAGGGAGATCAGCTCCGTGCTTTGTGACCACCTAGAGGGGTGGGATAGGGAGGGTGGGAGGGAGGGAGACGCAAGAGGAAAGAAAGAAATATGGGAAGATATGTATGACTGATTCACTCTGTTGTAAATCAGAAACTAATACACCATTGTAAAGCAATTATGCCCCAATAAAGATGTAAAAAAAAAAAAAAACCTCCTGATTAAAGTATCCCAATTTCTGTGAGTCCACCTAAAAGAAAATTAAAGACAATACTTATAATAGCATTAAAAAATTCAAATACCTAATAATAAATCTAACAAAAGATATGCATAACTTCTGTCCAGAAAGCTATAAAGGATGTCATTTCTCCCCACCCCAAAACTTATCTAAAGCAACAATGCAATCCCAATCAAAATTCCAACAGGTTTTATGGTTTGGCTGGGGGTTCTATTTTCGTTGTTGTTTTTGGGGGGGCAGGGGGGAGGGAGAAACTGACAGGATAGTTCTGAAATACACATAAAATGTAAAGAAACAGACTAAGAAGTCGGGAAAAAAAAAAGTGGGAAGACTTGCTTTGTAGAATATTCTGAATCAACATTAAATTCAATAAATAAGGCAACGATATTAGGGCAAAAATAGACAGATTCAGGATGGAGACCCAGAGACAAAGCATGCATATACAAACATAAATTATGAAAAGATGACTGCTGAGCAATAGGAAAGGTTTCTGATTTTTTTGATTGTTCCTAAGTGGTGACAGGACAACTGAATATCCATATTAAAAAACATTAGGGGCTTCCCTGGTGGCACAGTGGTTGAGAGTCTGCCTGCCGATGCAGGGGACGCGGGTTCATGCCCCGGTCCAGGAAGATCCCACATGCCGCGGAGTGGCTAGGCCCGTGAGCCATGGCCGCTGAGCCTGTGCATCCAGAGCCTGTGCTCCGCAACCGGAGAGGCCACAACAGTGAGAGGCCCGCGTATCGGAAAAAAAAAAAAAAAAATTAAAACTTGACCTAATACACACACAAAAATCATTTCCAGTTAAAGTATATGCCTAAATAAGAAAAGTAAATAAAACTTCTAGATGATTTAGAAAAGTAACTTAGTAAACTCCAAGCAAGGAAAGGTTTTTCTAAACAGGACACAAAAAGCACTAAGCATAAAGGAAAAGACTGATAAATATAACTATATAAGAACTTCTTGGCACCAAAAGATACCATTTTAAATGGCACCTTAGGCAACTACAGAATGGAAGATACTAAGGATCTATTTAAACTGACAAAGGACTCAATATTCAGAATATATAAAGAACCCCTATGAATCAAAACAGAGACAATCCAATAGAAAAACGGACAAGTGACAAGAACAATCACTTCACGAAATAGCTTGTAAAAAGAGCCACAACTGAGGTGCTTAACCGCATTAGTATCCAGTGAAAATACAAATTAAAACCCTCAAAAATGGCTAAAACTTTAGAAGACTGCAGTAAGCGCCGGGGAGAAAAATAAAGGAAAGGGAATTCCCATATACTGCTGGCAGAAATAAAGTATGGTAAAAACACTCTGGAAAACAACTTGGCATTTTCTGATTACATACATTAGGACCAGGAGATTTCACTCCTAGGTATAGATACAACAGAAATGGTAACACGTGTGCATTAAAAATACATACAGGAGTGTTCTTAGAAGCGTTATTGGTTATTTATAATGGCCCCAAACTAAAAATAATCTAATGTACATCAATAGTAGAATGGATAAATTGTGGCATAATCACACAATTGAATTCTGAATAAAAATGAACTACAGGGCTTCCCCGGTGGTGCAGTGGTTAAGAATCCACCTGCCAATGCAGGGGACATGGGTTCAATCCCTGGTCCATGGAAGGTCCCACATGCCACAGAGCAACTAAGCCCGTGCGCCACAACTACTGAGCTTGCACTCTAGAGCCCGCGTGCCACAACTACTGAAGCCCACGTGCCACAACTACTGAAGCCCGCGTGCCTAGAGCCCGTGCTCCGCAACAAGAGAAACCACTGCAATGAGAAGCCCACGCACCGCAATGAAGAGTAGCCCCCACTCACCGTAACTAGAGAACAACCGTGTTCAGCAACATAAACCCAAAGCAGCCAAAAAAGAATTAATTTTTAAGAAAAATGAACTATAGGTCCGCACAACCTGGACTATCGACTATCACAAATGCACTATCGACTGAAAGAAGCAAGACAAAAAAATAGTGTGATTCTGTCCATGTGAACCTTTATAAAATAGACAAAGCCAAGCTATAACATTTAGGGATAAAGACTTAGGAGGTAGAAATATTTTTAAAAAGAAAATTATAACCAAAAAATTCAGGGTAATTGTTCATTTAGGATAAAGGAATGGAGCTGTAATGCAAACGGGCATGCAGTTGAGGAGCTTCTCCAGTGTGGACAATGTTCTGGGTCTTGACCAAATCAGTTTCACAATGTTTACTTTATAATAACTAGGCAGTACATTTATGTTTGATGCACTTTATGTGTTTTACTTCACAATTGAAAGCTCTTTTCAAAAGGCAAATACATGGCAAAAATCTACTAGACATTTTAGACAATTACTGTAGCTAAAAAAGGTATGGAAGGTATACATAGGGGCTTCCCTGGTGGCGCAGTGGTTGAGAGTCCACCTGCCAATGCAGGGGACACGGGTTCGTGCCCTAGTCCGGGAAGATGCCACATGCCACGGAGCGGCTGGGCCCGTGAGCCATGGCCGCTGAGCCTGCACATCCGGAGCCTGTGCTCCGCAACAGGACAGGCCACAACAGTGAGAGGCCCGTGTACTGCAAAAAAAAAAAAAAAAGGTATACATAAATTGATATGAATCATATCGCTTAGATAAAGAAGTCACTTTGGGCCTGGTCTCATGGTTTCTGCTCTGGTCTTGCTCTTGCTTAGTATGAATGCCTGCACCTTCCTTAGCTCAATCTTTCTCTATCGCTTATTTTATCTTGAAAAAAGATAAAACCCTTAGATTAAATCTTCCAAATCTGAGTTTTCCAATGAGTGCTATGCAAACCACCAGTGGCTAAGAAATAGTTCCAGGTGCAACACTAAACAAAAGTTTTTAATCTAAAACTGGCAAATGGCAAAACTGCTGACATTTGTACCTGAATAAGTGAAGTTCTGAAAACAACTCGATGACCTATTGCTTTGACCATGTGCTTCTGGGATGCTTATTCCACACACCCAATTTAGCCATGCAGATAAAAAAAATAACTCAAGCTCTACTTTTTTGTAAAGCCTAAGTAAATTACTAACCAAATCCACAAACATGGCTATATTACAACAATATTCTAATTAACTAATTGGCCAAAGCAGCTCTTAACATTATAATGCTTAAGACAAAAAAAGAGTAAAACCGTCTGTGCATTCTCTCCCTGGTATACAACTGCCCACAGTAGAAAGAAGCATAAACTTTCAAATCAAGACTGCCTGCCCTAGACTCAAATTATAACACTTTATAAGACTTTCTGCAAATTACTACACTTTTTCAAGGCTTAGTTGTCTCACTTATAAAGTAAGGATAACAATCTATATCTTTTGCCAAACACTTCACATTTCTGAGCCTTGGCTCAGAATGAAGATAATAATACATACAACCCTTCCAGTATTGTCGTAAGGATTAAGCAGGAATTTATATAAATGGATTATCACAATGAATTGTACATAACAGGCACTTAATAAAATAGTTGCCCTCTGTTTTTCCCTTTCTCGTTGCTCTCCTTTGTAAATGCATGGAGTATAATGCCACACAGTCTTATTAACCCTACCCAACACCCACATCCCCCAAAAAACCCACATGCACTTACTTAACCTCATTTTATCCCTTAGACAATCTTAAAGCTCACATTTATCATAAAGTTACCACTGATTTTGGTGTTACAGGTATTTCAGTATTAATAAGAAAAAAAATTCTATGTACCAGGAAAAGAAAAATTGTAGTCTTTTCAGAAAACAAAACAAAAAACAGACTATGAATCTGGGAGTACCCAGTGGATATATAATCCTAGTCAGAAATCATAATACAGAAAGTTAAAACTTAGGAATTCAATTTTGAATGTAAATGACAAAAACAATTTCCCTAAAGCTGCAATAAAGTGAATACAATGAGAAGTGGCAAATTCCTTCTAACCTAACCCTATGTTCTAAAGATACTTATCCTCATGTAAATGGACCAAATGAAAACATAACCCCAGTCTCTACACCCTCAAAACTTTGTTATGACTTTTTTCTAGGGGGGAGAAGAAAACATAGGACTGAAAAATCCCTAAAAAGGGAGACATTTCTTTAAAACACACACACACACACACACACACACACACACACACACACTCACTCACTCTCACACTCTCTCTCTCTCTCTCACTCCAATTCCTGAGTTGGAAATCTATTTTTAAGTATTTCCATTTTTAAATGTAGACATATTTAAATTTTTCTTTCTGCATCTCACTCTTCTAAAGCAATAAATTCTTGGTAAAGAGTTATTACTAATGGCTTTGGGTATGACAATGGCTTTATCTTTAAGATGTCTAGGGTTTGCTACAAAGTAATATGGGGGAGAGGGGAACAGATATGGGTATAGATGAAAAAAGACTGGACAAGAAAACAATTTTGAAGCTGGGTGATGAGTATATGAGGATTCACTGAACTAATCTGTCTTCATCTGCATGTTTTAGGTTTTTCCACAATTAAAAGTTATTTTAAGAAAGTAATAAATTTTGGCCACAGTTCTACAGAATGCTTTGTCTTGCTGTGTTGAAATTTTTCAAATAATTACATTCACCTAGTAAAAGTTTAGGTTTTTAAACATTCGGCACTATATTTTTGCATTTAACGTAAGTGTAATTTTAATATTTTTTTCTAGCTAGAGTAGTAAAATCCTGTGATGCTCTGATTCTTGTTTGCTGATGGCAGTTAATATCATATGTGATATTAAAATCTAATCCAAGGGGTTTCCCTGGTGGTGCAGTGGTTGAGAGTCTGCCTGCTGATGCAGGGGATACGGGTTCGTGCCCTGGTCTGGGAGGATCCCACATGCCACGGAGCAGCTGGGCCTGTGAGCCATGGCCGCTGGGCCTGCGCATCCGGAGCCTGTGCTCTGCAACGTGAGAGGCCACAACAGTGAGAGGCCCGCATACCACAAAAAAAAAAAAAAAAAAAAACTAATCAAAAAGACATCCAAAATATTCAGAAACCCTCATACACTGATAAGGAGAAATGGAAAATGGTATAGCCATTTTGGAAAACAGTTTGCCAATCTCTTTAAATGTTAAATATAAATCTACTATATGACCCAACAATTCTACTCCAAGGTATCAGTGGAAGAGAAATGAAAATGTCTACACCAAGACTTGTACACAAATTTCACAACAGCATTGGTCACAACAGCCCAAAAGTGGAAACAACCAAAATGACTGTCAACTGGTGAATGGATAAACAAAATGGAAAGAATGCTCTTCAACAATAAAAAGGCAAGTACTGAAATGTGCTATAATATGGATCATCCTTCAAAACCACTTAAATGTAAAAAGCCAAACACAGAAGACCACATATTTTAAGATTCCACTTATATGAATTATCCAAAAAGGGCAAATTTATAGATACAGAAAATAATTAGTAGTTTCCTACTAGGGACTGAAATTTCATTAGGGATGAAAATGGGAAGTGACTACAAATGGTTATGGAGTTCCTTTTGGGGGTGACAGAAATCTTCTAATCTAACCTAACTGTCCATTGACAGATAAATGGATAAAGAAGATGTGGCACATATACAATGGAATATTACTCAGCCATAAAAAGAAACGAAATTGAGTTATTTGTAGTGAGGTGGATGGACCTAGAGTCTGCCATACACAGAGAAGTAAGTCAGAAAGAGAAAAACAAATACCATATGCTAACACATATACATGGAATCTACAAAAAAAAAAAAAAGAAGAAGGTTCCGAAGAACCTAGGGGCAGGACAGGAATAAGGACGCAGGCGTAGAGAATGGACTTGAGGACATGGGTAGGGGGAAGGGTAAGCTGGGACGAAGTGAGAGAGTGGCATGGACATATATACACTACCAACTGTAAAATAGACAGCTAGTAGGAAGCAGCCACATAGCACAGGGAGATCAGCTCAGTGCTTTGTGACCACTTAGAGGGGTGGGATAGGGAGGGTAGGAGGGAGACGCAAGAGGGAGGGGATATGGGGACATATGTATATGTATAGCTGATTCACTTTGTTATAAAGCAGAAACTAACACACCATTGTAAAGCAATTATACTCCAATAAAGATGTTTAAAAAAAAAGAAATATTCAAAATTAGACTGCGGTGATGGTTGCACAGCTTTGTAAATTAACTAAAAATCACTGAATTATATACTTAAAAACAAGAGTATTTTATGTTATGTAAATTATACCTCAATATAACTGTAAAGGAAAAGGGAAAAGACGGGAAGGAGGAGCAGGGGGACTACAGTGCCTCTGAGATGATGAATGAATGGAAAGATTGATCTTTAAGAAGTAACCTGACCAAAATCTTAGCTAAATATATGTCAGAGCCAATACTGAAATCCAGGATTGACTACAAAATCCTTATTCTTCCTACATCCAGAAGTAAGGGGGCACTAGAAGCAACGTATGCCTTACTCAACTTTGCAAGGATAGATTAAATCCACTAGTGAAGCAGTATATGGGACACACAAAAAAAGGCTCCTTTAAAACTGAGGTAAAGTCACTGTGAGAATTAAATTAGAGAATCAAACATCAAGAGATAAATCATCTGTAGAATGAAAAAGTAAATACATAAAATACAAACAAGGTGGCATGGGAATCAGGACCTAGCTCTTGTCCATAACTATATGAAAGCTGAAACCAAATTAACTGAAGAGTGAAGAGTGTTGAAACAAATTAAATCTCACAGTTTGTCTCCAACACTGTCTCTGGATAGTGTTCTGACCCGGATCTGCTGTAGTTCAGACATATATATCAGGCTATCACAGCTCAATAATACTGACAACTAAGATGATCCAACTCACTTTGGGTTAATTCCAGGTTTACTGGTCAATCTTCAGATTATAATCTGTGTCTGATATAGGTCTTCCGACAGGAGGAAAACGAAATGACTGATGAGCATGGACAGTCCATTTCATTTGAAAATTACATTTCTCAATGTGTATCAATAACCTGACACCCTGATTCATACCTCAGACTTCACCTGCAACCTAAATCACTCCTACATTTAAATAATAAATTGAACTTCTAAACATATCAATTCTGAGAACCAGAGTCTGCTACATAGTTCATCAGTTCCTGCCACACTTAAGCACTGACTCATCAGGCAGTCAGCCTTCCCTAGAGACACTCTTCTGCCCTGCTGCATGCCTCTGAAAACTGCAATTTGTATTTTGTTTGTTTTACAAACTAGATGAATGCTGCTCAGAAATCTGCAAACATACAAAATGTCCCCCCCCCAAAAGACAACTGCTTATATTCATATTTCATAGTTTATAGAGCACTATTACAGTAGCCCATTTACTAATCCAGCATCCTCTGAGATGACCAGGACATACATGCTTATTCCCAATACTAGTAAGTCCATGAGTTAAAAAGTTATTCACAAAAAAACATGCTGCTAATAAACAGACTAACCTGGATTAGAATCCAGGTCCCCAGTCTCCAAATCCAGTTGTTCCTTCCACTTTAGACACTGCAAGTGTCTAAAGCGCCAACCCAATAAAACCAAGAAAGCCTGTGCTTCTACCAGAAAAATCAATGATTATTTTCTGCAGTCTTAAAAACAGTCAGAAATCCTTTAATAAATAAGATACATAATCTTACAGAGATCAAGATAAACTATAGTAGAGAGAAATGCTCAAATTTGAATAAAGGAATGAAATTTATAAACAAAGGCTTATAAACAAGGACTTCCCTGATGGTGCAGTGGTTAAGAATCTGCCTGCCAATGCAGGGGACATGGGTTCGAGCCCTGGTCCAGGAAGATCTCACATGCCGTGGAACAACTAAGCCCATGTGCCACAACTACTGAGCCTGCACTCTAGAGCCCACGAGCCACAACTACTGAACCCATGTGCCACAACCACGGAAGCCTGCGCACCAAGAGCCCATGCTCTGCAGAAAGAGAAGCCACTGCAATGAGAAGCACGCATAGCACAACGAGAAGTAGCCCCCACTCACTACAACTAGAGAAAGCCCGCGTGCAGCAATGAAGACCCAAGCAGCCAAAAATAAATAAATTAAATAAATTAAAGACTTATAAACAATATTGAAGCAAGTACTGACAGAAACAGTTCCATTTGGATCCAAATGAAGAATTTTAATTTTATATGTTAATAAAAACAAGGAAGTGCCTTCTATTAGAATCTTGTTAGAAAACCTAATGCTCTTTTTGTATTCTTTTTTTTTTTTAGAAGATGTTGGGGGTAGGAGTTTATTAATTTATTTTATTTATTTTTGCTGTGTTGAGTCCTCGTTTCTGTGCGAGGGCTTCCTCCAGTTGTGGCAAGCGGGGGCCACTCTTCATCGCAGTGTGCATGGCCTCTTTTGTTGCAGAGCACAGGCTCCAGACGCGCAGGCTCAGTAGTTGTGGCTCACGGGCCTAGTTGCTCCGCAGCATGTGGGATCCTCCCAGACCGGGGCTTGAACCTGTGTCTCCCGCACTAGCAGGCAGACTCTCAACCACTGCGTCACCAGGGAAGCCCTCTTTTTGTATTCTTTACCAAAAGAAATGAAATCACTTATAGATAGACGGGGGTGAAGTTAGTGATTTGGTTCCATTACAAAAGAGGTACTGAGAAGTATACTATGACCCAGCAATTCCACTCTAGTATATGTATCCAAAGAAGTAAGGGCATATGTTCACCAAGAGACTTGTACAAGATTGTTCACAGTAGCTTTATCATAATAGCCCCAAACTGAAAAGAACCCAATTGTCCATGCACAAAAAAAAAAGGATATACGTTTTGGTATATTCATAGAATACTACATAGCAATAAAAAAGGAACTGTGGGTATATGCCACAATACGGATGAACCCCACAAACATCACGTTGAGCAAAAGAAGCCAAAGTACAAGTAACTGATGGCTTACAAAAGCTGGAATAGGTTGGGGGAGGGGAGGGAGAAATACCTGAGGAGAACCTTTTGGGGGTGTTAGAAATGTTTTAGATTTTGATCTTGGAGGTAGTTACGTGGTAAAAATTCATCAAACTTACAAGCAGTGTACTTTATGTATTAACATGTTATATGGCAATTTTAAAAGCTGGCATATTTATTTGGAACCTTTAACACAACACAGAAGAATGTCTTTTAATCTTAAATTTCAAAACATAAGACTACTCCAAGAATGTAAGTATAACTGGAAAAGTGATTTTATACTAAAATTAGCCCACAGTAGATTCAACCAAAATTATTACAGATATGTATTTCAAATTTTGTTCTAAAATTTCTTAGTTTGCTGTATGCCTTCAAGGGTTGGGCATAGCAAATGTCAGAGTAATCTCTATCCTAGCCTCGTTTCAATCATTTCAACATCTTCCAAAAATAAAATAGTAATTAAATCCAAGTTTATCAATGAATAGATAAAGTCGTCTACTGAGAAAGAGAGGGTAAGTGGTTAAGGGGGCTACAAGAGAGTAGAAATTTTTAAATAACTGCTATGAGGAATGAAGAAGAACTAACTAGGAAAAAAGAAGAATTACTGGGTAATGTTGAGGGTCCAATTAAGATTGGTGAGCATGGATATTTAGTGGCTCCAGTCTGCAAAGTTAAGGTTTTCTCCAGATGTGCTCAGCAGGTCAGAGCCAGGTACACAGAAATGAAAAAGATTAACTGATCTGTGGTTGAGTATGGGTTAGACAGATGCAATGAAGAGACAAAAGTGCAAAGCAGCTCAGCATATTCCAAAAGTTACATAAGGTTCCAAGCTACTTAAGAAAATTAAGGCAGGAAGGGGAAGAGGTGTCAAAGGACTAGAAGGCTCTATAAGATTGAAAAGAAACTGTCAATGTCTATGTTCAAAAAGAAATCAAAAAATTGAACATATGCAGAAATTCATGAATAGGTCTTTTACAGCAAAGTACCATTTTTTCTTATTAGTTTAGAAAATGGAATGCTCCTGCCTAACAATTCAAATTTCCTTTTTTAGAGGAACTAGAAAGGTTCCAAATGGAAAAGGTCAAATGCTTAAAGTATTATAATTGCAAATTTATACGTTCCTCAACATTTCTATGTAAATCCAAAGATTTTTTTTCCAATGATATTTTGATTTAACTAAGGAAGTTTCCAAATTTCTTAGTGAATCAATGAACCTTTACCAAAAATCTTACTGTAAGCAAATTGCTCACCCCATACATCAGTATACCACCCTTTAATAGTGTGTGTTTATCTGTTTAAAGTGAGGTCATATGACAAAAGAATTATTTTCTATTTCCAAGCTCTGTCTAGCTTGACCTTAAAGTAAAACTGGTCAGTAACAATATGTAATGAGTGAATGGAGTAACAAAGTCAACAGGAAAAAGGTGGCTGGAAAGATTTAGGAACAAACAGCATAGTAAAGGCATTAATCTCAGCAAAGAATGATGTTTTCAGCACATCTGAAGCTGTAATGAAATAATCTCTAATAAAAAGGTTTAAAGTATAACAATCAAGCTTAGTATATGATATGAATCTAAATTATTTAATTTGGTTGAATTTAAGTATCATTTATTGAGTGTCTATTATTTTGCCCAGCAATGTGCTTGCTCTGCTGCTATGGAACATGTTCCTACCCTGAAGACACTTCATAGTATAGAAAAGAAACCCACATGTGAATTATCACAGTTTATCACAATACAAACAGTATTTAATTAAGTGCCAAACAAGTAAGATAAAGTCATAGTAGGGTATTTGCAACTTAACCAATATGGTTATTAGCTGGGGGTTGGGGGGGAATCACTATCACACCTCACAGGAATACCTGATGTTTCTGAGATGCCTGGCTACAGTTTGGACTAAAGATCCACAGCTGTTTTCATGGTGGTAGTAAGAGATTTGGTTTTTGCATGTCAAAGAAACATTACTAACATACATATGCACACATCATTTATACACACAGGAACTTTGTTTTGGTTAATAAACTTTCAGTATCTGTTTTAGGTGATGGTTACTGTTCTCTTAATATGATGCAGCAAAACTTAGCAAACTGTTTTCCAAAGCTTATGTAAGTTAAACTAGAAATTACAGTGCAATGTGAAAAGAACGGCAGCTAGGTTCTCTAGCCAAAATTAAGACGTATTTGCCTATACCTCTACTCGGTAAAACTGTGCTGCTAGTACTGGCATACAGCCTCAAAACACACAAACACATGGAGTTTCATTGCTTTAATTTCATCACTTAGCTTCTACAATATTGCCTAAGAACTATTTCTTACTTGTCACCCTCTGTATCCATTCTTTCAACAAATTCTACCACTGTCTAAACAGCTCGTTGCAAATGCAAATTTTCACCTGCCAGTGATCTTTAAAAGGTGAGCTTCCATACACAGAAACCATTTATACTATTAACACTAGGACCATCAGTAGTGCTATCAATCCATATCATACGTTTAATGGGCTGGTATGGGATGCTTCTCACCATCTACTGTATTTTACCCACTCTAATATATACATTTTCCCCTATTTCTGAGGTAAAGATGCATCTCACAATCTATCGCATTTTATAATTGTGCTGGACAGTAATTAAACTTAGCTGTCATTGTCCATACATAACCTTGTCATAAACTGTGTTATCTGCATTGTTAGTTTCATGCATGTTGAGTTTAACTACCTTTAAAATGTCTTGACACTGAAAAGTTACTGTGTACAAAGGTACAAAAATTGAGATCAGCAAATCAAATTTCATTATTGCTAGTAATAATCCCAATTCCATGTTTTCTCGCAAAGCAACGATAAAGTGATTTATGGGATATGAGAACAGCCACAAGTAGATGAAGCTGTATTATGCTTTGTTACTGAGATACATGCCAAAGGATAGCCTATCACATGCCAAGCAATGCAAATGAAGACAGAAGAAACTGTCAAGTCTCTGCGGATAAAAGATTTCAAAACAATGAGTGGCTGGTATGACCAATTATAGACTGCACAGGCATACAGCATGTTCCTTCTTATTGTACATAAAATAGTGCTGTGTCGTCTCTTAACGGCAACTCAGGTTCCATGAAATTAAGATTTTAGAAATTAGAACCCTTCATTCTTGCTCTTTGCCATCTTAGGATAGCACCACCATTCACTCAGTTATTAAAGTTAGAAACCTGGAGATCATTCTTGAGTTGTCATTTCCAAAACACATAAAGGATCACAACACTTCTCATTATTACCTCTATTGCAACCATAGCCCAGGCACCATCACCTGAACACTGCAACGACCTAACCCTCCCCTCTTCCATTCCACCCCCAGCACAATCCAACATTCACACCTCAGCTAGAGGTGTCGCAACCTTGGCACCTTTGACATTTTGGGCCAAAAATACTTTGCTGGAGGGAGCCTATCCTGTACTACTGCAGAATATTTAGCCATATCCCTGATCTCTACCCACTAATGCCAGTAGCATACACCATCACCCCCAGCTGTGGCAAATGAAAATGTCTGCAGATTGCCGAATGTCCCCTTGGAAGTAAAATATAACCCACAGTTGAGAATCACCGAGCTAGAGGGATGTTTTTTAAACATTTCTCTGCTTAAAACTCTCCAATGGTTTCTCATTTTACTTATAATAAAATCTGTGCTCCTTAGAGCCTTGCTCACCCAAACGTATCCTATGTAATCAAGATTCTGGCCTACCCCTCTAACCTCAGGTGAAGCCACTATATTCTTCCTGCATTATGCTCCCTCCAAAACGACCTTTCAGTTCCTAAAATACCACAGCCATTTCTGCTATAGAGATTTTGCCTTTGCTCTTCCTTGTGCCTGAACCATTCTTGCCAGGTTATGTGCAAGCTCAGCTTAAATTTAACATCCTCGAAGATGCCTTTCCTGACTCTGTTTATGCATCTCACTATTACCCATCACAGTACCTCACTTATTCCCTTTACAGCTTTTAACACAGTGTACAGTTATTTTGTTTACCTGATTATTGACTGTCTCTCACATGAGGACAAATACCTTGTCTGCCTTATTTCCAGCATCTAGGCAAAATGAAACGAACAAATTTTTAACTCGAGAACCTTAAGTACTAGATAAGTTGGTATCAATAACTTCAACTCCACCCCCCCTCTCATTTCCCACCTATATTTATGATCATTCCCTTGAAGTGGAGGGAGGAGAGTGGAGGGGAAAGGAAGAGACTAGCAAAGCCCTCATCCATAAAGTATCTTTGTCATCATCATGTTCTCTGAAGCACTGGGTGCAGATTAAATGACATATGTAATGAATCTAAAGCACTTGGATGGGTGTGATAAACAACCTGTATTCAATAACTGATGGCTTTGTATGTAAAGCACCAAGCACAACACCTATACAGATAACTGAAAAATGACAGTTCTCTTGCCCCTTTTAATATCACTCTACCACCAGCTCGCCCCGAATACAGTAAGAATGTAATTTTGTACCTAGGAGATGCCTCTCCCCTTCCAGGCCTCCAGGAACATAACATACCATACTAGGTGTAACACAGGCTAGTCATTCATATATGTATGTTGACTGAGGAAAGCAAAATATCCGTTAACCAAAGCCAATTTATCATAAAATGACTTCAGAATTATACTTCAATTAGCTTCAGTAAACAAAATAACCATATGAATATTCAATTTCTGAACCCAGCTTTAAATCAAATTCAGGAAAAATATAAATTACTGTTTAACAATATCAGTGTTGGTTACTAAAAATACCTATACGTCTAATACAAATACAAGTCTACTTATAGAAAACTGCACAACTTTTACCTAATAATTAGAAGAAAATGATTTATCTTAAATTCCTTTTTAATATACTGTTTCTGACAGCATTCTGTATATGCATTTGGGGCGGGGGGGGGTCCTGAGGAAAGTGGTAAAGCAATATATTATAAAGGAAACATAAAGGCAGCCAGACTGCCAGGGTCTGAATCCCAGTTCTGCTAATTACTAGCTATGTGAACTCTGGAAAATCACTTAACTTCTCCATGCCTCAGTTTCCTCATCTGTAAACTAAGACTTAACAATACTACCCACCTCATGGGGTTGTTGTAAGGATCACCTAAGTTAATGTATGTAAAATGCTTAAACAGTGCCTAGTATATAGGAAATACTGTAACTATTAATGTTATTGTTATTTTGTTTCTTTGCATCATTATGGTTAACAGCTGCCATACTGGATAGCACATATACAAAACATTTCCATCACTGCAGAAAGTTCTATTAAACAGCACTGTAACAGACTACAGGATAGTTAGAATGCCTGATGAGATAACGCTTATCTTCTCTAATTTTTTAAGAAGTGCTTAGGAAAAAAGCACTCTAAACCCAAAGTAGTTTTTAATCTAATAACTTTGACAGGTAACGAAGAACTTGGGTTTTGATCTATTTAACAAGTCAAATAAAAGAGAAGTGGTGAAGGAAAGAGCGACTTTTTTAAGGATCTCTATTCGACAAGATAACAAAACAAATGAATTTTTTATTTCCTGTCTACCTTACCCTACTAAACACTCTCTGCCAAGGCTACCATACTTAGAAAAGGAATTTGTTATTAATTATATTCAAATATAATTATCAACAAATCAAAAAAAACTTGTGATACAGTATTGTATGTGCTTCTTTAACACAGTAAATAAAAGATCTAGAGGTGGGTCTAACAGCCCAATTTTAAAGCACTGATTAGGATAAAAGATATTTTGAGATATCTGTATCTGCAGATACAGATCTGCAACATCTGTAATTTAATGTGAAAATATTTCTCATTTCTATTGGTAACAAAGTTACAGCATTGCTCATACAACTGTGATTTGTTGCCTACATTCAAAGTTGAAGAAAATGCTAAATCTTACTTAGAGGTTAGGGAAAATGAAAATATTATTTTCCCATCTAAGTTTATGAACTCCAGGTTTTAAAAAAAAGTTGCTTAAGAGATTAGACTTCAGAGTTATAAAAACCTGGACTCAAACCCACTGCTTCCTAGCTAGGTAATATTGGGAAAAGGTACTTTACCTCCTCTGTCAAATGTGAGTAATACCTATATAAGATAGCTGTGTTTATTATCATGCTACTCAACATAGTATTTGCCACATTCTCAATAAACCTGTGTACTATTAAAATCAGTAACCAAGTTCTGACAGTTATGTACTTCAGAACCCTCTGTGCATCAGAAAATCAGAGATTTGATGTCAGTTGGTCTGGGGTAGATCACACCCATTCTTTGGTATATTTTTAAAGCTCCCAGGTGATTCTAATGTGCAGCCACTAGCCTAAGGACAAAGTTCAAACTCTATAGTTTGGCACACTAGGCACTCTGGCCACTGCTTACAGCCCTAAATTTTAATCACTCCTCTATAGGTAACCCCAAGCTCTTCACACACACTCAAATAATGCTTCCTCAAGAAGTGGGCTATAGTAGTGGCTCTCAAACTTCAGCCTGCATTAGAATCACTGTTAAAACACAAATTGCTCGTCTCTATCTCAAGAATTTCTGATTCAATTGGACTGGGGTGAGGACCAAGAACTTGTATTTCTAACAAGTTCTCAGGTAATGTTAATACTGCTGACGCAGGGAGCACAATTTAAGAACCACTGGGCTCTAGACTACATCACTACATTGTCCCTGTATATTCACCTGGAATGCCATTCCCATCTCCATCATCCCATTCTTGCTTGGCTAACTTTCACTTTTCTTTCAAAACTTATATAAGAATTTGCCTTCAGGAAGCATTTGCTCACTTCAACAAACCACCTCAAGGCATTTATTACCTACTATAAAACTTATCTGCCAGAAAAAACACACTACAGAATATTCTTAATGGTATACTAATGCACAGGTTAAATATCTACTACCATATACAGGCTGTTTTGCAAGAACTGAGGGAAAAGGCCTCCTTTGGGCAGGCGAATTAGAAAATGCTGAAAAAGCAAATGGACAGTTGGTCAAGCAGAATGAAACCTGGATTTCAGCCCCCACCTAGCCCCTTGGCCGTGGCACCTTTACGCAGAGCACCACCAATTCCTAACCAGTCATGGCAGCCCTGGCACAGTCTACCACTAAAACACAAAGGAAGAGCCCTTAGATCAATCCTGGACTTGAGAAAGGGAGAGACGATGGGAGGAAGGGGCAATAAGGCTGTCTGGAAAGGATTTTTGGAGAAGGTTATATCACACCTAAGTTCTGAGTCTTGAATCGCCTTCTCTGTACATCAGGAAGACAAGAACTGTGCTTTAATGTTTTTATACCCACAGTGTATGGCTCACTGTAGATGTTCAATAAATGTTTGAATGACTCACAATGACTAAAATTATATGAAAACACTTGCTAATCTATCTCTTTCTCACCAAATAAAGAAGCAAACACACACCCATAGCTGGAACCAAAAACCATAAATACTATCTAAATATTAACGTATTTGGCCTGTACACTAATCAGCTAGGGGAAAGCATGAATTATTCTAATAACCTGCTGGAAGATGAGACAAAAGGGCCTGCTGATAACACACTTAGGTTTTTCAAAACTGAAGTCTTTAAAATCAAAAACTTTGCATTACCTGATTCAGAACTGATTTCCTGATTATTTCAACATGGACTAAAAAATTTACAGGAATCTTGGAAACTAATTTTACAACAAAGAAACTGAGGCTCAGAGAAGTAGTGACTCAAAGGCACACAGCTAGTTAGTGGTAAAGCTGTAATTAAAACTCAAGTCACTGGCCCTATACTAGTTTTCTCTCTCCTATATCACACTCCCTTTGCATTTATAAAATAAAATATTAAATATCCAAAACTTTTTTAAAAACTCAGATTAACCCAGGTTTTGTTCTCTCTACCCCATTTTAATGAGAGGAAAAGCAGCCATCTAACCATCTTACTTTGTCTAGGAACTTAAAGAGGTAACTTTCAAGATTATGTTTTGCTTTTGGTAAAGATTCATTCCTAAGTCTCTTTGCTTGCAAAATTATACATGCAAAGCTAATATTCATAAATAAAAATCCTGATACAGTCTTCAAATTTTCTCAATTACCAAGGAAGCATTACAGTGGCTTTCCAAGATACAGTACTTTCTAAAGAAAGAGCCTGATTTTTAAAATACGTTTAACAATAAGCAGAAAACTGGCTATAACTCTCACTTCTCTATTAACCTGAGTACCTCATCCTCTGACCCCTCTCATTAATAGTTTATTAAACTAGCTTTATGTGCTAATAAGAACCAATTAATTAAAATTCTTTGCTTCTGGAAAGTAATCTTATGACTTATCTGGATTATAATTTTATTCGCCTTTTAAATTTAAGATGAATGTCTTTTGGATTTATATACAATGCAACATAGTCTAAGAGTTAAGAGTTAACTTTTTAACTGACACAGCAATCCACGAGACATGCTTGGTTTTTTGTCTTTTTTTTTTTTTTTTTTGCGGTACACGGGCCTCTCACCGTTGTGGCCTCTCCCGTTGCGGAGCACAGGCTCCGGACGCGCAGGCTCAGCGGCCATGGCTCACGGGCCCAGCCTCTCCGCGGCATGTGGGATCTTCCCGGACCAGGGCACGAACCCGCATGCCCTGCCATCGGCAGGCAGACTCTCAACCACTGTGCCACCAGGGAAGCCCGAGACATGCTTTTATTACTTCCAATTATACAGGTGAGAAAACAGATTTAGAGAGGTTAAAGAATTTGCCCAAGTTTACATGCCTAGGAAGGAGATGAGTTAGAATTTGACATAGGCTGTGTAACTCAGGTGTCAGGAACTCTCTTGGACAATATATAATGGCTTTCTTAGCCCTTAATCATGTGATAATGCTTCCTTCATCTGTGAACATACAAACTTTTTAACTAACCCTAACAGTAGAAGGTAAGTAACGCATTTTCTTCCTGAAAGTTAATTTAGGCTTTAAAAATAAAGCAGAACACAGCTTAAGACATTCTTTAGCTTTTGTATCTTGCATTCTGTCATAAGAATTTCTGCACGTATGCTACCTTGTACTATCTCTACTAGAGAACAGAGAAAGCCTACCTCTCAGTACTCTAAATGAGATAAGAAAAAATAATAACATGATATAAGAGAATCGACAGACCTTTAGAATAACAGAGGGAATAAGGGACCTCAAAAGAGACAATCAGGTCATGTTCATGCTTGACTATGTATAAAACTTTTTTTCTGCCTAAGATTGAGGAGACAAGCAGTGGTGTCTCAAACCTCTACCTGAACCTTTAAACCAACTCAACAATTATGCAGAGAAATCTTGTCAAAGAGCCTAAAAAGGTAATACTTAAGTATTGTTATCTCAATTAGAAAATAAAAGGACTACCCTGAAAAACTCTTCCAACTCTTCCTGACCCATTAAAAATAATCTATCATTTGGGGGAACCTGACAAGGAGACGGGCTTGTCCTCTTACCTCTGCACTTTATGCTTCCAAAGTATCCTGAACCTAAAGCCTCACAACATTTCAGGTAGTATCCCTATTTGTTTTGTTGCTTTGGGGTTTGGTTTCGGTTTTTAATCTCTCCCCATAAAACAGAAGTTGTTTAAAGGCAAAGTCTATGTATTTAACAACTTTATATACTCACTACTAGTCATGGAGTAAGCACTCATATTAATATTTGCTGAAAAAATTTTAATTGGATTCCCATCACAGAGATAAGACAACTGAGGCCTCTAGAAATTAAGTGTTCTACTCAAGACCTCATGACTGTTATATGATAGAAAAAGAAAACCAAATCTCTGTAAAATAAACTTCAAAAGATTACAAAAAGCATAAATAAGGCTGAGATAAAAATGCCCTTTTAACAGATTTAGAGTGTGGGTTCTGAAAGTAAGTCTGGATTTAAATCCTGGCTCTCTCATTTATTAGTTGTCTGGCCTTGCAACAATTAGTCTACAAAATACCGTGCCTTATGAACACCACCACTTACCAAATCTTATGGTGCCAACAATAAATGCAATAATGCATTTGCAGTAAATGAAAATACAAAGACGGTGATAACTGTTGGCTGAAGTTATCGGGAAAGATTTTACACAGATTCTACAGCTTAGTGTTTGTTTTTTCTGTTTTTCCTTTCTTTGTGAGCTATATCAATTATACAGCATAATACATAAAATCTAGATAACAGTTTAAAGAATTATCAAGTGAACACTCCATGTAACTACTACTAACATCAAGAAATAGAATACTCCAAAAACTTCTCTACAATGTGTCCCTCCCTCATCACAAACTTGAGAGGTTTAAGCAAATCTAATAAACTTAATTTAGTTAATTTAAGATTAAATAAGTTTAATCTAACCTGTAAAACAGATAGCAGCAACATAATAATAACAATTTCCTCACAGGGTTACTGTAAAATATTTACTGGTATACAGTAAACACTCAATGAGTGTTTCTTACACACACATTATACCCCAGAACAAAGACATGGGGTGGGGGGGCGGGGAATATAACTATGTAATCAAATTGGTAAGAGCATAAAACCTACAGGGAAGTACAGCACAGAGACAGAGCTAGAAAGCTAGGTTGGGGCCATGTAAGAAATAAAAGAAAAATCTAAGCTAATAACATAGAGGAAATTGAGAAAAGTCACTGGGCAGTTTTGAAAGACAATTCTCCATGGGTCTCTTGTTTTTCTGCCTGTCTGGAAAACAGAGGCACCAACTGCCTTTGATCCAATCATTTCAAGTATATTTGTAGAATCTTGGAAAAAAGAAATAGCATCTCTCCCTCAAGAAAAGGAGAGGTATGCTTACAACCCATTATAAAGATTCCAGTTTCTCTAAGCTTGGGATTCCCCTCCTCTAACACAACCCAATGCATGTGCGAGTGTCACATCTTCACCCTACAGTGTACAAACTGGGGCTCCAAGATCTGACACTAATAACTGTGGCTACTGCTCTTGCTGTAATGCACTGTTCTTCATCTCTGACCAAGGAGTCTCATGACTCCAATAAACTGTAGCAGGTTAACTTAGTCTGCAAGTAGGGTAAAATCTCAGAACTTTCACAGTTCTTGACAAGCATTAGCACATAATCAATGTTTATTATAACTGATAGATTCCACTTCCACACTGTCAGAAAGGATAAAAAATGCAAAACCCAACTATATGCTGCCTTCAAGCGGCACATTGTAAATATAAAGGAAAAAAGGGTTTTAAGTAAATGGATGGAAGAAAATACATTACAGAAACAGTAAGCTCAAGAAAGCTGGAGTGGCTATATTAATATCAGAAAAAGCAGATTTTAAGACAAAGACTATTACCAGGGATAAAGAGGGACATTTCATAAAGCCCAATTCATCAGAAAGACCTAATAATCATAAATTGTATGTGCCTAATAACAGAGCTTCAAAATACATGAGGCAAAAATTAACAGAATTAAGGGAGAAACAGATAATTCCACAGTCATAGTTGGATATTTTAATATCCCTCTCAGCAACTGAATAGAACTAGACTAAAAAAAACAAAACAAATAAAACAAAACCCAAGACATAAATGATTTGAAAAATGCTACCAAAGCACTTTAATCTAATTGATATTTACAGAATAGTACATCCAACAACTGCAGAATATTCTTTCAAGTGTGAAAGGTACATTTACCAAGATAAACCATATGATGAACCATAAAACAAGGTTCAGTACATTTAAAAAGATTAAATTCATACAGAATATATCTCAAGACCTCAAAATAAAATTAAGTTGGAAATCAATAACAAGATATCTAAAATAATCCCAAATACATGAAAATTAAACAACACGCTTTTAAATAATCCGTGGGTCAACAAAGAAATCACAAAGCAATCAGAAGCTATTTCAAACTAAAAGATAATAAAAATATCAAAATCTGTGGGATGTTGCAGTGCTTGGAGGAAAATCTATAGCTTTGAATGCTTACATTAGAAAACAAGAAATGTCTGAAATCTATGACCACTTTAAGAAGCTAGAAAAAGAAAAGCAAAATACATGGGGGAAAGAAAATTATAAAGAACAGAAACAAATGAGAGAGAAAAGACAAATGGAGAAAATTAGCAATGTTATTTTTGAAAAGAGATACAAATAGATAAACCAAGAATTAGACTGGCCAAGAAAAAAAGAAAGAACACATTAACAACACCAGAAATTAAAGAGCTATCACTACAAATCCTACACGCAGTCAAAGGATAACAAGGGAATCATATAAACAACTAATGTCAACAAATTCCTTTAAAAATACAACAAAACTAACATAAGATGAAACAAAATCTGAATAACTCTATGTCTAGTAAAAAATTGAATTTGAATTTACCAAAAGTCTTCCCCCACACACAAAAAATATGTAAGTTCAAATGGTATCACTGATGAATTCTATCAAACAGTCAAGGAATATTGCACAGTCTTTCAGTCAGTAGAGGGAACACCTCCCCGGCTTATCTTATGAGGCCATCATAATCCTAATACTGAAACCTGAAAAAAATTACAACCAAAGAAAACTACAAAATAATATCCCTGATGAAGAAATATCCTCAAGCCCTAACAAAATATTAAACATAAAAAGGATAATACACTGTGATCAAGTGAGGTTATCCTAGGCATCAAGATTAACATTTGAAAACCACCACTGGTGTTTTCAAACCTGTGGTAGAATGATGAGCACTTTGTTGCTAAATTTGGCTACTGCAAATATTTTTGTTCACCTACCCCAACATACAAGAATATCTCTCATCAGAAATATAAAGACATAAGTATAATTGCTAGGTTTATGGTACATGTATTCTTCAACTTACTACAAGTCATTTTCTTTTGCAAAATGACTATGTCCCTCCAAAAGTGGGAGTCTAATTTCCCCACATTCTCATTAACACTTGATATTATCAGAATTTTTAATGTTTGCCAATCTGATAGAAGTGAAATGATTTCTTCTTATGGTTCTACTTTGCACTCTCCCAATTACCAATGAGATTATAATTCGGCTGTGGGTTGCTGTAAGTCATGATAGCACATAGGTGAGTTGCAACCAGCATTCTTAATTTAAAAAAAAGAAAAAATTAAAAAATCAGCGTGTACCACATAAAGGTTAGACATTATTTCCATGGTTTGTGTGTTTGTACTGGGTCACAACATAAAATGTTTTTGTAACTTTGAGCTTCTAGCAAGTTAAAAGCCATCTCTAGAGCTGTTTAATTACAGCAAAACTCCTTAGAGAAATTTGGGCAACTAACTGGTACATCATTTAGGCCCATAGTACTAAGGATGTATCTTATAAAGAAGGCAGGATTGAGATGTCCTTTAAGCACTAACTGGCTTAAAGAATTAGAAGAGGGAGAAGAAACCTGAAAGAAGAAATAAGGAGTGAAACAGAAAAAGGATTCTATAAAACAAACTGGTCTATGACCTACTTAAAGCTCACTTAAAAAGAATCACATTTGTCAATAAGACAAGGTTTCTCTCAGCACTAAAACATAGGAAGTTGGGATCCCATCCTCTTGACTACCAAAATGACAGAAAACTGATCCATCCTTCTCTGTAGACACATCCTAATTCCCACCTCAAGAATCATCTCTTTCTTGGGCTTATGCAAGAGCATCCTCTTAGGTCTCTGCTTCCTACCTTTCCCTACAGAGCGTCACAGTACCAAGAATCATCTAAATTCTAGAGATTCATATTTTAATTCAGCTAACAAAGATTTTCCAAGCGCTTACTATATCATCTCTCTATTAAGAAATTAAGCTGTACCTCCCGAACAATTTTAACTCCTGGTTATAGTCTCTAAATCTTGTTATTCTTAACTAAAACTGTCCTAATTGCCTCCTCTTGAAGGTGTTTTGCTTCTTGGACTGTTAAACCTCCTGCATACCATGACCAATTTCTGCTACCCTCTTTGTCCACCAATAATATCCCTACTCTATTTTAAATAACTATTCTTTTTCATAATCCCTTCTTCAAAAGTTGCTGGACCAATCACACACAGCAAATGTCTGGTGTAATGAGTTTATGAATCTACCTGTCACTTAATAAGAGTGTGATCTTAGGCATTTAAATTTCTTAACTTCTCTGAGATTCAATCTCATCCCTAAAATGAGAAAACAATAGGTATCAAGCAGTAATGAGAATTACATAATCTCTATTGCCTTTTTTCTTTTTACTTAACTTTTTAACTTTTATTTTTAATTTCCTCTAAATGCAATAAAATGCTTTTATAGAGGGACGCACTTCAACTGAGGTACCATGAAATACAGAACGGAAAAAGCATGAAGACAAAACCAGTATGAGTAAACTCACCAGGTGGGGTTACACTGCTCTGCCTATGTGCTCTTCTTGTACATCCAGATTCTAAAGAAGCAACTGTAAAGATACTTCTTTCCCCATGGCACGCAAAATTCTAACAACCCACAATGACCCACACCTTAGTATATAACCCTCCCCTTGAGTGTGGGAGAGACTTGTAAATATAATGGAACATCACTCCTGGCATTGTTACATGGCAAATAGATTTTTGCATATGTATTTAAGTTCCCTAATCAGTTGAGTTCACCAAAAAGGAGATCTTCCTGAGTGGGTCTGACCAAATCAGATCAGCTTTAAAAAGGGGTCTTAAAAGGGAGTCCAAAGGACAGAGACAGAGGAAGCCAGAGCAACTGACTTCTGCTTGCCTGGATGAAAGCAAACAGCCATGATGTGAAATGCCTACGTGAACATGTGGTAAGGAACTGAGAAAGGTCCTTGGCCAACAGCTAGAAAGAAGATGGCAACATCAGTCATACAGCCACAAGGAAATTCTGCCAACAAGTAGTGAGCATGGAAGAAGGTCATGAGCCTCAGATGAGAACTGCAGCCACAGCTAACACCTCGATTTTAGCCTGGTGAGATGATGAAAAGAGAGCCCAAAGTACCCAGATTTCTCACCTACAGAAACAGTGAGCTAATAAATGGGTGTTGTTTAAGCTAGTAAATTTGTGGTACTTCGCTATACATAAAAAGAAAACTAATACACTCCATCAACATAGGACAAAGCAGAAAAGGATAAAAAGGGGGAAGAGACATCTTTTTCTCCAGAGTGCACTGTATCTCCTCACAGCACTGATTATGAAGATATACAGATCCAGAATCAAGGAAAAAGATTAAAACTATAAAATTACATAAATTTTTACAGTTTTAATGATTAAGAAGGGCTTTTCCACACACAGCTTGTTATACAACTACCATATAATTTATTACCTTCATTTTAGTGATGAGGAAAGAAAGGCTGGAAGAGTGACACCCCAAAGATCACAAACCTAGGGTATGTTTCAAGTAACTTCAGTCCAGGGCGCTCTTCTCCCCTACCACAGCCCCCTTAAGGCTTTAAAAGAGCCATTCAAATCAACAGTACCTGCATACTGTCTTCAAGGGAAGCGTTCCTAGTAACATAATTTCCCGTATTTCAAATCTACTTAAATACCCCTTGGCTTTGTCAGAATGTCAAAACTAAAGTGGATACTGAAAAATTTCCAATCAAAAGTAGTTTGGTTGTAAAAATGACCATGGGTAGACCATTTGAAAAAACAATGTACATTTTGAAATGTAATGAAAAAACTTTAGCAAAACGCTTGTCGGTTTTCTAGTACTTTATTTAGATAGCAAACAAATTGTGTTATAACTATTCTCAAAAATCCAAAGCAAGTAAACAATCTTTCCGAATCTTTCACTATTTCCCCCCTTGGGCAAATTTGTTTAGCCTGGACATTTCGTACGTTATAAATATGAGAACGTGGTACAATATATCATACAATACACAGGCTGTTTTTATTTTCACTGTTATATGTATTTTCCTAAGTGCTTCACCATCAGAATTTGTAATTTTCTTAAAAAGATACAGGAAAATCTAAAAGGTGTAGTCAAATTCCACGTAAGTTACAAATCACACAACTTTCTTCATGCCTAGTCAAATACTTTCCTAAACACTATGTTTGCTAAGAGATGCAAAATAAAGTCCTTTCTAGTCACAACCACGAGAAGGAATAAACTATATATTCATCATCTTAACATCGACTTTAACAGCAAATAATTCGCTGTCGTCACATACAAACAGCATCGTTTTGAGTCTATAAGCGTCCAAAACCATCCCATGATTTATACGCCCGGGGCACGATTCTCTGCAATGTGAAGAAAATCGATAAAATTTCAAATGTTGGTGGAAGGGGTGACGTGACAATCCTAAAACCTGAAAATTTCTTAGTCCCTACAGCACACAAGAAGCACCCCGTTTGGACTCTCCAATCGAGGCCCAGGTCCAACTCCAGGCACTCCAGTTTCCCAGCTCTTCACCACCACCACCACCACCCCGAGAAAGGAGGGAAAACAACTTTTATTGGCCTCGTCTCCTGGGGGGCTGGCAAACTAGCGGGGCAGTGCTCCGGCCTGGACACGTTTCACAAGGAGGCCTCCGTCGGGGGCGGGGAGGGCAGATAGCGGGGAAGCCCGGCTTCGACGTCCCCTCTACCCCAAGCGCCAGCCCCCCACTCCACCCCACCGAGAAGAGGCCTGGGCCGGCCGCCACGCCGAGCGACCCCCCGGCCCCTCCGCCGAGGCAAGCTTGTTGTCATGTGACGCCGCCACTGCCGCTAAAACACCGCAGAAACGCAGGGCGGCGGGCGGCATTCGCACCAGCCCGCCTCGGCCCGGCCCCGCCGGGCGCGGGCGAGTCCCGAGAGTCCAGGCGGGGGGGCGGAGGGCGGGCTTGGCGGCGGGCCCGAGCGCGCCACAAAGGCTTCCGCGCCTGTCGCCGTAGTGCCTGAACGGGCGGGGGCACAATTTTCGGGGCCCGCGAGAGGGGTGCGGAGCGACCAGGGCTCCGGGGCGCCCGCCGCGCCCACAGTCGTTCCGCCCGGCTCCCGGACGGCCGGCGACCGCCGCGCCCCGCACAGGCCCGCGCGGCCTCCCTCCCCCGCGCGGGGCCCGCGCCCGGCCCGCCCGCTCCCCGCTCGCGCTCTCTCGCTCTCTCCCGGCCTCCATCTTGGATCGGCGCTTCCAGCCCCCGCGCCGCTGCCGCCGCATTCCCCCTCTTTCCCGCCCCCCGCTGCCGTCGCCGCCGCCCGCACTCACCTCAGCTGCCCATCCGGGCGCAGCCGGCCGTCGACCTAGTTTCCCCCCAAAAGTCTCCGGTGTGTTATTCCCGATGTGGGGGGGTTGTTACGGGGTGGTCGCCGGGGGTTCGGGAGCGGGGGCCGCGCCTTCAACGGAGCTGCAATCCTAACCCGCCATCTGGTGGCATTTTCCACACGCCAATGGCGCCGCTGCAGACTTGGGTCCGGACCGCCCTCTGCTGGCCGCCGTGCTTACTGCCTCGCTGACGGGACGGACCTGCCCGGAAAGGGGAGGGAGCTGAGGCGCGAGCTGGCGGCCGCGGCGGGGACGCGCGCAAACGCTTTCCTGTAGGGATTACGCGCACGCGCGCCAGCGGGGCGGGAAACGTGGCCGCTGCGTGGCGGCCCGGCCCCCGCACGGAGCGCTGGCCCAGCTCAGCCAATCGCGAGCGGCGGATACCTCTCCGTGAGGGCCCTGTGGACTGTTCGCGGCGGCCCGAGGCGGGCGGAAGGATGGCCGCGGCGGCGCTTGCGCGCCCCGCTAGCTAAGCTGCTGCCCGCCATTTTTGGAGCTTTTCCGAGACCTGGGAGGGAAACCCGCCCCGGCCCCTCCACCGAGGCCCCTCCCCGGGTCGCGGGACTGGCGCTTCCCCGCAGCCCCGCCTGGCTCCTGCTACGCCCATTCCCCGCCCGGGACGAGCTCTGCGGAAACGCGAGGGGGTGGCGGCACAAAACTCTGCTCCCGCCTCTCTTGGGTTTGATGAGAGCCTCAGAGTTTAGCATTGTACTAGCGATTTATTGTTGACTGTTGACGAGCCGCTTCCCCCGGCGCGGGTGTAAAGGTTTCGAGAACTGTTTGGGACCTCCCTCGCCGCCGATCTAGACCCAACACTGCTCGCCGCAGGCCGATTGGCGTCGTCCCTGCGTCTGTAAAGCAGATCCTCTCCGTGGTGCCGGCTTTGCATAAGGCGGCAGCATTGGCTAGTTAGTCAGTAGAGAATGTAGGTAGACTGGGAAAATATAGCCTCTGCTTTGGAATCAGATTTCACCTTCCACAGCCTAGGACTACTCTCAGTAGCTGTGAAATGGACGTGAAAATCCTAGCCTTTTAGCTGCCAAAAGGGAAAGCTGATTAACGTGAGATCATGACCAAAATATGCCGCTGAACGTCGCCTTTCCCTACTCTCCACCCGCCTCTTTGTGGCCGTGGCTTCTACCTTTCACCCACTCACAACTTTCAATACAAAAGTGAATCCTTAGTCTCCCAGGTCATCAGCCCCATTTATGACTAAATCTCTGTTACTATACCCAGCTCTATTTCTGTCTTGCCTTAGAATCGCTCAACTCTTTTTTAGTAGTCTTAACGGCCAGTCTCCAGTAGATTACCCGTATTTCTGATTTCTCTCCCAAGGGTCACAGGTGTGTGGGTTTTCACTGGAGGAAGTCACAATTCTACCTGCTTGGTATGAATTTGTGACTGCACTCCCACTTACAATTTTTTTCACTCATCTTTGGTTGACTTCCTATCGTATTCTCCCCAAGGACTATTGAAGCTTTCCTTGTTAAGGTGCCAGTCCCAATCCATACTAATAGATAAAATCATCTAGTTTCCAGGGATAAAAGCTATGGAATTCCAATTCTGGTTTGATATTCTCTCCGCATTAAAATATCTGTAACCACACCCTGTTCATGACCTCTCAAATTCTCAGCAAATTAACCCATTCCCCCCTTCTCTCCAAAGCTAGTCTTTCTTCCTGGACTACGTATGCCGTCCCTTCCCATTTCCACCTTCCACCACTTTCCTAGGTGGTTATATCTTCAACATCTTGCCATTGGCTTCTGTTTTTCAGCAGTTTCCATGGTCATTTTAAAAATTTCAGTACTACTACTCCCTCCAGTTACAATACTATCAACCTTCTTTTCACTGTCACATTTCTCAAAAGAAGCAGTCTCCCACCTTCATTACCACCTTATTCCTTAGCTTTTATCAATCTAACCGATAACAACAAACTGAATGTACACTTTCAGGTCACAACCATTTTCTCATCCTCTTTTTCTTGGCACACCCAATCCTACACCCTCCTTGAAACCCTATTTCCCCCTTTTTTAAGACAATTCCTGGGATCTACAACCTACCTGGTTTCCTGGTCTTCTGATTCCTTGGCTAGCGCCTCCTCTTTTTTCCAATCCATAGTTCAACTCCTAGCTCTCTGTTCTCCTCTACTATCCTTTCTCTTCAAAAGTCTCTTTATATTACTATTTGTTCCTGATTGTCTCTTAACTAACATTCCTCATATTCAGCTTTCTTGCCCAAAATTCAGCTCCAGCCCAAAATTCAACATTTAAGGTAATGCATCTTTCTTATTCAAGTTTCCTGATTTCTCTTAATAGCATTGTAATTTCAGATACATTCAAGCTTTAGCTATTTGGTAAGATAAAGTAATAGGTCCTATAACAAGTTAACTTTATTGCAGAATCACACATTTCCCAGGAGCCTCTGCTTTCATGAAATTCTTAATCAAGATTCCAAAGTTCTTGGCAAAGATTTTCAAACACCACAGTTTTCATTAACAGCTTCAAGTCAGAGGTATGAACAAAATGTCAGAAAGAATACCTGGAACTAGTGTAGGTAGGTGCTAAGGGTTCTTAAGTATTATTTGGGATAGGGAATAAAGTTATCAATAGAACAAACATTTGCTTAGTCCAAGTTTTTTGGTGCCCTTTGGAATTTCTACCTCATTGTTCGTTTCAAATTATCTGAAATGAGACCGGGCCCACTTTGAAGATTCAGGTTGATAGGTTAGATGTCTAAAGAAGCACATGCTGAGAGCTTCCTCCCTGGTGGTGCAGTGGTTGAGAGTTCGCCTGCCGATGCAGGGGACATGGGTTCGTTCCGCTGATCCAGAAAGGTCCTACAGGCTGCGGAGCGGCTGAGCCCATGAGCCATGGCCGCTGAGCCTGCGCGGCCGGGGCCTGTGCTCCGCAACGGGAGAGGCCACAGCAGTGGGAAGCCCGCGTACCGGAAAAAAAAAAAAAAAAAAAAAAAAAGCACATGCCCCTTAAGCTTTTATTTCAACTCAATCTTTTAGCCAACCTGGTCCAAAAATATAATATTAAATTTAATATTATAAACTTAAAATTGCATTTACAGAATTACACATTAATGTAAATGTAATATAAATGCTTTACAGACTAAATGGCTAACATTTATTAACCAATAACGTGAAGATCTTTGCCTTATAACATAAAAAGCTAGTTTGTGACTATTTAGATGGCAGAACTCCTTTTAAAATTTGGCTGAACTTATGTCTTTTTCCCTTCTGGATAATTTTAGCATGACGAAGATTTCAAAGTTATTCCATTGACCTTAGAGTCCTGCTTAAAGTAAAAGACGATCAGCCAACTTGTTTCATGACAATAATGATGGCATTCCTTTCACAGAACCTTTTTTTTTTTAAATGACTTAATTTTTTTAGAGCAGTTTTAGGTTCACAACAAAATTGAGAGGAAGGAACCAAGATTTCCCATATACCCTCTACCTACACCCATTATAGCCTCCTCTGCTGTAATCAGCATCATTCAACCAAAATGATACAGTTGTTACTGAGGAAGAACCTATATTAACACATCATAATCACCCAAAGTCCATAGGTGATTCCTTAGGGTTCACTCTTAGTATTGTACATTCTGTGGGTTTGAACAAATGTATAATGACATACATCCATCATTATAATATCATAACAGTTTTTTCATTGCCCTAAAAATCCTCTGTGCTCTGTGTATTCTTCCCTCCTCCTCCCTCATCCCTGGCAACCACTGATTTTTTTACTTGTCATATGGTAGGTAGGCTTTTCAGACTGGCTTCTCTCACTTAGTAATATGCATTTAAGCCTCTTCCATGTCTTTTCATGGCTTGATGGCTCATTTCTTTATAGTGAATAATAATGCATTGTCCAGATGTACCACAGTTTATTTACCCATTCACCTACTGAGGGACATGTTGGTTGCTTCCAAGTTTTGGCAATTATAAATAAAGCTGCTATAAATATTCCTATACATGTTTTTGTGCAGACATAAGTTTTCAACCCCTTTGAGTAAATATCAAGGAGTGTGATTGCTGGATCATATGGTAAGAATATCTTTAGTTTTCTAAGACACTGCCAAATTGTCTTCCAAAGTGGCTGTACCATTTTGCATTCCCACTGACAATTAAGAGAGTTTCTGTTGCTCCACATCCTTGGTGTTGAAAGTATTCCAGTTTCTGGCCATTCTAATATGTATATAGTGGTATCTCATTGTTGTTTTAATCTGCACTTCTCTGATGGCTTGTGCTGTAGAGCATCTTTTTATATGCATATTTGCCATTGTATATCTTCTTTGGTGAGATGTCTGTTAATGTCTTTGGCCCATTTTTAAATTGAGTTGTTTGTTTTCTTACGGTTGAGTTTTAAGTGCTCTTTGTCTATCTTGGATAACAGTCCTTTATCAGATGTGTCTTTTACAAATATTTTCTCCCAGTCTGTGGCTTGTCTTCTGATTCTCTTAACATTGTCTTTTGCTGAGCAGAAGTTTTTAATTTTTCTGAAGTCCAGCTTATCAATTATTTCTTTCATGGATTATGTCTTTGGTGTTGGGTGATACCTAAAAAGGTATCATCCTACCCAAGGTCATCTAGGTTTTCTCCTAAGTTATCATCTAGGAGTTTCATAGTTTTGCACTTTACATTTAGGTCTATGATCCATTTTGAGTTAATTTTTGTGAAGGATGTAAGATCTATGTCTAGATTCTCCTTTTTTTTTTTTGGATGTGTGTGTCCAGTTCTTCCGGCAACATTTATTGAAAAGACTATCTTTACTCCACTGTATTGCAAGATCTATTGATTATATTTATGGTGGTCTACTTCTGGGCTCTCTATTCTCTTCCATTGATCTATTTGTCTATTCTTTTGCCAATATCACAACTGTTTTGATTACTGTAGCTTAATAATAAGTCTTGAAGTCGGGTAGCATTAGTCCTCTACCTTTGTTCTTCTCCTTCAGTATTATAGGGCTATTCTGGGTCATTTGCCTCTCTATATAAACTTAAGAATCAGTTTGTTGATATCCATAAAATAATTTGCTGGGATTTTGATTTGGGTTGCATTGAATCTATTGATCAAGTTAGGAAGAACTGACATCGATGATATTGAGTCTTCCTATCCATCTCCTCATTTATTTAGCTCTTTTCTGTTTGCATTCATCAGAGTTTTGTAATTTTCCTCATATAGATCTTGTAAGAAAAACTTTTCAAAGTAACATTTGATTCATGATTGTTCCCTTTTCCATGACTTTTACAGAGTTCTAGACACAGCTACTGGATATTTAGACTACAGAAAAGTCTTCTGATTATGCTTTCTCACACTTCACTTTGACTACTTCCACATACCACATGAATATCTAAAACATAGTATTTTGGGGATCATGACCACTGTCCCATTTTACTCTCCCAAAATCAAGTATTCTTCCTTTGCATTTTTCACTTGGCTACAGGATATTTACTGTTGTTTATCAGCCAGACTTTCGCAAAAATCAGAAATGGTTTTCCCTTCTTTTCTACTCTTGCAATTAAGGTGTGCTGCCAATTGGTGGCAGTAATGTGCCATAGTGTCCTACCTATCAGATTAAACCATGATTTTTCCATACCATTTGTTTTCAATTCCTTCTAAACATGAGCAATTAATTCTGTCCCAAGATGGGTAATAAGACAGAGCCAGAAGACCTCCCCTTTCAGAATCAGTAACCTGGGTTCAGGCAAAATGCTATCCCCCCAAAATGGAGGAACAGAACTACTCAGACACTTTAAAAAAGAAATCTCATAAGCAGAGGGCTGGAACTCATGAAGGTAGAGTTAAGAGCTCTTAAATATCATTTAGGGTAGAGAATAAAGTATCAGTGGAACAACCATTTGCTTAGTCCAAGTGTCTTGGTATCCTTGGAATTTCATTTTAAAAGATCTAGAATAATGCCTGACATATTTTAGGGAGTCAACCTTGATAAAGGTAGATGTCTGAAATATTGTTTCCATATAAACAGAGCAACCAGCCTCTAATTTCTTTTTCCAGTCAAAGAAATGCACATATGACAACAAATAAAATGAAACAAATTAAATTGTAACAAATCAGATAGCACAAAAGAATTTATGATGAAAAGCAACAAATCTCATGCTAATCCTTTCTACCTCTAGGACCAGTCCCCAGGGACAACCTCTTTTGCATATTTTTGTTTGTGATTACTTCAGTATTTCTAAATATGCTTATATCAGCTTTAGACAATATCTAACAACTCCCTGGTACAAAAGATAAGGATTATGTTAACATCCATTCTTCCAATATTTAAGAGTTACATTAATTTTAGCTCTTTTGTTGGTTATCTTTGTAACTTTTAGTAGTACACTGTGAAACTCTAGACAATATTTCAACCTTAGATAGTATTTCGACTCTCTGATATTAATACCACCATTCTTCCTTCCCACCTACTCACCTCCCTTAAACACAGTCAATATCTTTTGTGTTTTGTCTATTAGTTGACTCAAAATTAACAGCCAGCTTCCAGGCTATGGAGAGTGCCAGGATTACATTTTCTTCTCTTCAAGACATCTGTCACATCCACTAGAAAGCCACTCAAAGGAAAATGTGCAGAGTATCAGGATCAAACGGATTCTCTTTCCTTATTATCCCCTGCCCAAATATTTGTGCTTCACACTTGAGCGGTAAGCTGCTTTGTTTGGCTTTATTTCTCGTAGAGTTTCAAATAGCCGTTGCGGAACACGGTCTCTAGGTGCACGGGCTTCAGTAGTTGTGGCGCTCGGGCTTAGCTGCTCTGCGGCATGTGGGATCTTCCCGGACCAGGGCTCGAACCCATGTCCCCTGCATTGGCAGGCGGATTCTTAACTACTGTGCCACAAGGGAAGCCCTAAAGAAAATCATTATTTCTTAAAAAGAACTTTTTTTTGCATGTTTCATACTAATTTAATCAGACTTACATAAGTGATATCTGGACTGTGAGATGAACTGGGGTCTAATATTAGTTTCCTATTGCTGTTGTAACACACTGTCACAAACTTAGTGGCTTTACAGCAACACAAGTTTATTATCTTACAGTTCTGGAGGTCAGAAGCTCTAAATAGTGTCCACAGGACTGAGTTCTTTTGGAGGCTCTACGTGAGAATCCACTTCCTTGCCTTTTTCAGCTTCTAGAGGCTGCTCGCGTTCCTTGGCTCATGGCTGCTTCTTCAGATCACTCCAGCTTCTGCTTCTGTGGTCACATCCTCTCTCCTCTCCGACGTGCCCTTATAAGAACCCTTGTTATTACACTGAGAAAAAGAACTTTTTTTTTTTTTTTGGCGGTACAGGGGCCTCCCACCGCTGCGGCCCCTCCCTCTGCAGAGCACAGGCTCCGGACGCGCAGGCCCAGCGGTCATGGGTCACGGGCCCAGCCACTCCGCGGCATGTGGGGTCCTCCCAGACCGGGGCACGAACCCGTGTCCCCTGCATCAGCAGGCGGACTCCCAACCACTGCACCACCAGGGAAGCCCGAGAAAAAGAACTTTTTTAGTATAAATATTACATGCATGTGACCAGTTCAAAAAGTTACTTACCTATCATTTTCCCTTACCCTCTTAGTTCTCCTCTCAAGAAGCAGCCACTGTTATCCATTTCCAGAAGCTTTTGGACTTTCTCTTTAATCTTAGTGTTATGATATTTCTATGGATCAAAATTTAATAACAAGTTACTAGGACCAGAACTGCAATTTTTTTTCTGAATACATGTAAACAATTAGTGAATATAAGCATCTTCTGTCAATGGTATTTAGGGAGACATGCATTGAGCACTTACTAGTATACATGGCAGATACTTGGTGTTTTGTTTGTTTGTTTTGTTTTGAGGGCTTAGTTTTATTTTGCTACAGTTGTATTGAGGTGTGATTGACATATAATAAACTACACATATTTAAAGTGTATGATTTAATGATCTGTAACCTATATAAACCTATAGAGCCATCACCATAATCAATATAATAAATATATCCATTAACTCCAAAAGTTGCCTCATAGACCTTTGTAATCCATCCCTCCCTGCCTTTATTCATCCATTCAGGCAACCACTGATCTGCTTTGTCACTAAAGGTTAACTGCATTTTCTAGAATTTTACAGAAATGGAATAATACTTTCTTTTTTGTTTTATTTCTTTACTCAGTACAATTATTTTGAGATTCATCCATATGGTTGTGTATAGCAATCATTCATTCCTTTTTAGTGCTGCTGTAGTATTCCACCATATGATTAGACTACAATATGTCCATTTACATGCTGATGCACATTTTGTACATAATTTTTTCTTCTTATGGTAAAGCTGTTATAAACACTCAAACACTGTGATTATGTTTTACTGGATTTGATCTTTTGTAGGTAGACTAAAAAGGCCGTCTGTAGAGCAAGGACCAAAAATTCAAATGCCTACAGGAGCCAGACAGATAATATAAATAAGTAGGGAGGAGGGGAAAATTTGACATAATAAAAGCAACAGTTTAAGCTTTATGGTGAGTGGCAAACTGACATTTGGTATCCATGTTGGGATGGGTGGAGATTATGACAAACGGGAGAGCTTGAACCCAGTTTAAAGCAGGTAGCTTCTCAGAATCATCTGGTTCTTGCCAGGCTGTCCAGTGTTGCCAGGGTTTCCTTTTTTCTTTTTCTTTTCCCCAAGGGCAGTCACAAATCCAGACTGTATGTGAAGTTTCTTAATTTTTTTTTAAATATGGAAACAAATGAAAAATAAAACTCAGGAATCAAGACAGGAGGGAATCAAAATATTGACTTGAATAAAAATCCTGCTATTTGTTCAATTAGATACTGAATATATTCATTGTATTATTCTCTCTTTTTTGTTCGTTTGAAATTTTCATAATAAATACAATTTATAAAAATTAGCTTGGGGGCTTCCCTGTTGGCACAGTGGTTGAGAGTCCACTTGCCGATGCAGGGGACACGGGTTCATTTTCCGGTCCAGGAGGATCCCACATGCGGCAGAGCGGCTAGGTCCGTCAGCCATGGCGGCTGAGCCTGCGCGTCCGGAGCCTGTGCTCTGCAACAGGAGAGACCGCGGCAGTGAGAGGCCCGCGTACCACAAAAAAAAAAAAAAAAAATTAGCTTAGATAAAGCTAATTAGAGAAATACCTTTGGGTTGGCAAATGGGCTTGCTAATGGTCCCCTCATGCAACGGAATACACCCATCACCCAGTCATAAGCAAAACTGGACAACCTCAGGCTTTCCCGTGAGATTCAGGCCTTCCCCATAAGCTTATAACATTGAGGAGCAGAGAATTTGTTGAATCCTACTGACAAGCCAGGGGATAGAGAAACAGAAAGGAAGTTAGACAGAATCAGAAACAGAGGAAGCCCAGAAAAGGTTTAGTCTTTTAAGCTTGATTCCTTCTAATCTCATCTACCAGAGAAGTCATTCCTACTTCTCTGGGAAGAGAAAGATGCTGAATTCTTCTCATTCTTTTTCCTTCTGGGGAGTAGAAATTTTCTTCCCTTTATGAAAACAAAAGGAGTGAGAAATTTAAATGCTTCACCCCTGTGGTGGGCATGTTGATGCACTGCCCAGATCCCCCTACTATAAAGACTTGTCCCAGGTACTGGGTGCTGTTGGCAGAGTCTTTGGAACCTTCAGGATTGCTACATTTGCAGAAAGCTACATTGCTCAATGTTAGGCCCCTTCCCAGGTTGCCCCACATTCAATTACTGAACAAAGTTGGGGTATAAGAGCCTGACCATCTTAGCCAACTTGGGTCAACTCTGAAGGTCAATTCTAATCTCCTGACCTCACTACGGGACCTGCATACAGCTCAGTTCTCCCTCTGCCCAATCCTGCTTCCTTCTTCTCTGGTTCACAAGTGTTAGTTCCAAGGGTACTCCTTAATAAATATCCTGCCTGTTAAACTCTATCTCATACTCTGCTTCCCAGGAACCAACCTGTGACGTTTAGTGTCAGGAGTGAGATCTGAGAAAGTAGGCCCTAAGATGGGGTCTTGGAGTTTGATCATTAGCTGCCCACCTGACAATAAGGACACCATCACACGATTACAGTCCAATTGTTAAAACTTTCATGGATGGTAAATCAGGTTGGTACATTAGTGGAAGGCTATGTATTAATGGATATGATGTATCAGGTACTTGAGACATATGGGGAAAATAGTAACTATAAGGACAATGAAATTAACTGGTCCTGTAGAGTGAATTGTGTCCCCCTCCCCTCAAATTCATATGTTGAAGTCCTAACCCCCTACGAGATTGCATTTAAAGATAGGGCTTTTAGGAGGTAATTAAGGTTAAATGAAGTCTTATGAGTAGGATCCTGATCTGATAGAATTGGTGGTCTTATAAGAAGAGGAAGACACCTCTCTTTCTCTCTCTCTCTCCTTCCCTCTCTCCTTCCTTTTCCTCTTCTCTCCCCCTCCTCTTCCCCTCTCTCCCCACCACACACAGGGAAGGAAAGGTCCTGTGAAGATATAGCCAGAAGGCTGCTGTCTGCACACCAGGAGGGGAGTTTTTATTAGGAACTGAATTGGCTGGCACCTTGATCTCTTCCCAGAAATCTGAAAAATAAATTTCTGGTGTTTAAGTCACCCAGTCTATGGTATATTGTTATGGCAGTCTAAGCTGACTAAAACAGGTGACTATTCCTTAGCCAGATTAATGCACTGTAAAAAGATAATGAAAAGCTGAGTGATTAACCACCAATTGAAGAAAGCTAAAATGAAGACTACAGGGTCTCTTTTGTAGTGCATAAAGTGGCTCTCATCTCCTGCAGTGGGAGACCAGAATAAACTCAGGGTGGCTAAGCTCCAAAGATTAAACTTTTAGCCAAGACAGATATACTAAGCCAAGGTCAGGGCCCTGGTTGGAAAAGAATGGGGCTTGACACAGTAGATGAGGATATTTCCAGAAGAGGCCTGCCCTCCTCTGCTAAGACCTATCACTTCCCTCCATTGTTCAGAGATGGTGAAAAGACCTCTTCACATCAAGACAACAACTGCTCTCCCTCTCAAGATTTGTTTTCAGGTTGCCTCCTGTCCTGTAGGCCTTAACTGATGATAAGCCTCAATGTGCTGGATATAATAATGTAAGAAAGGGACTATACCCGAAAGGAGCTTTAATATACAGTCAGCATAAATTGAGAGACTATATGTAGGATTGAATTTTGAGGGTGCTTGATGAACAGAAAGGGAATATAAAGTTGGATAAGGGAGAAATTGGGAGCACTCTCCTAGTACTAAGGATTTAACAACACAAAATAAACCCTAAGAGTCCCTCCCATCAGAAAGCTTGCACAAGCCTCTTACATAGCCTCATCCACCAAAGGGCAGACAGCAGAGCAAGAAGAACTACAGTCCTGCAGCTTCTGGAACGAAAACCACATTCACAGAAAGATAGACAAAATGAAAAGGCAGAGGACTATGTACCAGCTGGAGGAACAAGATAAAACCCCAGAAAAACAACTAAATGAAGGGAGATAGGTAACCTTCCAGAAAAAGAATTCAGAATAATGAGAGTGAAGATAATCCAGGACCTCGGAAAAAGAATGGAGGCAAAGATCGAGAAGATGCAAGAAATGTTTAACAAAGACCTAGAAGAATTAAAGAACAAACAAACAGAGGTGAACAATACAATAACTGAAATGAAAAATACAATAGAAGGAATCAGTAGCAGAATGACTGAGGCAGAAGAACGGATAAGTGACCTGGAAGACAGAATGGTGGAATTCACTGCCATGGAACAGAATAAAGAAAAAAGAATGGTAAGAAATGAAGACAGCCTCAGAGACCTCTGGGACAACATTAAACTCACTAACATTTGCATTATAGGGGTCCCAGAAGGAGATGAGAGAGAATGACCTGAGAAAATATTTGAAGAGATTATAGTCGAAAATTTCCCTAACATAGAGAAGGAAATAGCCACCAAAGACCAGGAAGCGCAGAGAGTCCCAGGCAGGATAAACCCAAGGAGAAACACACTGAGACACATAGTAATTAAACTGACAAAAATTAAAGACAAATTATTAAAAGCAACAAGGGAAAAATGACAAATAACATAAAAGCAACTCCCATAAGGTTAACAGCTGATTTCTCAGCAGAAACTCTACAAGCCAGAAGGGAGTGGCATGATATATTTAAAGTGATGAAAGGGAAGAACCTACAACAAAGATTACTCTACCCGGCAAGGATCTCATTCAGATTCGGCAGAGGAATCAAAAGTTTTACAGACAAGCCAAAGCTAAGAGAACTCAGCACCACCAAACCAGCTCTACAACAAATGCTAAAGGAACTTCTCTAAGTGGGAAACACAAGAGAAGAAAAGGACCTACAAAAACAAACCCAAAACAATTAAGAAAATGGTCATAGGAACATACATATCGATAACTACCTTAAGTGTGAATGGATTAAATGCTCCAACCAAAAGACACAGGCTTGCTGAATGGATATAAAAACAAGACCCATATATATGCTGTCTACAAGAGACCCACTTCAGACCTAGGGACACATACAGACTGAAAGTGAGGGGATGGAAAAAGATATTCCATGCAAATGGAAATCAAAAGTAAGCTGGAGCAGCAATACTCATATCACATAAAATAGATTTTTTTTTTTTTTTTTTGCGGTACGTGGGCCTCTCACTGTTGTGGCCTCTCCCGTTGCAGAGCACAGGCTCCGGATGCACAGGCTCAGTGGCCATGGCTCACGGGCCCAGCCGCTCTGTGGCATGTGGGATCCCCCTGGACCAGGGCACAAACCCGTGTCCCCTGCATTGGCAGGTGGACTCTCAACCACTGTGCCACCAGGGAAGCCCTAAAATAGATTTTAAAATAAAGAATGTTACAAGAGACAAGGAAGGACACTACATAATGATCAAGGGATCAATCCAAGAAGAAGATATAGCAATTATGAGTATATATGCACCCAACATAGGAGCACCTAAATACATAAGGAAACTGCTAACAGCTATAAAGAGGAAATCAACAGTAACACAATAATAGTGGGGGACTTTAACACCTCACTGACACCAATGGACAGATAGATCATCCAGACAGAAAATTAATAGGGAAACACAAGCTTTAAATGGCACAATAGACCAGATAGATTTAATTGCTATTTATAGGACATTCCATCTGAAAACAGCAGATTACACTTTGTTCTCAAGGGCACACAGAACATTCTCCAGGACAGATCACAACTTGGGTCACAAATCAAGCCTCAGTAAATTTAAGAAAATTAATCATATCAAGCATCTTTTCCAACCACAAAGCTATGAGATTAGAAATCAATTACAGGGAAAAACACGTAAAAAACACAAACACATGGAGGCTAAACAATACATGGCTACGTAACCAAGAGATCACTAAAGAAATCAAAGAGGAACTCAAAAAATACTTAGAAACAAATGACAATGAAAACATGATGATCCAAAACCTATGGGATGCAGCAAAGGCAGTTCTAAGAGGGAAGTATATAGCAATACAATCCTACCTCAAGAAACAAGAAAAATCTCAAATAAACAATCTAACCTTACACCTAAAGGAACTAGAGAAAGAAGAACAAACAAAACCCAAAGTTAGTAAAAGGAAAGAAATCATAAAGATCAGAGCAGAAATAAATGAAATAGAAACAAAGAAAACAATAACAAAGATCAATAAAACTAAAATCTGGTTTTTTGAGAAGATAAGCAAAGTTGATAAACCTTTAGCCAGACTCATCAAGAAAAAGAGGGAGAGGGCTCAAATCAATAAAATTAGAAATGAAAAAGAAGTTACAATGGACACCGCAGAAATTCAAAACATCGTTAGAGACTACTATAAGCAACTCTATGCCAATAAAATGGACAACCTGGAGGAAATAGACAAATTCTCAGAAAGGTATAACCTTCCAAGACTGAACCAGGAAGAAATAGAAAATATGAACAAACGAATAATAAGTAATGAAATTGAAATTGTGATTAAAACTCTTCCAACAAACAAAAGTCCAGGACCAGACAGGTGAATTCTACCATTTAGAGAAGAGCTAACACCCCTACTTTTCAAACTCTTCCAAAAAATTGCAGAGGAAGGAATACTCCCAAATTCATTCTACAAGGCCACCACCTCCCTGATACCAAAACCAGACAAAGATACTACAGAAAAAGAAAATTACAGACTGATATCACTGATGAATATAGATGCAAAAATCCTCAACAAAATACTAGCAAACAGAATCCAACAACACATTGAAAGGATCATACACCATGATCAAGTGGGATTTATCCCAGGGATGCAAGGACTCTTAAATATATGCAAATCAATCAGTGTGATACACCATATTAACAAATTGAAGAATAAAAAACATATTTACAAAAACCCAGGAGACAGTGTGAATTTGCTACTAGGATGATTTCTAGAAGCATGGAAAAAGTGATGGCTCATAGGAAGTTGGGTTAAAATGCCATAACTGCCGTGAAAACAGTGGAAGAAAGAATTCAAAGAATCCGACAATTGGTCATGCTACAGACCATATACTATGTAAAGATGAAAACCCACAAGATGATCAAATTACTGAAGGCCAGGAGGCTACACCATATGTAAGGACATAAGAAATGTACTGTTGAGGGGCACCAGTCTCATTAAGAAGCTCCATGGTGACTTTCTATAAGCCAGAGCTGATGGTAAAGGAAGCCATTAAGGAACTAGGTTTAATGATAGCAACAGGGATAATAGGACCCCCAAATGATAGAGGTCAGGTTATGTTGTTTAATGGTCAGAAGCCAAGTTGGACAATTATTGTAATATAAATTCAGAGGAGCAGCCAGTGGGAAGTGACCTACACAGAATTATGCAGACAATTAATAGAATATGATGTCCCTAGGGGAAAAATAAATGGGCAGTCAATAAAGGTACCACTCAGTTTGTATCATCAGTTGTATTCAAAACTGCATAGTCAGAAGACTGAGGTAATCGCCCCAGTTAAAATCATGATTCCTTGCCAAGTTTCCAAATATGAATCTGTGTTTAGACCTGGAGCTCACTAACTTAAGAAGAGATCAGGTCCCCAGGAGGAAGGAAACCTGTAATACCATGCAAATGTACTCAGTAATGATTTCCTCAGTTTTTCACCAAAGGTTGTTCCAGAACCCTTGGACCTAAGGCCATTTACTCAGATAACTGTGCACAGGGAAAATGAGAATACATAAACATTTCAAGGCCTGTTGATCATAGAGTCTGAATTGACATTGATACTTGGAGATCCAGAGAATCATCATGGTCTCCTTTTCAGAGTAGGTGCACATAGGGACCAGGTAAAATGAAGTCCTATCCAAGGTCCAGCTCACAGTGAGCCCAAATGACCTATAGATTCACATGTTAGTCATTTCTTCAGTCGTCATCGTCACATACACAAGCAGAATAGATATACATCACAGTTGGCACGACTCCCACATTGGGTCCTTGCTCTATGAAGTAACAGCGATCATAATGAAAAAAACCAACCTGAAGCCTCTGAAACTTCCCCCTCCCTTAGTAGACATAAATTTTAAAAAGTATTGCTGGGGAGAATGATGGAAATTATTGCCACTTCTAAAGATCCACAGGATGAAAAGTTGGTGATTCCCATCATACCTCCATTTTTTAAAGATGAATTTTATTTATTTACTTATTTATTTAGACCACTCCACAAGGCTTGCCATTCCCTGACCAGGGATTGAACCAGGGCCCCGACGGTGGCAGCATGGAGTCCTAACCACTGGACTGCCAGGGAATTCCCCATACCTCCATTTTATTCACCAGTCTGGTCCCTGCAAAAACCAGACCGATTCTGGAGAAAAATACAAGATACAATTCTTTGCTAAAGCGGAATAACATAGACGCGGGTACATGGTATGCGACTATTAAACTGACAAGTATGTTCTTTTCCATCTATCTCAGAAAAGAGAATCAGAAACAGTTCTCATATACATGTAATGGATAACATTTCTGCCCCAGGGCTGTTAATTTTCCCACCCTTAGTAATAACATAGTTGTCAAGAACTGTGAAGGGTCTGAGATTTTACCCAGTTTGCAAGCTGACAAGTTAGCCTGCCACTATTGTAGATGCTGGCAGAAGACATGAGACTCCTGGGTCAGTCAGTAGACTTAATTGTTCACAGCACAACAAGCAGCGTGAAGCTTACATTTGCACTAGTTTCCCTTGTTCCCCAGGAACCATGAGGAAGATGTGAGGTGGTCTAGATAGAGCTGTACATGCAGTGGGTTTGCTTCATGGCTGAGATACTCTGAGTTTAGAGAAACTTTTATCAAACAACCTGCCCAAACTTTTCCCCAGACAGAGGTATTATCTTTATTATATCAAACACCAAACAAAGCTGTCTTTTGCAAAATCATAAGCTATCACTTATAAGTGGAATAAGAAAAATGACACCAATGAACTTATCTACAAAATAAAATCTGACTCACAGACATAGAAAATAAACTTATGGTTACCAAAGGAGAAAGCGGGGGAGGGATAAATTAGGAATTTGGGGTTAACAGATACACACTACTAGATATAAAAATGATAAACAAGAATCTACTTTATAGCACAGGGAACTATATTCAATATCTTGTAATAACCTATAATGGAAAATAATCTGAAATAAAATATATGTAACTGAATCATTTTGCTGTACACTAGAAACAATATTGTAAATCAACTATATTTCAATTTTTTACTTAATTTTATTTTTAATTATTTTTTCCACTGTGCTGTGCAGTATGCAGGATCTTAGTTCCCTGACTAGGGATCGAACACACACCCTCTGCAGTGGAAGTGTGGAGTCTTAACAACTGGACTGCTACAGAAGTCCCTGCTATATTTCAATTTTTTTAAAAAAAGAGTTGTCTTTTGTTCTGAAGAAGATACTATCTCTATCTTATAAGGTTGTTCCTATACAAACAACCTTGAAAAAATAGTTCAGAACAAAAGCTGTTGGTGTCTGCATGTAAGATGAGCAGAAACACAAGAGATCCATGGAAAATTGTCTCCCAATTCTGTAGAATTGGAGGTATAGGTCTCCAAAGGCAACACAGTTTCACCAGGGAACACAGCAAGACTCCCAGTGAGCTACAAGCTATGGCTGCTAACCCAACTTCTTTGTGTTCTTTGACTCCAGGGACCTTTGGGCAAAAAGAGGAGTCACCATTCTGGCATCAGAAGGTTACACATGGAGGTAGAGAGGAACATGTTTGGCATTCAGGTGATCCAAATGCACATCTCTTGGTGAACTCTTGTCCAATTTTGACCATAAGTGGACTAGTGTAGCAATCTCAGAGCAAGAAGGACATAGTGACAGGGTTCATACCATTCAAGGTTGAGGGACTGGGTCATGCCACCAGCCCAGCAGGTATGATAGTTTAGGGTAAGGGGAACCCGGAATGGATGGAGAAAGAAGGAGACAATGAATATCAGTTGAAGCCAGAGACTAACTGGCTTCAGTTAGGGGTTTTAGTTTGTGCCATTAACCTTCTTTTTTAGTATTTCCCACAGAAAAAGAGGCCCATCCTAATTATGGTGTTTCTGTTCCAAGAACATAAATGAATACGTATATCTGAATAGAACAACGGGTAAATTGTGTTACCTAACCAAACTCAGCTTCAGTTGCCCAATGCACAGCAAAGCCAATCTATGGACACTGGGTTGTAGTGAGGGAAAGTATAGCATTTATTGCAAGATGCCCAACATGGGGCCATGCAAGGAAAATGGGCAGCTCATGCTCAAAAGACTCGAACTCTCTGATGGTTTTGGGGGAAAGTTTTTTAAAGGCAAGGTGAGGGAGAGAGTCCCATATGCCTGATCAGCCAGGGGACATTCTTTGGATTGTTGCTGGTGAGGTGACCAGGTGGTATTTTGGGAATCTCAATCATCAACCTTCTGGTTTGGTTCTGACTGGCCTAGGGTCTATGTGCTAGCAGTCACTATGCAGTTAACTTCTTCCATCTGGAAGATAAGTAGAATTGCTGGGTCAATGGGTATATGGATTTTAAATTGTATCATTAATTTTAATTGCCCTTCAAAAGGATAGTACCAATTTATATCCACAATCAACAAAACAACTCAAGGATATGGGTCAGGATAATATCTATAGCCCCTGAGGAGGAACCAAAGGTCCTTAACTTTGCTTTATGGCTAAACTATTATTATTTTGTCTTGCTTGACCTTTTCCTTCCTTTCTGCATTTTCTTCCTTTTCTGATTAAACTTGCTCTTTGGAATTTGGGGAAGGCCTAGGAGGCTAAAGTTTTTCTATGAATAAGAGGTGGGGGATATGGGGCCCCATCTCCAGTAAGGCCCTGCAGGGTCCTGCTTGGTTTCAACTGTAGTGGGCAATGTGACATGCTGCCCAGATCTATGTTACCCCGACTTCCAGGAATTCTATTAACTCCTTTGGGGATTGCCTCCACTGTGGAGAGGCATGTCCCTTCCCAGGATGGCCCATATCCAATGACTAGTTAGTGCCAGGGTCCTGGTCATCTCAGTCTAATCTGGGATAACTCTGCACCAGAATTCCTTGTGAGGTCAGCTGAGGCTCTCATTGGTTTGCATCCCAGTTTAACTTTTCCCTCTGTTCAATTCTGCTTCTTTCCCCTTCCTTCCACAGATTTTGATACCAAGGGCACTCGTAATAAATATCCTGCCTATTAAAATTCACCTCAGAGTCTGCTTCCCAGGGGACACATTCTGACACAGCCATTTATAGTATATCCTCCTAATAGATTACTGTGTACTTATTAAAAAGATACTGTACCTCCATATGATGAATTAGCTTGGAAAGAAACATTAAGTTAAACAAAATCAAGTTAATATATAGTAGGAAAAAATCTGGATGTATGCCTTAGTATTAATGGTGAGTATCTCTGGATAGTGGTTTTTATTTTCCTTTTTATTACTTTCCTGTATTTTCTGAATTTCTCTATTTATTATATGTTGATTTTATAATCAGAAAGTGCAACAAAGCTATTTTCATTTTGGAAAATCAACTTTGTCGTAAATAGACAATCTCTTCCACACCTGGGGCAGTAAACTGGTGTAAACATTCTGGAAATTAATTTAACCATATGTATAAAGGCCCTTAAGTCCCAGTAATTCTACTTTGAGGAATTTATTCTTAGAAACTAATTTAAAATAGAATTAAATAAATTAATGTAATTGAATATATACAAAGATATTTGTTACAGCTTTACTTATATTAGTCAAAAAAAAAATAGAGAGGGACCTTCAAGATGGCAGAGGAGTAAGACATGGAGATCACCTCCCTTCCCACAAATATACCAAAAATACATCTACATGTGGAACAGCTCCTACAGAACACCTACTGAATGCTGGCAGAAGACCTCAGACTTCCCAAAAGGCAAGAAAATCCCCACATACCTGGATAGGGCAAAAGAAAAAATAAAAAACAGAGAGAAAAGAATAGGGACGAGACCTGCACCTCTGGCAGGGAGCTGTGAAGGAGGAAAAGTTTCCACACACTAGGAAGCCTCTTCACTGGGGGGGGACGGGGTGGGCAGGGGGTACACTTCTGAGCCACAGAGGAGAGTGCAGCAATAGGGTGCAGAGGGCAAAGCGGAGAGATTGCCGCACAGAGGATCAGTGCCAACCAGCACTCACCAACCTGAGAGGCTTGTCTGTTCACCCGCCGGGGTGAGTGGGGCCTGGGAGCTGAGGCTCGGGCTTCAGAGGTCAGATCACAGGGAGAGGACTGGGGTTAGCTGTATGAACACAGCCTGAAAGGGTCTAGTGTGCCACAGCTGACCAGGAGGGAGTCTGGGAAAAAGTCTGGACCTACCTAAGAGGCAAGAGACCATTGTTCTGGGGTATGCGAGGAGAGGGGATTCCTGCTCTGTGTACCCACAGAAGGCAGAGCACTACCTAAGCGAGCTCCAGAGACTGGTGCAAGCCGCGGCTATCCACTCGCACTCCAGATATGGGCATGAACCGCTAATGCTGCAGCTGCTGCCGCCAAGAATCCTGTGTGCAAGCGCAGATCACTACCCACACCCCCACCGCCACCAGGAACCTGAGCAGCCCACCATTGCCAGGGTCCTGTGATCCAGGGACAACTTCCCTGAGAGAACACACTGTGTGCGTCAGGCTGTGGCAATGTCAAGCCAGCCTCTACCACCACAGGCTCACCCCACATTCCAGTTATGACTACCATACCCCTCTCTCCCTGGGCTGAGTGAGCAAGAGAGCCCTAATCAGCTGTTGCTTATACCCCTCCTGTCTGGGTGGGGAACTGACTCTTGAGGGTGGTGTATACACAGAGGAGAGGCCAAAACCCAATCTGAATTCCAGAAGCTGTGCAAGCAAAGAAGACAAGGAAATTTCTCTGTGCAGCTTCAGGAGCAGCAGATTAAATCCCCACAATCAACTTGATAAACCCTGCAACTGTGGAATACCTGAATAAACAAAGAATGTTCCCAAAATTGAGGCGGTGGACTTCGGGAGCAACTGTAGACTTGGGGTCTGCTTTCTGCATCTGATTTGTTTCTGGTTTTATGTTTATCTTAGTTTAGTTTTTAGTGCTTGTTATAACTGGTGGATTTGTTTATTGGTTTGGTTGCTCTCTTCCATTTTTTATTTTTTTTATTTTTTTATTATTTATTTTAATTTTTAAATATTTTTCCTTTTTTCTCTTTTTGTGAGTATGTATGTGTATGTTTCTTTGTGTCATTTTGCCTGTTTAAGTTTGCTTTTACCATTTGTCCTACTGGTCTGCCTGTTTTGTTTTCTTTTGTTTCTTGTTTGTTTGTTTTCTTTTTCTTATTTTTTTTGTTTTCTTTTTATGAATGTGTGTGTGTATGTTTCTTTGTGTGATTTTGTCTGTTTAGATTTGCTTTTACCATTTGATTTGGGGTTCTATCTGTTCATGTTCTTTTCTTTTTTCCTTGCTTTTCTTCCAAGCTGTGTGGCTGGCGGGGTCTTGGTGCTCCAGATGGGTGTCGGGCCTGAGCCTCCAAGGTGGGAGAGCCAAGTCCAGGACATTGGACCACCAGAGGCCTCCCAGCCCCATGTGACGCCAATAGGCAAGAACTCTCCCAGAGACCTCTGTCTCAACACTAAGACCCAGCTCCATCCAATGGCCAGCAAGCTCCAGTGCTGGACGCCCCACACCAAACAACTAGCAAAACAGGAACACAATGCCACGCATTAGCAGAGAGGCTGCCTAAGGTCATACTAAGTTCACAGACACCCCAAAACACACCACCAGACGTGGCCCTGCCAACCAGAAGGACAAGATCCGGCTCCACCCACCAGAACACAGGCACAAGTCCCCTCCACGATGAAGCCTGCACAAGCGACTGAACAAACTTCACCCACTGGAAGCAGACACAAAAATAATGGGAACTACGAATCTTCAGCCTGTGAAAAGGAGACCCCAAACACAGTAAATTAAACAAAATGAGAAGATAGAGAAATATGCAGCAGATGAAGGAACAAGGAAAAAACACACCACACCCAAACAAATGAAGATGAAATAGGCAGTCTACCTGAAAAAGAATTAAAAGTAATGATAGTAAAGATGATCCAAAATCTCAGAAATAGAATGGAGAAAATACAAGAAACGTTTAACAAGGACCTAGAAGAACTAAAGAGCAAACAAACAATGATAAGCAACACAATAAGTGAAATTAAAAATACACTGGAATGAATCAATAGCAGAATAACTGAGGCAGAAGAATGGCTAAGTGACCTGGAAGATAAAATAGTGGAAATAACTGCCAGGGAACAGAATAAAGAAAAAGAATTGAGAACAGTCTCAGAGGCCGCTGGGACAACATTAAATGCACCAACATTCACATTATCGGGGTCCCAGAAGAAGAAGAGAAAAAGAAAATGTCTGAGAAAATATTTGAAGAGATTATAATCGAAAACTTCCCTAACAGGGGAAAGGAAATAGTCAATCAAGTCCAGGAAGTGCAGAGAGTCCCATACAGGATAAATTCAAGGAGAAACATGCCAAGACACATATTAATGAAAGTATCAAAAAGTAAATAGAGAGAAAAAATATTAAAAGCAGCCAGGGAAAAGCAACAAGTAACACACAAGGGAAGCTCCATAAGTTTAACAGCTGATCTTTCAGCAGAAACTCTGCAAGTCAGAGGGGATTGGCAGGACATGTTTAAAGTGATGAAAGGGAAAAACCTACAACCAAGATTACTTTACCCAGCAAGGATCTCATTCAGATTTGACAGAAATTAAAACCTCTACAGACAAGCAAAGGTTAAGAGAATTCAGCATCACCAAACCAGCTTAACAACAAATGCTAAAGGAACTTCTCTAGAGAAACATAAGAGAAAGGAAACATAAGAGAAGGAAAACATAAGAGAAGGAAACATAAGAGAAACATAAGAGAAGGAAACATAAGAGAAGGAAACATAAGAGAAGGAAAAGACCTACAAAAACAAACACAAAACAATTAAGAAAATGGTAATAGGAGCATACATATCGATAATTACCTTAAGGGTAAATGGACTAAATGCTCCAATAAAAAGACATAGACTGGCTGAATGGATACAAAAACAAGACCCACATAAACGCTGTCTAAAATAGACCCCCTTCAGTCCTAGGGACACATGCAGACTGAAAGTGAGGGGATGGAAAAAGATATTCCATGCAAATGGAAATCAAAAGAAAGCTGGAGTAGCAATCCTCATATCAGACAAAATAGACTTTAAAATAAAGACTATTACAAGAGAAAAAGAAGGACACTACATAATGATCAAGGAATCAATCCAAGAAGAAGATATAACAATTGTAAATATTTATGCACCCCACATAGGAGCACCTCAATACATAAGGCAAATGTTAACAGCTATAAAAGGGGAAATTGGGGGCTTCCCTGGTGGCGCAGTGGTTGAGAGTCTGCCTGCCGATGCAGGGGACGCGGGTTCGTGCCCCGGTCCGGGAAGATCCCACATGCCGCGGAGCGGCTGGACCCGTGAGCCATGGCCGCTGAGCCTGTGCGTCCGGAGCCTGTGCTCCGCAACGGGAGAGGCCACAACAGTGAGAGGCCCGCATACCGCAAAAAAAAAAAAAAAAAGGGGAAATTGTCAGTAACACAATAATAGTAGGGGGTTTTAACACCCTCATGTTCACCAATGGACAGATCATCCAAAATGAAAATAAATAAGGAAACACAAGCTTTAAATGACACATTAGAGCAGATGGACTTAATTGATATTTATAGGACATTCCATGCAAAAACAACAGAATACACTTTCTTCTCAAGTGCTCATGGAACATTCTCCAGGATAGATCATATCTTGGGTCACAAATCAAGCCTTGGTAAATTTAAGAAAATTGAAATTGTATCAAGAGTCTTTTCCAACCACAACACTATGAGACTAGAAATCAATTACAGGGAAAAAATGTAAAAAATACGAACACAGGAAGGCTAAACAATATGCTACTAAATAACCAAGAGATCACTGAAGACATCAAACAAAAAACAAAAAATAGCTAGTAACAAATGACAATGAAAACACGATGACCCAAAAGCCATGGGATGCAGCAAAACCAGTTCTAAGATGGAAGTTTATCACAATAAAATCCTACCTCAAGAAACAAGAAAAATCTCTAATAAACAACCTAAACTTACTCCTAAAGTAATTAGAGAAAGAAGAACAAATAAACTTAAAGTTAGCAGAAGGTAAGAAATCATAAAGATCAGATCAGAAATAAATGAAAAAGAAATGAAGGACACAGTAGCAAACATCAATAAAACTGAAAGCTGATTCATTGAGAAGATAAACAAAATTGATAAACCTTTAGCCAGACTCATCAAGGAAAAAAGGGAGAAGACTCAAATCAACAGAATGAGAAATGGAAAAGGAGAAATAACAACTGACACTGCAGAAATACAAAGGATTGGGGACTTCCCCGGTGGTGCAGTGTTTAAGAATCTGCCTGCCAATGCAGGGGATATGGGTTCAATCCCTGGTCTGGGAAGATCTCACATGCTGCAGAGCAACTAAGCCTGTGCACCACAACTACTGAGCCTGTGCTCTAGAGCCCACAAGCCACAACTACTAAGCCCGCATGCCACAACTACTGAAGACTGTGCACCTAGAGCCCATGCTCCACAACAAGAGAAGACAACACAATAAGAAGCTCATGCATTGCAACAAAGAGCAGCCCCTTCCTGCCGCAACTTGAGAAAGCTCACGCACAAAAACAAAGACCCACCACAGCCAAAAATAAATAAATAAATTTATTTTTTAAAAAAAGGATATTCAAAGGATCATGAGAGACTAATGTAATCAACTATATTCCAATAAAATGAACAACCTGGAAGAAATGGACAAATTCTTAGAAAATCACAACCTTCCAAGACTGAACCAGGAGGATATACAAAATATGAACAGGCCAATCACAAGCACTGAAATTGAAACTGTGATTTAAAATCTTCCAACAAACAAAAGCCCAGGACCAGATGGCTTCACAGGCAAATTCTATCAAACATTTAGAGAAGAGCTAACACGTATCCTTCTCAAACTCTTGCAAAAATGTAGCAGAGGGAAGAACACTCCCAAACTCACTTCTACAAGGCCACCATCACCCTGATACAAAAACCAGACAAAGATGTAACAAAAAAAGAAAACTACAGGCAAAATAACTGATGAACATAGATAGAAAAATCCTCAACAAAATACTAGCAGATAGAATGCAACAACACATTAAAGATCACACACCATGATCAAGTGAGGTTTATCCCAGGAATGCAAGGATTCTTCAATATACACAAATCAATCAATGTGATACACCATATTAACAAATTGAGGGATAAAAAACATGATAATCTCAATAGATGCAGAAAAAGCTTTTGACAAAATTCAATGCCCATTTATGATAAAAAAAAAAAAACTCTCCAGAAAGTGGGCATAGAGGGAACCTACCTCGACATAATAAAGGACATATATGACAAACCCACAGCCAACATCATTCTCAATGGTGAAAAACTGAAACCATTTCCTCTAAGATCAGGAACAAGACAAGGTTGCCCATTCTCACCACTATTATTCAACATAGTTTTGGAAGTTTTAGCCATGGCAATCAGAGAAGAAAAAGAAATAAAAGGAATCCAAATCAGAAAAGATATTAAACAGTCACTATTTGCAGATGGCATGATACTATACTGGAGAATCCTAAAGATGCTACCAGAAAGCTACTAGAGCTAATCAATGAATTTGGTAAAGTAGCAGGATACAAAATTAATGCACAGAAATCTCTTGCATTCCTATACACTAATGATGAAAAATATGAAAGAGAAATTAAGGAAACACACCCATTTACCACTGCAACAAAAAGAATCAAATACCTAGGAATAAACCTCCCTAAGGAGGTAAAAAACCTGTACTCAGAAAACTATAAGACACTGATGAAAGAAATCAAAGATGACACAGACAGATGGAAAGATATACCATGTCCCTGGATTGGAAGAATCAATATTGTGAAAATGTCTATACTACTCAGAGCAATCTACAGATTCAAAGCAATCCCTATCAAACTATCAATGGCATTCTTCACAGAACTAGAACAAAAAATTTCACAATTTGTATGGAAACACAAAAGACCCTGAATAGGAAAAACAATCTTGAGGAAAAAAATGGAGTTGGGGGAATCAGGCTCCCTGATTTCAGACTATACTACAAAGCTACAGTAGTCAAGGCAGTATGGTACTGGCACAAAAACAGAAATATAGATCAGTGGAACAGGATAGAAAGCCCAGAGATAAACCTATGCACATATGGTCACCTTATCTCTGGCAAAGGAGGCAAGAATGTTCAATGGAGAAAAGACAGCCTCTTCAATAAGTGGTGCTGAGAAAACTGGACAGTTACATGTAAAAGAATGAAACTAGAACACTCCTTAACAACATACAGAAAAATAAACTCAAAATGGATTAAAGACCTAAATGTAAGGCCAGACACTATAAAACTCTTAGAGGAATATATAGGCAGAACACTCTAGGACATAAACCACAGCAAGATCCTTTTTGAGCCACTTCCTAGAGAAATGGAAGTAAAAACAAAAATAAACAAATGGGACCTAATGAAACTTAAAAGCTTTTGAATAGCAAAGGAAACCATAAACAAGATGAAAAGACAACCCTCAAAATGGGAGAAAATATTTGCAAATGAAGCAACTGACAGAGGATTAATCTCCAAAATTTACAAGCAGCTCATGCAGCTCAATATCCAAAAAACAAACAACCCCATCCAAAAATGGGCAGAAGACCTAAATAGACAATTCTCCAAAGAAGATATACAGATGGCCAACAAACACATGAAAGGATGCTCAGCATCACTAATCATTAGAGAAACGCAACTCAAACCACAATGAGGTATCACCTCACACCTGTCAGAATGGCCATCATCAAAAAATCTACAAATAATAAATGCTGGAGAGGGTGTGGAGAAAAGGGAACCCTCTTACACTGTTGGTGGGAATGTAAATTGATACAGCCACTATGGAGAACAGTACGGAGGTTCCTTAAAAAAATAAAAATAGAACTACCATATGACCCAGCAATCCCACTACTGGGCAGATACCCTGTGAAAACCATAACTCAAAGAGTCATGTACCAAAATGTTCATTGCAGCTGTAGTTACAATAGCCAGGACATGGAAGCAACCGAAGTGTCCATCAACAGATGAATGAATAAAGAAGATGTGGCACATATATACAGTGGAATATTAGCCATAAAAAGAAATGAAATTGAGTTATTTGTAGTGAGGTGCATGAACCTAGAGACTGTCACACAGAGTGAAGTAAGTCAGAAAGAGAAAAATACCATATGCTAACACATATATATGGAATCCAATAAAAGAAAAAGAAGATGTTCTGAAGAACCTAGGGGCAGGACAGGAATAAAGACACAGACATAGAGAACAGACTTCAGGACATGGGGAGGGGGAAGGTAAACTGGGATGAAGTGAAAGAGTAGCATTTATAGCTATACACTACCAAATGTAAAATAGGTAGCTAGTGGGAAGCAGCTGCATTGCACAGGGAGATCAGCTCGGTGCTTTGTAACCACCTAGAGGGGAGGCATAGGGAGGGTGGGAGAGAGGTGCAAGAGGGAGGGGATATGGGGAGATATGTATACATGCAGCTGATTCACTTTGTTATACAGCAGAAACTAACACAACATTGTAGGGCAATTATACTCCAATAAAGATGTTAAAAAAAATAAACAACATAAATGATTCACACATGTACATGTTATATGTTTGTGTGTATAAATTTCATAGCCATTCAAAATAGTGTTTATTTTCAAAGAATATTTATTGACATGAAAAATATCGCAATATAATGCTAATAAATGGTAGAAATTAATATATAAGATTATATGTACAGTTTGATAATTTTGACATTATCTTGGGGGTTGTTTCTTATCAGCATATATACACATGAATGTATATGTATCTACACACACATACATGTGCTCTCACAAAGGAAAAGACTGGGAGAAAATATATCAAAATATTAAAAATAAATATTCCTGAATATTGGAATTTCTGGTTCTTTTAAAAATCTTTCATCTTTTCTAATTAAAAAAAGTAATATAGGGCTTCCCTGGTGGCTCAGTGGTTGAGAGTCCGCCTGCCGATGCAGGCGACATGAGTTCGTGCCCCGGTCCGGGAAGATCCCACATGCTGCGGAGCGGCTGGGCCTGTGAGCCATGGCCGCTGAGCCTGCGCGTCCGGAGACTGTGCTCTGCAATGGGAGAGGCCACAGCAAAGGAAACCATAAACAATATGAAAAGACAACCCTCAGAATGGTAGAAAATATTTGCAAATGAAACAACTGACAAAGGATTAATCTCCAAAATTTACAAGCAGCTCATGCAGCTCAATAACAAAAAAACAAACAACCCAATCCAAAAATGGGCAGAAGACCTAAATAGACATTTCTCCAAAGAAGATATACAGACTGCCAACAAACACATGAAAGAATGCTCAACATCATTAATCATTACAGAAATGCAAATCAAAACTACAATGAGATATCATCTCACACCAGTCAGAATGGCCATCATCAAAAAAATCTAGAAACAATAAATGCTGGAGAGGGTGTGGAGAAAAGGGAACACTCTTGCACTGCTGGTGGGAATGTGAATTGGTTCAGCCACTATGGAGAACAGTATGGAGGTTCCTTAAAAAACTACAAATAGAACTACCATATGACCCAGCAATCCCACTACTGGGCATATACCCTGAGAAAACCAAAATTCAAAAAGAGTCATGTACCAAAATGTTCATTGCAGCTCTATTTACAATAGCCCGGAGATGGAAACAACCTAAGTGCCCATCATTGGATGAATGGATAAAGAAGATGTGGCACATATATACAATGGAATATTACTCAGCCATAAATAGAAACGAAATTGAGCTATTTGTAATGAGGTGGATAGACCTAGAGTCTGTCATACAGAGTGAAGTAAGTCAGAAAGAAAAAGACAAATACCGTATGCTAACACATATATATGGAATTTAAGAAAAAAAAATGTCATGAAGAACCTAGGGGTAAGACAGGAATAAAGACGCAGACCTACTGGAGAACGGACTTGAGGATATGGCGGGGGGAAGGGTGAGCTGTGACAGGGCGAGAGAGAGTCATGGACATATACACAATAACAAACGTAAGGTAGATAGCTAGTGGGAAGCAGCCGCATGGCACAGGGATATTGGCTCTGTGCTTTGTGACAGCCTGGAGGGGTGGGATAGGGAGGGTGGGACGGAGGGAGACGCAACAGGGAAGACATATGGGAACATATGTATATGTATAACTGATTCACTTTGTTATAAAGCAGAAACTAACACACCATTGTAAAGCAATTAGACCCCAATAAAGATGTTAAAAAAAAAAAGTGAGAGGCCCGCGTACTGCAAAAAAAAAAAAAGTAATATACATGCACATGATTATTAAAATAGAAAATTACATTGCAAAAAGGTATATGCAAGGGAAACTAAACTTTCCTCACATTCCAGATCCCCCAGATCCCAGAGGAAACATTTTCACAGATCTCTTATGTCTGCATCCAGACATAAGAAATACTTTGTGTCCATATTGCCCTTTTTACATTTTTTACACAGATGAGAGCATACTATCAATATTAACATTGTCCTACATCATCCTTTTTCTCTAACAACTGATTTTGGGGATTATTTATCTATATACATCTACTTTCTTTCTAATGGCTGAATAGCATTTCAATGTACCATGTGGACATTTAGGTTATTTTTAGTTTTTTACTGTTAAAACATTCATTTTTTTATATACGTTTTAAAAACTCTTTGAATTTTATTTACTTTTGGCTGTGTTGGGTCTTTGTAGCTGCCCGCGGGCTTTCTCTAGTTGCAGTGAGTGGGGGCTACTCTTCATTGTGGTGCACAGGCTTCTCATTGCGGTGGCTTCTCTTGTTGCGGAGCACGGGCTCTAGGCACGCGGGCTTCAGTAGTTGTGGCTTGCAGGCTCTAGAGCACAGGCTCAGTAGTTGTGGGGCATGGGCTTAGTTGCTCCACGGCATGTGGGATCTTCCCGGATCGGGGCTCAAATCCATGTCCCCTGCATTGGCAGGCGGATTCATAACCACTGCGCCACCAGGGAAGCCCAAGTGTGGGACTGTTTTTGCAGCTCAGAGTCAGGCTGACTCAGGGCCTTCAGTGGCCAAGGTCATAAGGTCCCCTTAAGGGCTTCCCTGGTGGTGCAGTGGTTGGGAGTCTGCCTGCCGATGCAGGGGACATGGGTTCATGCCCCGGTCCAGAAGATTCCACATGCTGCGGAGCGGCTGGGCCCGTGAGCCATGGCTGCTAAGCCTGTGCGTCCGGAGCCTGTGCTCCGCAATGGGAGAGGCCACAACAGTGAGAGACCTGCGTACAGCAAAAAAAAAAAAAAAAAAAAAAGGTCCCCTAGCTACTGTCCTCTTCAGCTGAGTGAACTTCTCAGGCTGCTTTATTTTTTTATCTTTTTAAATTTGGCTGTGCCGTGCACCTTGCGGGATCTTAGTTTCCTGATCAGGGATTGAACCCATTCCCTCAGCAGTGAAAGTGGGGAGTCCTAACCACTGAACTGCCAGGGAATTCCCACCAGCCTGCTTGTCTTTATTTGATTTTTCTTCTTCTGCCTGTTATCTTTAATATACATTCTCTCTCTTCATTTGTCCTTTAGATATACTTAGGTGATCCATCTAGCTATTAACCTTTTCCATTAAATTGTTTTTACTCTGGAAAATTTCAAATATGTACAAATTTTGAGGAAACTGTAAAATGAAGAGTATACCTTCATATATCCATGACCCAGCTTCAAAAATACAGTGTATATACCCTTACACATTTTCCCAACAGATTTGCTTTTAAGCAGATCAAAGAAGTCTGATAGTAAACTTTTTATTTTTGTAGTTTGAGAACAGATCATAATATGCAAAACTGTCTCCCCATCACCTCATCCTTTGTATACCACTCCTTAGTAAATAGCCCCATCCTCCCCCTGGAAGCCCAGGTCGCCTCCTCCTCTGAATCCCCCACCATCCAGTTGATAAAATCTAGCTGGTCCTGCTTCCTACTCTTCCTATACACTACTCCTCTCTATTCCCCTTGTCACTGTCCTAGTTCAGGCTTCTGCATCACTCTTCTGGATTGGCCCTTCTGCATGTCTGGAGCCCAACACTTGAGACTTTAGACACTCTGAGACAACCAGCATTAGGGGTTTGGTATGTGTATTAGTTATCTATTGTTGTGTAAAAATTTCTCCAAAAGTTAGCCGCTTTAAACCATACACATGTATCATGTTACAGTTTCTGTGGGTCATGGATCGGGGCACAGCTGAACTGGGTCCTCTGCAGTCTCTCACAAGGCTGGAATCATGATTTTAGCCCAGGGTCTGTGATCTCATCTGAAGGTTCAACTGGAGAAGAATTGGCTTCCAAGGTAACAACTCATTGCCTGTTGGACAGAGGGCTTCAGTTCCTTGCTGGCTATGAGCTAGAAGCTGCCCTCAGTTCTTTGCCACATGGTCCTCTACTACATGACTGCTTACCTCCTCAAAATGTTCAAACACAGAGGCAATAGAGAATATCTGCTAGCAACGTAGAAGTTACAATATTTTATAACTTAATCATGGAAATGATGTCCCATCACCTATTCCATAGAATCAACTCACTAGGTCTAGCCCACACTCAAGGAGAGGGAATTATGCAAGGGCATGAATACTAGGAGTTGGGGGATCATTAGGGGCCACCTTAGAAGTCTGCTTACCACAGTAAACAGGAGAAGGTTTCCACAATGGCTAGAGGGCAGAACTGAAAAGAAAGCTGAGGCACGGGGAGAGCTTGTGGTCCCCACATGTGTATGTTGGACTTGAGGCCCAAACTCCAGCATACAGAAACTCAGAGTAGGAGACTGGTGAATAAGAGCAAGCAACAGAAAATTCTGCAGTGGAATATAGCACAAAATGTATTTATGTTTGCTATAAGTTTTCTTGTCAGTAGAAATATTGGCTGCCAGGTATATTTATATTGCATTTTTCACGGGGAAGCAGGGTTTATATATCATTAAAATACAGAAGCATTTCTCAACTTTTCTTACCTCACTGACTATTGCATTTGTCTCCTTCAAGGGCTAGCTTTCCTTGGCTACCTCTGAAATGTGGATGTTGCCTAGGGTTGGGAATTGTGCTCTTTTTTCCTCTACCTCTCATTTCTCTCCCTCATAGTTCCTTCACTCTCATACCATTAACAGTACGGAAAAAAAATTTCCAGATCTACCTCATTAGTTCTCACTTCTCCAGCTGCCTATTTAAAATATCCAGCTGTTTCTTGGAACATTGCCACCAAGATGTAACATCATAATCCTCAACTTAACGTGTCTCAAGCCAGAGTTATCATCTCTCTCATAAAATTAATCCTTCAGATACATACCCAGAGGAAATCATTAACCACAGTTACTGATTAACTATGGGGTAAGAGACTAGGGCTTCACAGTGGGGGGAATTCTTACTTTTCATGTTAAACTTGTCTATGCTATTTTTACTTTTCACAAGGAACACGTTTAATCTAAAAATAAAATGAACAGCTCTTCCTCCTGATTTAAGCCCTTGTGTTTCTGGTCATGGTTCCCCATCCTTGCTCACCCATAACTCTGCCTCCTCCTTGATCCTCCCTCTTTCAGGGTCTATTCAAGTGTCTGAGGTGATAAGCAATGGTGTCACTTTCTATTGTGACAATACTGAGGGATAATTAGAATACAAAATAGAGAGACTCAGGAAGAAGACCATGATAAACCTGAACTGGATGGGGCTATGGACAGGAACATAGGGCAGAAATTCTTGAAGGAGCCATTGACTTTGATATTGTTATGGCAGAATTTTACACTGATCTGAGAGGGATGAGACCAGCAAATTAGGTAAGCACTAGGAGTGGGAAGGTCTGAGGACCATGTAGGAGTTCCCGATTGGTGTTAGGGTGAAGGGTCTCACAGTGGCAGAGGCAGATTTAGAGTGAGATCATTAGAACTTAAGCTTCAGGGATCTGACATACACACACCTCTTCCAGAGCTTCAGGGAGGACACTAGAAGAATTTTCTAACACTGATATATTTTTGTAAACTTTGCAAAAATAAGAAATTGATTTCCACTTATAATTCTCCTGTGTCACACCTCGTGAGTTGTGTAGCATTGGAATGGCCATGAACATTTTGGGAATCTGATTAAGGGGAACTCAAGTAGGAGAAACATTTACTTTGGATTTAGTGAAGGGTATTTATGCACTCATCAGTCAATTCTATATATAGTAATTTATTTCTTGCTGTCCTTTGGATAGAAATGCCTTCCAGGAGAACTCCTATTGTCCAATACACTGATTTACCTGGGATCATGACGTGAAAGTACGAAGTTAGAGGATGGATTGCCTTACGAAGTTGTCCATAGAACCTGGCAATGGAAGTATATGAGGAGTGGAAATATGGTTTGAAATATACAGATCCAGAGGTTAATTTGTGGAATATTTTAGCAATCATTACACATGAACAATTATAAGCAGGTAATTCTGTTCTTATTCATGCCTTTGGGAATATACTTAGTGACAAAACATTTATAACTATAAATACTTAATACGTTCTTAAACTTTTTTTGATGGGATTTCCATGAACTAGAACTTGTCAAGATTTCTGTGTTTAACTTTCTGGCTGATTTGATGCCACATATTGATATGGACAAAGACAATATAAAACTCAAAATGTGCCACTACAACTGGAACATTAACAACATACCAATGAGTGAGCATCATGAGTTCAAAACGTGTTTAAAATTAGTCCTTGTGTTAGTTTGCTAAGATTGCAGTAACAAAGTACCACAGAGTGGGTGGCTTAAACAACAGAAATTTATTTTCTCACAGTTCTGGTGGCTAAGAGTCTGAGATCAAGGTGTCAGCAAAGTTTTTTTTCTTCTGAAGCCTCTCAACTTGGTTTGCAGATGGCTTTAGATGGAGGAAAAGCATCTGACAAAATCCACACCCATTCATGATAAAAACTCAATATTGTCAAGATGTCAGTTCTTCCCAACTTCATCTATGGGTTCAACACAATCCCAATAAAATTCCAGCAAGTTATTTTGTGGATATTTACAAACTGATTCTAAATTGTATATGGGGTGATGTCACCAAGATGGCAGTGTAGGAGACCCCAGTCTCTGTCCTCCCACAAAAATCAACAATTAGATGGGTATCCACAAATAAAAACAGCCTGGGAGACCTCAGGATTCCACTTAAGAAACTTCAGCAACACAGTAGGAAAAAAAAATTTTTTTAACCTGAGACTAACTCACAAAAAGGGAAGAAAGAACAGCTTCATTTTGCCTGTATCATCCTATCCCCCAGGTCAGCACTGCTCAGGTCCAAGAGGGAATTCCCCAGCTAGAAAGAATTCTCCTCATCAGTAAAGGGAGAGCAGGATGAACAACCAGCCTTTGGGGGCAATACACAAAGGACCTGGTTCAGTTTTACCCCACCCAGAGACTGGCAAAGCTGAGACATATAGAGCTATGTAGACATATAGAGATATAGAGACATAAAGACATATACAGACAGCTAGGAACAGGCGCTTGCAATATCAACCATATGGTGGGAGCCCCTGCATTTTCCAGTGATCAGATTTTCAGGGGACCCCAGCAGCTTTTCCCACACACCACTATGATGGTGTCTGCAACATCCCCTGCCACTAAACAGACACCTGCAGCTGGCTCCCACAGCCAAGTGTGTGCACACAACTGGCTCCAGCCACCACCAGTGCCTGCCCTGATCTCCAGCTGCTAGACCCAAAAGCCACTGCAACCATTGTAGACTCCCCACAACAAAAGACCACACACTTGTCAATGTCGTGGGCCCCATCAGCCTGAGCCATTGTCAACACACACACCATAGACCTGGAGCTGCCACATGTCCCTGCACATTACACCTTACACCTCTAGACCCCAGGTCAGAGCATTCTTCTGTGTACCCCACTCACAGGTGAATGTCTTTCTTTACCAAAGTCAGTTCATAAAGTCTGGAAGAGGTGACTTCTTTCTCAAATGTGTAGACTCCTATGAAAGGCTACAAAGATGACAAAGAATCAGGGAAACATGACACCACTAAAGGAACACAGTAAACTTCTAGTAACTGACCACAAAGAAGTGGAAATACATGAATTTTCAAAATAATTGGTCTAAAGATGCCCAACAGCTATAAGAGGAGACAGATAAACAATTTAATGAGATCAGGCAAACAATATAAGAACAAAACGGGAAAGAACAAAACAAAAACAAAGAGATAGATAACAAAAAAGAACCAAGCAGAAATTTTGGAGTTGAAGAATTAAATTGAAGCATTAAATTAAAGAATTAAACTGAAGAATACAATAGAGAGCTTCCACACTAGACTGGACCAAGCAGAAGAAAGAATCAGTGAATGTGAATGAAGACAGATCATTTGAAAATATTCAGTTAGAGGAGCAGAAAGAATGAAAAGAAAAGAAGAAAACCTGTGGGACCTATAGAGATGAGATGTTATATATGGACCTATGGAGAGGAGATGTTATAACTGATATCACAGAAATACAAAGGATCATAAGAGACTACTGTGAACAATTATGTCAACAAAATGGACAACCTAGAACAAATGGATAAGTCCCTGGAAACATTCGACCTACCAAGACTGAATCATGAAGAAATAGAAAATCAAACCAACAACAAGTAAGGAGATTGATCAGTAATCAAATCCTCCTAACAGGGGAAAGTCCAGGTGGCTTCATGGGTGAATACAACAAAACTTTTAAAGAACTAATGCCATCCCTTCTTAAACTTTTCCAAAAGATTGAAGAGGAAGGAACACTCTCAAACTCATTTTACAAGGCCAACATTACCTTTTTACCACAGCCAGATAAGGATACTACAAGAAAAGAAAACTACAAGCCAATATCCCTGATGAATATAGATGAACTACATGAAAAATGAACTATCTGGAAAAGAAATAAAGAAAATAATTCTACTTAGAATAACACCAAAAACAATAAACTACTTAGGAATCAATTTAACCAAGGAAGTAAAAAGGTCTATACACCAAAAACTGTTAGATATTGGTGAAAGAAATTGAGAAAGATACAAAAAAATGGAAAGATCTCTCATGTTCATGGATTGGAAGAGTTAATATTGTTAAAGTGTCCACACTATTCAAAGTCATCTATAGATTCAGAGCAGTTCCTATTAAAATTCCAATATCATTTTTTCACAGAAATAGAAAACATAATCCTAAAATTCATTTGCAATCACCCCAAAAGACCCCAAATAGCCAAAGCAATTCTGAGAAAGAACAGAGCTTGAGGCATCACGCTTCCTGATTTCACACTTTTATTACAAAGCTATAGTAATCAAAACAACATGGTATTGCCACAGAAACATACACGTAGATCAATGGAAGAGAATTGAGATCACAGAAATAAACCCACACATATGTGGTCAACTAATATGTAATGGGGATAATATACTCTCTTCAAAAAATAGTGTTGGAAAACAGGATATTCACATTAAAAAGAATGAATTTAGACACTTAACTTACACCATTCACAAAAACTAAGCTACAATGGATTAAACACTTAAAAATAAGACCCCAAACTATAAAATTTCTAGAAGAAAACAGGGAAAAAACACCTTACCATCAGTCTTGGCAATGATTTTTTAGATATGACACTAAAAGCACAAGCAACAAAAGCAAAAGTGGGGGTGGAGTCAAGATGGCATACTAGGAGGACATGGAATTCACATCTTGTCACAACTAGGGCACCTACCAGGCACCTGTGGGGGACCACGGACACCTAAGGGGATGGGAGGAACCCCCAGCAACTGGGTAGGATGTGGGGTGTGGGGGGAGTGAAGGGGGAGGAGATGTGGAGGCGGGACAGGACTGGCTCCCCTGAGAGGTGACTGGGGAAGGGGAAGGGATCCCATGTCAGAAGGGGGAAATTGGGCAACCATTAGGAGGGCAGAGGATCAAAAGGGAGCATGGCCAGGTTTCCCTGCCCACTTGGGCCCCCAGGAAACTGCTGAGATCCCAGGCCTGATCCTCTGCCCACAGAGGCCCCCTCGAGCCACGTGGGTCCTGAGGGAGTGGGAGGGAGGGAAGGGGGTGCAAAAGTAAAGGCTGGACCACCAGGACCGGCACCTCTGAGGGGTGGCTGCAGGAGGGGAGGAGTTCTTACACCCAGAGGGACCCACCCACGGTTAGGGGTCCAGTGATGATGGGGGAGACCCTGGGGGAGATGGTGGGGGAGGGGCGTGAAGGAATGGAAGGGAATGCGGCCAGTGCTTTCCCTGTCCATTTAGGCACTGGGGAGTCTGTTGGGATCCTGGGTCTAATCCTCCTGCCCTTGGAGCCTCCCTCCTGCCGCGAGAACCCAAGTCCTGCCCCTACACTCCACCCAGGGCCCTACCTCTACACTCGGAGACCCCCCTCCAAAGCACTGGGCCTAAACCCCACATAGACACCCTCACTCAGGGCCCTAACTCCAAATTCCGGAACTCCACACTGCAGAGGCCCTCCTTTCCCCGTGCTGCCTCTCTCCTTCAGCGCGCAGGTCCTAAGCAGAGGCCCGCCCCACGCTTGAACATTACCCGCCTAGGTCCCGCCCCATGCTCAAATTTCACCCCTCCAACAGCCTAGGCCCCGCCCTACCCTAAACCCTGCGCCTGCCTAAGTTCCACCCTCGCCTAAACTCCACCCCCATAGCCAAGGCTTTTTTTTTTCCTCTTTTAGACTGGGGTTCTGTTTTACCTTGTTGATTCATTGTTGTTGATACTTTTTTTTGTTTTTTTTTGCGTTACACGGGCCGCTCACTGTTGTGGCCTCTCCCGATGCGGAACGGAGCACAGGCTCCGGACGCGCAGGCTCAGCAGCCATGGCTCACGGGCCCAGCCGCTACGCGGCATGTGGGATCTTCCCGAACCAGGGCACGAGCCCGTGTCCCCTGCATCGGCAGGCGGACTCTCAACCACTGCACCACCAGGGAAGCCCTGTTGATACTTTTATATTTTGATTTTTCCTAATAAATCCTTTATTTTTCTAATTTTATTTTATCCTTTATACTTTGTTATTATTCTCTCCTTTTGGTTTGTTCCCCATCCCAGCCCCTGCCCATTTTGTTTTTTCTGTTGTGGTTTATTTTACCTTGTTGCAGTTGTTTCAATTATAGTTTTATTTTTCCTAATATATTTTGTATCTTCTAAATTTTATTTTGTTTTTTATTCTTTGATATTCTACTGCTCATTTATTTCCTTTTCTTTCTTTTCTTTACCATGCCACTAAGCTTGCGAGATCTTGGTTCCCAGGCTGGAGGTTGGGCCCGAGCTCTGTGGTGGGACCCCCGAGTCCAAACTGCTGGACTAACAGAGAACCTCAGACCTCAGGGAATACAAATCGGAGTGAGACCTCCCAGAGGTCCTCATCTCAGCACCAAGACCCGGCTCTATCCAACTGCCTGCACACTCCAGTACTGGACATCTCAGGCCAAACAACCAGTAAGACAGAAATACAGCACCACCCATCAAAAAGAGAGAAAAAAAATGAAATAACAAAAAAATATGTTACAGATGAAGGAAGAAGGTAAAAACCTATAAGACCAAATAAATGAAGATGAAATAGGCAACCTACCTGAGAAAGAATTCAGAATAATGTTAGTAAACATGATCCAAAATCTTGGAAACAGAATGGAGAAAATACAAGAAACATTTAACAAGGGTCTAGAGGAACTAAAGAGCAAACAAACAGTAATGGACACAAAAACTGAAGTTAAAAATACTCTAGAAGGCATCAATAGCAGAATAACTGAGGCAGAAGAACGGATAAGTAAGCTGGAAGATATAATGGTGGAGATAACTACCAAGGAGCAGAATAAAGAAAAAAGATGAAAAAAATTGAGGACAGTCTCAGAGACCTCTGGGACAACATTAAACACACCAACATTTGAATTATAGGGGTCCCAGAAGAAGAAGAGAAATAGAAAGGGACGGAGAAAATATTTGAAGAGACTGCAGTCAAAAACTTCCCTAACATGGGAAAGAAAATAGTCAATCAAGTCCAGGAAGCAAGGAGAATCCCGTACAGGATAAACCCAAAAAGAAACACTCCAAGACATATATTAATGAAACTATCAAACAGTAAATACAGAGAAAAAATATTAAAAGCAGCAAGGGAAAAGTAACAAATAACATACAAGGGAATTGCCATAAGATGAACAGCTGATTTTCAGCAGAAACTCTGCAAGTCAAAAGGGAGTGGCAGGACATATTTAAAGAGATGAAAGGGAAACACCTCCAACAAAGATTACTCTACCCAGCAAGAACCTCATTCAGATTTGATGGAGAAATTAAAACTTTTTCAGATGAGCAAAAGTTAAGAGAATTCAGCACCAGAAACCAGTTGTAGAACAAATGCTAAAGGAACCTCTCTGGGCAGCAAACACAAGAGAAGGAAAAGACCTATAATAACAAACACAAAACAATTAAGAATATGGTAATAGGAACATACATATTGATAATTACCTTAAATGTAAATGGAATAAATGCTCCCACCAAAAGATATAGACTGGCTGAATGGATACAAAAACAAGACCCATATATATGCTGCCTACAAGAGACCCACTTCAGACATAGGGACACATACAGACTGAAAGTGAGGGGATGGAAAAAGATATTTCATGTAAATAGAAATCAAAAGAAAGCTGGAGTAGCAATCCTCATATCAGACAAAACAGACTTTAAAATGAAGACTATTACAAGACACAAAGAAGGACATTACATAATGGTCAAGGGATCAATCCAAGAAGAAGATATAACAATTGTAAATATTTATTCACCCAATATAGAAGCACCTCAATGCATAAGGCAAATGCTAACAGCCATAAAAGGGGAAATCGACAGTAACACAATAATAGTAGGGGACTTAAAACACCCCACTTTCACCAATGGACAGATCATCCAAAATGAAAATAAATACGTAAACACAAGCTTTAAATGACACATTAAACAAGATGGACTTAATTGATACTTATAGGACATTCCATCCAAAAACAACAGAAAACACTTTCGTCTCAAGTGCTCGTGGAACATTCTCCAGGATAGACCATATTTTGGGTTACAAATCAAGCCCTGGTAAATTTATGAAAATTGAAATCATATCAAGTATCCTTTCTGACCACACGCTATGAGACTAGATATCAATTACAGGAAGAAAAATGTAAAAAATACAAACACATGGAGGCTAAACAATGCGCTACTAAATAATCAAGAGATCACTGAAAAACTCAAAGAGGAAATCAAAACATACCTAGAAACAAATGACAATGAAAACATAACAAACCAAAAACTATGGGATGCAGCAAAAGCAGTTCTAAGAGGGAAGTTTATAGTAATAAAATCCTACCTCACAAAACAAGAAAAATCTCAAATAAACAACCTAACCTTACACCTAAAGCAATTAGAGAGAGAAGAACAAAAAAACCCCAAAGTTAGCAGAAGGAAACAAATCATAAAGATCAGATCAGAAATAAATGAAAAAGAAATGAAGGAAACAATAGCAAATATCAATAAAATTAAAAGCTGGTTCTATGAGACGATAAACAAAATTGATAAACCATTAGCCAGACTCATCAATAAAAAAAGGGAGAAGAGGGCTTCCCTGATGGCACAGTGGTTGAGAGTCCACCTGCCGATGCTGGGGACATGGGTTCGTGTCCCGGTCCGGGAAGATCCCACATGCTGTGGAGCGGCTGGGCCCGTGAGCCATGGCCGCTGAGCCTGCGCGTCTGGAGCCTGTGCTCTGTAATGGGATAGGCCACAACAGTGAGAGGCCCGCATACAACAACAACAAAAAAAAAAAAAAAAAAAAAAAAGGAGAAGACTCAAAACAGCAGAATTAGAAATGAAAAAGGAGAAGTAACAACTGACACTGCAGAAATACAAAGGATCATGAGAGATTACTACAAGCAAGTATATGCCAATAAAATGGACAACCTGGAAGAAATGAACACAGTCTTAGAAAAGCACAACCTTCTGGGACTGGACCAGGAAGAAATAGAAAATATAAAGAGACAAATCGGAAGCACTGAAATTGAAACTGTGATTTAAAATCTTCCAACAAACAAAAGCCCAGGACCAGATGGCTTCACAGGCAAATTCTATCAAACATTTAGAGAAGAGCTAATATGTATCCTTCTCAAACTCTTCCAAAATATAAGAGAAGGAAGAAAACTCCCAAACTCTTTCTACGAGGCCACCATCACCCTGATACAAAAACCAGACAAAGATGTCACAAAAAAAGAAAACTACAGGCAAAATCACTGATGAACATAGATGTAAAAACCCTCAACAAAATACTAGCAAACAGAATCCAACAGCACATTAAAAGGATCATACACCATGATTAAGTGGGGTTTACCCAGGAATGCAAGGATTCTGCAATATACGCAAATCAATCAATGTGATACACCATATTAACAAAATGAGGGATAAAAACCATATGATAATCTCAATAGATGCAGAAAAAGCTTTCAACAAAATTCAACACCGATTTATGATAAAAACTCTCCAGAAAGTAGGCATAGAGGGAACTTACCTGAACATAATAAAGGCCATATATGACAAACCCACAGCCAACATCATTCTCAATGGTGAAAAACTGAAACCATTTCCTCTAAGATCAGGAACAAGACAAGGTTGCCCACTCTCACCATCATTATTCAACATTGTTTTGGAAGTTTTAGCCACAGCAATCAGAGAAGAAAAAGAAATAAAAGGAATACAAATCAGAAAAGAAGAAGTAAAAGTGTCACTGTTGCAGATGACATGATACTATACATGGAGAATCCTAAAGGTGCTACCAGAAAACTACTAGAGCTAATCAATGAATTTAGTAGAGTAGCAGGATACAAAATTAATGCACAGAAATCTCTTGAATTCCTATACATTAATGATGAAAAATCTGAAAGAGAAATTAAGGAAACACTCCCATTTACCACTGCAACAAAAAGAATAAAATAGCTAGGAATAAACTTACTTAAGGAGACAAAAGACCTGTATGCAGAGGTCAAATTGGCCATGATCAAAAAAATCTACAAACAATAAATGCTGGAGACTGTGGGGAGAAAAGGGACCTTCTTGCACCGTTGGTGGGAATGTAAATTGATACAGCCACTATGGAGAACAGTAGGGAGGTTCCTTAAAAAACTACAAATAGAACTACCATATGACCCAGCAATCCCACTATTGGGCATACACCCTGAGAAAACCATAATTCAGAAAGAGTCATGTACCACATGTTCATTGCAGCACTATTTACAATAGCCATGACATGGAAGCAACCTAAGTGTCCATCGACAGGTGAATGGATAAAGAAGATGTGGCACATATATACAAAGGAATATTACTTAGCCATAAAAAGAAACAAAATTGAGTTCTTTGTAGTGAGGTGTATGGACCTAGAGTGGGTCATACAGAGTGAAGTAAGTCAGAAAGAGAAAAACAAATACTGTATGCTAACACTTATATATGGAATCTAAAAAAAATGGTTCTGATGAACCTAGGGGCAGGACAGGAATAAAGATGCAGACATAGAGAATGGACTTGAGGACACAGGGAGGGGAAAGGGTAAGCTGGGACGAATTGAGAGAGTGACATTGACATATATACACTACCAAATGTAAAATAGATAACTAGTGGGAAGCAGCTGCATAGCACAGGGAGATCAGCTCTGTGCTTTGCGACCACCTAGAGCAGTGGGATAAGGAGGGTGTGAGGGAGATGCAAGAGGGAGGGAATATGGGGATATGCATATGCATATAACTGATTCACTTTGTTATACAGCAGAAACTAACACAACATTGTAAAGCAATTATACTCCAATAAGGTGTTAAAGGAGAAAAGAAAAGAAAAAAAAAAAAGCAAAAGTAAGTAAGTTGGACTACATTAAACAAAAAGACACATCCAAAGAATCAATCAACAAAATGAAATGAAAAGGTAACCTAGGAATGGGAGAAAATATTTACAAACCATATATCCAATAAAGGGTTAACATCCAAAATGTATAAGGAATTCATAGAAACTCAATAGCAAAAAACTAAATAATCTAATTTGGTTTTGGGTAAAGGACCTGAATACATATTTTCCCAAAGAAAACATACATATGGTCAACAAGTACATGAAAAGATGCTTAAAATCACTAACCATCAAGGAAATGAAAATAAAAACCACAACGTGATATCACCTCACACCTGTTAGAAAGGCTATTATCAAAAAGAAAAGAGATACATAACAAAGGCTGGCAAGGATGTGGAGAAAAGGGAACCCTTGTGCACTGTTGGTGAGAATGTAAATTGGTGCAGCCACTATGGAAAACAGTATGGAAGTTCCTTAAAAAATTGAAAATAGAACTACATATGATGCAGCATTCCCACTTCTGGGTATATATCCAATGGAACTGATATCACTATTTTGAAGAGATATCTGCACTTCTGTGTTCATTGCAGCATTATTCACAGTAGCCAAGACAAGAAAACAAAGTGTCCATCCATGGACGAATGGGTAAAGAAAATAAGACAGAGAAAGACTAATAGTGTATGATCTCACTTATACGTGGAACCTAAAAACATTAACGTCATAGAAATAGAGAGCAGATTGATGGTTACCAGGGAATAGGGGGTAGGGAAAAAGGGAAAATGTTGGCCAAAGGTTACAAACTTTCAATTACAATGTGAATAAGTTTCAGGGATCTAATGCACAGCATGGTGACTATCGATAACAATACCTTACTGTATACTTGAAAGTTGCTATGAGGGTAGATCTTAAATGCTCTCACCATATGAAGAAGAACAACAAAGATGGTAATTATGTGAGGTGAAGGATGTGTTAACTAACCTTATTGTGGCAAACATTTCACAATATATACATATATCAAATTGTCACTGTACACCTTACACTTACACAACCTTATATATCAATTATATCACAATAAAGCTGGGAAAAAATAAAATTAAGAATTTTAAACAATAAACAAAGTTTACATAGAAAGGCAAAAAATCCAGAGTGATAAATATAATATTGAAGGAGCAGAACAAAGTTAGAAGATTGACATAACACAGATTCAAGACTTACTATAAAGCCACAGTAATCAAGATGGTGCAATACTGGCAAAAGAATAGGCAAATAGATTAATGGCACAGAACTGAGAGCATAGAAATAGACCCTAATAAATATAATCAACTAATCTTTGACAAAGGAGCAAAGATGATACAATGGAAAAAATATATTTTCAACAAATGGTGCTGGAACAACTGGACATCCACATACAGAAAAAAAAAAAGAATCTAGACACAGATCTTACATTCTTCACAAAAAATTAACTCAAAATGGATCATAGACCTAAATGTAAAATGCAAAACTTATTATAAAACTCCTAGGTGATAATATAGGAGAAAACCTAGATGCCCTTGGGTAAGGTGATACCTTTTTAGCTACAACAAAGATACAATCCATGAAAGAAATAACTGATAAACCAGATTTCGGTAAAATTAAAATCTTCTGCTCTGCAAAAGACAATGTCAAGAGAATCAGAAGACAAGCCACAGGCTGGGAGAAAATATTTGCAAAAGGCACATCTGATAATGGGTTGTTATACAAAATATACAAAGAACTTTTAAAACTTAACCATAAGAAAATAAACAACCCAAATAAATGGACTTTGGTCCTTAACAGACATCTCACCAAAGAAGATATACAATGGCAAATATGCATATGAAAAAATGCTCTACTGCACAAGCCATCAGAGAAGTGCAAATTAAAACAACAATGAGATACCACTATACACCTATTAGGATGGCCAGAATCTGGAACACTGACAACACCAAATGCTGATGAGGATGTGGAGCAACAGGAACTCTCTTACATTGCTGGTGGGAGTGCAAGAGTACAGCCACTTTGGAAGACAATTTGGCAGTGTTTTACAAAACTAAAAATACTCTTACTATATAATCCAGCAATCACACTCCTTGGTATTTACCCAAAGGAGCTGAAAACTTATGTCCACAGAAAGACCTGCATGGGAATGTTTACAGCAGCTTTATTCAAAATTGCCAAAACTTGGAAGCAACCAACATGTTCCTCAGTAGGTGAACGGGTAAATAAACTGTGGTCCATCTGGGCAATGAATTATTATTCACTATAAAGAAATGTGAATGGCCATCACATTTCATGGCCATCAAGCCATGAAAAGACATGGAAGAGGTTTTCATGGCCATCAAGCCATGAAAAGACATGGAAGAGGCTTAAATGCATATTACTAAGTGAGAGAAGCCAATCTGAAAAGGCTACCTACTGTATGATTCCAATCATATGACAGTCTAGAAAAGGCAAAACTATGGAAGCAGTAAAAGATCACCAGTTGCCAGGAATAAAGGAAGGAGGGAGGGGTGAACAGGCAGAGCACAGAGGGTTTTTAGAGCAATGACACTACTCTGTATGACACCATAATAGTTGACACATATCATAATGCATTTGTCAAAACCTATAAAACTCTAATATAAACTATGAACTTTGTGTGATAATGATGTGTCAGAGTAGGTTTATCAATTGTAACAAATGAGTCACTCTGGTGTGGGATTTTGATACTGGGGGAGGCTGTGTGTGTGGTGGGCAAGGAGTTACATGAGAAATCTCTGTACCTTCTGCTCAGTTTTGCTGTGATCCTAAACCTGTTCTAAAAATCATCTAAAAGTTGAAAAAACATATTGAAACAATTTATCTCAAATTATGTTCTCCAGGAAGCAGATCTGAGATGGAGTTTAGTGAGCTGGATATTCATGGGGAAGAACCCTCGGGATCGACTCTTGCTGAATGAAGGGGAAAGAAGCAGGAGTTGACAGAAACAGGAGTTGACAGAGCTAGAAATCAAACTGTGATGCAAGCCCAACGGTAGGCTTGGCTCCCTCAAATGGAGTTTCAGAGTGAGAGTGGCCCTTCAAAGTTTTCCCAAGTCGGGTTGAGGTGGCTAGGTCTTTATTTCCTGCATCTTTCTTCATTGGATATGGCCAGTCCTAAGACTGACCTTGGGTGAATGGCCAGCCCTGAAAGACTAACCTTAGGTGAAGCTAATCTCTACAGATGAGACAACCCCTGAAGGAACTGATGACCAAAGGTTGTCTGCTAACAGCACTCCTAGTAGTTGGGGCAGCAATCCTGCAATGAAGGGGATCTGAGTGGCAGATTACCATGTTCATGACATTCACCAAGGAGAAATTCACCAGAGCTGAATGGCCCAGCTGTCCAGATGGAAGGAGGTAGCCTTTGACATTGTATTTCAGAAAAGTACAAATGCAGTTGGAGAATCCTAACTTCAAGTTTTAAAAGTTCTATTCTAATTTCTGATGCATCACTAACTAGTCCCACAAAAGCATTGCTAATCCTTGGAGGATATTTTTCAGAAATAACATAGCTTTGGAATATGGAGAAGGGCAGAGGAATCGCTCCAAGGTAGACAACTAGCCAGCAGCTTGAAACCTTACAGTCTCTTCAAGTTTGGATTTTGTAATTTTAAAAAAGTTGCTATTTTCTCTTGTACTCTTGATTCTGGCACTATCCTTGTTCACGTCCAGAAATTCATCCATGCTTAATTCTTCAGTCTTCTTGTCTGACAGCAACAAAGGAGCAGTGAAGCATATGTTTCATACTCCTTAATGAGATCTTCTTCTGGCCCTCAGCCTGCCGGTACTTTTCAATGCAAGAAATGCAGAGCCAACAGAGGCTGAGGGTGAGTGCAGCCAGCCTGCATTCACAGTGTGCAGCTGCAGCCTCCAGGAAGGGCCTCTCTCAGCTTGCATGTAGCTAGGAGGCAGAACAGAAGCTGGCCCTCATCCTGTCCCAGTTCTGTTTTGAGTGGAACACTCGATCACTCTGAGTTTCCAGGGAGACATGGCAGAGGGCATAGGACTTGGTGACCTCCAGGGCTGGTGGGAGTCTCAAGGGATATCTTAGATGTGAAAATGCTCCATAAACTGGAATACACTGGACAATCACCAGGCAGAGTTTGTGCTTGGGTTTCTCTTACAGTTTGACCTTGTAAAGTAAATACTCTTTCCTTGGCAAAAGAATTTTAGTCCCTTCCAAGAACTGGGACAGCTTAGTGCCCTGAACATGCCCTCAATTTCAGTCGCGAGGTTGAATTCTAATCCCCAATCTTCTGCCACCTTAATCTCACTTAATCTCTCCTCTGAAGTAAGAGAATTTGACTCCATGACTACTGAGTCCCCTCTCAGCTGGGTTAAGCTGATGTGGGCTGAAGGGAACTGGACACATCGGAGTGGAGGACACCTTGGTAAGCAGAGGGAAAAACACCAACTAGGATTTAGGAGACCAGAGACCTGATTCACTCTTCCATTAACCAGCTGGTGACCTTGGGCACATCACTCAAACTCTCTCAATCTCCAAAGGAAAGTGGAGATAACATAACATTTTATAATAATACGTCAAGATTTACTATGAGGATTAAACAAAAGAATTTATGTAAATTACGTACCAGTGTCTGGTGGCCTTCTTATTTAACTATCTCATGGTCTGGTTGTGGCAGAAAGAAGATAGTCGGCACTGCTTTGCTGTTAGGCTCCAAAACCCAGAACCTGCTATAGGTAAGATCCACCAGCCTTGCTAGGATTGAGCCATGAGCTTGAAGAAGATGATTTTAGTGTGGACCCTGAAAAGAATGAAAGTTCTTGTGTCCAGTGGCGCCTCATGAGAGCTGGGATACTATGAGGCCGGATGCACAAAGCTGAGCCCACCACACCATCCCCCTATGAACTGAGGGTAAGGCCAAGGAAATTTCAGTAAGTGTAGAAAGGTGGTAATAGCATTGCTTGGCTGTAATATTCCAAGAATTGTTAGTATATGTGTCAGTGAGCTATAGTTGCAATAATTCTGTGTAACAATAATCCCAAACTCATTTATTCTTGCTTGTGTATCTGAGAATTGGCTGATCTAGACTGGATTTGGTTGGATGGCTCTGCTTCAAGCTGTGGGTTCACCTGTGTTTGGGTCTTCATTAAGAGTACGGCTCAGATATGTTCCATATGTGTTCATTCTAAGGCTCAGGCTGATCGGGCAGTAGCTACCTGGGGACAGTTCTTCTCATGGTGATAGCAGAGATGCAAGAGGGCAAGCCCAATTGCACAAGCAGATTTCAAGTTTTCCCTTGCACAGTGTCCGATAATATCCTTCTGACCAAAGAGAATCACAAAACTTTGCACACAGTAAGGAGAAATATATCCTGCCTCTAAAGAGAGGAACTGTAAAGTCACATGGCAGAGAGTGTGGATGCAGACAAAGGTGAAGGACTGGTGCCAATAAATCCATCCACCATACTGTCTAAATGTAATACACATCTGTTTAGTGGGCCACATAGATGTGATAGGCATTTTGTCTCATAATTCAGAGAGGACTGGTCACAGAACAGAAGGTCACTTGAGTTACCTTATGTGGAGCGTACATTATTATAAGAGATCAATGGACAGTGTCTTAAGCATCTGAGGTCAGGAAATGAGACTGTGCTGGTGACATGGGACTCAAAACCGAAAGTCAGGATGTGATGCTACCCCTCCAGTTCTCACAAAGTTGCATGGCTCTTGGTTTCCACTTCTTTTGCATTTGCTTTATTTAAACTGTTTCTTTGTGAGGACCAGTTTCTTTTTTCTTCCCAAGGTGACTCTTCTCTCATTATTTTAGCTTCCTACTAGCTGTGGTGCTGGCTTGTCCCTGTGCTGATTTAGGCTCACACTGTATGTTTTTTTAATTAAAATATCCATCAGAGACAATCACTGGGCTTTTCAGCTTAGCTTATTCAGGGAATTTGGTTGCCTTTGGATTGGTTTCCATAGGTTCTAATAAAATGTGGCCAGAGGAGGCAGGATCCCAGGCTGAGTAGGAGCTACGCAAGGGATCATTTCCAAGAGGGGGTGTTGAGGCAAAAATGAACATGTTCATTTTGCAGTCGCAGGAGATCTAGGAAAAGGGGGAATGTGCCACCCAGAAATATTCTACTAAACTAATTCCCTAAAGGAATTTATGCAAAACCTTACTGATACAGGCTCAAAACGTCTTCTTCAGTTTAGGTTCCCATTTCTCCGACACCGCAGTATCCTCCATGACTGCTTCTTCTCTGGTTCTCTCTTTAAATATTTGTGCCCCTGGGACTCAGGTTTTACACTCTGCCAGCTGGACATCACGCGTGGCCAAGGCCACGTGCCTGTTTGTACAGCTGGTTGTGAGACTCAGTGTCATCAGAACTCTGTCTCTCTACATTTCTCTATACTTATTTCCTTTCAGTTGACTTCTCCTGGGCTTAAGCAGCTGCAGGCATACATCCTACTAATTTCACAATGAGCAAAAGGAGTGGTTATTTTCCCAGTGGTTCCCACAGAAGTCGCAGAAGTGAATCTCACAGTCTAAGATTAGCCTGGTTGAGACACACAGAGTAGTAGATGTTTTTGGTGCTCCATCCAGATCCCCTCTATCAGCTGTTACACTCTTCCCATCCTTATCCCTCTTCCCACCACCCACAGCTGTTTTGAGGCTGTGGCTAGCAGCTTAAACCTGTGACCTTGACTTATGAGTTGCCCTTGGTTAATAAGAGCCTCCTAACCCAAGGATGCCTGGAAGGTTACACTGCCTCTATCTCTAGACCAGTGACTGACAGACAAGGAGGTACAAAAGGGCAGCACCTTGCCTCCAGGCAGAAACAACTCTGTAGAGCAATTTGTGTTCCAGAGGCAAGCTTCTCCTTCCAGAAACAAAATCAGGTCAAATCTGGACTTTACCTGACACCAGCTTTCTTCTCGTCTCCTTCCTCTTCTCTATCTTGCTTCCCTCACTCCCTTACGTGTTTCTCCTAAGAGCACACCTGTCTTCCTTACATCTGAATCCTTGCCTCAGGCTCTGCTTCTAGGGAACCTCATCTGAGACACATGCACATTTCTGAGTCCGTTACTGAATGACGGTTAAGGAGAGAGATTATGCTAAGGAATAACCAAGGTCACATGCCCACCTATACAGCATAAACCTGAATTCCTGAATTTGTTTCATCAAGGACCTTGATTTTGTTCACTGCTGCAGCCCCTAGGTCCAGAATAGCACAATGAAGATATCTAATAAGTATTACTTAAATAAAGAAAACAGTGAACTGAGTATGTATGCATTTATTATTTCCCCCCAAAATTGGGAGGGGGAGATGATAACTATGTACTATAGAGACAAACAAGCAGAACTAGACTTAAAAACCAAAACCTCTTTCACGGTGCCAAAAGCCAGGTTCCCCTCAATGACCAGATGCACCAAGTATCTGTGACCCTAAGCAGTCCTTTTGCTTTAGGATTTAAAAAACATTCCAGGAAATGTGTTTGCTGCTTATTTGCCATCTGGTGAGTAATGAAATTACTTCAAGTAAATAATAAGTATGTGCTTGTTATTTAATATAGGAATTGCAGAGAGCAGTAACCAGATCCTGGAAAAAGGTTTCTTGCTGAGTCATTCACTCTTGCTCAAGACAAGCTTTCACTTTGCATTGAATTTTAATGTGATGTTTCCTCATCGTCCCCTCCCCCTCTCCTGTAGTCAGCTAGTGAGTAATTTCTCTGTGGCTGTAGTAGCAGCTGCCCTCCCCGAAGGGTCAGGCCAGCTCTGCTGAGACATTTCCAGGGAACCCCAGGCCTTTGCACTTCCCAGGACCCATTCATGAACTTTTCCCCAAGGGCCCATGTGTGAAAGAAAAAAATCCATTTGTTTTCTCAAAATTTATTAATTATACCAAGTATGCTGGTACAATTCTAGCCCAAACTCAAGCAACTTCGAGTTAGTTCATTTTACTTGCCATGAGTAAAAGTGGGGTTTCCATCAAGCTTTTGAAATAATGACAATATTGGGAGTCACTGAATAATCTTATTTTAGGGAGATAAAAGTTTACGAAGGTCATACTGGGTTGGATGGGACCAAAAGTCAAGTCAGGGAGAGCCACCAGAAGGCTGTTTTGGTAAACCAAGAGAAAGATTTGCTAATTTTAAAAAGCGTCAAAAATGCAGTTTGGGGGACTTCCCTGGCGGTCCAGTGGTTAGGACTCCATACTTCCACTGCAGGGGGCAAGGGCTCAATCCCTGGTCTGGGAACTAAGATCCCACATGCTGCACGGTGCGGCCAAAAAAAAAAAAAAAAAAAAAAAAAAAAAAAAACTCTGGAATAAAATTGATCACCTCCAAGGATCTGGCTTCACTGTGTGAAAGGGGAACCTGTACTGTGGAGACTGGAACTAACAAAGTTCTCATAGCCACTGTCCTCAGCATCTCACCTGAACAATCTCTGTAGCTGCCACCAGGTGACAGGTGCTAGGAGCCTGGATCATGGTGTGTAACCTTCACACATGTAACCTTAGGCTCTCAAGGCCATGGACAAGTGGCAGTCCATATGGTTTGGTCCATAAGTATGAAACTTATCTTTGATATGAATTAGCCAAATACTCACTATTAGCAAGGGCTGAATTATGACTTTCATGGGCCCTGGAAGTTTGAATTTGTGGACCCTTTTTCCATAAAAAATATTAAAAATTGTATTTTATGACTGTGTTGGTATAAAGATGAATACAATCCAGGCTGCATTCACTTTTTTTTATTGTGTTAAAATACACATAACAGAAAATTTACCGTTTGAAGTGTACAGGTCACTGGCATTAAGTACACTGGATTCGGTTTTATATATTCATTGTATTTATTTTTATTATGAGTTTTACAGAAATGAAGATGAAAACATTTTGTGGTCCCTTTAGAGTACCATGGACCCTCGATACCGTGCTTGCCGTGCCTAACGGGGAAGTTGTCCCTGACTATGAGAGGGCAAAATGGGCAAGAAAAAGCAAAACTGAAATGTACTCAAACTCACTTTATAGTTCACACACAAAAATGATATTCAAACCTACCTTTCCATTCTGCAGGGAGATAGTAAGCCTGGGAAGCAGTGTGTCTGAGTGGACAGAACACAGGACTCAGGCAGACTGAGATCGAGCCATATTTTTGCCCCTTACTAGCTGTGTGTCACAGCTGGCACAGGTGGGGCTCACACAGGCCCAGGGAGGAGCCTAGGGACAGTGGCGGGGGGGTGGCGCCCACAGTGCCAACAGACTCAGAAATAGCACCAGCTCCAGGCCGAGAGGTCTTGGCAGGGCTCCAGATGAAGCTCAAGACAGTCTCCGGGAGTCCGATGGGGAGAATGCAGAGTTCAGGAGAGGACGTATGTATCAGTCACAGCTGCAAAGTAGGCAACAGAAACAAATAAGCAAACAGGAGACTGAGGGGAGAGGAGCAAATGCCAGTCAGGCTGGCTCAGTGCTGCTTTTCTGGAACCTGATCTGAGTCTCCTCGTTCTTGCTGCAAATGCCATAGGTTGCCTGAAACTGTGTGCCCTTCAGTACTTGTCTTCTCAAGCCTCAGTTTCCCCATCTATGCAATTAGGAATTGGTCTAATGACTCCTAAGGTCTTATGAACCATTTGCCTCACTCCAACTTCCTAATAGCTCCACTGTCTTTCCTGCTCTAGCTCCAGATTGTTGGAATTCAGAGCTTAATGTCCAAGTTTCTGAGCAGAGGTTGCAACTTGGTAGCTGCTGGGCCAAATCTGTCCCACAAGTGAGCTTTGTTTGGCCTGCTCAATGTTTTTAAACTTTGAATTAATTGCCAGCATCCCCAAATCAGGAGATGGCTCATAAAACTCTGAAGTTCTCCCTCCTCTTGAGAAGTTGGCAGCTCTCCCTTCCCACATGGTCTTGGCTGGATCTGAGTAGGAGCTGGCCCTTCTACATGAAGCACCCCTGCTGCAGGGTGCTACAGTCTTCCCTAGCCCATTCCACTCTTGCATGGTCCCTGTAGGCAGTTGGATTGGCTACCCCTGCAGCTAAAGGCCACAGCCTTTTCTTATTTGCTGAATTTCATCTCTCTGGTGCCCAGGCACTGTCCCTTGTGAAGTGGCTTAAAGCTGACCGTCATGCCTCCCAATCCTTATGGTTCATTCTGAACAAAACCTTTGAGCCTTGAGTCACCCACAGCTCATCTCCCCAGGGGGACCTCGATTCAAAGAGCAGTTTTCCCTGTTACCCTCTGGCCCTTCACTCTTCTGATAATTGTCCTGAATCTGGAGATATTGGAGTCCCTCTGACTAGGTGTTGTTCCGCCCTTTCAGGGCATTGACTAAATAGTCCAGAGGTGCCTGCCCCTGAGAATCCAGTTAATTAAAGGCTGGAGGACTGAAGAGGGGCAGTGCCAGTTGGAAGCTCTGAAAGAGAGAGAGAGAAACCAAGAGAGCATGGGAGCCACCAGGAATCATAGAGGTCACACAGGCTACGTGCCCATCTGCTGCTGCCATGTTACTGCCTGTGTTACCTCCACATTTCCTCACAAACCGGTTCTGTGTTTGTTTCCTCTACTAGACATCTCAATTACAACTGGACTGGAAAAGAATGAGCTTTTTAAGCAGTTCTACAGGGATTTACTCATAGTAGGTTGAGACAATTCAAGGGTAAGTTTAAGTCAAAATGGAACAGATTGTACGAAGACATTCAAGTATCATGTTCTAGATTGTTTTCCTGAGCCAGCTCTAACCTTATCCGCACTGCAATTTTCTCTCCCCTTCTCCTCCCCTATCACTGAACACTATCATTCCTACAAGCTAAATATCTCTGGCACCTCTGCACTCTATCCAGAGAGCCTCTGCTTTGGTTCAAACAGCCTGGCCTGCTTGCAGCTCCCAGCTGTCAGGGTGAAGGTTCTAAATGGAAATCAGAGCATCTTACTTTCCAACTTAAAATCTCTGAGGGCTTCTCACGGACTCCAGGGTAAAAGCTAAGTTTCTTCAGTAGATGCTGGAATCCTGCTGACACCTGGCCCTGCCTCCCTCTCCAGCCTCATGTGATGCCCACAGTCTCCAGTCACATAAAATACCCACAGACCCTCAAGCAGTCTCTTAAGTTTTCTACCTCTCAGCCTTTGCTCTTGCTATTTCTTTCTACATTTTTCTTCATTCTCAGACTACTCCCTGGCAAACTCCTACCCATCCTTTAAGACCCAGATCAACGAAGACTCATCTGGCCTATCCTGCAAGGGATTAGGATGGGGCAGGATGACTAGGTGACATTTCCTTGGAGGCTGAGCAGCAGAAAGGGGTGAGGCTCTGGCTATGAGTAGGAAACAAAGAAATAGACCAGCGATTGCAACGTGGCAACTTCCCCAGTCTACATTCTATCTCCAGAAGTGTTTTCTTTGTCAGGCATAGGTTTTAATGTTTTTTAATTTGAGAATTTGTTCTTTAGTTCTCTATTTATGTTAACATTCCTGGCCCCTGAAGGCCTCTGGGTAAATGAATGAAAGGGCTGTGGATGGAGGGCTGGAAAGGATGCAAAGGGGAGAAGTTCCTTTTTCAGCTATGAGGAGTTGGCCACATGGGGTGGCCTGAGAGTCAGGGACCCTCACCCCACCTCATCCCACACTTGTGGGAGTTACTAAACATTGAAGTTCAGTAGAAGCCTTTCCCACCTTTACTCCTTCTCCCTGCTCTCTACTCTCTAAGGGTGGGAATATACCATGGAAGTCAAAGTAAAGAGTTGTCTGTGCGTGGTCCTGGACTCCCCATGTGTGCTTGTCTAACTCACAGCAAGGCTGAGAGGCAGCAGAAGGTAGAGAACTTGGACTCTTAAGTCAGACCAAGTTCAAATCTCAGCACCCTGTAGAATGTGGGGCTGCCAACAGGTTATTTCACCTCTATGCCTTTATCTTCTCATCAGTAAAATGGCGATAGTAATAGTATCTACCTATAAAGTTGTTGTGTAGATTAGATGAATTAGCTATGTAAGGCTCTTAGGACAGTGTCAGAGTGTTTACATAGGAAGGGCTATACAAGTGTTTGCTATTCTTGGTTTTGGACAGTACTATCCCTCCAGTCCACAAGAAAGAGTACAGTGCTAACACTTTGTGGTATATGTAGGGCCTTAACTGTAGAGTTCCTTATTAGTGTGATGGGAGGTGTCCCTGATCAGCACGCCAAAAGCTGATGCTACAGAGTCTGCTCAAGGAGGTCTGCTCCTTGCTGCCTGGGCTGCAAGAGCCAGGGATGAGTGCTCACAGGCTGGCCATCTGTGGGCACAAGCCATGCCACCACCAAGTCCTGTTCCTCTCATCTTTCTGTCATAAGGTAAGACTGGTATATACCATGTGGAGAGAGAGAGAGGGAGAGAGAGAGATGGCAATTTGATTTGCATCCTGCTGGTAGAGTCTTATATCTTTCTCTGTATCCAAATAATTCAGAACCAAGGCAGTAGGACTTCCCTGGTGGCACAGTGGTTAAGACTCCACCTGCCAATGCAGGGGACACGGGTTCGAGCCCTGGTCCGGGAAGATCCCACCTGCTGGGGAGCAACTAAGCCTGTGCACCACAAGCACTGAGCCTGTGCTCTAGAGCCTGGGAGCCACAACTACTGAGCCTGCGTGCCACAACTACTGAAGCCCGTGTGCCTAGAGCCCGTGCTCCACAACAAGAGAAGCCACTGCAGTGAGAAGCCCGCACACCGCAGCGAAGAGTAGCCCCCGCTCGCTGCAACTAGAGAAAGCCTGTGCAATGAAGACCCAAGGCAGCCAAAAATAAATAAATAAATAAATGTATTAAAAAAAAAAAAAAGAACCAAGGCAGAAGTTTGCAGAAAGCTTCCTGGGGAGCTCAACTACACTCATGCTGCTTCTCCCTCCCTCTAATGCTTGGCCCCTTCTGTCCTTTGTATGTGCTTCAGTCATAGCAAAGGGCACACTAGTATACCAAATTTCTTCAGTTCCCAAAAGTTACAGATTGTAAGACATCTTTTAATCTATTAACTTAGCAATAGGTATCTGGGTCACGGGAACCCATAACGTTAAAAGAACTCATCCATTGACACATCTGATTTCAGAAGCTTTAAAATGTTTTAAAATCATCTTTTTAAGATAATGATTTTTGAAAAAATACTCTTGCTCTCCAATAGACTTGTGAACTTGGTGGGGTCAGGGACAGTGCATTTTTGTTCCTCCCTCCAGGCCATGACTGTTGATGTCCTGAATGAATGTTTCATTTGGAAAAATTTCCGGAAGCTCCCTTAGTCACCATGGTAACCCAAAATTGGTTTCACAGTCCTGTGTACCAAGGGGAGCCCTGCTAAGGAAGGCTGCCTGCTGACCTGGACTCTGAACCATGCTGCAAATGCTGGCTTCCCTTCACAATGATGGAAATAAAACACTTGGAATGAAAACCTCAGCAATACCCTTGCTAATATAAAACAATTTATTTAAAATAATTATGTTGTCAATTGTCAGACTTTCTTATCAATGCAAAAAAACCTCTTCTCTCAAAGTCTTTTCTCAGTGAGCCCTAAATAATATGAACAAAGGACTCTCAGTGCAGAGTTAGAAAATCTATTCTCACGGTTCAGTAATTTGTTGAACTTCTGTTGAATCCAGTTATTCTCTGAAAGTTTAGAGATGCCACTAAGAAAGAATGTCTATAAAAACAATAATAGCTTCCATTTCCTGGGCTCCTATTAATGTTGCAGGCACTTTCCATGCACTTAGTTGACAAACACATACATCACTTACTATGTGCCTCGCACTGCTCTAAGCACTTCACACATATTAATTCATTTAATTCTCATAACAAGCTTACGAGGCACCTTCTATTGTTATCCACACTTTACAGATGATGAAATTGAGGTACCGAAATGTTAAGTGACTTGCCCAAGGTCACATAGCTAGTAAGCTATAGAGACAACATTCAAACCCAGGCTGCCTGACTCCAGAATCTGTGCTCCTAACTAAGTTGCTACACTGCCTCTTTTCATCCTTTCAATAATTTAATAAAATAGGTGTTATTAGGCTTACTGGATTGGATACTGAGGTTCAGTCAGGTAACATGTCTCTATGGCTTCTTCCCTTCTGACCACATTCTAACTTGGGAAATTCTGGAAACTCTTCAGTGGTTTAGAATCAACCTTCCATCTTCCATGTCCCCAAACACAGATTCATACAGTCACAGGAAATTTATAATGCCTCTCCCAAAATTATTTTTAGGAGATTAAGAGCCCCAATCTTTGTAGATAAATTATTTTGGAGTGGTAATCTAAGGCATGCACTGGCAGGAGTTGAATATGCAAGCTTAATGAGTTTAATTAATTAGAAGAGAGTGTTTCTTTTAAGATCACGGAGTAACTGCTCTTTGAAGTGTGAGCTGGTAATTGGGAATACAGTGACTTAAATGCTTAAAGCATTTGAATTGTATTATCCTAAGAATGTGCTCTCAGAGCATGGAAGACTGATTGTCTTCCACAGGTGAAAGGTGGTCAGTAGGAAGAAGACAGAAGTTAACACCCTAAAGTTGGGGTCACTTTTCCCAAGCCAAATTGTGAGTCCCTTGAACGTAGAACAGTGAGGTGACCAGCCATCCTGGTTGGCCTGGGACTATTTTGGTTTTAGCACTGCAAGTCCCTCAACCCAAGGAAATCTTTCTTTATTTTTTTAAGATTCTTTTTTGATGTGGACCATTTTTAAAGTCTTTATTAAATTTGTTACAATATTGCTTCTGTTTTATGTTTTGGTTTTTTGGCCGCGAGGCATGTGAGATCTTAGCTCCCCAAACAGGGATCAAACCCACACCCCCTGCACTGGAAGGCGAAGTCTTAACTACTGGACTTCCAGGGAAGTCCCCCAAGGAAACCTTTCAGTCCTGGGAAAACTGGCATGGTTGGTCATGCTAAATTAAGGGCCAGTTATGAATGACAATTTGAGGGAGAAATTCCCTGTTGGATGGAGAAGGGGAACTGAGGAGAGAGGTGAGGGGCATCCCAGGCAGAAGGAGCAGTTTGAGCAAAGGCCTGAGGTATGGAATGTGACGGTGGTCTTGGGGGGAGTTGTAAGGATCTCATGTGGCTCTACTCTGGAGTTGACAGGGGATGCCGAGTGGAAAATGAGGCGAAGAGAGGTGGCTAGCCAAATAGGAAGCTGATGGAATCTGAAATGGCCAGAACTTTATGACCCTGGCTCAATGCTAAGAAGTTTATCCCCAGTGGTAAGGAGCATTATCAGGACCAGGAACACTTTTATGGTGATGGTGGTCTTTTTGGTCTTGGTTAACTTAAAACAAAACAGAATCTTAACTCAGTGGGCTTCAAACAGTTTTGCTCTTAAATTCCCTAAAATTATTTGAAAACTGTATATACTGTGCATATTTTTAAGTTGACCTTTAACATGTTTATCATAAGTTTAATCATGGCAAAGGATATAATTTCTGGCACTTCATAAATATTGACATTTTAAAATAAACTGTTATGGGCTTCCCTGGTGGCGCAGTGGTTAAGAATCTGCCTGCCAGTGCAGGGGACATGGGTTCCAGCCCTGGTCCGGGAAGATCCCACATGCCGCGGAGCAACTAAGCCTGTGCGCCACAACTACTGAGCCCTCATGCCACAACTACTGAAACCTGCATGCCTAGAGCCTGTGCTCTGCAACAAGAGAAGTCACCGCAATGAGAAGCCCATGTGCAGCAACGAAGACCCAACACAGCCAAAAATAAATAAATAAATAAATAAGTAAACTGTTATATCACTCTTTTAAATGAATCCTGTGGAATCTAAATATCCAAGCAATGCAATACCATCCTCCAACCAATGTTCATTTAAAACATACACGAGCAACCTCTTTTTCAGTAGAAAATTTTGCACTGCAAAATTGCATTGCATCTATTTTTTCTTCTTGAACTTATACTTCCATTGCACTTCCTTCACAAAATTATATTTTGATGCTTGAAAATCTTTTATTGATCACAGTATCATACTTCTTTGTGACAAAATTATGTATATAAATTGAAATGGAATTTTAGAACATTTGCTATGACCATTACACTTTATTTAAATATTTCTTCTGGATTGAGTTATCATTACAATTAATATAAGTACATATTTGATTAAAACAATATAAATATATCACAAACTTTGATAAGTAATACTAAATATCAAAACTAAAATTTATTGAAGTAAGTTTATTAATGAGGTAGAGGGCTATTTTAAAAATTGGTTCATGAATGCATAGATGAAAATTATTTATTGCTGGAATGAGACAGTATCCAGTACCAATCATATTCCTTTTTTGTTTGTTTATATATGTGTGAGCCCTGAAAACCTTATTTATATAAATAAGATGATGGAAATGGAAGGCATTTTGTTATAAACAAATGCATTCAGTGCTTCAAACTCCTCTTAAGTTATACACCACAAAATAACATAATGATATATTATAAAAATTTATTTTCTTTGAGCTGTCAGCTGATAACTTGCTTAGATCCTCCTACAGTTTTATTGAAGAAAGAATAGGAAATACCTGGCTTACAAAAAGTTTTGTTATCCAGTGATTTACTTTCTCAGCACCAACACCCAAACATGTACCCCCTTTACCCCAATACATGCACACCCTTGTTTGGTGCACCATTGTAAGATTCAGGTTTGACTTTCTTTTGTAAAGAGAGAGAAGGATAACTGTAAAATAGTAGGTAGGATAGGAGAACCGGCAGGATACAAACCCACGTCAATCATTTAGAAAAAAAGAAATAAAGTCTTCATGTGCCTCTAGCGTTGCACGGGCTTCAGGTTGAAGATCACTGTCTTAGAAGATGTTGTTGCTGATCCATGTGGCATCTAGGATGGGAATGTCTCCCTCCCCAGTCCACAATCAACTTTCTAAACAAGAGTTTTGTAAGAAAAAAGAAATCCCCTTCTTGTGTCTTGCCATGTTGTCCTTTGCCTTGAAGATGCTTGTGTTAGAAGGGCTCCTGTACCTTGAGCTTTCTGTCTCTGTATCATGACCTTCCTTCAGCTCTGCTTCTTAACCTTGGGCCCTCCAGTGGTGGCTATCATCCATAGATAAAAAATACCAGGGATGTCTTTCCTATCTTTATCCTGTTTCACAGGGGCTAAACCCAGAAAAAGATTCCAGTGGAATAATTACCTTTGGTAGAGTTGTTATCTTGGTTTGAACCTACAGAAAGGGAGATGGGAACGGACCCAGAATTCTGGGGTCCTTGACACAATTTTCCCCAACTCTGACCATGAACATTCTTGTAGAGTCTTTCTCTCTCTCTCTCTCTCATACAATGCCCCCTGCCCCACCCCACCCACCCAACACATGCATGTGACAAAGACTGGAGATGTTTTAAACAGCAGGCAATCTATCTGGCAGGAGTGTGAAGAATATATGAATGGATTAAAACTAAAAGCAGTGAGACCACTTAAGAGACCTTTATGGTATCATGGAAGAGATGCTAATGGCCTGAACTCATGCAGGAACAGTGGAGATGGAAGGAATGGGTGGACTTGGGAAATGTTAAAGAAAAGGAAAGGACTTATTCAACTTAATTACTGACTGAATGAAGATGATGAAAGAGAGGGTGGGGTTCAGGATGAGTTCCACTTTTCCAATATGGGTAACTGGATGAATGTTAGTACCATTCACCAATCAAATACAAAGAAAAAATGAATTTGAGAAGATGGGAAGTTCAATTTTTGCATGATTATTTTGAGCTGCTTGCTGGATAGATAAAGTAGGCAGTTGGGTGTAGAGTCCAGGAAAGGAATCTTAGTTGAACATACAAATTTAGAAATCAATAGTGTATAGGTGGAAGTTCAAGTCATGAGAGAGCGTTAGATTACCCAGAAAGAGGGTATAGAAAAAGATGAGGAGAGGGCCAAGTGCAGAATCCTCAGAAAAACAAACACTCAAATCTGGGCAAAGAAGAGTAGTTAGCCAAAGAGGTGATAAAAACAGGAGAGAGGTAGAAGGTGAACCTAAAGAGGGAGGGGAGCTTCCAGAAAGACACAAACGGTCCTAGAGTCAAATGTCTAAAAATGTGCATTGGATCTCTCATAGATAGATGTAAACAAAAAATTTTTGCCCAGTCCCATTGCCCCATTAATATCCCCCCCGCATTTCTTTACTTCCTCTAAATGCTAAACTTCTGGAAACAGTTTTCCATTCCTGTCTCTTATTCCTCATCTCCAACTCTCCCCTTAGAATCCAGCAGTATGGCTTCTGCCTTTTCCATTCTACAGATCTTGATCTCTCAAGAATCTTATCAAGAATCTTATCAGTGGCCTTTTCTCATCCCAGTCTTTTGGAGATGATGCCAGGAAGCAACAGTAGGGGTGTAGGAAAGTGAGAAAGAAAAAGGAAGAAAACCAATAAATGGTACCCTATCAAGTCAATTACCAGTGTGAGTGACTAGAACTTAATGCTTCTGGGGAACTCTGGGAGTCAGTGTAGAACATGGGCTCAGAGTTATCCTAAGGAGTGTGGGATCCGGGATATTTATACACCAACTTCAGTTAGTCATTGATTAAGGGCTGTTGCATTGTAGTGAGGATGGGGAAGCACTAATTCCCCAGCACTTTCTTGAAGTATTCTTTTTCTTTGATTTCTGTCCTGGTACCCTAACCAAGTCCCTATTCCCTTCTTTGCCCTATCTCCTTAAATAGTTATTTTTCTTTCTTCTACCTCTTAAATAAGAGCAAACTGCAAGGCAGAACTCCAGTCTTCAGTCCTCTGTTCTTTGTTTCTTTACACACTTACTTAATTGTTTCTCTATCCTCATTAACTTAACTCTTGCTTCTATGCAGATTACTCCCAGTGTGTTGAATGTAATTATGTTCAATGACTTAGCTGTTAAGATCAAGATATATTTAAAGGTCTTCAGAAAAAAAAGGCTTTGGGTATCTTTTATAACTCAACAGACTGAAAAATCTATAAATGTCTGCTGGGAGTCATTCAGGAATTACACTTCCCGCTGACAGTGTGAGAAGCAGACTCAGTATATGACTCAGCTTGCAATCAATCGATGGAGCATTATGCTTCAAGGAAACGGGAAAGTCTCATAGCAATTTAGAATTTGTCACTAAATCTAGTCTGACTCTTTGTCCAGAAAGAAGTGCAGCTCCCTACTGTCAAGGCCTGAGCTCTTGGGATCTTTGCCTATTTCCTAGGCAGAGCCATAATTAACAATGTTTGCTATCAAGAAAAGCAGCATGATGCATGTTCTCAAACCAAGCCAGCACGCATGCATGTGTGTGTGTGCGTGTGAGAGAGAGTGAGGGAGAGAGAGAAAGAGATGGAGGCAGTGAATAGTGAAGGGTTGGGTGACAGAGGTGAAGTCTGAGGGAAAAGTAAACAGATGGCTTGCAGGCAGGTCCTTGGCTCTGGCTCTATCCATCCCACTGGCTGCTCACGGAGTAGTGGAGAGGGGAGGGAGTTTTAAACTTTTAAACAGGACTTAGTCTTCTAAGTCTTAGTCTTCTACTACCATCATTTATAATTTTCCTTTGGCCTCTGTCTTTGACTCATATTTAAGAGTAGAGCAATGAAGGGAGTTCCCTGGTGGCCTAATGGTTAGGATTCTGGGCTTTCACAGCCATGGCCTGAGTTCAGTCCCTGGTCAGGGAACTGAGATCCTACAAGCTGTGCATCATGGCCGGAAAAAAAAAAAGAAAAAAGAAAAAGAGAGAGAGACAAGTAGAGCCCTGAAAATTTGCCTGGAGCACATGGCAGGGGCTTTGTCAAGAAGTCCTAAGAATTCTAATTCCTGACTGATTGATTGATTATTAAAGTATAGTTCATGTGCAATATTACATAAGTTACAGGTGTACAAAAGAGTGATTCACAATTTTTAAAGATTACACTCCATTTATAGTTATTATAAAATATTGGCTTATATTCCCCATGTTGTACAATATATCCGTGTAGCTTATTTTATACATAATAGTTTGAACCTCTTACTCCCCTGCCCCTATATTGCCCCTCCCCCCTTCCCTCTCCCCACTGGTAACCACTAGTTTGTTCTCTATACCTGTGAGTCTGCTTCTTTTTTTATTCACTAGTTTGCTGTAGTTTTTAGATTCCACACATAAGTAATATCATACACTTGTCTTTCTCTATCTGACTTATTTCACTTAGCATAATTCCCTCCAAGTCCATCCATGTTGCTGCAAATATCAAAATTTCATTCTTGTTTATGGCTGAGTAGTGTTCCATTGTATACGTGTGTGTGTGTGTGTGTGTGTGTGTGTGTGTGTGTGTGTGTGTACGATATCTTCTTTATCTATTCATCTGTTGATGACACTTGGGTTTCTTCCATATATTGGCAATTGTAAATACTGAACACTGGGGTGCATGTATCTTCAAATTAGTGTTTTTGTTTTTTTCAGATATATACCCAGGAGTGGAATTGCTGAGTCATACGGTAGTTCTATTGGTGGGAATGTAAATAGGTGCAGCCACTGTGAAAAACGGTATGAAGGTTTTTCACAGTGGCTGCACCAATTTACATTCCCACAAAGAGTGTACAATAGTGCTCCCTTTTCTCCACATCCTCGCCAACATTTGTTATTTGTGTTCTTTTTGATGATAGCCATTCTGACAGGTGTGACATCTCATTGTGGGTTTGATTTGCATTTCCCTGATGTTTAGTGATCTTGAGCATCTTTTCATGTGCCTGTTGGCCATCTGCATTTCCTCTTTGGAAAAATGTCTATTCAGTTCTTCTACCTATTTTTAAAATCAGGTTGTTTTTTGATGTTGCGTTGTATGAGCTATTTATATATGTTGGATATTAACCCCTACTGGCCATATCAGTTGCAAATAGTTTCTCCCATTCAGTAGGTTGTCTTTGCATTTTGTTAATGGCTTCCTTTGCTGTGCAAAAGCTTTTAAGTTTAATTAGGTCCCCTTTATTTATTTTTGCTTTTATTTCCTTTGCTTTAGGAGATGGATCCAAAAAATATTGCTATGATTTATGTCAACAAGTGTCCTGCCTATGTTTTCGTCTAGGAAACATGGTTTCTGGTCTTACATTTAGGGCTTTAATGCCCTAAATGTATGTGGTGTTAGTGTTCTAATTTCATTCTTTTACATATGGCTGTCCAGTTTTCCCAGCACCACTTATTAAAGAGACTGTCTTTTATCTATTGTATATTCTTGCCTCCTCTGTCATAGATTAGGTGACCATAAGTGTATGGGTTTATTTCTGGGCTCTCTATTCTGTTCTATTGATCTGTCTCTGTTTTTGTACCAGTACCATACTGTTTTGATTACTGTAGCTTTGTAGTATAGTCTGAAGTCAGGGAGCCTGATTCCTCCAGCTCTGTTTTTATTTCTCAAGATTGCTTTGGCTATTCGGGGTCTTTCGTGTTTCCATACAAATTTTAAAATTGTTTGTTCTACTTTTGTGAAAAATGTCATTCATATTTTGATAGGGATTACATTGAATCTGTAGATTGCCTTGGGTACTATGGTCATTTTAACAATATTAATCCTTCCAATCCAAGAATACAGTGTGTCTTTCCATCTGTTTGTGTTGTCTTTAATTTTTTATATGTCCTATAAAAAATTTTTTTGTTTTTGTTTATTTTCTTTCTAGAAGCTTGAAGATGTTCTGCTTGTCCCTAGGATTCTGAAATTTCACTAAGATATGCCTTGAAGTGAGCCTGTTTTAGAGAACCATGTGGGGTTATAGACCCTTTCGATCTGCAAACTCTAAGATATTGTCCTGAATTATTTCAAGGATTATTTCCTCCCTTCTGTTTTCTCTGTTCTATCTTTCTGGACTCTTTATTTGGATTTCCTGAGTAGGTGTTCTAATTGTCTTACTTTTTCTGTCCAGTGTTCCATCTTTTTGTCCTTTTGTTTCACATCATGGGAAGCTGTCCCTTTCCATCTTTTTACTAACTCTAAAAAACTTTCTACTATCATGTTTTAAATTTTCAAGTCTCCCTTTGTGTTCTCTGAATATTCCTTTTTATAAATATACACTTTTCCTCTTTCAATGATGTAATATCACTCTCTCCGAGAATTTTGTTTATTACAAAAAAAAAATTTTTTTTCTCCCAGGTTAGGCTCTGTTTCCTCAAAATTATCTTTGTTTGTTTTGGTCTCTCTGAGGCTTTTCTCAGATGTGTGGTGATTTTTGGCCTCTGCTAATATTTAAAGATAGGGCATAAAAAGCTGATTGGGCGCTCTGAGAGCCTGGGTTGGGGCTTGTCAGTTGTGGATTTCACTGTACAGTGGTCTAGCAGGGCCAGTGGTTAGCGAATCCCTATGTCAGAATTTTGAAGTCTCTCTCTTGAGCTTGTTAGAATACTCAGAGAAGGATCCTCCAGGCTCTTGGAGAGTACATGCCTGGCTGCCATTATTTTGGGAGGTAAGAAGTAGAAGAGAACTAGTGGTTTTAACATTCAGTATGTGAACTTTCACACTTTCCTGTTTTCCACGTGGATCTCCCTATCCCCAGTTGGGCCTGATGCCCCCCAGTTCAGATCCCCTCAGATTTTCCTTCTCCGGAGAGCAGTCCTCTTTGCTCTCAAAGAGAAAGGCCTCCAGTCTCCTTCGAGAGTGGGGGTGAGGTCATTTCCTTGCTGTGTGGATTGGGAGGGACATCTGGGGAACTGACAGCTTCTTAAAAGAACCTTCAATTCATCCCTTTTATCTCTATCCCTTACTTCAACCTCACTTCCGGTGGTATCTGGTGCTGCCAATTCATGACCTTTTGGGTTTTGCAGTGTAAATCGGGCTGTTTCTTACCTTCCACCATCACTGACTGTGGATTCCATTTACTAGAGTCTGCTAAGCCAGTTACTGCTTGTTCAAGCATTTTCTAACCTCCAAAATTCTGTTGTTGTTGTCTCCTTTTCTCTTGGTCCTTGTAGATATATGGCTTTTTAAAAAATCCCTTCCTAGTTGTTTTAGTGAGATTTTTGAGCGAGAGCAGAGGTTACTTCAAACTTTCCAATTGTCATCCTAATTTAGGTGTCATGGGACCACACCTTGGATGTTTCCCCTAGTTAGGGCCCTCCTCTGGGAAACAGAGGTAGTGGGAGAGAGGACTGGGTCCCTGCAGGAGCTTCAGAAGAAGGGAATCCTATGAATCTAGAATATTCAACCTCTCCCCAGGCCAAAGAGCATGGGGATTCTTGCGGTTAAGTGCACACAGACCCCGAGGCTGTGCGGGTGCTCTCTGAGGCTCACTGGAGACTCAGAGGAGGGTCAGGACCCGCACAGGAGCTTGTCCTCCACCATCCGATCACCACTTAGTTCACTGTTTACACTCCACCTCTTCCTTAACTCCTTTCAGCCTGAATGAGTGTCTCTTGGCGATCTTTCCAGTTCTAGAAAAGATAAGAACTCTTTACTGGTAACTTCTCATTTGTGAACTGTTAAAAACAAAATCAGGGACTTCCCTGGCAGCACAGTGGCTAAGAATCCACCTGCCAGTGCAGGGAACACGGGTTCGAGCCCTGGTCTGGGAAAATCCCACATGCCGTGGAGCAACTAAGCCCGTGTGCCACAACAACTGAGCCTGCATTCTATAGAGCCCGCGAGCTACAACTACTGAGCCCGCGTGCCACAACTACTGAAGCCTGTGTACCTATAGGCCTGCTCCGTAACAAGAGAAGCCACCGCAAGGGGAAGCCCGCGCACCGCGATGAAGAGTAGCCCTCGCTCGGAGCAGCTAGAGAAAGCCCACGCACAGCAACGAAGACCCAACACAGCCCAAAACAAAACAAAACAAAACAAAATCAATTTCTCTGAACATTTTAGAATGCTGCAGGTGAAAAGAGCTTAGAGAACATCAAGTTTAATCCTGCTATTTAGAGCTGAGGAACTGGTAGGTCCAGAGGGGTTAATTGATTTGCTCAAGGTCACACAGTTGCAGAGCAGCAGAGCTAACAATAGAGCTCAGGCCTCCCCACGCAGGCCTCCCCCCCACCCCCCCACCCCCCCACCCTGCAGTCAGGAGCCCGTGCCCAACGCCATCTGCCGCGCGAGCAGTCTGCCCATCTGCGCGACCATGTCTCCTTAAAGATCACTAAAGTGGTTCATAAACCACCTCACAGCTGAAGCAGAGTTTGCTCTAATTTTTATCACACTGATTATTACAAATGATATTAAATACCCAGTGTGAGCAATCACATCTCAAGCTCTAAAGTGGAAAAGTCTTTGAGGATTAATGGAGCGAGAAGAGAGAGGTTATTTTGCATATAGAAAATTTGGTGGCAGGCTGGTTATTGTTCTTCACCTGTTTAGAGAGGGTGCAGAGGGGAGAAAAAATGAAATGGCAGAGGCGCAAAGGTAGGAAGCCGAGATGAGCCCCCTCTACCCCTAGTACTTCTGTTGGACCTGGTTCTGGTGAACCCCTACCTCCCAGCAGACCCCCTTCTTTTACTTTGTGGGTATTTTCACAGTCAAATTGAAGCAGAAAGATCCATATATTACATATATTATTAATATAAAAATAAATAATAATAATAAATGTGATAAAAATTAGAGCAAACTCTACTTCGGCTGTTAGGTGGTTTATTAACCACTTTAATGATCTTTAAGGAGGTGTGGACACATAGACTGGCAGCCTGCCCACATGGGCAGGCTCCTGTTCCTTGTAAAGCCCCTAGGGTTCAAACCATGTCCTAGGGCAAGGACAGACACTGATGAGAGAAGTGGTCCAGGACACCCAGGAGATAGGCAAATTTTGGTGTGTCAAGTGCAGACACTAGGATATTATTTTAAAAGAAATTTCCCAGAACAGGAATCAGGAGTCAGAAAGGGCGTGTACTGTGGGGAAGAGCTGCTAAGATTAACTTGATTCTGTTTTGCATTTGTTTTTCAGTGTTTAGTTTAATAAAGTCTTGTTGAGCAGTAAGTCAAATCAGATCTGGTAGACATTGGAGGTGGTAGACATCGCTATCTTTGGTCACCCAACACACATTCGCCTTTTTCCTGGTAATGGTATCTAATGTTTATTCTCAAGATCCATGGGCTTCAGTGGAACTTGATACCCCTCTTCTGCTTTAGGAATGGAATATGTCAGATGGGATGTGGTGTTTAACATAAGCTAACAGGCATCATCTCAATCACCACAATGATTGGATAAGGGAAGGACAAATCCAGCCAGGCTAAGCTCAGGACTTTGGTTCAAAAAGTGGAAGAGGGAAAGTGCTCTTCTTCCTTTTATGTGAACAAGAAAACATGTGGGTCCTGGAGCCTCTGATAGTCATTTTGAAACCACGAGGGGAGAAGTCTGCCAAGAATGGAGCCAACAATGAAGAAGTGGATTTGAGAAACAGAGAGAAACTGAGTCCTAATCCCATCATTTCAGCATTTGCTTAAAGCCTGGCCTAAGACTCTGGACTGTTCAGTTATACGAGCAATTATAACCCTTTATTGCCATTGTCCATTTTACTTAATTTAAAATAATACACGACATGTTCATCTCTTTTGCATTTCCATGTATATGACTTTCTCTCTAGTCAGCCAAAGGTACCTACTAACCATGAGGGTGGGGAGGATTAGGACTCCTAAAAAAGGAGTTTAATGAGGAAAAAAAAAGAGTCAAAGTTCATTTTGCTATTTGAGTGCAGAAAGGAGAAGAAAGTGAGAGAGATTGGGAGTAAAGAGGTAGACCCTTGTATTGTGACTTTAACTTTCCAGGCAGAAATTCCAAGTCTATTGAATAGACTGTGGAGGAAGCTGAGAGTAGAAGGGGCTTCTGTTCTACTCCCTGTCGGGAATGTGGGAGGAGGAAGCCCCCCAAGGTGCCTCTGCACCAACACAGGATGACTAAAGCAGAGGAAAAGTGCAGTGTGGCATAGACAAGGAGTCGTCGAGGTGACTCTCCTCATTCTACTCATACTCTTGTGTAGTATGGAAGTGATCCAGAGGCTCCTGCCTGCACTGTGAGGGATATAGAAAGTAGCTGATGGTGCTAGTTGGTCTGTCACCATGGTGGCAGCAAAGTGACTTCGCAGCCAAAAGACGCTTTCAAATTACTTGGGCTGGGAATCCTCTGGGAGTCACAGCCAGACATCGGGGGATCCGTAGTGCCAGTAAAAAGCAACCAGGACCAGAGTTAATCTTCCCTGCTGCATCTCCTTGACTCTCTCTATTGGTGATTCCTCATGTGATTTTTAATTTTTTTTTTGTAAGCCCATAGTTTCCTCTGTGAGTACTATGGCTTGTGGATGTGCTTGACAGTGTTTATGTATTTGCATTTTTAAGTTAACTTTTTAAAAATGATGGCAAATATACATAGCATACATTTACCATTTTAACTATTTTTAAGTATACAGTTCTAAAGTGTATTCACATTGTTGTGCAACAATCGCTACCATCCATTTCCAGAATTTTTTCATCTTCTCCAACTGAAACTCTGTACCTATTAAGCACTAAGTCCCCATCCTCTCTTCCTCAGCCCCCACCCACCCCCAGTCCCAGGTACAACTATTCTACTTTCAGCCTCTATGAATTTGACTACTCTAGGTACCTCATATAAATCATACGACATTAATTATTTTGTTACTGGCTTACTTCTCTTAGCCTAATGTCCTTAGTGTTCATCCATGCTGTATCATATGACAGAATTTCCTTCTCTTTAAAGGCTGAATAATATTCCATTTTATGTACATTCTATATTTTGTTTATTCATCTGACAACACTTGCATTGCTTCCACCTTTTGGCTATTGTGAATAAGGCTGCTACAAACATGAGTTTACAAATGTTTGTTCAAGTCCCTGCTTTCACTACATTTAATACCCTGAAGTAGAATTGCTAGATCATATGGTAATTCTATTTTTAGTTTTTTGAGGAATTGCCATACTGTTTTCTGTAGTGAGTATTCCATTTTACATTCCTACCAGGAATGCACAAGTGTTCCAGTTTCTCCACATCCTCACCCACATTTATTATTTTCTGTTTTTGTTTTTGATTATAATCTCCCTAATAGGTGTGAAGTGGTATCTCATTGTGGTTTTGATTAGCATTACCTTAATGGTTAGTGATACTGAACATCTTTTCATGTGCTTATTGGCCATTTGTATATTTTCCTTGGAGAAATGTCTATTCAAGGCTTTTGATAACTTTTTGTTTTTGGCCGCACTGCACAACATGTGGGATCTTAGTTCCTCGACTAGGGTTCGAACTCACGCCCCCTGCAGTGGAAGTGGGGAGTCTTAACCACTGGACTGCCGGGGAAGTCCTTGATAACTTTTTAATCAGTTGCTTTTGTTGTTGTTGTTGAGTTGTAGGCATTCTTTATATATTCTGGTTATCAATCCCTTATCAGATACATGATTTGCAAATATTTTCTCCCATTCTATGGGTTGCCTTTTACTCAGTTGATAGTGTCTTTTGACACACAAAAGACACTTAATTTTGATAAAGTCCAACTTAGCTATCTTTTCTCTTTTTGCTTGTTCCTCTGGTGTTACATCCAAAAAATTATTGCCAGATCCAATGTCATGGAGTTTTGCCATATGTTTTCTTCTAAGAGTTTTATAGCTTTATCTCTTACATTTATGTCTTTGATCAATTTTGAGTTAATTTTTGTATATGGTGTAAGGGCAGAATCCAACTTCATTCTTTTGCATGTGGATATTCTGTTTTCCCAACATTAAATGTTGAAAAGACTGTCCTTTACCTACTGCATGGTCTTGGCACCCTTGTCAAAAATCATTTGACCATATATGTGTTCGTTTCTGGGCTCTCTGTTCTATTCTTTTGGTCTATGTGGCTGTCTTTGTGCTAATACCACACTATTTTGATTACTGTAACTTTACAGTAAGTTTTGAAACCAGGAAGTGTGAAACCTCAAACTTGTTCTTAGTTTTCAACATTTTTTGGCTTTAAGATTCTGTATGAGTTTTGGGATGGATTCCATTTCTGCAAAAAACATCATTGGAGGTTTGACAGGGATTACATTGAATCTGTAGATCACTTTGGGCTGTACTCACATCTTAGTAATTTAAAGTCATACAGTCCATGAACGCAAGGTATCTTTCTGTTTATTTTTGTCTTAATTTCTTTCAGCCAATTTTTTAGTTTTCATTGTACAAGTCTTTCATCCCCTTGGTTAAGTTTATTCCTAAGTATTTTATTCTTTTGGATGCTATTGTAAATGGATTTTTTTCTTAATTCCCTTTTAAGAGTGTTCATTGTTAGTGTATAGAAATACAACTGATTTTTGAGCATTGGTTTTGTATCCTTCAATTTTGCTGAATTAATTTATTAACAGTCTTTTATTGAGTATTTAGGGTTTTCTACATATAAACTCATGTCATTTGTGAACAGAAATCATTCCTTTCCTATTTCAATGTCATTTATTTCTTTTTCTTGCCTATTTGCTCTGGCTAGAACCTGTAGTACTATGTTGAATAGAAGTGGTGAGAGTGGGCATCCTTGTCTCATTCCTGAGGAAAAACTTTTACTCTCTTACAATTGCGTGTAATGTTAACTGTGGGTTTTTCACATATAGCCTTTATTATGGTAAGTTAGTTTCTTCTATTCTTAGTTTGTTGAGTTTTTAAAAATCATGAATGCATTTGCATTTTTAATAACCAGAAAATTTCATTTAAAAATCAAGATTTCTGGGAATTCCCTGGCAGTCCAGTGGTAGGACCTGGCGCTTTCAGTGCTGTGGGCCCAGGTTCGATCCTTGGTCCGGGAACTAAGATCCCACAAGCCAAGGTTTCCCTGGTGGTGTAGTGATTAAGAATCTGCCTGCCGGGCTTCCCTGGTGGCGCAGTGGTTGAGAGTCCACCTGCTGATGCAGGAGACACGGGTTCGTGCCCCGGTCCGGGAAGATCCCACATGCCACGGAGCAGCTGGGCCCGTGAGCCATGGCCACTGAGCCCGCACGTCCGGAGCCTGTGCTCCGCAAAGGGAGAGGCCACAACAGTGAGAGGCCCGCGTACCGCAAAAAAAAAAAAAAAAAAAGAATCTGCCTGCCAATGCAGGGGACATGGGTTTGAGTCCTGGTCCGGGAAGATCCCACATGCTGTGGAGCAACTAAGCCCGTGCGCCACAGCTATTGAGCCTGTGCTCTAGAGTCCGTGAGCCACAACTACTGAGCCTGTGTGCCACAACTACTGAAGCCCGTGTGCCTAGAGCCCGTGCTCCACAACAAGAGAAGCCACCGCAATGAAAAGCCTGCACACCGCAACGAAGAGTAGCCCCGACTCGCCGAAACTAAAGAAAGCCTGCACAGCAACAAGGACCCAACGCAGCCAAAAATAAATAAATAAATATATTTAAAAAAAAATCTATCCCAGAAAGAATTTAAAAAAAAATCAAGATTTCTATCCCATATTTAAAAAATAGAAGATCTTTCAACACTGGATTCACATTTCCTTATGGTCTCTGAAGCTGAACGAACAGCTACTCTCCTTATACAGCATTCTCTTCAGACATGATCTCCATACAGACTTTTTACTCGTTTTACTTATCTAGAGGGATTTACTTTTGGGCCCCTGTAATCTTAATAGTAAACATTAATTTAGTGCTTGCTGGGTGCCCAACACTGTCCTAAGCCCTTTACATGTATTAGTTAATTTAATCCTCATAACAGCCCTGTATAGTAGGTTATTATTGTCCCCTTTTCTGATGAGGAATCTGAAGCTCAGAACTAGTAATTGGTGAAGTGAGCAAATGTGGTAATAGAGTAGTAAATGATAATGAAGAAAGAATTGATTGGGGGAAAATAGATAACTGTGCTTATTGTTGGTGCCCTTTGTTTTGTACACAATTTGAAGACTAAGGCAAGTGCTTGAATTTTGAGACAGCAAGTTGCCTCACTTACTTCAAGATTTGTGGTGTGCCAGGTATTTGAGGTTGATAAAAGTCTGAATGTTCCTAAAATGGGGTGTTACTGTGTGCCTCCCTGTGTGGATATACAAACCAATTTTTAGTTGCTTGGCCCAGAGTGCTACAAGAACTGAGTTTTGTGTCTAACTGCAAGAGTGAAGTGGTGGTGGTGCTGATGGGGGAAACACGTATTTTCACAACAGTAATCAGGAACTCTAGTAACTTCTTCAGGCTTTGAGGAATTTGAATCATTTTTTTGGGATCAGAAAACAGGCCTCTTGAATAAAGACTGTATGTATATGGAAACAAAACAAAATATATTTTAAAAATCTTTTCTGACATCTCTTTCTGTAGGAACAGCAAAATATTTCACTTTATTTTTTAGGTTGAAAGAATTTCAGCTGCCTTGCTCTCCATGTCAACATGATGTCATTTTCAAAAGAAACACTAGTCTAGTATTAAAAAATTGAAAAGCAGTATAAATCTTAACTGAAGTTTCTTTGAGAGGTACCTATAATGGACATGTTCTTTTTTCATCTGCCCATCACTTTTTTTTTTCTTGTGTATCCTTTTGGAGATATTCTGTCTAGACATGTATATTTGTATGTCCCTATACATTTCTATGTTTCTACCTGCCTATTGGTCTGTCTGTTTGTCCATTTCTCACTCTCTAGTCCCCCTCTTTCACACAAACAGCAACTTACATTCCACACTAGTCTGTACTTGTTTTTTTTTGTTGTTGTTTGTTTGTGTATTTCCTATCTTAACAGTATATTCTTAGAAATTGTTTCATATTGTTATCACAGTTTGTGACACCCAAATTTGCCCATCACTTTATGGGTTTTTTTCTGATAATAGAACCTTGAGTTTTCTTTGGAGAATGACTCCTCCCCCATTCTTTGTCCCCAGACTAAAGCATACGGTTGGGTATATGATCCAGAATTTGCTAATGAGACGTAATAAGATTTTATTGGAACTACTTGGAAATATGTGCTTTGTTTCTACTGGAATGATTAGCTATAAGGATGATATAGTTTCAACACTGGGGAAAGGTGGGGAGGTGGGGAAAAATCACTACATGAGAATAAACTCTTTGAAGTCCACAGAGAGAGAAGGAGTGACCATATCTTGATGACATTGTTTGCACCCTGGATCCAGCCATACCTGAGGCTATCTATTTATAGATTTTTTCAGTTAAATCAGTTTGCGTTCTTGACAATTGTCGGAAAAAGTCCTCAATATTATAGCACAAAAGAAGAATTCCACTTATTACACATAACAAAACATCTAAAAATCCTTCTTCCTGTTTCTCAGTGTCTCTCAGTATCATTCAGAATGGCAGCTGTGCTAAATTCCTAGTCTCAAACCTCTCAAACTCAGATCACTCTACATCTTCATTTTTCTCACTCCCATCCTCAAAACTTTTCTGGCTCTCTTCCTCCCCCACTTCCTCCAAGAGAAACATAAAATCTAGCTGAGCTTTGTGGATGAGTCTAGCCTTCTGAGGCTCCTTTTGCTTCTGTTCCTCTACTCCTTACCTAGATCAGCACAGTTAATGCCCAGGTTGCTTTCTGAACAACAAAGGATCCTTCCTCTTCAAAATGAAGAAAGGCCAAAGATACTTGTTAATTTTCTGTTCTGGTCTCATTTGTATTCAGTACAAATAGGGGAGATATTAATTCTGTTTGCAAGCAGCTACTCCTGGGGTTACCTTTGGGTAAGTCTTGCCAAGATAATGCCTCGGTGTTTTGTTTTGTTTTTGTCTGTGTGCTTTTTGAAGGGGTGGGATGGGGAAAGAATTAAGCTAGTTAAACCAGTTTGATCATTTATACAAGCCAGAGAGATGGTCAGGCCTTGGATTCAGACCCAGCTGACATGGAGTGCTAGGGGCAATCGTTACTCACTCTATTACCTTTTATTTCCTCCCTCTTTGGGAACATTCTTTGGGTTTTCTACTGAAACAGCTGGAGACTCTCATCAACAACCACGTCACTCAGCAGCTCCTTCATAAACACATTTTTCAGACACTGTGCCCAAGACTCTTTTAAGTGTCCTAAGGATATCAACTCATTCAAAAGCAGCCCAGCTGCAGTTTGGAGAGCACCAGCACTTGCTCCATAAAGATCTAGATCGTCTCTTCCCATCAAGAGGCACCCAAAAGTTCTATTGTGCTGGACACTTAGATGACCCCCAGCCCTTTTGTGGAACACATTGATTCTGAGTAGTCTGAATCCCATTCTTGGGTCTATTCAAACTGTCTTTGATACCCTCAGGCTGGAGGACTTGGTGGGGAGATCACCTAGCACTATGGCTGCCTGGAGCCTGGGAGCTATCAAGATGACTCTGGGAGACATCTCACCTTTTAAAAATCCCTTCTTTCTTTCTTTCTTCCTTCCTTCCAACATTTATTTATTTATTTATTTGGCTCCACCAGGTCTTAGTTGTGGCATGTGGAATCTTCGTAGCAGCATGCAGGATCTTTAGTTGGGGCATGCGGGATCTTTAGTTGCAGCATGCAGGATATTTTAATTGTGCCATGCAGGCTCTTAGTTGCAGCATGCAGGATCTAGTTCCCTGACCAGGGCACCCTGCACTGGGAGCATGGAGTCTTAACCACTGGACCACCAGGGAAGTCCCAAAAGTCTCATCTTTCTTTGACACATTTTTTTTTCTTATGAATCTTCCCAACCGCAGTGAAGTATTATAGTGTCCTGGAATGGTAGGAAAAAGGTGGTAGGATAAAGATAGCATGGCACATCCAGGGGATAGTTGAGAACTTAAGGAAGAGACTATTTAAAAAGGTGTGGGCAGGTTTAAAGGAAACGTCTGGGAGCGAGGCCTGCAGGGGCAAGGGCAGCAAGTGGTAAACAGGACTAAGAATGAACTGTAGGAGAGGGCCACAGGATTGGAGTAATGGCGTTCAGATAAAGAATGCAGCCACTGCTAATAGAATGGCCCTCTGAGAATGTAGGGGAGAGGTCCTGAATAACATCCTGCCCTGTGATCAACATTCTGCCCTGTGGTGGACCTCCTGCACATGCCTCCCATTGGCCAAAACCAGACAAAAGCCAGAGGACAGCTGATGTCGTCCATAAAAGTCAGTCCTGAGTCACAGAACAGGGTGGTGAGTGGATCTGGAAGGACAGAGGAAAAACCAGCAGTCATTTCCTATCTTTTCCTACAGCTAGCACCTTGGTTCAGGCCTCACCCTTTCTTGCCTGGCCTATGCTGATGGCCTTCTTGCCTGTCCTCGTGTCCCTGTTTCCAAGAAGCTGTATTCATTCAGCACGGGATTGGGGTATATAGACCTCCGTCCAGGAACCAGATCTGCAGCGTCAAGACCCTTGCCCCAGAGACCTCATCGGTAAAACAACAGGTGGAGCCGGGGGATGCCCGAAGACCTTCCCGGACCACGATTTACTGATGCTAGACATATTTTAAATATCAAGGAATCGACTTGCGACTTTTAAACGCAAAGGGGCAAGTGGAAATGGATTGAGCCTGCCTCCCTGCCCCCTTCCAGAAAACCATGTGACTCCGGCAGACCGGCGATTGCTTCAAAACCATGTCACGCCGGCAGACCGGGTCTCTCGAAGGGCATAGGCTAAAGCGATCCCGGAAGGCACTTTCGCGGCGCCTGGGCCCTCCCACCGCGCGAGTAAGGGGCACAAATCCCCGGCGCTCCCCTTTGGTCTTCCACTTGGGCACCTGCCGGGGGGAAGCGAGGGGGAGCAGCGGAGAGCGCAGGCGCAGGGTTCGTGCCTGCGGCGCCGCTCTCCCTGCCCAGCCAGGCGGCCTCAGCCGCCCCTGCCGCGGTTTTCCTGGCGAAGCGCGCGGTGGCCTCAGTGGGCTCAGAGCCTGGACTAGGCGCGCGGCAGCGGGCAGCCCCGGCCGGAGCACCGGGCGCTCCTTCCTCGCCGCGACGCACAGGTAACCGGGCCCCGGCAGCCGGTCGGCAGCAGTGGACTGGGACCTTGACCCTGCCTGCCGGGCCGCCCCACCCGTAAGGAGTGGGAGCGTACCCCGAACCCCACACGCTCGCTTTTAGCCGAGGCACTTAAGAGGCCGACTCCTTCTTTTGGGGTTAGGCCGGGCCCTGGGCGAAGCGCCCCGCCCCCTTTACAAGCCTTTGCGGAGGCTCTGCTCGACGCCTGAACGGCTGCGGGGCCGCCACTTCCCGGCACTGCTCTCTTGGAAAACCTGGACGCCGGTTCGGTAGGGTCAGTATCAGCTGTGCGCCCCCGTTTCCTGCCACCGTCGCATGTATGGGTCCTTCCCCAGCCTCTCTGATAAAGGCCAGGAGCTACTGCTTTCCTTTCGCCCAGGAACCCACCTAAACAAGGGAGAGTCCCTATGGCGCCATGGGATCAATTTCAAATACAAACTTTTAAGAATGCTGGATGGTTTTAGAAATAGGGCCGAGAATGAGTATTTGCCTTTACTCTGTTGTCTGTCTCTGCCTCTTGGACGCCAGTCTATGTGGGTTGAGATTTTCGCGGAGATTAAACGGTTTGGAGAAATCTTTCCCCAACGAAAGGCGAGGGCAAGGAGGAAGGGCCAGGCCGCGGCCGAATGTAGCGGGTGGAGGCTCAGAGCAAGTCCGCTCAGCCTTCCCCACCTCCGGGGAGGAAAACAGGACCCTCCCTGACCCGGCTCCGGGCTGTAGAATTTATACGCCTCGTGCGCCCGTTTGGCCTCTTTAGAGAGAAGAGGATGGCAGGGTGGCGCGGGCCAGCAGGAAGGGCGAGTGGGGGCGCTGTGCGGACCCGCATCTCCGGCCAGGCTTTTGCCGGGCTTGGCGAGGAGCGGGATGGAAAGCTGGCGTCTCAGTGACGATTGAGGGCCCGGAGATAGTGACGCACTAGGCGAAGAGGGCTGGGGGCGCCTGGGGAAGGGGCGGTCTCCGCCAGCTTTACGGCTCGAAAGGACTCTATTGGGGTTGCCCGTGTCCGTGGTGCTGAAGTGCTTCAAGCTCCTTCGTCGGCTTACTTCCCGGGCGGCGGCCTGCCTTGCGGTTCTACTCCGCACCTTTGAGTAGCCGCTCTCCAAGGCAGGTGGCCAGAGTGGCGCCGGCTCCCTGGCTGGACACTGAAACCCTTTGCGGATGGATTGATGGTGGTTTCCCGCAGATAACATGAAGGCAAATGTGGCTCGCCCGGGGGTGCAGATAAAGCATATGCATAACAGGTTTGATTTACCTACATGGGAGGACACAGGGTGAGCATAAACATGAACTCTCACGTATGCATATGCATAGCATATGTAGGATGCATGTATGTGCATATGCACACAAACATTACGCACATGTAAATACACTCATTGGTTTTCAGTGCCATCACACACTACAAGTCACACATTTTCTCCAGAGCTTCTTGTGTAATCCATCTTTATTTTTTGACACGTTTCTGAACTCCGCAGAACCATTAACTTCCATAGTTATCTGTTCCCAAGTCACAGAACCTTGGGAACAGGTGAATTAAAGTGTTTGGTATTTTGCTGAGCAACGAAGTATTTACACATATTTTAATTCCAGAACAAAGATAGTCTAGAAAGATGTAAAATTGATTTTGATACAAAAAAGATGTCGCTAAAGGAAGTTTAAACAAAAAGAATTAATGAAAAATTTAATACAGAACAATAGCTAGCTAATGATCTTATGGAAAGTTATAATCTGAAGAAAATATGACTAAGGTATATCATAATGCTGACAATTTCAAATATACTGGTGGGATATGGTTTGTGAACTCTGTAAAGATTACATATATACTTTTCAAAACATTGAATATCTGTGGTTTTTCTCTCATAAAATGTATGCTCACTGTAAGAAATTTAGGTGACAGAGAAATACATAAAACCAGAGAAAACCATTGTAAATAGATTTTTAAAAAATTGAAGCATAGTTGATTTACCATATTGTGTTAGTTTCAGGAGTGCAGCAGAGTGATTCAGTTATACATATATGCATTATATTCTTTTTTCTGATTCTTTTCCATTATAGTTTATTACAAGATATTGAATATAGTTCCCTGTGCTCTACAGTAAATCCTTGTTATTTATCTATTTTATATATGGTAGTGTGCATATGGTAGTGTGCGTTAATCCCACTCCAATTTATCCCCCCCTTCCCCTTTGGTAACCATAAGTTTGTTTTCTAGGTCTGTGCGTCTGTTTTGTAATTAAGTTCATTTGTATTATTTTTTTAGATTGCACATGTAAATGATATCATATAATATTTGTCTTTGTCTGACTTACTTCACTTAGTATGATAATCTCTAGGTCCATCCATATTGCTACAGATTACATTGTTTCATTCTTTTTTATGGCTGAGTAATATTCCCTTGTGTATCTATCTATCTATATCTATACCTATATCTCTATATCTCACATCTTCTTTATCCATTCATTTGTTGATGGACAGTTTGGTTGCTTCAATGTCTTGCCTATTGTAAATAGTGCCTCTATGAACACTGGGGTGCATGTATCTTTTTGAATTAGAGCTTTCATTTTTTCTGGATATATGCCCAGGAGTGGGATTGCTGGATCATATGGTAACTCTATTTTTAGTTTTTTATGGAACTTCCATACTTTAACAGATTTTCTCTTAGATGAACACACATGCATTTTAAATGGACCAATCTTCTGTTGGTTGCATTTTCACTATGTAATTTATCATTAATGTCTTTCAAACCAATACATATAAAACTAGGTCATCATCATTAAGTGTTGTATAATATTGCACTATGTGGGCAGAACATAATTGGTTTAAGCAATCTTATAATAATGAACATTTATTTATTTCCAATTTTTGCTGTTATTAGACAGTTCTGCAAATAATATCTTTGAACAAACATTTGTGCACTTATTTATTTTCTTAGAAAAAAATTCTAGAAGTGAAATTGATCGTTCAATGGATATGTACATTTTATGTTTTGATACATTGATTTGTTTATTTGTTCAATTATTTCCTGTCTCCTCCCTTGTGTGCTTTATTCTTTACTATGTTCTCAGTATCTACACAGTGTCAAATATATGTGTATTCATGAAATATTTGTTGGAAGAACACTATTTCTAGATTGTTCTACAGAAAAGATGTACCAATATATACCAACATAAACACTGAATTAGAATGTCAGTATCCCCACACTATCACCAAAATCAGGGTTTTCTTCCAATTGGATAGGCAGTAAAGAGCATCTTTTTATATATTTATTGGTCATACTTATTTTTGTTTTGTGAGTTTCCAGCTCATATCCTTATTTTTCTATTTTTCTTATATTCTTTTTCTTATTTGTAAAAACTCTTTGTATACTGAAGACTCTGTTACATGTTGCAATTTTTTCTTGAATTTTTTATTTTTAAACTTTATGATATTTTCTGCTGTATGGAAAATTTCAGTTTTTATGTAGTCAAATATATCTTTCCCCTTCCCTTTTATAAAAAAATTAAAAAAAATCATTTTATTGGCTGCCCCATGAGGCTTGCATTATCTTAGTTCCCTGACCAGGGATCAAACCCGTGCCCGCTGCAGTGGAAACGTGGAGTCCTAACCACTGGACTGCCAGGGAACTCCCAGATTCCCTTAATTTAGTTAGAGTTAAGAGATAGAAGATAGAGTTAGGTTGCAGCATTGTGGCAACCAAAGCTCTGCACCACAACTTATTAGATCCAGAATTAGAGGTCTCTGGTTAAAAAGGTAACTTTCTTCAAAGGGGACCAGCTATGCCATTCTCCTAGCATTTGTTGAGTCTAGCAATGCCCTAGGGCCTGGGGATCCCAAGAAGAAGATAAGGACAGAATCTCTGTTCTTGGAGCAGGAACACTTTATCAGGGGTTTGTGTTACATACACAATTCACATTGATACCTTGTATCAAGGACTGTAACAGAGTCCTGTAGAAACTGTTCTTGAGTCCAGAGGAGGAACAGATTGTTTAGTGAGAGCCTTCTCCAAGTAGTTCGCCTGGAAGTTTGTGGGGACGTGGGTGGGAATTTGCCAGATATTGCTTTGTTGGGTAGTAAGTAGTTGATGGCCTCAAGTTGTAGTGGAAGCTGACAGTCTGGATTTGAAGGCTGACTGCCATAGTAAGCTCCTTGTAAGCTTGGGCAACTTACTGAAGCTTGCTGACCTTCACTTAATTTTTTTTCTTTTTAAAGAGGGACTGATATTAGTTCCTGCCTTGTTGGGGTTGTTGTGGGATTAAGTAAAATAATACACACTGAGCCCTTGGTATAAGCCTGGGGCATAGTAGTCTAGTCTATTTATTTTCTTGCCTTTCTATAAAGTTGCATGTAAATCACTCTGTACAAGTGATTATTGATCCCATTGTCAGAGCTCTTAAGGGTAAAACTATGAACCGTTTGTGTCTTCTGAATCTGTGAATAATTCTCCTAATCTGGAAATTTCTCTCTTAATGTTGCTTAAATCCCAAGCTGCTGCTTTTTACTGATTCTTATGCTAGTCTGAAATTGTCTAGTCTGAAATTGTCATTACTTTTGCTTTGTTCTCTAGTACTCTGATGTTAAAGCAAATACATATTTAATTGTATAACTTCCTTTAATGTGCATAGCACTTGTTGTGTCTGTTTTGTGGTACTTGTTAGCATATTTCTTTTCTCCAAAATGAACATGTAAGTTCTTTAAGAGAAAGCGTATGTTTTCTAGATTTTTTTAAAAGTTATCTTTTATTACCATTGTCTGTTTTTTAAAAAATTTAAAAATTAATTATTTTTGGCTGCATTGGGTCTTCATTGCTGCACATGGGCTTTCTCTAGTTGCGGTGATCAGGGGCTACTTTTCACTGCAGCGTGCGGGCTTCTCATTGTGGTGGCTTCTCTTGTTGCGGAGCACAGGCTTCAGCAGTTGTGGCTCACGGTCTCTAGAGCACAGGCTCAGTAGTTGTGGCGCAAGGGCTTAGCTGCTCCGCGGCATGTGGGATCTTCCCGGACCAGGGCTGGAACCCGTGTCCCTTGCATTGGCAGGCGGATTCTTAACCACTGCGCCACCAGGGTAGTCCCTGTTTTCTTAATTTTATCTCTCATACTATCTTAGCACAGTGCCTTCCACATCATAGGCACCTAGTAAATATTGACCAAATGAAGGAATAAACATAAATGCATGAGGCTGCCAGAATAGCTGGTGTGATCTCAGGCTGCCCTCATAGAAACAGGATCTCCTGACTAGGAGAGATCATAGAAACCGGTATATGTTCAGAGAAGAATGGTTAGGGTAAGATGAAAACCACAATTATACGTGGAATAATTGAGAAAGAGAAGATTTTCAGTTTGTAGAAGAGAAAACTCATGATAGGAGACCTGGGACGGGGAGGGTAGGAAATAGTAGTTCCTGATACTGAAATGTCATGTGGAAGAGGGAATTAATTAGTGATCCCAGAGCAAATATGTAGGAACAGACACTGGAGATTACATATAGAGAGATTTTTGACTCAATGTTAAAAAAAGAATTTTCTAACAATCAGAATGACTCCCAGGTGGCTGCCTTGAGAAGGAATAAGTTTTCTGTGACTGTAAGTTCAAATGGAAACTGTACTATTTGTTGGGGTTGCTGTAGAGGCTAGAGTTACTTTCAAAGAAATTGGAGTAGATGAACTCCACAGCCTTTTTCAACTCTCATGGTCTTTAATTCTATGCATATTATTATAATTTGTATATAGTTACCCTATAGTAAATATATACATGTTAATGTATATACTGTATTTCGATAAAGAAATATATATATATGTATGTACTTATCATATAATCTCATTATTATCATATTGCCTAAATTAATGAAGGATGAAAATTTCAAAAACTTGATCTTGATTATTTAAAACATACTACTAACATCCTTTTTTCTTGAGGACAACAGTTTATAAAATATTGTTCTACATGAACACTGTGTGCTTAAACTACAGTAAACAAGTTTAATAATGTTGTTAGCATCTCAAATGTAAATAAATATTTTTTTCAATTTCTAAATTGAATCTAAAAAGAGAAAACAAGTAAGTGAACCAGAGTCAGCTTGTCCTGATTCAGATGAGTTGTGATGTAAAGTTCAGGATTTCATTACCACTATCACCATCATCGCTAACATTTATTTAGCATTTACTGTATACCTAGCTCTGCTTTAAGCACCTCACACATATTAACTCATGTACTTCTCCCAAAAAATCTAGGTAGATTCTGTTATCCCCAGTATATTTTTTCATATTTTATTTAGAAATAATTTCAAACTTACAGAAAACTTGCATGCATAGTCCAATGAACTCTTGGGGTGAAGGGTAATTCTTATATATACTTCATCCCAAGTTCTCCAATTATAAACATTTTACAATGCTTGCTTTGTCATTCATTCATATACTTTCTCTTTTTTTCTGAACCAGTTGATAATAAGCTGCAGATGTGATGCCTAATTACCCCTAAGTACTTAAGTAGGAAGACTACACTTAAGTAGTTTTCCTTAAAGACAAGACACCCTCCTGCATAACCACAGAATTATCACCAAAATGAGGAACTTAAGACTGATATAATTCTGCCATTGAATCCACAAACCTCATTCAATATATGCCATTTCCCCCAATAATTTCCTCTTCAGAAAAATGTTTTTTATTTCTCGTCTGGAGTTAAATCCAGGGTTATGAATTGCATTTAGTTGTCCTGTTTCTTTAATCTTTAATTTGTGACAGTTCTTCATTTCTTCCTTGTCTTTAGTGACCTTGACATTTTTGAAAGTTCAGGCCATTAATTTTGTAGAATGTTCCTCATTTAGGTTTGTCTGATGCACGTTATGCATTTTTGGCATAGTTACACATTTTTGTCAGGAAAATGATAGAAGCAATACTGTGTTTTTTTCAGTGGATCTTATTAAGGGATACAATATTGATTTGTCTTTTTGCTGGTGATGTTAACTTTGATGACTTGGTTAAGGTGATAACTTCTCCACTGTAAAGTTGTTATTTTTCCCTTTGTAATTATAAGCATTTTGTGGGGAGACACTTTGAGACTATGTAAACATCCTATTCTTCAACAAACTTTTGGTCACTTATTTTATGATGGTTCTTGCTCAAATAAATTATTACTATGATGATTGCCAAATGGCAATTTTTCCAATTCCAACATTCATTTGACCTTTACTAGTTGGTATTCTGTTGTAAGGGAGAGTTTTCTCTTCCTTTATTTATGTATTTGTTTGTTTATTCATTTATTTACATTAGTTTGGACTTGTGGATTTCTATTCTATTAGGTGGATTATAACCAATTACTATGATTAATGATTATTGACTTTGATGCTGAAATTGTTACAGATTTGGCCATTCGAATCCCATTCAAGCTGCTTCTTGTGTTGTTTTGACATCTCTATTATCAGAGTACTTTCTAGTGTAAGATGTTCCAGGCTCATCTTGTACTTTTCCTGCCCCAACCATTTCAGTCATTTCAAAAGCTATTTTTCCAAAGAGCCCAGCTTCCTTTTAGTAGAGAATGCAAGATCTGGGTGCTAGGTGTGGTCATTGCTACTGGAGTATTGTTACTTTAGGGCCATCTTAGCAGACAGAACTGGGAAACTCTTAAGCACATCTATATTTATTTCTATATCTATTCATCTACTTATATTAACATGTGTTTATTCTAATATCTTCAACTGCACTCCAACACCACAGTGCTCATTCTAGTCTTCACCCTTTTTCTGTTTGTATCTTCCTTCTCTGATGGTAAGAAATCTGGTTCCCATTATCTTCAGGGTATTGAACTATTTCCTCATTCTCCCTTTATATAACCAATATCCTGACCTCGTGGGCCATCCCCTTGGCCCCAATTTCCTCCTCAGACCCAGTCTTGCTGCCTCCACCAGCCTCCTCACAGCCTTAAGTTACACAGCTAGAAAGTGGTGGAGCTGGGGGGGGGGAAATGCAAAGTTGCTAATTACTTGACTGAGAGCCCTTTATTGGGACTTCAAGCCCAAGGGTATCTATTGTGAAACTGCTCCTGTGAAGATGCTCAAGGAAAGGGGGCCCTTGGGCTAATGGGATGAAGATTTAACCAGGCAGATTGGCAGCCCTCAGGACTGTGCCTTCCATGAGAAACTTGGAGAGTGAAGGATGGAAGCTGCCAAATGATGCTACCTGCCAAGAACGACAGTGAGGGGATTCTCCAAAATTGGTGCAGTTCAGTAATCAGCCAGCACCTCCACTGCAACAAATCTCCACTATGTTTTTACTATATTGAGAGCACATTCCGTTAGGACAGAAACATATCACTGTGCTATTATTTTTAAAGAGGAAATATTGCTTTTATTAGCAGCTCCTTAAATTGAAATTCTAGGAGATGGATGATGGTGTCCGCTGTTTTAGTGCTGACTCCATTTCCTGGTCCAGAAGATCAGAAATCTGTTCATGTTTTAGAAAACAGCATGAGGTCCATCTGTTCAGGTCAGATTTTTCCACATTAACACAGAGATTTATAGAGTGGTAACTTATGTAAGAAAAACCAATGATGATTATATTCTTTGCGTCATTTAGGATCCATACTATTTTTTTTGTTAGCCCTGAAAATATAATAAAGCATGCACACATGCGCAATGAATTAATTCTTTCAAACACTATGTATAATAAAGGCATCCTCCTTAGTTTATGTAGTATTTCACCTCTGTTTTGGTTTGGGTTCTACACACCATCCATCCAGTTTCTCTCTGTAATATGGTCTGTTTATCCACAATTTTCTTTGCAACAGAAGGCACAGAAATATAAGAGCTACATTTGGCTTCCTGGGTGACATTTTGTCTAACTGAAATACTGAGTAATGACTTTTTTTCCTCTAATGAAAATAGCTTGATTTTTTTCCTGGATTTTAAAGTAAATGCATGCTTATGTGGAAAATTAACCTAAAAAGTAAAAAGAAGAAAGTGCTGAATAATTGAAATTTCACCATCTGTAAGTATAGATATAAATTGTTTTATATAAAGTCATACCATGAATACTCTTTTATACCCTTCTTTTTCTTAGCAATGTGACATGAAGGTTTTTTAATGTCTATATATACATATATAGTATCTTTTTTGATGACTGCATAATATTGCATTGATGTTTTTATTTAACAGGTCCCTCATTAAAGGACAATTAGGTTATTTCCAGTTTTTCATTGTGTAAAGAAAGCCATGATGAATATCATTGCTTGCCATCTTTATGTACTTTACTAGTGATCTCCTTAGGATATATTCCTGGAAATGGCATTGCTGGGTCAAAGAGTTCACACATTTTAAATTTTGGTACATGTTGCTGGTAAAATTAACTCCTGATGGGATGGATTATACTGTGCTTTTCCTTCCTATACAATGTCCCTGCCAGTGATGGGACTTTATAAAGTCTCTTTTCAGCTTTGCAGTAGCATTATATATTTGTGTGTGTTCTCTAAATAGCATTAAAGGAGTGGAACGACTTTAATAAATGTAGGTATGCCACTTAAGCAACCAGATGTTGTCAAGTTTCATTCAAAATCTGACTTACAGTTTGAAACAAGTTGCCATCTGTTCACCATTTTTCAATTGCTTTACGTTATTTGAGTTTAATAAAATTTGAGATGTGAGTGGTGTCTACAGTGTGAAGAATCAGTTATGATCAAATGAAACCAAATGTGTACAATTTTGAACTGATTCATTTGGCATTTTCATAAAGCTTGGCCTCGAGAAAATTCAGGCTTGGCTTTTTCATGGATAAACAGCAGCCAGAACAGGGCAAATGTGAGCAGGTGGTATATGTAGTATTTGAGGGATTTGAGAGTAGGCTGTTGATCCTGGGTGTTCCTTTTTTGTTCAGGGACTGGTGTAAGACCTGGGGGGTTGGCAGCCTTCTTTGAACTCAGCTGGGCTATTTGATCCTCTCTAGTGAGAATTAGGTAAAGAATAAACAACCAATAAGTACAACTTTAACAAGATATCAGAACAGTGCTGTAATCTGTTTTATATTTAATTAGCATCTAACCTAATTGGTGATTTAACCACTTAGATACATACAGAAAAGATCATGGAAACAGAAAAGGATCATTTTATTCCTTCCCCTCCCCCTTCTAGCGATGACTTCCTGCCACTCTTGACAGATGCACCCAGCACAGCTGAATTTAAAGATGCTGATTCACTGTAAACTAATTCTGCTTTTTTTAAAAAAAAAGACAGTAGGGGGCTTCCCTGGTGGCGCAGTGGTTGAGAGTCCACCTGCCAATGCAGGGGACGCGGGTTCGTGGCCCGGTCCAGGAGGATCCCACGTGCCGCGGAGCGGCTGGGCCCGTGAGCCATGGCCGCTGAGCCTGCACATCCGGAGCCTGTGCTCTGCAACGGGAGAGGCCACAACAGTGAGAGGCCTGCGTACTGCAAAAAAAAAAAAAAAAAAAAGACAGTAGGAAAGTAAGTGGTAGATGATAAATATATATTCAATGGGAATGGCATATTTTATGCAAATTGATAAGTCCACTGCTTCAGAGATGAGAAAGGCTCTTTCCTGGAAGGGGAAGTGTCGATTATAATCGGTGAAAGACTCTTGCATTTCAGCAAGTTCTTAGCTGCCAGCCAACACATTCATCACAGTGTGCCAGAATGGATTTTAAAACGGTACAACATAAATTGCTCTTTTCCAAATCAGGCATCATCACCCTCACACAAGCCAAGTCAACCCGCTTATCTGAAAACTGCCACATAAGGCTTTTTTTCAATCTCAGTTAACCTTTTCCTTTCCTGGTATGCACGGTTCATTAGAGTCTACTAAAGTCATTAGCCACGATTGAGTACAGAGGAGACGGGCTTCTCCAGTTTTGCCTACACAGCAACTAACATGCCCAGAACTTCCAAGGTGATGGTAACATAGAATATTTAGGCCAGCTCTAACCAGAATGATAACTCTCATCCCCAGCCCCCTTTCCCACCTTCTGCTCCTACAAATTTAATGATTTCTTTTTTCTCATTCTTTGTCCTTCCCAGAGCCAGCTGTTGACTCCTAGCAGCTCCTGCACAGCTGATAGTCCCTGGCTATCCCTTTCCTAACCTCCTGCTCTAGAACTGTCAGCTGAGTCTCCAGCTCAAACTTGCGCTAGGCCTCCTGTTTGGTGCATCTCTCCACTACTCCTTCCTGCCTCTCCCCGACCCCATACCCATCCCATCCGATCTCTCTCCTTACCTCACCTCATCTCCAAGTCCTTTAGCTGTAATTCTCTCCTCTCCTATAACCCAGACTGACACAGCCCAGCAACATCCTGAGGCCTTGCTCTCATTCTCCCATAGCCCAGCATAGCGCAATTCTTCTTAGCTCCCTTAGACCACATTCTACCTTGTTCCTCCCGGCCTGGCCTACTCTGGAATCCAGTATCTATTGCCCTTCTTAGTTCAGCTAAGCAGCCTTCATCCCCAGCTCAGCCAGCCACGACCCCAACTTCAGCCTATCTCAGCTCCATCTAAGGAGCCTTGACCCACATCCACTTGGGCAGCTTCTGCTATTCAGCCCAGAATAAGGATTCTTTCTCACCTAAGTATCACTCTTCTAAGCGATGTTAGCTAGCATGCTGAGGAGTTTATCATTCAGCCTAGTGTGCCCCGAACCTCTTCTCACCTGGAGTGAGTGAGCTGTCATACCGTTCTGGTGCTGTTGTGCATCTGTTAGCACAGGGAGTGATCCTCACACAGGATGTCACCACAGACCTGTCACCAGCAAAATAGAGCAATGATGATGGATTTAGAGTGGTTCATCCACATTCCTCCCCTGTTTCTTCTAAGTAAGAAGGTGAATTTGAGGGCTTCCCTGGTGGCACAGTGGTTGAGAGTCCGCCTGCCGATGCAGGGGACACGGGTTCGTGCCCCGGTCCGGAAAGATCCCACATGCCGCGGAGCGGCTGGGCCTGTGAGCCATGGCCACTGAGCCTGCACGTCTGGAGCATGTGCTCCGCAGCGGGAGAGGCCGCAACAGTGAGAGGCCCACGTACCGCAAAAAAAAACCAAAAACCAAAAACCAAACAACAAAAAAGAAGGTGAATTTGAGAGACGGTTGGCAGGGTCAGGAGATGCAGTCATTGACTATGGAGACAAAAGCTAGCTGTTGCTACAGTAATACAAAAGTGAGCCCTAGTGAAGAGCTGGACTATCAGGGTCAGAGCACCAAAATCAAATTCCACGATGCAAGAAGCTAGCTATCCCTCAGACTCCCAGAGAAAATTATTTTTTCTCAAGAGCAAGAAGTGCATGGATAGAGTGAAGGATTACATATCCTACTAATTTTTAGGCCAAATGTCAGTTTATTACTGGCCAACAATGTGAATATAAAGATCAGAATTCATCCCCAAGGACCCCCAATGTAACATTTTGGGGATAAACACCTAAGAGTAGCTACCATCAGTTATATTCACAAATTATGTGTGAAAAAACCCAGTTTATAGCCAACTTAAAGTCCAGTCTAAGATTGTATCATTTTTACTCTGAAAAATCTAAAATGTGGAAAGTAATCACTTCTGGCTAGTGTAAATGAAAATACTAAGTAATTAAGCAATCATTTCAACACAGGATTAATAAAATATAATATTTCTGTCAAATATTCAGATGACTACTTTGAAGTATTTTGAAGTAAAGACGTTGTCCTTATTTCATGAAGTAACTTCTAATATATTAACATTCATTGCTCTTAAGTGAATTCGAAGTATAACTTATTTTAGCCACCGAAACATTTTGAAAATGGAAAAAAAAAAAAAGGTAAAACCAAGACTTTTTTTGGTCTTTTAAATTCCAAATGCTCAATGCCAACGTTTCAGTGAATACCCTTACTCCCTCTGTTCATTCAGTCTGCCATTTCCTTATTTCTTTCTTGGTGGGTGGTTCAGGATCTCTTTCACAAGACAAGGAGGCATGAGGAATGGGGTTGAAGGGCTTTCCTATTTTTAGATTGAAAATTCTTCAATAATGTAGCTCAGATGAAAGTTGTCTCAATCCAAGAAGTTTGCAGGGATGCTGACCCCTCTCCCAGATATATCTTGGCTGGGCTGCTGTGACAATCCTGGGCCAGCATGGGGCCAGCATAGAGTCCAGTGGCAGGCCAAACCAGGAGAAGGCTTCCTCAGGGTTCTGGAACCAGTATCTCTAGCACAGAGACTCAGAATTGCAGCCAAGCAGCAAAGATAACAGTGTGAGGACAATCTCAGAGGTGAAACCAGGACAGAAATGGGAGAATGAACAGCAGAGCTTGTGATAACTGATAGCAGGATGGGACAGAGTTCAAGGAGCAGTTGTAGAATGCAGTTCAGGAATGAGTCTTTATTTTTGTTCAATATTTGTTAAGTGTGCTCTGTGTGCTAAGAATACAAATATGAATGAGAACTCTCTTGCCTTCGTGGAACTCACAGACCACAAAGGAGATTGTAACTTGGCAAACTCCCTTTAGGTGGTGCCTAGATCTGTTGAGAGAGTAGGCATGGCAGATTTAAGGAGCTACCCTGGGCTGTTGCAAAACCCAGAAAACTTGAGATGTGCTGAAAAGTCCTGCCCAGTATGGATGTGGGAGGAGATGGAGTCATACTGTGATGGCTTCTGACTTCTCTGTGGCTCTGAGTCTTCTCAGCAACAGCACTTTGAAAATATCAGAGGTCTGAGTGACTTCTAATACTTGTCTCTTGGCCTGGTTTGCTAGCTGGGCCTATATGAAGATTTGAGTAGACAGAATGCATAAGGAAGTTATAATAAACTTGCCTTGATAGTTGTATTTCCAGAGAACTATCTAAGTAATCACATAAAATTTAAAAGGTTTCTAGTAGAAGATGGCTTGAAGGAATTATTAGGATTCTGTCTTAATTAGCAGTCCTAAGTTATTTACAATTGACATGTATTTCTTCAGTATGAGCTCAAAGTGCTGTCTACCCATCTTTATGAAAATCTTATGTTATTCTTACTCAAGACTACCAACCAATCCTGGTTGATTCTTTCAAAAATCTATTCTAACTTTCTTGATAAATTTTAGGCTATTTTTCTGAAACAATAACCACATGAGGAACAAAATGTAAGCAAATTGTCTACTATGAATTACTGTTGTTCACCACCTTGTCTCATCAAGAAAAGAATTAATAGCAATTTAAGACTATTGGAAGGGATCACCAGCATTATCTTCAGTCTTTGGTTCATTAGACTGGCATTATGTGTGAATGAATACTCTTCCGTAAATTTCAAAATATTAATGCTTTATTGGCATCTGTATTAAAATAATATTGTTAAAAGCAGAATAAGCAGGAGAGGTTCCTTGACTGGTGGGATTCAGTTTTACATATCACATGGTGTAATACACAGTGCATCTGTGTATATGGCAAGGTTTAGTTACAGATAACAAAAATCACTCTGGCTCTTTCAATCAGGAAGAGATATAATATAAGGAATCAGAAGTCTCTCAAATCATTGGAAGGGCTGGAGGAGCAGATTTTAATCTGGGCCTCCAGGCACATTTCCTAGAGTGCATTGTTTTATCCTTTAAAAAAGTTCCAAATTTAGAAATTTGTAAACTATAAGTAAGCCTTCTTGCTATAGAAACAGATCAGAGAGGAAAATAACCATTTCTTCTATACTAGTAACAAAATCTTCACAGTACTTGGCTAACATGAAGGAAGCAAGCTAGTACTTATTGAGCACCTGCTATGTGCCAGGTATTGTTCTAGATGCTTTTGATCCATCTTTTCATTAAGTCCTTAGTAATAACCTTTCCAAGTTAGTAATATCAGCCCATCTTACAAATGAAGAAACTGATGTTTAGAAAGGTTACACGATACATGCCCAGGCAGAAAGTGATAGAGGTAGAATTCAAGCTCAAATCTGCTGCCTCAAGAATTGGTTAGACCTGTTGTCCAGCATTGGTTATTTTTATATATATATAAATTTATTTATTTATTTTATTTTTGGCTGTGTTGGGTCTTCGTTGCTGTGCATGGGCTTTTGCTGGTCGCAGCAAGTGGGGGCTACTCTTCATTGCAGTGCGCGGGCTTCTCTTGTTGCGGAGCATGGGCTCTAGGTACGTGGGATTCAGTAGTTGTGGCACACGGGCTCAGTAGTTGTGGCTCGCGGGCTCTAGAGTGCAGGCTCAGTAGTTGTGGCACGTGGGCTTAGTTGTCCTGCGGCATGTGGGATCTTCCCAGACCAGGGATTGAACCCATGTCCCCTGCGTTGGCAGGTGGATTCTTAATCACTGCGCCACCAGGGAAGTCCCCCAGCATTGGTAATTAATCTATCTGGTGGTATCCAACCAAAGTTCTGATTCAGTATTTTATGACTACATCCAACAGGGCAGTTTACTCAGCCCTTGAGAGGTGTTTTATAATTCACTTTATTTCTAGATGATCCATGAGGATGTGGTTGTTAAAAGCAGATGTCTCAAACAGTATCACAGGGGTAAGCAGCCAGCAAATATTTTCTATGTCAGGCTAAAATAATCTTGTCCATGCCACTTGACCCAGAACTTTGTAGTCTCATCCAACACTTTTCTAGATCTTAAGAAGATCAACAATTCTTTTCTGGGGAAAATCATGGATTACATGCAGGCAGTTCTTTTCCACACCAATACTAAGTGTTTGGATCTTTTCTCTAAGAATACAAATCTGATCTTTAGACATTCACAAAATGATGGTGTCTGAGTTTTCTGTTTGCTGCTGTAACAAATTACCACAAACTTGGTGGCTTAAAACAACATGAATTTATTATCTTGCAGTTCTGTAAGTCAGAGGTCCAGTTCGGGGTATCAGTGGGCTAAAACCAATGTGTTGGCAGGGTGTATTCCTTTCTGGACATTCTAGGGAAGGATCCACTTCCTTGCCTTTTCCAGCTTCTAGAGGCTGTCCACACCCCTCGACTCATGATTCCCTTCTATCTTCAATGCCAGCAACAGCAGGCTGAGTCCTCACATTGCATCACTCTGACTTTGCTTCTGTTGTCACATCTTCTCTGTCTCTGTTTTCCACTTTTAAGGGTCCTTGTGATTACATTGGGCCCAACCAGATAATCCAGGATGGTCTCCCTATTTTAAGGTCAGTTGATTAACAGCCTTAACTCCATCTGCAATCTTAATTCCCCTTTGTCATATAAGGTAAAGTTCTGGGAATTAGGATGTGGACATCTTGGTGGGGCTTGGGGGGCATTATTCTGCCTACCATGGATGGTTACTTTGCAGAGTAGTATGGAAGAAAGGGCTTGGGAAGGCAGACCTGGACCTGAGTCTTGTCTCTATCATTAATTAGTTATGTCACCCACTAACTGGCAAGTTACCCAACCTCTCAGAACCTATTTCCTCATATCTAAAATGGAGATTATAATACCTACTTCATAGAGTTGTTTTGACCTTTAAATGATAAAATAAAGTTCTTAATATATGCCTGTCACAGAATAGAGGCCAAATAATCATAGCTATCCTTATAATTAGAGAATCTAGAGCCATATTCAGGATGAAACAATCCAAAAGAGTACTTCCCAGGTACTTCGAGGCATCTGTGCTTGATATTTCCTGTGGTTTCATTTTTCCTTTAACTCTAGTTGAATGGTTGCCTCAAATCCTTTCAAAACCAAACAGTGTATTGATCCTAAATAAACACAAAAAATGAATGAAGACACACTTTATCTCACTATTGGTCTCAGCTAGTTTCTCTCTGTAGATGACGTCTGAACAGAGAGCAAAGAGGAAACATGAATCCTCTTGACTTATCTCTTATTTATTCTTTCACAATCTTCCCCTGGCCATCAAAAACTGTTTCCTCATTTACATTCAGGGAAAACGTCAACATTGTTATCTGTACCTTTTCACATATGTGACTTTTCCTGTGATGGTTATGGATCTACCCCTGTGTAAAGGATCAGTGGCAGCTGGTCATCCCATTTACCTTTAAACTCTCAGAAAGCTGAAGTTAATGATTGACCTGTTGTGTTCAGAACCCAGTATTGGATCCATATTAACTAGCCATTAAAAATGATGTTGTAGAATATTTAATGACATGGAAAAATGTGTACAATGCACTGATAAGTAAAGGGGAAGTTATAAAATAGGATATAGTGGTTGATACCATGTTTGGGGAAAACAATGTTCACAAATAGAAAAAGACCTGGAAGGGTCAGTAGTTATCTCTGGGTGGTAGGATTATGAGTTGTTTTTATTTTCTTTGCTTTCTCACATTTCTCAATTTTCTACAATAAGCATATATTGCTTTTGTAATAGGAATAAACAAAATGTGTTTTTTTTCTAAAGGGCTGATGGTGGTAAATAGCTTCTCAGTCAAGCTTGTCCTGAGCAAGCCCAGGGAATCCTGATGAGGAACTGCTGTGGTCTTGTTGGTGGGACTCACTTGACTGGGCCAAGCTATGAGACATGCTCTGGGAAGCAGGGAAATAGCAACTGAAGTTCAGCCAGGTGATGCTGAAAGACATGTATCTCCACACCCTTCTTAACTGGTTGATAATAGTTTAATTAAGAAAAGTAGATAAACTTTATTTAAAGAACAGCTCCAGTTATGCCTGAGGAATTTAATATTAAAGAAAATATGGGAGACCTATGAGCAGCATAAATAGATCCAGAGGCAGAGAAGCTAAACACACACATTCCCTTAATAGCTAAACTGCTCACCCTAATGTTTTATTATTCTTGAAATTTTATTAAGGACTTTAAAGTATTTTAATGGATAAGGCTCCCTATTTGGGTTACTAGCCATTTAAATCCATTTATTTATATTACTTATATTTTGTTCTTAACAAAATTTGCTTCATTAAAAAATAGTCCATTCATTCAACAAACAGTTATTAAGTACCTATCTCATGCCAAGCATTGAGCTAGATGCTGCAAATATAAAAATTAATAATATCTAATTTTAATACCTGTGGGGTTAAAACCCTCACAGATCTAGCATAATAGAAAGACAAAAACACAGTTGTAATTCAATGCATTCAATAAATTCTATGATTGAAGAACTGAGGTGGGCATCTAACTCAGACTGGGGTGGGAAATGGGCCTAGGGAAGTTTTCCAGAGATGGTAACATTTAATCTGGGCCTTGAAAAATGAGCAGTAATTTACCAGGTGAAAAAGCAGGAAAAGAGTATTCCATAAAGAAAGAACAGCTTATGTAAAAACCCAGAGCCATGAAAGAGCATGACATAGAGAATTTCCTGCAGTTTGGAATAGCCAGAACTTTTGTGCTTATGGAGGACAAGCAAAGGATGAGGCTGTGATGGTTAATTTTATGTGTCAACTTGGGTGGTCAAAGATTATGCTCATGTTTCTGTGAAAGTGTTTTTGGATGAGATTTACATTTAAATCAGTGGATTTGAGTAAAGCAGATTGCTCTCCATAATGGAGGGTGGGCCTCATCTAATCAGCTGAAGGTCTGAAGAAAAAACCTGACATCCTCCGAGGAGAAAGGAATTCTGCCAGCAGACTGCCTTTGGGCTTGAACTGCAACTGTTCCCTGGGTCTACAGCCTGCTGGCATACTCTGAAGCTTTTAGACTTGCCAGCCTGCATAATTGCGTGAGCCAATTCCTTAAAATTATTCTCTCTATATAGGTGTATATATACACATCCTATTAATTTTGTTTCTCTGGAGAACTCTGACTAGTAAAGAGGGTAAGGGCAGAGGACAGGGAGAGTTCTTCTGAACAGTTCTGCAGTTTGATGATCACGGGAAACTGCAGGTTTTCAGCTGCCTACCATTGATTGAGCAGTGATGCTAAGACACCAGAAGTGGGTATGTGGGCCTATAAAATCCTATAGAGATGTCAGTAGTCAACATCATTCCCCATTCTTTTCCATGTCTTCCTCTTCTTGGTTTTCAAATCCATTCCATTCCATCCAACAAACATTTATCGAGTGCCAGTATGTGCCAGACACTGTGTTAGGGGCTGAGGATATAATGGTGAGAAAGTCTGCTATCACGAAGTGTATGGTCTGGTGAGAAAGACAGGATATAAACAAATGAATGCAGGGGCAATGGGGCACAAAAATTGGAGAAAACAGGGAAGACTTTGCAAAGGAGGAAGTAACACTTGAGCAAATCACTGAAGCACAAATGTGAGCTCTACAGGTAGACAAGGGCAGAAAGGGGGAGGCCCATGTCATTCCAGGCAGACAGAATCATGTGAAAAAAGATTTAAAAGTTATTGAACACTTGCTAAGTGCAAGATACTTAGTGTTTTGTATGTATTAACTGATTTAATATTTTTATTCTACCCTACTATTATCGAAATTTTACAGAAGAGGAAATAGGTAAAGATGTTCAGTAAGTTGCCCAAGGTCACATATTTAATAAGTTCTGTAGCTAAGATTCAAATCCAGACAGTCTGGCTTCAGTATCCACCTGTCCCCCGCCTTTTTTTAATTTCCATCCCTGTGCCACTCTCTGTCTTCCTTAATCATGTAGCAGCCACGGAGTCATTAAATCTTTTTTTTTAATTGGAGTATAATTGCTTTACAATGTTGTGTTAGTTTCTGCTGTACAATGAAGTGAATCAGCTATATGTATACCTATACAGATTCATTAAATCTTAAAGCCAGAAGGTCCTTAGATAATCTAGTTGAGTGGTTCTCCCACAAGAAAATTATACATTAGGATTATTGGGGAGGTTTTTGAAAATACCAATGCCTTCCTTTCTCCCCTGCCCCACACTGGAGGAAGCACTACATTTTCCCCCTTTCTTTTCTTTTCTTTTTTTTTTGGCGATATGCGGGCCTCTCACTGTTGTGGCCTCTCCCGTTGCGGAGCACAGGCTCCGGACGCACAGGCTCAGCGGCCATGGCTCACGGGCTCAGCCGCTCCGCGGCATGTGGGATCCTCCCGGACTGGGGCACGAACGCGTGTCCCCTGCATCGGCAGGCAGACTCTCAACCACTGCACCACCAGGGAAGCCCCTCTTTTCTTTTTTTTCCTATTTAAATAAAATTGTGGTAAAATATAAATAATACAAAACTTACCATTTTAACACATTTTAAAAATATTTATTTTTATTTTTGGCTGCGTCAAGTCTTAGTTGTAGCACGTGGGATCTTTCCTTGTGGTGCGAGGGCTTCTCTCTAGTTGTGACATGTGGATTTTCTCTCTCTAGCTGTGGCACGCGGGCTCCAGAGTGCATGGGCTCTGTAGTTGTGGCGTGTGGGCTCCAGAGAGCATGGGCATTGTAGTTTGCGGCACTCGGGCTCAACTGCCCCGCAGCATGTGGGATCTTAGTTCCCCGACCAGGGATCGAATCTGCGTCCCCTACATTGGAACGTGATTCTTTACCACTGGAGACAAGGGAAGTCCCTTAACAAATTTTTTAAATGTTCAATTCAATAGCATTAATTACATTCACAATATTGTGCAACCATCACCACTATCTATTTCCAAAACTTCTTCATTACCCCAAACAGAAACCTTGTAGCTGTAACTCCCCATTCCCTTTTCTCCCAGCCCCTGATAATCTCTAATCTATTTTCTCTTTTTATGAATTTGCCTATTCTAAATGCCACATATAAGTGGAATCATACAGTATTTGTCCTTTTGTGTCTGGCTTATTTCAGTTAGCATAATGTCTTCAAGGTTCATCCATGTTGTAGCGTGTATTGGAACTTCATTCCTTTTTATGGATGAGTAATATTCAATTGTATGGATATACCATATTTTCTTTATCCACTCATCGGTTGGGGCACTAGGTTGTCCCTCTTTCTAAAAACACATACTGAGGAACCATTGCTTTTTAAAACTGAGGAATCATTGCTTTTTAAAACTTAACAATGTCATACACAAGGAGAATAAAATGACAGAAGGAGGGCTTCCTTGGTGGTGCAATGATTAAGAATCTGCCTGCCAATGCAGGGGACACGGGTTCAAGCCCTGGTCTGGGAAGATCCCATATGCCGTGGAGCAACTAAGCCCGTGTGCCACAACTACTGAGCCTGCGCTCTAGAGCCTGTGAGCTACAACTACTGAGCCTGCGTGCCACAACTACTGAAGCCTGCGTGCCTAGAGCCCATGCTCCGCAACAAGAGAAGCCACTGCAGCGAGAAGCTTGGGCACCGCAAGGAAGAGTAACTCCCACTTGCCTCAACTGGAGAAAGCCAATGCACAGCAAATGAAGACCCAACACAGCCAAAAAAAAATTAAATAAAATAAATTTTTAAAAAATGACAAAAGGAGGCAGGGGCTAAGTACCAGATGACACTGGTAAAAGGCCCAGAGGAGTGACATGTATACATTTTGGTTTGGATGACAGGAGGCTATTTCTTAGGGTGGAGTTCTAGTGGCAGGGGTGCTCACATGATTGAGGCTTTTCTCCTGCTTTCTGCACAGATGTTTTGTCATCATCACTCTTGCTTCCTGTCAGAGAAATTATGATTTCAGGAAAATGAAAATAGCTTATTCTGTTATGAAAGTGGAATGTGACTCTGACAGTGATAATACTTTGTCCTTTAAGGGAATAAAATAAATATCATTTTCCCTGAAATCATTTGCATGAATAAGTGGCAGTTACTTCTGGGCTAGGATGTCAGACAGGGCTGTGTCTGTGGGAGACAGGAGTAACGTTGAGAAGGTAAGATGGAGAAAGAGGGAGAGGATTGGGGAGAGGAAAGTGTGAGAGAAGAGACTAATTTGGGGCACTAGGTGACAAAGTTCTAGACAAAACTTTGGGACAAATTGTCTTCAACAATAAGACCTACTGACCTGCTCCTCGTGGCCTACCTGGTGCCCTTCACATAGAGTGTGTTCAATAATATGTAACGAGTTAGTTTCCTAAAGTGAGTACTTACCTACTTACCTTTACTTCCTTTTAAGTTATTGCAGTTCTAAGTGAGGTAGGCCATTAGTTTTCTCCAAATATTTTGTTTTCCACCCTTCCCCAATGCTCTCCCACTCCAAAACCTCCTACGATTTCACTTCCTCTCAAAGCTTAGTTAACCCATGTTTAGAATTTAGCACGTTGTCTGTACAAATGTAAATATCAATACATCTGGCTATTGATAGTATTGTTATTATTGACTTCTTCCATATTTCCTTCTGTTTTCACTGGATTTTAGAGCCATCAGTTATGCCTTTCTTTATTGTTTGTTTTCCCATTCTTGCTTTTATGCTAATTCTGATTGTTTCCATTAGAGCTGAAAATGTTTTCATGATCTCTGGCTAAATCAAGATCTTGTCTTCTTAATCTTTTTCTGAGAGCTATTGCAAGGATGCTTTAATCTAAGTGTTACAAAGGAGAAATTGATAATGTGCCTTATTTTTTGCTTTTCTAAGAGAGACGTAGATGGACTGTTGTTTGTCAGGCAATAATCTGATGCAATATGAATGCTATTCTAATTGCAATTTCTGCCATTATATATGGTATATCTATCCTAAGTAATACATCTGAGTAAGAATGCTTCTGTCCTGGTTGCTCTGAAATTTCCTTTTATATTTTTATAGAGATTCAGTTGGTTTACCATAGAAGACTACTAGACTGTATGTCTCCTCTTTTTTTCCCCCTTTGGTTGAATTTGCTTATGGTAGTTCCTTTATAATCTGAGTATTTGAAATATTATACAATTAACTTTTCTTGCAGCCCCTCTTTCACATCTTCATAAAACTGTTCTGTTGCATGATTTGACTTATTTCATTTTGATCATTTGCCACTTAACACACAATGTGAATATTATCAACCTTCTAAGAAGGGCAAACATCTACTTCTTCATGATAAATCCCTCACTTTCTGAATGTGACTGATTTAAGAAAGGCATGCTCTTTATCTTCTACTCTGTTATTTCTCACTTATTATCATTATTCTTATCTTTCAAGTTCTACTTTATTAGTTTATTTAAGAACTGATTTTCTAGTTCCAGAGGTTGGAGCTTAGAAGGAGGTTCTTTCCTCTCTAAAGCAGTGGGCCTTTACACAAAGATACAGTCCCAAAGAGTATTAATAAAGTACAAGCAGACTTAAATGCTGCCTCTAGTTCTCCTGATCCTCATGAGTTGCAGTGGGGAAGAGAGTGAATCCCTATTCAAAGAGGGGTGTTAAAGGTTATGCTAAGCTGGGTTCATCATAAGGATTGGTAGGCTCATGCTCACAGCCTTGAGGCCTCAGAATATGGGCCCCTTTTCATCAGTTTGGAGGGATGAATGGCTTCTCTCAATAGTTCTCAAGAGATATGTTTAACAGCACAGATCCTATGCATGTCCCGATGTCTCACAATATCCTGGAAAGGTGGTTGTTGGGTCTTCCCTTTCAGGTGACCAGTTAGGTGTGGTCTTTTCATTTTCATTCAGGGGCAAGACTGTCCAAGCACACTGGGGGAATAAGGTATCTCAGGACTGGGCTGCTCAGGTATAATGTAGTAACCTATCAGTTTGTGATAAATATTTAGTTCAAAGCCAGTCTGATTCAGTGAGTGTCAAATACCACATCAATGCCCACATTTAAACCACTGTATTATAATCAAGTTGTACTAGCCAGCTTTATATCTAAGACTGTTTACCATTTTAGGGATCAGTCTGGTAACTAAAGAAAGAAGCTCTGATTACCAAGTGGCATTTGCTGTAGGCACCATAAGGAGATTTTCTAAGGATTCCCACCAAAACAGTAGGGATGGCACTGTTCGTTTTCTCAGCCTTAGGAGAGAGGTGATCTTGGGCCTTAGGTTGTGGGATGTAGCTTAGGAAACAGTACCTCTTTTAGATACAAATACTGCTTTTTCAGGCTTGCAATACTGAATTGCGCCCATTGTTCAAGCAGACACCAAACTATGTATCCTTTTAGTCCATTTGTCCAACATTTCAGGTTGATACATTTGTAGCTGGATAGGCTAGTCTTCTGGTCCTATTGTTTGACATTCCCTCTTCTCAGCTGAGTTGCTCTATGCAGCTGAAATGGACACCTCTGCCTGGGAGGGGACAGCCCCACATAAATGTCAGAGCAACTGGAGCCATGAAATTAGTTCAGATTCTTCCTCTCTGTAAGGAATGAGGAGAAACTGAGTTGGCATATTGGTCAGAACAACTTTGAGCAGGTGGTAGAAATTTGTGATCACTGAATTGCATGGTGGTCTCGCATGGGAGAGATATCAAAACACTAAAAGTGTGAAATCATTAAACAGACAAACTGAGAGTTGAGTTAAAAGACCCCAACAATTATCATCTAAAACTTTCTCTTAAAATAGACATAATTATTGCTCTAGTTGGTGGCAGAGCTAGAACTCAAAACCAACATTTCTGACTCAAATTTTTAATCTCTGGAAAAAAGTTTTGTTTTTCTCCTTCTCCTCTTTACTTGTCTATATGTTACATATGTTTAGAGTCCCAATTCAGGCATCCTTTCCACCTGGAAACCTGCAAAGATCCCCCATATTTGGGTTACATGCCCTTTGTATGTGCTCCAACAGTTTCTTGTACTTCATGTAGTTACTTGCATTATTAACTTATTAAAATATTAAATTTGAATTACTTGTTGTCTCTTCCACTAGTCTATAAGCTCTGTGAGTGCTGGGGCCATGCCTGTTTTATTTATCTTCATATTTATAGAGCCTAGAATGGTGCTGGGCACATGGTACCTCAGTTAGTATTTATTGAAATGTTCACAGGTTGAAAGACTTAAATGTGCAAAAATGTAATTACTAGTCAGGATTCCAGATTCTCTTCAATAATTATATTTCAAAGGCTGAAATTAAATGAAAACTAGGGAGAATGAATAAGATCCTGGGACTTCCCTGGGGGCCAGTGGTTAAGACTCCATGCTCCCAATGCAGGGGGCACGGGAAGATCCCACATGCCACATGGTGTGGCCAAAAAAAAAAAAATCTTTATGTATCCCTTTAGTATAAGATGGCTTTTGCATCAGTGGGATACAATATAATATTTTTTAAAATATATTTATTTTATTTTTATTTTTGGCTGTGTTGGGTCTTTGTTGTTGCGCGTGGGCTTTCTCTAGTTGCAGTGAGCGGGGACTACTCTTCGTTGCAGTGCGCGGGCTCCTCATTGCAGTGGCCTCTCTTGTTGCCGAGCACGGGCTCTAGGTGCACAGGCTTCAATAGATGTGGCACGTGGGCTCAGTAGTTGCAGCCTGCAGGCTCAGTAGTTGCAGCCTGCAGGCTCTAGAGCACAGGCTCAGCACTTGTGGCATATGGGCTTAGTTGCCCCATGGCATGTGGGATCTTCCCGGACCAGGGCTTGAACCTGTGTCCCCTGCATGGGCAGGCAGACTCAACCACTGCGCCGCCAGGGAATCCCTATACAATATAATATTAATGGTGTTGAGAAATACCTGGAATATATCTGTTATAGACTAATCCACTGAGAGAAATGAACAAAGATGACACAGTTCAAATAACAGTTTAAAGTATACAGTTGGACTAGGATTAAATACATTAATTTATACCTAACAGGATGTTGACTAAAACTTTCCTCTTCATTATATATATATATATATATGTATGCACACCACCACACACACGTATGTATAACAATCAAAGTGATTCAGTTATATATATGTGTGTGTATGTATATGTACACACATACATATAACAGAACCACTTTGCTGTACACCAGAAACTAACAGAACATTCTAAATCAACTATACTTTAATGAAAAAAAAAAGTTTCCTCTTACCTCAGAATGAGAATCCAGGATCTCACAATGGGGGACAAAATATCCCAGTTTCAAAAGCCAATCATTTTGGTCCAAATATAAGAGGCCTTTTACTTTAACTGTCACTAAGACCACTCCTCCTTCCGATTCCTTAAAATACTAGGGAGGGAAATAGGGTGTTCCAGTTATCTATTGCAGGTAACAAATCACTCCAAAGCTTAGTGGCTTAAAACGACAACAATCATTTTATTATCTGTCATGGTTTCTATAGATCAGGAATTTGGAAAGGACTTGGCAGGGCAATCCTGACTCAGGGTCTCTTATATACTTGAAGACAGATGGGTGGCTGGAGTTCGAACAGCAGGGGGCTGGAGCAGCTGGGGGCTTACCAGGAATTTCTCTCTCTTCAGGTGGTCTCAGGACCTCTCCATGTGGTTTCTCTACATGGGCTAGTTTGAGCTTCCTTACAGCATGGTGACTTCAGAGCAGTCAGACTGCTTACTTGGTGGCTCAGAGCTCCAAGCACAAGTATTGCAGCTAGGAAGGAATAGCTATATTTCCTTTTATGTCCTAGCCTCAGAAATCATAATAGGTCACTTTTACCATACTCTATTCGTTGAAACAGTCACAAAAGCAGGGCTACTTTTAATGGGAGGGAATATAGACCCTACCTCTCTATTTAATAATGTCAAACTCACATTTTACAAAACCAGACACGTAGTATGGGAGATACTAGACTAGTGACTCTCTTTGGAAAATGCAGTCTGTCAAAGGGATCATATTATCTATTGTGGGTCCTTGGTCTAAGAAGAATGTTGTGCTTTTTCCTAATGGGGAGGGGACAGGGATGTTCCTCCTTAGAGCCAACTGAGGGTGAAAGTTACCAGATCATTATTTACAATGATTGGGTGTGCTTTCTCATTCTCCAATTGGAAGTCTGCTTAGACAGCACATTTTAATTTGCTCTTTGCTTGCTCGAGGAAAGAGAAAATTGGAGAGAAGGGGGAAGTGGTGAGTGGCCTATATACTCACTGGAGTGGTAAGGATATGTGACTTTCCTGGGGTCAAGTGAATACTTTTGGTGCCTAACCAAGAGAACTGCCCACCCGGCAAGAGGACCCAAACAGCAAAAACCTGTGGGCTGGGCTTCCCTGGTGGCACAGTGGTTGAGAATCTGCCTGCCAATGCAGGGGACACGGGTTCGAGCCCTGGTCTGGGAAGATCCCACATGCCGCGGAGCAACTAGGCCCCTGAGCCACAACTACTGAGCCTGCGCGTCTGGAGCTTGTGCTCCACAACAAGAGAGGCCGCCGCGACAGTGAGAGGCCCATGCACCGCGATGAAGAGTGGACCCTGCTTGCCACAACTAGAGAAAGCCCTCGCACAGAAACAAAGACCCAACACAGCCAAAAATAAATAAATAAATAAATAAAATTTTTTAAAAAAAGCAAAAACCTGTGGGCCATAGCCCCAGGGCAGGAGACTCCCCCACATCAGGAATTTGTGCACTGGGGAGGCTCTACAGAACTTACGTAAGATAGCCTGCATTTGGATGCCTGCAGCCTACAGAGTATCAATGGCCTATCAGAGTTAGCACAGAAACAAAGACAATAATCAAAGAGAGAATTTCACCATGTATTAGAGTCAGGGTTCAACCTGAGACACAGAACCAATAGGAGATTTATTACAAGGAATTGGCTAATGTAACTGTGGTGGCTGGATAAGGAAGTTTGTAGTCTGTAGGGCAGGCAGTCAGAAAGAAAAGATCAGGAGCATGTTGGAACCCATGAGCAAAGGCCAAAGTTTCTTGTCCACAGGTAGTAAGGAAAGGAAGATCATGAGCAGGCTAGAACCCCAATGGCATGAATTGTTTGGAATCTGTGAAATCATGGAAAGCCTAATCCGTTTTTGGAAGGGCTTACTTGATTAGGTCAGGCCCACCCAGGATAGTCTTTCTTTTATTAACTTAAAGTCAACTGATTAGGGACTTCTATCACATCTGCAAAAACCTTCATAGCAGCACTTATATTAGTGTTTGATTAAATAACTAGAGAATGTAGTTCAGCCTAGCCAAGTTTATATATCAAAAAGCCATCACACAACAGCAGCCACTGTATGAGATATGTGTCCTTTCCTTTTCCTTCCTCCCTGTGCCAATACACCAGGGGAGCTGGAGCCTAGAGAGATGGAGGAAGTGCCCCAGAGGTAGACCATACTGCCCTCCCAAGGACTCCAAAAGGAGGGAAAGGGAGAAGGAGTAAACCAACAGAATACGTCCTTCCCCTATTTGTGCCCCTGGAGCTACAAATCTGGCCTGCAGTGGGAAGGGGAAAGCTTTGAAAGGATATAAGACACAACTTTAACAATTTTAAGCAAGTGGGAAGTTATGGGATCTAACTGAGGTATCATTAAGATATTTGCTGACTAGCAAGGAAAAGAGATTTAACAGCAAATTTGGGTACAATGACTGGAGACAAAATTCCACTGATTGAGACAACTAAATAACAAAATGATGAGATTACAAAAATCAGAAGAATTACTGCAGATGTTAAACAAAGAAGAAAAAAATAAGTGGCTAGAGTGGTCAGGGAAGGCTTGTTTCTAAAAGGCAAGATTTGGACTGGGCCTCCTTAAAAGATGAGCAGTATTTAGAAAGTGGGAGCAGAGGGGAAGCTAGTGAGAATAAAAGCTTAGAGAAACATGTACATGTGGGGAGTCAGGACAGGGAGAACACTGGACTGATCAGAGCAAAGTATGTTTGTTAAGGAGCTAAGTATTGATAGGGGCTAGACTAGGCAGGGTCTTGAGAGTTAGGCAGAGGAGTTGAGACCAATGACGTAGTTGGTAGGAAAGCTTGTAGGTTCTTGAATGGAAAGCTTGAGGGAAGTTTTTTGTTTTGTTTTGAATCTGTTAAAGGCATTAATGTGACAGTGGTATAATATAGTTGGATTTTAGGGCAGAAGGACTGGGATCCAAGAGGGCTAGTCAGGATGCTGTTGCAATATTCTAGATGGGAATTCATAAAAACCTGATCCAGAATCACAAAGGTAAAATGGAATTGGAGGAGAAAGGAAAAATCTGAGAAATATTTCAAAGACAAAAACAATAAGATTGATGACCAAATGGAGTGTGATGGCAGAAAGGATAATTGAGTATTCCTTGGTTTCTAGCTTGGGGAACTAGAAAGATGGTGGTATTTCAAACATAAGTGAGGAATTTAGGGAAGGAAAATCTATTTGGGAGACCAAGACTGTTAATTCAGTTTGTGATTATTGAAGCTAAAGTCATGATTTGAAGTGGAAATATCCTAATAAAAGTTGAAAAAAGAGAACATCCAGATTAGCCTGATAGCAATATGCATGAAGGACTGCAAGTGGGGGGGTCCATGCTAGGAACTGAAGGGCTTGGAGGCACAGGTGGTGTTTTTTAAAATGACTCTTCCAACTGAAGGTGGTGTCATTTAGAAGAGAAAGGAGTAAATAGGAACAGTTGGTTTACCCAGATGGTGTTAAAGCACAAAATAGGATTTGATTTCTGGACCATGGTTTAAGATCCTAGAACTGGTGAGTTTTTGGCAAGCAACAGGGAATATGTCATGAAGACAAAAAATAAGAAGGTTTCCTTTTTAAAAATTTTTATGTTTTAGAGGGGAGGGGAGAAATAATTGGGAAGGAAATAGGAAATTGTTCTTGGGGAGAGGGGAAAGAACTAAAGAGAACTAAGTGAACAAATACAGGTCTCAAAGAAAGAATAACATTGTAGAAGACACCCAGTGTTTCAAAAGAGTTAATTATAGGTGAAAGGAAGCTGAATTTATTAATATTCATTGAGAGTTTACTATATGCCAGCACTATGGCAAATCCTTTATATGTCATGGACATCCTTCTATGTCAGTAAAGGTCCGCATTGTCATTTAATGGCTGCATAGCATAGTATCGAGGGTCATTCTGGTAAGCTACAATGAACTCTCCTATTCATACATTTTCCCCACCTTTTGTATGCTCTCTTTTTCTCAATAACAGATGAACTTTTCTTTTTAGTTTGTAATTTAATTTTAAACAATTATCATGATTCAAAAAATATAGTAAAAAGTATACAGTAAAAATGTTTCCTTCTATTCTTGTTTCCTGTCCCACCCCAATGATTATTAGCTTCCTTTGTCTCTTTCCATAATTCATTTGTTATACTTTTTATATTATATAAACAAACATAAATATGTACTCTTATTTTTTCCTTTTTTTTAAAAAAAAACATAAGGTAAAATGCATCTTGTGATCATCTCTTTAGGGTAAAATCTTAGATGTGATATTGCTGAATTAAAGGGTAGTTTTAGTTAAAATCTTAAACATATTGCCCAGTTGCTCATCAGAAAAGCTGTATATAGCAAAAATGCATGAATGTCACGAAATCCATTTTATTTATTTTCTAATTTCAGTGCATCCCATATATCTGAAAATGTATGGGAAGCCAGAATAAACATTTTAAAATATCACTATAATTTGTAATATAAGACTAGTTTGGGTATCATACAGAAGTGATTATACAAAAGAATTTGGACTTAATCATTATAATTTATAATACAGACAAATGGACACAATGAGAAGGAAAGGTTTGATCTATGTTGTCGTTTATTTTTCTGTGTTTATCTTATTGGATGCATAGAGAGGGAGGAATGAACAAATGGAAAAATATCAGTTGTTTGTGATGTAAAGAAAATACAGCTTAATGAGACAAAGAAAAATCAGAATGAGACATAGGGGCAGACTTAAGATGAGAGTGAAAAAAGGGTAGACAATTTCATTGGGCTTCATACATCTGATAAGGCATATTGCCAGATCATCTCTTCCTATTACTTTTTTAAAAAAAACTCCTGTTACAACCTCTACTATCTGTTATTGAATTGGTACATATGATTATAATAGAAATTAAAACTATATTTCAAGTGATGAATATGTACATTTGTCTTTTTTTTTCCCTCTTAAATAGAATTGATTGCCTGAAGAAATGGATACTTCTCCCTCCAAAAAATATCCAGTTAAAAAACGGGTGAAAATACACCCAAACACGGTGATGGTGAAATATACTTCTCATTATCCTCAGCCTGGGGATGATGGATATGAAGAAATCAATGAAGACTATGGAAATTTTATGGAAGAAAATCCAAAGAAAGGCCTGCTGAGTGAAATGAAAAGAAAAGGAAGAACTTTCTTTGGAACCATGGATACTCAACATCCACCAACAGAAGACCCAATGACCAATGAGACTGGACAATTCCAAAGTTTTGCAGAAAAAAATATTTTTCAATCCAGAAAAATGTGGATAGTGCTGTTTGGATCTGCTTTGGCTCATGGATGTGTAGCTCTTATCACTAGGCTTGTTTCTGATCGTTCCAAAGTTCCATCTCTAGAACTGATTTTTATCCGTTCTGTTTTGCAGGTCTTATCTGTGTTAGTTGTGTGTTACTACCAGGAAGCCCCCTTTGGACCCAGTGGATACAGATTGCGACTCTTCTTTTATGGTGTATGCAATGTCATCTCTATCACCTGTGCTTATACATCATTTTCAATAGTTCCTCCCAGCAATGGGACCACTATGTGGAGAGCCACAACCACAGTCTTCAGTGCCATTTTGGCTTTTTTACTTGTAGATGAGAAAATGGCTTATGTTGACACGGCTACAGTTGTTTGCAGCATCTTAGGTGTTTGTCTTGTCATGATCCCCAACATTGTTGATGAAGATAATTCTTTGTTAAATGCCTGGAAAGAAGCCTTTGGGTACACTATGACCGTGATGGCTGGACTGACCACTGCTCTTTCCATGATAGTATACAGATCCATTAAGGAGAAGATCAGCATGTGGACTGCACTGTTTACCTTTGGTTGGACTGGGACAGTCTGGGGAGTATCTACTATGTTCATTCTTCAAGAACCCATCATCCCATTAGATGGAGAAACCTGGAGTTATCTCATTGCTATATGCATTTGTTCTACTGCAGCCTTCTTAGGAGTTTATTATGCCTTGGACAAATTCCATCCAGCTTTGGTCAGCACCGTGCAACATCTGGAGATTGTGGTAGCCATGGTGTTGCAGCTTTTAGTGTTACATATATTTCCTAGTGTCTATGATGTCTTTGGAGGGGTAATCATTATGATTAGTGTTTTTGTCCTTGCTGGCTATAAACTTTACTGGAGGAATTTAAGAAGGCAGGATTATCAGGAAATACTAGACTCTCCCATTAAGTGAATACCTGATTATTATCTTGTTAATGTTCAGTTATTAATAGGTACACAGACATTTTAATGTTCATCTGGAAATATGTTGTATAACTGACAGAGTGCTATATAATTAATATATGCAGACGTGGAAAAATTTATTCTAGTCTAATAAATTAAAAACATATACTAAATTATGTGGAATATCATGAATCTGGTCTCTTTGCTGTTAATAATAAGGCAATTTTTATTATAAAAATGATTATTTATTATAAATAATAAAAGGGTAGAGAATGTTAACTTTTATCACTAAAGAACATAAGACTTGAAGAAATGACTTCTTTCAGATGGAAATTCTGTGGTCCTGAAGTTCAAAAATTAGTAAAAAGTTCATGCCCGGGCTTCCCTGGTGGCGCAGTGGTTGGGGGTCCGCCTGCCGATGCAGGGGACACGGGTTCGTGCCCCGGTCCGGGAGGGTCCCACATGCCGCGGAGCGGCTGGGCCCGTGAGCCATGGCCTCGGAGCCTGCGCGTCCGGAGCCTGTGCTCCACAATGGGAGAGGCCACGGCAGTGAGAGGCCCGCGTACCGAAAAAGAAAAAAAAAAAAGTTCATGCCCAATGTTCTATAAATGTTCAACAAAAATCCTTCGATATTCAAAAATCTATAAGGTGAAATGCTGAATACCAAGCCCTGCTTTGTCACCTATTTGCATTAGAAAACTAGAGGTGATTGGGCTTGGTAAAGTAGCTTGAGTGAGTTGAGGCAAGAAAGAGGGAACGAAGGAAAGGAGCTGGTTTTTCACTGGCAGTGGTGGTTGTCCTACCTTAGAAGAAATTGGTCTTCCCCTTGCTGAGGCCACATTAGGCAATGCATAGTAAATGGAGGTAGGGAAAAGCTTGGATTCCTGCCAGCTCTACTTAGTCTATGCCATTTTGTGCCTTATGGTGGGAGATAGAATGTTGGGGGGAGGGTCTACTCATCCTCAGTTATGCAGATCTCTTCCAAACCTGCCCTTGTTTATGTAGTAAGTATATGTGTGAGCTGCAGTAAAGGTACTCCTTACCCCTGAAAAAGACACTAACAGTAATCATAGTACAGCAGAAAACTGAAAACTTTGTGTCCTGAGATTCTTTTCAGAAGAGCTTAAAAGTCTGTAAAACCACATAGAGTAACAATAATTTGGGTCTAATTTGGGAACTTTTTACTAATTTAGCACAAACAAATGTTGATATGGTATTGCTTATTAAGCTATCGTTATTGAGCTATCTTAACTTCAAATACACCCATCTATAACTCTCCTCTGTGATGCTATGACTCAGACCCTGCACACTACATTTTTCCTATGCCAGCTGGTCTCACTAGGTTCCACCAATAAAGGGCATTAGAGGGAGACTGTAAAACAGAGAGGATAAAGGACTTCCTTCTTTCTGTTTGCTTGCAGTTTCTGTCATTTTTACCCCCGCAATAAGCAAGAGCCCTTTGGTCCAGAAGCAGCAATTGATCTCAGCCTTAAGCTTCTTTTGGCACTCCTCCACCCGCTACCCAGCCTCATCATCTCCCTCTCAGTAGCAGCAGGACCAGTTGCACAGCATCCTCCCAGGGGTATAAGCTACAGGTCAGCAAGTCATTGCTCTGAGCTCCTGAGACCTGATGATCCAACCTTGATTCCTCTTTTTCACTACTCCTAGGGGTTCTAGCTGCTCTCTATAGTTATCATATCTGGGCTGCTTCAGTGTTTCCTTTTTGCTTTTCCAGTCCATCAACACCCAATACTATGTTCTCTGTTGTAATATCTTGTGATTTCTGTTCTCCTAATATGCCTTCAAAGATACCCCAAAAGGAACCCAAAGTCATTTTTAGGGTGTTTGTGCTTTTGGAAAATGTTAACATTCAGATTTTTCAGGAATTACTGGCTCTCAATAGAAATTACCCAAACTGAAGCACAGAAACAAAAAGATTTGAAAAAAAAAATGAACAGAGCCTGGAATGACCTGTACTAAGGGGTAAGAAGTCTAGTATAAGTGTAAGTGTAGTCACAGAAGAAGAGAGAGAATGGGGCATAAAAAAAGATTTGAAGAAATACTGGCCAAAAGTCTTCCAAATTGGGTAAAAAGATACAACAACCAGCAATCTGCAGATCCAGGGAAATAAGTGAACCCCCAGCATCATAAATACAAAGAAAATCACACCTGGAAACATAGTGTAACTACTGATAAACAAAGATAAAGAAACAAAATCTTAAAAGCAGCCAGAGGAAAAGATATATGACACACAGGAAAACAATGATAAGAATTACAGCTGGCTTCTTATCAGAAAGAGTAGAGGCCAGAAAACAACAGAATGACAGTTTAAAGTGCTGTAAGAAAACCCTTTGATGGCTTCTCATTGCCTATAGGATAAAGTCTAAGGCCCTTAACTTGCATAACCCACTCTTGTTTACACTTTTAGTCATCTTCTGCTCTAGCAATATTCTACTATTGTGTAATACCTTTTTTTTTTTTTTTAACGCAGGCCCCTCTATGTGGAAAGATCCTCTCTTCTTTGCCTACTTACTTGCCTGACTAGCTTGACCACACACACCCCTTCCCCTGTGGACTAATGTCCCCCTGTACATATCTATTGCTGTATTTACTATACAAATAAGTACCTGTTTAAATCTAATTCTCTGACATTGAATGGAGCTCCTTTAAGTTGAGGACTGATTTTTAGGTCTCTGGTATCTATTGTACTGCTTACCACAGAGTGGACTCAATCAATTTTTGTTGAATTAATTACCATAAAACACTAACATTACTCAGTATAGAAACTGAATTTAGTTACCAGGGTCCACTAATTTCTATACTTCACAGGCAAGCCTGTGATTACTTTCTTCTTACTGATTAGTAGATAGGTTTTTTTTTGTCCTAAATAGTCCTTACAGTGATGCTAAACCAGATCATTCTCTCTTTTTTTAAAATTTTATTTTTGGCTGCGTTGGGCCTTCGTTGCTGCGCACAGCCTTTCTCTAGTTGCCGTGAGTGCGGGCTACTCTTCCTTGCGGTGTGTGGGCTTCTCATTGCGGTGGCTTCTCCTGTTGCGGAGCACAGGCTCTAGGCGTGCGGGCTTCAGTAGTTGTGGCTCGTGGGCTCTAGAGCGCAAGCTCAGTAGTTGTGGTGCATGGGCTTAGTTGCTCCGTGGCACGTGGGATCTTCCTGGACCAGGGCTCGAACCTGTGTCCCCTGCATTGGCAGGCAGATTCTTAACCACTGTGCCACCAGGGAAGTTTTAAGCATTTCCAACAATAAGCCCTCCATAGTTTCCTGGGAAAGGTCTTAAGACATGGAGGCTCATTTTTCCTTTCCTTTTCTTCCCAGATTCTTTCCTTTGGAATGAATGAAGTGAACTGTCTACATGTTTTTATCCTAGACAGATTAGCTACCCGTATCTGAGGCCCCATTTCTAGTCCATAGGTCATAAGTTTTGACCTAAATGTTGTTGCCTGATCCTGGCTAGTTCCTAGTCCACTCATAACGGATAAGCAGGGTTGATTCCTATTTTTGGTTTGAGTTGTGCTTTTAAAAGAGAGAAAGAAGCAGCCAAGCGCATGTTTACATTTGGAAGTTGGGGAGACAGACTGTGTGAAAGGAGGTCTCTGGGACAACTCCCACCCCTTACGAACATGGACTCCATTCTTCTAAGTACACCATACTGCAATATATGACTTTCTGTCTATCTACCCTTCCACCCAATGCTTTCCTCTCTCATTGCTGTTTCCTTATTTTTCTTCTTCAATTCCTTCTCTTTTTCTTATATCTTTTTAGTTTCTCTTTCTTTTTTTTTTAAGAGTTCCTGGTAAGAAAGGGTGATGAGGGAACTTTTAAAGGAAGATTAAAAGAAAAACACATATTTACAGGGAACTAAAATCCTTTTATGAAAAAGCTCTCTCCCTTACTTCTTCTACTGCTTAAATAGATGGCACACAGTAGTCAATAGATCTGGATCAAAATCTCACAAAGGGTCTGTTCAGATCATTGGCCCATTCAAAATACATATTCCCATACAAAATAAAATCTAAACTTATGACTTCAGCATATTTTTTCTGGGTTTAATTTCCCCACTTAAGGCAGTGATATAAGCTACCTGATGGCAAGGAATATTTTACCTGTTATATTTGTATTCACACTCCCTAATCCCATCACATGTAACTAGAATTGAATTGAGCCAGGTGTAGCTAACAGTTTGCCATGTGATTTTGAAGAAATAGTTTCAACCTCTGGACAATGGTTTATATAGTTTCAAAAATGAATGTAATAATATCTCAATCCATAAACTTTATAATATGTATCAACAAATAAAACTATTGTATTAGACAGCTTGGGCTGCTATAACAAAATGCCACAGACTGTGGCTTAAACAACAATTTAATTTCTCACAGTTTTGGAGACTAGAAGTCTGACATCTGGGTGCCAGTATGGTTAGTTTCTCGTGAGAGCTCTCTTCCTTGTTTGCACATGGCTGTCTTCTCACTGTGTCTTCTTGTTGTGAAGACAGAAAGCAATCTCTCTGCTGTCTCTTCTTATAAAGACACTAATCCTACAGGATTAGGGCCCCACTCTTATCACCTCAGTTAACCTTAACTACCTTTCAAAGGCCCTATCTCCAAATACAGTCACATTGGGGGGTTAGGGCTTCAACCTATGAATTTTGAGAGGGAACACAATTCAGTCCACATCAGCCATGATAAAATATACACAGGTATTTAGACCCTCAGAATAAATCCAAAATTCACTTAATATTATTGACTTTAGATGCTAATTATGGGATATAGACAGAGTACTTGCCCAGAATTTCGTGGTCCATTTGCCCCAGTCAACTTGAGGCCAGGAAGGGACCATGGGTGATTTGTGCTTGACCTTGTGATCCTATATCTGGCAAGAGAACCACATTCCTCTATCAGGACCCAAACGAATAATTTTGAAGTTAAATACAGAAAAGCGTAAACTCTTGGAATTTACAGTCAGGACCAGGATTTAAAATGGGAATGGAAGATGTATTCATGCTTTAAACAATATTTACTGACGATCTACCATGTGCTAGGCACTGGGTAAAAACTGAATACTGACATGGTTCCTGACTTAATTGAGTTTACAATCAGGTAGGGGTATGGACAGGCCCTTTCAACAGCAGGATGGGGAAAATACCTGTGCACCCCAGCAGGCTTCCCTAAGGGGGCATCACCTAAGCAGAGCCCCAGAGATGTCTGGGAAGAAACGAGGCAGGTGATTGGGGGCTGCAGCGGGGGTCTCAAGAGAACCAACTTATTGACGGCTGGGGCTGGGCCGCTAAGAATGGGCAGACCCGGCACCCAAGGTCACTGTCCCCCTCACAGCAAAGCTACCGCAGCCAAGACGGGAAGCTACCCACGAACCAGGGTACTTTGAAGGCCCTCAGACTCAGCTTATTTCGGTTTGCGGCTCAAATTAAGCATATGTCTTACATTTTTTTCTCAGGTCCCCATTTCCAGGCCTTTTTGTTTGTTTTTTCTTTTTCGCTCCCCGCCCCTAAGAACCTTCCGCTGGCAAGACCTTCTGGTGCAGAAACCAGAAAGAAGCTCCCTGAGCAGTCGGGGTTGAACTCGGGAAGCAGTCATTTCTGCCGTAGAATCTCCTGTGGCGCTGAGGAGGAAGGCCCAGAGTAATAAGCCAGAACAGCTGGGGAGACAAAAGCAACAAGACTCAGAGTCAAGCAGGGAGCTTCTTGCGCTCTCACTCCCTCTCCGCGGAGCCGCCTCAGCTCGCTCCACACCCAGCACAGCGCTTGATTGACAAGGGGGCCCGCCCAATCCCAGCGCGGCGCAGACGGCTTTCGCGTCAGTGGAAGGGGAGACTGAGCCTATCGGATTGGGCAGGGAGGGGGTTTCCTGCCCGCGCGGATCCGCCCACGGCCTCGCGACCATTCGGCGCTGCAGCCCCGCCCTCTCGACACGCGCGCCCCGCCCCTCTCTTCAGAGCTACGCGGCGGCTGAGCGGAGGCCTCGTGCCGTAACGGCCATCGCGGCGGCCGCGGCGGCGTCCCGGTGCCCTCCTCAGGTGAGCTGGGGCCACCCGGGCTCGGCAGAAGGGAGGTGAGACGGTTGTGCCGGCAGGCAGACGCACAGAACAGCCTTTCCTTGCTCCGGGAATCCACATAGCCTGTTACTTGCCGCGGTGCTTCCTCTTTCCCGGTGAAGTTAGCCCCCGGGGCGCCGTCTGCCGGCCCGGAGCTGAGCCGGAGGGGGCGGGGAGGCCGCTCGGCCGGGCCTGGGCGTTTGCCTCGGAGCTCCGCGCGACCCTCTGGCCACTGCCCCGGGCGGCGCGGCCCCGCGGCCTCCCGGTCCATCCCCGGAACATCGGGTTGGGGTGAGCGCCGCGGCCGGCCGCCCCTGCGAAGCTGGGAGATCGAGTGTGAGGCGCGCGCCCTTCCCCGTTTCTTTTTCTCCCCAAAAGTCCTGTCGGCTGTTGTGGCGCAGTCCGAGGCCGCGAAGGTAGGGACGTGGTAGTGGAGAGAAAGGGGCGCGCTCACCTCCAGCCCGAGAGGAGGGGGAGGGAGCCGTTCCCCGTGCGGAGGGTGGACGTCTTCGGGATGCGCCTCCCGCCCCTCCTCCCACCCCCAGCCGTTTCCCTCCTCCTCGGGAAAGCTGGGTTATTTTAATCTTATGGACCTGCTGTAGATTCGTACGCGAGTTGCTTGGGCTGTGAGCTTTTGACTTCAGTTGTAATATATCCGGTAAGAAAAGAAAATGTATCTCGATAGTTGTTTTGTAACCTTTCTTATGTGTGTCCATGAAAGTTAAATTTGCCGTAAGAAGCTCGGGAAGCTGGATTTTGTTCGGGACTGAGAACTCTGACATTATAGACGCCTAATTAGTGTCGAACGAATGAACTAGTCACCTAAAAATAATTCTACCCCGTTAGATTTGGTGATAAACCATGGGAGTTACGAAAGAATAAGGTTAAGGAGAAATTTCTAACCCCATCTTGGGTGGTGAGCAAAGAAGCTCACTCAGTGTCCGGTCAGAACGGGTAAGTGTTGCAAGAGGTATTCATTGTTAAAAATCTTACTTTGGTAGATTTATGAAAGACCAACTATACAATTTATTAAGCACTTGGAAAGCACTGTGCCTAAAGTCTCAACCTTCAGCGAGTTCACAGAGTCAATGGGGTCGGCTCTTAAACAGGCATCTCATTCAAAGTTTGATAGAAACTCAAGAACTATGCATTGGTTGATTAATATTAGTTTTATTTCATCTTGATCACAAACTTTGGGATTTTCTTCTTTGGAAAATTGTCATCTGTGAACAGTTTGCAGAATGTTCAAGATTTCTCAGCTGTGCTTGTTCATGTATTAAATTTTAAATTGTTTGCTCTACTTTTCTAAGTATTATCTTTAGTCCAGATGTTAGCAGTGCTTTCAGGTCCATGTAAATAAAGCTTCGAACATTTTGTTAGATATTGAATGATGCTTTATGCCACTGCGTTCATTTTTCTTTTGAACCTTTGAGAACTTTCCTGCCAAAACTCAAGGTAGATTTGATGTGATTATTGTTATAAATAATACAGTTGCAGTCCATTTTTTCCCTCTTATAGTTTAATTAATAATTTTTACAATTTACTCACCTTTATAATATGGAAAAATACCAAATGTTGTCTACCTACACCAGAAGACTAAATGATTATTTAGTTGTTTGGTCAATAAGTAGAATTAGAGGAAACTCTTGAAATAACTAAGCATTTAACAAATTCTCCGTGAATACTTTGCTGTGCTGTTTTAGGAAGACGGCTGACAGGGCCACAAATGACATTTAAAGATTATTTAATAAGGCAACAATTCTATTTGGATGCTCACTTTATTTGAAAGATAGAATTTATAGTCTTCCCTTCAAAACTGATTCCATATGCTGACTTTGTTTTGGTGATTTTATCATGCCTTAAATTACCTAGACATAAACCTTGGTTTTATCTTTGACTTCCTCTATCCACATAACTTAACACTGACCATTTTTTGTCAACCATTTTCTGAAATTTCTTTCAGATATCTGTTCCTTCCCACTAGCTTTTAACTGGGTTTTCTGCCTGTCTTTTCTCCCTACTCAGTATGTTCTGCCTTCTGCCTGTTCTTAAAATAATGCTTCCAACGCCCTCACTGTTAAACCAGCAATAGTTCCCTGTTATTTACAGAGTATAGTTCAGAATTCCCAGCCTTCTAACAATCTGCTCAAAGCCTGTTTTTTCTAATGATGGCACTAATTCTCTATAGGAGCTGTCCACCCTAACCAACCCAATCTCTTGTTCTCATTTAGACTTTGTATTTTTCTACCTTGGTATCTGTTGAGACTTTGCCTACGTGTAGCCTGCGTTCTTTAAAAGGAATTTTCCTCCTTAAATGAAGTGGCAAATGAGGGCAAATTTTGTTGAAGTTTCATTTTTGGTCCTTTAGTGCAACCTTCCAGATCTTTCTGTTCTCTGTGTTGTTGCTTTCCTTTGAACGCACTGCCCTTACTGTTTTATCATTCCTTTGGTTTTTAATCTCATGTGGACTTGTATCATAATACTATGGAACAATATAGTAGGAACGTTGGAATCCAACCATCTGTTTTATAGATGGGGAAAACGTAATCCATACAGACTAACTGCACTAAAATTCACCTAGTGATGGTGGCAGAGCTGAGACTCAAACCTTGATTTCCTGCTTGACTTCCTAACTCAAGCTGTGTATATTAAAAAAATATATATTGTGTATTCTATATGAAACTATACTTCTTTTCGTCTCTTGCAATGTCATTTTGTATTGTTTGCTTCACATTACTTTGCATTTTGTGTATTAATGCCTTCTGATATAGATTCAAAACTTCTGTATGAGGGCAGGGGAACGTTCATGACTTGCATTGTTTGAATCATTGAAACAGTGATTTAAAGTCTACATAGAGACTTCTAGCTTGTTGGATGTATTAACAGCTTTAACAAAAATAATACTGTCATGTCCACTGTTGAGTCCTGACTCACTAAAAATGAATCTCTTAGAAGTTTCACTGTTGGATTTTAGTTTGTTTGATTCTCTTGATAAAAGAGACTTGAATCTTTGGGAGCCTTGAAAGTAGATGTGAACAATGACTTATTAGGTGACTAAGTTTATTGACCTAACTAAATGTTCTTTTCCTCTTTTTTTTTTTTTTGCGGTACGCGGGCCTCTCACTGCCGTGACCTCTCCCGCTGCGGAGCACAGGCTCCGGACGCGCAGGCTCAGCGGCCATGGCTCACGGGCCCAGCGGCTCCGCCGCATGTGGGATCTTCCCGGCCCGGGACACGAACCCGTGTTCCCTGCATCGGCAGGCGGACTGTCAACCACTGTGCCACCAGGAAAGCCCCTTTTTCTCTTTTTGATAGAACAGTAACACTTTTACATTTTGCTATTTTTTCATTTTGTTCATCTGTCAAGAACCAGATTATTGAGCAATCTGCTTATTGAGCAAAACATTCTGTAAACCATTTGTTCCATTTGGGGAGTTAGAGAGCTTTTATATATTTGTTCTTCACGTTTTTTTCCCTCTTAACTTTAAAGTTTCTGTTAATACCAGCAGCATAGGGTTTCCTTGGTATTTTTGTTACATTGATGTAGCAAGAGTTGAATGGTATAAGACAGCACAGAAAACTATCAGGTGAAATATCTCTGGAGGGTATGCTTTACTTTTTTGGCCTGAAACAAATTAGAAAAATTAGAAGCTATTTTTCTTCTATTGTTTGGTTGTTTATAATGGCTTATTCTTATTTGTTTAAATAATTATCTGCTAAAATAAACTGTGGAAACACTGTTTCTCTTGTTCTTTTTTCCTGAAATTGTACCTAAGGAGTGCTGAATTGGATAAGTATGGTATGAATAATTTCTGCTTTTGTTCAGACAGACCAGTTGAATAAAGCAGTGAGAGTATGGCTTGGAGAGATTTTTTAAAAAACGGGTGCATTGAAAAGGTTTTTTTTTTCTTTTTTTAATGAATCAGCCTTCCCAAACTTTCAGTACATGCATGCTTCAAAATCATGTTGCATTTAGATCAATTCAAATAATAAATATAACAAAGAATTTAATGTTCTTTGTATTTTTTGAGTATTCCAGCTATATTGTAGAAACATTTTATTAATTAAACAAGGCACTGGAAAGGTTTTTGGAAATACTTGATCACTTCCAGATACTATATGTTTTTAAGCAACATTTTTATTTTTAGAAACATTTAGAATACTTCCTGTACAACCTCCCCCCCCCCACCCCGCCCCCCAACCCCGAATTTTTGCTGCCCTAGGAAGTCAGATTTTGGGTTGGCCAAAAAGTTTGGAAAAACCCGAATGAACTTTGTGGCCAACCCAAATACATTAGTTTTTCTATGTTTTTTTTACATGTTTTTTTTTTACATATTCTTAGAAAGCGCTATAAAGCCTTCCATGATTTGGCTTTAGCCAGCTTCTAGCTGCATTTCTTGGCATTATCTTTTTCCTTTAGGTTGCTCTTCGGGCCTTGAATAGCCAAGCTCTTTTTTGCCTTGGAGCCTATGAACATGCTCTTCCCTCTGGCAGATGGCTTTTTTGGGTTAATAAGTATTAAGTTTGGCTGCTAGTAACAGACACCGAATAATAATTTCTGTCCCACAGCAGAGAAATCCAGAATTTACATGACACTCATTTATTAAGTGTTATTTCCAGTTGTTTTCCTATAAATAACTTTTTTTTTTTTTTTGCGGTATGCGGGCCTCTCACTGTTGTGGCCTCTCCCATTGCGAAGCACAGGCTCCGGACGCGCAGGCTCAGCGGCCATGGCTTACGGGCGCAGCCGCTCCGCGGCATGTGGGATCTTCCCGGACCGGGGCACGAACCCGTGTTCCCTGCATCGGCAGGCAGACGCTCAACCACTGCGCCACCAGGGACGCCCTATAAATAACTTTGAAATAAAGATCTTTGTGTATAAGACCTTAGAAAATTTCCCTTTTGATTAATTCCTGTTGTGGAATCTAATTGAAAGTTCCATTAATTTCTTTAAAAACTTGTTTAGAGAAAGTATCATTTTTTTTTAAATTGCAAAGTGGCCAAATTTCAGTGTATCCCTAATGAATTTTTCCAATTGTAGACATAGGCCCATTACCCAGATCAAGGTATAGAACATTCCTAGTGCTCCAGAAGGGTCTCTCATGGGTCCTCCCAAATCTGTATCTCCCCCGCCCCCCCCGCAAAGTAATCACCATTTTGACCTATATCACCATAGGTTACTTTTGCCTGTTCTTGAACTTAATATAAGTGGAACCATACAGTATATACTTTTGTGAATGGCTGCTTTTACTTAACATTGTGTTTGTGAGACTCACCCATGATGTTGGGTACAGCAGTAGTTGGTCTTTTTCACTGATGGCAGTATTTTGTTGGATGAATATATACATTTTAAAAAAATTCACCATTAGTGGATGTTTGATATACTTCAATTTTTTTAGCTGTTGTGAATAAAGCAGCTATGAACATTTACTTACAAGTCTTTTAGTGGACATACACCCTCATTTCTTTTGAGTATATATACATGGGAGTAGAATTGCTCTGTTTTTGTCTACCAGTGTTTTTTTTTTTTAATTTTTTCAATTTTTTGGCTGCATTGGGTCTTCATTGCTGTGTGCATGCTTTCTCTAGTTGTAGCAAGTGGAGGCTACTCTTCATTGTGGTGCGCGGCTTCTCATTGTGGTGGCTTCTCTTTGCGGAGCGCTGGCTCTAGGTATGTGGGCTTCAGTAGTTGAAGCATGTGGACTCAGTAGTTGTGGCACGCGGGCTCTAGAGCGCAGGCTCAGTAGTTGTGGTGCACGGGCTTAGTTGCTCTGCGGCATATGGGATCTTCCCGGACCAGGGCTCGAACCCGTGTCCCCTGCATTGGCAGGCAGATTCTTAACCACTGCACTACCAGGGAAGTCCCTTTCTACCAGTTTTTGAACCTGATTGAACTAGTTCTCTGGCTGGTCCATAGTAGTTTCCTGGGATTTCTCCCTTTACCATAAAGCTAGTGATTCCCTTTGCCTTAACTCTCTTATTTCCTGTGAATCATGTAATTCTTTTTTATTTTTTTATTGTTTTGACCCCTTCTTTTGATGGGGTATATCCCACAGTAGATTACTGTGAAAAGTTGAGATCTGTGTTAATAAAAAACCCCTTTATTTATTTTTGGTCTTCTCACTGATTTGGTTGGTTGGGTAAGGAGTTATAGGTTGGAAATAATTTCCCTTCTGAATTCTGAAGGCATCTCTCCATTGTTTTCTAGCTTGTGGCCCGTTTAAGAATTCTGAAGGCATTCTGATTCCTGATCCTGTTTTTTGCCTTTCTGGAATTTTGTAAATTTCATGAGAGTGTGACTTGGCATACATCTATTTTTGTGTGTTTCCTTAGATATTATTCATTGTGCCCTCCAAATCTGCCAAATTATGTTCATCAGTTCTGGGAAATTTTCTTGACTTTTTTCATTGATGGTTGGATTAATCTGCTAGGGCTGCCATAACAAAATACCGTAGACTGTGTGGTTTAAAGAACAGATACTAATTTTCTCACAGTTTTGGAGGCTAGAAGTCCAAGATCAAGGTACTGTCAGGGTTGGTTTCTGATGAGTTCTCTTCTTGGCTTGTAGACAGCTGCCTTCTCAGTGTGTCCTTACAAGGCCTTCCATGGAGAGAACTGTATCTTTCCTCCTCTTATTTTGAGGATACCAATCCTGTTGGATTAGGGCCCCACCCTTATGACCTCATTTAACCATAACTACCTCCTGAAGGCCGTATCTCCAAATACCATCACACTGGGGGCTAGGGCTTCAACATATAAATTTTGAGGGGACACAGTTCAGTCCATTACAGTGGTTTAGTCTCCTCCCTTTTGTATCTCTCTCTGTGAAACTTCTGTTCTTTGTTTGAATCTCTTAGACTAGTCCTCTGATACTCCCTTTTTCTCTTACTTTTCACCTCCTAGTCTTTTGGCTCTGTTTTATATGGGAGGCTTTCTTAACTTTATTTCCTAAGCCTTCTGTTGAATTTTTCATTTTTTGCTGTGAAGATTTTGATTTCCCAAGAGTTCTTTTTGTTCTCTTAAAGATTCTCTTTTATAGAGAGCATTTTGTGCTTCTGTCATGGATGCATTGTCTTCTCTAATTTCTGAGGCTATAGATAGCTTTTTTTTTAACTTTTTTTTTTGCAGCCTCTGTTCCTTCTAAATTGGTCTCCAGCTTTTATGTTGGAGGCTTACTTCAGGTGTCAGTAATCAATCCTTGGATGTTATCTAGTGAGTGAAAGTCTGAATTGATGGGGACTTGAAGACTTTGAATTTCATTTCATGGTGGCCCAAGTGAGCCATTTTTTGAGAAAACCCTGATTGATGTGCAGGAGGTGTTTTCCTCTTGGGTCAGGTTCATGAAGGAAAACTCAAATCTGCTTGAGGTCTGAAAGTTTGGCCACCAATTTTTTTGGTTTGAGGGATTGGATTTCTCATTCCCCTACTTTTGGTAGAGTGTACAGATCTTTAATTATATCTGGTGAGCCCTAGTTCAGAGTGGAGTAACCAACCAATCAGAATGATTTTACATTTTTAAAGGGTTGTAAAAAAATAATATGTGGCAGAGACCGTGTGGCCCGTAAAGACTAAAACATTTACTATCTGGCCCTTTACAGAAAAGGTTTGCCTACTTTGTTCTGGTTGTAACGGTTCTGATTTCCTTTAATAAAGCTTCTAGACTACTACTACTTTTACTCCCACTCAGGCTTCAGTTTACAATCTTGGGACTTCCTGAAGCTATTTGTTTTAATTTAGTTTAGTGCATATCATGGAAGTTATGACTAAGAATTGGTAGGATAGACTCTATTATCAGAGATATGAGATTTTTTAATGTAAAATCTCAAGCAGTAGGAAAAGCAAAATACTGAAGAAATAAATCACAACGCATAATGAGTGTACGTGTGCATTGTTCTTTTTCTTGTCATCTAAGTGCAGAACATAAGTGTGTATACTTTGAAGAATGGGGAAAGGGGCATTGAGAACAGGCCCAAGTCATGTTTTAAATGAGCAATTTTCATCAACTCCTCTGTAGTTGGTAAATCATAACTGGCAGAATAAATTGGCTCCAGACAAGAAGCTGTTCCAGGCAGTAATATACATATACATATATATGTGTAAGTGTGCGTATATATGTGTGTGTGTGGTTGTATTTGTCCACCTGATATCAGAAACGAGAGAGAGAATTAATGTAAGCCACGTGGCAGGGTGGGAGAAACAGGAGTTGCATTGTTATAGGAAATAAAGTAAAATGTCTTTTCCTTTAAGTGCTAGCTGCTGAAAAACTGTTACGTTTAGTCTTAATTGTGTGAGCAGTCTCATCACAGGTTTCTTGTATAATACTTTCTTTCCTTTAAATGGTGTCTTATCTTTAGTATTTATCTCCGATTTTTTTTGTTGTTGTTGTTGCATGTGGCATGCGGGATCGTAGTTCCCTGACCAGGGATCTAACCCGTGCCCCCTGCATTGGGAGTGCAGACTCTTAACCACTGGACCACCAGAGAAGTCCTTATCTCTGTTATTATTATTATTTTTTACAAATTTATTTAATTAATTAATTTATTTTTGGCTGCATTGGGTCTTCGTTGCTGCGCACGGGCTTTCTCTAGTTGCGGCGAGTGGGGGTGTCTGCTGTTGCGGAGCACGGCCTCTAGGCGCACGGGCTTCAGTAGTTGTGGCTCCCGGGGTCTAGAGCGCAGGCTCAGTAGTTGTCGCCCACAGGCTTAGTTGTCTGCGGCATGTGGGATCTTTCTGGACCAGGGCTCGAACCCATGTCCCCTGCATTGGCAGGCGGATTCTTAACCATTGCATCACCAGGGAAGTCCTCTCTGTTATTTTTTAATATGTATATTCCAGACTTGTTTCTTGGAGTGTACAAACTCATGCTCACTTAAAATAGGATCACATGCTACATTTTGTTTTCTAATTTGGCTTTTATAAACATTCTTTCGAGTCAGTATATATAAGTTTAAAGATTCTAGAGACAGACAACTTGAATTCCAGTATAGGCTTCATCACTGTTTGGGCTTAGGCATCTACAAGCCTCATTCTTCTTATCTGTAATATGGGGATTATACTTAATCAAAGGATTATTATAAGGTTTACATGAGAATTCATGTATCCACTTAACTGCTAAGCAGTGATTGGTGTACATTAAGAACTTTAGAATCAGTTTTAGATGTAAAATAACAGGGTTCAAAAGTGTAGATATTGTAAATGTTGGTAACTGTTGCCAAACTACTATTCAGAAAAAAATACGAATTTAATCTTCACCAACAAATAGTGTTCCTTTACTTGGCATAATTATTCTAATTTTTGACAACTTGGTAGGTAAAAAACTGGCAGAACTAAAAGGAGAATTAGACAAATTCATAAATATAATTTGGGATATTTTAGTATAACTCTGAGTAATTAGTAGAACAACAATAAGACAAAAAAGTCAAAAGATTTGAACAACATAATTAACAAATGAGTCTAATTACATGCATAGAACATTTTACCCAGCACCTGAAGAATACAGATTTTTTTCTAGTGCCTATGGAAATTTACCCCCAAATTTACATATGCTGGACCATAAAAAAGATGGAAATAATCAGTTCTAGAATATGTGCTCTGACATGTTGGAATTAAGCCAGAAATCAATTACAAAAAATAACTAGAAAATGACATGTCAACTGTTTGGAAATTAAACAGTATACTCCTAAGTAACCCAGGGATTAAAGAAGAAATGACATTAAACTCTTCTGAACTGAATGATGAAAATATGACATAACTTAAGGGATACAGGTAATCCATGCTTAAAGGAACGTTTATAGCCTTATAATGCATATGGTAGAATAAAGGCTAAAAATAATTGAAAAGATTACTGTGTAAAGATGGATGAGTGAAAGATGCATTTACTTTTACTCCCCTCCAATGCCTACCAAGATGATTGATCGTATAGAATATTTTTTAAAGGTTGGAACTACATAGGTAAAGTGAATGGAAGAAGCAGTGAAATTTGGAAGCTGGAAAGCAACAGCCTGATAGAAACATTTTAGTAGATTTAAAAATGTTCGGGGCTTCCCTGGTGGCGCAGTGGTTGAGAGTCTGCCTGCCGATGCAGGGGACACGGGTTCGTGCCCCAGTCCGGGAAGATCCCACATGCCGCGGAGCGGCTGGGCCCGTGAGCCATGGCCACTGAGCCTGTGCGTCCGGAGCCTGTGTTCTGCAATGGGAGAGGCCACAGCAGTGAGAAGTCTGCGTGCCACAAAAAAAAAAAAAATGTTCAATCCTAAACTGGCAGTAGGAAAAATAGAAAAGAATCCTCAGGCTCAGGAATTGGCAGCATCAGGTATTCTTGTGGAAGAAGGGCTGAGAGTGTGCTAAAAATAGAAGGATTGCTTGAAAGTCTGTTTAAGAAGCCAGCCAAAAAGTAGAAACAGCCCAGATGTCCATCAACTAATAATGGGTAAATAAAATGCATATTGCGATAAACAGCAATGAAGTACTCATACATGTTATAACGTGAAGGAACCTTGACAGTATGCTTATGTGAAAGAAGCCAGTCACAAAAGACCACATATTGTATGATTTTATTTGTATGAATTGTCTAGAAAATACAAATCTATAGAGATAGGGAGTAAATTAGTGGTTGCCTAGGGCTGGGAATAGGGGAGATTAGAGGGAAATGGGAAATGACTGCTCAAGGGTACGGGTTTCTTTTTTGGTGTGATGAAAATGTTCTAAAATTGATTATGATGATGGTTGCACGACTGAATATACTAAAAATCATTGAATCATATGCTTTAAATTGATCACTTGTGTAGAATTTGAGTTATATCTCAGTAAGCTATTACAAAAAAACAACAACAAAAAGGCAGCATGAGCCTAGATCTCTTTGTCAATTTGTATAGCTAAGTGACTGCCTTCTTTACTGTGGCAGCAGAAGACTGAAGATTTATCTTCTGCAGTGGATAAAATACAGTGTCTCTAAGAGAGGGGTAGATACTAATGTAATTGAAGACCAGTTATCCTATAGTGAACACCTGGATTAAGTGAATGTGCTCAATGTTAGAACCCTTATTGAGGTCCCTTCTCTTGGGGTCCCAGAATCCTGACAATCAAGTAGGAACTTAGAGGATGATTCTCTTAGTAGAACCAAGGAGAAAAACTCTGAAGTTATTCACAATCAGTTTTTAGGGCCCTAGTTTTAAATATGAACAAGACAGTTAAGGATCACCAGATTCATGAGGAAAGCTTTTTTTTTTTTTTTTGCGTTACACGGGCCTCTGACTGTTGTGGCCTCTCCCTTTGTGGAGCACAGGCTCTGGACGCGCAGGCTCAGCGGCCATGGCTCACGGGCCTAGCTGCTCTGTGGCATGTGGGATCTTCCCGGACCGGGGCACTAACCCGTGTCCCCTGCATCGGCAGGCGGACTCTCAACCACTGCACCACCAGGGAAGCCCATGAGGAAAGCTTTTAATATAAGAGACCAAAACAAATAGAAAAAAAGAATTTGGAGCAATAAGAACTAAAAAAAGAGCTCTTGAAAATTAGAGGGTAACAGTAAGAAGAAAATAAAAGAATAGAAGTTAAAGTAGAGGAGACCTTGCATAAAGTAGAGGAAAAGATGGAAAACAGGTAAAAAAATATATGTAATTCAAAGGTCAGTCCAGGAGATAAACTTTTAAGCAACAGAAGTGTTGGTAAGAGAGAACAGAGCAAAGAGTGGAAAAGAAATAACGGTGAAATATTCAAGAAAAATACCCAAAGTTGAGGAATATCATTTTGCGTATTGCAAAACCTTCTGGGTTCTCAAGGAAAATGGATGAAAACAGATAAATGTACTTTGAATTAGGGTCTAGTCAGGAAAATGGAGACCATACTACTTATAACAGAATTGTATAATATAAAGAATTGTTTAGCCATATGTTATGGGTTGAGTTGTGTCCCTGCAAAAAGATACGTTGAAGCCCTAACCTGCGGTACCTCAGAATGTGACCTTGTCTGGAAATAGAGTCTTCTCAGAGGTAATCAAGTTAAAGTAAGGTCATTAGAGTGTCCTTTAAGCCATTGTGACTGGTGTTCTTTAAAAACAGTGGGGAAACTTAGACATAAATTTGGACACAGGCATGCACAGAGGGAAGATGGCCATCTACAAGCCAAGGAATGCCTGAGACTACCAGAAGCTAGGAGAGAGGCCTGGAACAGATCCTAACTAATACCTTCAGACAGAGCATGGCCAATACTTTGATTTCAGACTTGTGTTGTGGCCTCTAGAACTGTGAGATGGATTTCTGTTCTAAGCCAACCCAGTTTGTGTTACTTTGTTATAGCAGCCCTCAGAAACTATAATAGACTAGGTAATTGGAGAACTGAAAAGGCAATAAGGGAACTCTCAGGTATCACAAAGATAATTAACTGTAGGAAGTAATTAGCCCCTAGGGTTGGGAGAACAAAGAGAAGAGATTGGAATTATTGGAATACAGAAGCTTGAAGAGTGGCCCTGAGGAACTGGAACTCAAACTTCTGAGGAGTTGCTGCCTGCTCAGGAAGTGTAAGTATTTTAAGAGACTTGATAAGGCTGGTCTGGGAATGGCAGGAAAAACACAAAAGCAAAAAGTTGCTAACTGAAACCAATTGCTGATACTGGAACCATTGCTGTTTCCACATTGAAGGTTGACAGTTGATACTGAGCTGAAGGAGTATCTCCCTGTTCCCTCCTTCAATCTTCCAGTGTCTTTCTAGTATCCCTTTTAGGCAGAGTCTAACAGGAAGCCAGCTAGCAAAGAACTGTGATTTGCAGGGTTCCAGCCCCTCAGCATTACAAAGCAGAGTAGAGAAGAGTAGGTTTGAAGTCTAGGACAATAGCTTAATAACCAGTACACACAGACACTGAGATATTTCATTGTGAAATTTTGGAATACATGGGACTGTAAGCTTCTGGAGGGGTAGAAAGATCTATAAGCTTCTGGAGGGGGAGAAATGGGTCCCTCAACTTCAGAGATTGAGTATTCTCAACTGCAACCTCACAAGCCAGAAGACAGTGAGCAAGGCCCTCAAATTCTGAGGGAAAATGATTTCCAAGCTAGATTTCTTTACCCAGCCAAATTATTAAGTACAAGTATAGAATGTAGGCATTTTAAGATGTGTAAGGTCTCCCAAAATTTCTCTTCCTCACTTCCTTCTCAGAAAGCTATTGTGTGATTTGCTCCACCCACCAAAAGGAAGGTGTAAACTTCAGTGAAAGAGGAAGGTGAGCATTATAGGAGACAGGAAATCAAATTCTAGAGGGACAAAGGGAATTCCTAAGGTGATAAAGAGAATTCCCTTAATGCTAACTGATTATCAGATGAAAGAGCAGTAAGTCTGGATTTGAACAGGTGAGAAGGCCCTGGTAGTTTTATGACAATGAAACTAATAAAATACCTTATGTCTGTATCTCTTAATTAGGCAATTGGCAAAGAGTTTGAAGTTGAATTAGTGATATCTTTTGTTTGCTTAGCTTTTTATATTGGAGTTTAGAGCTTCATTCTGGAATTTCTTCTCTCTTGTACTCTCCCTTAGGTGATCTCGTTTAAGCCTGTGATTTTAAATAGTATTGATATGTGGCTGACCTCTTGCTCAGGCAAGACCTCTGCTCTGAGCTCCAGAGTCATTTATTGTATCCATTATCTACTACTGTGTAAAAACCACTCCAAAACTGAGTGGTTTAAAACAATCATTTTTCTTCTGCTTATAGATCTGCATTTAGGCAGCACTTGGATGGAGATGGCTTGTCTCTGTTCCAAGTGGTATCATCTAGGGTTGCTTGCTCATACTGCTGACAAATTGTTGTTAACAGTTGACTGTGAACTCCTTGGCTGGCTATGGGCTAGGGCAGCGGTCCCCAGCCTTTTTGGCACCAGGGACTGGTTTCATGTAAGACAATTTTTCCACGGACCGGGGTGGGGGTGGCGGGGATGGTTCAGGCGGTAATGCGAGTGATGGAGAGCAGCAGATGAAGCTTTGCTTCATGCCACTCACCTCCTGCTGTGTGGCCCGGTTCCTAACAGGCTGTGGACTGGTACTGGTCCGTGGCCCAGGGGTTGGTGACCCCTGGGTTAGGGGCCTTGGTTCCTGTCCATGTAGATCTTTACGTAGGCTGCTTGGGCTTCATCATAGCATGATGGCTGGGCTCCAAGAACAAGCATCTTGAGGGTATCCAGTAGAAGCTGTAACACTTTTATGACAGCCTTGGAATTTGCATAGCTTCACTTCTGCATAGTAATAAGCCTACCAATATTCAAGGGGAGGGAAATTTTCCCCCCATTAAGAGGTGGTGTCTAAATTACATAGTAAGAGAAGCATTGAAGATATTGTCTCAGCCATCTTTGGAAAATACAATATGCCAGATACATCAAGCTGTTTCCTTGGTTTTGCCACTTCTATATATATCCCATAGGTATTTTGAACTTAAAACAATCAAAACAAATTCTTGATTTCCTTACTCTTAAACTGTACGCTTTCCCTGCTGCCTCCATTAGTTCATTCCTCAATCTTTCTCATTTCATTCAATGGTATTGCCGCTCACCTAGTAGCTAAAACCCAGGTGTCATACCTGATTCCCTTACTTCCCATACTTCTAATCCATCTTGTCTCTTCAAACTCCAAATACATCTTGAATTCTTCTGTTCTCTGTCTACATAGTCACCATACCACTCAAGTCCAGGCTACCAAGGTACCATCATCTTTTTACTTGGACTCCTGTTGTTATTTATTTCAGATATAATTGACATTTTATTAGTTTCAGGTATACAGTGTAATGATTCACATTTGTATTAACTGCTCTTCTAAAAACTTGTGGTAAAATCCACATAACATAAAATTTACAGTTCTAATCATTTTTAAGTGTATGTAGTTCAGTATTAAGTATATTCACATTGTTGTGCAACCAATCTCCAGGACTTTTTCATCTTGCAAAAACGAAACTTTGCATTCATTAAACAACTACCCATTCCCCCAATCCCTGGCAACCACCATTCTACTTTCTGTTTCTATGAGTTTGTTTGCTCTAGTTATCTCATTTAAGTGGAATCATTGGCATTTGTCTTTTTATGACTGCTTTATTTCACTTAGCATAATGTCTTCAAGGTTCATCCATGTTGTCACATGTGCAAAATTTCCTTCCTTTTTAAGGCTGGTAATATTCCATCGAATATATATACCACATTTTGTTTATCCATTCATCTATTGATGGATATTTAGCTTGCTTCCACTTTCAGCTATTATGAATAATGCTGCTGTGAACATGAATGTACAAATATCTGTTCAAGTCTCTTTTCAGAAATTGCTGGACCATATGGTAATTCTCTATTTAATTTTTTGAGGAACTGCAATACTTTCTTTTGAGGAACTACCATCCCTCCCTCCTTCCCTCCCTCCCTCCTTCCCTCCTTCCTTCCTTCCTTCCTTCCCTCCTTTCCTCCCTCCCTTCCTTCCTTCCCTCCTTTCTTGATAGTAGCTATCCTTTCATATGCTTGTTGGTCATTTGTATATCTTTAGAGAAATGTCTATTGAAGTCCTGTATTTAAAACTTTTGTTGTTATTGTTGTTGAGTCTTAACTAGTCTTTGTATTTCTACTGGTTTTTTTCCTTTTAACTAATTCTTTACATGGCAGTCAAAGAAAGGTTAAGATTTCTGTATTAATCGTGATATGCTAACAGCTTTAATAAGCACAAATCTTAGTGGCTTAACACAGTGGAAGTTTAAATTACTTTTTCATGTCAGTCTAGTGTATATGTGTGATGGAGTAGGAGTGGGGATACCTCTGCTCCTTGCAGTAATTCAGGGGCACAGGCTACTCTATCTTTTTAAATTATCACTATCATCACAATATGACTTTTGAGGCTGTCTTGAAAAGGGAAGCAAGTATGGAGGAAGATTTTAGGGCCCACTAAAAAGTGGCGTATATCACTTTCACCCACATTCCATTGGTCAGAACTGAGTCCCATGACTCCACCTAACTACAGAGGCGGCTGGGAAATGTAGTATAGCAGTGTACTAATGAAAGAGAGAACACAGATATTAATGAGCACTAGCAGTCTCTGTCACAGTGTATATTAGATTAGAACTCCCTTGCTTAAAACCCTTTAATGACTTCTTGTTACCCATAGACTAAAATTAGCCTATGTCTGTTCCAACCTTATTTTGTACCATTTCCCCCTTATTATTCTCAACTTACATTAGACTAGGTCATTTCCTATAACATGCCAAACATTTTTTCCTCCTGGAACCTGTGTGTTTTGTAGTTTCCTTTGCTTGGAGCACTCTAAATATTTAAATGACTCCCTCCTTCTCATCCTCAGTATCAGCTTAAAATCCATCTCTAACTAAAATCCCAAACAAAAATAGTCCGTTTTGATAGCACTGTGTTTACATCTATCACAGCATTTATCACAATGTATAACTATTTTATTTGAAAAAAAATTTTGTTTGCTTTACTTGTGTCCTCTGCTAGAAAGAGATGTCTTTCTCACTGTTGTATCCCTGCAGCACCCAGCCAATGCTTAGCACACTCTAGTAAATGTGTTGTATGAATGAATGACTGTTATACAGAACAGACTGAACTGGAGAGACTGGAGGGAATTATAACCAAGACTTCTAATGGTAATTTAGGTGAATTGCTGAGGGCTTGGGTTTTAGTGGTGGCAGTGTCAATGGAACAGAAAAGGATGAAGAGGAATCAAAGGAAAAACCAACACAAATTGCTGTGTGACTAAAGTGGGGAGTCTGGGTGAAGGGGATGATAGTGGTTTGTAATTAACAGATCAGTAAAGAGGATAGAAGAGTTGGTGTTTTGGAGATAATGATGAGTTGGGATTGATGTGTGTTGAGTTTGTGGTGATAGCAAGACTTTCATGTAGAAATATTGAGGAACAGTGGCTTGGATTAGAGCACACAATTGAAATTATAGATTTGGGAATCAGTTGGGCCCAGGTGATAAGATGAAGCCATAAAAATGGATGATCTACAGAGAGAGAGGGTATATATTGATAAGAGCAAGGGGAAAAAAAAGAGAAGCCAGATATGGAAACCAGGAGTAGGTAGAGAGGGAGGAGAACCAATTTAATACAGGGCTAAGGAAACCAGGAAGTTTCAGAAAGAAGAAAGTTTAGCTTGACTGCTGCTAGTGTGGGTATTCTTTGTGATATGCATTTGAAGCTTCTGAAATGTTACCTTTCCTGAAGGTTATAAAATGGTGATATTAGTATCTGCTTCATAAGGTCACTGTGAGGATTATTAACATACTATGCTAAAAGCAGTTAGTGTAGTTGCTCTTTTTAGTACGTGTCCATTAAACGTTTTGAAGTGAAATATAATACAAGACAGTACCGTTAAGCATCAAGAAGGCATTAAGGAGTTTGTAGAGGAAGAAAAGGCGTCTGAGCTTGCTGTAGCATCTTTTCTTTAGAGATATATTCTTTTTAAATGTTCCAGTAAGTTAGAATTGTACTAAAAGCCTATATAGAGATAACATTTATGAATTTATTTTGATAAGTTTTTAGTAGGAATTTTCTGATCTGAAAATATACAGAATCATAGCAGTACAATGGCGGTTCATCTGTTAATGCTTCTTAACCACATCCTTTTACTGAAGTTATTCCGGAAGCATTTATAATGCAGGTGCTCCTTTGAAAGGCATTGTCCTTTAAAATGGGTTGAGACTAAATTCTTATTTAACATTGAAATGAAATGAAGGTATATTTAAAATGGAAATATAGTTTTATATGTCAAATTGTACTAACTGCTTAGAGTATTTGACTTTTGGTAGTGGAACTTGGTCACAGGTAGTGTGGAGAAATTCCAGTTCCTTTTTGCAGTTGCCACAGGATTCTGTCTCCAGATAATCAAATAAGAGAGCCATTTACACAAGGGGAAGTGGGAGCTTTCCTGCATTCCTTGTCATTATCTTTTTGTTTAGGGAACTTTGACAGGTTAGCTGGGCTGTTTGGTTGTTCCATAGCTTGCATGACCAGTCTTTTTTTTTTTTTCCTCCTATCTTAACATGTATTATTATGGAAAAAAGTAACTTATTGTTGCCTTTTCATGATCAATAGCAGTCTATAAGTAAGAGTAGTAGTTTGGAATAAAGGGTAAGGTAAAAAGGCCGGTAGGCAAGGAAAGAAGTATTTAAAAATGAAGGAGGGGAAGGGAAAAAGTAGCTGAGAGATAATTGGTGAATAGAGCTTTTAAAGTTTATCTTTCTCTGCCTTGGGGTTTCAACTTGCTATGAATTAGCAGTTGAAAATTGCTTTGCCAATAGCATATAATTGGTGACTTTAAGGGTTATCTGCTACCTGGAACAGACATAATTTCTTAAAATTCAGATATAACTAAGTTTATACTTTCTTACAGTTGGTCGTAGAAGTTTTAGCGTTAGGTGGGAGGATAGGGCAGGGAAAGAGGATTATGTAGCAGGCACTGTACTAAGTGTTTTATGTATGACTTTGTTTAATCTTCACAACAACCCTGTAAGTAGATGTTATCAAAGCACAGAGAGGTTAAGTAACTTGCTCAAGGTCACACACATAATAAATGTCAGAGCAAGAATTCAAAGTATGATGTTTCTGTCTTGTAGTTAATCTTTTTTTTTTTTGTAGTTAATCTTTTATTCATCTCTTTGCTTCATTTACAGTTCCATTCAGTCACTGGGTCCTGTTGGCTTTAAAAAAAAAAAGCTTTATTGAGATATAATTCACATACATACAGTTCACCCATTTAAAGTATACAATTCTGAAATCAACCACAGAAAGAGAAACGAGAAAACAAGGATTACGTGGAGACTTAACAACATGCTACTGAAAAACCAGTGGGTCAACAATGAAATCAAAGAGGAAATATAAAAATTCCTTGAAATAAAGTATACAATTCAGTAGCTTTTAGTACTTGCAGAGTTTTGCAACCATCACCACATAGAACATTTACACCACCCCTCAAAAGAAACCCCACTCCTGTTGTCACCCTCTGACCTCCCCTACCCCTAGTCCTTCTAGACAACCATTAATCTACTTCCTGTCTCTAGATTTGTTCGTTCTGGGCACTTCATATAAATGGAATCATATAATATGTGGTCCTTTGTGGCTGGCTTCTTCCACTTAGCATAATGTTTTTAAGGTTCATCCATGTTATAGCATGTATTAGTACCTTATTGTTGCATGTATTAGTACTTTATGACTCATTAGTACTTTATTATTATTGCTGAATAATATTCTGTTGTATGGACATACCAAATTTATCCTTTCATCAGTTGATGGACATTTGGGTTGTTTCTCCCTTTTGACTATTATGAATAATACCGTTACGAACATTCATGTATAAATTGTTTTATTGTGGTAAAATATACATAACAGAATGTGCCATTTTAACTGTTTTTAAGTGTATAGTTCTGTGGCTTTTAAGTGTATTCACATTGTTGTGTAACCATCACCACCACCTATTTCCAGAACTTTTTCATCTTCCTCAACTGAAACTCTGTATCAATAAAATACTAAATTCTCATTCTCCCATCCCCTCTGCCCCTGGTAACCACCATACTTTCAGTCTCTATGTAGTTGACCTCTCGAGAAACCTTATTTAAGTAGAATCATACTATATTTGTCCTTTTGTGATTGGCTTATTTCACTTAGCATAATGTCTTCACATTGTAGCACGTCCTTTTTAAGGCTGGTAATATTCCATTGATTGTATATATCATTTTATTTACCCATTCATCTGTTGATGGACACTGGTTGCTTCTGCTTTTTGATTATTGTGAATAATGCTGCAGTGAATATGGGTGTGCAAATATCTATTCAAGACTCTGCTTTCATTTCTTTTGGGTATATACCCAGAAGTCGAATTGCTTGATTATATTTTTAATTTTTGAGGAACCCCAAACTTTTCCACAGTGGCTGTACCATTTCACATTCCTACCAGTAATACACAAGGGTTCTAATTTATCCATGTCTTCACCAATACTTGTTATTTTCTGTTTTTTGATAGGATTAGCCACCCTAATGAGTGTGAGGTGGTATTTCATTATGGCTTTGATTTGCATTTTCCTAATGATTAGTGATGTTGAGCATCTTGTGCTTGTTGGGCATTTGTATATCTTCTTTGGAGAAATGTCTATTCAAATTCTTTGCCCATTTTTTAATTGGGTTGATTTTTTGTTGTTGAGTTGTAAGAGTTCTTTATATATTCTGGATATCAGTTCCTTATCAGATATGTGACTTGCAAATATTATCTCCCATTCTGTGATAGTATCCTTTGACGCACGAAAGAGTTTAATTTTGATGAAGTCCAGTTTATTTTTTCTTTTGTTGCCTGTACTTTTGGTGTTAGATCTAAGAAATTATTGCCAACTCTAATGTTGTGAAGCTTTTGCCGTGTTTTCTTCTAAGGATTTTATGGTTTTAGTTCTTCCATTTATGTCTTTGATCCATTTTGAGTTCTTTCAGTATATGGTGTAAGGTAAGGGTTCAGCTTCATTTTATGAATTTTTATGTGAATATATATATTTCTTTTGGGTGTATAGCTAGGAATGGAATTCCTGGGTTATATGGTAACTATGTTTGGCCTTTTGAGGAACTGCCAAACTACTTTCCAAAGTGGCTATACCATTTTACATTTCCACCAGCAGTGTATGAGGGTTCTAATTTCTCCATGACTTTTTGGTTTTAATTTCTCCACACTGTATTACCTTCTGACTGGCTGATTTCAAGTTTCCTTGGCTGACCTCTTTGGTGATAATTTCACAACTCTGCCTTTCTGCTGTCCCCTTTCACCAATCCATAACGCTGTTGGTTGTATTGTAAAAGTTTAGAGCTGAAAGGAACTATAGAGAATCATGGAAGTCAAACCATTCATTTGCAGTTGCTGAAACATAGAAGTTAAGAGATTTGACTCAAAGTTATACAGTGATAGTGTCAACACTAGACAACCTCCTATGTGCATAGCTTTCATTTTATTAAATTATGTTTCCTTTTTCTGTGTCTAAAACTCTTTACCTGACTGTGTTAACCAGGTCTCCTCCTCATCCTGTCCCCTAAAGAACAATCTAAAAGCAAGGAGTTGCGTGCAGGTAATTTATTTGGCAGATGATCCTAGGGAACAAGAGTAAGGGGTCAGCGTGAATGAAATAAAAGAAGAAAAGCCAATACAAGAGTGTGTTATTGAGTTATTCAGTGCTGTGGCAATCAGGACTCAAACCCAGTGGGAACTTTTGAGGCTCTAGATGCTTCTCAGTTTGTCTGTTCAGGGATGGACAGGAGTAAACTGTATCATCTGTTCTTGTTCTCCATCAGTTGACAGTTGCCTCAGGGCAGGGTAAATTCTTTCTCCTTCCCTCCCCCATTTTAGGGCTGCACACGAGAGCCTGCCAAGTGGTGTCTCAGTTCATGGCTTTAAAGAAGCTTTAGGGCAGAAAGAAGATGAATCACAGTGAACACTATGGGGGAAGTAAGTCAGAACCTACCTGTAACTATTAGCCTTGGCTTATGACTAGTGTGGTAGGCAGAATAATGGCCTCCCAAAGATATATACATCCTAATCTTCTAAACCTGTGACTGTGTTACCTTGCATAGCAGAAGGAACTCTGGAGATAGGTTGATTTTTCTGAATTATCTGGGTGCGCCCAGTGTAATCACAAGGAGCCTTATAAGAGGAAGGCAGGAGGGTCAGTTTTAGAAAGAGAAAAAATGGAAAAACTATAAAATATAAAAGAAAGGTGAAATAATAAAACTATTATATAAAGGTGAAACATTTTAGAAACAATATGTTGAGTATAAATTTTGGAGAATTTGAATAAAATTGGCTCTGTTTCATTTAAGAAAAGAAAGGAAGAAAGAGATGTGACAGTGGAAGGCGGAGGTCATGATGACCTGGCTAGGAGCCAGGGAATGTGGGCAGCTTCTAAAAGCTGGACTGGATTTTCCCCTAGAGCCTCCTGAAGGAATGCAGGCTTTGATTTTAGCTCTGTATAACCTGTTTTGAACGTATTTCCAGAACTTTAAGTTAACAAATTTGTATTGTTTTAAGTCACTAAATTTATGGCAGTTTGTTACATAGCATTAGGAAACTAATACAGCTAGAATCAAAGGAGAGTTGGATTGCATGAAGATGAAGATTTTTCTGATAGAATCTGTGCCTTGCTGCCAGCCTCTCCTTTGATTCTAGCTGTTTTAGGTTTTTGCTTCGTAACAAGTTACCACAAATGTACCTCTTGCTCTGCTCAGATCTGTTTGGACCCTGCATTGATTCTAATCCTTTGCCGAGTCACTGCAGCCTCAACCGAAATTTAAAAAGGGTTGTTGCTGCAAGCTGGTGCTACCTGCTGCTGCAACTGGTCTTGAAGCAGGGATTAATATTCATCATTTTCCTCTTTCACCACCCATTCTAGATTTCCCTTATGCTGGGCTGGCAGTTCAGCTGCTCTAGGTTGCTTGTGACCTCTAGACTTCCAAACCGGAGGGACTTGAACCCTTAGTTGTCTTGCCCTTTTTGGGCCGTTGTTGCTACAATTTCCTGTTTCCTTTATTAGTACCAAGCTTGGAAAACAACCTGAGTCTGAGACAGACTGCTTCCTACCTACATTGTGTACAACAACTCCTAATGATAATGAGAGTCAGTAATCATTTCTAGTATATTTATTTCTTTGCCTGCTGGTCTATCAGCATGAGGAGGCCGAAGTGCCCAGGTAGTGGTTGTAGCTTTTTTTAGTGTCCATTCATTTAATTACATTTCAGTTAGTACAATTAGGTTTGCATTAGTTACCTTTCAACCAACACATTTGTGATAACCATCATGTAGGAAACTTTCAGGACCATGAGAAAATGTAAAAGGAGAGAGAGACTAGCCTAGGCCTAGCATTCAGGGATTGGGAAAGGTTTCTCTGAGGGAATTCTACTTACTTAGAGACTGGATGGATGAGTTGAAATTAAGCAGATAAAGAAGTGGGGAAGAACATTCCAGCAAAGAACACATCCTGCATCAAGGAGGTGCTTGATGCCCTCCTCCTCTGGAACCCTTTCTTCCGTAAACTTCCATGGTTGTAGCTTTTAGTAGAACCCTTATTGTATCTTCTGGTAGAAGCGTTACCCTCAGGACCGTAGGAGAGCTTTTAAATTGTGGGTATGTGGGAAATCCAGATTCCACAAATGAGTTACTTGGATTGATGGTGAAAAGAGTTAGTTAGTCTAGCTTTTACTTCTTGGTTTCTGGACTCATGCATTCTAGATAATAGGGTTATAACACCATAGTTGTTGGGTCGTCCTGGAAGACCAGCAGGGCGACTGTTCAGCTGAGCCTTTAATATGCCATTCCATTATTTTGTTAGTCTGGCAGTTTCCTGGTGATGTGATATGTGGTAGGACCAGAGTATGCCATAGTCAGATGCTTATTATTATTTCTCCTTCCCCATTAGACAGGTCCTTTGGTTTGAGGTGAGGTTAAGATGGGTCTCATTTTGGTAAAGCAAACATTTTGAAACCATTGGATGGTGGTGCTGGGCAGAGGTATTATACTGTAAATGTTGAGGGACACTTTGGGCAGGGAAGGCAATTCCATTTCTAGAGTAAGTGTCAGTTCTGCTCCCTCCCAGAATGCAAGGGTCCCAACCCCATTATACCACCTGTTTAGCTCTATGTCTGATAAGTTGCTGTTTGCATTCTGCGTTGATCCTAATCTTGCTAGAATTTCGTCTTTTTTAGTAAGGCTTTTTAATAACATTTTCTAAAAGTATGTTAATGATTTTTTTTATAATAGGGAATCTGATGAACAGAACTTCTAAGTTTTTTTTTTTTTTTTTTTTTTGCACGGTACGCGGGCCTCTCACTGTTGTGGCCTCTCCCCTTGCGGAGCACAGGCTCCAGACGCACAGGCTCAGCGGCCATGGCTCACTGGGCCCAGCTGCTCCGCGACATGTGGGATCTTCCCGGACTGGGGCACGTACCCGTGTCCCCTGCATTGGCAGGCGGACTCCCAACCACTGCGCCACCAGGGAAGCCAGCTAAGTTTTATGTAATCAACTGTATGATTCATTTATGAGGAATTTAAGAAAAGGCAAACTATAGTGACAGAGTATTAGTAGTTGCTAAAGGGGAGAGGATTGACTGTAAAGGGGCACAAGGGAACCAGAAAGTGGTGATGAAAATGTTTTAGATCTTGATTGTGGTGTGGGTTTCACAATTTTATACATTTGTCAAGACTCATTAAACTCTACACTTAAAATCAGTGAATTTTGTATGTGAATTCTATCTCACAACTGATTTTAAGGAAAGCAGAGGATTTAATGTACTCACTCGTCAATCTTTTCCATATTTATTTATTTTCCTTTATGGATTATGCTTTTTGATTAAGTTTGAGAAACTCTTCCCTTCTCTGGGATATTTTTTTCTGATTTTCCATTTTCTTAATTTCTCTTTATTTCCTTTAATGTCTTGAAATGGAAACAGAAGCCACGCCACACCAAGGAGGCAAAAGGAGTCAAGGGGAAAGTATGGAGCCTTTATTGTGGTTTCTGTGAGAAGGATGAGTCAGGGTAGGCACGCTTGAGCAAGTCTGGGGTTGGATAGTTTGAATGATTTATAGCTCTGGGTGATAAGGGTGGTCTTTAGTTGTTTCTAGTAGTGGCCCTGGCATGATTTAGGGCAGGGAGAATATTGGCTTGGTATGTGAGAGGTTTTTTGATGGAGATGGTTGGGGATATGGGCTCTGGATTCATTGGTTGTACATCAAAGATGTGCTCTTGGGCTTACTGTTTGCTATCTCTAGGGATTAGGTAATCCTGGGAGGGACAGTCCTCTGCGTCTGAAAGGCCCTGCCATGTCAGAGCATTACAAAATATAGAAAATTTAAAAACATGATTAATACAATTATGCTTTCTTTCTGTTTACTCTCATCTTTTTTCAGTTTTTGATTGAAAAAATATTAGTTAAGCATATTTCATCTATATTTTTGTTAAAAATGCATTAAAGCTATAAACCGAGATCCACATTTTGATAACATAATACTTTTATTGTTGCTTGGTTCTTATTTTATCATTTCTATTATGATTTTCTTTAAAATTTTTTGCCTAGGAGTCCATTTTTAAGTTTCCAAACATTTCAAAGATGTTTTATTGATGATTTCAACATTATATTGTGGTCAGAGAAGGTGGTCTTAGATATAAGTTCTTTGAAATTTTTGTCTTTCTTTGTGACTCCACGATTGTTTTTTTAAAATGTTCCATGTGTACTTGAAATACCTCTCCATACCTATTAATGTTGCCATAATATTGTTTTGTCTGATATTAAGATCGCTACATCATCTTTTTTGTGTTGGTGTTTGCCAAAATATTTTTTCATTTATTTTCAGCCTTTCTCTCCTATAAGCAGCTTTAGTTGGATTTTGTATTTTATTTTTATATCAAATCTGATAACCTCGTATTATAATCTCTTATAAATGAACTAAACTCATTTACATCTAGTTTATAAGTAGATTTATTTTTCCTTGTTTTGTTTACCACTTTTTTTTTTTTACTTCTCTTTCTGTCTTTTGATGAATTGATAATTGAGTACTGCTCATAACTCAGTTTGTAACAAAGTGGGAATGTAGAATCTTACCTATTGACCTCATTGCCACAGGTGACATATCCTTATGTGGCATCAGCCTCAGTCACTAGATCCTTGTGTGCCTAATATGCTAGGAACTGGTGATACAGTGATAAATATTGTTTCTATCTTAGTGGTAGTGATGGTATTCTGAAAGTAGATTTGGAAACTTTTACACTGCAAAAGTATGAAAGAAAGGAAGGGAGGGAGGGAGAGAGAGAGGGGGGGAGGGAGGGAGGAAGAAAGGAAGGAATGAAGGGAAAAGAAAAGAAAAAAGTTGATGAGATGATAAGTGTGATTTTCAGGGGGAAAAAAAGCATGTGTTTCTTTTTAATAGCAAAATAGGTACATATATATCCTATGCAATCTTTTGGCTTTGTCATATTAACCTTTCTTCACCAGTATCTTCAGAGACCCATATAATTTTAATAATTAGTTGAATTAACAAATTTTGAACTAATTTTAAAAAATATTAGAATGGGTAATATATGCCTGTTGTATAAAAGCAATGATAAGATAAAATAGAATTTTAAAAAAAGAAAGCCTTGTTAAAAAATGAGATAAATTTATCTGTGGAAGTAGTGGACTAGGAGTACAGCTTGCAAAGTGGGGTTGAAGCCTTGGCTATGCCAGGTTTAGATATGGAAATAGTTGAGGTGATCTTTAATTCATGTCTTGTAAGATCATAGAGGCTGACAGAGTCACACGTGATACTGGAGACCAGAGTTAAGGACACTGGGTAAAAACCAGATGTAGGGGTGGGTTGCCTTACTTGTTATAGGAGGCAAGCTGCAACTGACTACTACTTGAGAATAAGACTTACATGGTCACATCTTAACTCCAAAGGAGGCTTAAAATATAATTTTTTATTGTGGTTGCCATGTGGTGAGCCCAGTTGGGGAGTTCTGTTACTTAGGAAGAAGAGGACAAATAAAGAGGTAGACAACTAATGGATTCTGCCATATGGAGGTACGGAAATTATAAGAACTGTACAAGAGGTAGATGCGTAGAGAAGGGATTGACTAACTCTACTCAGAGATGTCTGGGGAAGTGATGCAAAGAAAACAAACATGAAAAAAATAACAAACATGAATGAGATCATAAAGGATATTCCGGAGTTTGCTGAGTGAGGAAGGGCATGCTATATTGAGGACTGGAACACCATGTGAAGGGAGCTGAAAGTTATGATGTTGATTCTGTAAATTTAATTATCACATGCATGTATTAAGGTGCCAAGGATACAAAATGAAATGAGACTTTGTCTAGTTCATCTAAGAACTTGCTGTGTAGGGAGACATTATTTAAGCAGCCTGTTTCAGTGACAGGACACTGAGTGCCTTAATAAAATAAATAAAAGGTTGTGTAAGAGCACAGTGGAGAGGCACCTAAGTCAGCCTTATCTGATGATAAGAGAAATGACTCTTGAATTTAGGTTCCAAAGAAGGAGCAATACAGAGGTAAACATCCTTAAAGGATGCCAAATTTAGGGAGCAGAACATGGATCTTTATGTATGGGTAGAGCATAGGTGGAGAATATGGAAAGATATGACTGTATGAAGGTGTTTTTATCCTGAGGGCTAGTAGGAACCATTGAGGGATTTTGAGTAGGGGAGTTAAAAGCTCAGATTACTCTGGCTGTAGTGTGGAGACTAGGTTGTTTAGAATTTAATAATTAAACAGAAAATGATAAAAAGGGAAACATTAGACCTAGAAAGTTTAAATGTATATAACTTTCCCCCCTGATTTTTAAAATTGTGGTAAAATACATATAATACAAAATTTACCACCCTAAACTGTTCCCTCAGTTTTATTGAGATATAATTGACATCCAGCACTGTATAAGTTTAAGGCTTATACAACATAATGATTTGACTTACATACATCGTGAAATGATTAGCACAGTAGGTTTAGTGAACATCCGTCATCTCATATGGGTACAACATTAAAGAAATAGAAAAAAATTTTTTTCCTTGTGATGAGAATTCTTAGATTTTCTCTCTTAACAACATTCATATATAACATACAGCAGTGTTAATAATATTTATCATGTTGTACATTACAACCCTAGTACTTACAACTGGAAGTTTGTACCTTTTGACTACCTTTATCCAATTCCCCCTCCCCTGACCCCTCTGGTAGCTACAAATCTGATCTCTTTTTTTCTGAATTTGTTTGTTGTTTGTTTTTGAAGTATAATTGACCTATAACACTATGTTCTTGGTATATAGCATAGTGATTCATATTTCTGTACATTTCAAAATGATCATGATAAGTCTGGTCATCTGTCACCATACAAAGATATTACATAATTATTGACATATACCCCATACTGCATATTTCATACCTGTGACTCATTTATTTTGTCACTGAGGGTTTGTACCTCTTAATCTCCCTCACCTACTTCTCTTCCCCCCACCCCTCCCCTCTGGTAACCACCTGTTTGCCCTCTGTATCTATGACTCTGTTTCTGTTTACTTATGTTTGTTCATTTGTTTCTTAGATTCCACATATAAGTGAAGTCATACAGTATTTCTTTTTCTCTGTCTGACTTATTTCACTTAGCATAGTACCCTCTGGGTCCATCCACATGGTTGCAAATGCAAGATTTTATCTTTTATATGGCTGAGTAGTATTCCTGTGTGTGTGTACGTGTGTGTGTGTGTGTGTGTGTGTACATTTATATATACCACATCTTCTTTGTCCATTCACCTGTGGGTGGTCACTTAGTTTGCTTCCATATCTTGGCTCTTGTAAATAAATAATGCTACAGTGAACATAGGGGTCCATATGTCTTTTTGAATTAGTGTTTTGATTTTCTTCGGATAAATACCCAGAAGTCGAAATGCTATGTCATAGTAGTTCTATTTGTAGGTTTTTGAGGAACCTCCATACTGTTTTCCATAGTGGCTGCACCAATTTACATTTCTCCCAACAGTACATGAAGGTTCCCTTTTCTCCACATTCTCACCAATACTTATTTGTTGTCTTTTTGATAATAGCCATTCTGATAGCTGTGAGGTGATTTCTGAGTAAAGTCCTGAATCTATGTTTGAATAAAAATTACACATGGAGGGCATGAGAGAGAAGTAGAATTAAGTGCAGCAGTTAATGTGAAAGATGCTCAAATGTTATGAATAATTGCATGTTAAATAAGTCTTGGATTTCAGGTGACCACAAGTTTGGTGTATGTCAGGAAAATATGGTTCGTAAAAAGTGATGATGCAACCTAAACCTTATTTATACTGTACATCATGGGGAAAATGATAGTTCTGCTGTCCCCTGTGCTGTGTTTACTTGTTTGGGAATATGTACAACTTGGAGTGACACTTTTAGGGCATACAGTAATTAGAGTGTAGTAAGGAGTAAGGAGTGGAATAGTGAGCACTTAATATAATGAAAAAATTTAAAAACACAATACAGGGACTTCCCTGGTGGCTCAGTGGTTAGGAATCCACCTGCCAGTGCAGGGGACATTGGTTTGAGCCCTGGTCCAGGAAGATCCCACATGCCGCGGAGCAACTAAGCCCATGTGCCACAACTACTGAGCCTGCACTCTAGAGCCCTTGAGCCACAACTACTGAGCCTGCATGCTACAACTACTGAAGCCCGTGTGCCTAGAGCCTGTGCTCCGCAACAAGAGAAGCCACTGCAATAAGAAGCCCGTGCACTGCAACGAAGAATAGTCCCGCTAGCTGCAACTAGAGAAAGCCCACACGCAGCAACAAAGACCCAAAGCAGCCAAAAATAAAATAAAATAAAATTCTAAAAAATAAACAAACAAAAAAACACAATACAAATCTGGCCTTGTTTAGCCCAGAAAATTTAAGGGGAAACTTAGATTATAGTTTTGGTGCTCAAAAAAAGATTTTTCGATATTATCTTATTCAGTTCCCTTATAAGAAAATGGAGTTTCAGGGAGGTTGATATGACGTTCTCTGAGTCATAGCAAGTGATAGAGCAGTGTCTAGAACCCAAGGATGTGGTTAAAAAGGAAATTGAATGCATCATAAGCATATTTTATTCACAGGGGCAATGAAGCAGGGCTGGGACTAGGGTGAGACAAGCATCTAAGTTGCCTAGGGTACAGAATTGAAGGAGGTACTCACTCTTAGGTGCAGATCCTGCACTTGCAAGATCCTTATTTATCAGCGTAATATATGAACATGGTTTAAATGTCAAATAGGGTAAGAGATACCTCCTAGCCCTACAGATTAAGGATAGCCTGAGGAAGCTAGATGGGGTGATGGTAGAAGAGAATTATGCCCTAAGACCTAGCCCTCTGTGTGCTCTCTTTAACAGTTTGCAAACACCTGTGGAGCATTGGCTTCACTTTATGTGAGAACAATGTAGGGTGTATTGTCTTCAGGCCTGGACTGGTTCCTATTCTCCTTTTTCCCTTAAATCAGATTTCAGAGAATGTAGATTTTCCTTTGTGCCTTTTTTTAAAAAATTTTATTTATTTGTTTATGTTTGGCTGCATTGGGTCTTTGTGGCTGCACCCGTGTCCCATTCATTGACAGGTGGATTCTTAACCACTGTGCCACCAGGGAAGTCCCTCCTTTGTGCTTTTAAAGCTGTGTTCACCTACACAACCACCTGGGGGTTCTCTCAAGCTTGGCTGAAAAGATAGAGAATCTAGACAGTCCTCTCATTTCCTCTACCTTAACAGGCCACATACCCAAATATGGAGGCAATGTAGAGATAACAGTAATAAAGGCATGAGACAATCCAGGTGTTTTACTGTCATAGTCCAGTAAAACTGGTCTCTAGTTACTGACTCCTGTTTTGTTTTTGAGGGTGCGGTCACCTAGTTTAGTTCCATTCTCCTTAGGAAAAGGACATGTTTCTTTATGAGAGTCCTTTTCCCCAGCGCTTAGGGGTTAGAGGCAGTCTAGGCTGAATAAAATCGCTCCTTCCATGTCTTAGGAAGATAATTTGTATTTCCCAGAAACTCCAGGATGGATGACGCATGGAGTAGAAAAGCTCTTCTCCAACTATTAGTAGTTTCCTTTTTGGCATTACCCTTTGTGAGGAGAATGAAACCAGAATGTACAGCCTCTGTCTTAGAACTAGTGAGTATAAACTTGTTATGCTGCTCCTCTGGATCTGTCCTGTTTTAACCTGATACCAAGCTTGCCTTCTTAGGACCATTATATTTTTTGTTCTTTAGGCCTTTGGTATTCAAGGCAGCCCATATGTTTTTATATTACATTTTAAAATAGGTGTGTTCTGGCAGCTAAGAGTTTATAAAGTGGAAAGACAAGTAATTTTATTGGTCCAGTCAGAGGTAGCTAAATGTATAAACAGCAACACACTGGACCTAATTTACAGATGCAGCTGGCATAGTTTGTAATGCTAATTGGGAGCAAAATATGTTTAAAATAAGTCAGAATTACAGGTAAAATAATATTAACAAGAAATAGAACTTTTCCCACTAACCTGTAAGCTCTTCCAGGACAGCTTTAGCTTTGTAAGCTGGTTCACTCACACTGTGCCTAGAACATAGAAGGACCTCAAAAAAAACCTGGTAAATGTTTACAAGGGAAAGCTTGGTAAAATCAGTGATTTGGTTGTTTATAAGACCCACAATAGTGTTCAGTGTTAGCTTTCATTAAACCCTTTCCAAAGTGTACATGTACACGCACACACACACAGTTATTAAATTTGGAAGTATCTGTACTTGCTGGTATTAGAGTTTCCTTAATCCCCATCTAGCTTTTTATATTCTTGTTTTTGTTCATTTTTCTTCCATCTGAAGTCTTCTTTCTTAGACTGTTCTTTTCTCCTTTAAATTTCATACTCTTTTTTTTTTCAGTCAGTTTGGTTCCCTATTATCATCGTACACACATGTTGGCCCTATTAGTTTATTTTTAACAGAAAGGTAATTTTTTGCTATCTCTGAAATGAAGAATTCAGAGGTAGGTTCTAGATTGAGGAATGATTAGGTTTAAGGGCTCAAAAAATGAAATCTAATCGTTATTTGCCTCTCAGCTTCATTGCCAGGTTCTACATAGTGATGTTTACTCTGAGTGTACATGTTCTTAGGTTTAAGTCTGTTGGGAAAATGGTGTCATCCCAGTAACCCCATAGATATCCCAGAAGTCTTTCTGAATGAACAACTTGAGTTTTAGGCCCATTCTCCAACTAGTCACAAGAATTAAGGGAATTTAATATTCTGATTTGGCTGTGCAAGAATTGCAGATACTATATCACAGTTGATGGAACTCCACCTAAAAAATGGTGAAATAGAATTGGGGGGTGGGGGTGTTGGTGGGCATGGAGAGGGTAGTTTCTCAGAAAGAAGTTGAGATAGTATCACAAAAAGAAGAGAGAATAGATGCTGGTACAGCTTAAAAGTTAGCTATTCAATATTATGATTGACTTAATTTTTGATTTTTAAGGGATCAGTGAGGCTTTCTAAATTTTTTAATTATCAAAATAGTATATGAGGGCTTCCTTGGTGGCACAGTGGTTAAGAATCTGCCTGCCAGTGCAGGGGACACGGATTCAAGCCCTGGTCTGGGAAGATCCCGCATTCCACAGAGCAACTAAGCCCGTGCGCCACAACTACTGAGCCTGTGCTCCAGAGACTGCGAGCCACTGAGCCCACGAGCCACGACTACTGATTCCCGCGCGCTTAGAGCCCGTGCTCTGCGACAAGAGAAGCCACCAGAATGAGAAGCCCACGCACTGCAATGAAGAGTAGCCCCCGCTCGCCGCAACTAGAGAAAGCCAGTGCGCAGCAATGAAGACCCAATGCAGCCAAAAATAGATTAAAAAAAAAAAGTATATGAACATCGTTTAAAATGTCAAATAGTGCTAAGAGGCCTGTAACAAAAATAGCAGTCCTTTGCTCTCCCTTTACTTTTCCCACCCCTTTTACTCAAGAAGTAATCACTTTCAACTCTCCTAGCTGTTTCTAATGATACCAGATGAAGCAAGAAGAAACAGCTAAAAAAGTTGAAAGTGATTACCTCTTGAGGCAAGGGGGAGGAGAAAGGAGCAGGAGAGCAAACAACTGTTACTTTTGTTATAGGTGCCTTAGCACTATATAACATTTTAAGCCATGTTCATATATTACTTTGATAAGTAAAAACTATATAATGCCTGTATTATCTCTTATTCATTAAATTTAGACATCTGCTGATTTTCTGTTAAGATAAATGAGGATATTCATTTTCTTAACCTATCTTTCTTGGCCCCATTGTCTTGATAAAATATAATCAGATTCAGTGTTTTCATTATCGTGACCACATAAACCATGTATGTATTGCTTACAGCTGACCCACCTCCTATGTTTAAATTTCTTTTCTTGTGTAACTTCATATTTTTTTCTTGAAATTTGTAAGAAATTTGTAAGATTCTCATTTAAAATTTTCTTTGTTTTCTTTGAATTTATAGCTAAACCTTCCCACACCCAACAACAGTTTTGTAAAATTCATACTTTGTTAATTTTTCACATAGTCATACCTGTCAGATAATCTATCAGGTTTTTTTTCTCTTTTTCCTGTAATCCTACTCCAATTTGGACTATTTATTGTAGACCTATTACAGAGTTTAATTTGCTTTTCTCGGCATTCTGGAAGTCTCTTTGCCTTTCTTCATTGGTCCCCCTGTTTCCTAGGTCTAGTGTCTCCTTTTATCTTGCTTTATTCCTTTGTTTTGCTGTAGCATATTTTCCAGTTGTTTCCTGAATAAAGGTACATTGGAATTAAATATTTTGAGAATGCATGTCTGAAAATTATTTTATTCTTCTCTCATACTTAATTGGTAGTTTGGCTGTATATAGGAGAGTCATCATTTAATGGGTATAGAGTTTCAGTTTTGCAAGATGAAAATTGTTCTGGAGATGGATGGTGGTAATGATTGCATAACACTGTGAGTACTTAATGCCATGGAACTGTAGACTTAGAAATGGTTCAGATGATAAATTTTATGTGTATTGTATTAGTTTGCTAGGGCTGCCAATACAAAGTATCACAAACTGGGTGACTTAAACAACAGAAATTTATTGTCTCAAAATTCCGGAGGTAGAATCTGATCTGACATCAGTTGTCAGCAGGGTTGGTTTCTGGCTTGGTTGATGGTTGTCTTCTCCCACTGTCTTCATATAGTTTTCCCACTGAGTGTGTTTGTGTACTAATCAGCTCTTAAAATGACACTAATCATACTGGATTAGAGCCCACCCTAATGACCTCATTTTACCTTAATTACTTTGTTAAAGACCCTATCTCCAAATGTAGTTACATTCTGAGGTACTAGAGGTTAGGACTTCAGCATCTGAATTTGGAAGAGGGGTGAGAATTCAACCCAAAACAATGTATTTTACCACAACTTTAAAAATACATATAAAAATATGATTACAGTCAGTTTTTTACCCATTTATGTTTAGTTGTGAAGCACAATAAGGATTAGATCAGTTAATGTGTTTACATTTGTTGTATTAATTATGACATTAAATTCTTCATTATGTTACACTTTTGTTATAGATGGTGGTTTATACCATAATTGCTCATAATTTAGCAATCTTAGCAAGATTATCATATTGCTTTTACTTTAGCAGTAACATGTAATGACTTCTTTGATTTATATAAAATGCAGTATTCTTCAGATTATAAAATGGCAATACATTCTTATTGTGATCTTGGTACAGCTTATTGTAATTCAGAGAGTAATAAGTAAAATTTTGTGATACCTGACAAAATAATCATATAGGGAATAATGCCTTGTATATAAAAGGCATTAATTAAACAAGTTGTTGAAGAGATAGAGTTATAGTCTATTTTTTGAGAGCAGGATTTTTGCTTCATATGCCTTTCTTTTACTCTCAGGCTTTAGCTCAGTGTCCTCCTACTCTGTAATAACTACTCTATAAACGTTTGTTGAATGAATAAGTGAATAAATTTTGATATGCACAGGACTTTAGCTCTTGTCATTATCTTGTGCTTTCTCATATTGGGGATGTTTTCAAAGTGATATTTTCAAAAGTGGATAGGATAAGATGGCAATTTATTTGACCTGTCCTTTTAAAAAAAACGGGTAAGTAGTCTTTATTTCAGACTAGCCTGTAACTTTTTGTTTTCCTCATGGTGGGATTCTTATCCATGTTGTTTTATTAGTAAGAGTGTCTAGCAGTTAAAATTACTTGATGAGATAGTAGGTTTTAAAACATTGAATAGAATAAAATAATCTTATGAATTGCCTTGTCTTTTTGCATTACAGCATATTGAAGTTAGTTATTGGGGGATTTTCACCCCTTCATTGTTTACTGAGAGATCTGTAGCCCAGCCAGACTTCCGGAGCTCCTCACTTAGGTATTGACACTCTGCTGATTTTTATCAGAAACAGGAAGTTGTCAAGTTATGTGTTAAAGTACAGCAGATTCTAAAATTGCATTTGTATTAGCATGGGAGATTTCCCTTTAGAATTATTTTCTATCACTAGCTGGTTCTTTACTTTTTCCTAGGAATATAATAACTGGCTTCCCCAAAATGGTCATATTTATCATGATCTATATATTTACCTAGTAAACAGTGCCCTTCCTCATTGTTTACGTATCATACACAATATGGTAAAATGATTTGATAAGATGATTGATAAAGTGATTTAGTGTCATTAATATATGGATACACTAAATGAATTTTTACAAGTAGGTTGGGAAGAACATGTTTTTAGCTGTTTGGCCTGATGTTATTCCCATATTTAGATTAGTAATTCTCTGAAGGTTCCTAAAGTGGACCTTTTAGGGAGTTTATAAGACCCAAACTGTTTTCATTAGACTGGGATGTTCAGTTTTCATTTCCACTCTGGTGTTTCCAGATACTGCATAAAACACAATGATATAAAGATGTCAGCATATGGAAGATATGCAAAAACTCAGTGACTGTATATTGGGTGATGATACAAAACCATATATGAGTAAAAATAGTTCCATTTAAGGCCGAACAATGAATGTTTTCTGCTATATATTTATTTTAGTTTACATACAACAGGATTCACACTTTTTGGAGTATGAATGGGATTTGACACATTCTTGGAGTTATGTAATCACTACCACAATATAAGTACAGAACAGTTCCTTCACCTTGCTCTCAAAAAAAAATTTCCTCTTACTTTGCAGTCACTCTCTTCCCACCATTAACCTGTGAAAACCACTGATCTATTCTCTTTCCCTATAATTTTGCCTTTTCCAGAATGTCATATGTAGCCTTTTGAATCTGGCTCAGTGAGATTGCTGGGTCGCATGGTAAGTTATGTTTATAAGAAGCTGCCAGACTGTTTTCCATAGTGGCTGTGCTGTTTTGCATTCCAACAAGTAGTGTATGGATTCCAGCTGCTCTGCAGCCTCATTCACACCTAATATTGTCTGTTTGTTTGTGTGTTTCCTTCTTTCTGTCTTCCTGTTTCACTCACTCGCTTGTTGCTTTCTTTACCCCCTCCCTTCCCTTTCTTTCTTCACCTCCCTTCTCTTTTTAATCCATTTAATAGCTGTGTAGTGATAACATTTTGTGGTTTTAATTTGCATTTCTGTAATGACTAAGGATATTGAAGGTCTTTTCATATGCTTATATGCCATCCATATATCTTCTTTGGTGAAGTATCTGTTCCAACATTTTGTCCACTTAAAAATATTAAATATTTTAATATTTAATTAAATAATTTATTAATAATAAATTATTATTTATTATTAAATAATTTAGTGTGTGGAATCTCACATAGTAGTGGCTATACTGGCCTGACCCCCTTGGCTTTGGACTGGGAGTCTTTGGCCTGTTGAAACCCAGGTGATAGCCTCCTCTTTGGACACTGGGGAGGCAGCCTTCATGATTTCAGAATAGCCTTTGGGGTCCTTCTTTTCTTGTCATGAAGAATATCCCGAGATCCCAACTGAATAGCTTTGTGGTCCCATCCTGTAAAACCTAAGAAGGCTGACAATCTTCCTTCATTCTGTCCTGTCTCCTTCCAGTTCTGATTGGCTGTTTGCTGCTGGAGTGGCTGATAAAGTCTGATGTTCACACCCATACTAATCTCTTTATCAAGGGGTCCTTGGCCACAACCTTAGTGTTCTGTTCTGAACATAGTGCTTTCTCATTTTTTTTTTAACATCTTTATTGGAGTATAATTGCTTTACAATGGTGTGTTAGTTTCTGCTTTATAACAAAGTGAATCAGCTATACGTAAACATACGCCCCCGTATCTCTTCCCTCTTGCATCTCCCTCCCTCCCACCCTCCCTATCCCACCCCTCTAGGTGGTCACAAAGCACTGAGCTGATCTCCTTGTACTATGCGGCTGCTTCCCAATAGCTATCTATTTTCTGTTTGGTAGTGTATAAATGTCCATGCCACTGTCTCACTTTGTTCCAGCTTACCCTTCCCCCTCCCTGTATCCTCAAGTCCATTCTCTAGTAGGTCTGCATCTTTATTCCCGTCTTGCCCCTAGTTTCTTCTGATCATTTTTTTCTTTCTATTGTTTTTGTTTTTATATTCCATATATATGTGTTAGCATACGATATTTATTTTCCTTTCTCTGACTTCACTCTGTATGACAGTCTCTAGGTCCATCCACCTCACTACAAATAACTCAGTTTTGTTCCTTTTTATGGCTGAGTAATATTCCATCGTATATATGTGCCACATCTTCTTTATCCATTCATCTGTTGATGGACACTTAGGTTGCTTCCATGTCCTGGCTATTGTAAATGCAGCTGCAATGAACATTTTGGTACATGACTCTTTGAATTGTGGTTTTCTCAGGATATATGCCCAGTAGTGGGATTGCTGGATCGTATGGTAGTTCTATTTGTAGTTTTTAAGGAACCTCCACACTGTTCTCCATAGTGGCTGTATCAATTTACATTCCCACCAACAGTGCAAGAGGGTTCCCTTTTCTCCACACCCTCTCCAGCAATTATTGTTTGCAGATTTTTTGAAGATGGCCATTCTGACGGGTGTGAGATGATATCTCATTGTAGTATTGATTTGCATTTCTCTAATGATTAATGATGTTGAGCATCCTTTCATGTGTTTGTTGGCAATCTGTATATCTTCTTTGGAGAAATGTCTATTTAGGTCTTCTGCCCATTTTTGGATTGGGTTGTTTGTTTTTTTGATATTGAGCTGCATGAGTTGCTTGTATGTTTTGGAGATTAATCCTTTGTCAGTTGCTTCATTTGCAAATATTTTCTCCCATTCAGAGGGTTGTCTTTTCGTCTTGTTTATGGTTTCCATTGCTGTGCAAAAGCTTTTAAGTTTCATTAGGTCCCATTGTTTATTTTTGTTTTTATTTCCCTTTCTATAGGAGAGGGTCAAAAAGGATCTTGCTGTGATTTATATCATAGAGTGTTCTGCCTATGCTTTCCTCTAAGAGTTTTATAGTGACCGGTCTTACATTTAGGTCTTTAATCCATTTTGAGTTTATTTTTGTGTATGGTTTTAGGCAGTGTTCTAATTTCATTCTTTTACATGTAGCTGTCCAGTTTCCCAGCACCACTTATTGAAGAGGCTGTCGTTTCTCCATTGTATATTCTTACCTCCTTTAGAAAAGATAAGGTGACCATATGTGTGTGGGTTTATCTGGGCTTTCTATCCTGTTCCATTCATCTATATTTCTGTTTTTGTGCCAGTACCATACTGTCTTGATTACTGTAGCTTTGTAGTATTGTCTGAAGTCCGGGAGCCTGATTCCTCCAGCTCTGTTTTTCTTTATCAAGATTGCTTTGGCTAATCAGTGTCTTTTGTGTTTCCATACAAATTGTGAAATTTTTTGTTCTAGTTCTGTGAAAAATGCTAGTGGTAATTTCATAGGGATTGCATTGAATCTGTAGATTGCTTTGGGTAGTAGTCATTTTCACAATGTTGATTCTTCCAATCCAAGAACATGGTATATCTCTCCATCTATTTGTATCATCTTTAATTTCTTTCATCAGTGTCTTATAATTTTCTGCATATAGGTCTCTTATCTCCTTAGGTAGGTTTATTCGTAGATATTTTATTCTTTTGGTTGCAGTGGTAAATGAGAGTGTTTTCTTAATTTCACTTTCAGATTTTTCATCATTAATGTATAGGAATGCAAGAGATTTCTGTGCATTAATTTTGTATCCTGCTACTTTACCAAATTCATTGATTAGCTCTAGTAGTTTTCTGGTAGCATATTTAGGGTTCTCTATGTATATTATCATGTCATCTGCAAACAGTGACAGCTTTACTTCTTCTTTTCCGATTTGGATTCCTTTCATTTCTCTTTCTTCTCTGCTGTGGCTAAAACTTCCAAAACTATGTTGAATAATAGTGGTGAGAGTGGGCAACCCTGTCTTGTTCCTGATCTTAGTGGAAATGCTTTCAGTTTTTCACCATTGAGGACGATGTTGGCTGTGGGTTTGTCATATATGGCCTTTATTATGTTGAGGAAAGTTCCCTCTATGCCTACTTTCTGCAGGATTTTTATCATAAATGGGTGTTGAATATTGTCGAAAGCTTTCTCTGCATCTGTTGAGATGATCATATGGTTTTTCTCCTTCAGTTTAATATGGTGTATCACATTGATTGATTTGCGTATATTGAAGAATCCTTGCATTCCTGGGATAAACCCTGCTTGATCATAGTGTATAATCCTTTTGATGTGCTGTTGGATTCTGTTTGCTAGTATTTTGTTGAGGACTTTTGCATCTATGTGCATCAGTGATATTGGCCTGTAGTTTTCTTTCTTTGTGACATCTTTATCTGGTTTTGGTGTCAAGAGTGATGGTGGCCTCGTAGAATGAGTTTGGGAATGTTCCTCCCTCTGCTATATTTTGGAAGAGTTTGAGAAGGTTAGGTGTTACCTCTTCCCTAAATGTTTGATAGAATTTGGCTGCGAATCCATCTGGTTCTGGGTTTTTGTTTGTTGGAAGTTTGTTTTTTTTTTTTTTTTTTTTTTTGCGGTACGCGGGCCTTTCACTGTTGTGGCCTCTCCCGTTGCGGAGCACAGGCTCCGGACGCACAGGCTCAGTGGCCATGGCTCACGGGCCCAGCCGCTCTGCGGCATGTGGGATCTTCCCGGACCGGGGCACGAACCCATGTCTCCTGCATCGGCAGGTGGACTCTCAACCACTGTGCCACCAGGGAAGCCCTGTTGGAACATTTTTAATCAGAGTTTCCATTTCAGTGCTTGTGATTGGTCTGTTCATATTTTCTATTTTTCCTGGTTCAATCTTGGAAGGTTGTGCATTTCTAAGAATTTGTCCATTTCTTACAGGTTGTCCATTTTATTGGCATAGAGTTGCTTGTAGTAATCTCTCATGATCCTTTGTATTTCTGCAGTGTCAGTTGTTACTTCTCCTTTTTCATTTCTCGTTCTATTGATTTGAGTCTTCTCTCTTTTTTCTTGTTAAGTCTGGCTAATGGTTTATCAATTTTGTTTATCTTCTCAAAGAACCAGCTTTTAGTTTTATTGATCTTTGCTATCGTTTCCTTCATTAATTTTTCATTTATTTCTGATCTGATCTTTATGATTTCTTTCCTTCTGCTAACTTTGGGGTTTTTTGTTCTTCTTTTTCTAATTGCTTTAGGGTGTAAGGTTAGGTTGTTTATTTGAGATGTTTCTTGTTTTTTAAGGTAGGATTGTATAGCTATAAACTTCCCTCTTAGAACTGCTTTTGCTGCATCCCATAGGTTTTGGGTCATTGTGTTTTCATTCTTATTTGTTTCTAGGTATTATTTGATTTCCTCTTTAATTTCTTCAGTGATCTCTTGGTTATTAAGTAGTGTGTTGTTTAGCCTCCATGTATTTGTATTTCTTACAGATTTTTTCCTGTAATTGATACATAGCCTCATAGCGTTGTGGTCAGAAACAATACGTGATACGATTTCAGTTTTCTTAAATTTACCAAGGCTTGATTTGTGACACAAGATATGATCTATCCTTGAGAATGTTCCATGAGCACTTGAGAAGAAGGTGTATTCTGTTGTTTTTGCATGGAAAGTCCTATAAATATCAATTTAGTCCATCTTGTTTAATGGGCCATTTAAAGCTTCTGTTTCCTTATTTATTTTAATTTTGGATGATTTGTCCATTGGTGAACGTGGGGTGTTAAAGTCCCCTACTATGATTGTGTTACTGTCCATTTCCCCTTTTATGGCTGTTAGTATTTGCCTTATGTATTGAGGTGCTCCTATGTTGGGTGCATAAATATTTACAATTGTTACATCTTCTTCTTGGATTGATCCCTTGATCATTATGTAGTGTCCTTCTTTGTCTCTTGTAATAGTGTTTGTTTTAAAGTCTATTTTGCTACTCCAGCTTTCTTTTGATTTCCATTTGCATAGAATATCTTTTTCCATCCCCTCACTTTCAGTCTGTATGTGTCCCTAGGTCTGAAGTGGGTGTCTTGTAGACAGCATATATACGGGTCTTGTTTTTGTATCCATTCAGCCAATCTATGTCTTTTGGTGGGAGCATTTAATCCATTTAAGGTAATTATCAATATGTGTGTTACTATTATCATTTTCTTAATTGTTTTGGGTTTATTCTTGTAGGTCTTTCTCTTCTCTTGTGTTTCCTGCCTAGAGAAGTTCTTTTAGCATTTGTTGTAAACCTGGTTTGGTGGTGCTGAATTCTCTTACCTTTTGCTTGTCTGTAAAGCTTTTAATTTCTCCGTCACATCTGAATGAGATCCTTGCTGGGTAGAGTAATCTTGGTTGTAGGTTTTTCTCTTTCATCACTTTAAATATGTCCCAGCACTCCCTTCTGGCTTGCAGAGTTTCTGCTTAAAGATCAGCTGTTAACCTTATGTGGATTCCCTTATGTGATACTTGTTGCTTTTCCCTTGCTGCTTTTAATATTTCTTCTTTGGATTTAATTTTTGATAGTTTGATTAATATGTTTCTTGGTGTGTTTCTCCTTGGATTTATCCTGTATGGGAGTCCGTGTGCTTCCTGGACTTGATTAACTGTTTCCTTTCCCATATTAGGGACGTTCTCAACTACAATCTTTTCAGATATTTTCTCAATCACTTTCTTTTTCTCGGACCCCTATAATTCGAATGTTGGTGCATTTAATGTTGTCCCAGAGGTCTCTGAGACTGTCCTCAATTCTTTTCATTCTTTCTTTATTCTGCTCTGCAGTAGTTATTTCCACTATTTTATCTTCCAGGTCACTTATCCATTCTTCTGCCTCAGTTATTCTGCTATTGATCCCTTCTAGAGAATTTTAATTTCATTTATTGTGTTCATCTCTGTTTGTTTGCTCTTTAGTTCTTCTAGGTCCCTGTTAAAACGTTTCTTGTATTTTCTCCATTCTATTTCCAAGATTTTAGATCATCTTTACTATCATTATTCTGAATTCTTTTTCAGATAGACTGCCTATTTCCTCTCCATTTGTTAGGTCTGGTGGGTTTTTCCCTTGCTTCGACATGTGCTGTGTGTTTTTCTGTCTCTCATTTTGCTTACTATATTTGGGGTCTCCTTTTCGCAGGCTGCAGGTTTGTAGTTTCTGTTGTTTTTGGTGTCTGTCCCCAGTGGCTTAGGTTGGTTCAGTGGGTTATGTAGGCTTCCTGGTGGAGGGGACTAATGCCTGTGTTCTGGTGGATGAGGCTGGATCCTGTCTTTCTGGTGGGCAGGTCCACGTCTGGTGGTGTGTTTTGGGATGTCTGTGGCCTTATTTTGATTTTAGGCAGCCTCTCTGCTAATGGGTGGGGTTGTGTTCCTGTCTTGCTAGTTGTTTGGCATAGGGTGTCCTGCACTCCAGCTTGGTGGTCATTGAGTGGAGCTGGGTCTTGGCGTTGAGATGGAGATGTCTGGGAGATGTTCACTGTTTGATATTACGTGGAGCTGGGAGGTCTCTCGTGGACCAGTGTCCTGCACTTGGCTCTCCCACCTCAGTGGCACAGCCCTGACGCCTGGCTGGAGCACTAAGAACCTGTCCTCCACACGGCTCAGAATAAAAGGGAGAAAAAAAAGAAAGAAGATTAAATAAATAAAGTAAAATAAAGTTATTAAAATAAAATATAATTATTAAGAAAAAAGTTTTTTTAAGTAATAAAAAAAATGGACAGACAGAACCCTACGACAAATGGTAAAAGCAAAGTTATACAGACAATATCGCACATGAAGCATACACATACACACTCACAAAGAGAAAAAGGGAGAAAAAAATATATATCATTGCTCCCAAAGTCCACCTCCTCAATTTGGGATGATTCGTTGTCTCTTCAGGTATTCCACAGATGTAGGGTACATCAAGTTGATTGTGGAGATTTAATCTGATGCTCCTGAGGCTGCTGGGAGAGATTTCCCTTTCTCTTCTTTGTTCGCAGAGCTCCCGGGGTTCAGCTTTGGCTTTGGACCCACCTCTAAGTGTAGGTCGCCTGAGGGCGTCTGTTTTTCGCTCAGACAGGACGAGGTTAAAGGAGCCGCTGATTCGGGGGCTCTGGCTCACTCAGGCCGGGGGGAGGGAGGGGTACGGATGCGGGGCAAGGCTGGGAGGCAGAGGCCGGCGGGACGTTGCACCAGCCTGAGGTGCGCCGTGCGTTCACCCGGGGAAGTTGTCCCTGGATCCCGGGACCCTGGCAGTGGCGGGCTGCACAGGCTCCCCGGAAGGGGTGTGTGGATAGTGACCTGTGCTTGCACACAGGCTTATTGGTGGTGGCAGCAGCAGCCTTAGCGTCTCATGCCCGTCCCTGGAGTCCACGCTGATAGCCACGGCTTGCGCCTGTCTCTGGAGCTCCTTTAAGCAGAACTCTTAATCCCCTCTCCTCGCGCACCAGGCAACAAAGAGGCAAGAAAAAGTCTCTTGCCTCTTCAGCAGCTCCAGACTTTTTCTTGGACTCCCTCCTGGCTAGCCGTGGCGCCCTAGCCCCTTCAGGCTGTGTTCACGTAGCCAACCCCAGTCTTCTGTCTGGGATCCGACCGAAACCCGAGCCTCAGCTCCCAGCCCCCGCCCGTCCTGGCGGGTGAGCAGGCAAGCCTCTCAGGCTGGTGAGGGCTGGTCAGCACGGATCCTCTGTGCAGGAATCTCTACGCTTTGCCCTGTTGCTGTGCTCTCCTCCGTGGCTCCGAATCTACCCCACCTCTGCCCCCCGCAGTCTCCGCCCACGAAGGGGCTTCCTAGTGTGTGGAAACCTTTCCTCCTTCACAGCTCCCTCCCACTGGTGCAGGTCCCGTCCCTATTCTTTGTCTGTTTTTTTTTTTTTTCTTTTACCCTACCCAGGTACGTGGGGGAGTTTCTTGCCTTTTGGGAGGTCTGAGGTCTTCTGCCAGCATTCAGTAGGTGTTCTGTAGGAGTTGTTCCACATGTAGATGTATTTCTTATGTATTTGTGGGGAGGAAGGTGATCTCCACGTCTTACTCTTCTGCCATCTTAAAGCTCCTCTCATTTTTAAAAATATGGGTAGGCAGAGAATTTTTCAACTTAATATTTAAATTTCTGCTTCCCTCTTGATTAACAATTCCATCTTTATTTCTCTACTTGTGTTTTAGTATAAGCATTCAAGAGAAGCTAAACTTCACCTTCTGCAGTTTGTTTAGAAATAGCTTGAAGCAAATAGTCCAATTTCATCCTCAAGTTTTACCTTCCACTGAACACTAAGACAGGAACAATTTGTCTTCTTGGTCATTCTTACTAGAGAGTTATCAATTTTCTTGATCTTTTCAAAGAACATCCTTTTGGGGACTTCCCTGGTGGTCTAGTGGCTAAGGCTCCATGCTCCCAATGCAGGGGGGCCTGGGTTCGATCCCTGGTCAGGAAACTAGATCCCACATGCCACAACTAAGAGTTCGCACGCTGCAGCTGAAGTTTCTGCATGTCACAACTAAAAGATCTGGCGTGCTGCAACTAAGCCCCGCACAGCCCAATAAGTAAATAAATATTAAATATATGTATATTTAGGAAAAAAAATCCTTTTGGTTTCAGTAATTTTTCTTTTATGTTCTGTTTCAATCTCATTGATTTCTGATCTTTATTAAGTCCTTCTTTTTCCTTTGGGTTTAATGTGCTCTTCCTTTTCTAGTTTCTTAAGGTGGATGCTTACATTATAGATTTGAGATCTTTTTTCTTTTCTAACATTTTGTTAGTAGCATTTTAATGCTACAGATTTCCTTCTAAGCAGTGCTTTAGCTTCATCCAGCAAATTTTCATATGTTGTGTTTTCATTCAGTTCAAAATATTTTCAAATTTCCCTTGAGAAGACTCTTTGGCACATGAATTATTTAGAAGTGTGTTATTTAATTTCCACATATTTAGAGATTTTCCAGTTTTTTTTCTGTTATTGGCATCTAGTTTAATTCTTCATGGTCAGAGAACATATGCTGTGTAATTTCAGTTCTTTTACATTTATTAAGGTTGGTTTTATGGTCCAGAATATGGTCTATCTTGGTGAATATTCTGTGTGTACTAGCAAAAATGTGTACATTTGTTGCTGTTGTTGAGTATAATGTTCAGTTAGATTCAGTTGGCTGATGTTTAGATCTTCTGTATCTTTCCTGCTTTTCTGTCTACTTGTTCTATGTATTACTGAGAGTGGTTACAGTTCAGAATAATTGTGGATTTCTTTACTTCTTTCAGTTCTAGTAGTTTTTGCTTCATGTATTTTGGAACTTTAATTGTTAATTATATACATATTTAGGATTGTTGGGTTGTCTTGATGAATTTACCTTTTTCTCATTAACTCAGGTCTTTATACCTGATAATTTTCCTTGTTCTGAAATATACTTTCTCAGATACTAATATAGCCACTCCAGCTTTCTTTTGACCACTGTGTGCATGATCCTTTTACTTTTAATCTATATAGCATTATATTTAAAAGGGTTTTTCTTTTTTTTTTCCCGGTATGCGGGCCTCTCACTGTTGTGGCCTCTCCCGTTGTGGAGCACAGGCTCCGGACGCGCAGGCTCAGCGGCCATGGCTCACGGGCCCAGCCGCTCTGCGGCATGTGGGATCTTCCTGGACCGGGGCGTGAACCCGTGTCCCCTGCATTGGCAGGTGGACTCCCGACCACTGCGCCACCAGGGAAGCCCTTAAAATGGGTTTTTGATAACAGTTGGGTCTTATTTGTTAATTTAATCTGATAGTCTTATCTTTTAAAAAATTATTTATTCGTTTATTTTAGGCTGTGTTGGGTCTTCACTACACGTGCGCTTTCTCTAGTGGTGAGCAGGGGCTACTCTTTGTTGCTGTGCATTGGGTTCTCATTGTGGTGGCTTCTCTTGTTGCGGAGCATGGGCTCTAGGCGCGGGCTTCAGTAGTCGGTATGCGGGCTCAGTAGTTGTGGCTTGTGGGCTCTAGAGCACAGGCTCAGTAGTTGCGGTGCACAGGCTTAGTTGCTCCGCGCCATGTGGGAACTTCTCAGACCAGGGCCCGAACCCGTGTCCCCTGCATTGGCAGGCGAATTCTTAACCATTGCACTGCCAGGGAAGTCCCTTGATAGTATATCTTTTAATTAGTATGTTCAGGTCATTTATTTTGTGTAATTATTGATATGTTTGAGTTTTATTATTTGTTACTCTTTGTTTCTTTTTTTTTTTTTTTGTGGTACGTGGGCCTCTCACTGTTGTGGCCTCTCCTGTTGCGGAGCGCAGGCTCAGCGGCCATGGCTCACGGGCCTAGCTGCTCCGTGGCATCTTCCTGGACTGGGGCACGAATCCGTGTCCCCTGCATCGGCAGGCACACTCTTAACCACTGCGCCACCAGAGAAGCCCACTCTTTGTTTCTTTTGGGTTTTGTTCCTGTTTTCCCTTTTCCTTCTTTTCAATTGAGTGTGTTTTTAGTATCCATTTTAATGTATATATTGGTTTTCATGGCTGTTATCTCTTTGTCCTTCTTTTTAGTAATTGCTCTAAAGATTATAATATACTATATACTATATATACTTAATTTTCCTAGTATATCTAGAGTTTGTATTTTACCACCTCAAATAGAACATAAAGCCTAACAACTGTATATAGGTCCCATTGCCCTCCCCACTTATATGATAATTGTCATATGAATTATACATATGGGTTGAAAGCCCCCCCCATGAAAATATTATAATATTCCGTTTCAAGAGCTATGTTTTAAAGAGCTTAAGAGATGAAAATTAATCTTATACTTACGTAGATATTTCCCATTTTTGTTGCTCCTCCTTCATTCCTGAAGTTTCAAGTTTCCCTCTGATACCATTTTTCATTTAGCCTTAAAGCTTCCTTTACATTTCTATTAGAGCCAGCCTGTTGGCAGCAAAGTGACTTAGTTTTGATTCATCTGAGAATATCTTTATTTCATTTCATTCCTGAAGGATATTTTCACTGAATATAGAATTCTGGGTTGTCAGTTGTTTTCTTCCAACATTTTAAAGATATGGTTCATGGTTTCTGATGAAAAGTCCTGTAGTTCAGATTGCCCCCTATATCAGGATTTTTCAACCTTAGCACTTTGGACTGGATAATTTTTTGTTGTGGAGGCCTATCCTATTCATTATAGGATGTTTAGCAGTATCCCCATTAGCACCTCCCTCCTCCCCAGCAGTGACAAAAAATGACTCCAGACATTGTCACATATACCCGTGGATGTGAAATAACCCCCAGTTGAGAACCACTGGCCTGTATGTAATATGTTGTTTTTCTCTGGCTGCTTTCAAGATTTTTCTTTTACTTATGGTTTTTAGCAGTTAGATTATGATGTGCTTGGACATGATTTGAATTTATCCTATTTGGGGTTTGCTTAGTTTCTTGAATCTGTAAATTTATGCCTTTTGCAAACTTTCGGAAAGTTTCAACCACTGTTTCTTCCAAGTATTTTTTTGTACCGGTATCTTTTCTTTAGGGATTCCGAAGACATGAATAGTAGCTCTTTTGATATTGTCCCACTGGTCCCTGAAGCCCTGTTCTTTCTTTTTCAAAAATATTTTCCCCTCTCTGTTCTTCAGATTGGATAATTTTTATTGATCTGTCTTCAGGTTTATACAGTGTTTCCTCTGTTGTTTGTTGAATGGCACACTTTAAAAAGATATGTCCATTTCCTAATCCCTGCAATTTGTGAATATTACCTTATGTGACAAAAGGTGTGATTAATTAATTTGAGGATTTTGAGAGGAGGATAAATTCCTAGATTATCTGGTAAGCTCTAATTCCAATGCCAAGTATCCTTATAAGAGTGAGGCAGAGGGAGATTTGCTACACAGAAGAGGGGGAGGCAGTGTAAACACAGGGGCAGAGTTAGAGTGATGCAGTCACAGGAATGCGGACAGCTACCAAAAGCTGGAAGGGGCAAAGTACAGGTTGTTCCCTAGAGCCTTCAGAGGTAGTACAGCCCTGTCAACACCTTGATTTCAGACTTCTTGATTGTATCCTTGATTGAGACCTTCAGATCTCTGACAGAATAAATTTCTGTTATTTTAAACCACCCAGTTTGTGGTAATTTGTTATAGCAGCCATAGAAAATTAATACATCTGCCGTCTTGATTCTGCTATTCAGCCTCTCTAGTGAAGTTTTTATTTCAAATATTATGATTTTCAGCTCTAAAATTTCCATTTGGTCCTATTTAATAGCTTCTCCTTCTCAGATGAGATTTATCTTTCCATTTGTTTGAGTGTTCACCTTTACCTCATGGAGCATGGTTATATTAGCCACTTTAAGATTTTTGATAATTCCAATATCTGGGTTATTTTTGGTTCGCATCTATCTGTTGGTTGTTTTTTCTTCCAATTCTTGCCCAAATTTTCCTACTTCTTGATATGTTGGGTAAGTTTGAGTTATATACTGGACATTTCTAGTATTAAGTTGTGAGAATTGGGATCCTGTTAAAATCCTTTGGAGAATTTACTGTTGTTTTAGTAGGCATCAGTCTGATTAGATTCAAACCAGTTTTTACTTGGTTTTATGGGCAGTAGTTCCAATATCAGTTTCATTTTCTAAACCTTTGCTGTAGTATTTGAGTCTGTTTGCTATGTGCACCAGTCAGGGATGGTCTGGGTTTGGGCGGTGTTTATTTTGTATTTCCGTTCTCAGTGCCTTTGTCATGCTTCTTTGGAAATTCCATGCATGTCCAACTTGGGGGAGGGGAGTTTAGTACTTAAGTTGGTTCATAACTAGAATTATAGATATAAAAGATTCACAAGCTCGATACTAATTGAAGTGGTAAGGATAGATTTTATTCAATAAATACTACGACAGGGAAGAGAGTCCAGCATGAACTGAATTCAACTTTGCCAAAACAAAAGGCAGCAGACTTTTAAGAAGTTGGAATGTGCTAAGGGAAAGGCACAGAGCGGTGTTGAAGGGGATTGATCCATATGGCTAGGGCAACAAGGTTTGTAATTGGTACTTATCCAGAGGAGAAATAAACTTCTCTTTATAACAGAGGCAGTGGTGCAAGTTAGAGCAAGGCACCCACCAAAAGTTGGGCACTTATCTTCCTACAGGGTCTGGGAACAAGAGTGAGAGTTATCTCCTTGAATGTTTGCATTTTAAACAGATGGCTCTTGGGTCCTTGAGAAGACAGTTTTAGGTGGTAGACAGTTTATATCTCAAGGGAGCAGAGGAAGTATTTATAATTGCAAGCTTTCTAAAGTAACTGTTCTAAGAGGGAGTTCAGGGGCCTGTCTATCACCAAGATTTAGCTGGAACAAACAGTAAATTCTGGCAGCACTGAGCTTTCTCAGGCAGGAACTTAAGGGGGCTGGAGGGGTCATCTTAAGGATAGAGCCTTAAGCTATTAGAAACTATCCTAGTGTGTTCAAGTCTGTTAGTGTGAGTAATCATTTATAACAAGTCATTTATGCTGAGAGTCTGCAGTTTTTTGTTGTTGTTTGTTTGTTTTTGCAGTACGCGGGCCTCTCACTGTTGTGGCCTCTCCTGTTGTGGAGCGCAGGCTCCGGACGCACAGGCTCAGGGGCCATGGCTCACGGGCCCAGCTGCTCCGCGGCATGTGGGATCTTCCTGGACCGGGGCACGAACCTGTGTCCCCTTCATCGGCAGGCAGACTCTCAACCACTGCAGCACCAGGGAAGCCCCGAGTCTGCAGTTTTTATAGGTCAGGATTGAGGCCTAGTTAAGAAGAGGATTCAGAGGAGCCTGGCTAGAGTTTGGTCAAAGAGAGAGTCTTTGTCATAGATTACGTTCTTCTGCTCTTCTTTCATGGGAGTTCTCCAATATTCTCCAGCTCCCAGTGACCCCTTGCTTCCTTTGGCCAGAAAAATTGGGTTTTCTTATTAGAGTTTCAGTCTCGCATGTTGTTGCTCAGTTCTGGGCCTGACTGTGCCTGACTTCAGGGTGAAGAGGCTATAGAGAAAGCATAGGTGTCCTCTTGGGGTCTTTTTTTAAAATTATTTTTTAAAATTTTTTGGCCGCAGCGCGCGTCATGTGGGATCCTAGTTCCCCATCCAGGGATCAAACCCGTGTCCCCTGCATTGGAAGCATGGAGTCTTAACCCTTGGACCATCAGGGAAGTCCCCTCTTGGGGTCTTAATGTGTATGCTGTCTCCATCATTGTGTCAGCAGTGCAGATCTGCACTGAGGCTGGCCTTGGGACCGGGCTGGGAGAGGGGGAAAAGAAGGAAAAAACCTCAGGAACTTAACCCACCCACTCTGGCTTTCAAGAGGCTTTTCCCCCTGTTTTTTGGCCAAATGAACTTCTCTTCCAAATGAGGTTCTTCCTTACTGCACCTTCCGCACAATTTCCCATTCTTCTTGGCTTTGGGTCATAGCTAGGAAATAAAGTGTGTGTGTGGTAGGATGACCAAAAGGAAATTTATTGTTTGGTCGAATTTCAAAGGAAATTTGTGTATTCAACAGGATATTTATGTATTCGTCTGTTTTCAAGCTGATTTCCCTCTCCAATCTACCTATTGTATACTTTTCAGGGTCCTTAGGTAGCTGATGCTTTGCATTTTTTTTCTGGAGATTTTAGTTGTAAACAGTTGGAGAGAAAGTTTGCAGCAGGCTAACACTCATCATTCCTGAAATTTAAAATACTTAGGCCAGGACTTCCCTGGTGGTGCAGTGGTTAAGAATCCACCTGCCAATGCAGGGGATACGGGTTTGAGCCTTGGTCTGGGAAGATCCCACATGCCATGGAGCAACTTAGCCTGTGCGCCACAATTACTGAGCCTGCGCGCTAGAGCCCATGAGCCACAACTGCTGAGCCCGCGTGCCACAACTACTGAAGCCTGCTTGCCTAGAGCCTGTGCTCTGCAACGAGAGGCCACTGCAATGAGGAGCCTGCGCACTGCAACTAGAGAAAGCCTGCATGCAACAACGAAGACCCAACGTAGCCAAAAATAAATAAGTAAATAAATAAATTTATAAAAAATAAAAACAAAAGGTGAGTGGATAAACAAAAAAAATACTTAGACCAGTGAGTTTTAATATTTAAAACAGTATGGAAAAGTTCATTGATAAAGTTTTAGATTCCACATTAGAAACTAGTATTTAAGAAACTCTACTGCTTGTCCAGTTTTAGTGTAGTACCAAAAACGAATCCACAGTTATCTGAAAAGACTCTTAAAATACTCTTCCCCTTTTCCAACCATACATTTGTGTGAGACCAGGTTTTCTTTTCAGCCAAAATGATGTTGTAATACATTAAATGCAGAAACAGATATGCGAATCCACCTGTCTTCTATTAAGTCAGACATTAAAAAGATTTGCAAAAATGTAAAATAATTCTATTCTTTTCATTAATGTTTTGTTTTAGAAAATATAATTTTCATAAAAATATGTTAAAATGTATTGGATTAAATGTGATTATATTTAATTGAATTGAAAATATCCTAACATTTTCTCACTTTTAATTCCTAATATGGTAAATATTGATAGGTAGACCCAACCTAAACAAAAAAGCTCTTCAGTTTTTAAGTATGTAAAGGGGTTTTGAAACCAAATAGTTTGAGAATTGCTGATTTACTAGGTAATTGGTTTCCATGTATTTGTAACTTGTGTATTCCTCTTCTGTTCCTTAATAGTCAGCAGTAATCAAAAATACATGAACTCTGGGGGGAGTGAAAAGAACATGCATTTGACTCCCAGCTTCAACCACTTATTTTCCAAGGTTGAAGAGCCATTTAACTTCTTAGTATCTGTATTATACTTGTAAAGTGAGGATAATACTTTAAATGATTGTTGTGAGGGAAATGCTAGGATATACCTGAATTACAGACATTTAGTAAATGTTCCTTGGTATAGAGTTACATATTTTTAGCAACTCTCAGCCTTTGTGACGGTGTAAAAACCTCTCATCTTAAGCCAGTAGGTGTTCTCCATCTTAATCTGTTGATCCCTTTCCAATAAGAAAGAATGGTGTAATTTATGAAGATCCCAAGAACAGTAAATTTCATGTTGTCTGTCTTTAGTGACACGTTGAAATGATTGAGTTCTTTAATTCCAACTTGGTTCTGTTCTTGTGGTAACCAGATCAGAAAAGGCCAGAAGTATGATCAGCGATAGTGTCTAGGTCCAGTTTGGGAATGAGATTGGAAGTGAATTTGAAAAACAAACTGAGATCAGGAAATAAGCCCAGGAGAAAAAGGCAAGCAGGATGTGAGTACTATAAAGTGGGACTGATGTCAAATCCGAGGTCCATGATGTTCATAGTATCAGAGGAGGGCAGGTAGTCAGTGAGGATCAAAATAGGTAGTTCAGATTTTATAAAGGAAATCCAACACTTGATGTCAGGGAGGAAATGGACACTGGTTGATGAGGCTCCTGGGTTCAGGTGCTAGGTACAAGGACAGAGAGACAAAAGGATAAGAATCCAGTTCCTGGAAGAAGAGTGGGGCCAAGGTCATCCCAGTGCAAATATTGTTAGTGTAGTTGCAAACATGGAGCTGAAGCTTTTGTAGGAGAATATGGAATATTAATTGACAACCTTTACAGCCAGGCCTCTGGGCTGAATCAAAGTGCAATGGAGTCACTTCATATTTAATTTCTGTTTTTTGAACTAAACTTTTAGTCTCTAACCAAAAGAGAGCAAGAGAGAAATGGCTATTACAATAGTGCAAATGTTACTACCTGTAATTCTACTCTGAGCATCTGTTCCAGGGTAAGCATGAGATGGGAAGCATTTACTTTGTTTTCTCAGTTGGCCTCAATTGTTGTCCCTCTTGTAGTGTTAACATGTTAGTTTACTTTGTTACTTATTTTTAAAGATGCATAGTTTTCCCTACTATCTGAACTCTAAGGTTAGCTCTTTTATCTGGTACTTAACTGAGGAAAATGGTCATCAAAGGAAAGATGAATTATAAGTGGGTTTTTTTTTGTTTGTTTTTTGTTTTCGTTTTAGATTCCAATTGTTTAAATTCTGTGTAATTCTACTGTAAAGCTGATTTAGTTCTATGACAACTTACTACTCTTACATTTCTTTTTTTCTCTTACATGCCCCATGTTTCCTCACCCATACTTTGTGTTCTGGATACCAGTTCCTATTAGCTAGCTTTCAGTTGTTTTTCTCTTTTTATAGTACATTTAAAAAAATCAAGTAATACGTACCTATTGAAAAATATTCAAACCACACATATCTATGGAGTAGGGAATGAAAGTCTTACCAGTCTTACCACTCAGTGAGGCTACCACTGTGCAATTTGATGTGTATCCTCCCTGAACTTTTTAATGCATATATAAGCATATGTAGTAGGATGTTTTCAAAATACAATCATAATAAGCATATTGTTTTGAATTTGTATTTTTTGCTTAATATTTCTTGGACATTTTACCATACCAGTATTTATAATTAGGCACTCTTGGTGTACATTTCACTCCTGATTTTTCACATAAGCAGTGCTGCAGCAAACATTTTTACATAAATGACTTTGGGTACTTGAATCATTTTTGCCCATAGTATGTAGATTGCTGGTTCAAAGAAATGTGCATTTACAATTTTGAGCTGTTCTTCAAAAATTTTCTTCTCAAAAAGTACGATAACCAAATTAAAAAGATAATGACAAAATGGAAAAATTTATACCAAAGACAAAGGGCGTATATTCCTACTATACAGAGAGCTTCTAAAAACTGAAAGAAGCCACACCATAGGAAAATGGTCAAAAGATAGGAACAAGTAGTCCACACAGAAAAACAAATGCAAATGTCCTTTAAATTTTGGGAAAGGTGCTCAATCTCACTGTAATAGAGAAACACAAATAAAAACTGCTCTGAAGTAGTATTTCTTATCTAATTGGCAAAAATCCAAAATATTGACTACATAGTTTCTTGGCAAGGCTGTGAGGAAATAATCACTCTCATATATTGTTGAGAATACAAAAAGATAAAGAGCCAATAGATAGGAAATTTGGCAGTATTCACAAAATTATATAAACCTTAAGCTTCATCTCAGCATTCTTCTATGACTCGAACCCAGAGGCACAGAAAACAGGAAAACAAAGTGACATGTATATGAGCACTATTGCAGCACTATTTAATACCAGAAGACAGGAAACAACCCACTGTCCATCAGTAAGGTATAGTTGAGGAAAGTGTGATACTTGTATAATGATGAAGCACTATGGTAACATAGGGCAGAAGTCTAGTACAGTATAACAAACAGGGTATTAATATTGATAGTCAAGATACAGAACATTTCCATTACCACAAGAATCCCTCTTGCTGCCCTTTTATAACCACGCATTTCCTTCCCACTCCCACCCTGTCCATAACCCCAGGAAGGCATTAAATCTGCTCACCATTTCTATAATTTTATCATTTCAAGAATGTCAGATAAATGGAATTATATAGTGTGTAACCTTTGGGATTGGCTCCCCCCGCCCCCCAATTCAGCATAATTCCCTGGAGATACATCCAGGTTATTGCATGTATCGATAATGTTTTTCTTTTTATTGCTAAGTAGTGTTCCATGGTATGGGTATACCACAGTTTGTTTAACCATTTGCCTGTTGAAGGACATCTGGGTGGTTTACATTTTTTGACTTCACAAATGAAGTTGCTGTAAACATTCATGTAAAAGTTTTTGCATGAATATAAATCTTCATGTCTCTGGGATAAAAGCCCAAGAATACAACTGCTCACTTGTATGGTGGTTGCATGTTTAGTTTTACAAGAAACTGCCAAACTGTTTTCCAGGGGTCTGTACCATTTAAAATTCTCATCAGCAAAGTACGGGTGATTCAGTTTCAACATATCCTTGTCAATATTTGGTATTGTTACTCTTCTGTTTTAGCCATTCTGATAGGTGTGTAGTGATGTCTCAGTGTGGTTTTAATTTGCATTTTCTCAGTAGCTAATGATGATGAGCATCTTTTCATGTGCATGTTTGCCATCTATACATCTTCTTCAGTTAATGTCTCTTTATGTCTTTTGCTTGTTTTCTAATTGGAGTTGTTTTTCTACTGTTGAGTTTTTCCTTTTATGGATCTTACTTTCAGTGTCAAGTTTAAGAACTCTTTGCCTAGCTCTGTGGTCTGAAGGTTTTATTCCATATATTATTCTAAAAGTTTCAAGTTTTATATTTAAGATTGTCATCCAGTTTGAGTTAGTATTTGTATAAGGTGTGAGTTTAGGTTAATGTATATTTTTTTTGTTTGCCAATTTTGGTCTCCATTAGCTCTTGCAACATTTGTTGACAAAGCTGTTTTCCTCCATTGAATTATTTTTTGCACCTTTGTCAAAATTCGGTTGGGCATATTTGTGTGGCTCTATTTCTGGGTTTTCTGTTCTGTTCCATTGATACATGTGTGTATCCCTTTGCAAATACAGTAAGTCTTGGCTTACTGTAGCTACATAGTAAGTATTTCCCCACTTTATTCTAACTTTTAAAAATTGTTTTTGCTATTCTAGTTATTTTGCCTTTCCATAAAAATTATAGAATAATAATTCTATATATACAAAAGTTTTTGCTGGGATTTTAATAAGAATTACATCACCTGTATATCAGTTTGGAAAAAATTGACACCTTTACTGTGTTGAATCTTCCATTCCATAAACACTATTATTTAGATCTTCTTTGATTTCTTTCATCTGCATTTGTAGTTTTCAACATATAGTCCTCTTGATGTTTTGTTAGATTAGCACTTCTTTCATTTTTTTCCTTTTATTATAAATGGTATTACTTTTAATTTTGGTGTCCATGTGTTCATTTCTAGTATATAGAAATACAGTAGCTTTTTGCAGGTTGATCTTATGTCACAAATTTGGATAGATTTTATTTTCATTTTCATTTCAGTGTAAATGAACTTTCCTTGAGACTTCTTTGACCCATGGATTATTTAGAAGTATGTTCCAAATATTTGGAGGTTTTTCTGTTATCTTTCTATTGTTGATTTCTAGTTTGATCCTGTTGTAGTCAGAGAATACACTTTATAATTTCAGTTATTTTAAATTTGTTGAGGTTTATTTTATGGCCCAGGATATGGTCTATCTTGTTATTTGTTCAGGGGCACTTGAAAAGCATGTATATTTTGCTGTCGCTCATTGGAATATTATATAAATGTTGGTTAGATCCTGTTGGTTGAATGTGTTATTGATTTTTTTTTTTTTTTTTTTTTGCGGTACGCGGGCCTCTCACTGTTGTGGCCTCTCCCGTTGCGGAGCACAGGCTCCGGACGCGCAGGCTCAGTGGCCATGGCTCACGGGCCCAGCCGCTCCGCGGCATGTGGGATCTTCCCAGACCGGGGCATGAACCCGTGTCCCCTGCATCGGCAGGCGGACTCTCAACCACTACGCCACCAGGGAAGCCCTTGATTTCTTTTACATCTTTGCCGATTGTCTGGCTGATGGGTAATAAAAGTCCTGGCACCTTAGTTGGTCTTTACTTACACCACCAGGCAGAGATGTTGTGGTGCCCCATTGTAGCCTCTCAAGGGTAGAAAATCTAGGTTTCCTTCTTGGTCTTTGCTGGCATGGGTGGGGCCCGTTTTTTCTGCAGTGTTTGACTGGAGTAGAGTTTTTATTGTCTAAAAAGTTTTCTGTATTGCTAAGCTGTCCCTTTTTTGATCCATTGTCTGGAGAGCACTGGGTTTTGTTGTTTTTGTTGTTTTTTTCTCTGCCTGTTGGTGTGTTTAGCTTGCCAATCTTCAAGTCCAGGATATACCAGGCAAAAAGAAAACCTAGGGGATTCACCACTATGTTGTTACTTGGGTCCTGAGTTTCCCAGCTGATTTTCCTTCTCTTTACCTTTCAGAGTTTTCTTTTGTTTGATTCGTATGTAATATCCAGGGTTTTTAGTTCTACTTAGCTGGAGAAATAGAGAAAAGTACAACTACTCTGTCTTCCTGGAAGTCAAGGTTGTCTGTCTAATTTACTTTTGTATATAGTGTGAGGTAGGACACTTTTTTCCCAAATAGTTAGTAGTCCTAGTATCAGTTATTGAATAACTCATTCTTCTCCAGTGATTTGAAATGTCACCCCTGCTAGATATGAAATTCTCATATTTTTGCATATTTAAAGACACATAGTAGAAGTTCGCTGACTTGCCTAATTAACTGACTAAACCCCTTTATTTCCATTATGAAACATATAACCTGATACCCTTGACATATTTCTACTCTCACCAATTGAGTTGAATCTGCTTACCAAGAATTAGAGGTATTGTATCTTTCAGGTGTGCTTCTTACTATAATCTTGTATATTATATAAATTAACAAAAATAGTGCTGAAAGAAAATTGCTTTTGTGAAAACGAAGTTGATTGCTTTGGAAAGACTTACAAAGAAGTCACTTAAAAAATTACTTGCTTGTGAATTAGGCCTGGGTGAGACCACTGTAAATGTTTAGGGGGAAAATATATACAAAAATTCATTTTGTGTTAAGTGGTTTGAAGTACTCCATCTATTTCAAAAAGACCTAAATTAGAAGAACTCATAGCTAGTATATTAGAGAAGAGGGCTTCTAAAGCCACCTGTATGTAGGTGTATCTGTTTCTGGACCTTAATCTATATTCTACTGGTCTATTTGATATTCTATACCAATATCATATTCTTTTAAATTGCTTTAATATTTTAGTGCATTTTGATATCTGATAGGGTATGTTTGCCTATAGTGGGAATTTCAGCTGAAAAGAACAAAACCCAACTAAAACTGTCTTAACGTAATAAAGAAACACATTAGTTCAAGGAACTGGAGGTTTAGGGGGCAGTTTTTAGTACTTATTTTAGCAGATCTGGCTCTATTTCCCAGAAGCTCTCCTTTCATTTGTTTGTCAGCTTCATTCTCCAGCTGGTGACAAGATGGCTGCAGGCCTCACATCTGTCCATGACAAAATACAAAGACAGTCTTTTACTACGTTTCTAAAGAGCCAGTCATCATTACCCTGAAGTTGCTAGCATAGTTTTCCTTGCATCCCATTGGCCTTAAGTGGGTTAATATGGACAAAACTAGCAAGGAAGAGATTGTCATGATTGGCTTAGATGAGTTCTCAGTCCTGCATGTACATTAGAATCACCTGGATGGCTTTTAAAAATAGTAATGCCTGAGTGACAATCCACACTGATTAGAATCTCTGAAGTAGGGGCCCCAAGCTCCTGTATTTTTTAAAAAGCTCCATAGGTGATTCTAAATGGAGGGAAAGCTTTCATTAACCCAAATACACCTTTGAAGCTAGAGTCATTCCCCCAAGTTGCATGGCTAAAATAATAATAATGAGGTGGCAACTATAAGGATAATTGGGATATTGTTAGGAAAAGAGAAAATGAATGCTGGATATACAACCTACCAACTATTATATCAACTCTTATTGTTGTTTTTTTTTTAACCAACTCTTATCATTATACTCTTTTTTTAAGATTAATTTTGTAGATTAATTTTTTAGATTAGTAAGGGGGTGGGGAGACAGGTTCCCACAGGAAGGAATCACAGTTGGTGCCCAAGTATCCCTGACAAAATCTCTCTGCTTTTCAGTGTCTCAAAAAGTCTATCACTTGTGATTTTTTACATCATGCACCAGTTATTATTTAGACTTGGTTGTACCCTTTTTTTTTTTTTTCCCCAATTTGGCTGCGCCTGGTCTTAGTTGAATGTAGCACGTCGGTTTTTTGTTGCGGCATGCGTGATCTTTAGTTGTGGCATGTGAACTTTTAGTTGAGGCATGTGGAATCTAGTTCCCTGACCAGGCATGGAACCTGGGCCCCCTGCATTGGGAGTGCAGAGTCTTAGCCACTGGACCACCAGGGAAGTTCTGGTTGTAAGTTTTTATTTGCAAGTAATTTCAAACAGAAAAATTGCAAGAATACAAATTAATTTTTCTGGTTTCTCCCTGTTCGTCATTTCTTGAATACCACATCGTCCTCTTTTTTTTTTAACATTATTAATTTTGCTGCTGTATATACTTGAGTCATTATTTTAGAAGTCTGTATGGTAGGTTTTGAGACCTTGCAATAACCCCCCAAAAGTATCTACCTTGTAGATGTAAAAGTATCTACACTTGAATGCGAGGGCTTGTTGAATTCTAGATTAAAATGCATTTCCCTGAGTACATTGAAGAACTTGCTTCATCATTGAGAAAACAGAATCAGTATTTTGGATAGTCAATATCCAAAATCAGAAGCTGATTTTTTTTGCTTGCTAAACCAGGATGGCTCTTTATGTAAAATAGTCTCTCTGAAGAAAGCAGAGAGCTATTCTAGGTTCAGAAGTGACTTAGGTTTGTAACATTTCCTTTCTTTGTTCTAAAAGAGTTTGCATAAGTTGGATTTATTTGGTCTTTGAATTTTAATAGAACTTGCCTGTGAAACCATCTGGACCTGGTGTTTTCATTATGGGAAGATTTCTTAATGACTAATACAATTTTATTACTTTTGTTATTTTAATTTTTCTGTAAATTTGTACATTTTACTTTTTCTCAGATTTATTGATGAAGTTTTTAATATTGCCATGTCTTTTGAATGTCTGTAGCATCTATAATTATGACTCCCCTTTTATTCCTGGTAATTTGGTGTGCTTTTTTTCATTTTTAAAAAAATTTATTGAAGTATAGTTGATTTACAATGTGTTAATTTCTGCTGTACAGCAAAGTAATTCAGTTACACATATATATATGTTCTTTTTCATATTCTTGTCCATTATGGTTTATCACAGGATATTGAATACAGTTCCCTGTGCTATACAGTAAGACCTTGTTTATCCATGGTATATATAGTAGTTTGCATCTGCTAATGCCAAACTCCAGTCCATCCCTCCCACACCCCCTGCCCTTGGCAACCAAAAGTCTGTTCTCTGTGTCTGTGAGTTTGTTTTGTAGATAAGTTCATTTGTGTCATATATATTGTATTTGTCTTTCTCTTTCTGACTTAATTCACTTACTGTGATAATCTCTAGGTCCATCCATGTTGCTGCAAATGGCATTATTTCATTTTTTTATGGCTGAGTAGTACTCCATTGTATATATATATACCACATCTTCTTTATCCATTCCTCTGTTGATGGACATTTAGATTGTTCCATGTCTTGGCAATTGTAAATAGTGCTTCAATGAAGAGTGGGAGTACATGTATCTTTTCAAATTATAGTTTTGTCTGGATATATGCCCAGGAGTGGAATTGCAGGATCATATGGCAACTCTATTTTTAGTTTTTTGAGGGACCTCCATACTGGTTTTCATAGTGGCTGCACCAGTTTACATCCCCACCAACAGTATAAGAGGGTTTCCTTTTCCCCACATGCTTTCCAGCATTTGTTATTTGTAGACTTTTTAATGATTGCCATTCTGACCAGTGTGAGGTGGTACCTCATTGTAGCTTTGATTTGCATACCTTTAATAGTTAGCAGTGTTGAGCATTTTTTCATGTGCCTGTTGGCCATCTATATGTCTTCTTCGGAGAAATGTCTATTTAGGTCTTCTGCCCATTTTTTGATTGGGTTGTTTGTTTTTTTGTTATTGAGTTGTTTGAGCTGGTTGTATATTTTGGAAATTAAGCCCTTGTCGGTCACATCATTTGCAAATATTTTCTCCCTGTCCATAGTTTGTCTTTTCATTTTGTTTGTGGTTTCCTTTGCTGTACAAAAGCTTTTAAGTTTGTTTAGGTCCTATTTGTTTATATTTGCTTTTATTTCTGTTGCCTTGGTACGATTTATGTCAGAGAATGTCTTGCGTATATTCTCTTCTCAGAGTTTTATGGTGTCATGTCTTATATTTAAGTCTTTAAGCCATTTTAAGTTTATTTTTGTGTATGGTGTGAGGGTGTGTTCTAACTTCATTGATTTACATGTGGCTGTCCAGCTTTCCCAACACCACTTGCTGAAGAGACTGTCTTTTCTCCATTGTATTTTCTTGCCTCTTTTGTTGAAGATTAATTGACCATAGGTATGTGGGTTTATTTCTGGGCACTCTTTTCCTTTTTTCATTGATTAGTCTTGCCAGACTCTGTCCATTTTTTAGTCATGACAAAGAACTACCTTTTGTTTTGCTGAGCCTTTCTTCTATATCTTTGTTTTCTGTTTCATTAAATTCTGCTTTTATTTGTATTATTTCCTTTTATCTACTTTTCTTTATGTTCTTCTTTTCTAATTGAAGACAGATGATCAGTTCATTAATTTATTTTTAACTTTTATTTTTCTGATGTAACTATTTACAAATCTCCTTTTTATATACTCCTTTTGGTGCATCCCACAAAGTTAGCTATATAGTCTTTAATTTTACTTTTAAGTATTTTCCAAATTCTATTATGATTTCTTCATTGACTCATGAGTTTTTAGAAGTTTCTAAATATTAATATATAAGGTTTTTGAAAAGCTGTCTTTTTATTATAATTGTCAGAATATGGTTGTAGGGTGCCAAGTACATGAAAAATGTAGAGACTTTTTTATGGCCTAGCATTTGATCGATTTTTGTATATGTTCTGTTTATATTCTTCTGTTTGGAAGTTATATTTGTATATGTTTATTACATCAAACTTAGCGGTTATGATGTCAGTTCTTCTTTAGAAGAAGAATATTTATTTTGTCTAATTTTTGTCTTACTAATATTTTGTCTCCTTAATTTATTACTGAGATAAACATGTTAAAAATTCTCTATGATGATGATTTTGTCAATTTTTCCCTGTGGTTCTATTTTGGAGCTATATTAATAGGTACATATAAGTTTAGCTGTTATATATATTGAATAAAACCTTTTATCATGGGCTTCCCTGGTGGCGCAGTGGTTGAGAGTCCGCCTGCTGATGCAGGGGACACAGGTTCGTGCCCTGGTCCTGGAAGATCCCACATGCCACGGAGTGGCTAGGCCTGTGAGCCATGGCGGCTGAGCCTGCACTCCGCAACGGGAGAGGCCACAACAGTGAGAGGGCCACGTACAGCAAAAAAAAAAAAAAAACAAAACCCTTTTATCATGATGTAGTTAATTTCCTTATCACTAGTAATAGTTTTGCCTTAAGTTATTAATATAGCTACATCAGTTTTGTATTGATTAGCATATGCCTGGTATTTTAATTTTTTTCATATTTTTATTTTCAATCATTCAGTGCTCTTTGGTTCTTAGGTGTGTTTCTTTGGAAAAGCATGTAGACTACTACTAGTTAAACCTTATGTAAAATATTTTCTGTGTGGTTACAGTGCAGAAGCTGCTGAAAAATGGCAGAAGAAGTGGTGGTAGTAGCCAAATTTGATTATGTGGCCCAACAAGAACAAGAGCTGGACATCAAGAAGAATGAGAGATTGTGGCTTCTGGATGATTCTAAGTCCTGGTGGCGAGTTCGAAATTCCATGAATAAAACGGGTTTTGTGCCTTCTAACTACGTGGAAAGGAAAAACAGTGCTCGGAAAGCATCGATTGTAAAAAACCTAAAGGATACGTTAGGTAAGTTATTTTTGTATTAAAACAAGAATGACAGTACTTTCTTTTAAATGAATGCTGGAGCTTGGCTGTTTGTACTGAATTTTGGCAGCAGTGGGCAGAATCAACTAGAATATCCCAGGGCTGGGATTTCAGCTAGGCAAGGTAAATTTGGCTCATAGCAGGGATATTCAAGTCAGGTGTGTTCAAGGAGACCAGTGAAGGTCAGTTTCTGTAAATCTAGCTGGTGGATCTGGCCAGAGTTCAAGAGTCAAGCCAGAGTGATGCTGACAGTGGAACTTAACTCTGATCTTCTATCAGGGGCTCCTTGAACCATGAGTGCCTGTTGGAATTTAGACAGATTCTACGTCTAATTGAGATAGGGATAAAATGAGTGAGATGCAGAATATCCTCCTTGTCATCAAGGCAACATATTTTACAGGATTGCTTCATTGCTTCATTTTACATCTAATGGCTTATATTTTGAACTGTGCTTTTAAAAACAAACTATCATTTTATTCTTATATTTGATAAAAGAGTTTTAAATTGTGCATTACTGTATATTAGCATCTACAAAGCTTATCTCTTTCTTATTTTGTTTCTCTTTTTTCCTCTTCTTTCTTCCCCTAACTGTAAAGTTTGTTTGTTTTTACTGGCCTTCCGTTAGGGCCAGGGATAGGGGAACCTACTTCACATTGGGCTTGGCCAAGCTGTGATAGGAAGGAAATACGTGCAAATGAGGCCTAGGCTGTCTCTCTCTCTCTCTCTTAATTCTCCTTGGCTGACAGGAAGGAATTGGGAGGGACAGAATTTCCCTCAGGTATTCAGGCAAGCATGCTGTTACTTAATAGTTTTTGGTATATATGTAGGAGAAGAAGTAAAATTTCTCCTTGAAAAAAGATAGTTTGAGAGTAATGTGGCATGATTGATGAATATGGAATATTATTGACTAACTGCTTTATATTAGTTTTTATTTCTTATTCAGCATTATTGTTATTCTATTATTCTATTAGAAAGGTCATTTAATAAATGGAGTTACTAATCTGAATTTTCACCATGATACTTAACTGCTTTAACTAGGTTTGCCTTTTTTTGAGATTTTAAGGTTTTGCAAATAAGGCCATTATTATTAGTTTTTAATAGTAGTTTTTAAATAGAAAACAATTCTCATATGAATGAAAGACATTTGGAAAGAGATTGTCCTTGAATAGCTGAAGAGACCAAAGTTACAACCAGGAATACTTGTGATTTTGTAAATACTGGACATTTATTTAAAGCATGTTGATTAGGTGTATTAGGGAAAGTTAAGGTAACTTCTATCAAGAAAGTATGCCTCATAGTGATGAAGGCACAGAAAGGACTAGGGCCACACCTAGATAAACTTTTATGTTCCTTTTAAAAAGGATAGTGGTATCCTGAGAGGTATAGCAGATGTGACAGTAATTAACAAAAGATAGTGAAAAAACTAATATAGAGCAAAGAGGAAAAACACCCCAGTTTTAGATATGACTGCATATGAATTTTAAAAGCCTTATTAGATACAGTTTTTATTATTAATATTCCTGGGAAACCTTCCATATTATTTTCTGATATTATTGAGACAGTTTCAGCAAGACTATATCTATTTAAGTTCTAGGCTATCACTGTAAATTTTATTAGTATATTACAGTTACTGCTGTCTATTCCAGAGGACTAGTGGTCTATAGTTAGACTGTATAATGATGTAAATCCAGCTTTTGCATCGGACAGCTTTCTTTCCTTTCTCAGAATTTCTGAATCCCTTTTGGTAGGTAACTTAAATGTCCCATATAACTAATGGATTTTTTTCACAATGATTGATTGTGCTGATGGAGACACTGTTTGAAGGTTAAGAAAGAAAAGGAGAGAACAAAGGAAAGAATGAATACATGAATATATTTTCAACTGTTGAAAAAAAAATACACGCTTTAAAGCTTCTTCCAAAATAAATGTGAATAGTAAGGTCATATTTGTGGCCATCATGATATACTTGTTTTATAGGTTCTGTTGGAGTTCAGGGGAAAAGTGTTTTGGAAAGAGAGAAGCCTCAGCAAACCTTTCTATTGCCTGGGTGTGGGCCAAGTCACATGGATTGGGTGTGGGGAGTTTCAATGTTGCAGAACCAGGAAGTTCACCGAGAATTATCCTGAGCTGTGTTAACAAACTGACGAAAGAGAACACGGGATTTTTTTTCAGAATGGATTGGTTAAAGGTCTTTAAAGATTTTTTCAGTAAGTTAATCTGTTTATTAAATCTGTAGTTTTCTTGTAGTTTTTGAAATAGAGTTTTCACTTTGTGAATTTAAAGGAAAACTATGGATAGAACATGGTGGGTTTATATAGGCTGGTGCTTTATATTGTTTATGAAACATAAGCTAAGTGATTGGTGATACATCAAATATCAATAGCTTTGACTTGATAAGTAATTAAAAAATTTTTAATATCAATGTTTAAATAACAGACAGGAAAAGGATATAAATGATTTGAGTTTGATGCAGTTAGTTCTTTGAACTTAGCATAGACATTTGAAGTGAATTAAATAAATTGTAAACATATTAAAAACAGGAGGAGAAAAAGGCTTTAAGTGAGCAAGTTCCTTCATCCTCAACATTTGAAGTAACATGATATTGTTCTGGTGCTTTTTGCTTAGATTTCAGAGGACTGATGTAGAAGATAATGTTTAATAAAAGCATCAGTAAAGAGAATGTTTTGACTTAATGTCGGATTGCTAGAAATTGCTATTTTGGTTAATGTGAGACTTGATATTTTGAAATGAATTGTGAGAGCAGCTGCATACAAAGAATATGAAAACATTGACAGAAAATAGTGAATTCTTAGATTGTTTTTGAGTTCAGGTCATAAAGTAATTCTAATACTAACAAGAACCTCATCTGTGTATCTGCTGATAGCCTTTTTATACTCTTATGATAGTGAACTTGATTTGGTCTCTTTGAACAATTGCTCGGTGGTTCTAGGAAAATGAACAGAGGGAATGTTGTAGAAGTCTCTTATGTGTAAGGAGTCTAAGGAAACAAAAAGTAACCTGTCAAAAGATTTCGGGGCAAAGGGCAAAATGGAAAGGGAGTAAAAGCACTTTGTTGAAAAAAAAGTTGTAATATTAAGACTCATTCATTTCTTTAATTAACTTTGGTGGCCAAGTAAATCCTTTTAGAATATATCTCTTTTGTTTACTTTTTGGGGAGTTGTTAAAATTTTAGACCCATTTTGGGGGGTTAGTTTTCCTTTTAAAGAGCTTATTTATTCATTCATTTGTTTATCAACATTTTTATTGAGAGCCTACCCACTGCAAGCCACACAAAAATTATAGAATGAAAAACTAACACTAACTGTCACAGAAGTTACATTCTGATGAGGAGGTAGGTGGTGGTTGTTACACTAACTGTCACAGAACTTACATTCTGGTGAGGAGGTAGCTGGTGGTTGTTATTTATTATTAATATTTCATATCTGAGTTTGATATCTAAGTGATGTTGACCATAAATCAACTAGAAGTGGTATAAAAAGAATATGTTATATCATTGATACAGTGATTTAATATATACCATCAATACAGTATAAAATCTATAGAGTCTTAGAGAGTTGATAGTTATTTTTAAATACATGTGTAGACTGAGAGTCAGGATTTGAGATTTATAATCAAAATATTCCTTTCCTCACTGCCTGCAGTAAGGCAGAATTTATATTTATTTAGCTCTGTAGCTGTTCACCAACCTTTTCCCTGAATGGCCTTGAAAAGTAAGAGGAAACAATATATGTGCTCCTTGTGTGGTAGCCAGAATACCCTTGAGAACAAAAAGGGCACATTGTTTTAGAGAAAGCAGAGAATAATAAAAAGCAGTAATTTATCTTCATATAAATCAAGTGAACAGATAAAAATACAAAAAAATTAAATAAAAACCTGTACTGGAAAGAACATCATTTATATGTATTTAGAATTCCTTTGTTCTGCTCCCAGATATATCACTTATAGGCCATGTGGCCAAGGGTATATAACTTTCCTAATCTTCTGTTCCTTATTTGTAAAGGCGAGAGTTGGGCAAGACCAGATGATCCTGGAAAGTCCCTTCTGACTCTGAAAGTCTTTAGTCCTGGTAAACAACTGATCAGTCTTACATGTGGTATAGAAATCAGGGGAAAGTCCATAAGGGAGAAACTGGTTTTGAAGAAGGAGGAACATAACAGAATTATAGTTCCCTAAAGAATTCACAAGAATCAGTAATACTTTCTTAGGCCTCATTCTATTGAACACTTGTTTACTCTGATTTAGATGGAAGGTAAATGACATGCTTAAGGTAAAGACCTAATGATGGAAGTATAACTAGTACATTGAGTTCAGAAATTTATTTGAAAGCTAAAAACTGAGAAACAAGATGAATAGAAACAGACATAAATGTAAAATTCTACATTAAGTTTTTAAAAGGAATTGAAAAAGTTGCTGAGAATTTGTCTTGGCTGCAATTTACATGAGTGAAAGACTTAGTAGGAGCTGCTGTGATAATGTAGGTGCTAAAAAAAATATCTCAACACTCTGTATGATGGCATTGATTCAAATCTACGAGGCACTCAGGTGAAGGGATGCAGTAGTTCCCTAGTGTGTGTGCTGGCCAAATAAAACATGACATCATCTATTCACTTTGGATAAATATACTTTAACAGTGATATTGAGAAACTCAGATGCTTCCAAATACTAGCATCAAGTATATCAAAGGATTTGGAAACCAGGTTACATAAAGAATAGTTATGGGTACAAAGATTTGCCTTAGGGAGAGGACAACTATCGTGTGAAGATGGAATATTTACAGTGCTTAACCAGATTCTTAAAAACTTTTGAGGAGTTAATAGTACATTGTTTTGGTCAAGAAACAGTGCTATAGGAAGAAAGAAGTAAGACTAGTGGATTGGAGTGAGGGGAAAACTATACTAATGCTTTTGGTTTTTAAACAAAGCTAATGATAAAAATGACTGCCTCAGAGTTATGCACATCCTCAGTGCATATACCTGAGTATTATTTCCCTCCCAACTCTGAAAAAGTAAATGCCAGAAGCACTAGGAGGTAGGAAAGTAATAACCACCATTGATTGAGTGCCTGCTAGGTGCTATGCACTGTGCTGAGTTCTTTACATATAAACTTTAAAAAATTCTTTACAAAACTTTTCTGAGATAGGTACTTACTACACACCACCATTTCACAAACAAGGAAACTGGAGTTTAAAGAAGATTAAATAACTTGACCAAGATCAGATTAACCAGTAAGTAACAGCACTAAAGTTTAAATTTAGGGTCTCTTTTGTTAAGAGTTTCCCTAGTGCACACATTATAACTATAGAGTAGAGAAAAGATTAGAGTCAGATAAGTAATGGATTGAAAAGATTTGATGCAAAAGGAACTGATTAAAATTAGGAGGATTGTGGTGAACTAACTGTGAAGCTGGGAAAAATTTAGAAAAGATAATACATTGATCTGAGGGAGCCTGCTTGTTGTGGAATCATCTAATTGTTGCTGATTATAACGTACTTGAGAAATTAAGAGATACTGATACTTTACATTTGTATAATTTTGTAAAGTACTTTTGCATCTACTCTCTCATTGATAGCATGAGATTGGAAGGACTATTTTTAAGCAGAAACAAAGGGCAATAAACAGGCCCTTCTGGAAGATTTGTAAGCAGGGGAAAAAGCAAGCTATTGATTACGCATGCATTTGTCAGTCATTCACATGATAAACAGGACTTTGTTTTGTACAGAAAACAAATATTCTAAGCTTATATTCTTTCTCTGAACTATTTCTGGCCTCTAAGATTAAAATAGGTTGTTTTGGTGTTTTCCCACTTAGGGCTTTAATTGTTGGGTCTGTCCAAAAATTCTTCACAGTTTTTTTGGACAAGGTTAATTAGTCTTAGACATTATCTTTTTCAGAATCAAAAGAAAAATATTTTTGAACTAGCCTTTATTTTCAGGTTTAGAATTTTATATTTGCTTATGTCAGTATTCAGTTTAATCAGTTTAATCAACACATTGATCATCTGCTGTATATATACAGTTCTAAGTAGTATAGGAAGTACAAAAGATCAGTGAGACATTAAAAATGCTTCTCTCTGGAAGCTTATGCTCTAGTAGATGGGCTTAAAAGACACAGGAAATGCTAGCATACAAGTACCTCAGAAGTACAAGGTGCTGGGGTACTTCAAAAAGGAGAGCTTATAATATCATTGAGGGTGACGATGGGGAATGAAGGATGTTGAAAAACATGAAGCAGAAAGATAAATAAAATAATAAAGTTGTTATTTGAAATGGCACTTCTTGAATGGGTACATTTTTGAAAGGCAGAAGTTTTAATGAGGTTTTGCTAAGAAACTAACAAGGTAAACTAAGTCATGAAGGTAGAAACATCTAATTCAGGGGATTTAAGTGGCCCATTCTTACTAAAATTTAGGGTAGTTTTAGTGCAGGGCGTTATAGAAAGATGCTTTTGTTTAACATTTACTCTGTGTACTGTACTATTACTTTATTTTATTCAGTTCTCACAACACTCATGGTAAGTGCTGTTTCCTCCATTTCTGAGCTCAGAAAAGTGAAATAGCTTGCTCAAGTTTCCACAGTTAGTAAGAAGCATACCTGGGATTTGAACTCAAAGGCTGTTTAAAGGTCTACACTGTTTTCTATAGTCTATACCAGGGGTGCCCAACCCCTGGGCTGCGGACTGATACCTGTCTGTGGCCTGTTAGGAACCGGGCAGCACAGCAGGAGATGAGTGGCAGGCCAGTGAGTGAAGCTTCATCTGCTGCTCCCCGTTGCCTGAACCATCATCATCCCATCCACACCACTGCCCCGTCCTTGGAAAAATAAAATTGTCTTCCACGAAACTGGTCCCTGGTGCCAAAAAAGTTGGGGGCCGCTGGTCTATACCATAAGCCTGGAAAGGAAGGCTTGAGGACATTCTAGACAGGGCTGTAGATTCCAGGCAGAGTATTTCTCTTAATTTGTTAGGCAGGAGAGCCACTGTTGGCTTTTGAGCAATAGGGTCATGTGATTGTAGCTGTAATATAAGATTAGACTGGATGATGTGGATGATGGGTTGAAGTGAGATAGATTGGATTAGTAAAAAAAAAAAACTAGTTAGTGGGTAGTGAAGGCTCAAGCACAACAACATAAGCCTGAACTAGCACATGAATAGTGGAAATGGAAAAGTGTTGGCATAAAGGACATATGGTGACTTTAAGGATTTGATGTGTGAATCTTTTAAGAAAATAATTTTTATGATGTAAAATTCATGAAGTTAACTGTTTTAAAGTGTACAGTTCAGTGGTATTTAGTACATTAACAATGTTGTGCAACTACCACATCTGTCTAATTCCAAACTATTTTCATCACCCAAAAGGAAACCCCATTCCCATTAAACAGTTGTTCCCATTACTCCTTCCCTTTAGTTCCTGGCAACCACTAATCTGCTTTCTGTCCATATGGATTTACCTATTCTGGCTATGTCATATGAATGGAATCATACAGTATGTAACCTTTTATGTCTAGTTTCCTTCACTCAGCATACTGTTTTTGAGGTTCATTCATGTTGTAGCATGTATCACCACTTCATCCCTTTTATGGCTGAATAATATTGAATTATATGGGTATACCACATTTTGTTTATCCATTCATCTGTGGATGGACATTTGGGTCATTTACATCTTTTGGTTATTGTGAATAGTGAAGCTATGAACACTTGTTTACAAGTATTTATTTGAATACCTGTTTTCAGTTCTTTTGGGTATATACCTAGGGATGGAATTATGGTAGTTCTGTGTTCAACATTTTGAGGAACCATCAGCTGTTTCCCACAGCAGTAGCACCATTTTACATTTTGACCAGAGGGGTTCTCCTCATCAACACTTATTTTCCTTTTTTTTTCGTTTGGTTTAATTTGGTTTTATTATAGCCATCCTAGTAGGATGTGAAATGGTATCAGTATTTCATTGTCGGAGTTCCCTGGTGCCGCAGTGGTTAAGAATCTGCCTGCCAATGCAGGGGACATGGGTTCGAGCTCTGGTCCGGGAAGATCCCACATGCCACGGAGCAACTAAGCCTTTGTGCCACAACTACTGAAGCCCGCGCACCTAGAGCCCGTGCTCCACAACAAGAGAAGCCACAGCATGAGAAGCCTACGTACCACAATGAAGAGTAGCCCCTGCTTGCCGCAACTAGAGAAAGCCCTCATGCAGCAACGAAGACCCCCAGTGCAACCAAAAATAAATAAAATTGATTCTTTAAAAAAAAAAAAAGTTCATACGGTTTTGACTTGCATTTCCCTAATGACTCATGATGTTGAGCATCTTTTCATGTGCTTTTGGTTATTTGTACATCTTCCTTGAAGAATTATTTATTCAAGTCCTTTGTCCATTTTTGAGATAGGTTGTTTTCCGTTTTGTTCTTAGGTTCTAAGAGTTCTTTATATATGTTCTGGATAGAGACCCTTATCAGCATTATGATTTGCAAATATTCTTTTCTAATTCTGTAGGTTGTCTTTTCACTTTCTTGGTAGTGTCCTTTGCACAAGTGTTTTTTATTTTAATGAAGTACAGTTTATCTTTTTTTTTTTTGGTGTCAAATCTAAGAATCTGTTGCTATATCCAAGGTCATGAGACTTTTCCCTGTGTTATCTCCTGAGTGTTTTAAAGTTTTAACTCTTATATTTGGGTCATCTATCCATTTTGAGTTAATATTTGTATGTGGTATGAAGTAGGAATCCAACTTCGTTCTTTTGCCTGTGGATATGCAGTTGTCCCAGCATCATTTGTTGAAGAGACTATTCTTTCTTCTATTAAATGGTTTTGGCACCCTTCTCAAGGTCAAAGTCAAAATATATGGAGCAACTGGAATAGAATTGAGAGTTATTTCAGAACTCTCAATTATTTTCCATTGGTCTATTCCTCATTCCTTTTATGCCAGTACTACACTGTTTTGAGTACTGTGGCTTTGTAGTAAGTTTTGAAATTGGGAAGTGTGAGTCCGTCAACTTTGTTTTCCATTTTCAAGTTTGTTTTGGCTATTTGGGATAACTTGCGATTCCATATGAATTTTAGGATCAGCTTTTTCCATTTCTGCAAAAAATAGGGTGTTGGTACTTTGATAAGGATTACATTGAATCTGTGGATCACTTTGGATAGTATAGGCATCCCTTGGTATCTGCAGGGGTTTGGTTCCAGTACCCCCTGCAAATAACCAAAACTCAAGGATGCTCAAGTTTCTTGTATAAAATGGCATAGTATTTGCATTAACCTACACACATCCTCCTATATACTTTAAATCATCTCTCAATTACTTGTAATACTAATGCAATGTAAATTCTATGTAAATAGTTTCTGGTGCATGGTACATTCACATTTTCCTTTTGGGAATTTTCTGGAGTTTTTTTCCCCCAAATATTTTTGATCTGAGGTTGCTTGAATCCACAGATACGGAACCCATGGATACCGAGGGCCAACTGTATTGCCATCTAAAAATACTAAGTTTTCAAATGCATAAACACAGAATGGGGGCTTCCCTGGTGGCACAGTGGTTGAGATCTGCCTGCCGATGCAGGGGACACGGGTTCGTGCCCCGGTCTGGGAGGGATCCCACATGCCATGGAGTGGCTGGGCCCGTGAGCCATGGCCATTGAGCCTGCGCTTCCAGAGCCTGTGCTCCGCAACAGGAGAGACCACAGCAGTGAGAGGCCCATGTACCGCAAAAAAAAAAAAAAAAAAAAAAAAACCACAATGTCTTTCCATTTATTTAGGTCTTCTTTAATTTCTTGCAACAATATTTTGTAGGTCAACAATATTTTGTAGTGTTTATTGTATAAGTCTTGTACCTCCTTGATTAAATTTATTTCTGTGTATTTTATTCTTAATGCTATTAAAAATGGAATTTTAAAAATTTCCTGTGACTTCCCTGGTGGCACAGTGGTTAAGAATCCACCTGCCAGTGCAGGGGACACGGATTCGAGCCCTGGTCTGGGAAGATCCCACATGCTGCGGAGCAACTAAGCCTGTGTGTCATGGCTACTGAACCTACGCTCAAGAGCCTGCGAGCCACAACTCCTGAGCCTACGAGCCACGACTACTGAAGCCTGTGTGCCTAGAGCCTGTGTTCTGCAACAAAGAGAAGCCACCACAATGAGAAGCCCATGCACAATGAAGAGTAGCCCCGCTTGCCACAACTAGAGAAAGCCTGTGCGCATCAATGAAGACCCAACGCAGCCAGCCTGAATGAATGAATGAATGGAAGGAAGGAAGGGAGGAAGGAGCCCAATAAGGTTTGGGGGGTTAAGAGCACAGGAAAAAAAAATTTCCTTTTCAGATTATTCATTGCTAGTATGTAGAAATACACTGATTTTTTTGTGTTTTTGTATCTTTCAACTTTGCTAAGTTATTGGTTCTAGCTTTTTTGTGTGTGAATTCTTTAGGATTTTCTATATAAGATCATGTCATCTGTGAATAAAGATTATTTTACTTCTTCCTTTCCAGTTTGGCTATCTCTTATTTCTTTATCTTGCCTAATTGCTCTGGCTAGCACCTCTCGTACAGTGTTGAATAGAAGTGGTGAAAGAGGGCATTTATGGCTTGTTCTTGATCTTAGGGGAAAAGCTTTCTGTCTTTCACTACTGAGTGTGATGGTAACCATGGTTTTTTCATAAATGCCCTTTATTTTGTTGAGGAAATTCCCTTCTGTTCCTAGTTTGCTGACCATTTTTATCATGAAAGGGTGTTTTATCACTTTTATCATGAAAATCCCAAATTGCTACTTGCAGTACTTTTGTGGACATTTGCCAAGGGCAAAAAATTTGAGTTGCTAGCAGAGGTCAAACAAGGTGACCTCTCATTTCAGCTCTCATACTGAAAATCAGTGTCCTTTTTGCAGTTTAATGCCGTGTGTGTGTGTGTGTGTGTGTGTGTGTGTGTGTGTGTGTGTGTGTGTGATTTTACTGTTTAAAATGGTGCCCAAGCATAGTGCTAAAGTATTGTCTAGTGTTCCTAAGTGTAAGAAAGCTTTGATTTGCTTTATGGAAAAAATATGTGTGCTAGGTAAGCTTCATTCAGGCATGAGTTTATAGCGTTGTTGGCCATGAGTTCAGTGTCAGTGAGTCAACAATTTATATTAAATAAAGTGTCTTTAAAGAGAAACACACATAACAAAAATGTTGTGAACAGAGTATCCCCTAGAGCAGTGGTTCAGTATGCTAATTAAGTATTCATGGTCACCTTATAGAACAGAACCACCATGAATAACAAAAATTGACTGTTGAGTATATTTATATCTATATTCACACAGGAAAGGATATTGGTCAGTAGTTTTCTTGTGATATCTTTATGTCTTTGGTATCTAGGTAATGCTGGCCTCATGGAATGAGTTATGAAATGTTTCCTTCTCTTTTGGTAGAAGTTTGAGAGAAAAATGTTTGGTAGAATTCAGAAGTCAAGTTATCTGGTTCTGGGCTTTTATTTGTTGAGAAGTGTTGATTACTGATTCAGTCTCTTCAGTCTATCCACATTTTCTGTTTCTTCTTGAGTCATTTTTGGTAGTTTGTGTGTTTCTAGCAATTTTTTCTTTTCATGTAGGTTTTCTAATTTATTGGCATATAGTTTGTAGTATTCTTTTATTTCTGTAAGGTTTCTAGTAATGTCCCCACTTCAGTTCTGATTTTAGTAATTTAAGTCTTTTCTCTTTTTTTTCTTGGTCAGTCTCGCTAAAGATTTGTCAGTTTTGATATTTTCAAAGGTTTCATTGCTTCTTTGTTGTTTTTCTGTACTCTTTATATTTACCTCTGCTCTAATCTTTATTATTTCCTTCCTTCTGCTAGCTTCTGCTTGATCTTTTTTTAGTTCTTTAAGGAGTAAAGTTAGGTTATTGATTTGAGATTGATTTTCTTTTTTAATGTAAGCTGGTACAGCTATAAATTTCCCTGTGAGCACTGCTTTTGCCATAGCCTATAGGTTTTAGTATGTTGTGTTTTCATTTTCATTTATCTCAATGTATTTTCTAATCTCACCTGTAATTTTTTCTTTGACCTACTAGTGGTTTGGGTGTGTTGATTAATTTCCACATATTTGTAAATTTTCCCATTTTCCTTTCTGTTATTGATTCTGAATTTCATTCCACTGTGGTCAGAGAAGATATTTTATATGATTTCAGTTTCGTCGTCTTTTGTTCTATCCATTATTGAAAGTGAGGTATTGAAATCTCCAACTATATCATAGAACTGTCAATTTATCCCTTTAATTCTGTTAGTTTTTGCTTTATTATATGTCTTGCCGCTCTGTTGTTAGGTGTGTATATATCTATAATTGTTAAATCTTCTTCATGGATTGACTTGTTATCAACATATAATGTCCTTTGTCTCCTGTAATGATTTTTGTCTTAAAGTCTTTTGTTACCATTTTCATGGAATGTCTTTTTGGATCCTTTCACTTTCAAACCTGTTTGCATCTTTGGATCTGAAGTTAGTGTCTTATAGATAGCATAGTGTTGGATCATGTTTTTTTAATTCATTCTGCCAATCTTTACCTTTTAGTCCAACATTTCAAGAAATTACTGGTAGGAAAGGCCCTCTGATACTTTGCTGTTCGTTTTTTCTATATGTCTTATACCTTTTTTCCCCTCAATTCTTTTATTACTACCTTTTATAATTGATTTTTTTTCATATCTTAATTGAAGTATAACTGCTTTACAATGTTGTGTTAGTTTCTGCTGTACAACAAAGTGAATCAGCTGTATGTATACATATATCCTCATATCCCCTCTGTCTTGAGCCTCCCTCCCACCCTCCCTATCCCACCCCTTAGGTCATCACAAAGCATCAAGCTGATCTTCCTCTGCTATGCAGCAGCTTCCCACTAGCCATCCATTTTACATTTGGTCGTGTATATATGTCAGTGCTACTTTCTAACTTTATCCCAGCTTCCACTTCCCCTGCTGTGTCCTCAAGTCCATTCTCTACATCTGCGTCTTTATTCCTGCCCTGCCTGCCACTAGGTTCATCAGTACCACTTTTTTTAGATTCCATGTAAGTGCATTAGCATATGGTATTTGTTTTTCTCTTTCTGACTTACTTCACTCTGTATGACAGACAGAGTCCATCCACCTCATTACAAATAACTCAATTTCGTTCCTTTTTATGGCTGAGTAATATTCCATTTGTATATATGAGTGATATCATCTTTATCCATTCATCTGTTGATGGACATTTAGGTTACTTCCATGTCCTAGCTATGGTAAATAGAGCTGCAATGAACATTGTGGTGCATGTATCTTTTTGAGTTATGGTTTTCTCAGGGTATATGCCCAGTAGTGGTCTGGCTGGGTCATATGGTAGTTCTATTTTTAGTTTTTTAAGGAACCTCCATACTGTTTTCCATAGTGGCTGTATCAATTTACACTCCTACCAACAGTGCAGGAGGATTCCCTTTTCTCCACACCCTCTTCAGCATTTATTGTTTGCAGATTTTTTTGATGATGGCTGTTCTGACCGGTGTGAGGTGATACCTCATTGTGGTTTTGATTTGCATTTCTCTAGTGATTAGTGATGTTGAGCATCTTTTTGTGTGTTTGTTGGCCATCTGTATGTCGTCTTCGGAGAAATGTCCATTTAGGTCTTCTGCCCATTTTTGGATTGGGTTGTTTTTTTGATATTGAGCTGCATGAGCTGCTTGTATATTTTGGGGATTAATCCTTTCTCAGTTGCTTTGTTTGCATATAATTGATTTTTTTATGATGCACATTTTGTTTTGTTCTCATTTCTTTTTCAGTGTGTTTAGTTTTTTTCTTAGCGATTACCCTGTGGATTACAATTAGCATCTTAACTTTTTAACAATCAAGTTTGAAGTAATGCAAATTTAGCTTCAATAGTATACAAAAGTCTGCTCTTTTATAGTTTTGTCTTTATACATTGTGTGCCCATTAACCTAGATTTGAAATTACCGTTTTATATATTTGCATCTTAAATCATATAAGAATAAAAGAGGACTTACAAGCTAAAAATGTAACTGGTTTTTATATTTACAGTGTAGCCACCTTTACCACTGTTCTTCATATGACTTTAGTGACCTTTCATCTCAGCCTGGAGGACTCTCTTTAGCGTTTTTTGTAGTACAGGTGTAGTGTGACAAACTCCTTCAGTTTTTGTTTACCTTGGGAGTATCTTAACTTCTTCAGTTTTAAAGGACACTTTTGCTGGACATGGAATTCTTTTTTTTTTTTTTAACTTTATTAGAGTATAATTGCTTTACAATGGTGTGTTGGTTTCTGCTTTATAACAAAGTGAATCAGTTATACATATACATATGTCCCCATATCTCGTCCCTCTTGCGTCTCCATCCCTCCCACCCTCCCTATCCCACCCCTCTAGGTGGTCACAAGGCACCGAACTGATCTCCCTCTGCTATGTGGCTGCTTCCCACTAGCTGTCTATTTTACGTTTCATAGTGTATATATGGACATGGAATTCTTGATTGATACTTTTTTCTTTCAGCATCAGATTCTACCTTGTCCTTAGGGTTTGTTGTTGCTCCTTATTGTGGTTGTTTTGTTTGCTTGTTTAGTGACTTTTCTAAACTCTTTTTATAAAGTCTGTGTCATTGTGTGATCACACACATCTGTGTTCTTTTGCTTAGTTGTTAGCCAGTGTTTTGAAAGAGTTTTCTTAAACACGTGAAACCAAAAGAAAAAGAAAAAAAAAACCTCTTTCAACACTTAGCCAGGCCATTTGCAACTCTTCCTTAGCCTTTACTTACTGCTTCTTCAGAGCTTGAAGGTCAGCAATAGGTGAAAGCTCAGGGTCTTCTCAGGCCTTTGCTGAACAAGTGCCGGTTCTGGCTATGTGTGTGGCTTTCTTGATTTTCTGGTATACACAGGGGCTTTTCAAAGCCCTTATTACCCCATTTGTGTCCTTACTCAAACTTTTCCTTCCTAGGATTTTTTATCTGTTTCTTATCCTAGTTGTTGTTTCTTCTACCAGTCTGCTGCATCAATTAAATGATTTCAGCAGAAAACATCCTAGCCCTGGGAATGCTCCAAGTCAGGTGAAACCAAGGCAAGTCATTGTGCCGGTCCTTCAGGTAGCTTCCAGATAGGTTGAAACGCACAATTACAATTCTTTGTGAATAAGATCTGTATTGTTCTGTCTGGCATTAGGAGTTCAGTTTGCTATCCTCACAGCCACCACTGATTTGGGATTTAAGAGATATTAGGCAGGCAGCTTAAAATGCTACAGTGCTCTCTTACTACAAAGCAGCAGCTTCTTTATTCCCTAAGCTTAGCTAGTTTTTATAAGTTTTTTACTAGATTCTGGAGTTCCGCAAAAGTTGATTTTGACGGTATTCACCAGCTCATTAATTACTCTTTTGGAGGGATGGAACCCTAGAGTTCCCTGCTGTGCCAGAAATCCCTGATGTATGAATTTTTCATGATGATGATACATCATTAACCAGAAGGAAGGAAATTGGGAGGGAGGGAGTTAGTTGATTTATGGATCTTGGAGAGGTTATTTTTATTTGGACATGGAGGTTGTATTTGAGGTGCTGATGGTACATTCATTCTGTAGATGTCTAGTGACATTTGGAATTGTAATGCTTGAATTCCAGCTTAGAGCTACAAAGAGACCTTGGAACCTTCTATACAGAAGTTATAGAAAGTGAAAGTGTATGATTTCCTTGAAGCAGAGGCTAAGTCCAAGCATGGCATCTTGGGAAACACTTTCAACAAAGGAATCATTCACTTGTTCTTTCAGCAAACATTCACTTTGTTCCTGCTACTAGTATAGTTACTGCTAAGTGCTGGAGATACAAGGTAATAAGATCCAGCTTACTGCCCCCAGGAAACTCACTCTTATTAGATGGACAAGTAAGCAAGTACAATCCAATTTTATAACAAGGTTTAGAGGAACCCAGACAGAGGAACACAAGAATATTTAAACAGGTCAGTAGGGAAAACAGGAGACTCTCAGGGAAATTAAAGAAGGAGAAAATGTTGTACAGAGTTATCTGTGATCTTGGTTGCTGTATAGAGAGTTTGAAAAGACCGAGGGCTCTAAAAGGGACTAATTTGGCAGTGAAGAGATGACAGTTTTAATTGAGTAGTTTTGGTGGAGATAGAGAACCAGATTATAAGGCGTTAGGAGTGAGTGAGTGGTGAAAAAGTTGAAGGAAAAAGGGAAGACAGTTTTATAAAGAATGATGTAGTTAAAGAACAATAGCAGAGTTGAAGTAACTTTATTTTGGAATAAAAGCGATCTAAATATGTTTTTAGACAATAGAAGGGAGTGACTGGGAGGGGAACAAGGATGGTCAAGAGTCCCAAAAAGAGGCAGGAAAGATGGTAGGTATTAAGAACCCAGAAGGATCAGAGGTTGGGAACTTGGGAGAAGAAAAAGAGTAAGGGTAATGAGAAAGAATTTTGAGATAGTGAGAAAGTATTTGAGAAATTTTACCTAGGAATGCCTTAGTTTTCAAGTGAGCAGCGGTGAAAATGCCTGACTAAAGTTGCTGTAGCATACATTTGTGATGATAGTACCATTTGGTTATTTTTTTCATTCTTTTAACAAATATATATTAAGCATCTCCTGTGTACTGAGCACTGTATGAGATTCTTGGGATTATATCCATGAACAAAGTCAGCAAAAGTCTCTGCTGCTGTGGATATATTATTTTAAAATAAACATGAGGTAAAATAAATAGAGCAACCTGGGTCTTGGGAACTAAGAAAGCAAATGGGAGGATTACCTAGACTTAACTACAATTTTATATTGCATGTAAAATTGTGATTTAAGTTACTATTTTATTTCTATACAGCAAGTTAATAGAATCTCAGTTAATAAAGTAAGACAAGAAGAATACGGGTTTGCTGGAGCCTTTATAAGTCGTGAGGATGTAAAGAAAGAAAGAGAAAGAGTGAGAGGGAGGGAAAAAGGAAGGAAGGACGGAATTTGTTATCTTAGTTAAAAGGCTTGAAGGAATTACAGAATTGAAGATACTTTCTTAATAATGAATAAATTGGTGTTTTTGATTATCATTATTTTATATTCTCATTACCCTTTTTTATTTAAACAGGTATTGGAAAAGTGAAAAGAAAACCTAGTGTGCCAGATTCTGCATCTCCTGCTGATGATAGCTTTGTTGACCCAGGGGAACGTCTGTATGACCTCAACATGCCTGCTTATGTAAAATTTAACTACATGGCAGAGAGAGAGGATGAATTGTCATTGATAAAAGGGACAAAGGTGATCGTCATGGAGAAATGCAGTGATGGGTGGTGGCGGGGTAGCTACAATGGACATGTTGGATGGTTCCCTTCAAACTATGTGACTGAGGAAGGCGACAGTCCTTTGGGTGACCATGTGGGTTCTTTGTCAGAGAAATTAGCAGCAGTCGTCAGTAACCTAAATACTGGGCAAGTGTTACATGTGGTACAGGCTCTTTACCCATTCAGCTCGTCCAATGATGAAGAACTTAATTTTGAGAAAGGCGATGTAATGGATGTTATTGAAAAACCTGAAAATGACCCTGAGTGGTGGAAATGCAGGAAGATCAATGGAATGGTTGGTCTGGTGCCGAAAAACTATGTTACCATTATGCAGAATAATCCATTAACCTCAGGTTTGGAACCATCGCCTCCACAGTGTGATTACATTAGGCCTTCACTCACTGGAAAGTTTGCTGGCAATCCATGGTATTATGGGAAAGTCACCAGGCACCAAGCAGAAATGGCATTAAATGAAAGAGGGCATGAAGGTGATTTCCTCATTCGTGATAGTGAATCTTCGGTAAGTTGGTTTTCAAAGGTAAATGGAAATAGAACTCTGAGTATTAAAAAAATAAATAGAAGATTAGAGAAGTTAAGTGGCTTCCCTAAAATTAACCAGGTAGTATATTTGTTAAAATATGTAAAGTTTCTTAGTGAAAGTCAGTGTTCTTTCCAAGTGTATTTATTTTTAGTAATATATAGCCCTACCCTGGATTATTTAAAAGCCTTGTCCTAGTTCTGTTGGTTTTGCCTTCCTGAAATATTTTCTTTTGCATTAAACTGAAAAATGGAGAAAATTGAACACTGGTTTCTTCACTGAGAGTAGAACAATGCAGTAGACTAAACTGGGAAAACATTTCTTAAATTGCATAATGGATACACTGTCATCCTTACAATAAAGGAAATCCCTGAATTTAAAAAATTGATATTTGCTTTTTTAATAAATTGCTTGTTTGGACATTGGAATACACTATTACATACCTCAGAAACCCATTTGAACATGCACTCTGTATTTGAAGTGCATTTGCAATAAAAGATAAATTCTGTTCCAATACTAGTAAAACAATAAAACTGTAAAACCATAAAAATTGAATAAGAAAATAGTTTTGTGGGCTCTTTTGGGTACTATCTAGGATTTTAGAATTTGACAATACTCATTTCCCTTAAAAATGGCCTTTATTTTTCCTTGATAAAGGATATCACTACTTTTCCATGAGTAGTATTGGCTTTTTTTGTGTATATGTATTTGTACAAAAATTAATGTATGATTGTATAGAAGGTTGAAAGAAAGAAAGAAGACCTATCTGTTTGAGTGGTGTGTGTGTGTGTTTAAGGGGTGAGGGGTGGGAAAGATGAGAGGGCGAGATTGAAATTAATTGAACTGCCTGATGTGAAGTTCAGGAAATGGGGGCCTGTACATAACCCCTCAGAAGGAGAAGGTGATTTATGATAGGGAAGAGTGGTGGGATTTGTTTTCTGTTAGGTGCCTGACCTGGCCCTACTTTCTAGGACAAGCAGTGGGCAGAAGGATTAGAAGGGAGTGACCCTGGAGTGGGTGGTAAATAACCATAAGATGTTTCCAAGAAACCCACTGTTTGAAACTTTGGCAGTAACTGTATAAGAGGTTGATATAGACTATTCAGAAGACTGTAAGGTTAAAAAAAAAAAAACCTAAAACTTGATTGCAAAATACTGTGTATTTTCTTGTGGGTAATTAAGCATAGATATTATCCAAAATATACCATTACTTTTAGTAGTCGAATTTTTAAAGTAGAGGTCTCAAATAGGCGTATTTCATTTGACCTGCACAGTGTTTTTAAACATTTGAATTCATTGTCAGTTTTTAAATATTGGGAGATTTAGTATAAGAATTTAGACATCAGATTTCCCTTTTAAAATTGGAAGGCCTATCAATGTTGAGCCGTATTCCTACAAGGCAACAATTGGCAGTTAAGTGGCCACCTCCTTTAGATTGGCCATGTACTGTTGTTTCCCCCTATATAGCCACCCTGGCCATTGTTTACATTTCTTTTTTGCCCCTTATAGGCATTTGAGTTTATGATCTCTTATTAGAGTTTAAATTAGTTCTCATTTTTGTGTCCTTCATCTTTGAGATTTCAGAGTATTTACTCTGTAAGACAGCTACTGTTAGCTACTAATTGAAAAGGGTGGATGTCTTGGATTTTCTCCTATGTTTCTCCAGTAGTTTGAATGGAGAGAAGATAGTTTTTATGCTTCAGATGTTAAACTAAAGGATTTGCCCTGGTGTTAGGTAGAGCATAATAGTTAAGAGACTTAAGAGTCTGGCTGCTTCGATTTGAATCCTGGCTCTTTTGTTAACTAGATGGATGATCTTAGGCAACTCAGCTTCTCTTCAGCCTTGATTTTTTTTTCATCTGTAAAATGGGTTTGTTTTGAGGCATAAAGGAGATAATTCATGTAAATAATTTAGTATTGTGCCTAGTACTTAAAGTGCTCACATTTTAGCTGTTATTAGTTTAATATAAAAATGCTAATAGATGTCTTTCAAAATTTTTTTCTCTTTTAGCCAAATGATTTTTCAGTATCACTAAAAGCACAAGGGAAAAACAAGCATTTTAAAGTCCAACTAAAAGAGACTGTCTACTGCATTGGGCAGCGTAAATTCAGCACCATGGAAGAACTTGTAGAACATTACAAAAAGGCACCAATTTTTACAAGTGAACAAGGAGAAAAATTGTATCTTATCAAGCATTTATCATGATACTGCTGACCAGAAGTGACTGCTATACAGTTGTAATTCGTCATGTGAAGACTGAGAAAATATCAGTCCAGTCATGCTTGATTGGAAATTGCTGTTTCTAACTATATGAAAATTGACTATAATACATAAGTATTTTTATTATAACTCAGTTCATACATATATACTACATATGCCAAACATCTGCATAGAGCAATTCCTTATCCTTGGTCTTCTGTTTTATTTTTTTTTTTTGCTCTTTTTCTCTTCGCTTCTAATATTAAGGTTTTATATTTTGAAAAAATGATGCAAATCGAAAGTCTTTATATGGAAGAATTTCTTTATTGCCTTTCCTTTATTTCCTTGTAAGGGCACCACCTTAGTTACTTCTGCAATGGTTCTCTTCATATAAAATTATTATATCAATTATATCAATATATGGCATATGCTAAAATAAATTTCTTGGAGAGTTGTTAATCTTTTCTGTGACTAAATAGCAATAATAAATGGAAAATTAGAAATTATTTTCAGGTATTATATTTGTCACAAGCCATTGTAAATATCAAGTATGTTGTGTCTGTCATTATTTTCCAAAATTCGTTTGTTTTCAGTGTAAAGCAAAACATATGGGACATAGGTTAGAAAACATACCTTGTACAATTTAAATTTACAACTGTTGGAAACAAAAATCTGTAAATTCCTAAGTTTTTTTTTGTTTTTTTTTGGTGCTTCTCTCTCATCTGGTTATTCAAGAGAACAAAACAGTCTCTGAGATATTTAGCTTTTCAAACTGTAAATGGATGCTCTAGTGTTATTTTTTTCCCCTAGTGTTATTTTACCGAAGCATCTTATTTTTGAATATGTTATATCTGTGTCAATGTGAAAAAAGCTATGGCCAAAGTTTGAAGAAGTAAGAGGCAATGAGATACTTGGTTCTCCCCAACCCCACCAAAAAAAAAAATCAATAATTATCAGGCATAGTATTTCTACTATTCTCATTTTCTTCTTTCAGCTTTGAATTTTATTGACTGGGACACTAAAATTGATGTATACCTGAGGAAAAGATGTGATGTGCTAATGGTAACGGAAAATTACTTTTAGAATCTTATATTTTCAGATGCTTCTATTAAGTTTTTGTTTATCAAGCAGAAGTTTGGGTGTATGGATGAGAGGCTACTGTAGCGTATTTAATCTATTTCTATACATCACAGAAGAAAACCAGTTATACTTTATGGTCACAGCTTTTCCCCCCACTATAAATTCTGGAGATTTAACTTAAGCAAAGTACTTTCAATATTTTAATAGAAAATACTTACTAAAAGCACATAACTTAGTAAATAGTAGAAAGTCATGAGATTTTAAAAAATTTCCCCAATGCTGCCTACGCAAATGAATGTTTCCATTCTTTAATATGTTATGAACAGACATTTAAGACACCAGAATTACTGATTCTAAAATTGAAGTTGTCTAATTCATGAGGTTTTTGATTTTGGTTTTTTTTAATTTGTTTTATTTTAAATGTTTTTTTAATTCTCTAAATCTTCAAATCATTTAAAGACTTACATTGCCACTGGGTGGCAGCCCTGACTTCTCTCACTAAGCAATAGGAGTTAGCAAATACAGACATTGTACAATTTTCTGTCTTCATTACATCTGCTTTTAAAGCCTTTTAGTTCATATTTCATTATCTTTCTCAGCCCCCTTTGTTTATTAAGATGATTATTAGTAGGCAAGTTTAATGGAAACAAAAGTCATGTATTCTTACCTTTTTTGCTGTAAAATCACTCGAATATAAATTGAGGAAAATAGTTTTAAAGTAGTTGTAAAATGACTAGGTAGCAAACATCTTCTTAATCTTAAACAAACATTTGATGATGCTTTCTTTTTATTTTCCACCTCTTTGTGGTCCCCACCCCCCAGTCTTCCTTATTTAAAAAATGGATTATTTGTTTAAAAAAAAAGGAGAGGAGCAACTCAATTACTACTTTGTATCACAGACATGAGCTATTTATAGCAAACCCTGCAGAGCTGATGTTAAGGATTTTGAGAAAGTAGCTAGGAATGGAGTAGCACTGGAAGCAGAATGCATATTTCTCTGCCATAATTAGATTTATAATAACTAGGGAATTCCTAGATAGTCCTTGTGTGCCAATAATAGCTATTGTATGCTCCTCCTATTATGTGATGAAACCTCACTGGGAACTACTTAATTTTCTACTTCAACATTTTATCAATTTTTTAAAAGTCTTAAAACCAATCTTTACATCAATGACTGTTTTTTTAAAAGCATGAATTAATTTTCTTAAGAACTAGAACCATCTTAGAAAACATCTACATAGCTAGCTAGTAGCAGGACTTGTATTAGAAACCTTATTCCCAGCCTGATACACTCTATATTGTGACACATTGGCTTCTCTGTGCTTGTTTTTAGACAAGGAGGAAAGTCCCGGGAAGAGCAGTATTACAGTAGTTTTCTTCCACCTGTGAGGAGATGCTTAACTATCAATTTAAATATTCATAACACACATAACCCTGCCCAACCCACTTCTACAAATAACTTCTCCAAAATCTTGGAAGAAGGTTTTTCAGAACTTTATATAAACTCAGTAACAAAAAGCTATTGCTGCTGTATCTGTTATTTGGTCATAAGTCCTTAAGTTCAGCTGAATACATATTCACAAACATATATTACACGTCTTTGACTATACACAGTAACACAGGCACCTGGCACTATTAAAGATGGTGTGTCACAGACATATCACTTAAAATCAGAAGGCCTAAGTGCAATCACCTGCCATTGCTGGAAGAATAAAAAGCCTAGCAGATGAGCAACTTGGATTGTTAGAATGATGTTATCCTCATAGATATGTGGATAGATCAGTGGCACATAAGTTATCTCCAGTGTTAATGCTTTAATTCTATCATCTAATCCAGAGATTGCGAGAAGCAGGGCCACTACTGTCTGTGTAGGTACATTGTGAGAATTAGGAAAAGGCACCTCTTCTCTGGGCAAGCCCGGCCACTTTTTTTGCTGTTGAGAAGTCCAAAACTCACCACCACTACCCTTCTCCCATCTTGCAAGGTGCCCTGTTCAGGATACAGCCAATACAGTTCAACCCACAATGCTTAAAAAAGTAATGGTTAACATTTTTAAAAAATTGGGAGATTTCACATAAAATCCAGAGTTCTGCTTTCCCCTGAAAAATGAGAAGCTGATAATACTAAATTTGAATTCCCAGAAGGCATCAGATGGTATGGATGCTTCCCTTATTTTTACCAATGCATATGGTTAAAAACAAAATTAAAAGTGTAAAAAAGGCTCTTTCCCAGCCTTTATTCCCCCTTAGTTCAAGTCTCCAAATGTAGTTACTGTTACTCCCTGTTTTTCCTATAACTTGGAGTTATCTGGAAACTTACCATTTTGCAGAAATGCTTCAGGTGCAATGTCCAAATCAATAAATTAGGAATGTAGCATTTCAGCATGCTTTAACTTTTCCACTTTAATATTTTGCTAGAAGAAAAGGAAATCCTTTGTAATCCTGTATTTATATACATCCTTTAACTGTTTTCGAATGGCTTCACAACTGAGGTTGCTTCTAACTTAAAGTACATTTGATACAGGATAGATGACATCCTCATTTTATGTTTTGAACAGCATCCAGTGAACTTTTTGAAAATGCCATATTACTGCTTCTGGGGAAAACCTGTATTTTATTCTACTGCAAGGCAAGGTAGGAAGCTCCTCTCTTCTGATAAACTGGTTCTATTGGTTTAGCAAGTTTATATGACTCAACTCTGTCATCTTCTAAACTCTTACAGACCAAGCATGCTGTGCATACTCCACACCCTAGTTTTTTGCTGTTGACCTAAAACCAAATGACCAAAGAAATATATTTTTCTTGTTTACTAATGAGGGGTTCTTGTGATTTGAAAGTATACAGTTTGCTGAGACTTGTTTGTTTAATGAGTAGAACATAAACTGGGCTTGGTGAGGTTTTGAAGAGCAGGAGGAGGAGTTTTTGTTATTATTGGCGGTGTTCACGAAGGTAAATGTTTTAAACCACAGTGTCTTTTTGAGGGTATGTTTGTTGGCTGGAGCACTTTCATTATCTCAAATACTTCAGAATTGGCCTGATGCCTACAAAGGATTCACACAAACTTTTAATTTACCAATTGGACTGGCTGATTTTCTAAATGTTTCCACTCAAATTACTTTTTTAAGCTGTTTTTAAAGCTTCAGGGAAAGCTGGTCTCAGTATTTTGAAATAATGTTGCAAATTTTATTTGTAGTTATAACTACAAAGAAGACAAAGAGTACTCAATTTCCTCTCCATGTTTTCTTGTACCTCGGTGGAATGATAATGACTCTCGAACAGGAAGACAAGCATAAATAGACAATTAAGAATAGACATCTAAGGTAGTTAAGGTATTTAGTTGCTTTAAATCTCTAGGCTCAGAAGCTATGTAGAACATTTGGAGATAGCTTTCAGGAAATTATGGAGACAGGTGGAGTCCAGAATGAGACTAAAGTGTTGTCTGTTTTAGGTTAAATACCGGAATGGTTATTAAATTTGTTTTTTTTTTTGAGCATTTGTAGAAGAAATTAGTGATCCCTGAATAAGCATGTCTTTTCTTGGAACAAGTAGTGCCAAACATTTACTTGTTTTGATATGGTTTCTAGACTGTAGATAAGGGGGATGTTGTAGAAGAAAACAAGTACTGATTTCATCAGCGCATATGCTAATCACTTGGTGTCAAGATGAGAAAAATACTTTTTGAACGGTTATATCTATGTATATGGTTTTGTGTCTTTGTTTTGCTTTTGGAGATACTTGTCCTTCAACCAACCATCCAACCACCTCATGTCAAATGTTTGATTGCGTAGGTGCCAGACTGTTCTAACCTAGCAAAATGATAGTGAAGAAAATGGACAAATTTGTCCAAAAGCTGTCCTAAAACTTTCATTTCTAGTGATGTAATGCCTAATGGAGAAGTGCTATGAAGAAAAAACAGAGCAAGATGAGGAGGTCGGAGAGTGAGAGTGGGGTGTTAATTTATATAGGATGGTTGGAGGCCTCATAAAACAGACTGAGCATATTGTGTGCTTCACTTAATAGAATCAGTGATGACTAGGATTAAACCAGTGAATGACTGAAAATACAGCAATCAAAATCATTTGAAAATTATTAAGATCTTCACTATTACAGAGCATTGTTTCTGGTTTTCAAATTTTAGAATTGAATAAAATGGTATTTGTTTTATTTAAACACGGAACTTTTAACTACAAAGGACTATTCTGAATAAGGCTTGATTCTACATCTTAAGAGGAGTTGTTGGGAAATGTCACAGAAAAGAATCAGTTATAACTACAGGAAGGAGGGCAGTTTGACAGACTTAAGGGTTTTAATTCATCACCCCCTAAGGAAAGAATTGAGGTTAAGGGAGGTTAAATTCCTCATGTTCTGCACTGGTGCCAGACAATAAATGAGGCAGGAAATTGAAGAAGAAAATAATGTTCAGAGAAGGTTGAAAAAGGGCTGTAAGAACCCTGAAAACCAGAGCTTGAAAGTGTGTGAAAGTTACCTCTGGAGCAGACTCAGTGGAAGCGGGAGTTAGAAAAATCTATGACAAGGAGAATTCCACGGTTTAAATACACTGTGTTACTTCCAGAAAAAAAATATAATAGTAATAATTTAGACAGTGGGTTACAATTAAATGTCAGATGTGCTAAAACACAGGACAGATATTTAGGAATCTTGGTAAAGGGAAGAGAACTATTTTGTGTTAAGTAGAGGAAGGAAGGGTTATTGCAATTAACTGACCACGTGGTCTGTGCCAGGGCACCAGGACCTACCCTGCATTTGCACAACCCTAAGAGTGAGTGCCTGAAATTTTGCACCCTTGGTGCCTCCCTTGCTTCATTCTAGTCCCAGCCCTATGGGGCTCAGAGGGCTCAGGATTCTCTTCCTTGACCATCAATCTCCTTTTCCTTCCCCACTCTTTACTTTTCCACAAAAACCTTTAACTCCTTGCTTTTCTTTCTGTAATTAAATATTCAAGCTGCAAATAGTGTAATAGGAAAAAAAATTCCTATTTCTAGACTGTACTTCTTTATGATAGGAAATAACTTTGTTCTTCCAGCGGTTCATCTTCAGGCATAGGTGACTGATCATCTTCAACTCTGGAAGGCCGTGGAAATTAATCTGAGAAGTGCAGCGGAAATTAATCTGAGAAGTGCAGCAACAGGTTAGAGGACAGTTTGGTTTTGGCATGTTGCATTGACAAAATATCACAACCAGCTGATGAGAAAGTGTAGAAAGAGAAGTTCCTCAAAGCCAGAAGAGAAAGGCAAGATCAGAGTCGGGGATCCAGGCAAGGGTAGGGGCTAGCAAGTGAGGCACAGCCCTTCAGAGGTTCTCACCCAGTGGCATGGCCCATGCAGAGGTGGATCGTCTGAGTTCCTTGTTGATTCATGGACCAGTCCTGAGAGGAACTGCCATTCAAAAGCTTGTGGCAGGCAGGTAGCATTACCCCTCAGTGCCCCTAGAGGTGTGCTGAGCCCAGGTCAGAGACTTTCTGCAGTGGCTTGTGAAGGATTGGCAGGCAGTACTGCCTTGTCAACATGGCAACATGTCATGTCAACATGTCATGACAAGTGACAACATGGCTTGTCACTTGTCAAGTGCTGGGCGGGGGCATCTTGACAGGGACCCATGCCCAGGTTGAGCTATCTTAACACCTCAAGGTTTGGTGAACAACTCTCCTTCCTCCCCCATCACATAACTAAATGAGTCTTGTTCTTTCTCCCATTTTCTGTTTACTTTCCTTTTCCTTTTCATCCTCAGTCTGTTTTCCCCTCAACTTTTCCATCCTTGGGTCTTCCCATGCCATTCTCCCAGTTGGAATGCTTAACTGCAAGCACATCTTTCCTATCCAAATCTAAACGGGTACATCCTTGGAATTCCATATTGAGGATTGTCCGTTCTCTAAAGCCTTTGCTGATCTCCTAGATCACTAACTCTTTTACGTCCCTCAGACACATTGTGAGCCCTCCTTCGATACTAATTGGGAGGTAGTAAGGTGAGTGAAAAGAACTTGGAGTTAGGCAGATCTCTGTTGGAATTCCTGTCTCCATCCCTGACTGGCTCTGGGATCTACAGTAAATAAACTTCAGATGTGTCCTCATCTGAAAAGTTGGGAATCAAATTTTATCAATACCTTCCAAGTCTGTCGTATAATATATGGAAATGTGTATAGAGTGCAGGGATCAAGGAGAGGATGCAGCAAGTGTCCTTGACCTTGATGTAGTTAAAAGATATACAGCGAATACTTATTGTGTATTTACTTTGCCAGATTCTGTTCTAAGTGTACCATTTCATATAATCCTCACAACAGCCCTACGAATTAGGTACTATTACAGTTGTCTCCAATTTACAGAGGAGGACATTAAAACATTGTTTAAAAGACTTGGCGAAAAAAACACAGTAAGTGGCAGAGCACCAATACCAACCCAGACAGTCTGGCTCCAGAGTCCATGCTTTTAATGACCACCCTCTAATAGGTGTCACCAACTGGAAGCTTTTTTTGCTGATCCAGGGGCCAAAGTGAAAGATGGGCAGCCCACAAAGGGCCAGCCAGTCAGAGCAAATAAACCCTAATGTATTTATTGTTAATATTATTAATATAACAAATGGTTAATACAGCATTTGTGAAGACCTACTGTGTCCTTGGCACTGTGCTAATGTGCTTTGTCTACATTCTTTAATTCCCACAAATATTATGCAAGACATTGTTTTATAAAAATGACGCTCATAGAGTTGCTTTCTTCCCCTTCACATCAAAAGAGCACTACTTTTTCCATCCAATCCTCAGCCTACAACTATCTAGCTTCTGATCCAAGTTCTCCGCTGAAACTCCTCTTACTGAGATTACAAATGACCTTCTAGGTGATGTAAATCCAGGAGACATTTTTTGATAATTTACTCAGTGACTCTTTTCTGCCCCCCCCCCCCCCCCCCCCCGGTGATCACTCCATCCCTCATCATTTCCAGGACCATAGTTTGTTCCAGGACGACCTCTCTGACCTATTTATTCCCCCTATATCTTCCTATGTCATTTTGCTTGTGCTGGTCCTTTAAATGCAGGTCTTCTCCTGGAGCGTATCCACACGTCTCTTTAATCTACATACTCTCCCTGAATGTTCTCACCCACTTCCTCGTCTCAGCTACCAATGAAATGCTGAATGTAGGGGAAGTGGTGCCATACCCTGACACTCATAAACTGAGACAAAGATCATTTGAATATTGGAGACTGCCCCTGCCCATATGAGCACCTCAAAGTCGAGTGTATCAAACTGAACACATGCAGCCTTTTTCTGTACCATCCCCAACCCTGCCTGCCCTGCTCCCACCCCACCTCCTTAACATTATTTAGGTTGGGATGCTGTCATCCACCTAGTTATTCAAACGAACGTGAAAATCATGTTTGCCTCCTCCTCCGCCAATCCACTCAACATCTAGGAGCTGTCAATTCTACCTCCATCATTTGAATTTAGTCACTTCTCTCTACAGACATGGGAAAACCTAGTGGAAGCCAACATCTCTCAACTGGCTGACCCACATCCCTCCCTTCTGGCCCACCTGCCTCCAGTCTGGCCGCTTCCACGATTTTCTCTACCCTAGTCATAAATTTTTTAAAGCTCAAATACAGGGAATGACAGATTAGATTTGAGCTTTTAACCATCATTGCCTCAGGATAAACTCTGAGCTCCTCAACAAGGCATTCAAAGCTCTCTCTTGAATCCTGTTTTTGTCTACCTTCGAGCCCCATTTCTTGCCACTCCAACCTTGCTCTCCAGTTGCATCAAACTTATCGTGGTTTCCCAAACACGCTATGGCTGGCTGACTGATTTTTTTCAGCATTTAATACTCAGCCCAAAGTCACCTCCAAGAAGTCTTCTCTGAACCCCCAGGCTGGGTTAGGTGTTTCTCTTTAATGCTCCTTTATTCCCTTGTGAATATTTCTGTCACTTCATTTTCAGTATTGATTTGTGACTATTCTCATGTCCATTTTCTCCACTAGGTTTTGGTTGAGGGCAGGAACTATCGAATTCCCAGGATCTAGTACATAATAAAAGCCCTTAGTGAATGTCTGTTGAATGAATAAATAAGTAACTTTCCCAAGGTTATATTGCAAATAAATTCTGACACTGGAACCAAATGTGTTGCACTCTAAAATTCATGTTCTTTCCACTGAGGCGTTTGCACACGTGGAGTGTTTAGAGTCTAAAAAACTGACATTTTAAGGGGCCAAACCCTACCATAAGATTTTCCTTCCAATTTAAAAAATTTAAATAAAGTTTTCAATAATACATTCACATGGTTCAGTAATCAAACAATATAAAAAGATAACAGCACCCACAATAATTGAAAGCAGGGTCTTGAGATATTAGTACATCTGTGTTCAGTGCAGCATTATACTCAAAATAGCTAAAACGTGGAAGCAAATCAAGTGTCCATCAATGGATGAATGGATAAGCAAAATGTATATGGACTATTTTTCAGCCTTAAAAAGGAAGGGAATTCTGCCATATACTACAAAATGGGGAAAACTTGAGGACATTATGCTAAGTGAAATAAGTAAGTCACAGAAAGACAAGTACTGCATGATTCCACTTATATGAGGTACTTAGAGTAGTCAAAATCATAAAGAGAAGTATAATGGTGGTTTCCAGGAGAGGGGAGAAGGCGGAGTTATTGTTTAATGGATATAGAGTTTCAGTTTTACAAAATGAAAAGAGTTACATGGACCGATGGTGGTAATGGTTGTACAACAATTTGGATGTATTTGATACCACTGAACTGTATACTTAAAAATGGTTAAGATGGTAAATTTATGTTATGTGTATTTTACCACAATAAAAACAATTTTTTAAAATCCCCAAACAAACAAAAGGTAGTGGAAAGAGTCTCGTTCCCATTTTTCTCCTCTGTCTTCCCGATTCCCACTCCCTTTGCCCCAAGGTAAACAATCTTGGTAGTTTTCTCTATCTCCTTCCAGGTTTTCTTTTTGCAGATGCAAGCACATATGAAGCTATATATTCTTCACCTCCTGACTCTATAAAAGATATTTAGAAAAAAATTTTTAAACTTCTCTACTTTTTTTGAAGTGGAGATGTAGAAAAACAGCTAATCAGTACCTAGCTTGCATGAACTCACCGGAGAGAGAGTTGGAAGAGAACAGCTATTTGATAAGAAGTTCAGATAATCTTGCCTGCTACTGCCAGGGGTGCCTCTGGAGACCACCAGGGTCCCCCAGAGCAGAGCCTATGATCCAGGTATCTCCCCCATGCAGATTCTTAAGCTTCCCAGTTATCTTTTCTCTGGAACTCTCCTAGGCCACACCCCCTGATGCAACATCTGGGTTTGGGCAGAAAGGAGGGTGCTGCCCAGCCCGCCTCTTCTGAGGTGTCTGGGCTGGCTCCTCTTTCCAGAACAATTCAGGCTTTACAGCGACTCAGACTCAGCTCCAACTTCTGCGTTCCGAAGCAAGGATGGCTGATACGGAAAGAGTGCTTCATTCTGGAAGGAAACAATGTTCCAGGTCAAACTGAGCCTGCCAAACAGAGACCCTCACAATGGTTCTAGAAGAAATCGAGACAAGTCTTATCATGTGGTTTTCCTACGCCTTGATTCCTTGTTTGCTCGTGGGTAAGTATGAATCAGAATACTGCTTACAGTCTGGGACTCAAATATAGGTTAGGAAGGTGAAAAATACTTTCCCAGGGTTTGAGGTTGCAATATATGCATAGAACATCTTATGTCTGTTTTTGAAAAGGTTTCTCACCTCCTAATCCTCCATCCCCACAGAGAAAAGGCCTGCATTCTGTTTAGAAATCTCTCAGTGTCCACAGAACAATCTAGGAAGATAAAGCATCAGAAAAATAGTTTAAAGGTTAGCAGAGATCCATGCATTTTGTTATTTATCTTATTATTTAGTTTTAAAAGCCACAACATAGTTATTATCTCAGTCTTTCTGTGTGTGCCTCAGAGATGTTCACTGTAAGGACAGGTTTAAGTAAAGATTCTAACAAAATACATGTGAATAGAAAGACATAATTTGCAACCTTAATATTGGGTACAAGATTTATGAAAATTGGAATTCTCTCCTGGTCACTTCAGAAAAGGTAGCAGTCAGGTACTCCATACCATCTTAAAAAGTATTTGGTTTGGGGCATTTTGCCTGCCAGTAAGATTACATAATTATCTCTGCTCCATTCTGGCTGCTTGCACCTACATGTTATTGTTCTGAAATCGCAGCTTTCACTTTTGATGTTTCTTCCTGTCAACTAACATTTAAAAGAAATTTCTAATTTGAATACACCAAGGTCCTAGGCACTTTGCAGTGTCTGTGGGTGTCTTGAGTACTTTCTTTTTTTTAACACTGAGAACTAATTATTCTAGTTAGTTTAAATCAGGTAACAAATCGGTGCCGAGGTGATTAGCAAATGTTTAGAGCTGACTTAAACATCAAATATATGCCTGTGTAGCTCAAAACCCTTCACAACTCTATGTCTCAGCACATGATGAGCAAATTTGCTGTTTGTTTCATGACACACCATATTTAGACCCCAATCCTATTTCTCACTACTCCTTGAAAACAAGTGTGGGCCACAGGCGGCTGCTGTCTTCACAGCTGGCGCATCACCCCCCCCCCATTTCCTCCTCCTGGTCTTTATTGTAGTTCTTTCCCTCAGAAGCTCCCTCTCCAGTCCTTACCCCATCCCAAACCCGTCCTCCCATCATCATTCCAGATGGGTCCCTGCTCCTGCAGACCCTTCCCAGACCTCTCTCCTTTGATCCTTGACCTCATGTACTCTGTTTCAGTGGGTTGTTTCTGTTTCCTGCACTGGCCTGAAGGCAGGGCCTAGGCATCTTTCCTGGCGTCCCCACAGCCCCTAGCATAGGCTCAGCATGTTAGCTGATTGGTTAGTTACTTGATTCATTGATTAGTTGGTGGCACAAACAAGTTGCTAGGAAAACGCTCCTCCACTAAGCTAAAGGGAGAAGACGGGGTGGCCAAATGAGAAGGGGAAAGGCCAGCATATTTTTCCTGATTTTTTTTTTAATTGAGGTATAACTGACATATGACATTATATTAGTTTCAGGTGTACAACATAATGATTTGATATTTGTATGTACTGTGAAGTGGTCACTGTAATAAGTCTAGTTAACAGCTGTCACCATACAAATTTTTTCTTCTTGTGATGAAGACTTTTAAGATCCACTTTCTTAGCAATTTTCAAATATGCAGTATAGTAACTATAGTCACCATGCTATATATTACATCCCCATGATTTATTTATTTTATAACTGGAAATTTACACTTTTTGATCCCCTTCACCCATTTTTTAATTTGACATTTTCTTCAATGAGGTAGTCCAGTCTTTTAAGCCTTTTCCTGAAGACTCCTATTTCAAGTAGACCTGGAGGTGAGTACTCTTCTGACACCTGTAAACTTATACAGAAATAAAAACAACAAACAAAAAACTACAACAACCATCCCTGTCCCCCTCCACCACCCACCCAAAAAAAAAAAAAAAAAAGCAACCAAAAAAAACCCACCAGTGGTAGAAGCCACAAGGATGTCAGAGTGAGAAAGACCTGTGTGTGAGTTTTGACTTTTATCACTTGCTCGTTCAGTGAATATATTTCTTATCACTTCAGTTTCCTTATCTGCAAATTGGTCAAAATAGCTACCTTTCAGTTGGGAGGTGTCAAACGAGATTATGCAAACAAAGGCACTCTGAAGATGTTACTTTTCATCTGTTGGTTATGCAAACCGATGGTGGTGTCAGCAGTTATTTGCTTTAGCTGAGGTTGCCTTTATGCAATTTTGACCATTTACTCTGGACTGTGTAGGAGCCTGCAATGATTTCTGCAATGTCTAAATGAACTTCTACTACTTACTCTAGATCCTTGGGACAGATGGGTAGAGGTCTTGCTCTCTTTTACAGAATTTATTTGCCTTTTCAAATAATAGTGTGTAATTCAGGAAACTGATTCCCACTACCAATAATAATAATAATAGTAATAATAACAGCAATAATAACAGCGACAGTGACCATCGCAACTGCCATTTATGACCGCACACTGTGCTCTGGATTAGCAAAAATGTTCTCTTGACATCTCACATCAATCCTGCAAGGTAGGTGATATAACCCCCATTTTATACACTAGGAAAGAGAGGCTCAGAGAGGTTCAGCTATTTGCCCAAACGTATACATCTAATAAGTGGGAGAACTGGGATTTGACTCTGGTTCTGCTGGCTACAGAGCCTGTGCCCTTTGTACTTCTCTGCAGAAGAAGCTGAGACATTGAAGCAGGCCAGAAAAAGTTTGGAAGGACAAAGCAAAAGGAATAAAGAAGATGTTGCTGTGTTTTCTGACACATTTGCCATAAGGGCTGTTGGAGGTAAAGGTGGCAGAACAGCCCAAACGAGGGGAGCTGACAGCAGACACAGTGAGGGGAAGCCAGCATGGTGATTCCAGGGAGGAGATGCAAGGGGTTCTGCCTGGGAAATGTGCCCAGGGGCTTTGTGGTGGGCATAAACCTCAGAATGACACAAAGGTCTAATGTGAGATAGGAATTCGGGGGGAAAAATCAGGCTGAGGCTAATTTCACTAAGGAGCCAAGACTTGGTTCACCTGTTTTGTTTTCATTCATTCTGTATTTCTGAGCGCCTGCTGTGTGCCACGTTCTGGGTGGTTAGATATGAACAAAACAGTGTTTTCTGTCTGCAGGGAACATAAGAACCTGCTGGGAAATACACCTAATTCTTTAGGGGTTTATCATTCATAGTTTATTATTATTATTATTATTGAGGTATAGTTGATTTATAATGTGTTAATTACTGCTGTATGGCAGAATGATTCAGTTATACATATATATATATATATATATATATACACATATTCTTTTTTATATTCTTTTCCATTATGGTTTATCCCAGGATATTGGATATAGTTCTCTGTGCTACACAGTAGGACCTGTTTATCCATTCTATATATAAAAGCTTACATCTGCTAACCCCAGCCTCCCACTCCATCCCTTCTCCCAACCCCCTCCCCCTTGGCAACCATCAGTCTGTTCTCTTATGTGCATGATTCCATTTCTGTTTCATAGATTGGTTCATTTGTGTCATATTTTAGATTCCACATATAAGTGATATCATATATCATTCATAGTTTTAACTGTCTTTCAGGTACCTGAAGTAAGGTCTAGATCAGTGGTTCTCAATCTCAAGTGCATGTTGGAATTAACTGGAGAGCTTTTAAAAGTACAAATGCCAGGATTTCACAGCCAGAGGTCTGATTTAACTAATCTAGGGTGCTGCCTGGTCTTTGGGATTTTTCAAAACTTCCTGGGTGGGGCTCCTTAGAGAAGTGGTTTATTCCATAACTGGGAAGAGAAAATAGAAGTTTGGAACATCTTGTGGTAAGGAAGGAAGTGCTCAAAAAAGGATGGGGCCCAAAATGCAACAAGGATCCTGGATTAGATCCTGGAATGAGAAAAGGACATTAGTGGAAGATTTGGCAAAATCCAAGTAAAGTTTGGAGTTTAGTTAATAGTAATGTACAATGTTAGTTTCTTAGTTTTGACAAATATATTGTGACTATATAAGATGTTAGCATTAGGGGAAGCTGAGTGAAGGATGTACAGGAACTCTGTGTACTTACTGTCTGCGTTTTTTCCCTATAAATCTAAAATTGTTCTAAAAATTAAAAGTCTATTAATAAAAATAACATGAAAAAAGAGAGTGAGAGATGGGAGTAAGTCAAAAGGACACAAAACCCAAAAAAGCTCCCAATGGCCAAAGCTGGAACGATTTGAGTAACAAAATAAATAACGATAGGGCTTCCCTGGTGGCGCAGTGGTTGAGAGTCCGCCTGCCGATGCAGGGGACACGGGTTCGTGCCCCGGTCCGGGAAGATCCCACATGCTGCGGAGCGGCTGGGCCCGTGAGCCATGGCCGCTGAGCCTGCGCGTCCGGAGTCTGTGCTCCGCAACAGGAGAGGCCACAACAGTGAGAGGCCCGTGTACTGAAAAAAAAAACAAAAAACAAAAAAAAAATGATAGAATAAAATAAATTTCTATTACAAATGGTGGAGAAGGAAGAGCTATTTCTTACAGAATTCCAGTTAACACATAGAAAATCACAAAACATCGCAGCAATGATTGTTGCAAGTAATATCCACCAATAAACACAAAATTTAATGGATGGAAGTTGGGGGAGAAAGAATATTTGCATAGTGTCACAGTATCTCCCCTAAGTTATTTATTAATTATAAAGGGGAAAATGGTCATTTTATAGTGAAGACACCACCTTAACCAAGTAGTCAAGGTAAACACCACCGGTAATAAGACATAGTAACATCATGTATTCCCTGTGAGCATGTGCCAAAAATGCACAACCTTAATCAAATCATGAAAAAACATCAGACAAACCCAAACTGAGAAATGGTCTAGAAAACAACTGACCAGTACCCGTCAAAAATGTCAAGGAAGGATTGAGGACAGATTGAAGAAGACTAAGTATAGATATGACAACTAAATGTGGGATTCTGGATTGGTTCCTGAAAAAAAGGAAGGAAAGAAAGGAAGGAAGGCAGGCAGGAAGGAAGGAAGACTTTAGGGGAAAAAAATCGGTGAAATTCGAATAAATACTGAGGCTTCATTATTGATATTGGGCCAATGTTAATATCTTACTTTTCATATTTGTACTATGGTCATGTACATCTGGAAGGCTGAATGAAGGGTATATGGGAGCTCTCTGTACTATTTTTGCAGCTCTTCTGTAAGTCTGAAATTATTTCAAAATAAAACTTAAAAAAAACACCCACAAAAAGCCACCTCCCCAGTAATTCTCATGGACAGCCAAGGTTGAGAACCATTTAGAACTCTATATACCAGTGCTTCTCAAACTTTAATATGCTTATGAATTACCTGGGGAATCTTGTTAAAATGCATTTTCTGGTTCTGTAGGGCACAGCTTGCAGCCTGAGAGTCTGCATTTCTAATAAGCTCCTGGGTATTGTGATGCTGCTGATCCAAAGACCATACTTTAAGATCCTGAAGCAGTAGATCACTTTCCTGAGGCATGAATTGGTTTGCATACCTTCTGAAGCTGGGGTGGGGCACTAGTTACTTAGGCAGGGAGTGATGCCAGCAACCTGCTTAGCAGCCATGTCCTAGCTCAGCCTTGCTCTTTTCTTCTTCTGGTCACATACAAGGGGATTCTCTTGAAATAATTTACTGTATTCGAGGGAGACATTTTAGGGTATCGTGTCAGTTCATGGTATCAGTATCCCCTGAAGTGCAAGCCCCATGGGGTAGTCAGAATGATGGTCCGCCAAAGACATCCACGTTCTAATTCCTGGAACCTGTGGCTACATTACTTCTTATGGAAAATGGTATTTTAAAGATGTGATTAATGTTATGGGATTTTGAGATTAGGAGATTATCCTGGATTATCAGGGTGGCCCAATCTAATCACAGGAGTCCTTCAAAGCTGAGAACCTTTCCTGGATGCAGTGAGAGAGAGATGGGAGGACAGAAAAAGAGGCAGGAGAAATTTGAAGCATGAAAGGGACTCAACCAGCCATTGTTGGCTTTAAAGATGGAGGAAGGAGGAGCCATGCGCAAGAAGGTGGGTGGCCACCAGCAGCTGGGAATGGCAAGGAAACAGTCTCCCCTGGAGCCTGCAGTCCTGCCAACACCTTGATTTTAGCCCAGTTAGACCTGTGTAAGATTTCTGATCTATGGAACTGGAAAATAATAAAACTGTGTTGTTTTCAGATACTACATTTGCGGGAATTTGTTACAGCAGCAATAGAATACTAATAGGCCACAAGAAAGAGAGATCAGCTTTGTGAATGCAGCTCTATGCAAAAAGTGTTGCTTAGCTACTTTCTGCCACACTGAGCACCAGAATCTTAAATAGTCACAGTCACCTGGCTCAAGTCTCTATTGGAAACACCCAAGAGGCTCCACCCAGTGGGCCTTCTTGAGATACTGAGTCAGACTGCTAGAACAAGAACAGTTCTCTACAGTGACAGGAGCATAACTATTCACAAGGAACCAAACGATTATACAGAAGATATTCCAATATCTTGGTCTAGCTCCGTTGACAATTCTCATCCAGTGTGGCTGAGGAAATAATTATTCCCAATTTTGCACCCTTCTCTCTGTGGCCAGTAGTCTTTCTTGTTCACACTGTAAGCTTACTCTCCCCTCCTGTCTTGAGTGCATTCTTTGATTTTGCATTTACTCATGCACATCAGGAAGAGTCTCTATTAACTGGTTTCTTCTACTTGACTTCAATACACATTACTCCTGGCTGGTAGATGACATTTCTTGTTAATGAGAATGGTGGGTGGATAACAAAGTTTTCTTTTTCTTTTATTTATTTATTTATTTATTTTTGTGGTATGCGGACCTCTCACTGTTGTGGCCTCTCCCGTTGCAGAGCACAGGCTCTGGACGTGCAGGCTCAGCGGCCATGGCTCATGGGCCCAGCCGCTCCGCGGCATGTGGTATCTTCCCAGACCAGGACACGAACCCATGTCCCCTGCATCAGCAGGCGGACTCTCAACCACTGCACCACCAGGGAAGCCCCAAAGTTTTTTTTTTCTCCACTGAATTGTGTTCTCAGGACCACAGTGAGCCTTGTCTAACAACTGGAGGGGATTCGCCTATGAAACCCTTCATAGGTGAAAGGAGTCACTTTCAGCTTGGAGTCTGAGCTGAAAATAGACTTCCCTATTTAGTGTCCTAGCATAAAATGGATTTTTCCTCATATAGGGCCACCATGCTTTCTATGTAACCCAATTAAACATCCCCTGGCATCAGTAGTTCATGGGCATTACTGATTTTCCATCTCATTCCCAATGTGTATGTGTGCTACATAAACAACAGCGAAACAAAGATGGAATTTGGAATATATGGTACAAATGGCATAAAGATATTGAAGATGTTGCGTACAGGGCTCAGAAAGAAGCAGTAGTTTTCATCTTAAGACAGGAATGAGACTGAGTATTTTGCCCATAGTGGAGTTAGATTTGGAACTTCACAGGTAGGAGAAGACAGTTACACAGGTGCAAACCGCTGCATAACATAATGGAGCCACCTAAATTTTGGGACATCTCTTGCTGTTGTCCTGCCTGTGTGCCCCTCATGAAGAAAGATATACCCAGAAACTCAACCTCAGAGTAGTTGCTTAAATCCTTGATGAGTGCCCTGGTCATTAGGACACCTAATTGTTAGGTCTCCCACCCAGGTGTCCCTCACTGATTTAATTGACTGCACCTAATTCTACAACTTTACTTTTCTCCTAGGTGCATTTCATCCTGTTTGAATTTATCCTATCATGGTCTTTTAAAATGTATCCTGTCATGCAGATAATCAGAATTAATGCTAATTTTTTAGGTGTGATGACACTATGTTTGTATTTTTTAACTGAAATTTTGTTGAGGTAATTCTAGATTTATATGCAGTTATAAGAAATAATACAGAAAGCGCAGTTTCCCCAATGGTATTTCACAAAACAATAGTATAATATCACAACCAGGATATTGACATCATTGATACAATCCACCCGTCTTATTCAGACTTCCCCAGCTTTACTTGCACTCGTTCGAGCGTGTGCTTGTGTGTGTGTGTGTAATAGGTTTGTGTATTTATCACCACAGTCAAGATACTGAACAGTTCCAGTACCACAACGATACTCCTGTTGCCTTTTTAGAACCTCCCCCTACTGTGCCTTTCCCCACTGTTCCTAACCCCTGGCAACCATTAATCTGTTCTCCATTTCTAAAATTTTGCCATTTCAAAATGTTATAAAAATAGAATCATACAGTATGTAACTTTTGGGGGGTTGGGTTTTTTCACTTGGCATAATTTCCTAGAGATTCATCCAGATTGTTTTACGTAGTGATAGTTTGTTCCTTTTTTTTTTGCGGTACGCGGGCTTCTCACTGTTGTGGCCTCTCCCGTTGCGGAGCACAGGCTCCGGACGCACAGGCTCAGCGGCCATGGCTCACGGGCCCAGCCACTCCGCGGCATGTGGGATCTTCCTGGACCGGTGCACGAACCCGTGTCCCCTGCATCGGCCACTGCGCCACCAGGGAAGCCCCAGTTTGTTCCTTTTTATTGGATATACCATAATTTGTTTAACCATTCACCTGTGGGCAGCTGGGCTGATTCCAGTTTGTTTATAGACATTGTTGTGCAGATCTTGTGTGACATAAATTTTTACTACTTTGGGATAAATGCCCAAGAGTGCAATTGATGGGTTGTATAGTAATTACAAGTTTAGTTTCACAAGAAACTGCTGAACTATCTTCCAGAGTGGCTGTACCACTTTATATTCCCACCAGTGATGTATGAGTGACTTTACCTGAATCCTCAACAGGGTCTGGTATTGTTACTTTAAAAATTTTTAGTCATTCTGATGGCTGTGTGGTGCTATCTCAGGGACGTTTTAATTTGCATTTCCCTAATAGCTAATGATGTTGAACATCTTTTCATGTGCTCATTTGCCATCTGTATGTACTTTTTGGTGAAATGACTCTTCATGTCTTTTGCCCATTTTCTAATTGAATTGTTTGCTTTTCTACTGTAGGGTTTTGAGTATTCTTTGTATATATATTCTAGATATGAATCCTTTGTGCGATATATAGTTTGCAAATACTTTCTCCCAGTCTGTATCTTGTACTTTCATCCTCTTAACAGGGTCTTTTGCAGAGCAAGATATTTTAAGTTTGATGATGCCCATTTATAAATGTTTCCTTTTATGGATCTTGCTTTTGGTGTCAAGTCTAAGAAATCTTTGTCTAGGTCTGAAGATTTTCTATGTTTTTTCCTAAAAGTTTAGAGTTTCATATTTTGCATTAAGTCTGTGGTCCACTTTGAGTTATTTTTTGCATAAGGTGTGAGATTTAGGTTGAAGTTTTTTATTTGCCTGCAAATATCCAGTTGCTCTAATATTATTTGTTGAAAAGGCTATCCTTCCTTCGTTGAATTGCTTTTGTACCTTTGCCAAAAGTCAGTCGAGCATATTTGTGTGGGTCTATTTCTGGGATGTCTATACAGTTTCATCAATCTATATGTCTATTTCTTTGTCAATACCACACAATCTTCATTACTGTAAGTCTTAAAATTGGGTAGATTGATTTCTCTCACTTTATTCTTTTTCAGAGTTGTTTCAGTTATTCTCCTTCCTTTGCCTTTGCTTATAAATTTTAGAAAAAGCTGGTATATATCTACAAAAAACCTTGCTGGGATTTTGATAGGAATCACGTTAAACCTGTATATCAATTTGGGGAGAATTACCATTTTAACTATGTCAAATTGTTCGATTCATGAGCACAGTATGTCTCTCCATCTATTTATATTTTCTTTGAAATCTTTCACCAGCATTGTGGAGTTTTCCCCATACAAATCCTAGATATGTTTCATTAGATTTACACCTGAACTTTTGTTTTGGGGGAGAGAATGATTGTAAATAATATTTTAAATTTCTGTGTATAAGTGTTCATTGCTAGTATTTAAAAGTACAACTAATTTTTAATGTTTATCTTGTATCCTATGAACTTGCTGAACTCACTATTAGTTTTAGGAGGTTTTTTTGTAGATTCTGTGGGATTTCCTACGTAGCGTGCAAATAGGGGGAGATTAATTACTTCTTTTCCAATCTGTAATGCCTTTTACTTCCTTTGTTTGCCTTATTACAGCTGCTAGAACTTCTAGTACAATGTCGAGTAAAAGTGATGAGGGTGAGCACCCTTGCCTTGTTCTTGATTGTAGGGGGAAAGAATTCAGTCTTTCACCATTGAATAAGATGTTAACTGTAGGTTTTTTAGAGATGGTCATTATCAAATTGAGATAACTCCTTAATGTTCTTGACTTGAAGAGAGGTTTTTTTGTTGTTTTCTGCTTTTAAATCATGAATGGATGTTGAATTTTGTAAATGCTTTTTCAGTGTCAACTGATATGATTGTATGATTTTTCTTCTTTAGTTTGTTGATGCAGTGGATTACATTAATTGATTTTCAAATATTGAACCAGCCTTGCATACCTGGAATAAATTCCACTTGATCATGGTGCATAATCCTTTTTATACATTATTGAATTTGGATTGCTAGTATTTTGTTGAAGATTTTGGCATTTAAGTGCATAAGATATATTGATGTGTAGGCTTTTGTGTTTTTAAATACACACTACCTTTACCTGATTTTGGTATCAGGGTAATACTGGCCTCATAAATTAGTTGGAAAGTGCTTTTTCCTCTTCTATTTTTTTGAAGAGATTGTATAAAATTGGTGTTAATTTCTCTTTAACTATTTCATAGTATTCTCCAGTGTAACCATCTGGGCCAGGAGATTTCATTTTTGAGAGTTTTAGAATTATGAATTAGAGCTTTATATTTACATAGCTTTAAAATCTTCGCATATCTGACTAGGGAAATGTTTTGTCTACTTTACCAGAGGAAGGATGTCAGAGAGGACCACGCTCCACCCTCCCGGGTGACCTCACTGCAGCTGGCTCTTTTCCTTTTCATCCCTTGGGTGATTACAGGTTTAAAGGTGGGGAGGGCAGGATGCCTCCCTTGTGGGTACCCTAGGTGTTTCCTCACAGGGCAGGCCGTGGACGCTGAGAGTGAGATCAGGATGCATCACAAGGGTCCTACATTAGGGAAGAAGCAAGGGCACCAGCTGGGGTGTCCCCAGCAGCACCCATCCTCTCGTGGTTAGAGCACTGGATAACGAACAGCAGGTGCCAATCTGGAGACAGGCACACAGATGAAAAGTCCCAGGCGAGGGTCCCAGCCTCATACACACCATGCTGTCGATATTATCACTGCAACTGTAACAGCAAAGGGAGGCAGGTGTTGGGCATTAAAAGAAGAACGTGTGAAAGTCGGAGGGGAAGACCATATCGGAAGATCCAGACTGCACCCTGGGTTACACGCAAGGATGAGCCCTGAGGCTGCAAGGTCCTTATGAGGGCAGGTTCAGCTTCACAGGCCTCTTTGGTTCTGTGTGCAAACTGTAGACCCACTGTGTGCACACTCTGAGCACACAGCTGTGTGAGCAGGTGCTTGAATCCCGGCTGGCTCAGAGGGCTGCAGGCTGCCTGGGGCGGAGTCTCCGAGCTGGCTTGGTGCCTTTCTGCACTGGACTCCTTCCACGGCAGACCTGAGCCTGCACTTCCCAGATGGCAGCTGCGCCCTATTTGGCCTTCTTGGGGACACAAACGAATTGCTTTGGTACCTGAGGATGGCAGTAGCAGGAGAAGGTGGTGATGAGAAGCTGGCAGGAGCCGGTATGGGTTTGCCATGTAGGGGTGGGGGGCTCAGGTTTACGCAGTTTGCTTTAGGTCACATAGTAAGTGGCAGAGTCAAGGCCTGCATCTAGATCGTGACATAAGGGTTGTACATAATGTGCTTCAGTTTCCTCATTTGTACAACAGAGAAACTAATGGTCCTTACCTCCCAGTATGGTCATGAGGATTAAATGAGATAATCATGTGACAACCTAGCACACGGCCTAGATAGAGCATGGTAAGTGCTCAATAATATTAGCCATTATTATTATTAATATTAACATGCCATTCAATCACCAAAGGCAGAATTACGATGATGATAGCAAAAATTTAGCATGAACACAAGTATGGTAACTTTATGTTTCTAGTTCCTAAGCATGTTTGGCTTTTCATTAGAAACTAACTTGAAGCTGTGGCATTTCCCCTGATGCCAGCCCCCTGAGCTCACCTGTCAGCCTGTCTATCTGCCTTGGTCTCAGATGGAGTGACTGTTCTGCCTGCCCCTCAGAACCTCTCTGTACAATCAACCAACATGAAGCATGTCTTGACATGGAGCCCAGTGATTGTGCCTGAAGAAATAATACACTATTCTGTCGAGTACCAAGGGTGAGTTTTGTTTTTTGTGTTTTTTTTTTAGTTTTTCTCTTTTAGACATTAGTTGATTCCTCTCCAGGAATCACAACCTTCATTCCAGAGCTCAAGGAGGCTTTGTGAGCCCAGGGAGACGTTATTTCCCATGATCTGCATCCTCTGTCTGCATGGGCACTGAGAGAGTTGAAGCAACAAGGGAAATTGTCCCATGGATTTGACAGTGAACTCCCTGGGAGCACAAACATGTATAAAGACTTTTTGGTGAAGCTTCTTTCCAACAATGAGTCAATTGTCTAATGCTGAAGAAAATTTTAAGAAGAAACAAGTTTGTCTCTGACTTGAGGTGGAGAAATCACTGGGAACTCAGATCCTTTGGGGGTGGGGGAGACCTCAGTTTTTCCTGACTGTGTGCTTGCCCCTAGAAGCCAAAACAAATTGTGATCCTATAGGTCAGCTGGCCCTTCTCCAGGTGTCCAGGCCCTCGGAGCTGTCAAGGAGTGACAGGGGCACAGAAGGTGCTCAATATATTTCATTAACAGTTTATACAAACTGAAAAACTACACGTGCAGACATTCTCTTAGGCTCACGGGTACAGTCGACAAAGCTTCTGGACAGAGGGAGCTTACATTTAGAGGAGACAGTAAAAAGGTAAAGAAATAAGTACACGAGGTCTGCACTGTCCAGTGTGGTAGCCGCTTGACACAGACAGCTATTTAAATTTAAATTAATCAAAATTAATCAAAGTTAAATTAAATTAAATTAAAATGTCTGTTTCCCAGTCGTATGAGCCACATTTCAAGTTCTTAATAGCCACATGCGGCTAGTAGCTACCATATAGAACAACAGGGATACAGAACATTTCCACCAACACAGAAAGTTCTATCAGGCAGCATTGCTGTAGGTAAGTTCAGATAGAAATCAGCTCTAGGAGGAAGCTAAAAGGCTGATGCAACAGAGAGTTTCTTCTGTGGTAGCTTTTTATCAGATGGTCGGGGAAGGTCTGTCTGAGGATGTGATATTTAAGCCAATATCTGAAGGACAGGAGCAGGCAGCCAATGGGAATGCAGGGGCAGAGCATTTGAGACACAGCGAACGTGACAGCCTGTCGGAGGGAGGGCAAGGAGGCCTGTGTGGAGGGAGCATCACGTTTAGGGGTGTAATGAGAAGGCCAGAGAGTCTTGTAGGCCATGGGAGAGAGTTTGGATTCCATTCTAGACTCTTTGGAAGCCACTAAGGAGACAAATATGATGCTCTGCTGAGTGATGCATGGTTTGAAGACTGGCAGGAAAGGAAGCAGGAAAATCAGGAAACACACAGCAAGGCAAGGGATAACAGTGGCTGAGACTGGGGTGGTGAGCATGCAGATGGAGAGACTGGGACAGAGTGGGGTTTATGATTGGGTCTCCCTTGTCTGGTGAGAAGGAGTAAGGAAGAAAGGGTGGTCGGTGAGGGAGGAGAGGGGAGAAATGGGTATGGAGCAAAGGCTTGTTTTCCTGACCCATAAAATGTCAGTGGATGCAACAGTTACTTGAAACCATCATTGAGCCTGGGTAGAAGGGACTGGTGTGATGCTGTCCCCTCCTCTCTTTGGCCAGAGAGTATGAGAGCCTGTACATGAGCCACATCTGGATCCCCAGCAGCTGGTGCTCGCCCACCCAAGAGCCCGAGTGTGACATCACTGATGACATCACCGCCACTGTACCATACAGCCTCCGGGTCAGGGCCACCCTGGGTTCACTGACCTCAGCCTGGAGCACCCTGAAGCACCCCTTTAATCGAAACTCAAGTAAGGCTCTTCTCTCCTCACTCCCCCGCCCCCAGCAGCCTCCCCTTCCGGAACCATGCTCACTGAGACTGTTGGGATTCTTTTCAGCATCAAATTAGTCTTGCAAAGCCAGAGTACTGTGAACATCAACAGCCCTAACTGCTCCATTTTAAAAAGTCAGCTGCTTCCCACAGGCCCTCCCTCTCATTTTGAAAGAGACTTTGGAAGTCAGTCCTGTCTTTGGAAGGAAAACTGCTCTGGAATTGGGGAGATGGGGCTAGGATGGCCTCTCCCTACCCTAGTAGTGCCTCATAAATCTTACACTGCCTCCCATCTGGGACCTCGCTAACTCCATCTTTGTTGCTGTGTGAGCATCTTCTTCGTGCAATAGGGTCCATACATGATTAGGAACAGTCCTTTGGAAATAAGTAACTTTTCTATAGCAATAGAACCTGGAAAATAATTGAGAAAGAAGTAAGGGAAGAGGGCTTCCCTGGTGGCGCAGTGGTTGAGAGTCCGCCTGCTGATGCAGGAGACGTGGGTTCGTGCCCCGGTTCGGGAAGATCCCACATGCCGCAGAGCGGCTGGGCCCGTGAGCCATGGCTGCTGAGCCTGCGCGTCCGGAGCCTGTGCTCTGCAACAGGAGATGCGACAACAGTGAGAGGCCCGTGTACCGCAAAAAAAAAAAAAAAAAAAAAAAGGGAAGAATCCAGATTGGTGACCAAATACGGCAGAGTGCAAATAATGGCCAGTGTGTAGAAGGGTGTGTGTGTGGAACTGCAGTAGCAGGGTCTGGATGCCAGGGGCGAGGAAGCAGCTTGTCACATGGTGAAGGGCTTTGACATAAAGCTTGATCAAGTCGGAAGAGGAGGGCCACAGAAGAAGAGAAGGTCTAGGCCAGGTCTGTCTTACAGAACAATCACTCTGGCTGTGGTGTGAAAAGTGAACTGGAGTAGGACAAGCCTTCAGGGCAGGTGAACGGTGAGGACGGGGTTGTAACACTCCAGCTGAGCCAAGGTGGGTCCTGATCCCAGAAGTGGGGAAGGGATGGGAAGAAGAGGACAAATTCTAGAGACATTGCTGAGTTAGAAAGGACAGCGCTTGGGGACCAGTTACTGGGAGACAGAGTGGGGAGAGATAATGATGGCATCCATCTTCCAGATGGGGTTAGTGGGAGTGTCATCCAAGGAAGAGAACCCAGGAGGAGTGACTGGTCTGAGGAATAAGAGTTGCTGCTGGCTTTGGGCTCTTTGAGATTGAGATGCCTATAGGATATCATGCCATGGATGTCTGACTGGCAGTTGGAAATCAGGCCCTCGGGCTCAGACAGGTCAAGGTTAGACACACAAAACAAAATTAATAGCTAGTGGCTTGAGAGCAGGTGAGATGTCCAGGGACAAGACATAAGGACAAAGAACCCAGGATAGGCTCCTGGGAAACCTTAGGTTTAAAAAGAGGGTAGAGGGAAAGTCACTAGTAGGTGCTGGGTGGGGAGAGGGTCATGGAGGGGAGAGAGGATGAGCTGCTGCTGGGCCTGAAGGAGGCCCCTAAATGGGTCCTTGAGAAAGTGGCTTCATGGAGCCGTGGTGATGGTGGACAGGCTGCCAGCTGGAGGGTTGAATGGAGGCGGAAGGGGCAGGGCAGGTGTGGATGATAACGTGACCAGTTGGGACATGCAGGAAAGGCAAGGGAGAGGCCTGTGGTGACCTGTTTTCTTGGTGTGGCAGGTGACCCTCTGCTGGGAGTGAGGACAAAGGAAGGTTTGGGGCAGTAATGGAATGAGTCAAAGGTTACTGAGGACTATAAGAGATTGGGTAGAAATTAGGATGGTTAGAAAGTGAGGGAGTCCACGCTAGAAGGGGCTGAGGAAGGTGAATTTGAAGGGGAAGTTGGCCCTCTAGAGTCAGGCAGGTGGGGTTGAAATCCCAGATCAGCCCCTTGAGTCCTCATCTGTAAGAAGGGCAACAGTTTGCCTCACTGGGTAGTTGTGGACAAGATGAAAAGTGCAAAGGCTCAGGGCGGTGCTTTCTTATCATAGCACTCAGCTATTGGTAAATATTAATATTAATTACCCAAGGGATGCCCAGAGTTGAGAGCCAGAGAGCAGAGGAAGGAGGGAAGAGCTGGGGGCAGCAGTGGGACCATTGGAATGGATACCAATAGAAATTTTGGTGCCGAATGTGGGCTCCTCTTCCCAGTCTCTTTCTCTAGGCACTGGGAGGATATGGTGGAGGCAGTGGGATCCCATTGCAGGCCCTGGGGAAGCCTGAGAGGCGCTGGAGGGTAGTGCAGCTTTGCCTCTGCCTGCTGTGCCTGGGCAGCACCCAGCACCACCTCCCTTTGGCTCCTAGAAGCATGGGCTCCAGCCAAGGTCATTGCTGGTGGCTGGCAGCTGTTGGAAAGGAAGGCACGGGGCATTTGGAGATTGAGGGAGTGCCTACAAAGCTATGGGGGTGGGTGTGTGCAGTAGCAACTTGTGCTTGAGAAGGCCAATATAAACAGGAAAAGAGCCACTGCAGGAGGAGCTGAGGAAGGGAGTCTCTGTACCTGCCCCAGAAGCTGCTCCTGTGTGGTCCCCATGCAGGTGAAGTTAGCTGCAGAGCTGGGATGGAATCGAGACTCTCAAGGGCATTACGTCTGTTCTTTGGCCTTTGAAAAAGGCCACACTGACTTCTCCCAAGACATATGAAAAATCTTATTTTAAGGCTCTCTTGAAAAGGATCTCCTACTCTTAAAGGGAAGCTTGTTGAGAGCAGAGGTTCTTAACCTCAGTTATATAAATTCATGTCACAGGGGAGCTTTAGAACCACTTATCTCCAGGGCCCAAGCCTAGAGTCTGATTTAAGCGATCTATGTGCATCCTGTTCATTGGGAGTTAAAAAACACCCCACAGCAGAGTCTAGAAATGTGGAAAGACATGGACTCAAATTCTGGCCATTAACTGTGTGATTCTGGGAAAGTCATTCAACCTCTCTGAGGCTGTTACATTATCTGTAAGATAAGAACAGTATTTACCTTCTTAAACTTGCTGGATGGATTAAATGAGATAAATTTGTAGAGTACATAGGACAGAAGTTCTTGTCCCAACTTTGTCAAAAAATTCTCTGAACTGAAATGACATTAGGTCATTTTGTCTAATTCTAATCTCAACATAGATGGAGATCAGGGAATCCAATTCTAATCATGTTTGACTTAAAACTGGAGGAGTCAAAACATCTCTCTCCCTACTGGAGGTGTTTCAGACGCAGTTCTAGTGGTGCTGTATGCTCATATGAAGCCTCTGAACTGGGTATGTTTTGTACAGTTGGTCCCTGACTTTCCAAGTCCTTATGTTCCTTTTCCAGGCAGCTCTTCAAATGCCAGGAAATACTTTGTTCTCTGAAAACTCCCTGCAGGAACTGCCTTTCTTTTGAGTGTCCACTGACCCCAGTGCAGGAGAATGTAGCCCAGAACACACTCTGCTAAACTTGCCAAGCCAAGGCCAGCAATTGCGGTGGCCCCTCTGGTCCTGCAGCATCTGGATCTGAGAGGCAAGTCTGGATCCATCATCGGTAACCAGGGACTAAAGACTGTCTGTGTGGGCCCTTCTGTTCTTGGTCTCCTGATAGGAAAGTATCCATGGGGCTGCTGGCCTCTCTGTTTGGGATCCAGTAATATGAAGGATGGTGCTTGTGCTTATGCTGTAAATTTCTAGAGCTGATTATTGGAATTTGTAAAACCCTCTGATTTTCTAACATCTTCCATTAAGGATATGAGATTGAAGAATCCTTGGACTGAGAATAGAGAGGCCAACCCATCCACAGGCTGCTGATTTGCTGATGTTTGAGAGTTAGCAGCAGCCGGTATATATAACTGATCTATGCGAATTGTAGTAAGTTGTTGTCATTTTTTTTGTTTTGTTTTGTTTTTGCGGTACACTGGTCTCTCACTGTTGTGGCCTCTCCCGTTGCGGAGCACAGGCTCCAGACGCACAGGCTCAGTGGCCATGGCTCACGGGCCCAGCCACTCCGCGGCATGTGGGATCTTCCCGGACCGGGGCACGAACCTGTGTCCCCTGCATTGGCAGGCGGACGCTCAACCACTGTGCCACCAGGGAAGCCTGTCATTTGTTTTTTTCGTTTGCTCATCATTCAAAAAGTGTCTACTGAGCACCTGCTGAGTACAGGAGAGGATCAGTATACACGCCTCTGCGCACTGTGAAGCCATATCCAAACCCCTCCCCTCCCATGAGCCTGACATGTTTCTACTGTTGGCTTGGTCATGGTCTCCCTGGACAAAACTCAGTCTTGTCTGGGGCTGGCTTTGATTCTTTCCTTGTCTTGCCAACAGCCATCCTCACCCCACCTGGGATGGAGATCACCAAGGATGGCTTCCACCTGGTTATTAAGCTGGAGGACCTGGGGCCACAGTTTGAGTTCTTCGTGGCCTACTGGAAGAGGGAGCCTGGTGCTAAGGTGAGACTTCCACCCTTGGCCTTTGAGTTAGACTTTGGAGAAGCAGTCACAGACCTCCGAGAGCTGGATGAGGAAAGCCAGCCCCTGCAGTGCTTGCTGTCTGGGGTGGCCTGAGGATGAGTGGGCCTGGGTGAAGTGTGAGAAAGGAGAGATGGGCGTAGGTTGACAATCCCGGCAGCCTCTTCCTCAAAGGACTGCCTTGGTCCAACCCAGACTGTGGCTGGGAGCTGTCTCAGGCCACGTTTGCTAAAGTATGAGGGCTACCTCCTTGCCCTAAACTCTACCATAGTTGGACCCATGATACCTTCTCAATGCATTTCTTCTCCCTCATCAGCATGTCTTCTCAGCCATTCTCCCTGCTGTTTACAGGCGGCAGACCAGGGTGTTCCAGATCAACTGGATGATTTCAAAATCATATGAGGCTGGCACAAGGCTCTCGAGGATGTGTATCTGGGCAGGGTGCAGAAGTCGGGGCAGAGAGTCAGGAGCTGGCTGATAAACAACCCTAATTCTGAGCCAATGGGCCACCCAGAATGCCTAGATGGGGCGCTGCCCTACCCTGTGGGATGGATGCTGCGGGCTAGGCTGGGTGGGAGGTCAGCTCTCCCAGAGGGAGTGGCCAAGAATCCTGCAGCCACAGCAGCAGAAAGGATGGAGCTTGGGCAGACCTGTGGAGGCCCTGTCCAAGCTGAAATGGTGACAAGGCCCACTCGAGTCAGCACAAGGAAAAATAGGCTCTGTCACAGGGATTAATATGGTGCTATAAGGGGCTCTCACAGACTCCATGATCAGAGCAGGCCCAGAGCCAGGCTGCAGCACAGCCTCACTTGCCCAGGGGCCCCCGTCTGTGGAGTCTCTGATTCCCTCCAGTGGGTCCTCTCTATTGCACTCTTTCCGTGGCCCTCTCCCCAGCTTGCTCGCAGGCCCTGATCCCTCACCACTCCTTCCTGTACATGCCTATGGCTGTGCCTTACCAGGCCTGACTCCTCCTCGCCATGTCCTCTCCCCTTGGTCCCTGCTTCTAGCTGCAGGTATCAGTTCCCCAAGATCAGTTCCTAGCAGAGGAAATCTGACTGGTACTGCTTGTCTTATCAGGCCAAGCTTAGGGGTCGCCGGTTGCTGGCTGGCCTCTGATAGACCCTTTCCAGGCCAAGGGTACCCCTGACCTAATGCCAGTGTCTGAGGGACAGGTCATGTGCCCTACCACCCACTCAATGGGGACCGTGGGCTGGGTAGCTTCCCCTGGAAGGTGGTATGTGTAGTTGGAACAGGCAACAGCCATGGTTTCCAGCATTTATTCCTGCTGGGTCAGGGCCCAGTGGTAGGAGGTGGCATTGCCAGGCGGAGGGAGTCGAGTGCGGGACTGATCGGGGCCTGGGCTGGCTGGGAGCATGCAGATCCCTAGGATTCTTCGGGAGGTGCAGAGCCGGTGCTGGGAGAGGAGCCCGTGTCCTGAGCCACCTGGGCCTGGCCCAGACGAGTCTCCACAGGTTCAGACACAGAGCACAGCCCTCAGGGGGTGAGTGGGGGTGGAGGGGCGTGCAGATGGATGGACAGACAGTGGATGGATGCAAGTGTGAGGAGGCACTGCCCACAGGCTCCAGTGTTCCTGTGTACTGATCCCCCTGGCAGCAGTGGCCCGGCCAAGCCCCCAGTCAAATTTCTGACCTTCAGGTCTCTGTCCAAATATTACCCTATCAGAGAGGTCTTCCCTAATCCCTATTCTGGTGCCTCCTCCTCACTCTCTACCTCTTTGCCCTGCTTCATTTTTCTTCATAACCCTCATCACCACCTGATGTGTGTTATATATGGTCTGTCTTACCCCACATAAGCTCCACGAGAGCAGGAACTTTGTTTTGTTCAGTGCTGTGTCCCTGTTTTGTTCAGTGCTTACACCAGTGCCTGGCACACCGTAGGTGCTAAATAAATAAATATTTAAGAATGAATGAATGAATAAATGAATGAATGAGAGGAACATTCTGTATGCATCTTGGAAAGGAAATATTTACAGCTTCCCTTCCCTCCTTCTCCCTCTTTTGTGTCCTGCTTCCCCCAGAGTGTAACTGTTTTCTGTTTTCCTAAAGGAACACGTCAAGATGGTGAGGCGCGGGGGCATTCCGGTGCACCTGGAAACCATGGAGCCAGGGGCTGCACACTGCGTGAAGGTCCGGACGTTCGTGAAGGCCATTGGGAGGCACAGTGCCTTCAGCCAGACAGAATGTGTCAAGGTGCAAGGTAAGGCCGCCTGTCTGCCCCTCCTGGGTGATGCTCATTGCTTGCTGCTTCCTCTGGTTCTGAGTATCCCCTCGGTTTCCCTGACCTGCTCCCCCAGGCTGGGTAGATCCTGTGGTGAAATTGTTCTGCGTTCTAATCCCCCCAGAAGAGAGTCCACCCTGGGGCTGGGCAGGGGTCACTTGGCAGCTGTCTAGAACACTTTTCCCTGAAAGCTCCCGAGGCCTGAGGCCAGATGGTGCAAGGCTGGTTGACCCGGTGGCAGCTGCCTGGGTATCAGAGGGGGGTGCTAGTGAGGCAGCCGGGGCCTGAGCGTCGGACCTCATGTGGACGTAGCCCACTGTGTAGCATGGCTGCGTTCAGCTGGGAGGGGCCTGATAGAAAGTTTGTAGAATCCTCTTGTTTGACTTAATTTTTTCCCTTGAATTTTTTATGGTTTAAAAGCCTGTAGTGAAAAGAAATAAAACAAAACCCCATATCCCATGATTTTGCCACACAAACACCACGAGTGACATTTGTGTATAACTTTTTAGTTTTTTAAAAATTATCATTTTGAGGGCTTCCCTGGTGGTGCAGTGGCTGAGAGTCCGCCTGCCGATGCAGGGGACACGGGTTCGTGTCCCGGTCCGGGAAGATCCCACATGCCGCGGAGCGGCTGGGCCCGTGAGCCATGGCCGCTGAGCCTGCGCGTCCGGAGTCTGTGCTCCACAACGGGAGAGGCCACAACAGTGAGAGGCCTGCGTACTGCAAAAAAAAAAAAATGATAAGGTACGTGTGGAACCGCCTTCCTCATCCATGTAATTCCCACCCCTCCCCCAGAGGTATTAGCTTTTTGTATATCCTTCTAAAGACTTCTCAATACATTTACAAGTAAATGGGAATATACTTTTATATATTTCCCCTCCTTTTAGCACAAATGTTAGCACACTCCATGCACTGTTCTGGATCTTGTCTTTCTCACTTTACATATCTTGTAGATTTTTCCATATCTGAAAAGAACTTTTTCATCCTTCTTTGTAGCTACATAGTATTCCACTGTATGTATATATAACTAATTCAACTAGCTCCCTATTGATGGGTATTTAGTTTTTTTCTCCCAATATTTTGCTATTACAGCCAATGCTTTCATTAATTACCTTGGGCATAGATCATTTGCTGGTATATTTGAAGGATAAATTCCTAGAAGTAGAGTTGCTGGGTCAAAGGGCTGTTAGCCTTTGTGTAGACACATGTTGTCGTTGAATTATATATACACTTTGAGTCTGCTTTTTCACAAATATCACATCCATAACATTTTCCATGTAGATTTTCTGATTACCATTTTATACTACTTTTTTTGGGTCTTTATCTTTTAATTGAAGTATAGTTGCTTTTCAATGTTGTGTTAGTTTCAGGTGTTCAGCAAAATGATTCCGTTATACGTATATATATATATGTATATAAATCTATTCTTTTTCAGATTCTTTTCCATTATAGGTTATTACAAGATACTGAATATAGTTCCCTGTGCTATACAGTAGGTCCTTGTTGGTTATCTGTTTTCTTTTTTTTGCGGTACGCGGGCGTCTCACTGTTGTGGCCTCTCCCGTTGCGGAGCACAGGCTCCGGACGCGCAGGCTCAGCGGCCATGGCTCACGGCCCAGCCGCTCCGTGGCATGTGGGATCTTCCCGGACTGGGGCACGAACCCGTGTCCCCCGCATCGGCGGGCAGACTCTCAACCGCTGCGCCACAAGGGAAGCGCTCTGTTTTATATATAGTAGTGTGTATATGTTAGTCCCAAACTCCTAATTTATCCCTCCCCCAGACCCTCATTTTATACTACGTTTTAAAACCATGTAAGTCAAGCTTGTTAAAAAATTCGAACAACACAGAAGTATATAAAGTAAGAAGTACACGTTCTCCATTCTCCCCACACCACTCAGGAGGTTTCCTTTGGCAAGTCTGGCATTTAATCCTCCAGTCATCATGTGATGCCAGTACTCAGAGGCACAACTGGGACTGTACTGTGCTTAGTGCTTTGTACCTCGCTCATCTTCACTGGGTATTGCTATTGTGAGCACCTGTTAATGTCAGTACATATAGATCTACCTCATTGTTTAAGAACATGCATAACAAGCCAGTATATGGGTGTGCCAAAGTATATGTAACCATCCCCCATAAATAGGTATATTCTGTGCTTTCCAGTCTTTTGCCACTACAACCCGTGATGCAGCGAACAAGTCTGTATATATCCTAATTCTCATTTTAATAGCTGAACTCCTGACCTGCCATGATGATATCCCATGATGTATTAAATCATCCTCCATTGGGGGTATTTAGATCATTGCCATCTGCTTTTGAAGATGATGTTCATTCACTGATTCATTCAGTGAATAATTATTGAGCACTGACTATGTGCCACCTGCTGGCCCCGTCACTGGGATACAGCAGGGAAGTCCCTGCCCTCACTGAGCTTACCTTCTAGTTGGGGAGACAGGTTACAAGGCAGTAAACAAATGAGATGGTGTCCCTTGGTGGTACGTGCTATGAGAAAGCACACCAGAGCGTGCTGGGGTGGCGGAAGGTGCAGAGGTGCTGCTTTGGGCAGAGAGGGGGGCTGGTTATGCGAGGCTGTTGCTCTAATAAAGATGTTGCTGTGAACTGCTTTCTGCATATGTTTCCTTCCTTGGAATTATTCTTTGGAATCCACTCACAGGAGTGGATGAAAGAGTATGAACATCTGTGTATCTCTTGATGTGTACTGCCAACATATTTTCCAAAATCATTGATACAAACTGTGGGGACCCCAGCCATCTGGAAGAGCCCACCAGCTTCTCTGCAGCTGCATTGGCTGTGGCACCCTTCACATCCTGGGTGAGCAGTCCAGCCCAGAGGGGCTAAACGAATAGGACAGAGAGATGGGAAGGTAACCTGTCCCCCCCTTCCGCATCTCCAGACGTTCAGACTTGGCACTTTCTGATACATCACTTAGTAGAATTTGGAGCCAGTCCTACCTGTGTGACCTGGGGTAAGTCACTTAACCCTCGCAGGGGCTTGATATATGAGTTATTATGTGACTGTGTTCTGAATTCAGCATTTTCCTCCATCACACGAATCAATGCCAAGAGTAAGTTGTGAAATACACTTTGTTTTCAGTTACTACCCAGCTCCCTTCTGGGCTGTTCTCTTTTGGTGCTTCCCCCTCATCCTGCCCGGGGCCTGGCCCTCTGCCTTCTTCCTGGCAGTGGCTCAGAGGTACGTGCAAATACAGCTAGTGGCTTAACAGATGATGCTCCTCCCTTTCCCTTCCCAAGAAAAAGATCGTAATCTTCCTTGGCTTTCTGGAAACCAATCTGGATTCTAGAAAAATGGTTTTAATGGTGGTCATTTCGGTCACTAGGGCACACATCAGATGTCAGGGTGTTGGCATCTGCTCTCTTGGCCAGTGTGCAGAGCCAGATCCAGGAAAGCGAGGGAGGCCCAGGATTGTCTCCTAAGCCGGTTCCTGTCTTTCCATTTCCAGGAGAGACCCTGCCGCTGGCACTGGCTCTGTTCTCATTTGTGGGCTTCATGCTGATCCTCGTGGTTGTGCCGCTCTCCATCTGGAAAATGGGCCGGCTGCTCCAGCACTCCTGTTGCCCCGTGGTGATGCTCCCCGACACCTTGGTAACTGTTCTTTTTCCTTTCAGCATGATGCTGACCCGATGTAGTCTGGGGCTTAGTGGGGCAGGGACACACATATCGTGGGTTTACAAGCATTTGCACAAAGAGGGGAGAAGAGTATTTATAGGAATTCCCTCCTAGTCAGAGGGGCTGGGAGACGTCCCATCACCAGGGGGTGGGGCCTTCCCCAGGCTCCCATCAGGCCTCTGCTCCTTGCCCCCAGATCCTGGCACGGCCAAGGCAGCAGGTGTGTAGCCCAGCCCAGGAGGCTCTGCATTCCAGGAGTCATGCATAGTCTTACCCTGAGGACCGGCCTACCGAGCCTTCTTATCTCCCTCCCATCATTGTAACAGCAGCTGCATCCAGAAATATGTTCCAACACAACATAGTCAGTTCATACGCCAAGAGCCTCATGGGTCCTCAGGGTGAAGTGCACGTGTGTGAAATTAGGGCGCGTGGAGTCTGCTTTGCCTTTGGCTGGGGGCAGGGGGACTAGCTGGACCTGTGACTACCGAAGGTGAGGGATCCCAAATCCTCACAAGCCAGGGTTCTTATCTTACTCCTGAGGTCACTGGGCCATAGATCTGAGTGTCTCCAGTGGGGACAGGCCCTGTGTGCTGTGCCAGGGTCGGGGAAAAGCAAAAGCAGGTCTCCAGAGATCCCCACATGTTGCATCTGTCTGCTTCCTGTGCACCCTAGCCCCCCACCTCAGCCCCAGACCTCAGCCCACCGAGCAGTGCAACAGAACATAACAAAATAATAACAAACAAAAGCAAACCCATCCCTGTCCCCTCAGGGATATCTCACCCTTCTGTCCTGGGAGGATGGGGTTAGCGGTCAGCTTCTATGAAGCAGCTAGAGCCAGAACTGCCTGCAAGCTATACATTCCTGTAGTTCCTTGTCAGCCAGGAGTTACCCTGGAAGGGTCCCTCTTGTGACATCACAGGGCCCTGAGAGCACAGACCATGCTCCCCCTTCACAGGAGGACTAACCCTCCCTGCAGTCCAGTCCTCAGGACACCCTGCACGCCCCACCATATGATCCTGGTGTCAGCTCTCTTTCTTTCCAGGAGTTTAGGGAGTCATGACTCCAGGGGACACTGGTCCAGAATTAAGCACCAGGCACCGTTCTAAGGCTTTACGGATATTTGCTCATTTCATTTGCCCCGTTTCATAATGTTTACCAACCAGTGTTCTTTACATCGGTTCCCCCTCCAGCCCCTCTGGATGACTAAAGGGTTTACTGCTAAACATAAAGGCAGTGGGATGTATCAAACATAAGGGACAGGGCTGGCCTGCATCCCCTTCAGCAAGAACTTGAGGGGCTCAGAGTTCCCTGAAGCACAAAAGGATGTGTATTCTGCTGTTGTTGGGTGGTGTTTTATAAATATCAGTTGGACCAAAATGTTTAATACTGTTCAGATCATCTTTGTCCTCACTGATTTTGTTGGAATCAAAATTCTATTAGTTCTATTAGTTATTGAGAGAGAGACAACAAAATCTCTAACTATGAGTGTAGATGTGTCTGTTTCTCCTTTCATGTCAATTTTTCCTTCATGTGTTTTGAACCTGTTTTAGGTGCATACATATTTATGATTGATAGGTCTTCCTGAATAATTGAGTCTTTTATCATCATGAAATGTCCCTCTTTATCTCTGGCAGTATTCTTATCCTGATATCAATATAGCCCTTTTTTGTTTACTGTTTGTAGGGTGTATATTCTGAACCCCTGAATGAACCCAAAACGATGATGATGGGAGGGGAGCATTCCTGGCTCAGCAGGTCACTAGCTCTTCTTTTCCACACACGTAAAAAGCTCAGCCTCCTCGGCTGGACTCCACTGAGTAGTTACCCTTTACAGCTTTCCTCTCAACTCTGTTCCCATGCTTACCCTCTACTCACGAGCTCTTGCATTCCTAATACCCTCCTTCAATTTCCCTCTCTGGTCCTACATTCAATGACCTAGCAGAGTTCCCTCCCAGGACCCCGTGTGTTGTTAGGGAGCCACAGAGTAAAGGGCCAGGGAAAGAACAATGTAAAGGGTCCATTCCCTGTAGAATTTCAGGTGCACAAGGAAAGCCCTCCAATAGCAAGAGCTCCTAGGAATCCTAATGCATTATGAACCATACCCTAAAAATAGCTTTTGGAGAAAACCAAGCAACTGAGATGAGACCAGAGACAAGGACATTCTTTTTTTTTTTTTTTTTTTAATTCATTTATTTAGGCTGCACTAGGTCTTAGTTGTGGCATGCAGGATCTTCGTTGCAGCATGTGGGCTTCTTAGTTGCGACCTGGGACTCTTAGCTGCGGCATGCATGCAGGATCTAGTTCCCTGATCAGGGATCAAACCTGGGCCCCCTGCATTGGGAGTACAGAGTCTTACCCACTGGACCACCAGGGAAGTCCCGAGACAAGGAGATTCTATGAGAGAATGACCACTTTTGTTCGTGGAAGGTAAATGCCATGACCCTTGACCACCTTTTGCTTCTCTGTTCCCCTTACCATCCTTCCTACTTTGTTCTAGTGTCTGTTCCTACATGCATTCTTTTCCATAAGGCTTTTAATTTGTATTCTGTTTCTCTCCAGATTTTAACATGGACAGTTTCTCTGAGTGTATGTATTTCCCACAGTGTTTTGTGAGAAATAGATAGCTAGTGTCCATCAAATCCCAAATAAGTTCTGGAGCTGCACATCACCACCACCATCTCCCCCCTCTCAGCCTTTACTTTAGCACAGCCTAGCTGCGCTTCAACATTTGCACTGGTCATAGATAATCCTCCAAACTATTAAAAAGCAACTTCCAGCCAACCTTGCAAAGACCATGCATCTTTCCAATTAAACCATGGAAAATTACCAAGTGGAAATCCTCGACAAGGCTTCAAAAAGTCCTATTGAGTTTGTAAATGTTTAATTTGTCTGTTTGGATTAAACATTTCATGTCTTCATCTGTAATTTTACAGTTGGTGATGGTTGCACTCTGAAATATACCATTAAGAATGTCTTTCCATTCAAGTTTTTATCACCAAGTAACAGTCTATGGCAAAAATATATATGCAAGGAAAATTATACTAAGACTGCTCGGTGTGTGTTCCCTATTTTAAAATATAATGTATTTTCCTTGTCTTTTATCCATAATTGCTTCATGGGGATGGAGGCTTTGGTGCTAAAGGTTCTTTGTTTCCTTTCTGTGACTCACTTTATTCTTTCTCTTCTTGCTGTCACATTCCACTGTAATGTGGGTAGCAAACATCAAGATGGCCTCAAGTTAGTCATCTCTAAATTGAGATGTGCTCCAATGGGCCATCCCAAGTCTGACTTTGTGTGCTTCATAGAAAGTGGAGTTTGTGAACCCAGATGCCTCTGGGGCCCAGACAGATTAAAAAAAAAAAAAAAAAAAAAGAGTGTACAGTGCAATAAATGTGATTTAATAGGGAGAGATGGATAGGAGGACCATGGCAAACATGGCCCAGCTAAAGAAACCAGCTTCTTCTCAGTTCATGCAGTTTGTTGCCAAGAGGGGATGTGAGCCAGTGCTTCCTAAATTTGAAATGAGAATCCAGAAATCCAGACTTTATAATAAATCTCCTGATTTTCAAATGTTAAGAACAAATTCAAATTAAAAAAAAATATATCAGCTGAACCTTGCTTGGAAGTTTGTTCTAAACTATGGGACAACAGTTTTATACCTTCTGAAATTCTGAGATTATGCTGTTTCACTTTAATGTTCTAGAATGACGCCATCCAGTATGGTAGCTGCTAGCCATATGTGATGATTAAGCACTTGAAATGTGACTAGTCCAAATTGAGATGTGCTGTAACTATGAAATACATGACAGATTTTGAAGACGGTACAAGAAGAGTATAAAATAGTTTATTAATATTTTTATGCGGATTAGATGTTGAAATAATATTTATTTTTAAAATAAAATATATTTATAAAATTAACTTTACCTATTTCTTTTTACTTTATAAAATATGCTACTGGAGAATTTTTAATGGCTTATGTAGCTCACATTACATTTCCATTGCAAGGCACTCCGCTAGAGTTTAAAAAGCAATCAGGTATAAGCACTGCAGATGTAGGTAGCCAGTGCCCTGGGAATCTGACCAGACCAGCATCAGGGAATTGGTGGTGGGCTCCACACTGACATCCCATTCAGTGAGCCTTGCTTCCCCATTATTTGCCTGTGGACACCAGGAGTGAGCCCTGTAGCCACCTCTTTACAAACAAGATCAAGGGCAACCGACTAGATGAAGCTAATGTCTCTGGGGATGGGGATGGAGGAAACCATTGTGCCCACCTGTCTGTGCCCACATGCCACTCTTTAAAGTGATGACAGGGAGGGACTTCCCTGGCGGTCCAGTGGTTAAGACTCTGCACTTCCACTGCAGAGGACACGGGTTTGATCCCTGGTCGGGGAACTAAGATACCACATGCCCTATGGTGTAGCCAAAAAAAAAAGAAAAAAAGAAAAGTGATGATGGGAAGCGCTGTGGGAGAAGCTGTGCAAGACCCAAGTGAGTTTGTTGGAGGTGAATGGTCTAGGGGCGACACTGGGGAGAGTCGCCCTGAAAGGTTGATACCTGCATTTTTACAACCAGTTATGATGATGTATTGGGGTTGCTGGGAGAAGATAGCAGGAATGAGTAGGAAGGGACTCCTGTTCATGGAGCACCATCCCTGGACCAGACACCCTGCTGGTGCTGTACGTGGAGCACCTCAGACCAGGTCACTCTTTTCAGAGCTCTCTGGCGTAAGGAGGTTAGATTTTTTGGACCAGAACTACATTCTGGGCTTCTGTGGGGCAGGGTCCCCTAGGGAGGAGTGCCGAGGAGGCAGGACCCCAAGACATCTGCTGGTCGGTGACCTGGGAGACGATCTCAGTGAAGGTGGGAAGCCCTTGCTCTAGGGGTTAGAATTGTCTTTGGGCTTTTCTGCTGTTGGAAAGTTAATGAATCAGATAGTTGAGGTTTTTGGTGATATTCTCCACGATTACTATTACTATTCACCTAATGAATATGAATGAAAATTGTTTTTCAGAAAATAACCAGTTCACCCCAGAAGCTAATCAGCTGCAGAAGGGAAGAGGTAGAAGCCTGTGTGGTGGCCGGGCTGTCTTCTGAGGAGCTCCTCAGGGCCTGGATCTAGCAGATGAAGTCTAGAAACCTGGTCTGCAGGACACGGGACGGTGAGGGGAAGGGCCGTGCTTCGGCTTTCCTCCAAGGACAAAGGACAAGAGAAGAAGAGCCTGCTGTGTCTGTGTTAGAAGCAACTGTCAGAGGTAGAGTGGTGTGGCCGATGGAGCACTGAGAGGGGGTCAGGGGATGCGACCTCCAGCACTGGATCTCTCTGCTGTCCTCTAGGGGGATGACCCTGTGGAAGGTGCTTCGTCTCTCAGTTTTCTCAACTATACAATGAGGGGATTAAGTACCCAACCATTAAACTATATGTATATATATCCATATCATCTCTCCACCACTTGCAGAGCTGTAGGGAAATTGACAACACTGTGCATTGGGATTGGTTCTGCTTTTCTGAAGAGCGGTAGATACACGTGTAACAGGAATAATCCCAAGCTCTATACACCTGCTGGCTTGGAGATCCTGCTTTGCTAGAGGAACCTTGAAGAGGAAAGGAAGGGTGGGTGCAATGGGGTTGATTTCACTTCAAACCAAATGCCTGCTCAGAGGTGACTGAATGGCTCAGCCAGCTCTCCAAACCGTGACCTGGAGGGAGGCCACAGCCCCCTGAAAATGAGCCGCGCACAGATGCTGCAGACACGTGAAATGCTGTACAGGGTAGATAGTGTGTGCACACTGAGGACAGCAGCTAAAATGCATGTGCATGATGAGATGAGACCGCAGAAGGATGTTGATCATAAGTGCGATGTTTGCTGTGTTCCTTTTTCCTGTACTGTTGTTATAGTACTGAATGAAAAATAAAAAGGTGTCACATTGGGTAATCATTGTGGTTTCTTCCAAAAAAGTTGTCTTTAGGGTTCCAGTTATATCATCAACCTTGAGTGCAGGTCACCTGAAGACCACCTTTGGTCAGGAGATGTGGGAGTAGCCCCAGGTAGGGGATGGGGCAGGGAACCAGCGAGGGGCAGCGTCTGGCTGCATGGGAAACGTGACTGAAGCAGCTGGCCAAAGCCTCATCCGGCCAGGATGCTCCTGCGTCTTCCTGGAGGCCTCATGATACAGGAAATCCCTTGGGGACCTCTTTTCCTTAAGACAGCTCCTCGGGTGTCCTTAACTCTCCTAGCATGTTCATCTGGGGCACGCGACTGAAGACTCTTCCCGACCCTCTCCCCCACCAGGTGAGGAAGAGTCAGGGTCAGAGAAGGGATGGAGGGGGAAGTTTCTTGAAGGCTGAAACGATTGCTGGGCAAGGCCTGTGCCTCCCTTTTAGACCCCAGCCCTCCCAGTTCTGGAGCCTCTGAACTGGTTTGTCTCCACCCCCACTTCCTGGACCCCTTCCAGCCAGCCCAGAGGTGGAGACAGTCTAACTGCTTCAGCCAGGTGTTTCCCCTACAGGATAGAGGCCCACAGCCCTCTCTCCATCTGGTGGGGTTTCGAGGAGCCAGAGGATGGGCTCTCTTTAAGATGAGATGACTGAAGATCATTTCATCTGTACCATTTTGTATGCCTCTGTGTTGTCTGACTCTTGTACGAAGAGTATGTGTTTGTTTTACCTTTGGCCTAACCTGGAAACATATTTTTAGTTTGCAGAAATAAAGACGATACTAGTTCACCAGTCACCAACCCCCTCCTCCCTCTCCCCTATCACCTGTCTAGGCCCAGAACCCAGAAATGACCCCTGACTTCCCTCTGCTTGCGTCCCTCTCACAGGTAGTCTCACTGCCCATCCACCTTGCAGGCATTTACAGGTATACAGGAATTTCTTTCAGTTATTCTAGTGTCGTCCCATGTCCCCAGAGTCACTTATTGAAGCCCAGCCATGCACCAGACATTGAGCTAGTTCCTGAAAGTAGGGGGGCTGCCTCCCCTGTAGTTGGCCATTCCCTCTGGCCCGGAGTACTTGTGTTCTAACTCCCCAGCCTCCCCTCCTCCCCTCCAATCACCCGGCCCTCTAAGCTGGGACACTTTAATGAATGAAAATGGGTGTGATTAATAACTACAACAGGATGGCAGGGAGACTGACCATCTCTCACAGTCCTTCATGCTGCTCAACTGAGTTGACACCCGTGACCCCAGAATCAAGCCCAACTTTCTTAGTCCTGCCTTCAGATGCTGCCAGAGTCCAAGGAATAAAACCCCTGCTCCATGACGCTTACATTCGAATGTGGGGGGAAAGGAGAAATAATAATAAAATCATACTAGCAATGATCATTATTAATTGAATTATCTAGTATATTGGGAGTTTGTAAGTCCTATGGGAAAATGACAAGGTGGAGCAGAAAATGGAGGGGTGGGGTAAGGGCAGGTTGCAGCCTCCTCTGAATGAAAATAAATGGAAACAGCAGAACCACAACTGTCAAATAAGTCACACAGTGTGGGAGATTAAGCATGACTCTAGAACAAAATGGTTTGACAACAAAGCCTCAGGAGTGTGCGGTCTAAAACAAAAACTATATTCAGTATTTATACTGTTTGTATTGACAGTGTATTTTTTTAAGCTATTCCCTTAAGTTGTCAGAGCAAGTAAATAATTGTTTATTTTTATTTATTTATTTTTTTGCAGTCCGCGGGCCTCTCACTGCTGTGGCCTATCCCGTTGTGGAGCACATGCTCCGGACGCGCAGGCTCAGGGGCCATGGCGCACCGGCCCAGCCGCTCCGCGGCACGTGGGATCCTCCCGGATCGGGGCACAAACCCGCGTCCCCTGCATCGGCAGGCGGACTCTCAACCACTGCGCCACCAGGGAAGCCCAATAAATGTGTTTATTTTGACAGGAACCTAGATTTCAAGATTAGTGGAAGGGAAGACCAATGGTAGACTCAAACATTTGAGGAGGAGCAGTGTACTGCTGGAACTGAACTGAATATAGCAATATGAAGTCATGTCTTTATAAAACATTACATGAAAAATATATTTCCTTTATGGCTTTTTGCCACTGAAATGGCCCAGTTGCAATGTACCCCAGATTTTGGTTTCTAATGCTATTTTTCTCCCCAAAGGAGCCATGGTATCTTGGAACAATGTCTGATTCCATGCCTGGTCTGGGGTGGAAGGGTTCAAGGCAATCCCAGGACACCTACACTTTGTTAGGCCAGAAGCAAAGCTTTCAGTAGTTGGGTCATTCAAAATTATGCAAGAATCAATCTAAAAGGGGTAAATTTGCCTAAGCCAAAGTTGGGACAATGTGAGCATCAAAAGGAGAGTTCTGGCTTACATCAATGGACACAATAAATTTGAAAAGTCATGGGTCCATAACTGTACACACAAAAAGCAAATGCTCAGAGAAGATGAATAGAATGTATTTCTACTGATTCTTGTTATTGAATCCTGTTGGGCTTATTGACTCGCTGTATCAAAGAATCATACTAGTAAATGTAGACTAGTAAATGTAGGTACAGCAGTCAGAAGGTGGTCACCACCAGCATTACCTGGTCCAGGCCATGACCCTCCCCACCATGAACGCCTGCGAATCCTCCCCGTCCAATCTTTTTGCACTTGCACATCTTTCCTGCCAAGGCTTCCGCGGCAAAGTTCTTTTAACTTCCTTTTACAGACTGTAGACTCTGTCTAGCCTCTGTGCTACATTTCCCCAACTCTTAGATTTTTTTTTCCTACTTATTTTTCTGTGTGCCCATTTTATGCTTTGGCTAACTTCCTGTGGGTGCCTAGGATTCTCAGTTTCCTTGTAATCTGGCCTGACTCGGTCCCTTCAGGGAACTTCCGCCAGCTTCTGAGCCCACCTGGAGGGGGAACCTCATTACGTCCACAGCTGTCTGGCGCCACCTAGTGTTGAGTACGGGAAATTCCTTCTTTTGTTCCCACTCGCCTCGAAGCGCACTGGGCTTCCGGGATAGAGAAAAGGAAAACTCAGGCAAGTTTCCTAGAATGAGAACTCAACAGCAAACTTCCACGGGCTTGGTCCCTAGCAAACCTCCACTGTCGTCAGTAGATTTAGAGTTTAGCAAAGGCCACCATCTCCTCGCTCGTGTTCTGTCTGTCCCCAGCACATGATTAAGGGCTCCACTCTGTGCCCACGTGGGTCTCCCTCCTTCCCTGTCTGTCGGTCTTTCCTCTGTGCTGCCCTTCCCTACGTCTTAAAAAAGGAGTTTTTGGTATTTTTCCCCATGTGTTCTATTTCTAGCCTATCCCTGGATTTGACTGACTTTCTTGTTCCCACGACGGGAGAGTCATGTTAAACCATTTTGGCGCCCAGACTGTGACGTTTGGAAGTGGCACACAAGAGTTGACCCCAAATTACAGTTTTCTCTTTCTGGCTCAAGGGATTCTCAGGTCCTCAAGCATCTAACAAAAAAGCCTGGAAAACCCACACAGGTGGGGAGCAGGAGGTTCACAAAGGGAAGACACAACCCCTTCTGCCTCCTTCACTGGAGCAGGCTGCCAGCCCAGCAGAGGTTGTAAAACCCCATTAAGGACCTTGGAGGAAAATTTGACGAGCCTTCTCAGGTACCTGCAAAAAAAAACCCCAATGCAAAAGCACAAACTCTCCTGTGGGAGGAGGTACATGTCCCTGGTCCCTCTACTGCACCCCACTGGGGAAATTAAAAAAAAACGACTTTAAAAAACCTGGCTGTTGGAAAAATAAGTGCCTGTGTAAACCTCAGTAACTTCTACGTTTGCTCCTGTGCTTTAAAATGACTCATCTACGAGGTGGCCACACATCTCCAAATTTCCTGGAGATGCCAGGAAGTCTTCTATCAAACTGCCTTGGTGTCAGCCTACAGATGTTATTTGGGGTTAGGAGATCACACCCCAGAACTAGGGCCCTCTGATGCCATCCCGCCTACATTAACCTCGCTGAAGGGCTTCCTCCCTCCCTCCCTCCCACTCTCTCCCTCCCTTCCTTCCTCCCTCCCCCTTCCTTCCTTCCTTTTATCTTTCTTTTCTTTTCTAACAAAGTTTTAAACTCTGAAGGAGAAATTTAATTTGGCATTGGCAAAGACAAGCCTCAGGCTGAAGAACTGATAAGAAGCTTGGGTCTGAGCCAAGGGAGTGGACTACCTCCACCCCCTTCCCATCCTCCAATCAGCCACCTCTGAGTTTCCTCCCTTCCTAAACTTCATCTAGCCCTTTATTGCCACCCCAGACACAAATCAGCCAGTCTTTGCGCTCCAGTGCCTACTGTGAACTGAAACTTGGTATCACTGAACCTCTGGAATTGTGCCTCTCCAGGATGTTCAACCAGCCTGCCCTGTGTCAGCTCTCATGACCACTCTTCTGGGTAGGATAGGACAGGAGAGGAAAGGATTTCTGCTTTAGCTACTAATAAGCAAACTCCTCCCATCACCAAGGGAGAGTGTTGCCACTTTGGAAATGGGCCTGTCCACTCTGTGAAGACTGAGATGACCAGGTCTGGACATGCTTCTTGCTTGTCCAGCTCAGTAGTGTCTGAGACATGCCTGGAAGACATTGATCAAGATGGTGGAGAGAGCACACATCAAGCCCTCTCTGTAACCTCCTCCAGCCACAGAGGAGTGATTGATGAAATGTGCACACACACACACACACACACACGAGCCAATGAATGAATCAAAAAATCAATCAGTCTTTGTGGACCAATAATGAAGAATAAACCTACAGAGTAGGCTGGTGAAATGTAGCCCAAGGGTAAAAGGAAATGGGTATACATAGATTGAGCTTCAAAGCTCATGTGGGAATGGAGATGAGTGTACCCTGTGCTTGGCAGGAGAGTGGACCTGTGATTGCTGCATGAAGCTGGGGTTGGGGCTGGTTGTCTTGCCTATCCAGCAAATGGGGGCTGAAAACACTCCAGAAACGTGCTGCTTGCCCATGGTGCAGGAAGGAAAAGGGGCATCTTTGCTAAAGATGGGAACTGGGCTGGTCCTGCACCAGGGGTGCAGCGCCAGGAATTTTGTTGCCTGAGAGCCAGCACCTGAAAGTCCATAATTTAAGAGTCCACCCTGGGTGTGCAAACCAGGAAGAATGGGCTAAGTCAGCTGCAAAAGTTCTTACCATGCAAGGACTTGTTCATGGAAAACACTCCCAGGCAGAATGAGCTTTGGAACAAAAATGACAAAGGACATTACGAAATTCATCTTGAGGCTCATTTTACAGGCTCAACAGACAGAAGAATTCATAACAGAAGAGATGGAAATAATAGATAATTTGAAAATCTGAAAACTCATGGAATGTCTCCCACCCTTCCTTAAAATGTAGTGGTGGCAGCTTTTTTTCCCTACCAATTGAGAGTATTTTGGATACTTATGGGTAATAGAAAGCTCTAGAGCCACTTTCACTAGGAGTTTGCATTCATAATTAAAATGGCCTATTCCCAGATAATAATAAAAACTTTGAACTCTCATGAGATATAAAGTTTCTTTTGTCTTTAGCAGGTGGCTTCCTGACTTCAGGGAAGGGTGTGGTCAGCTTCTATCTCTCTTTTTTTACATCCTCCTCCTTCACCTGCAGCCATTGTGGACCCCTCTGAGATTGGAGTTCAAGAAGGGAAGAGGGAAAAGGGGGATCAGGAAAGGTCTTACTTGATTGGAACAGTGGAAAGCTGGATTTGGGCTTCCTGGGACCCACTGAGGTTTAAAGCTGCTTCTTTCTCCTATGAATACTTTTGTGAGTTCTTCGTAAGCTTTCCTGCTGAAACGCTCAGACTGTAATTCTCATGTAGGTAATGAATTTTGTTTTTCCAGCTTGTGATGGGTAACTTTATGTGTCAACTGGGCTGGGCCATGGGGTGCCCAGATATTTGGATGAACACGATTCTGGGTGTGTCTGTGAGGGTGTTTCTGGAGGAGAGTAACATTTGAAATGGTGGACTGGGTAAAGCAGAGTGCCCTGCTCGTGGTGGCTGTGTCTCATCAAGTCACTTGAAGGCCTGAGTAGAATAACAAGGCTGAGTAAGAGAGAATTCTCTCTCTGCCCAACTGTTTTCAAGCTGGGACATCAGACTTCTGTCTTCAGACTCAAGCTTGGACTGGAATCTACGCCATTGGCTTTCTTTGTTCTCAGGCCTTCAGACTCAGACAGCAACTATACCATTGGCTCCCCTGGGTCTCCAGTTTGCCAACTGCAGATCTTGGGACTTGTCAGCCCCCAAATCATGTTTCTCTCTCCCCCACTGGGAGGGTCCAGAAGACATACCTTTCTTTTTATCTTATTTTATTCTAAAAATTGAATTATAGTTGATTTATAATATATTAGTTTTAGGTGTACAACATGGTAATTCAATATTTTTTATAGGTTATACTCCATTTAAAGTTGTTATAAAATATTAGCTATATTCCCTGTGCTGCACATTGCATCCTTGTATGTTATTTATTTTATACCTACTAGTTTGTGCCTCTTAACCTCCTTCCCCTGTCCTGTCTTGCCCCTCCTCCCACCCCTCTCCCCACTGGGAACCACTAGTTTGTTCTCTGTATCTGTGAGTCTGCTTCTGTTTTGTTATATTCATTTGTTTGTTTTAGTTTTTAGATTTCACATACAAGTGAAAACATGCAGTATTTGTCTTTCTCTGCAGAAGACCTTTCACCATCACTGTGAGAAATAAGTTTGTGAGGGGAGCCCTGACATCCTTGGAGAGCTCTGATCACCTTTCTCTGCAGGTCAGGTCTCACAGTGGCAGCTGCAGTCATCAAGGCCTAAATGCAATGGGAGTAATTAGATCCGGGGTGGCAGGAGCCAAGTGGTGGCAATCAACCGCCAAAGGCAAGGTGGACACGGTTAGTGTAATAGACAGCAAAGTCAAGGCAGCCATTGGGAAAGTCTGACTCATACAGGCTTAGGGCGTTGGCTACTTCATCATGGTGTTCCTAGAAGTGAAATTGATGGGAAGCCTACTACATTCCTACTTGACTGTAGGAACAGAAAAGTTCTAGGTCAAGGGAGCAAAAGTCTAACCTGAATCATATAAAATAGATAACCAACAAGGACCTACTGTGTAGCACAGGAAACTCTACTCAATATTCTGTAGTAACCTATATGGGAAAATAATCTGAAAAAGAATGAATATATGTATATGTATAACTGAATCACTATGCTATACACCTGAAACTAACACAACATTGTAAATCAGCTATACGCCAATAAAATTTTTTTAAAAAACAGAGAACTGTGGCTTCTCAATCAATTCCCAGACCTGAGCCAGTTTATAGACCCAGAGGCCCTTGAATGAAGGGGGTGCTAATGCCCTTTAGGAAGGACACTGGAACATTACCAAACATTTATTCTTCCTCCCAGGTTTCCCCAAAGGGACTTATAGCCTTTTATCAGGGTAACTGCATTGGGGAAAAGGAAATAATCAGGCCTTTTGGGGACTACTGGACACTGATTCTGAACTGACAGTGATTTTGGGAGACCCAACATGTCACTGTGGTCCACCAGTCAGAGCAGTGACTTACAGAAGTCAGGTGATCAACGGGGTTTAATTCAGGTCCTGTCAGAGTGGGCCCAGTGGGTCCCTGAACACACCCTGTGGCTATTTCCCTGGTTCTGGAATGCATAATTGGAATAGATATACTCATTAGCTGGCAGAATTCCTGCACTGCTTCTCTGATCTGTGGAGTGAGGTGGGAAAGGCCAGGTGGAAGCCACTAAAGCTGCCTCTACCTAGGAAACTAGTAACTCAAAGGCAATACTACATTCCTGGGGAGATTGCAGAGATTAGTGCCACCATCAAGGACTTGAAAGATGCAGGGGTGGTGCCTCCCACCCCACCCCCATTCACCTCACCTATTTGACCTCTGCAGGAGAAGGATGGATCCTGGAGAATGACAGTGCATCATGGAATATTATAAGCTTAGCCAGGTGGTGGTTTTTTTTAAATTAATTTATTATTTATTTATTTATTTAGAGGTACGCGGGCCTCTCACTGTTGTGGCCTCTCCCGTCGCGGAGCACAGGCTTCGGACGCGCAGGCTCAGCGACCGTGGCTCACGGACCCAGCCACTCCGCGGCATGTGGGATCTTCCCGGACCGGGGCACGAACCCGTGTCCCCTGCATTGGCAGGCGGACTCTCAACCACTTCGCCACCAGGGAAGCCCCAGGTGGTGTTTTTAATTGCAGCTGCTGCACCAGATATGGTTTCATTGCTTGAGCAAATCAACTCATCCCCTGGTACCTGGTATGTAGGTATTGACCTAGCTATTGCTTTTTTTCTCATTACCTGTTAGTAAAGGCCACCAGAAACAGTTTTCTTTTCGTTGGCAAGGCCAGCAATACACGACCCCTGCTCTGCCTCAGGGGTATATCAGCTGTGTAGCTCTATGTCATCATTTAGTTCACAGGTATCTTGATCACCTTTCTCTCCTACAAGATACCACACTGGTCCATTACATTAATGACATTATGCTGATTGGATCTACTGAGCAAGAAGTAGCAACTACTCTAGACTTGTCGGTAAGACACTTTCATGTTAGAGGATGGGAAGTAAACCTGACTAAAATTCAGGGGCCTTCTACCTCAGTGAAACTTCTAGGGGCACCGTGGTGTGGGGCATGTCAAGATCTCCCTTCTAAGCTTTTGGTTTACATGGCTATAGAGACTAAGAAGTCCCAAGATCTGCAGTTGGCAAACTTGAGACCCAGGAAAGACAATGGTGTAAGTTCTAGTCTGAGTCCCAGTCTCAAGGGGGGAGAAGACTGATGTCCCAGCTTGAAGACAGGCAGAGAGAGAGGGAAGGAGAGAGAATTCTTTCTTACTCAGCCCTTTACTTCTGTTTAGATAGCCCTTCTAAGGTAAAGGATAAGTTGTTGCTTGGACCCTCCTACAGCCAAAATGTGGCACAGCACCCACTGTACCTCTTTGGACTTTGGATACAACAAACTCCTCATGTGATGTGTTCCTCCAGCCCATTTACTGAGTGATCTGAAAGGACACTAGATTTTTTTTTTTTAATATTTATTTATTTGGCTGCAAAAGTAACAGACTTTTCTGTTACTTCTGGTCCACATGTAGTTTATGAGGAGCGCAAGGCACTCGTCGTTTAGGGCTCAGACACAGAGTACCACACACACAGTAGGAGCTTATTCCAGGGGTTTTCCTCAGTGTTGACACTCGGCTCTGTGATTGGGGCCTGGCTGGTTCAGTGATGGGGACAGGACAGGCAAGCGAGGAAACAGCAGTGCCTGTCTCCTGTGACATATTCTAATTGCTGTCCTATTGTAGAGCTGTCACAGGTGCTGCTTTCAAAGGATGGAAAGAAGAGGAAGGGAACAAACTTAAGATCTGGCTAGCCTCTTGATTTTTAATCTTTAGGCCAACTAAATTTATCTCCAAAAGGAATACCTGCTTACTGTAAAAAGTTCGAGCAACATAGAAGGACGTAAATCAAAAAGCCCCTCCTTTCCTTCCTTTCTCCTTCATCCTAGGTGTGAGCTCTGTGACTGTTTGCTGTGCCTCCTTCCAGATCCTTCTCTCTCAGAGATGGGATAATATGTGAAGTGTCAGCAGATCTGGTTCTCCCATCCCACACTCCCTCTTCTCTGGAGCCCTCCTCCACTCCCGATTTGGGAAGGTAGGTGGGAGATACTCATCTCTTCAAGGAAGCTGTCACAGTGGAATCAGAGATGAAATATGCCAGTTCTTGGATTTTAGGCTAAAATGTTCAACCCAACTATAGTAGAAGTATAGTAGAAGTAGAAAAGGTTGAGCAGAAAAGGTTATGTTTTGGCAGTTTTTCCCCCTCTTCCCAAACTCAGGCTAGATCAAGCTGTGGCTGAGGGAGAGGGAAGATGAGGAAGTAAGAAAAAACAGTCAGGATGTCAAAAGGGCGTCTCCTGTGCCCTCCCCTGGGGGTTAGACATAACATATGAGGGTGTTATAGAACTCTCAGGATAGAGTTTGGGGACTCAGGAGCTGAGGGGTCAGTGATAAACCTCCATTTGGAGCTTTGGGGAGCAGACACCCCCCCTCTGAAGATGTGATATGAAGTAAGCCCCTAAATCTATAGGCCAAGGTAAGGAAAGAAAACTTCTGCATTGACTAAGTTTAAATATCAAATGCCTTCATCATGAAGAACCTAGGGGTAAGACGGGAATAAAGACACAGACCTAGTAGAGAATGGACTTGAGGATATGGGAAGGGGGAAGGGTAAGCTGTGACAAAGTGAGAGAGTGGCATGGACATATATACACTACCAAACGTAAAATAGATAGCTAGTGGGAAGCAGCTGCATAGCACAGGGAGGTCAGCTCGGTGCTTTGTGACCACCTAGAGGGGTGGGATAGGGAGGGTGGGAGGGAGACGCAAGAGGGAGGAGATATGGGAACATATGTGTATGTACAACTGATTCACTTTGTTATAAAGCAGAAACTAATACACCATTGTAAAGCAATTCTACTCCAATAAAGATGTTAAAAAAAATAAAATAAAATGCTTGACTTTAGCCAGGATTGACCATGGCTACTTTTTCTGCATCAGGAGGAATGGAGACTCCAAATAAAGGTAAAATCGCATTATGTAACAATAACAAAAGTCATGACACATACACCAGGTGATCTATCTATATATCACCATATATGAATTTTATTAGATATCTATATTTGTATATATATTATATGTAAATATAACATATTTATATATAATATATTATATACAATAATGTATAATATTATATATAATAGTTGGCCTTTTTAAGGTTATGTCCACTTAAAAAAAATTCCCAACACTGCTGCAATGACTATCTTTGCACACTTGTGTGACTGTATGTAGGTCGGATTCGTAGATCAGAGGGATGTGCAATGTAAAGTTGGATTCCACTTAGGCTTTTGACTCTATTCCTCCCTTTCTCTTTCTCAATGAATTTTATCCCGAGATGAGATGAAAGAGTAATGGTTTCAATTTCTCCCTCTCATGCCAAGTTAAGATATTTAAACATGAAGTGTGGGTTTGTCTATCACCAAAGAGGTGCTGAAAAGTGAATTTGTTTCCCACTCTGTCTTCTTCTCGGATATTTGTCAATATTTGTCAATATTTGGAACAGTGGCTTTGTTTCTTGCTTTTCTGAGAGTGGCTTCCAGAGGAACCCGCCGGAGCCAGCTGCAGTTCCGAGAGATGCCACTAGGTGTCAATGTAGGTCTTGATTGGCACCAATTCTTGGCTGCAGTTAATTTGGTTCGGTCCCCGTGGAGCCTCAGCGTCCTCTCCTGCAAAATAACAAATGTCCGTCGTGCAGGGCACTTTCTTCAGGAAAGACTCCAGGGAGCTCAGGAGTTTGCATACGAAGCCGAGGGAGCGAGGGGCTTCTGATAATGATATTCAATGTCTGACGGAGTCGCTTACAGGCAGAGCCAGGTCTCTCCCCGCTTTGATGTATGAGATTATTATGGAGAGGTAATGCAGGCCAAGTGATGCTGTTCGGTGGGCTGTGCATGTGGACCCCCTTGTGAATTGTGAGGCCTGGCGCAGCCGAGATGGTCGCTTCACAGGGTGGGGGGAGAGGGGCGCAATGGGGACTGCCGTGGAGGGCCAGGCACTACTCTCTCAGTTTGTTCTCAGCTGCAACAGACTGGGCCTCTTCCCCGGGGTGCAAGGGAGGCCAGATGTGGTGAGCATCTCTCCCCGGGCCAGTGGTGGAAGGCAGAGAGCATTGCCTTGGGGAGATGGCCAGAGAGGCTACCAGGTGGTTGCTACTCTGGACTCTAGAATGTCGACCCAATCAATATTAAATTTATGCAGGGGAGCTCTTCAATCCAGGCCTTTATGAAGGTGACAGGAGTAAAAGGAGGAGTGAGCTGGCACTCTGGAATGAGGTCTCAGTAGAGGTCCTTCCCCAGCTGACCTCCAGTGAGAATGGCAGCAGGGCTGGTAGACCCCTAGACAGGGTTGCCAGTAAAAGAGTCTCTATTCTCTTCCTCCAGCTTGTGCAAGCCTCTTCCACGGCCCACCTGTTTAACTGGAGTGTTGTGTGTGTTTTGTTCTGTTTTAAGATTTTTATGTTTGAGCCACACCACCAGCTCGAAACAAAAATTCTATCCTCTTGCTTTACTGTTTCTACCTACCCTGGGGAGTCCCCACAGACTCTAACTAGGGGTGATGAGAACCACCTCTCAAGGCCTCCATATCTCACCTCCATGCTGTTCCAGAACCCCAGATGGTTCAACCCCTGGATCCGAACTGTGGTCACTGCCACAGGGCATCCCTGCCGAAGTCTGGTCCTAGATGGATGGATGTTTGTCTTCTGCAGAGTGAACTCTCACCTTGGCCTCCAAGTTACTTACTCAGGTTTTGCTCGCCTGCTCGGCTGTTACCCTCAGGGCCCAGCACAGGCCCCAGCCAGGTGCCCTGCCAGCTCTAGTTTTGCCTCACAAGCCCTGACCCCAGGCCTCAGGCCTCTGGTTAGGGCCTGGGTCCCCGTTCCAGATTTCCCATAGACTTGTCCACCTCGACAGCTTTCTTAGCCGCAAGTCTGGATCTTAGACGCTTTATTCCCAGAAGATCCCAGATCCTACTACAGACTGTCCACCTTTCTCCTGAGTCCTGCAGATCGTGGGATGTCAGGCAGGGGCGTGGCTTCACAGCACCATATAATCCTGTTACACTCCTCCAGGGCATCAGCAATAGGGAGTTATATACCTACATCCCCATGGGGCCTTAGCATCCTCTCCCCAAATATAGGTAAGGTCTTAATGTGCATAACTAAGAAGGCACCCCCAATGGCCCCACGGTGACTTGCTATCCTTACCCAATGGACTAAGAGGCAGAGGGTGTAATTTGTTAAGTTCTGGACTCACTTTGGACTGAGTTACTTTTACTGTTGACAGAAAGCTCTTCATCTTTGTACCAACAGATGTGAAAAGTAAATCAGTAAATACTGACTCTTTATTCGCTGATTTCTATGGACAGGCACATATGCAATTACTGTCTATTATCGAATGAGTAAGCGCTGGGCTCTGGTTTCAGGCCTGTGAGGAGTGACTGGTTGCCAGACTGCCAGGATGGGGATATGGGGGCGCTGTGAGTGCTGGGCGGCTCTCACACTCTTGCTCTCTCCTCCCTAAACCTGGGCATTCAGCCTGTTTCTGGGGCCTGGATGTTGTGTTTTCTGCCCTGCTCAGCATTCTTCGCTGCTACGATCTACAGTGGGAGGGGCGTTTTAAACCACATTGGACAGAAGAGCCTTCCTCTTGGATTTGGGACAAAGCACAGGCACCGTGGCACTTTCTGTGTGACTGTTAAACATGCCTCCAGGCTCCTGCAGCTGAGGGTAAGACAGAGGAGTACTGGGGTTCCTGATTTAACCATGTTACGCTCCGAGTCACGTAGAAGACAACCATAAATATGGTCCAGTGGTTGGCAGGCAGGCAGTCGGGACATGGGATGAGCAAAGAGGTGAGGGGGATTAGAGTGTGCTGGGAATACATGAGTTACGGGCTGGAGAGAATTCTGGTGGTCTGGATCAACTCTGGAAAACATCTAAGACTCTGGCCTAGCATTCAGTCCTGTCCAGGACTCATAAACTAATCTCTGTTTGAAGGGTCTGAATCCCAGGAGTGGGATGGTGGCCATTAGGGAAAAGCATAGTGAAGCCAGGAGGGAGATGCACAGAAATGGTGGAAGGGACCCAAGAGGATCTGGATGGAGCATTGAGAGGGTCCCTTCCACATGTCCCCCAACAGCCCTTGTGCGCCTTGTTTGCGATTGGAGCTGTCAGCGTGCCCTCTTGGGGCAGGTGATGCGCAAAGCTCTTGGTCAGCCTTGTCAGAAGATTCTCGTTCCTTGTGGGAGCTGGACTCTCCAGTCTCCATCCGTGTGCTCAGATCCACATTTTTGGGATCCCTTCCTCTCAGTACCAACTCTAGTCTGGGATCTGGGCTTTTCTTGGGGATGGGGTTCAGCCAGAGCTCAGGTGGGATCCTCAGCCAGCACCTCAGCTGCCCCCTGACGAGCAGGAAGCCCAGAAACATGTGGAGAGGCCAGACTAGAGTGAGGGTGAAATCTGTCCATTAGGCATTGTGCACATGGTTGATGCGGAGGACGTCATTGGTCATTTAGTCCCCCCAGGGCGTCTCACACATGGGAACACGAGACCTAGAGACATGGATGCAATCAACTCACTGGGGCTTCTTCAGCCTATGGGCTCCTGGGCCTGGCCTGGCTGTGCTGGTGGTTTCATCACTGGTCATCATTCAAGTTTCTGCCTTCCTGGGTCCAGGAAACGAGGAAATATATTACTGTCCGATCACTACCCAAACACCCCCAAACAGCATCACACTGTTTGAATGCCCCACGCAGGGGAGGGTCTTCCAAGGAGGGACAGGAGTTCTGCCAACAGTGCAGCTGGGACTCACTGTGCAGCAACGCTGGCTTCTGTTGGAACAAACATCTGATTGAGCTACCTCAGTTTCCCCAGATTGATCAATTCCTGGATATGGAAGCAGAAATGGCCCAGATTCACACTAGGCCCCCACTTTTCCTCCGTTCCCTCAGCTAAAAGAATTCATTACCAAATCCTCTTCTTTCATTTCTGGGAAAAAATACCCCATACATTTAAAAGATGGGGCAGAGTCGTGGCAGGCAGCATGTTGCTCAGGCATGATGCCCTACACGTACTACTCAATCACACTGAACTATGGAAAAGTCCATTCTGAAAAACCCACACATTTGACTAATGCGTGTTTGATGCTCCAGTTTTTTTTTAAAAAGATATGGAATGCTTCATGAATTTGCATGTCATTCTTGCACAGGGGCCATGCTAATCTTCTCTGTGTCGCTCCAGTTTTGGTATATGTGCTGCCAAAGCGAGCACGATGTTCCAATTTATTCATTGGGAATAATATGTGGTATGAGTGGAATCTGTAGCAAACATTTTTTTTTCTTTTTTAAAAAATAACAAATGACATCCTGTGGTCTCTCTTCCTTTTTTATTTTTAGTCAACCCCAAGTACAATGCACACTGATAAAAACGATGTACGTTGCATGTATCTGTGATAATAGCCGAAGCCAAGGCAGTCTGAGGCATATTAACAACAGACTTATCTGTGGAGCAGAACATTATGTAAGATGCATTTTCCTCTAGAGCCAAGCTGCGCAGAATTCACCTGCACGGCAGATAAGTGGCCCCTGGGCCCAGGTGCAGCCCCGTGCCGGGCCAGCGGCTGGGGGAATTTTCTCACCAATATAATCGACACAAGGGTAGGATTTCCATTTAGCGCAACAGAAACTAACATGAAAATTGTCACTTGATGTTTTGCAGTCTGGCTGTACTAATGTCACCTGTGGAACCAAAGATAATTTCAGTGACATCTTTCTTTTCCCAGGGAGGAGAAATGTGCTTTCTGCCAGTGTCCATCTGACAAACCTGGATAAACATTTTCATGGCAGGTGGAGAGAGTGTATAAAACTGTCCCCCCAGCCCGACCCCAGCAAAAAAGATATAGGGCTAAATAATGATAGACCACTTGGTGGAAGCTGGTGAGGTAACCTTGATTCCTTCCTTCTGGGCGGCTAGGGGCTCCTTCGACTGTGGTGACCAAATGGATACTGGAAGAAAGCCGGGCACCCTCATCTGTGTAGCTCTGTGAGCCTTGGGTGTGGCCTGGTTAGGGATGTGATGCTGTTCATCTGCAGCCCCGCCCCCCATCCAATCGCAACCCCTCCTCTGCGGCCCCAGATCCTACATCACACCCCCTGACCAACAGCACCGTGGCTAGGGATTGGCTGTTTATTCTTCCGTGTGTGCTGTCACTCCGCAGGTACTGATAGAGCCCTTCCCTAGGCTGCTGTCTGGCTCTCCCTCCCATTTCAGTTCTCCACTCCCCAGCCTTCCCTGGCTTCTCTGCCTTCTCAGCTGTTCTACCGTTGCTCTCTCTCCAGCAGCACAGCATCGCTCACTTCTCAGAGCCTCCATGAAACCATCCAATCCAACTGTCTCCTCTGTTTGTCTTTTGTTCTTTATCCAGGCCTTGGGGCTGCTCGGAAAAGTCAGTCACGGAGAAAGTCACGGAGGTGGAGTCACGGAGTGGAGTCAACATCCAACCTCAGCTGGAGTCACGGAGGTGGAGTCAACATCCAACCTCAGCTGGAGACGCTGAGTTGTGCTGAACTTCTTTTCCTCTTGGGGCCCCTCCATGGCATTTCCCCAAAGGTGCCTTCAAGCCAGGACCCTCAAGGCTTGGTCTATTTCTGCCTCCCCATGTCTCGAGGGGTCTCCCCCCTCACGCCCCGCCGCCAACTTTCATATCTCAATGACTCTGTCGCCTATTTTCCTCTCAGGTGATAGTTCTCGTCTTCCTTTGCTGGACTTTTCCTAGGAATGATCAGCATTTCTCCCTCCTCATTTTCACCACCTGCATGCCTCTCATCTTTTGACATTTGGTTTCCATTTCTTCCATTTTGTGAAAATGATATTTTTGAAGGACTTAGATGAGGCTGCGTGAGATTCAGTGGCTGTTCCTTCGGCTAGTGGCGGGGTTTGTCTGGTTGTGACCAACATATCCTTCTTGTGGGAGACAGAATAATGACCCTCCAAGGATATCCATGTTCTAACTCCTGGAACCTGTGAATATGTTACCTTATATGGCAAAAGGGACTTTGTAGATGTGACCAAGTTAAGGATCTTGAGATGGGGAGATTATTCTGGATTATCTGGGTGGACCCAATGTCATCACAAGGGTCTTTATAAGGAAAAGAGGGAGGAGACAGGAGAGTCTAATTCTGGGAGGAGCTGTAATGATGGAAGCAGAGTGATGCCGGGCCACGAGCCAAGTAATGCTGGCAGCCTCTAGTAGCTAGAAAAGGCAAGGAATGGATTATCCCTTAGAGCCTTCAAAAGTAACACAGCTCCGCCAATACTTAATTTTAGCCTCATAAAGTCCATTTCATTTTCCTTCCCTCTAGGACTTTAAGAGAATAAATTTGTATTGCTTTAAGCCACTAAGTTTGTGGTAATTTGTTACAGCAGCAATAAGAAATGAATACACTTCTCAAAATTCTCTTCTCCCTAGATTGTCACATCTAAAGTGATGGAAACTTCTGCTTCTTCTGCTGGTGCTTTTCAACCTGTTTTCTCCAAAATGGGAGCGTTTTAAGCCTCAGTCCTCTTCTCTTGCTGTGCATTTAGCATTTTCACAATGAGTATTTGTAGAATTAGTCTGTTTAATAATACCACTGTATTCGGCACATCTGGGGATACCTCCCTTCTTAGAGAATCTTCCTCCACCCACAGCCCCTGCTGGGTGGACAGCAGGCCCCTGACCACCCCCCAGTTATAGCTGATTGGCACAGGAGTGTGCACCTCATCTAAGGGGAGCTCACTGGCCAGCTGACCTGATGCAGAAAAGGAGAGATGGGCTGATCAGATGCCCTCTCTGGGGAATCTAAGTGATACCAAGTTTCAGTTCACAGTAGGCACTAGAGCGCAAAGACTGGCTGATTTGTGTCTGGGGTGGCAATAAAAGGCTAGATGAAGTTTAGGAAGGGAGGAAACTCAGAGGTGGCTGATTGGAGGATGGGAAGCGGGTGGAGGTAGTCAGGGAAGCTGAGGAGCCACTCCACGGGCAGGAGAGAGTGTCTCTGTCTCGAAGTGGCTTTGGTTTTGCCTTTCCAATGGCCTGGGAATTTTTCGTGTTTCTCTGAGACACTTCGTGTCCTCACAGGATTCTTCTTTTTTTTTTTTTTGAAGAGTACATTCAAGTAGCTTTAATACATCTTTTTCCAGTTTTTAAAGTAAATTTATTTATTTATTTATTTATGGCTGCATTGGGTCTTCGTTGCTGCACACAGGCTGTCTCTAGTCGTGGCGAGAGGGGGTTTACTCTTCGTTACGGTGCGCCATCTTCTAATCGTGGTGGCTTCTTTTTCTGTGGAGCTCGGTCTCTAGGCGAGCAGACTTCGTGGCATGCGGGCTTCAGTAGTTGTGGCACGCAGGCTCAGTAGTTGTGGTGTGCGGTCTTAGCTGCTCCGTGGAATGTGGGATCTTCCCGGACGAGGGCTCAAACCCGTGTCCCCTGCATTGGCAGGTGGATTCTTAACCACTGCACCACCAGGGAAGTCCTAGGACTCCTTTTTGACTTGAGCTAGTTTGGATTTCTGTTCCTTACAATAAAAGATTCTCTGTTTAGAATGATCTATGATTTTCCAGTTGCTCAAGTCAGGAAACCTGGGGGTCACCTTGGACTCTCCTTGTCTTCTTTGTTGTCCTGGAGCCTGAATATATGAAAAGGAGGAGAACCTGGGACAGACCCTGAGAAATACCAACATTTAAGGAGTGAAAGAAGAATCTTCAATGGAGGAGGAGAAGGAACAGTCAGAGAAATGGAAGGAAAACTAGGAATGCCTCCTGAAACATCCAGAAGTGAACGGAGGGAGTGGTTACAAGCACTAAATGTCATCAGATCCTAAATCAACTTGTTTTTGTTTTGATGGGTGATAAAAAGTAAACAACTTTTTTGAAATACAGTATCTTAAAACTGGGATTTGGGGGAAGAGCATTTGGGTGAGGGAACACATAAGCCATCCTCCAGTGGAAGCCAAGGCAAGTCGTTTATTTATTTTTAAATTTTATTTTTTATTATTATCATTTTTAACATCTTTATTGGAGTATAATTGCTTTACATTGTTGTGTTCGTTGCTGCTGTATAGCAAAGTGAATCAACTATATGTATACATATATCCCCATATCCCCTCCCTCTTGAGTCACCCTCCCACCCTCCCTATCCCACCCCTCTAGGTGGTCACAAAGCACCGAGCTGACCTCCCTGTGCTATGCAGCTGCTTCCCACTAGCTATCTATTTTACGTTTGTTAGTGTACATATGTCCACGCCACTCTCTCACTTCGTCCCAGCTTACCCTTCCCCCTCCCCGTGTCCTCAAGTCCATTCTCTACGTCTGCGTCTTTATTCCTGTCTGGTCCCTAGGTTCTTCATAACCATTTTTTTTTTTTAAGATTCCATATATATGTGTTAGCATACAGTGTTTGTTTTTTCTCTTTCTGACTTACTTCACTCTATATGACAGACTCTAGGTCCATCCACCTCACTACAAATAACTCAGTTTCATTTCTTTTTACAGATGAGTAATATTCCATTGTATATATGTACCACATCTTCTTTATCCATTCATCTGCTGATGGACACTTAGGTTGCTTCCATGTCCTGGCTATTGTAAATAGTGCTGCAATGAACATTGTGGTACATGACTATTTCTGACTTATGGTTTTCTCAGGGTATATGCCCCATAGTGGGATTGCTGGGTCATATGATAGTTCTATTTTTACTTTTTTAAGGAACCTCCATACTGTTCTCCATAGTGGCTGTATCAATTTACATTCTCATCAACAGTGCAAGAGGGTTCCCTTTTTTCCACACCCTCTCCAGTATTTCCTGTTTGTAGATTTTTTGATGAAGTCCATTCTGACTGGTGTGAGGTGATATCTCATTGTAGTTTTGATTTGCATTTCTCTAATGATTAATGATGTTGAGCATTCTTTCATGTGTTTGTTGGCAATCTGTATATCTTCTTTGGAGAAATGTCTATTTAGGTCTTCTGCCCATTTTTGGATTGGGTTGTTTTTTTGATATTGAGCTGCATGACCTGCTTGTAAAGTGTGGAGATTAATCCTTTGTCAGTTGCTTCATCTGCAAATATTTTCTCCCATTCTGAGGGTTGTCTTTTCCTCTTGGTTATGGTTTCCTTTGCTGTGCATTTGGTCCCATTTGTTTATTTTTGTTTTTATTTCCATTTCTCTAGGAGGTGGGTCAAAAAGGATCTTGCTGTGATTTATGTCACAGAGTGTTCTGACTTGTTTTCCTCTAAGAGTTGTTTTTTTTTTTTTTTTTGCGGTACACTGGCCTCTCACTGTTGTGGCCTCTCCCGTTGCGGAGGACCGGCTCCGGATGCGCAGCCTTAGCAGCTCAGGCCTGGCTGCTCCGCGGCATGTGGGATCTTCCCAGACCGGGGTACAAACCCTGCATCAGCAGGCGGACTCTCAACCACTGCACCACCAGGGAAGCTCCCTCTAAGAGTTTTATAGTGTCTGGCCTTACATTTAGGTCTTTAATCCATTTTGAGTTTATTTTTGTGTATGGTGTTAGGGAGTGTTCTAATTCATTCTTTTACATGTAGCTGTCCAGTTTTCCCAGCATGAGTTATTGAAGAGGCTGTCTTTTCTCCATTGTATATTCTTGCCTTCTTCGTCAAAGATAAGGTGACCATATGTGCGTGGGTTTATCTCTGGGCTTTCAATCCTGTTCCATTGATCTACATTTCTGTTTTTGTGCCAGTATCATACTGTCTTGATTACTATAGCTTTGTAGTATAGTCTGAAGCCAGGGAACCTGATTCCTCCAACTCCATTTTTCTTTCTCAAGATTGTTTTTGCTATTCGGGGTCTTTTGTGTTTCCATACAAATTGTGAAATTTTTTGTTCTAGTTCTGTGAAAAACACCAGTGGTAGTTTGATAGGGATTGCACTGAATCTGTAGATTGCTTTGGGTAATAAAGTCATTTTCACAATGTTGATTCTTCCAATCCAAGAACATGGTATATCTCTCCATCTGTTGTTATCATCTTTAATTTCTTTCATCAGTGTCTTATAGTTTTCTGCATACAGGTCTTTTGTCTCCAGAGGTAGGTTTATTCCTTGGTATTTTATTCTTTTTGTTGCAGTGGTAAATGGGAGTGTTTCCTTAATTTCTCTTTCAGATTTTTCATCATTAGTGTATAGGAATGCAAGAAATTTCTGTGCATTAATTTTGTATCCTGCTACTTTACCAAATTCATTGATTAGCTCTAGTAGTTTTCTGGTAGCACCTTTAGGATTCTCTATGTATAGTACCATGTCATCTGCAAACAGTGACAGTTTTACTTTTTCTTTTCTGATTTGGATTCCTTTTATTTCTTTTTCATCTCTGATTGTTGTGGCTAAAACTTCCAAAACAATGTTGAATAAGGATGGTGAGAGTGGGCAACCTTGTCTTGTTCCAGATCTTAGTGGAAATGGTTTCAGTTTTTCACTATTGAGGATGATGTTGGCTGTGGGTTTGTCATATATGGCCTTTATTATGTTGAGGACACTTCAGTCTATGCCTACTTTCTGCAGGTTTTTTTTTATCATAAATCGGTGTTGAATTTTGTCAAAAGATTTTTCTGCATCTATTGAGATGATCATATGGTTTTTATTCTTCAGTTTGTTAATATGGTGTATCACATTGATTGATTTGCGTATATTGAAGAATCCTTGCATCCCTGGGATAAACCCCACTTGATCATGGTGTATGATCCTTTTAATGTGCTGTTGGAGTATGTTTACTAGTATTTGGTTGAGGATTTTTCATCTCTGTTCATCAGTGATATTGGCGTGTAGTTTTCTTTTCTCGTGCCATCTTTGTCTGGTTTTGGTATCAGGGTGATGGTGGCCTCGTAGAATGAGTTTGGGAGTGTTCCTCCCTCTGCTATATTTTGGAAGAATTTGAGAAGGGTAAGTGTTAGCTCTTCTGTAAATATTTGATAGAATTTGCCTGTGAAGCCATATGGTCCTGGGCTTTTGTTTGTTGGGAGGTTTTTAATCACAGTCTCAATTTCAATGCTTGGATTGGTCTGTTCATATTTTCTATTTCTTCCTGGTTCAGTCTTGGAAGGTTGTGCATTTCTAAGAATTTGTCCATTTCTTCCAGGTTGTCCATTTTATTGGCATAGAGTTGCTTGTAGTAATCTCTCATGATCCTTTATATTTCTGCAGTGTCAGTTGTTACTTCTCCTTTTTCATTTCTAATTCTGTTGATTTGAGTCTTCTCTCTTTTTTTCTTGATGAGTCTGTCTAATGGTTTATCTATTTTGTTTATCTTCTCAAAGAACCAGATCTTAGTTTTATTGATCTTTGCTATCATTTCCTTCATTTCTTTTTCATTTATTTCTGATCTGATTTTTATGATTTCTTTCCTCTGCTAACTATAGGGTTATTTTGTTCTTCTTTCTGTAATTGTTTTAGGTATAAGGTTAGGTTGTTTATTTGAGATGTTTCTTGTTTCTGGAGGTAGGATTGTATTACTGTAGACTTCCCTCTTAGATCTGCTTTTTCTGCATCCCATAGGTTTTGGGCTGTTGTGTTTTCATTGTCATTTGTTTGTAGGTCATTTTGATTTCCTCTTTGATTTCCTCAGTGATCTCTTGGTTATGTAGTAACATATTGTTTAGCCTCCATGTCTTTGTATGTTTTACAGTTTTTTTCCCTGTAATTGATATCTAGTCTCATAGCGTTGCTGTTGGAAAAGATACTTGATATGATTTCAATTTTCTTAAATTTACCAAGGCTTGGTTTGTGACCCAAGATTTGATGTATCCTGGAGAATGTTCCATGAGCACTTGAGAAGAAAGAGTATTCTGTTGTTTTTGGATGGAATATCCTATAAATATCAATTAAATCCATCTTGTTTAATGTGTCATTTAAAGCTTGTGTTTACGTATTTATTTTCATTTTGGATGATCTGTCCATTGGTGAAAGTGGGGTGTTAAAATCCCCTACTATTAGGGTGTTACTGTCAATTTCCCCTTTTATGACTGTTAGCATTTGCCTTATGTATTGAGGTGTTCTTATGCTGGGTGCATATATATTTACAAGTGTTATATATCCTTCTTGGATTGAGCCCTTGATCATTATGTAGTGTCCTTCTTTGTCTCTTGTAATTGTCTTTATTTTAAAGTCCATTTTGTCTGATATGAGAATTGCTGCTCCGGCTTTCTTTTGATTTCCATTTGCATGGAATATCTTTTTCCATCCTCTCACTTTCAGTCTGTATGTGTCCCTAGGTCTGAAGTGGGTCTCTTATAAACAGCATATATATGGGTCTTGTTTTTGTATCCATTCAGCCAGTCTGTGTCTTTTGGTTGGAGCATTTAATCCATTTACACTTAAGGTAATTATTGATATGTATGTTCCTATTACCATTTTCTTAATTGTTTTGGGTTTGTAATTGTAGGTCTTTTCCTTCTCTTGTATTTCCTGCCTAGAAAAGTTCCTTTAACATTTGTTATAAAGCTGGTCTGGTGGTGCTGAATTCTCTTACCTTTTGCTTGTCTGGAAAGGTTTTAATTTCTCCATCAAATGTGAATGAGCTCCTTGCTGGGTAGAGTAATCTTGGTTGTAGGTGTTTCCCTTTCATCACTTTAAATATGTCCTGCCACACCCTTCTGGCTTGCAGAGTTTCTGCTGAAAGATCAGCTGTTAACCTTATGGGGATTCCCTTGTATGTTATTTTTTGCTTTTCCGTTTTGCTTTCAATATTTTTTCTTTGTATTTAATTTTTATAGTTTGATTAATATGTGTCTTGGTGTGTTTCTCTTTGGCTTTATCCTGTATGGGACTCTCTGCCCTTCCTAGACTTGATTGACTATTTCCTTTCCCATATTAGGGAAGTTCTCAATTATAGTCTCTTCAAATATTTTCTTAGTCCCTTTCTTTTTCTCTTCTTCTTCTGAGACCCACATAATTTGAATGTTGGTGCAGTTACTGTTGCCCCAGAGGTCTGGGAGACTGTCTCAATTCTCTTCATTCTTTTTTCTTTATTCTGATATGCAGTAGTTATTTCCACTCTTTTATCTTCCAGGTAACTTATCTGTTCTTCTGCCTCAGTTATTCTTCTATTGATTCCTTCTAGAGAAGTTTTAATTTCATTTACTGTGTTATTCATTGTTTGTTTGCTCTTTAGTTATTCTAGATCCTTATTAATCCTTTCTTGTATTTTCTCCATTCTATTTCCAAGATTTTGGATCATCTTTACTATCATTACTCTGAATTCCTTTTCAGGTAGACTGCCTATTTCCTCTTCATTTGTTTGTTCTGGTGGGTTTTTACCTTGCTCCTTTATCTGCTGCGTATTTCTCTGTCTTCCCATTTTGCTTAACTTACTGTTTTTCGGGTCTCCTTTTTGCAGGCTGCAGGTTCATAGTTCCTGCTGTTCTTGGTGTCTGCCCCCAGTGAGTAAGGATTTTTCAGTGGGTTGTGTAGGCTTCCTGGTAGAGGGCACTGGTGCCTGTGTTCTGGTGGATGAGGCTGGATCTTGTCTTTCTGGTGGGCAGTACCACATCCGTTACTGTGTTTTGGGGTGTCTGTGAACTTAGTATGATTTTAGGCAGCCTCTCTGTTAATGGGTGGGGTTGTATTCTTGTCTTGCTAGTTTTTTGGTATGGGGTGTCCAGCACTGGAGCTTGCTGGTCATTGAGTGGAACTGGGTCTTAGCATTGAGATGGAGATCTCTGGCAGAGCTCTTGCTGATTGATAGTACATGGGGCCAAGAGGTCTCTGGTGGACCAATGTCCTGAACTCGGCTCTCCCACCTGAGAGGCTCAGGCCTGACAGCCGGCTGGAGCACCAAGACCCTGTCAGCCACATGGCTTTTTGGAAATCTGAGGTCTTCTGCCAGTGTTCAGCAGTTGCTGTGTAGGAGTTGTTCTGCATGTAGATGTATTTTTGATGTATTTTTGGGGTGGAAGTGATCACGTCTTATTCCTCTGCCATCTTGAAGGTGCTCTCTCTTCACACTATTCAGTTTTGAAGTGTTCCATACTCATCGATCAATCAAGGAAATGCTTGAGGGCAGATTTAGGGAAATCTTCCATTACTCCTGTTGCTAGAGGATCAACATTTCATCTGGAAAGGACCTAAATCTGGCAATCTCACTTCAGGCCTAGCTCATCCACCTTTTTTCCTTTTGTGCTTAGTCTGTTTCACTTGCTCATACCGGCCCCTGTGCAGAGGCCTTGCCCCCAGCCCTTCAGACCAGAGTTCCTCGTGAAATGGCTGAGCCGACACCTCAGCTCGGGATGTGCGCTGAACCTCCTCACAGGACACTCAACTCAAGATGTGTGTATTCACTTTTATCTTTTAAAATTAATCAATAGACAGCACACATGCCTGGCACTTTTTTCCTTTGTGCTTAGTCTAGTTTCACTTGCTCATAGGGTACTGCATACGGTGGCCTTCTTCCCGGCAATGCATACAAGAGTTCCTAAGCGTGAAATGGGCAAGCTGTTTATTAATGCCAGCTGCAAAATACATACAGGGACAAGAAGTGAGTGATGAGGATTTCAACTAGATCTGACCTTGAGCTCCTCAAGCTCCTCAAGGAGCTCCTCCAACCTATTTGCAGTACCTGGCTTAGCTCCTGGCATTCGTTCATTCTTGCTACAATCTTTGTCACACATTTAGGTCTCAGGAACATAGTAGGCATTCAGTTGGATAAATTAAGCTCTTTTTACATCATGTTCTGAAAATTGTGCATCTAAAAAACTCCAGACTTTCCTAGCTGACAATTTTAGCTGCCAGAATGCATGGGAAGAAAACACAGTTTGTTTAGAAGTAAAGATATTTTCCACTTGCCATGGAAGGAATCCAGATTTTGAGTAAGTATTGAATTGTGTGATATTGAAAATATTTAATGAAAAAACATTTGTTGTTTGCATGGATTGATCCATGCAACTAAAATTGTTAATACAGAGATACTCCTCACTGAAAATTTTAAGGATAAGGGCCTCCCGACATTGGGCTGGACATGCCCCTGAGTGAAGGGGATGCCCTAAATCTCCCAGTGTATCACTCTGAAGTCACAGTGATCCACGTGGTGTCCTTTGTCCCATCAAATGAAATTCAACATGGACCCTTGGCAGTAGAAAATAAACTCCTACCTCTGTGACTCATTTTGGGAAAAAGAAAAGAGGAACTGTATAATCAAATGTGCTCTTTTGGAGATTCTGGGAGCAGCAGGACAGAAACCTTGTGGGTAGCATGCTTAGGTTGGGTTGAAAACACACTGGAGTGTTTCTGTGTCCATAAGAAGCCCTCTAGGTTGGTTGCAGCCTGGCTTTGTGATAGCTGATTAGAATGCAAAGCAGTCTTGCAGGCTTGTTCCTGGAGCGTGTCTCACCTCTGTCCCCTCAACTCTGCCTAGGCCCATTCCTAAGTGTGAAAGTTCTCATTGTTATCTTGGTTACAGAATCCCATTCCTTGTCTGTTTTCTTTGCCCTTATCCTCACATTTCTTTGAATGTCCTTTCATGGGACGCCTTGATCTGCTCCCAGAGAAATGCAATTATCAGAAATCAACCTCTCTCACCCATTTCTGCCCTAAGCAGCTTTCGCCCACTGGTGAATTTCACATTGTACTGAGAAAGTCAGCAACTAATACTAATAATAATAAAATATGTTTGTATTTCTTAGATGACTTTTTCCACTGGGGACTCACTGGTGAGAGCTAGGTGCTGAGCAGAGTGAGTGTGTATATGAGCTGGAAATGGAGAGCAAGAAAGAGACCTGGCCAGCTGAAGCTTTTCCTTGACAGCTAATTTACATTTTTTGGTATCAAGGGGTCTGTGCCAGTAATTGGCATGCAGATTGTGTCTGATGGGCCTGTTATACTGAATAAAGGAATCTGCTAGTTAGAATAAGCCAACCCCAGGCTGATGGATGGGGCATAAGGAGGTCATTGCAAAAGAGAAATTGTGTCTGTGTGTGTGTCCCTGTTCGTGCGTGTGTTTCACAAGAATTTCTACCCCCTCCCCTCTCCCTCTTTATCCAGCAAACTCTAATCTTTCATATTGCATTGAGACAAATGTTGCTCCATTTCTCTCCCTCTCTCTGTTTTTCCCTTGAAGGGATATTTGATGGAACCCACTCCAGGTTTTAATAAAGTGAGGGGGCAAAGGAGAAATTAAAGCAGTGTCATGGTTTGTTAGCAGCCCAGGATCTTCCAGGATGGGCCCAGGCTACAAATTACACTCTGAAATTAATTGGCAGAAGGTAGTTTTCCTGTCCATCATTCTTACTCCAAAGGTGTGGGTGGAAGCAGCTGTGGGACGTCAACAGGAAAACGTGTGCTCTTATCTATTTCCCCTTTGCTTTGTCTAAGTTACCGGTGTGATTAGGTGGCTGTTTTCTGGACCCTCACCCCACGCCTCGATTAGGTAGGAGTTGTGCTATTTGTTGTTACCTCTTGGGTTAGCTGGGTGATTCTAGGCATCCTCCTAAGCAGGGTGATTTCAGTCCGGGTACCTGCTATGGGTCATCAGGGTCCATATCTGGGCTTCCCATAGCCCTGGGAGACTGAAAGACCATATAGCTTCCTTTTCTAAAGCTCTATAAAAACCAAAAACCCTACAGAGTTAACTCTTATTAATACAATATATGTTTGTTAGATAGACTACTATGTTTGGGGTAAGACTTAAAGAAATATAAAAACATAGGAAGAATCAGCTTCTGTTTACCCATCCCTGGTTCCTCCTCCCAAATTGGAATAGATGATATTGACTCTTGCTTGTCTTGTCTGGGACATGCATTTAGACAACTAGGGAAGTTTCACGCTCTCAGCCAGCAGTTAGCTTCCCCTAATAGGCTGGTTCCCCGCCTTTATGCTCTGTAGGCCTGAGTCTGTCTTTCCTGGCACAAAAGGGAAGAATTCCTGTATGTCAAGCCCAGAAATCCTTAGGATGAACCTTTCCCAACTTGAAAGGAGGAATTTTCATCTTTCTAGCTCCTCCTATCTGAATACAAAACTTGAGTTTATCAAGTTTGTTGAGTGAATTTTTAAACTCCTATTTACAGTATTTATGGTTCTCCTTACTGTTTGGGGGTCTTATATCTAACAGGACTTCTGACAATGTGTGTGAGGCTTTTAAAAAGACTGTAAAAACATATAAGCAAAACATTATATTTTTAAAAAAGAAATAGTTGAGTCCCTCTTAGAAAAATTTTTGCTTTCTCATTTTTCATTAGAAAAATTCAGTTGTGTCACTGAGCAGACATCAGCAAGGGTTCTCAAACCCTTCCTTTGTCTCCTGAACTGATACAGTAGGGTCCCATTGGGTTATCTTTTCCGGCCATGTCTTCCCCCAAGGCTGACTTAACAGGTGAATGCACAAAGGTTAGAGGGTCAAACCATCTTTGACTCAGCCCTACCCTTTTGCTTGGCTCTGCAAGCAAATACATATACATATACATATACATACATATATATATATATATATATTTTATATATATATATATATATAATATATATATATATCTTGCTAACCCCTAAGGGTGGGCCAGTGTCTCCCAATCCTTTTTTTACCTCCAACAGCCTATAGAAAAATGTTCTGTCCACAAGTGGTACCGGAGGGAAAGTGGAATGAGGAGGGAGGTAGAGGAAGAACAATGACAGGAGGCTAAGGAACAGGAGGGAGGGAGGGAGGTGAGCATGAAGAGAAAGGAATGGAAGAGGGAGAAGAAGTCCAGAGATGAGAGCAGAGGGGGGGGAGCTGGAGGGCCACTGCCCAAACCCCATTCTGTCAGGGAGCTTCCATGGTTCCAGGGCATTGCTGCTGCGCCACCTACAGGCCTGGTGGTCAAACAGAGGCAGGAAATGTCTCCGCCCATATTTCTTTGAACTCTGCACAGCCCCTACCTAATGCCTTCCCCTGGCGAGGAGAGACCTCCATCCCTTCTGCCAAGTGTACCAGAGGGTCCTTTATTGGCCGCTGATGCAGGTGGTACTCTGTGTTTCTCTCAGACACATCAGTATGTGTGAGTGTTTGCTTCACAGAGGATTTTTTGGTGGCCAGAGAGGGGAAAAAGGAAGAGGAGGAATTGAGGTGGGTGGTATGGTGTCTGCTGGAGGTTCAGCTTTGTGGGCTGAGTCCCTGGAGGACACAGAGGTCCCTGCTAGCACCCAGGTTTCTCAGGTTGCCCAGGCCCGGGACTGGGGTGTTCTAGGAGTTGATAGGGCCACTTGGTGAGACTCTGGGTGCTGGCAGAGCTGCTTTGGGACCCAGGTGATGAGGTGAAGCACAGAGCTGGGGAGACCACTTCCCCACTTCTGCAGAGGGTCTAGCACTGTGAGGTCACCTGAGGACGGTGGCTTTGGAAGCATCCGTCACAGCACATGTGACACAGACGGAGGCATCCCCCCATGGGCTGGTGGAGCTGAGGCTCCTGCAAGCAGCTTTAAGGGTGGGGGATACGGACAAATAAGATGTGGGGTCCAGAGGAAGGAAGGGCTGATGTCTGGTGTCAGCTGCATAGATCAGCTGTGAGTACGTGGCAGGCTCCCCTTTGAGGACTTCCAGAAATAACGGTCTGTCTGGGAGTCCTGCTATTTTGTAAGAGGGACTATTAAGCCCACACCCGAGGTCAAAGTTGACTTTCTAGGTTCTAAATTTCTAATTTGGGCCACCTTCCCAAATGAAAGAGAAAAGAAAAGAAAAAAGAAAAGAAAAGGAAAGGAAAGAAAAGGCTGCAGCTATTGGGAGCAGGCCCCAATAGCTGCATGTATGGGTTTCCTTCTAACGAGGCATCTTCCAGCAGGGCTGCTGTGGGCACTGCCTCTCTCTGCTCCTCCGGAGGATGGACTGTCTCCATTTTATACGCCAGCCTTGCCTCTGGACAGGGAGCCTCCTTCTTAAAACTTCCTTCCCCTTGTGTTCTCAGAACATTAAAAACCTTACACGAAGCTCTTGAGGGTTCAGGTGGGCTTCATTTTATGCTCTGTTGATATTTCTTCCTGTTCCTCTTCATTCTTCTGCCTGCCATGAGTTTTGGCAACTCTGGACAGGGCCAAGGCCAATGAGAATTAGAGAAACCTTTGTGCAAATGATAAAATAGTGCCCTTTCCTTGGGAAACTAGCCCCACGCAGGGTGCATAGTGCGCTGACCGAATCACAGGCTGAATTTGAGCCCCTACTCACCTCCTTGTCCAGGTGCCCTGTACAGAACATACTAGAAAGGGGGCTGGCCTCTTTCACCTTCTCACTTGTCAAGGGTGCTACCATCATCATGTGATCACATGCTTCATTTTTAGTATCGTTTTCTTATTGCCTACTTTGAGTTTTGTTGATTTCTACCAAAAAATATCTTCGTGTTCTCCTTAAGCATGTATGCACTCTTTTTTTTTTTTTTGCGGTACGTGGGCCTCTCACTGTTGTGGCCTCTCCCGTTGCAGAGCACAGGCTCCGGACGCGCAGGCCCAGTGGCCATGGCTCACGGGCCCAGCTGCTCCACAGCATGTGGGATCTTCCCGGACCGGGGCACGAACCTGTGTCCCCTGCATCGGCAGGCGGACTCTCAACCACCACGCCACCAGGGAAGCCCTGTATGCACTCTTGAAGTGTTGCTCCCTGAGGATTTGAGTTGTTACTGTGTTAGCTGTGTGGCCAGTCAGGTTTTAATTGAGAAAACAAAGTCATTTTAGTTATTGTGAAAGAAGGATTTTAATGTAGGAAATTGTTTAAGCAGGTGGTAGAGTTGCTGAGAAGACAAACAGTGGATGGATAAAACAACCCAGAAATCAGCAGTAGCAGAGGGCTGCTCCCTCCCTGCATGGGAGAGATGAAGCAAGAAGGTAGTGGTACCAGGGCAGCAAAAGCCAACAAGCCAAAGATGGGAGCATGGAAAGATAGACACTCCTGGTTCCTCGATGGCCACATTATGCTGTCAAACCAACCCTAGGATCACCCTCTTCTCATTTTCTTGTTAGCAAGTAATGAATGCCTGTATTTGTTTGAATCTGTTAGATTTTCTGTTACTCATAGCTGAATACATCTGGTGTAATATTCATCCAATTCAAAATAATCTATGTTAATAATTGCATTACATTAAATGCAATAACTGCATTTATATTCAATGAGCTCTTTGAAGCAATAGCTGCCTGGTTGAGGCCACAGTGACCTCCAGGCCTGGCCTGTGGGTGCAGTTGCCTCTCCAGGCCCGCAGGGGCAAATTGGAGGTGCCAGTCAGTGATGGAAGCAGAGCTGTGGGTGAAGAACACTGGGATTCAGTTCCAGGGTCTCCCACCAGTCGCCACTATTGTGTGGTTCATTCAACGAGCTCAGCCTCTGCGCACTTGCCAGGGGTACTGGAGGAAGTAATTTCCATTTCTTAGGGCGAGCAAAGACACAGGGCTTCCTGATTGGCCCACTTAATATAAATGTACATTTATAGTATTTATCCTGGAAGCTACCCTGAGCCTGGAACTCAACAATGCACTCAAAGATTTTCTCACCTTTTTCCTGGGTTCTGTGATCTCAGGGTGGTGAGTTAATGAAAAAAAGAAAAAGAAGTTTCCTTGAGGCAAGGCCTCTTTTTCTGTCCCTTTACTGTTGATTTTCAGTCTGAGGTGAGTTTTGCTTGTTTATCGTGAGCGGCAGTGGGAAAGTGTAACTAAGAGTTGTCTAACAGTGGGTTCATTTTGCCCACCTGGTGGGCTCAGTTTTGTGGCACGCAAGCTAGGCTCAAACACTCCACATGCTGCTAGAAATTGATCTTACAGCAACCAGGGAGTAAACACTTTTGGACAGGTTTTGTCTTTTCCTTCCATTTTGTGTGTTATAAAACATATTATATTTCATGTTAAATCATTTTGCAACCACTTTTACATCTTACTATTACACAGTACAAAAGTTCTCAAGTTGATATAATTTTTCTTCTTCTTCATCATAATCATCATCATCATTGCAAACTGTGTATAGGGCTTACTGTCTGTGAGACACTGATCTAAGCACTTTACAAAACCTAACTCATTTTAATCCTCATGACAACCCTATAAGGTGTTAGGGGTCAGATTGTGTCTTCAATTCTACCCTAATACCTCAGAATGTGCCCTTATTAGGAGATAGGGTCTTTATGGAGTTAATCAAGTTAATTGAGATCAGTAGGGTGGGCACTAATCCAGTATGACTGGTGTCTTGATGAAAAGGGAAAATTTGGACATACAGCTACACAAACAGGGAACACACAGGGAGAAGATGACCATCTACAAGCAAGGAGAGAAGCCGCAGAAGGAAACAGCCTTACCAACACCTTGATTTCAGACTTCCAGCCTCCAGAACTCTAAGATAGGTTTCTGTTGTTTAAACTACCCAAACTGTGGTACATTGTTCTGTGTCCAGGACCCCCCACAGGTACCAAAATCTGCTGAATGCTCAAGTCCCTTGTATAAAAGGAGATCTCCAGGCCTGATGTTGCTCCTGGCATGAGCTGGTCTGGCATTCTCCTGGGAATAAACACTGGAGGTAGAGAAAATAGAAATATCTCTCATAAACAAGAAATATTTTTCAGGGACTGAACAGTTTAAATTCACATTTTAAAATAATTTATTTGCAAAGGTGCAGTCCTGCTAAAATACAAACCAAATTTTCATTAGTGAATAGAATACTTAACATCCAAAGCCCTGACTGGTTGGGGGCTGTCTGAAGAAAAAGGGGTAAGAAATTGGTTTATCTCTGTCTGCATAACTAAAAGGGTCCCCTTAGAGGCCCTTCCAAAGGAAGAGGAAGGCCAGCCTGAGGACCAATTCCCGCTTAGATTCTAGAATGCGAAATTCAATCAGGTACCAAAATGACAGTTTTCCAGCTTCAAAAATTAAACCTCACCTGTAGCAATGGGAAGAGGCTGTTGGCAGCTTTAAAATATTTTCTCCGCTACAAGTTGTTTACTTGACAGCTGGTGCCCCACTTTCAAGCAAGATTGCTTATGGCCCTTAATAAATATTTGGCAATCTGGTTAAAAACCAGGACTTCTAAACCTGCCTTTGGCCTTAATATGGCAGTGTTTGAAAGCTGATTCCTCAAATAATGGGAGATTGAGGATGAAGACTCCACCTCTTGGCAGCCCCTGCCCTGAGTACCGGAGTTGACGATGAAGGATACCATGTGCTAAGCTTTTGGACTTCTGCTGAGAGTCAGGGTGTAACTACTTCAAAGAAAATATCTTATTAAATTTCCATGCATTTTAAAAGTTTTTTTTTATAATTAGACATTTTATTTTAAGATATTATAGATGCACATGAAGGTGTAAGAAATAATACAGAGACATGCATTAAAATTTGTGTTTGTGCGGGCTTCCCTGGTGGCTCAGTGGTTGAGAGTCCGCCTGCCGATGCAGGGGACACGGGTTCGTGCCCCGGTCCAGGAAGATCCCACATGCCGCGGAGTGGTTGGGCCCGTGAACCATGGCCGCTGAGCCTGCGGGTCCGGAGCCTGTGCTCCGCAATGGGAGGGGCCACAACAGTGAGAGGCCCGCGTACCGCAAAAAAAAAAAAAAAATTGTTTGTGTGTGTGTGCATTTTCTTCCGCTCGTGATGCTTATGAACACCCTTCTACTTGCTCTGTCTGGTTAGTAAGGAATCCTGCAGGAGGGTGAGGCGTATGGTAGAGTAGCATCCTGAACTCTGAGTTGGCCTGTACCAACCCACCACGCACAGAACTAAAAAACTGTGTGTTCTTATCCTCTGTTAGTGTTATAAGGGAAGAATTTAGCCACGTATGTCAGAAGTTCAGGCAGTAATGAAATTTACCTCAGGTGTGCACCTTGCAAATGACCATGAAACAAACCATAAAAAAATCAAAAGAGGATGAAATAGAATATTTATTTCTACAATGGAAGAGAAAAATATTTGTGATATTTAAAGCAATAGAAGATATCATCAGAAACAAGGTGAATCGAATCAATTATAAAATAATTTCAACTTTTTTGTAGGGAAAAAATACTAAATGAAATGAAAAAATTAGAAAATTATTTTAATTATCATGAATAAGTCTTAAGGGCCAAAATAGATACAGAATTATGCAAATTTATGGCTAAAACCTGCAGTCTACTCGAGGATTTTTCAAAAGATATGAAGATATTGTTTACATATAAAGAATGACAGGTAACATCTTTAATTAATATCACCCTTACAATTTATAATGTTGCCACATCATCATAAGGAATAGATTTTCTCTAACAAAAATGTCTTGTTTTTGTTTCTTACAGATAGTAAACTGACATGAAAAAATGTTCAGCCTGAGTAACAACTAAAGAAATACAGATTTGAACAGCTAAGAAATGCCAACATTAAAGTAATAAAAATAAATAATATCGAGAAAACCTGTTAAGTTAGGTTCTGCATGGAAAACCCACACATAAGAATGTGATAATAAGAACTATGAAGCATTTATATCCTTTGACTTGGTAATCCCACTTTTGGGAAAATACCCTAAGGTAATAATCCAAATGGAAAAAAGCCATTTTTACAAAGATATTTATGGCAGCATGTTCATAATAGGGGAAAATAGAAAGTGATCCAAATGCCCAGTGAGTGGGAATGGTTAAGAGAACCATGGTGTATCAGAATTCCCTGTGATCACTGAAACTGAAAAGTATGTGAGCTGTGGAAATGTGCACACATCGCAAAGCTAAGTGCAAGCAAAGTAGAATGCAAAATAGAATAACCACTCTTATAGCTTCACGTAAATGGTGTCTATGTTCTGGTGAGTCTGGGAAAAAATGTAGGTAGATGTAAATTGCTGGAAGTTTTCAATTCCTGGGGTATTTTTCCTATAAAATTATTTATTTAAATATTTGTCAAACATCTACTATTTGACAAAACAATGAGATGGTAGTTAAAACTTCATTATATGGGTAATCCATGCAGTCAGTTCTTTTCTAACATGTAGGGTGTTTCTAGCTTCCTTTGGAGAGCTGACCTCTATTTCTGTACTGTGACTATTGCTGTGGTTGGGTGATCACCTGGGGCCTGCTGCCTGCCCAGGAAGCCATTAGGAGGATGCTGCAAGTCTCTGTGGACGGCCTGGAGGAAGGGGAGTCCCTCTTCCCTCCCTGTTCCAGATACAGTCTTCTTACTTTTCCCTGAAGTTAATACATTCTCTGAACCTTGAGGAAGATTTAAGTAATGCTCTGCTCCAGGGTTCAAAGAAAGGACCTAAAGCATAGAGTGAGAGCAGCATTGGGTGGTGAGGATCTGACCCTTCGCCCATGGTCTAGCAATCTTTTTGCATTGTATGTACCTTATCAGGTATGACTCTTAGGTAACTTGACTGCAAATTCTAGAAAATCCTGCCTCAGTTCACTCAAAAAACATGAAAAAAAAATATCCCTTATAAAAAGAAGCCCAGGGGTAGGGCAGCTCCAGACTGGTTAATTGCCCAGCTCCAGGATCTTTCCATTTTGCCAGTTGCAGAATGTCAGCTTTGTCCTCTGCCACCTCTGCTTGTGGTTCCAGCACAGTTGCAGTGGCCCTAGTCCACAAATATAACACCTAATATCAGCACTGTCTTTTTCTCTCTGAAACCTTTACCAAAATCTGTCCCCTACCCCCACCCCTCTCATCTCCAGCACTTCTTTCATTTCTCATTGGCCAGAATTGCATTCCATTTCATGCTTAAACCAGTTGCTGTCAAGAGGAATGAAACCACAATGATCTGCTAAGGTTAGACCTAGCAGGACTTGTCCCTTTAGCTGGGGATTGGGTTTCATTTCCTCTGACACTTCCTGGCTTCCAAGGTCCTCCCCTCCTGGTCCTCTGACTAGGAAGCTGGGTCTTTAGTTTCTCCACTCTGCCATCCACTTTCTTCAACTGTGTCTGCATCCAGAGCCATGATGGGTTGACTGAGTATGTAGAGAAAATATAGCAACGTGGATTATCTCCACGTTATGGAAACCTCAGTTTCTCTGGCCAGAGAAGGGTTCCTGTCTCTTGGAGTTTTAGGAGTCTACCCAGGTACTGCAGGAATTGCCAAGAACTTGCCTGGGGGCAGTGAGAGAATGGGAAAAACAACCAACCAAGCCACCCAGAGGAATTCTTTCAGTCTCTCAGACCTGTAGGGACTTTCTTTCCAATGCCTCAGATCAGAGAGAGATGGTTTTTCTTGGAGTTCTTTCTGTCCTCATTTGGTGCACAATTCCAGGCTTCAGACTGCCTTCGAATCTAGGCTCAGAGATACTGAAGAATAAAACCTGGAAACTCACCATTTCTTTCGGTGGTTCTTTGAATTCTGGTTTCCTTTCCCAATCTACTTGTCAACATTTACTTTTCAGAGTCCTCAGAGGATTGCTCCATGCATTCTGTCCAGGATTTTAAATTGTGTTCAATGGGACATAGAAGTTGGAGGGTGCTTACTCTATCTTGACTGCAATTGGAAATTTATCTTTTTTCAATTTCCAATATTTGGAAGTTACCAGTTTATGAGCAGGAAGAGTCTTTCAAAATTTATAGAGTGTAGAAGTGATGATGATATTTTGGACATGATGTCAAAGAAGAGGCAAGAAACAATATCTCTCTAAAGTTTGCATTAATAGTACAGGAGACCAAAGAGGGAATTCATGGGAAGGAAGGGTGGTCTAAAATTGGAGCCATGGACTTGTAGAGAAAGGATTTTGCTATGTTAAATGTCTCAAGAGCCACTGGTAACAAATGCAGGTAAGATCCTCTTCCTAGGCCTGCTTTAATGATTTGGCAAGATTAAGATAATGTGCACATATATAAATGTTTCTAAGCATGTGAACAGTATATTCTTTTATCACAGACTTTCTTCACATATATCATATTAGCTAGGACCATTTTGGCTGCAAGTGACAGGAACTTATCTTGAGCAGACTTGGGCAAAGGAAGGAAATTACTGGTTAATGGACATCAATGAAGAATGAACTATCATGCTGTGAAAAGGGAGGGGTGACAGCGGGGCTTCAGCAGCAATCTGATCCATGGTCTTGAGCATGGTCAGTGCTCCTTGTCTGCTGCTCCCTGCAGATGGACTTTCTCCGCATGGTAAGAAACAGCTTCTGAGAGCACCTGTGTTTTTTCCTTTAAGTCTACACAAATGAAGAAAGTTCTGAAGAATGTCTCTGATTGGTCCAGACAGTATTGGGCCCACCACTAGCTCAGTCAGCTGTGGCAGGGGTTGGAAGGAAGATTCATGGAAGAAAGTGATGGCAACTGAGGAAAATGAACGGATGAAGGGGGGGTGGGAGCAGCAGTTACTTGAAGGGAAGGGTTTTGGTCAAAACCAATACAACAGTCAGCATAAAAGGGAGCTTCATTCTCACCCATGCTAAGATATTATAGCCTTTTAATCACATGGTTCTATGGTTCTATTAAGTTCTATTTTTCTTCTCCAGAATCCAAATTTACCTGTATCCTCTGGCCTTCCTTTCCCCCAATCCTCCTTCATTACAAAATAATCCTGTTTTGGATATGTTCTATAATTTTTTTCCCTCTCTTCTCAAGTTTCTTTCAGTTGGTTGCTTCTTCCTCTCAATCCACCACCAACTCTCCCTCTTTCTTCTTGTTTCTCTCCCTGTGCTCTGTGGACCTTCTGTATCTATAAGCAAACTGAAAATAGCCATTCTGCCAAAAAGATTCTGGTCCCTAGTTCATAGGGGAAATGAGGAGAAAGAGAATGAATATTGATCCAACATTCACTGAATTACAGGTCCCCAGGTTGCCTATGTAGCTCAGTGATAAACGACCCAACCCCTCTTATCCAGGAGCTGATGGTTGGGAGGAGATGAGAGGAAAGCAAGCAGACAGTCATAGTGTGGGTTAGGTTAATGGTGGAGGAAATCTAGTGTCCTGAGGGACAATTGGATTGACTCCTGATCTGGATTTCCAAAGGAAAAGTTAATGCTTGTAGAAGCTAAGTAATTTCTCCTAGCTTCCTAATATACCTGGGAAGCTTTAGAAATAGGAATCATCTTTGGTCTGTGGGGCCAAAGCCCATATTTTCTCCACTACACCACTCTGCCTCTGGAGGGGAACTTGCGTGAACGAGAGCTCAAATCAGACTTGATTCCTCATCACAGCTGCCTTGGAGGTTCTATCTTCCCTTTTTTTTTTTGCGGTACGCGGGCCTCTCACTGCTGTGGCCCTTCCCGTTGCGGAGCACAGGCTCCGGACGCGCAGGCCCAGCGGCCATGGCTCACGGGCCCAGCCGCTCCGCGGCATGTGGGATCCTCCCGGACCGGGGCACGAACCCGCGTCCCCTGCATCGGCAGGCGGACTCTCAACCACTGCGCCACCAGGGAAGCCCTATCTTCCCTTTTTCTAGGCTCATGCTGCCATGTGGTATGACTTAAAAGATGAGATGAACCTCTACGTCCATTGTCACCTGTTCGGGATTTGCCATTGATTGGATAACGCATTCCTACAGAGACATATGAGGGAGAGAGCATCACAGGTCATTAATCTCTGCATTCAATTAGGGCTGTCTCAAATAAGGTATCTACAAAACAGTGTGTGTTAGGGACACACAAACCTCAGAACGTAAGCTTGGCAGGCTGAGAGGAAAGCCTTAAAGACACTGACACCAGGGTCCTCAGCCAGATCACTCAGTTGTGAAGATGATGGTTCATGAACTCTCCCACACACTTGGGACTTCCAGTCACCTTTTTAAAGTTATAAAAGTTATTCCATACATTCTTTCTCATGAAGCTACTGAAGGATATGCTCCAACAAACCAAGGGATTAAACCAAGCAAAAGGAAGACATGTGTCTTACGTTGGGCTCCCTTGAAGACTCTGAGACATGGATTCTTGTGCAAGTGATTTATTAAGGAGACCTCTAAGGAAGTAGAGGAAGCAGGACAAGGAAATAGAGAAAGCCAAACAAGGGGTGATTCCAGGCAGAGTTCAGTCTGATCCTCCAAGAAAATGCTGGAGGGTGAGTTACTTTAGAGTTGTCCCAACCTGAGACAAAGGAGCTGGCTTGCATGCTCCCACAGTAGTCCATTAGTTAAGAGTTGCTCTGGGGGGTGGCAGGTGGGGGATGAAAATTCCAAGGCCCTTGGATCTTCAGCTTCAGGCAAATAGGCTTCAGTTGCCCAAGGACTGTCCTCCTAAGAAGAGCTGCAAGCACTAGCTGTTGGAAACAAAAACACACTGAAGCCAGGAAGCATGTGTGTGTGTGTGTGTGTGTGTGTGTGTGTGTGTTTGTACATGAAAAATGGTGAAACAGGGACATGAGAAACACATACTCCAACTTAGCAGAGAAACAAAGGAATCTCCAGGATAATGGTCAAGGGAAATCCCAAGATGGCAGACATGTAAGCCATTCAGATTGCTGGAGTGGATCCAAAGCCTGGGAGAGAGATATTCAAAAAGATACAAGTGAAGGGCTTCCCTGGTAGCGCAGTGGTTGGGAGTCTGCCTGCCGATGCAGGGGACACGGGTTCGTGCCCTGGCCCGGGAAGATCCCACATGTCGCGGAGTGGCTGGGCCCGTGAGCCATGGCCGCTGAGCCTGCGCGTCCGGAGCCTGTGCTCCGCGACAGGAGAGGCCACAACAGTGAGAGGCCTGCTTACTGCCAAAAAAACAAAAAAAACCCAAAAAAACCCCAAAAGATACAAGTGATAAAATGCTTAATAAGTCTGAACATATTGAGAAGACATTTACATATATGAGGAAGAGTTCACACCTAGATTAATGATAAGAATATAGAAAACTTAGCAAATGGAATACCAAAACAATCATAAAATCCAGGGAAAACAAAATCTATTAGAAATTAATAGTAGTTCATAAGCCTCATGACTTAGTTGTGAATAGCATTTACATGATCATAATAATATAAACGCTGAATGTATTGAATTTAACTAGAATTATAAATCAACTCCATTGGGAGAATGGGGACAAGAAGAAGGTGTGTGTGGTAGGGTTAGAGACAGTGGCAAAAAAGTCTCATCTGCCATACTGGGAAGCCAGTGGATAGTGCAACTGAAAAATCAAGAAGTAACAGGATCAGCAAGTTACTTAGAGAGAGGGAGGAAAACATCTAGAACAATCTTCTAAAAGTTGAATGTATTTCCTCTGTGTGACGAGAAATGGGGGTGGAATGGGGCAGTGTGTGCAATTGCTATTTTTTCATACAAGTCTTGCACAATGATTTGATTCTTGAAACTGTGTGCATGTGAAACTTTTCTTAAAAATAAAATAGTAAATTAAAAAAGGAGTAAATCCCTACAGGCAGAGATGACAAAGATGTGGGAAATGATGAGAAATAGGAGTCTGATTCAGACACATTTCAGATAGTTTGTGTCCTCCCCATTCCCAAGCAGGGCCCCAACAGATAACAGTGCCAGCAGGGAGACTTTGATCTGTAGACTTGGGAAAAAAATCATCTTAGAAACTTGGAAACTTAAATGCATGGAACCATGAAAGTTTGGAATCTTATATTCATAGAATTTCATTTTAGTTCATCCTCTAAAACTCAGCTCAGCTCTCACCTCCTCCAGGAACCCTTTACTGAGTGATACTTTTCCCACAGCCCCAAGATCTCTGCCTTTCCTGCTACCCCAGCACTCATCAGCCTGTAGAATCAGGTTGTTTACTTGCCGCCTTCCTACACTGATGGCAGAACATGGATCCTTAATCATTTACAGGTAAACTCGGTCATTTCTACTTTGAACACAATTGTCCAGGATTCCTGCCCCAGCTCCCACCCTCTGCCTGGAGTGATACCCAGTCCAGGGAGCTGGAGACGCCTCAGCATCATGGACAGCTCCTGGTCTCTGGTCATGGCAAGAGGCCATGCTGGCATCTGGGATGTGTCACTTACTCCTCTGGTTTGGTTTTTGGCATCCTGAGCCACTGACACCTCCTGAGGTGTCTGTGTCATTGGTCTGTGTCTTCCTGGTCTTGCCCACAAGGCCCCTCCTCGTCTGCTGTCCCTCCTCAGCCATATCCTTGAGCCCCTTGGATGAAACTCCTGAGCTTCTACAGTATAAGGAAGACTCAGGAGAGGCTCTGCCAGGTCCTATTTGCTCAGATGTGCCTTGCCAGCATTTTACCCCATTGTGTCTAATTATTTTTTTAATTTTAATTTTATATTGGAGTATAGTTGATTTACAATGTTGTATTAGTTTCAGGTGTCAGTACAGTGATTCAGTTATACATATACATATATCTATTCTTCTTCAAATTCTTTTCCCATTTAGGTTATTACAGAATATTGGGTAGAGTTCCCTGTTACCATGTTGTGTCTTTACCGTACTGGGGCTGTGAAACTCTCAAGGACCTCACTTACCCTGCTGGACCTTGCCTGGGAGTGACACGCATCCCTTCTCCCACAGATCCCTGAACTTATCTGTACTAGTTTTCTCTTGCTGCAAAATAGTATTACCACACGTGTAGAGACTTAAAATAAGACACGTGTATTATCTCATGGTTTCTGTGGGTTGGGAGTCTGGCCATGGCCTAGCTGGGTTCCTTGCAAGGCCACAGTCAAAGTGCTGCCAGGGCTGAGCTCTTCCCTGAAGCCAGTTGGAGAAAGATGTGTTCCAGGCTTGCATGGCGGTCGGCAGCATTCATTCCTCAGCCATGGGCTGAAGGCCTCAGTTTCTCGCTGCTGTTGGTTGGAGGATGCTCTCAGCTCCTTGGCATGTGGTCCTTGCCACGGGGATGCTCCCAGTACGGCAGCTGGCTTCTCACAGTCAGCAAGGGAGGGTGTCTCCTTGCAAGGCAGGCACTAAAACTCTATGTAGTATAATCATGTACCCATGATTGCGGACATCCTGTCACCTTTGCCATATCTGTTGGTCGGAAGCAAGTCACAGGTTCTGCCCACACTCAAGGGGAGGGGATTTGCAAGGGCACGAGTACCAAGAGGTAGAGATAGATGGATCATGGGCCCCAGCTCAGAGTCTGCCCCCTGCAGGGTCCAGCTCCTGGGTCTAGAACACCCACCTGGGGGGTGCAGGACCCCCTACTCCTGAATTAATCTCTGACTCCCCTTCTACCTCTCTGTCTCTTTCTGCCCTGTGGAGACTTGGGTGGGGGAGCTGACCCAACTCAGGTGTGTCTTCGGAATTCTACTTTTACAGAATGTTGCCTTTGTGTACTCAGAAGCCAGGATTTTGAGATCTCAAGCAGTTTGCTGTCAGAAGTTCCAAAATTCTATTTTAACCTCAAAAGCTGAAAACTCACTTCTTTGTTCTTTGCTTTTTATGCCTTTCCTTTTCAATGTAATAAACCCAAAGTACCCTAACTGCTGCCCCAAAAGTGCAGAAAAATGATGGGCAAGAGTGAATGGTGGGGAATCCCATCCCTGTGCCCTGCTACCATATGCACGAGTTGCAGGAATGAAAGCAACACAATGTCAGGGACCCGGATGCAAACCCTGGCTCTACTGCTTACTCGATTTGTGGCCTTGGGCAAGTCATTTATTTTCTATGAACCTCAGTTTCCTCCCCTATAAAATAAGGATAATGATACCTATTCTTATCATGTTCTGAGGGTTAATTGGAATAAAGTTGGTAAAAACTCCTCTGTAAACTATAAAGTACCATATACGTGTACATTCCCATTATCGTTGCACAAGAGGCCACTCTGATTGTAGGCAATGCTCAATTTTGACATGGCTTCTTTGTCGTTCTGGAGACAGGGCCGTAGCCTTTAATGTAGGCTAGATGTGTAAGAGCAGATGTTGACCGCAGGCTCGTAGCTGTGACTTGCTTGGGCAAGGCCTGCTTTGTCTTGAGGTTTTACCTAATCAGTGTCACCATAACCAGAGGGCAGTATTAGGTGTGTGGATGCTCCTGGTAAATGACAGAGGTGGAGTGAATCAACAGTGCTATTCCTAAGCTGGGAGTGTGATTCCAAAGTGCCGTTCGGGCAGAGTTTATTCATTCCCTGCACAATGTTCTTTCCATCACAACGGCGTTATGACCTACCGTGTCATGTAGTCGCTATGGTCCCGGGCTCTGTGAGGGAGAGTTATGCCATGCAGAGGCTTGCAGAAGTGCTTTCTTCTTTCTGGACTTGCTCAAACAATATTAATTTTAATAAGTATCTATAGCGGCCGACTGCCATTGGATGGTATGGACAACATAGGCTATAAAATTCCTCTAACTTTCTCCCGAACATCTCATCTTCTGCTGCCTCATAGCTCAACTTTTACTAGAAGAAAGAAATTGATACATCAAATTGCAGATCCAGCAGGAGGTCTATAAAATGAGAAAAGCAACCTGTTACCTGGGTATGAAATTTGGACCCTCCTGATGGTGGAAGGATCTTCCCCATGGGACTGTCTCATTCAGTCCACGGATGTTTTAAATTTGTCCTTCTGTAGTTGATCTAAAGATCTCTATCTCCTGGTTGGGGTTTTCCTCATCATCTGTCTTTAAAGCCAGCTGAATTGAACATGCAGTGTCTGGGCAAACTGCATTATTTGTCTAACATTCTTAGCAGGGTGACTGTGAGTGTACCTCCAGCTTCACGTTGACATGGGGAAAAGGAGAGGATGATTCAGTGATCCTAAATGGTGGTATTTTGGGCAAAGTGAGAACTCAGAGTGTGATTGGCAAAGGGAAAGCATTAGTCCGTCGGGCTCAGAGCCAGAAGCCCAGCTTAACCTGCTCTGCAGAAAAGAGATACAGGCATGGGGAACCAGTGTCGGGGAGACATCCCCTGCCTGGGGGATACAGCGAGCAGGGTTAAGCACTGCTCCAAGGCAATGAGTGTTTGCTCCCTGTGTTACTTTTCTAGGCCCACAGGCAGATGGATGTTGTTAGCATTTTTGAGTTCCTACCCGGTGTTAGAGACTTTATGGATAGAGCTTTATTTAATCACAATAAAAATTCTATGAAGTAAGTATAATGACCATGGCTTTTATAGTCACAATAGCCTCAAAGACTCAGATGAGAAGAAATGAAACTTTAAAAATTTCTCTAATATTGAACTCAGAGGCAAATTCCTATTCCTACTGCTAGAAGATATGTAACCTAGCAATGTTTCAAGCCCTTTCGACACAAGGTACTAATTTCTTTGTCCCTTCTGTTTAAAATGTAACCGTTTCAAGGTCTGTGGCTCTCCCCTGCCCCTGCACCCCCATACTCATATATCTTGTTCAAGGGAGGCTTCAGGACCCAGTGGCATTGGGTTGGTGGGCTGATGGCCTGTGGTTGCCTCACTGATGAGGTATCTGCTGCAGGTGCCCCTCTTTGTCTTTTTTTCCACCTCAGTTTGTGCTTAGGCCAGGAGCAGGGGTATCTTCCTCTGTTGATTTGTCCCCACTTCTGCCCTCACGTTGCTGCTGTCACCCTGAGCTCAGTTGCAGAGAGATTCCTCTGATCTGTCTGGGTTGTCCTCCCCAGACTCAGCGACAGGGTCCACTTGCCTTGTGCTGTGCTTACTTCCAGGCCGGCTCACAGTGTTCATTCTCAGTGAACTTCTGCTTTCCATTCATGCCCATGGACACTCCTGGGGCTTCTGCAGCCGGCCCATCACCTCCCAACGTCAGCTCTGCAAGGCTGCTTGCTGGCTGACTCTCAGAGCTCTCTGGTGGGCAGGGTACAGCCCTCTCCACTCTCAGATGCTCTCTGCCCAGTCTGAGCCTGCCCCGGGCATGAGAGGCAGGGAGCTGGGTTCCTACAAGGTGTCTCCTTCTTCTTTCTCTCAGAACTCTCTTCCTTCTCCTCCATCTTGGAGCTCTTCCATTTGCTGTGGAGTACAGGACAAATCTGCTTTCTCTATTCACATCCCCATTTAAAAACCTTCATGTTTCATACCCAAAAAGTGTCCTTTGACCATAAAAGATAAAGAATGCAGCACATTTGTTCCCAAAAGTAACTGTTGCTACCTCAGTGGATGTCCTTCCTTCCCTTTAATTGCAGAGTGTGAGTGGGACAGTGGCTATACAGTATTATAACTAATTCTTTGAAACGTTATTTCACTATACTAATGTTATCTCCATTTCACAATGAGGAAATTGTCTCAAAGAGGTTCAGTATTTGACCAAGCTGGTACAAAACCCAGAGCTGTCTTAAAGCAGATGCTCCCCCGCACTGTGCCAATCATATTACTTCCCAGAGGAAGCCCATGTTCTTTGCCAGTTTCTGAGTGGGTGCAAAGAAAGGCCTTACAAAGAAGGAATTGTTGGTCTTAAGGTGCAACAGAGATAAGAGTCATCACTGGAAGATGGGCTGTGTTAGGTGGGGTGGTAAGAACCACGTTAAGTGCACAAGCAATAGGCAGATTCTAGCAAACAGGTCCCTGTTGCTTCAGCTAAAGCAGGAAAAAGGAAGAGGGGGTAAGTAAATCCCCAAGTATGCTGACTGTTCTCTGCATTCAAGGGATCAGAGAAACCAATGAGAACCTCTGAGTGGGTTCTATCCTGTGAGAGGACCGCAGAAACAAAGGAGCAAAAGATAAGGGCACATTCTTGACTTCTGAGGGCTGATTCACCAGCAGACAGAAACACAGTGTTGGGGACACACAGGAGACATGTGAACTCCCGGTTCCCCAGAAAGAAACGTTAATTGTCAGAAATGTAATAGAGCACTCTCAACTCAAGGTGGTGGGTTGAATCCATACAATCACTTCTTTTCCCTGCTCAAATCTCACTGAAAAGACAGAAGGAATAAAAAAGGAATAAACCCACAAGAACAAAGAACACAAGAGAGAACAAATCTCCAGACATTAATATTTGGAAATCCCCACACACATGGCTGGGTCACCACCTGATCTCCTGTTGCACCCAAGCACAAAGAGCTTCTGGTCAGCTTTTTTAGGACTTCACTTTCACTTTTCTTTTTTTTAAAGATTTTTTTTTTGATGTGGACCATTTTAAAAGTTTTTATTGAATTTGTTACAATATTGCTTCTGTTTTATGTTTTGGTTTTTTGGCCACGAGGCATGTGGGATCCCAGCTCCCTGACCAGGGATCGAGCTGGCACCACCCCTGCACTGGAAGGTGACGTCCCAACCACTGGACTGCCAGGGAAGTCCCAGGACTTCACTTTTAGACAGACAACCAAAGATTATCAGACATTTGTGACAAGTCTCGTGTAGAAAAGATAGTGACCAAAACAAGCAAACAGGAAAAAGTAACTCTGAAGAACCACAAATAAGAAAGGAAGAAAAATCTTTAAAAAAGCTCCCTATAATTGAATATCCTCAGAGAGATAAGAGGTAATATTATATGAGGTGTCCTTAGAGAAATGAGATGATGTAATATGGAAGAGCTCATGGGAATTTAAAATGTGATAAAAGTGATATATTTAATAAATAAGTTGGAAGATAACATTGAGTAAGATAGTGTGAAAGATAATCCCTCAGAAATAGAATAACAAAATAAAAGAGCTGGAAAATAGGAAAGAAAAGATAAAGGTGGAGAATTAGGCCAAGCTGTCAATATTTGATGAAAAGGAGCCCCAAAGAGAGAAGAGAGAAAGTGGAGGAGAGGAAACTATCCAAGAAATGATGTGGGAGAAATTTATAGAAATAATACAAGATGATTTCCAGGACGAGAACTTCTGGATTTAAAGGCCCATCAAAATGAATGAACAGAGTTTGACTACAAAATACATCTTCATGTAATTTCAGAATACCTGGGACGTAGACACAGGTCTAAAATCTTCTAAGGAGAATAAGCAGGCTATGCATACATCTCAGGAATCAGAATGGCATAGGATTTATCATGGAAACTTGGAAGATGGAAGATAATGAGTCATGCTTTCAAAATTCTAGGAAAGATATACCTTTCAATCTAGAATTCCATATTCTGCCAAACCATCAATCAAGATTGAAGGCAGAATGATATTTGCAGACATGTAAGTTCTTACAAATGTATCTCCTTTGTTCAGATGTTCAGAAAGCTACTGGGTGTGTGCTCCACAGAATGAGACTGCAAACCAAGAAAGAGGAGAACATCAAATTAATGTGGGGAAAAGCAACACAGGAGAGTGGCAAAGGCAAAGGGAATTCCCAGGATGATGGGAGGAGAAGTTCCAGTATTGTAGCTAGTCTGTAGGTCCAGAGAGCACCAGCTGAGATTTGAGGAGAAGGATGGAAGTCCTCAGGAGGAATGTTCTCAAGAAATCCCCTGGAGCTTGTAAGTTACCCGATAGGTTTGGTGGCATTGAGATGGTGCATATCTTCCACAGGAGGAAGTTGACATATAAAGTATAAAATATAAAGATAAGAAAGAGATAAGAATATATTATTTAGAAATAAGCAATCAGAAAAAATAGTCTAAAAAGCTAAAAATGGTTGCCTCTGGGCAGCAGGAATCAGGGACATAGTGGGAGTCATCCCAAGGACTGATGTTTTCATTTAAGCCTGTAGTTCTATTTAAAAGGATGCATATATATTATTTTGAAATTGATGATATTTGTCATTTTTGACCTATGAAAATGGCAGTTTCACCTGGTCATACTTAGTAAAAATTAAATTATAACATAAGTGTGAAAGAATCATTAAAACAGTGCTATACGTATCAAGATTTATTAGTTCTATAGCACTATAAAAAGAATTTTTCATCAAGACAGAAAAAGGAAAACAAATTATGAGCACTTTGGTATAACACAGTGGATGAGATAACTCTTCAATTATATCGTCTCTGCCCTTCTAGTATTCTTCATTTCTGTGTATGAATTGTGTTTTCATGACAGTGTTGCATCTCCCTGGTTTCTTTCTTGATAAATGATTATTTGAAAACCATGGCAAAACACTTGTACTGCTTGTTCATCCCTTGGCTTCTCTTGATGCCTATAATTAGTATCTCTCTCTCTAATCCCTTTCTCCAAAACTTTCTCTTTCCTCACTTGGTCCAGATTTCCTGAGAGATATTGGACAGGACTCAGACTGTGCTAGGGTCAGGGGAGACACAGTGGCCCACTGTCCAGTGCTGGTTCTGGACCCTGGAGAGAGCACAAACACATCTACCTTGGGAACTGCTCCCAGATGCTCTGGGTGAGCCCAAGGCAACCATATGCACTATAGGATGTATCCACTTTGTCAGGGCTGATTGGGTCAGAGACGATACTTTATCCAATCAGATTCCCTTCTCCAGGAATTTGGACTTGAACTGGACAGACAGCCAGTTATTTTGTTTCTTTGTGGAATGGCAGGAGCCATGGGTTTCTCAGGGGCTGTGGGTTATGCAATCTGTCCCGTGAGCTGAGGATCAGGAAATGCCAGGCTGCAGAGCCAGGGCAGTGAAGCACATGTGCAGAGAGAATCAGAAATGAGAGAGGGACTTGAAATCATAATGATTCCGAGTTCTAGTTCTTTCCTGAGAAAGGCTGCATTCTTCCTCTTGCTTTCTGTAAGACAGCTTGGTGGCCTTAAACAAAATTCTCCCCCTTTCTTTGTTGAAACTAGATTGAGTGGGCTTCAGTGACCTGCCACCACGAGAATACTAGTGGCGACATGTTAATTTCTAGAACTCTATAATTCAGCGATACACAGGACAGCTTATGTTTTCAAGGTTGGGGAGCATGGGGACGTGGGTCCTGGGCAGTGGGGAAGCCAGGGCGGGGGCTGGCAGGGGTTCTGTGTGAGTGAAATTTACTGGGCTTAGTGGATATGATAAGGAACTCCCCTACTTCACAGGCATACCTTGGAGAGAGCCCGACTAGAGTAGCTAAATATTATTTTCCTTCAAGTTTTGGTGTTGGTCTTTGAAGTGCAGTGGATAGTTTAAAACCTAAGTTAAGTCCAGCTGGTATTTAACCGTGGCAAGTGAGGGGAGACACCTTTTTTGATGAAGATTTTTCTCCCTGGTCTTCAGTGTGTGCAGTGTGGAATCCATTTTAGAAAGCGCCTGTCTGGATTAATTTCTTTTAATGCTCAATATTTTTCTTCCTTCCTTCTGCTCTGTCTGACCTGATATGATGTCATTTGGGCTGTATTAAACATTTTTTTTTGAAAAAGAGTGAACATTATACATTTCATCCCCCAAATGCTATTTCTGGGTCTACAATTCATCTCTGCCACGGCATTTTCCTGGTTCCTAAAGGACTCTGGTACAGACATACCCTCTCCCCCTCCTCCCTTTCACCTTGGCTTCAGCACTATAAAATGTAAAAGACGTTAATAAGGCAGGAGGTGCTTTATGCCACAGGGTATAGATGATACTATTGGAAATGAGGAATCTTCTTCCTGAATGTTGTCAATTTGTTACTTTTCTGAGTCTGCTGGTGGCAGCTCAGCATGGGGCCCCGTTATCTCCCGGCCCAAGCAGCTGGCTTTGGGCGCAAGACTGGACTAGGAGAGATTGCTTTGCAGCCCCAGTGGGGCATTTCACAATTTCCTTTTCCTTGAGAAACTTTAAAAAGCCATCCAGGCCTCACTACCTGTGCACTTCATTTAGAACGGCCGCCATGTGACTCAGTTCAGGAAAGGCAGCAGTCAGAGTCCCTGCTGTGGAGAGGGAGAAGTGTGTCACCCTGCTGGGGGCTGGCACATGGGACACAGGGCGCAGGGGGTCTGGGAGTCAGGCCAGCCTAGCTCAACAAGCACTTATTTGACACCTACTGTGTGTGAGTGATTATGCAAGGCCTAGGGGACAGAGGTCAATAAGAGGTGGTCTATGACTTCGAAGAGCTCATAGTTCAGTGATAGAGATGGCAAAATAAACAAATAATTAACATGTAATAGGTAAAGTGCAGAGTGAGAAGGAGATTCAGGAGCAGGAAGAAGGGGCATCTAGAACTGGTAGGTGTGGAAGGACGAGGGATGGACTATGGGGGGAGCTGGTCATCTCATCTGAGTCTCAAAGAATGAACAGGAGTAGTCAGTAGTGAAAGTGAGGGAAAAGCCTTTGAGGCAGAGGGAACAGCATGAACAAAATGTGGAAGTGTGAAACCGAGAGGCCTATCTGGGAGACAAGTAGATTGCTAGAGTGTTCAAGAGAGGAGGGGGAATATATAAAACAGGGCTGGAGAGGTAAGCAGGGCCTGGGCAGTTGTGTACCATGTTGCCAAGAAGGGGACTGGCCCTTGTCCTGTAGGTGTTGGGAAACTGTCAAAATAAGGGCATAACTTTCATGGATGGAGGGGCTGAGCCTGAGGGGCAGCCCGAGGGATGAAGCTTAGGCCCAGAAGCCCTGGGAAAAATCTGGGGGTAGAGGGAGAACTGAAGGGCTGGCAGCAGGGGTTTTGGACACCTTCAAGTGCTGAGGGTCTGAGCAGGAGTAGGACAGTAGCGGACAGCCAGGTGGGTAGATGGACGAGGAAGAACTGATGCGTTCACTGGCCTTGAGGGCCCTGGATCTGAAGTCTGTACTGTGAGGTCAATACTGAGCGTCAGAATAAATAGATGAGAATAGGCCTCCTGCAGAAGCTGGAGGCCCACTCAGCTATTGGCACCAGACGGTTCAGGAGTCGTGACCCTCACCTCTTGCCCACCCCTGTTGAGCTAGTTTTAGGTGATTACAAGTTTCCACCAGAGTCCATTTTCAGTGCTGGAGGTGAATGATCAGAACCAAGCCTAGTCATCAGGCTGTTGATATGGTTCCTGTCAATAGCTACGGTGGCTTGAGCCAGATGGTGGCCATGGAGGTAGAGAGAAACTGACAGATTGAGATGTATTTTGTAGACTGACGCAGAGGACTTGGTTATACGTTAGATGTGGGAGGGAGCAAGAGGCATTTCAGGACTGACTCCCAGATCTCTGGCTTTTAGCTACTAGAGGTTGGTGGTACCAACCCTTGTCTCTGGGAATTTAGGCTAAGATACACCTTCAAACACTCAATCCTAACATAGTCATTCTAAATACAAATCCATTCCAGAATATCTCTGCACATACACAAGACTAGCAGAAGGAAGAAATAAGTTTATAGAAATAAGGTAATTTTTTCCAGCTTTACTGAGGTATAGTTGACATAAAACATTGTGCAAGTTTAAGGTGTATGACATGATGATTTGATAAGCGTGTGTACTGTGAAATGATTACCACAGTAGTGTTAGTTAATACCTCCACTACCTCCATAATTACTATTTCTTTTTTTCTTTTTTTTTTTTTTACCGGTACACGGGCCTCTCACTGATGTGGCCTCTCCCGTTGCGAAGCACAGGCTCCGGACGCGCAGGCTCAGCGGCCGTGGCTCATGGGCCCAGCTGCTCCGCGGCATGTGGGATCTTCCCGGACCGGGGCACGAACCGGTGTCCCCTGCATCGGCAGGCGGATTCTCAACCACTGCGCCACCAGGGAAGCCCACTATTTATTTTTTGTGGTGAGAATATTTCAGATCTACTCTCTTAGCAAATTTCAAGTACGTAATACAGTACTGTTAACTATAGCCATCATGCTGTACACTAGATCCCCAGAACTTATTTATCGTACAACTGGAAATTTGTGCCATTGACCAATCTCACCATTTCCCCCATCCTCCAGTCCCTGGCAACCACCATTCTATTCTGTTTCTGTGAGTTTGGCATTTTTAGATTTCACATATAAGTGATATCATGTGGTATTTGTCATTCTCTCTCTGACTTATTTCCCTTAGCATAGTGCCCTCAAGGTCCATCCATTTTGTAACAAATGGCAGAATATCCTTCTTTCTCATGGCCAAAAAATATTCATATATATTAATATATACATACACATTTATATATACATACCAACTCTTTATCCATTCATCTGTAGATGTATAGTTAGGTTGTTTCCATATCTTGCTTATTGGAAATAATGCTGCAATGAACGTGGGAGTGCAGATATCTCTTTGTGATATTGATCATTTCTTTTGGATATATACCCAGAAGTTGGATTTCTGGATCATATGTTAGTTCTATTTTTAATTTTGTAAGGAAGCTCCATAATGTTTCTGTGGTGGCTGTACCAATTTACGTTCTCACCAACAGTGCACAAAAGTTCCCTTTTCTCCACATCCTCGCTACACTTTTTATCTCTTGTATATCTCTTGTCTTTTTGATGACAGCCATTCTAACAGGTGTGAGTTGATGTTTCACTGTGGTTTTAATTACTATTTCCCTGATAATTAGTGATGTAGAGCACCTTTTAATGTACCTGTTGGCCGTTTGTCATCTTCCTTGGAAAAACGTCTCTTCAAATCCTCTGCCCATTTTACTTGGATTAATTAATTAATCAATTTTGCTGTTGAGTTACATTAATTCCTTATGTATTTTTGATCTTAACCCCTTATCAGATATATGATTTACAAATATATCTGGGTTGCCTTTTTATCTTGTTGACTGCTCCTTTGCTGTGTAGAATTGTTTTAGTTAGAGGTAGTCCCACTTATTTACTTTTGCTTTTGTTTCTTATGCTTTTGGTGTCATATCTAAAAAAATTGTTTCCAAGACCAATGTGAAAGAGCCTTTTCCTTACATTTTCTTCTAGGAGTTTTATGGTTTCAGGTTTTATGTTTCACTCTGAATTCATTTTGAGTTAATTTTTGTGGTGTTAGACAGAGGTCCAATTTCATTCTTCTGCGTGTGATTATCCAGTTTTCCCAACTCCAATTATGGAAGCTACTATTCTTTCCCCGCTGAGTATTTTCTTCCTGATTTCATTGAATTGTCTTTCTGTGTTTTCTTATAGCTTATTGAACTTCCTTAAACCAGTTATTTTGAATTCTTTATTGGATAAATTGCAGATCTCCATGTCTTTGGGGTCAATTACTGAAAGGTTATTGTATCTCTTTGGTGGTGTCATTTTCCTTGATTTTTCACATTCTTGAAGTCTTGAGTTGCTATCTTTGCATTTGAAGTAGTCACCTCCTCCTGTCTTTACTGACTTCAGGAGAGGAATATCTTCCATTAGCCCAGCTAGGGATTCTGAGGCTTTCTCAGACCCGCTACGGACACACCGGTTCCATACTTCTTCCTGTTGTGGCAGAATTCTTAAGCGTGTATGCTTTCTCTTGATCCTGCAGCACACCAGATCATGTGCTGACAGCCTCCTTTTTGTTTTTCTGGAGGAGGTACTGAAGCTCAAGGTTGTGGCCTTTTCCTGGCCTGCAGATTTGGACTGGCTTTCTGTGCTTGCTCACCAGCCATCTGCCAAACCTTGCTCTCGCTGCCATTGGTAGTACACCTTGAGAACGGGCTGCTGGGTCGGGGGGTGTGTGGTTGAAGCACATGGAGCACTGCAGCTGCCTGTGGGCCAGTTGGGGGGATCTGTGGGCTACATGTCCCTAGCAGGTGTGGGTGGGCTTGATAAGGTCCTTGGTACAGTTAGTGGGTTCACATCCCTTTAATGTTCTCCAAGATTCCTATGTGCTGCTCTCCCATCTCCTTCCTGCCCCCCAGTCATGCAGCTCATGACTCAGTACTCTGGGTGGAGTGAGAGAGAAATGGGCCTCCTTGGCAGCATCCGGCACAAGTAGGTAAATCAGGTGCTCACTCAAACACTCCCTTTCCCCTGTGGGAGTAATCACAGGCCAAGAAGAGAAGATGTCACTTGGCCCTGAGCTGTGCTGGTTTGGGAAGGGGTAATGTGGGAAAACCAAATTGTTCGTCTTACCCTCTCCAATGCATTCAAACTTGCATTTTTTTCTTCCAGTGGTGTGCTGGAAGTTCTCCACTGGAAACCTGAACTTCCGCAAAGGCTCTCTGGTCCATGAGTTATTGTCTAAGACAGTGTTTTCCAGGGGCTCCCAGACTGTGGCTGAGAGGGGCTGGAGCAGGTTCATGGGCCACCACTGCAGGATCCAGAGCTGGGACAGAGGTCTATATGCCTATTACCTGCCACATGGGTGGGCATGACCCCTCCTGGGTCCCTTGGTGTATGGTGTTGGATCCCACAGCTCCCATATCTGTGGATGGATGCCAAATTGTCATTGTTGAGGTGTCTATAGGGGGAGGAACAAGGGATGTCTTAGTCATGTTGGTGACATCACCCCAGAAACGAGATAATTTTATATGTCTTCAAATAGTATTGTTTTAGGATATCAAAGAAGATCCTTGAGAGAATCTATGTCCAGGACTGGGGTGAGGTGACTGAGACTCCTATGTTATAAAATTTAAGGAGACCCTCACTCTCAGGGTCATGCCCTCCAAATCCACCCCTGTTGCTGCACATGGCAAAATTTCATTCTTTTTCGTGGCTGAGTAGTATTCCATTGTGTGTATATATATATATATATATATATATATATATATATATATATATATATATATACCACATCTTCTTTATCCATTCATCTGTTGATGGACACTTCGGTTGCTTCCACATCTTGGCAATTGTAAACAGTGCTACAGTGAACATTGGTGTTCTCCTTGGGCTTCTGTGTTATTGCTTTCTCCATTGTCTTCTCCCATCCCTCTGGCTGTCCTGGGTCCATCCTTTTTTGGTTCATATGCCCCTCAGATGCTGCTCTTCCACCAAGTTTTGTCCTGGTCCCCCTCTTTCCTCTCTCTGTACTTTTCCTTCCTATAGTTATGGAATTATTATCCTATAATTATAATTCCTATAAATCACTCCTATAACAACTACAATATGTAAGTCATTGACTCCCATATCTACCTCTACAGTTCAGATCTTACTCTGAGATGTCAGATCTATGTATTCAACTGCCCACAGGATATCCCACAAGTACTTCAAACTTAACGTGCCCCAAGTTGGACTGATTATTTCCTAGAAAATCTGATACTCTTCAAGTAGGACCTTTATCAGTAAATGTTAGGCCTTATTCAGCTGCCAGGGCTTTGGACATCATCCTAGACATCCCTCTCCTTCATACCTCACACACAACTGATGACCAAGTCCTATTCTTTCTACCCCCTTGATACACTCCTATTCACTTCCTCTTCTCTGTAATCTTCTAATTAGGCTCCTTGGCTCCAGTCTCACCATATACAATGTATTCTTCAAACTCTTATCCTTGTGATCTTTATGAAATACAAATCTGACCATTTCACTCTCTGGCTTAAAACTAGTCAAAGGCAGGGGGGACCTTCAAGATGGCAGAGGAGTAAGATGTGGAGATCAACTTTCTCCCCACAGATACATCAAATACTTCTCCAAGTGGAACAACTCTTACAGAACACCTAGTGACACTGGCAGAAGACCTCAGACTTCACAAAAGGCAAGAAACCCCCCATTTACATGGGTAGGGCAAAAGAAAAAGGAAAAAACAGAGACAAAAGAATAGAGATGGGACCTGCCTCGCTGGGAGGGAACTGTGAAGGAGGAAAAATTTCCACACACAAGGAAGCCCCTTCACTGGCGGGGATGGGGGGTGGATGGGGGGAAGCTTTGGAGCCATGGAGGAGAGTGCAGCAACAGGGATGCAGAGGGCAAAGCAGAGAGATTCCTGCACAGGGAATTGGTGCTCACCAGCACTCACCAGCCTGAGAGGCTTGTCTGCTCACCCTCTGGGGTGGGTGGGGGCTGGGAGCTGAGGCTTGGGCTTTGGAGGTCAGACGCCAGGGAGAGGACTGGGGTTGGCTGCATGAACACAGCCTGAAGCGGGCTAGTGTGCCACAGCTAGTTGGGAGGGCATCCGGGAAAAAGTCTGGATCTGCCTAAGAGGCAAGAGACCATTGTTTTGGGGTGCGTGAGGAGAGGGGATTCCTTCCCCATGTGCCCACAGGAGGCAGAGCACTGCCTAAGCAAGCTCCAAGGATGGGCACGAGCCACGACTATCAGCTCGCACCCCAGAGATGGGCATGAAACGCTAAGGCTGTTGCCACTGCCACCAAGAATCCTGTGTGCAAGTACAGATCGCTATCCACACCTCCCTTCCTGGGAGCCTGTGCAGCCGGCCACTGCCAGGGTCCCATGATCCAGGGACAACTTCCCTGGGAGAACACAGAGTGCCTTAGGCTGTTGCAATGTCATGCTGGCCACTGCCACCGCAGGCTCGCCCCACATTCTAATTATAACTACCATACCCTTCCCTCCCCCTGGCATGAGGGAGCCAGAGCCCCCTAATCAGCTGCTGCTTTAACCCCGTCCTGTCTGGTCAGGAAGAGACTCCTGAGGGCAACCTACATGCAGAGATGGGGCCAAATCCAAAGCTGAACCCCAGGAGCTGTGCAAACAAAGAAGAGAAAGGGAAATCTCTCCCAGCAGCCTCAGGAGCAGCAGATTAAATCCCCACAATCAACTTGAGATACCCTGCATGTGTGGAATAACTGAACAGACAACGAATCGTCCCAAATTTGAGGTGGTGGACTTTAGGAGCAACTGTAGACTTGGGATTTGCTGTCTGCAACTGATTTGTTTCTGATATTTATGTTTATATTACTTTAGTTTTAGAACTTCTTATCATTGGTGGATTTGTTTATTGGTTTGGTTGTTCTCTTTTTTTTAATTATTATTTTTTTATGTTAATAATTAAAAAACTTTGTTTTATTTATTATTTTTTAATTTTTATTTATTTTTCTTTCTTTTTTTATTCCCCCTTTTCTTCTGAGCCATGTGGCTGATAGGGTCTTGGTGCTTTGGCCTGGTGTCAGGCCTGAGCCTCTGAGGTGGGAGAACTGAGTTCAGGACATTGGATCTCCAGAGACCTCCCAGCCCCATGTAATATAAACTGGGGAGAGCTCTCACAGAGATCTCTGTCTCAATGCTAAGACCCATCTCCACCCAATGGCCAGCAAGCTCCAGTGCTGGACAACCTTTTCCAAACAACTAACAAGACAGGAACACAAACCCCCTGCCCACTCCATTAGCAGAGAGACTGCCTAAAATCATACTAAGTTCACAGACACCCCAAAACACACCACTGGATGTGGCCCTGCCCACCAGAAAGACAAGATCCGGCCCCACCCACCAGAACACAGGCACAAGACCCTCCACCAGGAAGCCTACACAACCCACTGAACAGACCTTACCCACTGGGGGCAGACACCAAAAACAACAGGAACTACGAACCTGCAGCCTGTGAAAAGGAGACCCCAAACGCAATAAGTTAAACAAAATGAGAAGACAGACAAATATGCAGCAGATAAAGGAGCAGGGTAAAAACCCACCGGACCAAACAAATGAAGAGGAAATAGGCAGTCTACCTGACAAAGAATTCAGAGTAATGATAGTAAAGATATCAAAAATTTTGGAAATAGAGTGGAGAAAATACAAGAAACATATAACAAGGACCTAGAAGAACTAAAGAACAAACAAAAAATGATGAACAACACAATAAATGAAATTAAAAATTGTCTAGAAGAAATCAATAGCAGAATAACTGAGGCAGAAGAATGGATAAGACCTGAAAGATAAAAGAGTGGAAGTAACTACTGCAGAGTACAATAAAGATAAAGGAATGAAAAGAATTGAAGACAGTCTCAGAGACCTCTGGGGCAACATTAAATTTATCAACATTCGAATTATAGGGGTCCCAGAAGAAGAAGATAAAAAGAAAGGGTCTGAGAAAATATTTGAAGTGATTACAGTTGAAAACTTCCCTAACATGGGAAAGGAAATAGTCAATCAAGTCCAGGAAGTGTAGAGAGTCCCATACAGGATATATCCAAGAAGAAACATGCCAAGACACATATTAATCAAACTATCAAAAGTTAAATACAAAGAAAAAATATTAAAAGCAGCAAGGGAAAAGCAACAAATAACATAGAAGGGAATCCCCATAAGGTTAACAGCATATCTTTCAGCAAAAACTCTGCAGCCAAAAGGGAGTGGCAGGACATATTTAAAGTGATGAAAGGGAAAAACGTACAACCAAGATTACTCTACCCAGTAAGGAGCTCATTCAGATTCAATGGAGAAATTAAAACCTTTCCACACAAGCAAAAGGTAAGAGAATTCAGCACCACCACACCAGCTTTACAACAAGTGCTAAAGGAACTTCTCTAGGCAGGAAACACAAGAGAAGGAAAAGACCTACAATAACAAACCCCAAACAATTAAGAAAATGGCAATAGGAACATAAATATCAAAAACTACTTTAAATGTAATTGGAATAAATGCTCCAACAAAGACACAGACTGGCTGAATGGATACAAAAACAAGACCTGTATATATGCTGTCTACAAGAGACTCACTTCAGACCTAGGGACACACGCAGACTGAAAGTGAGGGGATGGAAAATGTTATTCCATGCAAATGGAAACCAAAAGAAAGCTGGAGTCGCAATTCTCATATCAGACAAAATAGGCTTTAAAATAAAGCCTATTAGAAGAGGCAAAGAAGGACACTACATAATGGTCAAGAGAATAATCCAAGAAGAAGATATAACAATTGTATATATTTATGCACCCAACATAGGAACACCTCAATACATAAGGCAAATGCTAACAGCCATAATAGGAGAAATTGACAGTAACACAATAATAGTAGGGGACTTTAACACCCCACATTCACCAATGGACAGATTATCCAGAATGAAAATAAATAAAGAAACAGAAGCTTTATATGACGTATTAAACAAGATGGACTTAATTGATATTTATAGGACTTTCCATCCAAAAACAACAGAATACACTTTCTTCTCAAGTGCTCATTGAACATTCTCCAGGATAAACCATATTTTGGGTCAGAAATCAAGCCTTGGTAAATTTAAGAAAACTGAAATCATATCAAGTATCTTTTCTGACCACAATGCTATGAGACTAGAAATCAATTACAGGAAAAAAAACTGTAAAAAATATAAACAAATGGAGGCTAAATAATATGCTACTAAATAACCAAGATATCACTGAAGAAAACAAGGAGGAAATGAAAAAATACCTAGAAACAAATGACAATGAAAACACAACAACCCAAAACCTATGGGATGCAGCAAAAGCAGACCTAAGCAAAAGCAATCCTACCTCAAGATATAAGAAAAAGCTCAAATAAACAACCTAACCTTACACCTAAAGCAATTAGAGAAAGAAGAACAAAGAGCCCAAAGTTAGCAGAAGGAAAGAAATCATAAAGATCTGATCAGAAATAAATGAAAAAGAAATGAAGGAAATGATAACAAAGATCAATAAAACTAAAAGCTGGTTCTTTGAGGAGATAAATAAAATTGATAAACCATTAGCCAGACTCATCAAGAAAAAAAGGGAGAAGACTCAAATCAGTAGAATTAGAAATGAAAAAGGAGAGGTAACAACTGACACTGCGGAAATTCAAAGGATCATGAGAGATTATTACAAGCAACTATATGCCAATAAAATGAACAACCTGGAAGAAATGGACAAATTATTAGAAAAGTACAACCTTTCAAGACTGAACCAGGAAGAAATAGAAAATATGAACAGACCAATCACAAGCACTGAAATTGAGATTGTGATTAAAAATCTTCCAATAAACAAAAGCCCAGGACCAGATGGCTTCACAGGCAAATTCTATCAAACATTTAGAGAAGAGCTAACACCTATCCTTCTCATACTCTTCCAAAATATAGCAGAGGGAGGAACACTCCCAAACTCATTCTACGAGGCCACCATCACCCTGATACCAAAACCAGACAAAGATGTCACAAAATAAAAAACTATAGGCCAATATCACTGATGAACATAAATGCAAAAATCCTCAACAAAATACTAGCAAACAGAATCCAACAGCACATTGAAAGGATCATACACCATGATCAAGTGGGGTTTATCCCAGGAATGCAAGGATTCTTCAATATATGCAAATCAATCAATGTGATACACCATATTAACAAACTGAAGAATAAAAACCATATGATCATCTCAATAGATGCAGAAAAATCTTTTGACAAAATTCAAAACCCATTTATGATAAAAACGTTCCAGAAAGTGTGCATAGAGGGAACCTACCTCAACATAATAAAGGCCATATATGACAAACCCATAGTCAACATCGTCCTCAATGGTGAAAAACTGAAACTAAACTATTTGCACTAAGATCAGGAACAAGACAAGGTTGCCCACTCTCACTATTATTATTCGACACAGTTTTGGAAGTATTAGCCACAGCAGTCAGAGAAGAGAAAGAAATAAAAGGAATCCAAATTGGAAAAGAAGAAGTAAAGCTGTCACTGTTTGCAGATGACATGATACTATACATAGAGAATCCTAAAGATGCTACCAGAGATCTACTAGAGCTAATCAATGAGTTTGGTAAAGTAGCAGGATACAAAATTAATGCACAGAAATCTCTTGCATTCCTATACACTAATGATGAAAATTCTGAAAGAGAAATTAAGGAAACACTCACATTTACCAATGAAACAACAACAACAAAAATACCTAGGAATAAACCTACCTGAGGAGACAAAAGACCTGTATGCAGAAAACTATAAGACACTGATGAAAGAAACTAAAGATGATACAAACAGATGGAGAGATATACCATGTTCTTGGATTGGAAGAATCAACATTGTGAAAATGGCTATGCTACCCAAAGTAATCTACAGATTCAGTGCAATCCCTTTCAAACTACCACTGGCATTTTTCACAAAACTAGAACAAAAAATTTCACAATTTGTATGGAAACACAAAAGACCCTGAATAGCCAAAGCAATCTTGAGAAAGAAAAACGGAGCTGGAGGAATCACGTTCCCTGGCTTCAGACTATACCACAAAGTTACAGTAATCAGACAGTATGGTACTGGCACAAAAACAGAAATATAGATCAATGGAACAGGATAGAAAGCCCAGAGATAAACCCACACACATATGGTCACCTTATCTTTGACGAAGAAGGCAAGAATATACAATGGAGAAAAGACAGCCTCTTCAATAAGTGGTGCCAGGAAAACTGGACAGCTACATGTAAAAGAATGAATTAGAACACTCCCTAACACCATACACAAAAATAAACTCAAAATGGATGAAAGACCTAAATGTAAGGCCAGACACTATAAAACTCTTAGAGGAAAACATAGGCAGAACACTCTATGTCATAAATCACAGCAAGATCCTTTTTGACTCACCTCCTAGAGAAATGGAAATAAAAACAAAAATAAACAAATGGGACCTAATGAAACTGAAAAGCTTTGCACAGCAAAGGAAACCATAAACAAGATGAAACGGAACCCTCAGAACGGGAGAAAGTATTTGCAAATGAAACAACTGACAAAGGCTTAATCTCCAAAATATACAAGCAGCTCATGCAGCTCAATATCAAAAAAACAAACAACCCAATCCAAAAATGGGCAGAAGACCTAAATAGATATTTCTCCAAAGAAGATATAAAGGTTGCCAACAAACCCATGAAAGGATGCTTAACATCATTAACCATTAGAGAAATGCAAATCAAAACTACAATGAGGTATCACCTCACACTGGTCAGAATGACCATCATCAAAAAATCTACAAATAATAAATGCTGGAAAGGGTGTGGAAGAAAGGGAACCATCTTGCACTGTTGGTGGGAATGTAAATTGATACAGCCACTATGGAAAACAGTATGGAGGTCCTTAAAAAACTACAAATAGAACTACCATATGACCCAGCAATCCCACTACTGGGCATATACCCAGAGAAAACCATAATTCAAAAAGAGTCATGTATCACAATGTTCATTGCAGCACTATTTACAATTGCCAGGACATGAAAGCAACCTACGTGTCCATAGAAAGATGAATGGATAAAGAAGACGTGGCACGTATATACAGTGGAATATTAGCCATAAAAAGAAACAAAATTGAGTTATTTGTAGTGAGGTGGATGGACCTAGAGTCTGTCATACAGAGTGAAGTAAGTCAGAAAGAGAAAAACAAATACTGTATGCTAACACATATATATGGAATCCAAAAAAAAATGAAGTTCTGATGAACATAAGGAAAGGACAGGAATAAAGACACAGATGTAGAGAATGGACCTCAGGACACGGGGAGGGTGAAAGGTAAGCTGGGATGAAGTGAGAGAGTAGCATTCACATATATACATGACCCGATATAAAATAGACAGTTAGTGGGAAGCAGCTGCATAGCACAGGAAGATCAGCTCAGTGCTCTGTGACCACCTAGAGGGGTGGGATAGGGAGAGTGGAAGGGAGATGCAGGAGGGAGGGGATATGTGTATACGTATAGCTGATTCACTTTGTTATACAGCAGAAACTAAAACAACGTTGTAAAGCAACTATACTCCCATAAAGATGTTCAAACCAAACCAAACCAAACCAAACCAAACCAAACCAAACTAGTCAAAAGCTTCCCACAAACCAGGAATAAAGCCTAGACCTTTTAGTCTGGACTTCCTGAGCCTGCTCACATTCAGGCTCAGAGGCAAGATTTAGTCCTCGTGACTCAGGAGGGCAGTGGCATGTAATTTCAGGGAGATAGGTTTCAGCCCAGCATGATTTTCTACCAGTGATTGCTGGCCACAAAGCAATGGGTTCCCTGAAGTAGTGAGCTTCCCACATCTGGAGGTGACTGGACAGGAGCCGAAGGACGATAGCAGGAGGAGGAATGAGGGATTCCTGCCCTGTGTGGAGTATTGGACTATTGGACCTCTCATCTCCCTTCTATGAGAAGAAGAGAAAGGGAAAAGGACTAATATTTGTTGAACACTGACTATGTGTCCTGCATTATGGTTGATGCTTTATATTTATTGGTTCATTTTTCCTAACAATCACTTTAGGGGGAAAGTGCTATTACTATCTCCATTTTATTGATGAGGACTCTAAACCTCAGAGATGTGAGACAGCTTTCCCAAGGCCACTTGGAAGGGAAACGGCAGAGCTGGGCTTCTAATCCACCCTGGAGTGGTTCTCAAAATGTACTTGGAAGGTAAATGGCAGAGCTGGGCTTCTAATCCACCCTGGAGTGGTTCTCAAAATGTATCCTCGATCTGTAGCAACAGCAACACCTGCGATCTTGTTAGAAATGCAAATTCCCAGACCTACTAAATCAGAATCTCTGGGGGTAGGTGGGAGCCAGCCATCTATGCTTTAACAAGCCTTCTGGGTGATAGTGATGCCTGTTAAGTTTGAGAATCACTGCTCTAAAGAATGTTTCATTATATCTGATTATGTACCTGGGGAAATGTTAGGAAGAAAGTCTACTTCAAATTTTATTTTGGAGAATTTTGAAAAAAAAAAAATCTTCTCAGTCCATGTGGCATACACATTGCATCCCTCAAGTGTGGGGCAGGCCAGGGAGCTTCACGGTAGGTCCAAGCATCCAACAGCTCCCAGCAGATTACAAGGTAATTCAGAACTACATTTTCCTTGAGGACAGCTTCTTGTAGCTTCTCATATCATTGTGTGTAAGGAACAATATGAATCTGGATTAAAAAACCTCCAAAACATAACTAAAAACAAAGAGCACCTTCCTATAAAATACGAAGAAGATAACACAAATCCTCCAAACTCCCGTTCAGAGACTGAGTTCAATAAAAGCAAGAGAAATTTTGTGTGTGTGTGTTTTTTTTAAAAGCCAGATAGAACTGCCGGTAGTATGCTATCATTTATTTTGTGAATTCAGCAACATTTCGAGTGAGACCCAGACACTATAACATTTAAAAATAATGCAACCTCGCTCTAGATGCAAGTGGTAAAAGCAAGAGGTCTCTGTGGAGCTTTGCTAAAGGGAAAAAAAAAAAAAGAAATTAAAAACTGTCCACTAATGTGCCGGCAAGTAATGAAATAAGAATCTGACACTTGGTGCATTGAAATGCAAACAAGATGTCCCTGTGTTACCCCAGCAATTCATCATAAAGGCCAGTGCATTTCTGCTTATTATACATGAGGTGCAGTGAATTATTACCAGTCTGGTCTTCTAACAAACTTTTCAAAGTATGTACATGATAGGGTCAGAAAAGATTTATACATGTGTTTGTGTGTGCACTCATGCAGGATGTGAACAAGAAGTGTATGTTCTTCCGCCTGTGAATACATGGACCCAAATATATTTGGATTATAAATAAGAAATTCAGGAGATGACCCAGGTATTTGGAAGCATTCCCTCTCTCTCTATCCTTTTCTATCTCTCTCTGTCTCACCACCCCCCTTCTCTCTCTCTCTCTCTCTCTCTCTCTCTCTCTCTCTTCTGTGCAGATACATCTATAGATAAAATGGAATTTAGTGTCAAGGAACACCAATCTAAACAGGTTTTGGGAAATGTGTTGCAAGGGTTTTGATGGGTTAAGACCATCTTGGAAACCTATGGTTGGAGATACTGCATCATTGTACACTGTGTACATTGTACACTGCGTTGGAAAAGAAAGGGCTGAAATGAGATTTAAAAACAAACCAAGACAAAACCTGAGATGTGGCCAGCTAGGTACTTGGGGTTTTAGAGATCATGTTTGGGACACATATATATCTATATGAACGTGTGTCAACCTCTTTTATCCCCCTAATGGAAAGACATCTTTTTATTGAAAGGAGACTGAAGAAAATAATTAACTTTTTGATTTGTTTGACTATCTTACATTTCAGTGCAACAAAACCTGAAATATTAACATATTTGTGGTGTGTGTGTGTGTGTGTGTGTGTGTGTGTATAAGGTTAGAGTTGGGTTTGGACATGAATTTGGCAAAAACTCACAGTGACACAAGAGCACATGTTAATTAGAGGATTTAGGGTGGGGGGAGAAAAATTTTAAAAAATTTAAAAAAAATTAAACTTTACAGGTGTTATTCATCCTAATAACCCTCAAGAGTTAGTTTTACTGTTAGTGTCTGAACAGATGGGAATATTGAGGCACAGGGAGATTAAGTATTAACCAGAAAGTGATGGAGCTGGGATTTGAACTCAGAGTTGCCTTTGAAGGCTGCTTTCAAAGCCTTTGAAGGTCCCAAGGAGGGGAGAACTGGGCTGTGAGGAAAATGCAGTAATGGCTCCCAGGCAGATTGATTGGGATTTAAGGCGCCCTCTTCTGTTTGCTAAGGGAGTGACACACGAGATGGTGGGAGTGAGGAAGCAGGAAGAAGGTTGGTGAGGGGATTGCAATGATTTCTCTGTGAAAAATTTCCAGGCATATCTCCTAAACCAATTTCATTACAGGATCTGGCACAAAGTTGGCACATAAGTGGAATAAAAAAGTGGACATTCATTTAGAATACACAGAAAAACATCTGAAAGCATATACAACCAACTTCTAATAACTGTTAAAAGTGGGGAATGAGATTATGAGAAGGGAGAAGCAGGAGGCTTTACTCATTATTCACGTACCTCAGTTTTGTTTTTAACCACTTTTTGTCATGGAAAGTTTCAAATATATACGAAAGTAGAGAGAATAAAATAATAGAAACAAAATAGAATACTTGTACTCTGCCCCAGGTCAACAATGATCAAGTCATGGCCAATCTTGTTTCATTTTATCTCATTCCCCCAGCCCATTCCTCAACTCCCCAGCTTATTTTGAAGCAACTCCCAGACAGCACAGCATTCACTAGTAATGTATTGATTCATAAAAGAAAAAAGCATGTTCTAATATAAAGTGTAAAAGAGAAATTAATTTGGAATCTATGATAATTCAGATACGGTTGGAGTTTCCATTGTCTAGTTAATTTTTTCTAAAGCAGTGATTCTCATACCTGGCTGATCACTGAAATTTTCTGGGACGCTTTTTAAACATGTAGCTTTCACAGCCCACTAGGACCCACGGAATCAGAACCTCCGTGGCAGGCCGAGGAATCTCTGTGATTAAAAAGTTCCACATATGATTCTGATGATGAGCCAGGTTTGGGAACAGTTGGTCTACTTAAGATAAACTGTTTCAAGTACCTTCAAGCACTTTGGAAAGACTTAATTCCATATAAGCAGTTGATACGCTAATTACAAATTTGTCTTATCTAGTCATTAAATTAGGTTCCCTAAGGACTACTCTGAATCCCTTGGATTAAAGGAGTGGTTGAATCTAGTTAACCTAGTTCTGATTAGTATATAGCTATAAAATAGAAAAACACATTTCCTTAATATATTCTGCAATCATACTCATTACCAATGTAATACTAGTCTTTGCTACAATCGGTGAAAACACATACTTTATTTTTGCCAGATTACCTAATTTTAAGGTGACAAATGGAATCTCAAAGGAATTAAGTAACTTTCCTAAGGATTTATAGCTGGTTAATAGCTGATCCAGGGCAAATGAAAAACCTGCACTGTGATAGGCACTGGTGGGTCAATGACAAATAACGCAGGGTTCCAGTGTTTCAGGAACTTAGAACTTAGTGAGGGGGACAGACAGGTCTTGTGAACATGACCTCCACAGACTCCAAACACCTGCAGCCTAGATCAGGTGACAACAAAAGTAGTGGACTGATCTCATTAAACAAAGTCAGGTGCTCCCAATATGAAACTGTTTTAACTTTTTTGGAACAGAACTTAATTTCTATTTTGAGCTTTTATTCTGACAACAAATGGACACTTAATTTCCACTGATGTAAGTATCTTGGTCTGTTCAGGATTTCCTGCCCCCTCCCCTTCCATGGGGTTGAAATGAGTTCTGGGGGCATTAGAATGCCAAGACATTGGGAGATGGGGGGATTCTAGTGTCATCTTCCATGCTGGCATCTTCTGAGCATCTCATTTCCATCTGGTTCATAAGGGCTGGTCCATGTAGATTACAGTTGTGTCTCTTTATCCCAACCACAAGGCTTCTTCAGGTCTGGGTCTTAGCTGCTCCCACAGCCCTCTCGGTTGTCCCCACACAGATGGCTGTTCCATGCACTGTGCAGCTGTGATATAATAAGAAATACATATTTGGTCTTTGTCCCTGATTCCTGGCACAGAGCTCCAAAGACCTATGGGATTTCCTGAGTGATAAAGGTGATAGGAGCATCTTTTGTTAATCATAAGAAGCCCCCTCAACCATACCTGAGTTTAAGCTAATGAAGTGACTCTTGGTGGGCCCATAGATAGTTTTAGGATGGGGCTGGTCACCAGAAAGACCAAGTCTTGATTAGAAGCTTGGAATTTTTAGGCCCACCTATTACCCCGACCTCCAGCCTAGAGATTGATTTCAATCATCAAGTCTAATGATGTAGCCAATCATACCTATGTAATTAAACCTCCATAAAAATTCCGAAATGGCTGGGTTCAGAGAGTCCTGATGCTGGGCTTTAGGAAGTTCCATGACTTTTAGCAAGTACTGAGCTCCACCTGGGAACTGAGCACAGATCCTCCTTACTCTTGGACCCCCAAATCTGTCTGGGAATTCTGTTATGCACACTGCCTCCAAAAGACTTGGCTTGGTGAGTGTGGGTTGGTGGGGGTAGATGGGGAGAGGTGGGAGAGTAAATGGCATGGGTACCCCTCTCAGGGACTCACCTGGGTCCAGGTTTCTTCCTTTCCGTGTAGTGACTGCAATACTGGCTTTTGCTGTCCCAATATTCCCATAGAGTGTCCCTATTTTTCAGTAGCAGATGTCAGTGTGTTTCCTTTGATCTTCTCTCCCCTTTGCCTTAGCTCCCCAGATTATGGAATATTACGCAGTCTGCTGTGGGTGTGGATTGAAAAAACTTTGAATGACCACACACATTCTTTCAAATCTTTTAATTTATGGTATAAGCTATGCCCCTTGGCTTCTTCAAGGTTCAAAATGTCAATGCCCTCCAGCCAAGACCAGCAAGAACACGCCTTAGTAGAAAATATTTGGTTTATTACTCCGTGTGGTGAGGGAAAGCACAAGCCATAAAGAACTGAGGTGTTGTCAGTAAGAGGGTGTTAGAAAGAACTTATTATAGAATTGGGCTTGTGTTAAGAGATTTGAAACACTTTATAGGGAAATGGGATTTTGCTCTAGATTGGATGCTGCCAGGAAGTAGGGTAATTCTACAACTGGGGATCTAATACATCTTATCTAGAAGGAGAGAAGACTAAAGACTAAAGACTAAAGAAGACAGAGGCTAAAGCTCTATTACATAAAGAAGTAGCAGTCATTCATATTAGCTGGGGGAGGGGGATCTTGGGTACTTTTGTGGCTTGAAGAATTTCCACGTTTTGACCCTGTTCAGACATGATCGTGGAGTGCTCTTGTTTTTGTCTTGATGCATTATGGTTTCATAGTAGCCTTGTCTGATATTGATGTTCTGTGAAGTTATTATGTTTAACAAAACACCCAGGCCTATCTGTGTGTGCCAGACCAGTTCCAAAACCAAGGCCAGACTGACACTATTCTTTCTCAGAATAAACTCCAGGTTTATGTCCCCTAAATGGTTTTCAAAGCACAAAAAAACAAGAATACATCACTTACGTTTTCCTAGGTTCCCAAAGTCTAGCTCCTCAAAGAGAGGAGAACTCCCAGACATCAGAAAATCTTGGAGAAAATGACATCAGTTAAAATATTAAAACATTATTCTATTATCTGCACAATGGCAGATGGTTGATGCTATGAAGGGGGAAATCTAACACAGCCTCTTTCTGGGAAAGGAGACCTTGGAGATGCCTTTTGAGGGAGAAAGAAGAGACGGTACTGTAGGCAGAAGAACAAGCCCTCATTGGCGGAGCTGGGGGAGAGTGGGCGTGCACTTAGAGTGTGCAATCATGCCACTTGCCTTGCCCACAGTCCCTTCTAAGTAAAAGCAAAAGATTCCACCGCTGTCCACAGCTGATGGGATCACAAGTGCTTACTGACACAAGGGGCAGCCACTTTGCAGGCTGGTCAACAACCTAGGAAGTTGCCCTGCACACAAAGAAGAGGTGGGCCAATCAGATCTTTCTCTTTCAGGTACGTGAAATAGAAGATGCCAAGAGGAGGAGGCTGTGAGGGGTTAGAGCTGGAGCTTAAGGGCTGTGTGAAGAGGAGCTTCGAGGAAGAGTGGGAGATGAGAGGCATGATGGAGAGTCCAAGTTATGACGGAGCAGGGACTCAAGGCGGAGAAATGGCAGGTTGAAAGAATAAGCCGTGAGGAGGCTGCAACAGAAAAGCCCCAGGGAGAGGATACCTGAGGACAGCTGAATCCTATCAGTGTGGGGTGGCAAAGTGGAAATCCACTCATCCTGAGGGTCTCCTTTTTCTGCAGGTGGGGACTGATGTGACCAGAAAGTCCCCTGTTCTGGAATTCAGGTCCTTTCTTCTTCCTCACTGCTCCACATATATCCTTAAAAATGCCCCTCCCCCCATTCAGATTTATTTGAGTTATTCGCAACTAAAAGAACTCTAGTTGAGGGAAGCAGGGACTAGACCCAGGTGCTTGCTAAGACCTGGAGTTTATAGATCCCCATCAGAGCCTGTTCTATTGAAAATGACAGAAAACCCAACTCAATTTTGTTTAAGACCAAATAGCATTGTATTGCCTCACAAACTGAAAAGCCCAGTAGTTAGCTTCAAGCATGCTGGACTGGGGGCCTCAGACACTGTCCTCAGGACTTCTCCCCCATGTCTCTGCTCCACTTTTCTCTGTGTTGTCTTCAGGCAGGCTCTCTCTAGGTTTACATCCTATGGACATGGAGTGTCTTCTTCTGGCAGCTCTGGCAAAAATCCTGGGAATGAGGATGGACCAACTTGAATTACAGACCTGTCCCTGAACAAATCCCCATGCTGTTAGAACTTGGTGGATTGGTGGGACCAGTCCTGCTCAACTTCATGAATTAAATTAAGGGAAAATGCTAGACAAACACATTTAGCCGTCTACCAGTGTGTGCTCACATGTTTGTGTGTGCATGTGTCTTGAAATGCATTCATTATTTCTAGCCACCAGGAAGTGAGGAGCTTAGACAAGATGGAAAAAAAAAAACACATAGCCATTGTCCGGATATGAATGCACCCTTTAATTTAAATAAAAATTAGTTCAGAAGCCAATGCACATTTAATCTGTTTTCATTACTTTTTTTCATCTACCCAGATAACATTGGAGTTTTATATAGATGGTGGCAAACCATGATTAGAGGGCCATAGGATCATGAGAAAATGAGGTTCTCTATGAACCTAGAAGCAAACCAACACTGTGTAGCAGAAAGCTGTGTCCTGAGTTGAAAGGGTGCAATCTGGTCCTGCCACCTACTGGCTTGAGTCAGAATCTGTAATTGGAGATGGTGATAGACATCTTGTGCTGCCGGTGAGGGTTAAATGTAAGATAAGACGTCTGGCACATGGGAGGTGCTGACTAATGGCAGCTATTGTTATCAGGAGCCTGTTTCATGGCTACATAGATCAGCCCTGCAAGATCCTTCCGCCTTCAGGCAACACACACAGCATCATTTCAGACATCCTGTCGGGCTGCTCTGCCTGACCCTATACTCAGCTGATCCCCAGTAAAGAAAAACCCTGGTTGAAATCATTTGACAGTGAGCACTTTGAAAACTATAAGTGGAATTCAGCTGATAGCAAGTTAATAACTAGCCAGGTCCAAAGTAGCCTGATAATGATGAGAGAAAACATATTTCAGGTAGAATTCAATCTCTCTATTTCCCAAGCTGGTCTGTTTGGGAAAGACTCCTGTTATAAATGGTATCCTCAAATCTTATACCCAGGGGTTCGTAAAGCAGCCCCTAAAAGGGTGTTCATGCACATTGTGTGTATGGATTTGTGCGCACATGTGTTTTGCGTGAGCAAGAGGAACAGTGGTGTTGCTGAAGGGGCCAAGAATTTGGGAACAGAGACTGATGAGGGCCCTAGCAGGTGATAGGATCCTTGCCAAACCCATGACTGGAACCTGAGAATGACTGAGGGGCTGGGGTCCCACTTGAGGCTGCTCTTGCTAGGGCTGTCTGCAGGGCAGAGTAGGCCCAGAGAAAATGTCTAAATGGAGAATTCAGAAGCTGGTTTTGAATAGAACCTTGCCGCAGCCAGTGTCATAAGAGACAGTGGGAAGCTGGCTCTGTGGCTCATGAGCTAAGTGCTGGGCCAGAGCTCTACCATTGCGCCATCTGTGCAGCAGTGCACCTTCCTGCCTCGTCCTTGCCAGTCAGGTGTGGGATCAACACGGTGAACCAGCTCCAAATCAAAGCCCACATGGACACCATCTTTCAATGACCCTTTCTCTAGCTTATCAGAGGGGAATGGTGTAACACGTGGGGCAGTCATTTGGAAGCTAGTATTTTACAAGGTTAAAGATATCAAATTTTAGGGCTTATACTTAGTGAGTGCTGCTAGCTTCTAGGCAAGAAATAAAGTGCAATGAAAGTTTAGTTATTCATTTGTTCATTTCACCCTGTCTTCCTCTTGAAAGAAACAAAACATTTTTCAATAAAAGGAGAAGCTGCTGAGGAACAGGAATATAGAAGCACCTCAAACCTCAGTTGACATTTTAATATAATTGATAAAAATAAGAGTTTTGAGCTTCCTAGAAGAAAGGGAAACACATTGTATCTGATAAAGGGAGGCATACACGCACATCTGGAGAAAACCTTTTTCTTGTGATAGTTTCCCTAAGTAAGTGCCAAAAAAATGTGTAAGTAAAGTGAAAAAGTGTGTTAAGTTCCTCTAAATTAGTGGCTCTCCGAGTGCAGTCCCTGGGCCATCATCATGGAACTTGTTAGAAATCCAGATTCTCAGGCTCCACCCCAGACCTAGAGATCAGATACTCTGGGGGTTGGGGCCCAGCAGTCTGAGCTTTAAATTGCCCAATAAGTGTTTCTGATGGATGCTGAAATTTCAGAACCACTGATTTAAATGTCATGCTTAGGTGTTTAAAGAGGGGCCAGGTGCTACTGACTACCTTGATAACTGCCCTCCTTGTTTAGCGTGCCCTCAGCAATCTGCAAATGCAGGTGACCTATTTATTGGCCCTCCCCATGCCTATGGTCTTTGTATAACACTGGAATAGGGAGGCCAGAGCTGTCTATCACCAGCTTTTTTCAACCTTCACTTGATTTTTAGGAAGACGATGTCTATTTTTGAAGACACATTCTATCAGTTTTTTTTCACCTTCAGACTTGCAGTGATGTTCACATGAACATACCTTTGCATTTTCTTCAGCTGCAAATCTTTGTCAGTACTGTCAGGGAAATAAAACCCTGTAAAATATAAATAGTATAATTTCTTCTCAGTTCCTCCCTTAATATGTGCCTTATCATCTTATTAGAGGTAGAAATTTAATTTACATCCACTAAATCTAATCAAAATTTCTAATTCCCCACAACATATATTTGTATTTGTCTTCTCTATCAGCACACTCATCCATCTGGATTTTTGCAGAACAACTAGGTTTTCCCTTTCTATGGAATATAATTCTTTCTATTTTTTTCTTAAAACAAACTTAATGAACAATTTTAGTAAGAGTAAAACGAAAACTCCAAATAGTTGTCTTTCAGATTTGAAGACAAATGAGAGACTTGATGTTTTGATTTTTATTCAGGTGTATTATGTTATATAGATGCGCAATATACACCACACCGTTGAAATATTTCCAGGGATTCTGCATTTAGAGCATTTCAAACTTTTGGCCTAGGTCAAGTAGAATATTATACGTATGATCTTTCTTTTTTGGTCCACCCTATCTAGGACAACGTCACTTTTACTCTCTCTGTATAAAAGCATACAGTTTGATTGTTGTAGTTATATGTCTTGAAATTGGGTAGACTGATTTTTCCTAATTTCTTCTTTTTTGCAAAATAGTTTTATTTATTTTAATTCCCTTGCCTTTCGATATAAGTTTTACAATATTCTTGTCTATATCTGCAAAAAATCTTGCTGAGATTTTGGTAGGAATTGTGTTTAATTGTATATCAGTTTGGGGAGATTGGCAATCTCCATCATGACATGTTTATCATGCCAAGTCTTCCAATCCATGAATATGGTATGTCTCTCCATTTATTTAGATCTTCTTTGATTTCTTTCATTGTGTGGTTTTTCTTTGCATTGTGTAGTTCTCAGTAAGCAAGTCCTGTACATGTTTATAAGATTTATACCTAAGTATTTCATTTTTTGAGAGACTGCAAATGGTATTGTATTTTTAAATTCAATGTCCATGTGTTCATGGCTAGTGTATAGAAATACAAGAGAAAATTTTATGTTTATCTTGTATCCTGTGACTTTGTTGTATTTCTTATTAGTTCTTGGAAGTTTCTTTTTTTTTTGTTTTTTTTTTTTTTTTTGTTTTTAGATTCCTTGGGATTTTCTATGTAGGTAATCATGTCATCCGCAAATAGGGACAGTTTTATTTCTTCCTTTTTGCTCTGTATGCCTTTTCTTGCCTTATTGCACTGGATAGAATGTACAGCATTATGTTGAATAAGAGTGGTGAGAGCAGACATCCTTGCCTTGTTACCGATCTTAGAGGAAAAGCATTCAGCTTCTCACTATTAAGTATGATGATGTTAGCTGTAGGTTTTTTGGTATATAATCTTTATCAAGTTGAGGAAGGTTTCCTCTATTCCTATTTTTCTGAGAGTTAAAAACAATAATGAATGAGTATTGGATTTTGTCCAATGCTTTTTCTGCATTGAGTAATCATATGCTTTTTCCTCTTTAACTTGCTAATGTGGTGGTTAACTGATTGATTTTTGAATATTGGACCAGCCTTGCATCACTAGGAAAAAAATCTCTCTTAATCATGGTGTATAATTCTTTTTTATATACTGTTGAGTTCTGTTTGCTAATATTATGTTAAGGGCTTTTACATACTCATGAGAGATATAGGTTGGTAATTTTCTTTTTTGTATCTTTTTGTCTGGATTTAGCATCAGGGTAATATTAGCTTCATATCAATAAAATGAATTGGGATCTCTTCCCTCCTCTTCTATTTTCTAGAAGAGATTGTGTACAATTGGTGTTAATTCTTCATTAAACATTTGGTAAAATTCTCCAGTGATACTATCTGGGCCTGCAGTTTTCTTTTTGGTAGTTTTAAAATTGTGAATTCAATTGTCTTAATAGCTATAAGGCTATTCAAATTACTTGTTTCATATTGAATGAATTGTGGTAGTTTGTGTCTCTTGAGAAAGTGGGCCATTTTATCTATTGTCATATGTATGTGTGTAGAGTTGTTCATGGTATTCCTTTATTTTTCTTTTGATATCTAACGATTTTTAGTGATATTCCCTATTTAACTCCTGATAGTGGTAACTTGTGTATTCCCTTTTTTATCCTTCTCAGCCTTGCTAGAAGTTTGTCAGTTTTATTGATCTTTCTTAAAGATGAGCTGTTGGTGTCATTGACTTTTCTCTATTGTTCTTCTGTTTTCAATGTCATTGTTTTCTGTTCTCTATTAAGTCTTTCCTTCTGCTAGCTTTGGGTTTCTTTTCTTTTTTTGGTCCTTCGGTGGAGAGCTTAGATTATTGATCTTAGGCTGTTCTTTTCCATTGTATGCATTTAGTGCTATAAAATTTCCTCTAAGCACTGTTCTAGCTGTGTCCCACACATTTTGATAGGTTGTGCTCTCATTTCTGTTCAGGTCAATTTATATGTTGATTTCCCTTGAGACTTCTAATTTGACCCATGGATTATTTGGAAGTGTGTTGTTTAGTTTCCAAGTGTTTGAAGATTTCCACATTATCTTTCTGTTACTGAACTTTAGTTTGATTCCATTGTGGTTGTAGAACACCCTCTTAAGATATCAATTCTTTTAAGTTTGTTGAAATTTATTTTATAGCCCAAGACATAGTCTATCTTGGTATATGTTCCATGAGCACTTGAAAATCATGTGTATTCTGCTGTTACTGGGTGGAATGTTCTATAAATATTGATTAGATCTTGTTAGTTGAATGTGTGGTTGAGTTCTTTGTACAGCTTATTTTCTGTCTAGTTATCTATAACTTGTTGAGCAAGGGGTGTTATAGTCTCCAACCATAACTGTGGATTTGTATATTTCTCCTTTCAGTTTTTGTTTCACCTATTATTCAGCTCTGTTGTTTGGTGCATACACATTTAGGATTGCTATGTCTTCTTGGTGAATTGACCCTTTTATCATTATATAATGTCCTTCCCCATCTCTGGTAATTTTCTTTTCTCTGAAGTCTACTCCTGCTTTCCTTGATTACTGTTTGCATGATACATAAGTTTATATTATTTTACATGTCTATATCTTCACATTTAAAACAATTTCTTTCAGATGACATATAATTGGGTCAAGTTTTTAAATCCACTCTGCCAATTTGGTCTTTAGTTTTTGTATTTAAATAATTTACTCCTAATCTAATCATTTATATGTTAGTGCTTATGTCTGCCATTTTATTTTGTGTCTTCTCTTAGTTCCCTCTGTTTTCTTTTTCCTGTGGGTTGCTTGAACAGTTTTTAGAATCCATTTTGATTTTAGTATAGTGTGTTTGAGAGTACCTTTTTGTATAGTTTTCTTTTTAGTGGTTGCTCTAGGTATTACGTTATATATACATAACTTATCAGTCTATTGGTGTTGTTATTTTATCAATTTGAGTGGAGTATAGAAAACATACCTTTTTCCCTTTACTCTCTCCCATTTATAATATATTGTCTTAAATATTTCCTCTACATATATTTAAACCATGTGATTCTGTAATTTTTGCTTCAATCATAATTTAGAAAATTCCAGAGGAGAAGAAAGATGACTTTTCTTTTCTTATCAAATCTCCTGTAACATCTTCCTTCCTCCTCTCTTGGTTAGTGACTTTATTGCATCCTTCAGGAACACTCTTGTTTCTCCACAGTCAAATGTTCAAGACTATCTTCCCCTATACTGACATTCTTTGTCTTTTGTTACAGTGAAAGAAGCATCCTTCAATGTGTACTAGAATCTCTTCCTCCTCTAACCTTCCTAAGGACTCTGTTCCTGCAATCACTCTTTTCCTCCTGCTGTCTCTTCAGTCTGTCCTTTACAACTGGATTATTCCTGAAGGTCGACAAGCACATGCTTAAACATTATTCTCTATCATTCTCTATCTGACTTCATTTAGCATAATGCCCTCAAGGTCCATCCATGTCACAACTGGCGAGATTTCTTCTTTCTTATGGCTGAAAAATATTCCATTGTATATATTTATATATTTTCTTTATCCATTCATCCATTGATGGCCACTTAGGTTATTTCCATATCTTAGCTACTGTGAATAATGCTATAATAAACACGGGAGTGCAGATGTCTCTTTGAGATAAGTCATTTTATTTCCCTTGGATATATACCCAGGAGTGGGATTTCTGGATCAAATGTTAGTTCTATTGCTAATATTTTGAGGAAATTCCATGCTGTTTTCTTTTCATTTTATTTATTTATTTAATTTTTATTGGGGTAAGTGCTTTACAATGTTGTGTTAGTTTCTACTGTACAGCAAAGTGAATCAGTTATACATATACACATATCCCCTCTTTTTTGGATTTCCTTCCTGTGTGCTGTTTTCCATAGTGACTGCACCAATCTGCATTCTCATCAACAGCACACAAGTGTTCCCTTTTGTCCACATCCTTGTCAACACTTGTTATCTCTTGCCTTTTTGACAATAACCATTTCAACAAGTGTGAAGTGATATCTCAAGTGGTTTTGATTTCCATTTCCCTAGTGATAAGTGATGTTGGGCATCACCTATTGGCCATTTGCATGTCTTCTTTGGAAAAATATTTATTCAGGTCCTCTGTCCATTTACGAAATCATATTATTTATTTAGTTTTTTGTTATAGTGTTGTGTGAATTCCTTATATATTTTGGAAATAATACCATTATCTGGTATATAGTTTGCAAATATTTTCTCCCATTCCATAAATTACCTTTTTATTTTGTTGATTGTTTCTTTTTCTTTACAAAACCTTTTTAATTTGATGTAGTCCCACTTATTATTTTTGCTTTTGTTGCTTTCACTTTTTTAGTGTCATATAAAAAAAATCATTGCTAAAACCAATGTCAAGGAGCTTTCCCCCTATGTTTTCTTCTACAGGTTTTATGATTTCAAGTCTTCCAATCAAGTCTTCTTTCAAGTATTTAATCCATTTCAAGGAAATTTTTGTGAGTGATATAAGATAAGGGTCCTGCTTCTTTCTTCTGCATGTGATTATCCAGTTTTCCCAATTTCATTTATGGAAGAGATTATTCTTTCCCCATTGAGTATTCTTGGCTCCCTTGTCAAATATTATTGACCAAATAGGCATGGGTTCGTTTCTGGGTTCTTGATATTGTTCCATTGGTCTATGTGTCTTTTTTAATGCAAGTAACATACTGTTTTGATTGATATAGCTTTGTAGTATAGTTTAAAATCAGAACATATACCTCCAGCTTTATTCTCTCTCAAGATTGTTTTTGGCTATTTGGGGTCTTTTGTGGCTCCATACAAATTTTAGGATTGTTTTTTTCTATTTCTGTGGAAAATGCCATTGGAATTTTGATAGGGATTACACTGAATCTATGGATGGCTTTGGGTAGTATGGATATTCTAACAGTATTAATTCTATCAATCCACAAACAGTATATCCTCCATTTATTTGTGTCTTCTTCAATGTATTTCATCAAAGTCTTATAGTTTTCTGTGTACAGAAATGCTATTGGAAACAGGATTGTTTTCTTTATTTCTCTTTCAAATATTTTGTTGTTCATGTATAGCAATGTAACTGATTTCTGTATGTTAATTTTGTATCTGACAATTTTACTGAATTTGTTGATTAGTTTTAACAGTTCTTTTGGTAGAGTCTTTAGGGTCTTCTATATATAATATCATGTCATCTGCAAACAGAGACAAGTTTGTTCTTCTCTGATTTTGTCTCCCACAAAGGCATTTTGTCTGTGGATGGTTTCCAAGTTAAGTTATTGTTGTTAAGAGGGGATACAAGTGAGGGTTATCTTATTTGGCCATCTTGCTAATGTCACTCATCCTCCCTTTCTGTCTTTCCTTGATGAAACCACTATGATGAGCTTGGTGTATGTCTTTCTTGTCCACATTTTATAGTTAAAAAAATTTTTTTGGAGTATTGTTGATTAACAATGTTGTGTTAGTCTCAGGTGTACAGCAGAGTGAATCTGTTATACATATACATTTTATACTTTTATTCCCCATATTTATATTTGATGTCTAGCATTGTTGTCTAGTATTATTTTGCAATTTTTGAAAATTTATATATATATTTATATATTGATATAGATCAAGCTCATTTATTTTACTCACTGAATAGCACTGCATTAGATGGATAGACCTCATTTTATTTATTCATCCACCAATACTTCATTGTCTTATTATTGCCAAGAGTGTTGCTCTGTGCAGTCTTGGACATATCTTCTTATGTAACATTCCAAAATTTCTCTGGCAGATACCAGGAATAAATGGAAGTGCTGTATCCTATGGTAATATATTTTCAATTTTACCTGAAACTGTCAAATTGCTCTTCAACATGGCAGTACATTGCCACCAGCACTCTGAATGTTTTTGTTTCCCTCTATTCTTCAACATTTGATGCTGACTTAAAAAATATTTGGCAATCTAAAAGTTATAAAACAAGTGATCTTTAGAAAAACATGAAAAGGAGATGTCACATCATGTCATCCCCTAAGCCCAACCCTTCAGTGGGGTCCTTACATTTAGAATAAAATCCACATTTATAAAAAAATGTGGCCTAGTAAAGCCCTACATGGTCTGGCTTCTGCCCAGATTCCACTATCCCCTTGTGCCATTCATCCTGTTTTACTTCAAATACCAGGGACATGCTGGGCCCTTTTTTGTTTCTCAAGCCAGCCAAGCTCTGACCTGTCTTGCACCCTTTACATTTGCTATTGTATCTGCCTGGGCTGTCTGTTCCCAGCTCTTAGCTGGGCTGTCAGCTTATCTTTGAGGCATCAGGATGAGGGGTCAAATGTTACTTCCTCAGAGGGGCTTTCTTAGACTATCCTGTGTAAGATGGTAATTTCATGCTCCCTCCTCTCCATTTATTTTCTATCAGATCACCCCATTTCACTTACTACAGCCTGTTTATTTATATATACTTGTTTACTGTGTATAGGCAATATAGCTGCTCCTTCCCTCCCATCTTCCAAATCTCCAGCAAAATGTCTTGTGCTAACTCAGGATTATGCAGGGAAGGGAGTTTTGGGAAATGTAGTTCTAGCTCGATTAGGTTGATGCAATACAAAGCTACCACAAATCCAGCATTCTTCTTATGGATTAGGAAAGGAACAGATATTTATTGGATACCTTGGCCAGGGACCATGCTAGGTGATTTACACATATTCTCACTTAATCCTCAGAACACCTCTGTGAAGTAGATGGTATTATTCTCATTTTATAGAAGACTGAATCTCTAAGGGATTAAACAGCTTGTTGCATGTCGTATAGTTACTAAGTGATATCATTAGTATTTAAATCCAAGTCTTTCCAATTCCCAAACCCATTCATCTCAATGAAATAGTCCCAGATTTTGCTATTTATACCACTTTGGTAGATTAATTTTGTCTTAGAAAAGTAAAGCTGTCAGTGACCATTAGCTTTTCATCTATACAAAAGTGTCAGTGGGGAGATGATGGCTTGGATTGCCCACTTAAGCCAAGATGACTATCTGGGGCAGAGGATCTCAATTATTAATTTTTATTTATTCATTTATTAAGTTTTTTTTCTTTCTGCTAATTACTTTATTTATCCACCATTCACTCTAACAGTCAATGCAACTATTGCCTCTCTTTTTTTTCCAGTTTTGAGATATAGTTGTCATAAAGCACTGTATAAGTTTAAGATGCACAGCATAATGACTTACATATATTGTGAAATGATTACATCAGTAAGTTTAGTTACATTGGACCTCAGCTATTAATGGGCATAGGAGTTGCCTGTAGAATGGGTGGTGCTTACAAGTGTTTCTCAAGCTTGCTTGAGAGTTAGAATCACCTGAGGTATTTGTCAAAAGTACAGATTTCTAAGCCACTCCCCAGGAGATTTGAGTCATCAGGTTTAGGGAGGGGTTGGGAAACTGTCTTCAAACAAGTGTCCCAAGCAGTTTGTATCATAAGACAAAATTGGGGAACACTGCCTTACTCTCTACTTCAAGAGCTTTCAATGGAGTGGCAGCTCACTTGAGTTTGAAAAGGAAGGTCTCTGGAGTTTTAGTAAGAATGGCAGGGTGCAAGGTACACCTTGCAGATGCAAGCAACTTTCATGACCAAATGTTATTTATACAGCTGAACGTACACAGACATGTATGAGTTCAAATAGTCAGGTTTGACACGTAGGCAGTTCAAGAGAGAAAATTTATCCAGGAATTGGTAATAAGGATATTGGAAGGGTTGGAAAAACAAAACAGGGGAAGGCAAGGTTGTCCAAAGAGTAGTAACTTCAGGAAACCACTAGCCCCCCAGGACTGGAGGGACTAAAGGGGAAATAGAGTGATCTGGAACTAGGAGGTGAATGAGGCTTAGCCACGGTTGGGGTGGACTGCTGAAAGGGGTTGGGTGGGAGAGAGAGAAAGGGACAGAGATAGAAAGAGACCTGAGTCAGAGAGAGAGAGAGAGAGAGAGAGAGAGAATGGACAATAGCTTCTGCCCTCTTCCTGCTCTGAATCTCTTCTAGTGATTCTCATTGGCTGAACAAGACTGGAATTTACTCGGGAAATGAGTGTGGGAATTGTAGTTAGCAGGTGTCCAGCCCACTGTGATAATTACAGAGCAGAACATAGATGGCGGGCATGCAGCTGAGAGCCAACAGGCAAATAACCAGCTAAGTTTACAGTCAGATCAGGGCCATGACCTGAGGCCATCTGTAGATGGGAGAAAAAAACAAGTCATAGTCCAAAGCAGGGACTGATAAGAGTTTAGGTTGGTAAGAATTATGTCCGTTTCACTTACAAGTGTTGGTCAACACTGCATGATATGGTTTATGACTTAATGAATGAAAAAAGAATCTATTATCATTGTCTGATAATAGAGGTTGAAACTAGCAGCCCCTGGGATGAGTCAAGACCACAGCCTTATTTTGCAAAACTTACACATAAAAAAAATTTAAAATTGGTTGCTGAGTGCAAATTATGGCATTTCACATAAAAATCAAGGATTCCAGCTTCTCTTGAAAAGTCAGAATATTTAGCAAAATTGGAATCTCAGTCCAACAGTCAGCTGGAAGAGGATAGTGGCTGCCCCATTTAGACAGACAGTATGTTCTTTGTATATATTATGTGCCTGGGCTCTGTGGTCATTTGAGTTTGCCATTGCCAGTCTTAATATACCACTACATTTTTTGTTTACAAGTTTATAAAGTTTTAGGTTTCTTAGTTTATAAAAAATGTGAGAAAAGAGGTTTATCTGTGCCCGAAGCAATTTACTACTGTTTGTGTGCCATAGTGAGAAGGAATATTGATGACGATGATGATGATGATGATGATGATGGTGAAGAAGGCAGTCCTAATCACCAGGTGGAAACATCCAGAGGTGAATATTGATCTCCTGGAAGATATTACAAATCCTCTCTAGCCTTGAAAACTTAGCTCTTTTTTTTTTTTTTTGCAGTACGCGGGCCTCTCACTGTTGTGGCCTCTCCCGTTGCGGAGCACAGGCTCCGGACGCGCAGGCTCAGCGGCCATGGCTCACGGGCCCAGCCGCTCCGCGGCATGTGGGATCTTCCCGGACCAGGGCACGAACCCGTGTCCCCTGCACCGGCAGGCGGACTCTCAACCACTGCGCCACCAGGGAAGCCCAACTTAGCTCTTTAATGTAAACAAAATGTCACATTAGTGGAGCCTCTGTTTGTTTCTAAAAAATTGGGTCTAACATTAAATTCTCCCCTCCAGGTACTTAATGCTGAAGTCCCTGCACATCTTATAGGGAAGAGAGGGATCAAAGATACGTGTAATCCTCTACCCTATTTTCTCCGTAAGCAAGTGACTATAGAAACACTTAGCAAATAGCTTGGTGACCATCCTGAACTCTAAGAAACTTCAAAAATTAACTTGCTGTTGGACAGGAGCTTTGATTAGGAACTCTTCAAAGATGCTTTTCTTCACATCAGCATAAAGTTATTACCTGGTTTTGCTCCTGTGACTTTAAGAACTGTTTGAGCATAGTTCTATAAAGAACAAGAATTTTTATCCAGTTGACCCTGGGTCAGAATCTTTACATTTGGATGTATCATAAAGGAGCTGGAAAGATCATGCACTGTATCACTTATGTGAAAATCAACACCAAACCTTGTAATTCCAAAGCTGTATGACTTACCAAAACTGGGAAGAGAGATGGACAATTACAGGATGCCCTAGGCTTAGGCTGTGGACTCCAGAGGCTGTCCTTACCCTCCACCCCTATTTACTGGTGTTCCTGTTGTAGTGATGAAAGTCTTGGAAGTTTCAATCCATGATGAGAATCCAAAGTGGACAAAGGGCAAGGGGGCTCCCAGGTAAGACCCGCCTTCACAAACATCTTCCTTCCCATTATCTGAAAAAAAAAAATTAATGGAAGGGAAAAAGCAGCATTTTATTAGAATACACTTTTATTAGGGAAAACATAAAACATTTACTTAAAGTTATTGAGAACAATGAGTTGGTTTTCATGAACACGTACATTTGAGATCAGGTTCCAATGCCCACTGTGGTTTTACAGTCTCAGAATCCAGTTCATTTCTGAATTTTGTTTGGGCTGCAAATATTGAGAAAATTCCAAACCACATGAATAAGAAGTTGCAAACGGTAAAAAGCTTTAAATAGCTGTTTTTGCAAGTTGGAATGTGTCTCAATTAAACGGAGGTGAGAGGAGATTATTCTGAATTTTGCACACAAAGAAAATAATACAGTAGCATGAGTCTGCAAGTCAGTGGCCTCCTAGATGTTAGAATTTGAGTTATTTAAAAGTTAAAAAAATATTTTTTAACCACAGTAATATCTTCACAGTTAAAACAGTAAATTACAGAAAGCTTATAATAAAGTTTAGTAGTTCCTTTCTCCAGCCCTCCCCACGCCAATTCCTCCTCACCAAATACACCTACTTTCAACCACTTGAGGCTGTTTTTCTGAGTGTTTACCTCTGTAGCTCTAAACAATCTTGTTCTACTGTTTCTTGAGTAACGTGTTTCAAATATATCTATTACGTATCTTTCCTTTATGGTGGCTGAGGATTTTACCCTGTTAGTCCTCACTCTCTCTCATCTACATTATTGCTACCCTCACTCTCTCAATAGTACGAAGCTTGGTTAAAACTTAGTGTTACATTATAATAACAATGTAAATATTGTTTGCTGCTGACCAGATAGCTTTTTTAAAAAAATAATAGCTTTTTATAAAAAATAAATTTATTTATTTATACTTTTGGCTGTGTTGGGTCTTCGTTGTTGTGCGCGGGCTTTCTCTAGTTGTGGTGAGCACGGGCTACTCTTCGTTGCGGTGCTCGGGCTTCTCATTGCAGTGGCTACTCTTGTTGCGGAGCATGGTCTCTAGGCACGTGGGCTTCAAGCTGTGGCCTGCAGGCTCAGTAGTTGTGCCTCAAGGGCTCTGGAGCACAGGCTCAGTAATTATGGCACACGGACTTAGCTGCTTTGCAGCATGTGGGATCTTCCCCGAGCAAGGATCGAACCTGTGTCCCCTGCATTGGCAGGCTGATTCTTAACCACTGAGCCACCAGGGAAGTCCTTGACCAGATAGTTTACTGTGATCATTTCTGCTACAACTTTTACTTTTCCTTTCGTTAATAATTTTTCTTTCTTTCTTTCCTTCTTCCCTCCATTTTTCCCCTTCCTTCCTTCCGTCCTTCCTTCCTTCCTTCCTTCCTTCCTTCCTTCCTTCCTTCTCTCTTTCTCTCTTTCTTTCTTTCTTTGTATAGTTTACTATGTGACCATTATGGGCTAAATTATTTCCTCTCCAAATTTGTATGTTAAGTCCTAGCCCTCAGTACCTCAGAATGTGACTGTATTTGGAGATAGGGCCTTTAAAGAGGTGATTAAGTTTAAATGAGGCCATTATTGTGGGCCCTAATCCAGTATGACTGGTGCCCATATAAAGGGAAATTAGGAAATGAGGACACAGACACATAGAGGAAAGACCACATGAAGGCACAGTGGGAAGGTGGCTGTCTGCAAACCAAAGAGAAAAGTCTCAGAAGAAACCAACCCTGCTGACACCTGGGTCTTGGACTTCTAGCCTCCAGAACCGTGAGAAAATACATTTCTGTTGTTTAAACCACCTAGTCGGTGGTATTTGTTATGACAGCCCTAGCAAACTAATACAATCGACTAATTTTTTTTTTCCAAATGATCCAACAGTCTTATCGATAATTTTCCCAAACTGTCAAGAGTTCTAAACATTCTGTCCACTCCTCCCACCTTCCTGTCCCACAGCCTTCTTTCAGGGATGCTACAAACTAATATGGAACCTTGGGGCACTCAGCCCTCCATCAGAATACCTGACTTGGTAAGCCACGCATGGGCTGGATTTCAGCCCCATGGACTTTCTGGGTGGCATGTCCATGGGCAGGACACAGCCTGGACGACCACACTTAACGCCCCACCTGCTGTTCTCCTGCTGTCACCTGCGTGACTTGTTCTCCAGGCCGTCGGCGACATTCTTGGACTTGTTTTCACCACTCTCTTTGTCTGCTTCACTTGTTTCCTGAATCCTGTGTTATCCTCTTTTTGGTTTACTTCCTCCTTTTGCCAAAGCAAACTTCCCAGTGATTTTCTAAAAACAATATATGGGAAGTCAAATCTTAAATCCTTAAATATCTGAAAATATCTTTATTTTACCCTCACACCTGATCAATAGTTTGGTCAAGTATAAATAATTCGAGATTGAGAAAAAATCTTCCCTCAGAACTCTGAAGTTATTGGTCTGCCATATTCTGTCACCCAGTATTGAAAGTCCCAGGGTGTTTCTTTATCTCTCTTTTTTTTCCTTAGGCAAGCAAAACTTCTTATTAAAAGTGATAGCTGGTGCACAAGAGAGAAGTCGGGAGGGGGGAAAAGTGCCAGGTCCCCAGGGGCTTTTTTGTTTGTTTGTTTTTTTGCGGTACGCGGGCCTCTCACTGTTGTGGCCTCTCCCGTTGCGGAGCACAGGCTCCGGACGCGCAGGCCCAGCGGCCATAGCTCACGGGCCCAGCTGCTCCACGGCATGTGGGATCTTCCCGAACCAGGGCACGAATTCGTGTCCCCTGCATCGGCAGGCGGACTCTCAACCACTGCGCCACCAGGGAAGCCCCCCAGGGGCTTTTTAATGGTCTGATTACCTGTATTGGTACAAGTGAGGAGTAATTTTGAGATCCCAAGGAAACTACACTTAAAAACAGTACTTTGCAATTATATATATATATATATATATATATAAAAAATAATGCAAGAATAATGTGATTTTACATTGTGCAATGATACATGTAAGAGCACTTAGGAAACTCTGGAGTGTTAGACATGAAAAAGATTCTTACCACAATTTTACCCCCTGTTGGAGGGGTATTTGATAATGTGGAAGAGAAAGACCCTTCCAGTGATGTACAATTCAGTTCATTTCAGGCTTGATTCAAATTTGGGACAGAGGAGTCAGTTACCTTCAGGAAGCACAGAGAAATGGCTGATTTGGTGTGATATCTAAGGAGGCTTCATGCTGAAATGGCCATAAAATTATTGTTGGGGGAAAAGTGCATAATCTGTGAGTAAATGGAAATTGCATGATCCAAAATTCATTCAACAAATTTTTTTAATTGAAGTTTTATTTAATTATCTTTTCTTGGTCACGCTGTGCAGCTTGCGGGATCTTAGTTCCCTGACCAGGGATCAAACCCATGGCCCCTAGAGTGGAAGCATGGAGTCTAAACCACTGGACAGCCAAGGAATTCCCATCATTCCACAAATGTTCATTGAACACTGCCATGTGCCAGGCCCAGTGCTAGGTACTGGGGATGGAGAGGTGAGCCAGATAGACCTGGCCTCTGTGGCCCTAATGTCTGCCCTGAGTGGGGGAGATGGACATTAACAAATTAGAATACATGAAGCAGTTACTTACTTAAAGTGAGATGAGTTTTACAGCAGACGGTGTGCAGGGGGTAATGAGAGCCTCTGGGGGTACAGGCCCTAATCCAAGGGGTCATGTGAGTCAGGCCTCGAGGGGAGGGGAGGTTTATATGAGAGGAAAGAATGGATGGGGTGAGCTATGTGAAGGACAGAGGGAAGAGAGCTCCAGACAGGGAGAATAGAGTCTTCTGGGCAGGGAGAAAAGTGGTATTTTGAGAACCTGAAGAACTTCCATGTGGCTCTACCATGTTTGGACGAGAGTTGGGAAGACAAAGCTGGAGGATTCGTCAGAGCATCAGCTGTGGAGGGGTTTGGTCTTTATCCACACAACAGCAAGAAGGCACTGCAAGTTTTTGTAAGGGGAGTGACATGATCAGATTTGCCTTTTAAAAAGAATGCTTTGAATGGATGGGGGAAAGGATGGAGGCAAGGGAGAATCTCTCATCACCCAGGGAAGAGATGAGGTGGCCTAAACTTGTGATGTGGGGTCAGACAGTAGTGGGGAGATCCTGGAGGTACTAGGAGATAACACTGACTAAGAGGCTATTTTGTTCTCCCCAAAGAGAGAGGTGTTTTCTGCCAGGGGGCTGAGTGGCTATGGCACGTGGATGAGGGTAGGACAGGGATGGTGGGGCAGTGACCAGGCAGAAGCCTGGAAGCCGAGGCCCATGGGTGAGTCCACCCCGGCCAACAGAGGAATCAGGAAATCCTGTGGCAAAAACCCAGGGTCGAGCAAGTTTCTGATGTCTGCATAGACAGCAAGGGGGTGGGGATAGAGCATCAGGAAGCCAGATAGTTGGCAAGAGAGTCAGCTCCTGGCCACCTAGACATGAGGTGGCCTTGAGGAGTCTGACAACGGGGTTCTCTGAGCTCTCGGTGAGGCTAGGAATGTCCCACAGAGGGCTGGCCTCCCAGAGAGGAAAGGTGACAGCAGGTAAGTGAAGACTCCCCTAAGTTCTGCCAGTTCTGCCCTCGGGATGCAGAGATATGGCTCCTCACAGGTGACTCAGTTCTGCCAATGTGACAGAAAAGCAATGTTTTCTCAAGTATAGTTCTGTGCATACTATTCAAGAAGGGAATATAGTATGCTCCGTTGCTCAGATGTATTTTTTCACAGAACCCTATTTTCCACGGAGCAGCTCATGGAATGGGAAGTGAATTCTCCAGAACTCACTTTGGAAAGTGTGTAACTCGCTAATTACCATTATGGAGATGTGTACGAATGATGGAGGGACTGTGAGATAAGGTGCGGCCATGCCCATCTTGGGAGGTGAGAGGAGATAGGATTTCAGCTGCAGCTTGAAGGGGGTGTGTGGTCTGCTGGTGGATTAGTGTGAGACGGGGATAAGTGTGCTCCAGGGACGGTGTTGGACACAGTGGGACCAGCACACTTGCTCATTACCTAGGATTTGTGTGTTTCACCAGGAAGAGAATCACTGCTGTGAATGCAAAGGCTTTGGGCCCCTGTGGAAGAAAATTTCTGAGACAGGGCTGAGTGAGAAATATGGAAGGGTGAAGAAGCTAGGATTAGTCTATGGGACTCGGATAACAGCTAACAACACGGAAATTTCACATCCTGTGCACAGCAGGAGCATCACCTAAGGTAGAAGGGGTATCCCTTAGGCCTGTTTGGGTTTGGGGTGTTGTCCTTGACTGGTTGGATGACTGGTTTATTGGCATTCCATGGAAAAATATTAAAACGAATGTATTCATGGCTTTTCAGTCTTAAAATTGCAAAGTTCTTTTACTCCTCACCAAAACGCTCCAAGATGCTGTTATAAAAATGAAGTGACCGGGCTTCCCTGGTGGCACAGTGGTTGAGAGTCCGCCTGCCGATGCAGGGGACGCGGGTTCGTGCCCCGGTCCGGGAAGATCCCACGTGCCGCGGAGCGGCTGGGACCGTGAGCCATGGCCACTGAGCCTGGGCGTCCGGAGCCTGTGCTCCGCAAAGGGAGAGGCCACATCAGTGAGAGGCCCGCGTACCGCAAAAAACAAACAAAAAAATGAAGTGACCATAAGAGGGCGCCAAAGACAAAAGTATGCTGCTACTTTCCCAAGGCATGAATTCAACAGAATACTACCTGAAAACAGGGCATAAAAGGGAAGGAGGGAGATCTAAAGAGGGTAAGGAGGAAAAGAAGAAAGGATGAACTCACCGACAGAGGGTTACAGATTCATTTATAGTCTTGGTAGCAAAGTATGAAAATTACAGAACAAAACAAAATCTACCTGCTGTTGAACTAGACCCGTTTCAAAAGATTTTAGAAAGGGACTTAAAATTTTTCCTCTGAAGTACAGGTTGTGTTTTGCCTCCAGACCCCTAAAGCTTTGTGGGTGAAGAGGCCCCTCTCTTTGAAGACAATGTCTGTCTTTCTCCAGGCTTTAAGTGAAGATAATCCCTTCAGTTTCTACTCCTCAGAGCGCATGTCAGGAAGGGCTGAAATAGAACATTTCTTCCTGTGGTCTCATCCTGGGTTGCTTCTAGGGAAAAGATGAAATTCTATTCAATATATTTAAATTGTCCAAGAGCCACTTAAACGATAATAGTTGGTTTTTGTTTTTCAAATGACTGAAGCATGTCTAGAGCTTCTCTGCTTTTATTTCTGCAATGCTAACATATCTGCATGTATAAATAATATCCATGAGTTGAAAGAGCTTTAACAGAGTCATGTGATTTTAAGACTCTTTTGAATTATTTAAAAATGCTTGTTTGGATGGTGAAAAATTCAATCTTTTTGCCTCTCCCTCCCCAATAGTTTATGAACAGCTAAAATGCTAACCTCCATTAAAATAAACGAATTTCAAAGAATTCTGTGATCCATGACAGACTATTTGGAATTTTTATTAAATAACACAGGAATTTATCTTGAAAATTTTTTTAACCCAGAAGAATTGTTCCTTTAAGGAAATTGTTCCTCTAAGGAAATGGAGCTCTTTGTCTGCTGTGCAAAATTTCCCAGTGAAAGCAGAGGAATTCAGCTTCTAAATAATCGTCCATCAGGAAGTCCAAAAGACGCTGAAAACCTTAGGCTGATCTGTGTTCCTTGGACACCTAGAAAACTTGAAATAGATTCACCAGAGAGTGTAAAATAATTTGTCAGACAGGGAGACTGGTTTCTAGAATGAGAGCTTGTGCCTCACTAATCGTATAAATATATATATATATATATATTTTTTTTTTCTCTTTTTTGCTCCTTTTTGGTGAAGGTGTCAAAAAAAGTTGTATGGATGTGATGCAGGTAACCGCTTAAGCTTAAAAAAAAAACCCACGAAACAATAGATCTCTGATAGCGTTTAACATTGAAAGCTGTTTCCATGGAACTGAGGAAGCCGTTTTTATCCAAGAGAAGAACCGGGCACAGAGACAATCAACAAGGTTAGGGATAAATGGGCGCCGCGTGGATAGAGAAGTGCTAAAAGTGGGGACCTCTTGGGATCAGTGTTTTGATGCATCTGTAATAAATGACCAGAAAGGACACCAAATGCACAAATGGTCCCTGGGCTGAGAGTCAAACATGCTTAGAAAAGAGGAGAAGAGGGAGAATCAAGTGTAGTGTGTGTGTGTGTGTGTGTGTGTGTGTGTGGGGTGTGTGTGTGTGTGTGTGTGTGTATGTGTGTGTGTGTGTGTGTGTGTGTGTAGAGGCCTGTATGGCAGGGTGGGACCACATTTGGCCGTTGAGCACTTGAAGTGTGGCTAGTCCAAACTGGGCTGTGTTGTAAGTGTAAAATACACATTGGATTTTGAAGACTTAGTATAAAAAAATAGAATGTAAAAATCTCAATAATTAAAAAATCTAGGTTATAAGTTGAAGGGATATCTTGGATCTATTAGCTTAAGTAAAATGAATCATTGAAATTAATTTTACCTGTTCCTTTTTATTTGTAGTGTGGGTATTAGGAAATTTAAAATTGCACATGTGGCTTGCATTTGAGGCTCACGTATTTCTACTGGACAGTGCTACTATTAGTATGATTCTCTAGGATTTGCGTTTTGTGTGTTCTCATTTTCTCCCCATTCCTTCCTTTTGCGCTTAATGGCACTTGAGTTTTAGAGCCAGTGTTTACCTGTGAAGGAGCTCCTTTCATTGCAAACCCACCAATCATGTAATTCTTCCTGTAATCTTCCCTCTTAGGCTCTCCCTGGCTTTTTAATTTCTGCCTGTGTGGGGTAACTGCAGGGGATACTTGTGTGTTTTCAGATGCTGTGGATGGCTGAGGGTGTTGGATGCTTGACTGTTGGATAAGGGGTGTGTGTGACTTCATTACTTATGGAGTTTTGGGTTATCACAGCACTCCATTATGCCTTCTCAAAATTACTGGTTTGAGATTCTGCTTAAGGACACAGATTTAGCTCTAAGCTATCACACCCAAACTTATAGTATCTGTGAGTCAGCTTCTCTACCCAAGAAACTGAATAAATCTCTGAAATGCTAATCCATCTTTAAGGAGCCCAATAGTCAGAGTTTCAAGAGAGAGGTTCTCCTCCCTTTCTCCCCCACGAACCCTGGCCATTATTCTCTCTAAGAAGGCAGGGATTTGAGACACTCTCAATCCTGCTTGAGACAGGGATTGGGTATGCACCATTCTCGCTGCTATCAAGGCACTAAAAGATGGCAGCTAAGCCAAGCTGGAAGGAGCTTCTGTTCCCTACAGTGGTGGCTCCCCCATGTGTGACACGGTTCTGCTCTCTCGGCATCACCATTTCCAATGAGAAAATAAATTGCCTCTGTGCAGTCGCATGCAAAGTAGAGAGCCCCGTGAGCCGGCTGGAGCCGGGAAGTTGATAGAGAGCAGGAGTTGCGCGCACCGATTGTCAAAGGGTAGAGCGAGGGATGATTTTTCATTGTCTGCTGAGCTCTGAGCACACCCTCTTGGAGTGGGTCTCAAATTCGAAAACAAATCTTCACAGTGACTTTTCCAATCTGCTTGGTTTTAGAAGGATGGCGTTGTGGTCTAAATTTTTCAAAAGCCGACAAGTTGAGTGACACAGCTCCTATTTTAGCAGAATTATTTCTGCTGGACATTTAACAATCCTCTCTACCAAGGCTTTGCCTACACAAAGGGAGGGACTCTGCTGTGGTTAAATGCGGGCTTTGGGGTCAGACAGAGCTGCATTTGAATTGCAACTCCACCTTTTTCGTTAGCCTTGTGGGCTTGGACCAGGTATGGGCCTCATTTTGCACAGCTGGAAAATGGGAACAACAGCAACGCTTACCTCTAGGTTACTGGAATGACGGTAACTATGATGGCAACTATTATTACACTCTAAACCAATTTGGAAAGATTTCATTGAATCAAGCAAGTGGATGGATGCTTTGGGAACCAATGGGCTGTGTGGTGACTTTACCCAGTGTTTTCAAGCTAACTCTGAGAGGTTTGCCTCACAATCATTAAGTCAATTTTTTTCCAGAAGAGTGATCTTCAAACGGATACTTTGCCCCCACCTCTAGGATGCTATATCAGGATTTTGAGACAATACGGCCTGAAAAAAAAATACATTAAATTTTATGTGATGGTTTGAATTTGGAAAATTTTATAAAAGTAAAGTGTATTTTTATTTCACACCACTAATTGTGACTCAGAAAGTATGACACAATCATCTTGGCTGGTAAGGCTATGTGGAATATAGATTCTAGGAGTGATTTTCAAGGAGGGGAGAGACCTGCATGTGTGAGATTTTTGTGACACACACAAAACCACTTTAGAGCTGGTTCTCCACTTCACCTGTATTCCTGCAATTCTGTTACTTGCCACTGGATGCATGTCAGTGCCATTGTGGACTGCAGTCATTAGCTCAGGATAATAAATCTATTCCTGGCAAATTTGCGGGTTCTACTTGTTCTATAGAAATAGAATTTAATTTAATCTGTTGATTGTGGTTATAAGAAGCCATCCGAGGCAAGCTGGAGGAAGAGGGTTAATGGGCCTTTGCTGTGCCTCCTTGAAGAACACATCACCCCCAAGGGGTTGAAAAATGTTCTTGGGAGGCAAAAAGAGGCTGACTCTTTTTACGTATACAGCACAGAGATGCATGCATTACATGCAGCATATCTTTGGCATTGAAATCTAATGGGGGACAATTAGGGAAAAATACCTAAAATGATTCCGTAGGGGGATGGTAATGGAAAGAGGCTGAGAAACACTGCCTTGCTTCATCTGCACTAATTCTGATTTTGGGAGAAGTGATGGACTGGTGAGGCCTGAACGGTCACTCTCAGCTTCCCCCGGGGTACATTCCCCTAGAATGTGCTCACCTCCCTCCCCGCCCCCCCAGCCAGGCCTTCTGCTTAGAGGGGCATGAAGTGAAAACCCTCCAGCAGCTTTCATACTCCTGACACACATTACCTTAATGCGCTTGCTTACAATAGCTACCTTACCTCATTTTCCTTCTGCTCTTCAACTTGGCCTTCAAAACCTATCCCTTTTGTATTTTTCCTGCTGTTGCTATTTACTTCTAAAAGAAGAGCAAGCGAGCGAGAGAGAGAGAGAGAGAGAGAGAGAGAGAGAGAGAGAGAGAGAGAGAGAGAGAGAGAGCGTCTCACTGATGCATGTATCTTAGTTCTGCCCCTGACCCACATGGGACTGGGCTCTGCAGGCAAAGGAGTCCGTCACCTTCTCTGGGGGGTAATGCAGTCTGTTCTTCCCCTCCCCCCAGCCAGGCAGAACCAATCCTGCTGTCCTTCCTTCCACCTCAGGGTTTTATTTAGGCCTCTAATGTTTTTGTTCTTATCTCACTATACGTTAAGTGGTTCCCCAAATCACACATCGTCCCCCAGTCTCCATTTCTTGAGGCAAACATTTTCATTTCCATGCTTACCTGTACTTCTTTTTTTTAACTAGGAAAATTTCACTGAAGTGTAGAAAACCTGCATTTATCAAATAAACAGGGACAATAATATAAAAAGTAGACAATGGAAGAATTTTTTTGCTGTTTGGGCACACATTGAGCCGTGTAATGATTTTACTTCCCCCTTGATGATTTCTACTTTTTTACAAGTTATTTTTGTCAGTGCTTTGGATTTCTGAGGTAGTATAGCCTCAGCTACAATATGCTATTATGCCAGAAAAGGTCAGCAGGCAGGACATGGTGCAAGGATCCTCCAAAGGTCAGATGCTCCTGGAGCTAGTGTAGGAAGGTGGACCTTTGCAAGAGGAAGGCAGGAAGTAATCCCAGCTGCTGGTTTTGTCTGATTCAGGAACATCTAAAGGAGTGCTTTCACCCCACAGGACAAATGGATGAGTGGCTTGGAACTCACTTGTTAATGTAGGAAGAGGTAACCACACCCCAGGAGAAAGAGCCACCAGAATCCTAAGAATACCTGGGATTGGAGAGCCTTTATTTGCTGAGCCACTGGACTTTCATGTGGCTTTGTGCCAGGGGATGCAGAGAAAAGTGTTTCAGTGTCCAGATTTGATGTTTATTTACATGTAAAATTTTTGCTGCTCTCTTCAGACAGAAACACAAATGGGGGTGTATATGTTCTCATAGAGTTAGATGTGTTTGCACATGCTGTTCCTTCTACCTGGAATGGCCTTATCGCCACTTGTTTGACGGACAGTTTGATGATTTGGTGAGTTTTGTTGTTTTAATTTACACTTTCCTAATCATGACCATGGGCTTCATTTCATATGTTTATTGGTCATTTGAGTTTCCTCCCTAGAGAATTGATTATCTATTTCTATTGGACTATTCTTGTATTTTTCTTTACATATTCTGATAATACTCATTTGTTGGTTATATATACTTCAAACATTCATGTACAGTATGAGTAGAAAATTAATATTAAGATTAATTATTTTATAATAATAGTTCATTATATTCATTATGTAATTGTGACGTGGGACATAATTCTGGTCAATAAAATATAGGTTTATATTTAATTTTATAAGAAATTGCCAGACAGCCTTCCAAAGTAGTTTTATCAATTTTTATCAGCAATGTATGAGAATTCCAGTTGCTCCACATCCGTGTCAACACTTGGTATTGTTAGTCTTTAATTTTAGCCTTCCTGATGGGTATGAAGTGATATCTCATTGTGGTTTTAATTTGCATTTTGTTTCTCTGATGACTAATGATATTAAGCACTTTTTTATATGCTTATTGGCCATTTGGATAACTTATTTTGTGAAGCAGTTAATAGATTTTTAACTGTTAGAACAACCTTTTGAACTGGAATAAACTCCACTCAGTCATGGCCAATTTTTTTCATACTTTTCTTTATTCATTTTGCTAATATATTATTTAATATTTTTCATCTTTGCTCGTAAATGAGATTGACCTACAATTTTTCCTTCTCATAATCTTGTCCTGTTTTGGTATCAAGGTTATACAAACTTTGTAAAATAAGTTGGGGCACCTTTACTCTTTCTTTACTTTTTGGGACATTTTTGATAATGTAGGAGTTATCTACTTCTTGAAAGTTTGATAAAACAATGATAGAACTGTCAAGAATCTGATGCTGTTACTAATTATGGTTCTAATCCAGCATTCTGTTTCTTCTTTAGACAATTTTGGCAATTTGTCTCTTCCATTTCATCTCAAATTTCAAATTGACTGGCATAACATTTTCTGTAGCATTTCCTTTTGCTGTCTACATATCTGTTGAATTTGTAGTTGGGTCCTTTAAAATTTTTTTTAATTTTTATTTTTTTGGTGGGGGGCTTTCTCTTTTTCTTTTTTCCTTGATCAGTCTTGCCAGAGATTTCTTTATTTTATTGCTGTTTATAATGTTTCTTTTATTTATTACTATTAATTTTATTTATTATTTCTGTCCCTCTATTCTTTGATTTTACTTGTTTCTTTTCCCAACTTCTTGTGATGGATGCTCACTTTGTTGTCACCTTTCAATTGTTTTCTTTTTAAAAATATGCATTCAAGACTACAAACTTTCCTTTAAGTACCTCTTTAGGTATATCTCACAAATTTTGATATGTAGCTTTTCCATCATTCAATTTTATTGTTAAATGTTCCATACTTTGTTGTGACTTCTTTGCTTCATGATTTGTTTAGAAATGTCTTTTATAAATTTCCAAGTCATGGGTCTTTTTGGGTGAGGTCATACTTTTCTTATGAGTTCCAATCTTATCACAGTGTGGCCAGAACACATGCTCTGAGTTGGCTGGTTTGAATGACACAGGCATCAGCCTTTGTTTCTTGGATCCAAACACTTTGAAATTAGGAAGAATGAGATCAAAGAGAATGAAGAGAACAGACAGAATGAACTCCTTGAATGAAACCTAACAGAGGAAGAGGGGTCTTTCTGTGATGTTAATTCAGTAGTGAGCATGGGTTTGGGTCCCATGGGGGGTCTTGTTTAAAATCCCCAGCTACCTGGGTGGGACTCTTTAGGAACACAGGCAATTCTGCCCATCACAGTCTAACTGAATATTAAAATGGAAATTTTAGCTGACACTCAAAGACAACGGGTGACAGATACCATAGCAGGGAACAATTTCATGATGCTAATTTGCAGAGAAAAATATTAAAAAAACTAGTTTTCTCTCTCTTAAATATACATTCACACCAGGAGTGGAAACAGTTGGGTTTTTGGAGATTAGAGAGAATTTGTGAAGAGAAGTTCTTTGGAGAGAGCTTTGTGAGTAGCTAGCTCTTGTCCTCACGATGGGAGGGCTGAGTCATACCTGACTTTGCCTCAAGCCTAGAGAGGGGCACTTAATGGGACTACCCAGAGGGTTTCCATGACCTCCACAGAATGGAGGACATAGTGGCTTGGTGTATGACTCCCACCGAGTAAATCTTGAATGGATGAAAATGGGCTGGCTAACTGCTGGTGGATGATTCCAAGGGATCACGCTGTGTCAGGGCAAAGGGGCATGAGTGTTCCTAAGGGCTAGATGACTGCATGTGTATGAAAGAGCTGAGTCCCATCCAGTAGGGACTTCTGGAGGGTCAATGGGACCCACCTGACAAAAACTGGAGGTGGACTTCCCAGGGGCTGTGGACACAGGAAATGACCAATTGTACTATAAAATGGGTTTGCCTGGGTCAAGGAAACTTTAGGTGAGAAATCAGTGGGGATCTCTGAATAATTTGTGAAACTGCTTCACAAGAGATTCAGGGTAGGATCAGAGAATCAAGCACCATCAAGTGGTAACTATGGAGCTCAGGACAGAGCCAGTCAAGTAACAGTTTTCCTGCTCCCCTCACTCTTCCCTCCATGAGCCCCCAATCTTGCAGTGTCAGAAACGGCAGCTGAGGAATGAGAGAGAAGGTGAGTAAGAAAGATGTAAGTCAACAACCTCCTCTTCCCAGGTAGCAAGTCATTGCTGGGGAGAGAAAGACCAGCTGAACTTTGAATGAAGTTAGAAGATTTGACTATTACGTGGGACTGGACATTCTAACTGCCTTTTTGAAACTGTGTCTGTAGGATTTTTCCTATAAGTCATTAGAAAAGTCATGGGAACAGTGAGTTTTATACAGGAATAGAAATACTTACTCTGCTGCATAAATGTTAAAGGGATATAGAAATACAAAATAGAAATGCTTTTTGATCACATTCCATGAATTGTGATTATTCAGTGTATAGCTTTTATCCAATATAAAGTGGAATTCTTGGGTATTTCAGAAAATCATTGCTTCCTAGGGCTTTGGTGAGAGGAGGCTGATGACCAAAGAGGATAGTAGGGCAGTAGATAGTAGTATCAGCTTAGCACATTCTCTTTCACAATCATCCTTAAGGAGGTAGACTTTTGAGCATCTTTCTAAGAACCTTCTTGCATGGGGCCTGCCTTGGGCCATGTGAGAGGAGCTACTAGACCATGACTGATTCTTGAAGCTACCCAATGCTCCTGAATCTTCTCCTCCAAGTAGAGGCAGGGCCCTGCCCCTGGGTTATGCACTAGAACACAGAGTTGGGGGTGACCTGTGGCTATGGTAAAACACTATTATGTTCTAATCACTGAAGGAGCCTCTTCTCCTGTGTGCCCATGTGTAGATATCTATCATTGTACTTACTACATCACATTATAATTATCTGCTTATGCACTGTATTGCCTGCTTGGCTGCCATAACAGGATACCAGAGACTGGGTGGCTTAAACAAAGGAAATGAATTTTCTCACAGTTCTGGAGGCTGGATGCCCAAGTTCAAGGTTCCAAGGTTAGTTTCTGGTAAGATGTCTCTCCTTGGTCTGCAGATGGCTGCCAACTTGCTGCGTCCTCACATGGCCTTTCCTCTGTGTGCATGCACCAAGAGCAAGGAAGCTCAGGTAGCTCTTCTTCCTCTTATAAAGACACCAGGTATTTGAATTGGTGCCCCACCCTTACGACCTAAACTTAACTTTAATTACTTCCTTAAAGGTCCTATCTCCCAAAACAGCCACACTGGGGGTTAGGGCTTCAACATACAAATTTATAACTTGCATCATTTACTGCCATCAGACCATGAACTTCTTGAAGCCAGAGACACTATATTATTCATTTTTGAAGCCCCAGGGCTTAGCACAAAGCTTAACATGCAATCAATGTTTGCATGTTTGCTGGTCTGATTTCTAGACTCTGTTTTCTCTCCATATCTATCTTCTCCTCATGTCTTTGCCTCACATGGACCCATCATGCACAAGTATCTATACCAAGTATGGTAGTCATTGCTGCTGTTCATAAATATCACTGGCTCTCTGCTTTCTGGGAACTTGTTAGAACTGCATTTCTTGGGCCATGTGTGATGGGATGGGGCTTTGGATTAGTACTGGACAAAGAGGTGTGAGTGATAGGGGTCACTTTCAAGCTTACTAAATCTTTCAAGGTTACTAAACCTTTCTAAGTCTTGGTTTCTTCATTTGTAAAATGGGGGTCATTATTATGTTTACAGGCTTGCTATGAGATTAGATGACACGTGTCAAACACCCAGCAGTGTCTGGCACAGTACAGGTGCCAGTTAGGGCCAGCTCCTTTTCTTCTTTAAGTCATTCACTTGGGAAAGCAGGATTGGACGTTGAGTGAAAGTCTCTGACAGGTTGTGAAGGAGACATTCTAGAACACCTGGCTCTTGCAATTTCCCTCTAGAAGGACATTTGGGATCCTATAGAATCTTTTTTTTCATTTTTTCTCTAAATTTAAGCAGCCATAAACCTCACACTTGAGCCCATTAGTGAGGAGTAATATATGACTATAAGATATTTTGGTGGAATCTGATTAAAATATGGGCAGAGGAACTGAATAGACATTTTCCACGTAAGACATACAGATGGCCAATAGGTACCTGAAAAGGTACTCAACATCACTCATGATCAGGGAAATGCAAGTCAAAACCATAACGCGTGAGTTATCACCTTACAATTGTTAGGCATGACTATTATCAAACGACAAGAAATAGCAAGTCTGGGGTAAAGGTACAAATTTCCAGTTATAACATAAATAAGTCCTGGTGATGTAATGTACTGCATGGCAACTATAGTTAACAATACTGTGTTGTTTATTTGAAAGTTGGTAAGAGAGTAGATCTTAAAAGTTCTCATCACAAGAAAAAAAATTCTAACTATGGTGGTGATGAATATTAACTTACTGTGGTGATCACAAAGTATATATATATCAAATCAGTATGTTGTATGCCTAAAACTAATACAATGTTACCTATCAGTTATATCTCTTAAAAAAAGATACTTAGATGGATAGCACTGGACATCTGTAAAAGGTGGTTTATTGCTATTTCAATAGGACATTACATTCAGAAAATTCCTGGGTGTAGGTTCTTTCTTGTCCTGATAAGTTCATCTTTGCATGGTAGCAGAAAGATCCTTGATTAGTTAGCAGTCTTTCAGTTATAAGCAAGGGAAACTGTAATCAAATTGGCTTAAGGGACTGGGGAAGTTATTGGTCCATTTAACTGGGAAGTCTAGAGGTAGATCTAGCCAGGCTCAGTTGGATCCAGGTGACCAATAGCTGTCAACAGAACTTTCTCTGATGCAATTTCTTAGCTTTGCTTCTTTTTTCTCTTGACCTCATTCTTTTCTTTATATTTTTATTAAAATTTTTTTTACTGGAGTATATTTGCTTTACAATATTGTGTTAGTTTATACTGTACAGCAAAGTGAATCAGCTATATGTGTACATATGTCCTCTCTTTTTTGGATTTCCTTCTCATTTAGGTCACCACAAAGCACTAAGTATAGTTCCCTGTGCTGTACAGTATGTTTTCATTAGTTATCTATTTTATACATAGTATCAATAGTGTATATTTGTCAATCCCAATCTCCTAATTCATCCTACCTTCCCCCTTGGTATCCATAAATTTGTTCTCTACGTCTGTTTCTCTATTTCTGCTTTGTAAATAAGATCGTCTATACCAATTTTTTCAGATTCCACATATATGCATTAATATGCAATATTTGTTTTTCTCTTTCTGACTTACTTCACTCTGTATGACAGTCTCTAGGTCCATCCATGTCTCTACAAATGACCCAATTTCATTCCTTTTTATGGCTGAGTAATATTCCATTGTACATATGTACCTCATCTTTTTTATCCATTCCTCTGTTGATGAACATTTAGGTTGCTTCCATGTCCTGGCTATTGTAAATAGTGCTGCAGTGAACATTGGGGTGCATGTGCCTTTTTGAATTATTGTTTTCTCAGGGTATATGCCCAGTAGTGGGATTGCTGGGTCATATGGTAGTTCTATTTGTAGTTTTTTAAGGAACCTCCATACAGATCTCCATAGTGGCTATATCAATTTACTTTCCCACCAACAGTGCAGGAGGGTTCCCTTTTCTCCACACCCTCTCCAGCATTTATTGTTTGTAGGTTTTTTGATGATGGCCATTCTGACCAGTGTGAGGTGATACCTCATTGTAGTTTTGATTTGCATTTCTCTAATGATTAGTGATTACCCTTTCATGTGTTTGTTGGCAGTCTGTGTATCTTCTTTGAAGAAATGTCTATTTAGGTCTTCTGCCCATTTTTGGATTGGGTTGTTTGTTTTTTTGTTATTGAGCTGCATGAGCTGCTTGTATATTTTGGAGATTAATCCTTTGTCAGTTGCTTCATTTGCAAATATTTTCTCCCATTCTGAGGGTTGTCTTTTGGTCTTGTTTATGGTTTCCTTTGCTCTGCAAAAGCTTTGAAGTTTCATTAGGTCCCATTTGTTTATTTCTGTTTTTATTCTCATTACTCTAGGAGGTGGGTCAAAAAAGATCTTGCTGTGATTTATGTCAGAGTGTTCTGCCTACGTCTTCCTCTAAGAGTTTTATAGTGTCTGGCCTTACATTTAGGTCTTTAACCCATTTTGAGTTTATTTTTGTGTATGGTGTTAGGGAGTGTTCTAATTTCATTCTTTTACATGTGGCTGTCCAGTTTTCCCAGCACCAGTTATTGAAGAGGCTGTCTTTTCTCCTTGTATATTCTGATCTCCTTTGTCATAGATTAGGTGACCATAGGTGAGTAAGTTTATCTCTGGGCTTTCTTCTTTTCTTTCATAGACATGTTTTTCCCTTTACTCTTTTCAGGCAAGGGAGATGGGTGCTGGAGGCCCCAATCTGACTTCCTCCTATCACTACGACCACCAAGGCAAGAAACATTCTTTCTTACTGACTCTACCAGAAAAGTCCTGGTCAAGAATCTAATTGTCTGATCTGTGTTGCATGCCCAATCATTGTTGTGGGCTGGGGGATGGGTGGAAATTCTGAGTGATCAGACTGGATTTCAAGCCCATGCTTACGTGATTGGGGATGAGGAAGGAGTGTCTTGTGATTGACAGACCCTCCCCCCACCCCCAGGTCCACTTAAACGAGGGAAGGATTTTCTCCAGAGGAAGAGGTTGGCAAGACCAATAAATAAGGTGATTTATTATGCAGAACTTCTCAGTTTCCCAAGTCTTTGCCCTGTTTTATTATTTTTTTTCTCCAGAGGACTCCTTTCATTAAGTGTCTCCCTCACACATAATACATTTTCTTCCACTGTTGTTTTCTACTTGGAGTTTACTAATTATTAAATTAGAATTAAAGGGCCTCTTAACCTTTCTCCAATATGTAAGTTCAAATGATGAACACTCAGGGGTTTCCTTGGGAACGTCTTTGTAAGGAAATAATTGAAGACGATAACATCATCTGAAGTATTAGGATGATTAGTTGCTCATTTCCTAAGCATTTTCTCCGGAGTTGAAAAAGTATTTTGGGTAAAGCTTCAGCGTTTACACAGGTAGTGAGGGAGATAAGCATTGCTGCTCCTGGGGAGCTTGTGACAAGTGCCATGACTTTAAGAACATGGGCTTGTGCCTTGGTAACCTAGCAAGAGGACCAATAATATATATATCCCGTTCTATAATGTAAACCTAGTGAGGCTCTGGTCGTATTTGTGGTATGGCTCAGATTTTGTGCTATATGTTGATAGCATGACTAGAGACCTAGATATGCCCAATCCTGCTCTGCCAGTCACCTGCTGTGATGGTTAATTTGGTGTGTCAATTTGACTGGGGCAAAAGGTGTCCAGATTAAACATTACTTCTGGGTGTGTATGTGAGGGTATTTTTGGATTAGTGTTTGAATCAGTAGATTCAGTAAAGCAGATGGCCCTCCCCAATGTGGGTGGGTATCATCTAATCCGTGGAGGGCCTAAATAGAACAAAAGGGCAGAGGAAGGATTAGTCACCCCCCCCCCACCCCTTTTTTTGCTTTCTTCATGCCTGCTTGAGTTATCCTGATGGTTCTGTTTCTCTGGAGGACCTTGAGTAGTTACTTCCACTGTCCTCCTCCCCCCCACCAACCCTCCCCCTTCTATCCCTCAGAACAGCACAAACAGTTGATATTTCCATGCAGAGTTCTCTGGAAAAGGATGGGTATATTGCATGGGGTTGAGACCTCAGTAAGTTCTCCCATCTCTAATAAGAATCAAAACTTAGGAATTCTTACTACCCTCTGGTTGGGGATAATATTTTGTTTGTTTTGCCCTGCAGCATGTGGGATCTTAGTTCCCCGATCAGGGATCAAACCCACGTCCCCTGCAGTGGAAACATGGAGTCTTAGCTACTGGACAGCCAGGGAAGATCCTGGTTGGGGATAATATTAATACTTAGCTCCTAGAGCTGTTATGGGATCCAGTGAGATGATGTATAAAGTACTTAGAACAACTCTGATATCAATGAGTGTTTCTTCTTATTACCCGGTTATTATCATGCCATTGCTGAAAAACTGACATTTAAAGTGGAACTAAGCATCTTTTATCCCTTTCAAAGAAAAACAAAAACACTCAACCAGATGTCCCTCCAGATCTTCTGAATTCTTTCAGTGGCATGTGTCATGTTTTGTGTCATCATCTCCTCCATCCTCCCTCCATCCTGTAACCTGTGCCTCTCAGGCTCTCTTTTCCTTGCTCAAAAATAGCAACGATCTTTTGTCATGTGCAGTTATGTTTCTTCAATATTTATTTAATCTATCAAATACCATTTAATTCTCTGAGGTAGGTATATTGTTATCTCCATTTTATAAAGGAGGAGGATGGGACTTCCCTGGTGGTCCAGTGGTTAAGACTCTGTGCTTCCGATGCAGGGGGCATGGGTTCCATCCCTGGTCGGGGAACTAAGATCCCTCATGCCGTGCAGCACGGGTTCCATCCCTGGTCGGGGAACTAAGATCCCCTCCACCCCCCCCCCCCCCACCCACCCAAGTGAGGAGCACAGAGAGGTTAGGAAACTTGCTGAAGGCTCCCAGTCTGTGGCTGAGAGTGCGGACAGGTCTCCGTGCTGCCAAGAACGGTGGTCCTCTCCTGACCCCATGCAGATTGGTTTGAGTTGCCTCTCTGTCTCGTATATTATTTTTTATTTTATTTTATTTTATTTTTTTTGCGGTACGCGGGCCTCTCACTGTTGTGGCCTCTCCCGTTGCGGAGCACTGGCTCTGGACGCGCAGGCTCAGCGACTATGGCTCACGGGCCCAGCCGCTCCGCGGCATGTGGGATCTTCCCGGACCGGGACACGAACCCGCGTCCCCTGAATCGGCAGGCGGACTCTCAACCACTGCGCCACCAGGGAAGCCCTCGTATATTATTTTTGAGGGTCTTGGGTAAATATGTCTGGCTGGCTTCAGTCTTCCAGAATCTTCTTCAGGGACTCTGGGAAATGGAGTCTGGCTTTGCAGGAGAGAAGCACAGAGACAGCCTTTGAAATGTTTCCCCTCGCAAAACAACACTTACTTGGGCCAATGACATCATTTTAAGGAAACATGTTATCTATTAAGAAGTTATAGGTCCAATCATTCAATTCATATTCTGCATTCTGTGAAAGGACGATTCCCAATACTAGTTTTCTTTCCTTTTTTTCTCCTATCCTCAAAAGTTGGTTTCTTTACTTCTAAAAGAAAATTTTATTATGCATTTTCCCTCATTTAAAAAATATTTAACAACTGATTTGTGTGTCGCATGAAAGTTACACATTTCCTGAGATGCATTTGCTATTTTATTTTCTTTCATTCAAAAATGTGTCAGTAATCTTTTTGTTAACATGAAGATAAAGGATTAGTAATGCAAGATGCAGTTTTCTTGTAACCTTCTTGAAAGCAGACTATAGTTTCTTATCTGGCTCCAACATTCATTTTCCTGAATTGAAAAAAGAAGCGACTTAAAATGAAATAAACCACATTTGATTCCTAAGAGCATTGCTAGCAGGGAAATGTACTGAGGAAGGCGGACTTGATCGGATTCCAGAAAGCCCCTCTGCTCCCCAAGTGAGAGAGTTGACTAATTTTGCATTTTAAAGTACAATTTTAATGCAGGAAAGAATCATGAACTGTCTCTCATTAATCACTAATTAGAAGATATGTATGATTTTATTCCCTGAAAATTCCAGCTGCTAGAAAAAAAATGAGGTGTGAATGTTCATAGTTTTGGTTTAAAATTTCATTTTATTTACTGAATGCCTCTTCTGAGCAAGAGGCTAATAAGCAAGGTGCTAAGAGCGTTCAGAGAGGAAGAGGAGAAGGCTCTTCCGTCCACGAATGGGTTCTACCCACTGCCCTTGACCCCTGACGGTGGCAGAGGAAATAGAACATGCGATTGTCAACTCTCGATCGCACTGTCCAGGTACAAGCAGAGGGAATTGATAGGTCTTTGCTGCTCTCTCAAATGAGGTCTAAGTGAGCTTGCCTCAACACACATGCACACCCTCGGTGAAGATGTATGTGGAGGTGGGGACTCAAGCTGTCTGGAATGTCACCTGAGTGCAGATTTGAGGTGGTTCCTGAAGCCTGTTGTGACCCCTCACATGTGCCTGTTCCAAAGCGTGAATATCCAGCTTTGAGACACTTGAGACTGTGTCACCATTAAGTGTCCAGAACAAGCCAGGGCATCTGGGGGTATGTCACCTTCAGACATTCGGCTCAGCGCAGCAGATGCCTGGCTCCCCTTGTGCCAGACCCTGGGCTGGGCCCTGGAGGAAGGCAGGTGAAGGAGACCTGGTCCTTGCCCTCCAGGAAATACGTTTAACATATAATAAGTGTCAAGATGGGGGTGAGTGCCAGTCCTGTGAGGGCCAGAGGAGGGGCACACAGGCGAAACTGAGGTTCAGGGAAAGCTTCCAGAAGGCAATGTTAGTCGAGTGTGGGAGGACGCGTCAGAGGTGGCCAGGTAAGGAGATGTGAGGGGGCCCTGCAGGAAGGGCAACAGGAAACGTGTTGCTCTGTTATCCATCAGGCCTGGACGGTGCCTGTGGGATGAGGCAGTCGAGGCCACGGCATGCTTTGTGCAAGCAGTTCTGCGAGGTGACGGGGCAGAAGGCAGGTTTAAGCGTAAATGGAAGCAAAGAAGTGAAAGCCAATGGGAGGTCAGGCTGAGGAGAGAGGACACGAGAGGAGCTCGGGGAAGGGCACAGAGGGCCTGGAACCTTCAGTGCAAGTTGGTGATGGGAAGGATGAATCCAGGGAAGGGTCCTGGAGGCGAGGGCTTCAGACCCAGGTTTGGGAGGGGGCTGGCCTTGTGCAGGAGGAAGGGAACCTCACGTCTGGCTGGCTGTGCCGGTGGGGAGGCCAGGCTTTGAGCCCGTTGGCTTCCGGTTCGCTCCATCTTCTCCACTAGGAAGGTGAGGCTTTTGGCTGACAGGAGCGTCTGAGGGAAGCTGCTGATGCAGCAGGGGAAGGAGGGCAGACCAGGACGGGGAGACCTTGACTTGGAGCGGGTCAGGCTTTAGGCAAACAGTGGGGCTGATTAGGGGCTGGGTTTTGCTGGGCAGGTGAGATGGAAGGGCAGGAAACAAAGGAGGAGATGGTTCTTATAACTGTCCCTGAACTCTGTCCTGGGGAAGGAAGAAAGTGAGGCCAGGAGAGGGTTATAAGCTGGAGAAGCGGGAGGGATCAAGGTACTGTAGGTCTCTTCCGAAATGCAAATATCCCTGAGAGGGGCAACTGAAGAAGCCCCAGTATCATGACGTCCGCTAGGACATTTCCCTCCAGGCATGGAGATTCTGGAGCCATTGCGGAGCCCTCGGGAGGATGAGTCTCTGGGCAAAGAAGGGGGCAGAGAGGGTGTGAGGGACGTACCCTCTCCTCCCTGCTGTGTACATTGCTCTGGTATTTTTGTTTGTTTGTTTCTCAAATCTGGTTTTAATGAAAGTGTTTTTATAACGTTACTTTGTTTTTTGTTTTTTTGACTGATTTTATTTTACTTTTTTAACATCTTTGTGGCAGTATAATTGCTTTACAATGGTGTGTTAGTTTCTGCTTTATAACAAAGTGAATCAGCTATACATATACATATGTCCCCATATCCCCTCCCTCTTGCGTCTCCCTCCCACCCTCCTTATCCCACCCTTCTAAGTGGTCACAAAGCACCGAGCTGATCTCCCTGTGCTATGCAGCTGCTTCCCACTAGCTATCTATTTTATAATATGTTACTTTGAAATGAACCAGACATTGTCTGGAAGGCAGGCAGCTCTGTTAGGCTGGAGACAGCTCTAAATGTTGATCTGACTGGGATAGGAGATGTTGAAACACAAATAACACAAATGAGAAGGATCAGAGCAATGAGAGCTAGGAGGAAATTAAAACAGGTGGGTCTTGGGAAGAATATTTCCAAAAGGCAGTGCCAGAAAGTGCCTTACCTACAGGGTAGGTATTCGGTAAATAGTCACTGAATTAAATTGAATTCAGTTTTGGCTCTGGAGGAAGTGGGGCACCTGGAGGGGCTCTTTGCAAGGGTTGTTCTGTACAAAAATTTTGCATCATATTCACAATTTTATGGAGCCTCAGAACCTGAGGAGACAGTGTTTCTTCTTTGTGTACCATCATGAGCAGCTTCTTAGCACACACATGGCCTCTACCAGCCTGGGGTTCGCAGGTGTCATCTGGCTCGTTCTCTGTCCCCTCCAGCTTGCAGCCTAGAACCTAGGACATGCTCCTTAATGAATCCCGCACCCAGAGTAGGTTCCGTCTTTGAGAGTCAGAATTAGAAACAAGTGGAGAGGAAGAGAAATCTGGGGGCCAGAAGGAGTTCTGGCTGGGAGTGGGGCAGAGGCCGATCCTCTGCACCTGTCCACAGAGCTGCTGGTCTGAAATACTTCATACTCAGTGAGGTTGCTGCAGTCAACAGGAGAGGGCGTTTAAGATGCTGAGAGGTGGCATAGTGGGACAATGGATAAATTTCAAGGTTTCCTTCCCCACCCCCAAAACCCTTCCCAGTCTCCCCTATCCCCACTGTCCCCACCCTTCTCCAAGTAACCTTTCTCCCCCTTCCTGCACAGTTTTCCACTTTCGTTGAAGGAAGATACAAAAGAACATAGACAAAAGAGTTATTCTTTTTTTTTTTTTAAACTTCAAAAGGCTAAGCCCTAGAGAAAACTGAATATACAATTCAGTATAAACCAGTGGTGTTCAACCTCATTGGACCCAGTAGGCTCCCTTTTCCTTTACTCAACCTTTCTATTACCAAAAATTTCAAACATTTACAACAGTTGAGAGAATACTAAAATAAGCCTGATGTACCCATCACTCAACCTCAACAATTATTGATCCATGGTGCGTCTTGTTTCATCTCTACCTGACTCACTCTACTACCCTGATTATTTCAAAGCAAATCATAGCATTTTATCTGCATGCAATCTTTTAAAATAAAAGACTCTTGTTAGAAAACATAACCCCAATACGATATTACATCTAAAGATTATTAATGATAATTCCCTCATCACTGTGTTCACATTTCCCTGATTAACTTATACATTTCTAACAACTTGTTTGAAACCCCTCTTTATAACTGCTACCTTGCAAAGTCCCCCTTATTATCCTGAAATTAAAGAAGATACAGAAGATGTGGCACATATATGCAATGGAATATTACTCAGCCATAGAAAGAAACGAAATTGAGTTATTTGTAGTGAGGTAGATGGACTTAGAGTCTGTCATACAGAGTGAAGTAAGTCAGAGAAAAACAAATACCGTATGCTAATGCATATATATGGAATCTAAAAGAAAAATGGTGCTGATGAGCCTAGTGGCAGGACAGAAATAAAGATGCAGACATAGAGAATGGACTTGAGTACATGGGGAGGGCGAAGCTGGGTCCCAGTGAGAGTAGCATCGACATATTATACTACCGAATGTAAAATAGGTAGCTAGTGGGAAGCAGCAGCATAACACAGGGAGATCAGCTCGGTGATTTGCGATGACCTAGAGAGGGTGGGAGGGAGGCTCAAGAGGGAGGGGATATGGGGATATATGTATGCATATGGCTGATTCACTTTGTTGTACAACAGAAACTAACACAGTATTGTGAAGCAATTATACTCCAATAAAGATCTACTAAAAAAAATAAGATACATACAACCAACCTACATAAAAACAAAACCCAACAACCCCCCCAATATAATTCTTTCTCTGAATATAAAGGAGAAATAAAATGAAAGAAACTTAAAATAAAACATATATTTCAACGTTAAAGTACTTGGGACACTACTACACTAGAGCAGTGGTTCCCAACATTTTTGGCACCAGGGACCGGTTTCATGGAAGACAGTTTTTCCACGGACCTGGGTTGGGGGGTTGGGAGGTTTGCGGGGATGGTTCAGGCAGTGATTTGAGCCATGGGGAGCGATGGGGAGTGGCAGATGATGCTTCTCTTGCTCGCCCACCGCTCACCTTCTGCTGCAGGCTGTGGACTGGTCGTGGTCCGCGGGCCTGGGGGTTGGGGACCCCTGCACTAGAGGATATAATGAAGTAGGTCTATGCTTGAACTTGAATCACTGTGAAAGCGACAGCTTTGAACACAGACTGATATTGGGGTGTCATGTGTGGACAATGACTGTAAATGGCATTGTCATTAGTGACATACTTTTTGAAATAAACCCTCGAAAAAACTTCTGACAAAACAGGGTACAGCTGTCCCTTAATTTACAGCATTGTTGCTGTTCCTGAAAATTCAATGTATATTCAAAGTGTGCAAAAATTACTTTAGTTGTAAAATGGAGTTAGGCTCTCTGTGCGGATAATTATAGACTATTTTTCATTTTATTTATTAAAAATTTAAATGTATATATTATTATTATTATTTGCTTTAAAAACACATTATTGAGGTATGATTGACATATGAAAAGCTGAATATATCTAATGTCTACAACTGATGAGTTTGGAGATAAGTAGATACCCCTAAAACCATCACCACAATTTTTGCCATAAACATATCTACCACCCCCAAAAGCTTCTTTCCATCATATAAACAATTTTTTAAACTGATATGGTTGTCTAGAGAAATATTCAAGAGTCACATGGGGCATAGAACAATTCTTTATTGGTGGGACCATCCCATGCATTGTGAGATGACTATTATTCTTGCCTCCTGCCCTCTAAGTGCCACAACTATTTAGATTAAAGGAGATTAAAGGCAATTCAATTCTGGGATTAGCAGAGGCAAACTATTATATACAGGATGGATAAACAACAAGGTTCTACTCTATAGCACAGGGAACTATATTATTCAATATCCTGTGACAAACCATAATGGAAAAGAATACAAAAAAGAATATATACATGTATAACTGAGTCAATTTGCTGTGCAGCAGAAATTAACACAACATTGTAAATCAACTATACTTCAATACAAAAAAAAATTCAATGTATGATCCTTAATTGAATCCTGGATGGAACTAAAAACCAGCTATAAAGAACATTATTGGGATACTTAGGGACATTTGACTAACAGATTGTATAATAGATAATAGTATTAATGCTAAATTTCTTGCTCATCTGGAAAATTATTGTTCTATCCTTGCAACTCTTCCAGAGATTTGAAAATTTTGAAAAGAAGATGTTTTGGGGGAGCTGCCCTCACAAAATTTTCAGAATTGCCATGGGGGCAGTGCCACTCCTATTGAGAACTAACGTCCTAAGTGAAAGATCCAGCGTTATGGAGATTGAGCTGGGGAAGAAGCAAGAAGATTAGAAATGGGAGTGGGGTTCTTCACCGTGAACTGTCTTGGGGTGGGTCCAGGGGGTACCCAGAAACCTCTTTAAATGTATTATAGGTTTCCAAGAATAGTAATGAATTGTAACCTGTTATCCTCTGGGACTTTGGAAGTGGAACCCTTGCTAACATTCCCCAGGCCACAAAGGCATGGGAATAGCTTTCCATTGGAAGAGCGTCAGAAAGTCCCCATGTCCCTAGAAGTACATAAATGGCTGATAAAGGGAGAAGAGCTCATGGGGTGAGGATGACTATGACCCAGAGGCCCCTTCCATGCCCACTCCCACATCCTGGACTCTGGCGCTATCTCTGGAACTCAGCTGCTACCCTGAATGAATAGGGGATATAGAATGGGGGGTGGGGTGGAGGACGAGGGACACACACCATTTGACTGAGCTAAACTTAAAATGTCTGAGTGATCAGTAATGTGACTAAATTATTTGCTGCTGTGTCAAATGGAAATGAGGCCTCAGATTGAGTGGAGATATAGAAAAAGAAGTTACATTTCTTTTGGTAAACCTTGTGGTTTGTGAAAAATTGAATCTGTTCAAGTAGTTAGATCAGAGGTGTCCCGTGGAATAGAGTATTCACTTTCTGAATTCAACAGGATGCTCTCATTTATTTCATGTTTTCAGTGCCATTGTTTCAATTCTCAGAGAAGTGGAAAGGTCAGGGTCAGCACTGTGTGTATAGAATGTATCAGAAAAATGATGAGGAAGTAGACAGAGGATTGTGCAAACACAGAAGTACCATTCTGATAGCAGCAGGGGGTTGCTGGGGAGAAGTAGAGTCTGAAATTGTGAGGATGGGAAATAATAGAACTCTTTCCCCGTTCTCTAATTAGGAAGAGATGAGGAAGACAATTTGTTCATTTAGTTAAAAAAAAAACAATTTGAGAAGAAAATCATGTTCCTAGTTAAGACCTATAAGGAATATATGGACCCCTCTGAAAGAAAACCCGTGTGCCTTCAGCTGCCTCCCTTTGTTTAATCAGAAGATGTGGTAGGAATTAGCAGGGGCAGATGGCTGAGATCCTATCGCAGCAGCCCCAGGAATTAGGAACATTAATTTTAAAGGGGGATTAAAACACAGAAGAACATTTTTAAAACATCATGCATTTTCATAAGCATCTAGGCACGCTCTCTGGCTAGATGTTTATGTGACGGGTCTTTGGAACAGAACCTGTGACAGAAGCAAGGGGGCTCTACATGGGGGGAAAACATCAATATTTGTCTTGCTAACGAACCAGGAGGAGCTCTCCTCTTGTCTCAGTTTTGGTTGCCTGGCCCATGGGATGGAGGAAGAAGCTGGCATCAATCCAGCTTGGCGGATCATGGTATCTATGGGGATTGAGGCCTCTCTTAAGACATGGCGGCATCCACGAGGGAGTTGTAGGTGTGTAGGAGCAGCGAGGCAGTCTGTCCATTCTGGGCCAGACCTCTACAATATTTCACTGCCCTGTATGTGCAACATCAAGTTAGTCTGGTGTTGTAGTCTTCAGCCTGGTGAATGCATAGCCCTGAGGATGTCCAGAGACTTTCCACGTGGCACGAGGGCACGTGGATAGTTTAGATGCCCACACTCCACATGTCTTCTTTCCTATTTGTGTGCCTGGGAACATGCCTGATGTCTGCACATTCTCCTATCTCATCTCCACTCCTGCTCTCACTTTAGAAAACATCGGCATACCTCCCTTCTGATTCCTCCCTCCTGACCGTGGTCCTTTGCCTCATGATAGATAAACACCCTGGTGCAACAAACGAAAGGTGCAGCCTTGAGGAAGTGACTGGCTCTGATGATGCGGTCGAAAATCCTCTCGTTACTTGGTTGGTTTCTGACTCTTCACTTTCATCAAAATTGATGTGTGTCCCTTGTCCCTGACTTGTGCCTCCCTTTTCACCAGGATAGCATTAAAGACATAATTATTGTGTCTGTGAGAGCATTAATGGTGTCTGAAGTCAAGGTGTGTCTCATAGTCAATGGCATCTTATAATTCCTTCAGTTAGGTCTCAGTCATGAAGTGGTTTTATTGCCTGATAATTTCAAGTAAGAAAGCTTCAGAATGAAGACTTACAGGATGGTGTCCACAGCTTGGAAGGAAATCCCAGAGACAACAGTGGAACATCATAAGAAATGTTGCTTCTCCAGTGTTCTCGATGGCACAGAGGATGATACTGGGTAGAAAACTGTGGTCGTTAATGTCTCAGTTGAAAAGTGATTCAGAAGAGCTGGACTCAAAATATGAAGATGTAGGAGTACCATAGCCAATTTATTTCACTTATATTAGCCTTTTGATGAATGCTCAAGCATGGTGTATAATTACAATCTATATCTAAAGTCTAAAAAAGATCTTCTAATAAATCTAAAAAAACCTAATGTGATAAGGAAGTCTGGCATCATGGTTTAATTGGCAGGACATTTTCCCCCTCTAGGTAAGTAGAAGAATGTGTCTTATAATCAATAACGTATTATATTCAGAGAAATACAGTATGTTTAATGATTATATATCAAAATGTGTAATATATTTATGTTGCTTCAAATAACTGTGTAATAATAACTGTAATGATAATGTAGCTCAGAAGAAAAATGTTAACGCACAACTTTATGGGTATAGAAAAAAAATTCTCTCTCTCTCTCTGTATATACACACACCGTAGTAATAGTAGTTTTCACAGTGTTTGACATATGTCCCTGTGTTTCCCTTTAAAATTTAAAATATCCATGTGTGTTTACTGTAGCACCCTGGGGTGCCCCAGCACACAGTTTGGGAAACACAGCTATAGGATGTATTTATGATCTTCCCTACTGACTTAATGAAGCTCAGGCTCTCTGTTTTCCCTGAGGTGATTAGGACTCTGGCATCAGCTCAGGATGAAAACTTCATGAAACCGGACAAAGAAGAGGCCAAAAATAGTCCAAGGAGGAACCCTGGACTCAGTGAGAGAGTTTCACTGGGACAAATAGCCATTTGTGCATCTAATTTTGAGAGGCCTCTTATTCTCTCTCTCTCTCCTACTGAACTCTGAGATGTAAACTCTGAGAAAGCAAAGACCATGTCTTCTTCACAATAATATATGACACCAAAAATTAAGTATTATTTTATATTATGCCCAACCCAGCGCCTGGACTTATTTATTGATCTAAAAATCAATAAAATAACCAATGGAAGAAAGAAAAATATATCATATCCAGTACAAAATACAATTTTTTGAACTTCCTTTATTGAAGAAAAGTGTTAAACATAGTGTTATGTTTTCTTAGAGCAGATACTCATTTACATCAATGTGGGTAACAAATCTGGTACCCAGGTATGGTTTAAGAAGAATGTTAAAAAATAAAAAAAATAAATAAAAAAAGAAGAAGAACGCTAAGCTGTGCAGGGAGGTAATGAGGCCGTCCAATGTCCCCATCTGTCATGGAGATGAATACTTGCAATCATGGTCCCACACCTCACAATTCTAGTTTTCAAATCCTACTTTTCCCTTGCCTACAGAGTAAGAAAACACTGGTCTTGTAAAGAGAAAGTAAAACTCTTTTTTATAGGTGCAAAATCTACTCTCTGTCTTGATGAAGAGGCTTTTTTTTTTTTTTGATATACCAAGCAGCATCCCCTCACCCACTTTCTTTAAAAATATAACTAAAAGTTTTTAGTCGTTAATTCTCTAAGGCCATTTGAAGTTCTGAGTTCCTGGAGTTCTCTGTGTTTCTGTGAACCCTTGAATCTCTAGCTTGAGCTTTACAAATTCGTGTCCTGGGCCCCCGTTGCTTTGTCCAGCATCAGACCTTCTCTGCTGGGCCTTCCAGGGATCACACGTTTTCTGTTTGCCCCTGGATTCTGCAGTTCAAGGTGGGGAAGGGGCGGCTGCAGGCACCGGAGATGAAAAACGGAAGCCTTGGACAAACGCTAGAACATAAAACCACGAGCTTTTTTAAAGGGAAAGGAAGGGCCGTGGTGAAGTAAAAATGATGAAGAGGTGCTTTTAGCAACAACTGGTGACCCTGATGATTATTTCAAAGTCAGTTATTTTGAATGGTTTAAGGTGTTAACCTTGGCCCAGACCAGCTGCCTTTTAGCCACAGAGGCTGAAGGTGTCCAAAGTGAATTATGCAGAAAGCCATTTAGGCTGAGCCTCTTGCCATTCTGAATCGGATGCCATTTTTAATTTTTATTTTCTCAGGGTCGCTGCGTGTGTGTTTGTTTGCAAAAGCAGTTTAGGCCCTGGAATTGCAAGCTTTTCTGTTAAGACCGGGGCTGCTTTGCTATCTCCTATCTTTGTTCCTCACCTCATTTTGAAGGATTGTTACGCATTTGTAAGTACAATGGGATTATTTATTCATTGTCTGTCCACTCTTTTCTGTGCCACAAAAGGAGAAATAGCCTGCACTGCGACTTAAGAGCTTTCTGACCGCTCCAAAGTCATGACATTTCCTTTGCTTTTTGATGGCTGACTTTGAAAAGCCGGGGAAGCTGGGTGACAAACTCTGTTGGCTCCAGGAGGGAGATGACTTGTCGTTGTTGTGAAAAAGCGTATTTAGTCACTTTTAAAAAGCAAATTGTGGACTTAATAGAGCCACACAGTCTTCTTTGGAGATGGCTACAAGGTGGATTGTCTTGATAAAACATTTGAAGCCAGAAATCCATCAAGCGTCAGAGAATATAAGCACTGACCTGAACCCAAGCACACAACATTCTCACCAAACTTCAGAGTTATTTTTTTTGAATAGAGAAAGGATAACTGTCCAGTGCCTTTCATTTTGTCTTTTTTGCAATTCTTCCAGTTCCAAATCAAATGAAAGAGTCTGATGATGAACTATTTCGAGTCTATCTGAGACCATAGGCATTGGTATCTGTAGGCTCAGCTTTTTGGCTTTTCTGTAGAAGTTGTGACCGTGCACTTGAAGCTGAGTATTTAGCAGGCCCTTTGATGGCCAAGGGCAAATCTCTATGTTAAACAGAACATATGCCTTCTCAGCATCATCCACTTCCAAGCCCCTCCATCATTATGAGGTTTACTATCATTTCTTAGGTGATATTGACAGAGCAGCCCCAAGTCCTGTTGATTTCATTCTAGGCACTCACCTGCCTTTGGGGTAGCTGCTACCAGGTGAGGTCTTTAGGCTTGGCGGCGCTTTGCCAGATGTAAATGAGAGTGAGTGAGAGAGCGTCAATTGTTGCTTATATGTTTTCTATTAAAGTAATAGCTATACTGAGTAATGATACAAATGGTTAACAATATTTTAATTACTAAGCCCTCTCCCAAACCATCGTTTCAGAGTCTCAGTTTTCTGAGACTTTGGACTCTTGAAGCACAAATTCTGTGGACTGTGTTGAGAGAGCAAAAAACTGAGATTTCAAAAGGGATTTTATTCGAAAAATGAAACATGCACCTTGCAAAATGGTTGTGTTTTATTGTGAGCAATGGACTGAACAAGATGGAGAGAAGCCTTAGTTCAGGAGGGGACAGCTGGAGTGGGCCCCCCTTGTCCCGGCCCCTGCTTTCCTGGCTCTGCTGCCCGGGCCCTGGGAAAGCCTGTGATTGCTGCCTTTGTCTTTCTTTTTTTCTCCCTTCCTTCTTTCCTTCCTGGAAAAGAAAAATACAGAAAAATAGAAAGATCAATGAAAGATTAATACTTGTGTACTCACCCAGAATTAACTAATATTTACACTTAGTCATTTTTACTTTAGGTTTTCTAAAATCATTTAAAAGAAACTTTACAGATAAAATTGAAGTCCCCTTGATTTCCCCTCCCCAGTACCATTCATGTTCCTCTTTCCTCAGAAAAGGGAACTTTATGACCTTAGTTGCCCCAACTCCCCATGAAAAGTCTACAGTATTGCTAGTACCATTAATTAAAAAATTCTAATGGTATTGTAATGTTAGTACTCTCATTGCTTTTTCACTCAATATTTTATCTTCCAAATCTTTCCATGTTGAGAGATGTGCGTGTGTGTGTGTTGACTCATTAAATTTCTGTATAGTATTTAATTGAATAAATATATAAAACTTTCCTCTTGATGATATGGTCAAACACGTCAGATATGCTGTCAGTCATCCTCTTGAAGAAATGTCCCCTGGGACCCTCTATCCTTCCCCAGTAAGAACTGTTGCCTCTTACACTGGCAGTGCATCTGTTATCCTGAGACTTTTCCTTTTGCATTTCCAGTATTGGATTTCCTCTCTCCTCTATTCCCTATTTTCCTCTTTCTTGATTTATTCCTTTGTTTTGGCAAAGACATGTTACAGTAGTCTCCTGAAAACTAATGTGTAGGAGATACACTTTTTGAGAACTTGAATGTCTAAAAATGCCTTATTTTGCCCACACACTTATAATACTTCTGTTGGATGTGTAATTTTAGGTTGAAAATAACTGTCCTTCAGAAAAATTTTAGAGGCATTTCTCCACTGTCTTCTACCATCAGAATAGTATTATTTAGGGCTGGAAGGTTATTCTTGTAATTGTTCTTTGTTTGACACCTCTGGCTATTGTTTTTCCTCTTTGGAAGCTTAAAGGGTCTTTTGGTGTTCTGAAATTTCTAGATGGCACGTCCTGATGAGGATTAATTGCCCCCCATGTTCTGGGCAGTAACTGGACCCATTCAGTCTGAAAACACATGCTCTTCAGTTCTGGGAAATTTCTTGAATTATTTCTCTAATAATTTCATCCTAAACTTTTATTGTTCCTCTTTTAAAAGTTTTCCATCTCTTTAGCTTTATGTCCTTCTTTAAGGGATAGTCTTTCAACTTTATCTTTTAACCCCAAAATGCAGTTTTTCATTTTTGCTATCTTTTTAACTTCTAAGTGTCTTAAAAAAATCTTCCTTTCCTTCTTTTTAAAATGGTCTCTTGTTATTAGTTCATGGAAATATAATATCTTCTCTTATGTCTGTAATGATACTACTAATATTTTTAAAGTTTTCATTCATCTCACATGGAGTCTGTTCCTTCAAGTTGCCTTGACAGCTCCTATCTTTTAAGCAGAGGATTTCTTCAAATGCCTGGGGATCCTTGGTTGTCCTCTTGTATTTGAGCGGGGCACTAAACCCAATTGGGACATGAAGCTAACTAAACCTATTTGGGACATGAAGCTAACTGGAGGCTTCATGTAGGTAGATCTGGCTGTGCCATTTAGTTTAGAAACTCCCCATGTAATTTTCTTTAGATCTTTTTCTTGGGATTTTCCCTCAGAAAAGGCTTTTTATGCCCTTGATTGGAATATACATAAGCCTGCCTGTCAGAATTTTGGGAACCAAATGGAGAGAAAAAGATGGGAGTGTCAACCACAATTAAAACTTTTACTCTAATCTTCCTATTTTCCTAAGGTAGCCTTGCCCTCAACTAGGCTGGTGTCCCCCAACCCATAGACCTTCTATTTTACCCTCTACAGAGAATAAACTACGGGGTCAGGGAGGGGTAGCTTCCCTAGTGGACAAAATGAGGATGGGGGTTTGGGGGTCTAAACGCTTATTAAATATATTTTAACCAATTTTCTTGTTTATAGCTCACCTTTACCCTCATGTCCAGTGGTACTGGTAAAGCCAACTGATAAATCTTTTGGTGATTCTGTTCTGTATATCAGGTTTGTTTTTTTTTTTGGCTGTGTCAGGTCTTAGTTGCGGCACGCGGGAATCTTTTGTTGTGGCGCGGGCTCTTCCTTGCAGTGCGCAGGTTTCTCTCTAGTTGTGGCATGCCGGTTTTCTCTCTCTAGTTGTGGCGCAAGGGCTCCAGAGCGCATGGGCTCTGTAGTTTGCGGCACGTGGACTCAGTAGTTGTGGTGTGCGGGTTTAGTTGCTCCGTGGCATGTGGGATCTTAGTTACCTGACCAGGGATCGAACCCGTGTCCCCTGCATTGGAAGACGGATTCTTTACCAATGGACGCCCAGGGAAGTGCCTCAGGTTGCTTCTTGATTTTTTCACTGCCAATTTAGAATTTGGCTTTCTGGGGTCTGCTAACTAAGTGACTGCTCATCCACCTGCCTGTCAGATTGCAAATTTTGCTGCTGCTGTTTGTTTTTCCATTCCTTTTGTTTCTGTGATTTTAATGTCTTAGAAATCCATTGATTGTTATTTTATTGGGACTTAAAGAGAAAGTGAAGACTAACACGTGCTTTTGAATTTCTGTCTTTAAATGAAAGCGAATTTTGCTTTATTTTTTCCCATAATTTAAAGTTTTGATTTTCACACTTACACCTTTAATTAATTTGGAATGTATTTTTATATGTAGTATAAGCTTATTGTTTATTTTCTAGGTAGAAAGCCGAATTTTCCAACTTTATTAACTCAATACTTTATCCTTTCCCTTCTACCATGTAAGCCAATCTCTATCATATGCCATATTTTCAGCCTTTCTATTCTGTTTCATTAATCTCTTTATCTTTTCACTAATACCATACTGTTTTAATTACTATAAAGTTTATGACATCTTAATATGTACCAAAGCTACTATCCCTTGTTCTTTTTCAGAATTATGTTGACTCTTCTTGGAACTGCACTCTTTCATATGAGCTGCAGAATCAATCTGCTAAATTCCACTTTGTCAACTGAGATTAGAATCACATTGATCTTATTGGAAAAAAAATTATATCTTTATCCAGTTTCCCATCCATGAACAAGGTATATCTTATTTTCCCAAAACTTCTTTTATGTACTTTCATAATATTTTAGAATTCTCTCTTAAAACTTTTTGTTAGATTTATTTCTAGTTTTTAAAACAAGTTTTGCTGCTACTGTGAATTACATGTGCATACATACGCTAATGTATTTTAAAATAGTTATTGCTACAGGAATGTTACTGACTTTAGTATGTTGATTTTGTAACTAGCAAAAACTCTTTTGTTGCTTCAAATAGTTGGTCTGTAGATTATCTTGCATTTATAAGTGGAAAATAATAATTGCAAATAGTAGCAATTTAATGTATTTCTTTGCAAACTTCTTGCTTTTCTCCCCCTTTTCTTACTGTTGTCTAGCACTTCTACAACAATGTTCATGCAGGGAGAGCAGCTGTCTTTATTTCTGACTTTAATGGTGATGTTTCTAAATTTTCATCGTTATGTGTTATGTTTGCTGTAGGTTTTTGATGAATAGTATTTTTTTTATCATATTAGGAAAATTCCCTCCTACTCAGAGCTCACTAAAAGCATTTTAAAAGCTACACGTGAGTGTTTAATTTTAACAAATGACTTGTCAGCACCTACTGAGGTTTTCCCTCTTTATTTCATTAACATGAATTATACTTTAATAGATCCTGATGTTGAATTTTCTTTGCACCTCGGACTGAACCGCAAAAGATTATGATGTAGTTTAAAAAATATACTACTGGGCTTGATTTGTTAATATTTTAGGACTCTTCCATCTGTTAATAATTAAGATTGGTCTATAATTGTCTGTCTCTGTACTTCTCTAGTTTTGTTATTGAATTTGTTACTAACTTAGTAAAATTAGTTGGTGGCTTTCCTTTCTTTCCTCCTTGAAATATTTTCTGTAGGATGAAGAGTATTCCTTCCTTGATGTTTTGTTAAAAATAATTTATAACACAAAATGGATCCTGATGGCTCTGGCAGGCCAAAAATTTGACCCCTGATTCCATTTCACGTTTCCAGTTTCTGGCAAGACTCTGAAAGGATTGCTTTGTGATTTACCGAAGTCGGTTTACCATCTGAGTTGCGTAAACTAACTAGAAACAGGTCTGTCTTCAGGTACCAAAGGGAAGATGCTCTTCCCTGGGCAGTCCTGGAGGTTGTCATGTACACCTTCTTTTTCAAGTATGCTAAAAAATAGGTATTACTGTAAAAAAAGGGAAGGAAAAAGATACTAATAAATATCAATGACTTACAATGGACCCCAAACAATGCTAGGTTTGCTCTCTAACTTAAATGTGCATTATTTTAAAAAGTAACACTGTATATGATCTGGATAACTATAGTTTCACAGCTTTTAAGGTAAGAAAAATGGAACACTCTCCAATGTCCTTTGTAATCTTGGGAGAAGATTACTCTGTTGTCCTGCAAACAGAGTTGATCTCAGAGCTGCAATTATGTAAGGCAGTATTGGGAAGAGGGTTGCTTTTGGAAATAATCTCAGGAGAAGCCACATTTTTCTGAGAGCATCTTTTTTTTTTCAAAGTAAAATTTAAAACATTTTAAAGAACCTTCATTTTCAATCATGTGGCTTCCTCTGTTTAAGTAAAATTTTCACTTGAAATGAATACAGGCCTATCTAGGGAATTACTTTCCAAATCTTAAGGAACTTAGATAAGCTTCCTTCTTAAATTCAATTCTCTTTTGAAGAGAAACAAGTAATGACTTTCAAGGTGCTTAATGTATTTATTATAAAGGAATGGCAATGGGAAATAAATTTCCTTTAATATAACCTCTTATTTTAAAAACATAGGTATAGATCTGACTGAAGGAAAGTCTTTTTGAGTATATCTATTGTCTTATCTCAAAACAAGGGTATGCCCTGAAAATTGGGTCAGAAAAACACAAACTTTATCTCCTGTTGTTAATTCAGTATGCCAAAAACACCTGCTGGAGGAAGGGCACCTTTTTAAGTCCCATTAGTTAATTGCCAACTAAAGCTGGATTTTGCTTAGTTTGTCACTTTAACCCACAGAGAACTAATTCTTACAAGCAAATAAATTAATTCTCAGTTTTTTAAAAAAATCTTAAAATGATGTGATTGTGTTTCTTGGCTCTTATTTCAGGAGTAATGGAAGAATCTGACCTTGTGTGAGATTCTCAGCACAGCAGCAAAGCAGTAAAAAGGAAACCTTGCTATTAGTTGGGCTTTGTCCAAACCCCAAAATGGATTCCCAGGACATGAGGCTAGTCTAGTGGGGGAACTACATTAGTGTATACTAGGTAGGCCTAAGTGGCCTCAAACCAAAGCACTTTTTTCCAGAATGATATGCATGTCCTTCTGTTCAGATAAATGGCTATTTCCATCCTGATGGACTCATTCAGAGGTAACTACGAATCTCATGCGGAGTGAAGGAGAGCAAGGAGATATTTGCAGTTCATTGCAAGAGCTTCCCGTGTCCCCCTTTGGACAGGGTTAGCTTTTCCAGCTCATGTTGGTGGAGTCTGTGTCCATGTGCTTTCATGTTCTGCTGTAGGCACATAATTCTGCATCCTTTCCATTAGAGATGACTGTTTAGTACTCAGTTGTCTTGATAATCTGCCAGTTACTTAAGTCTCTTTTCAATGTCTGGCTTTTTTTTTTTTTTCACTTTTCTACTTTTCAATTGTGTGTGTGTGTGTGTATGTGTGTGTGTGTGTGTGTGTGTGAGAGAGAGAGAGAGAGAGAGAGAGAGAGAGACAGACAGACAGAGAGAGAGAGAGAGGGAGGGAGGGAGAGAGAGGAGGACATAGTGTTATTTTATGGTAGGGTTTAGAGATGTGAGGTGATGAAGGATCTCATATTTGGAGCTTTGGACCTGGGTGGCTGGGGCACTGAGCTAAGCAAGACAGTGTTTGCTGAAGACCATGCTATGGCTTGTCCATCATGGAAGCTGTAAAACCAGAACAATTCTACAAAATTCAATTCAACACTTTGAGAACAAGCTGTAATTTTCCTTTTTCAATAATACGATTATAGTGCTTGTACCTAGTAGATGATCAAGATGTATTTGGTTATGAGTTGATTGGCTCCATATTAAAGATGCCCCAATAGAAATGTAAGCACTCTAGTGTTCTGTATCTTAGTATAGGTCGCTGGCACAGGTTCTGCTCTCGTTTTTGTGCTGTGGAGTGTCTGGGCTGCAGTGTCTGTGCTGTGTGAGGACGAAAGGGTGCTTATTATTCTGATGCTATAACATGTGAATGCCTGCTTAATAAGCTGCTATTGCCCCTTTTTCTGATTTTCAGAGATGCTCCACAATGGCACCAAAACAGTCATAAAGGAACATATTCTGTCAATCTGGCAGTTTTTGGTTTACATCATTCCGACACTATTTTTGTGAGCTCTCCCCTTCCCCCCTCAGCGAATTGCATGATATTTAAAAAATAAAATAATGGATGCTTTAGCTTGCTGGAACCACAGCCCTAGGAGCAGGAGAAGGAGAATGAGTCTACCTAGGATAGAGGAGTTGTTTTAAATTTAATTTTCTAGTGTCTAGTTGCTACGCCTAGTCTGGGTAAATGGATGAACAGTGAATAAAGAGAATGAACAGATAAATCAATATTAATGTTTTCCATTCTGGGCCTTAGAATCAATCATAAGACTGTGGCTGGGTCCCAATTTTTGGCACCAATCAAAATGACAACCTTGGTTGCTGGGACCCTTCCTTGATGCATTTGTTTTTGGAGGGCAGAGATAAACTATGGAAAGATGGAATGCTGTATTTTTTCCACCAGAGACATTGTTTGTGTTGTTCTTGTCCTTTTCTCTTTTAAAGAGGTCAACGACTAAAAAAAAAAAGAGGACAACGAGTCCCTTTGCTGCAGGGCTGTGTGTTAAATGTTCCCAGAGTCACCACTGTGCTGTTCAGAGCACAGATAAACACAGCATCTCCTTCCCCAGGAGAGTCCAAGGGCTCTTCCAATGTCATCATCTCAGCCTTCCCCACAAAACATCCCACCTGGAGACTTTCTTTATAAATGTGGTAGCAGGTGAGTGGAGAGCACCGTCAGCCGCATCGGCTGCATGGTATGTATGGCCCGGTGCAAAATGGAAGCGTGGGGACCCTTGTTAAAACTGGGATTTTAAGACAGTGACAGCAGAGCATTAAACCAAGTGCAGGACCCCTTCTGAGTGGCTGCACAGATCACTGACCTGCCCATGAAGCCGGCCTTGACCGTCAGGGGGTTTGTCTTCTCGAAAGTTTGCTTTCTTTAGGGACACAGCTTCTCTGAGGCAGAGGCAGCCGCAGCCAGAAAGACTTTCTCCACGCCTCCTTTTTCTTTTCTTCTCTTGCCTGGTGATGCCATGTCTCCCCCGTGAACTCTGCCATTCCTGCCCCAAACTCCAGGTCAGCTCCCTGCTTATCTGCTCCTTTCCCCCACCTCTCCTTGCTCCCAGGCTGCATCATCATTGGCACAACGGTTCAAGGTGTCTCTGCCAATTATTTATTCCTTCTCTCTCTGCACATCTGTTGCTCTGACTTCAGAAGCGCAGCATTCTACCGCTTCTCTCCTTCTCCACCCTTGTCACTTTGGTCCATGCCACCAGTACCTCTTGCTTGTATGATTGCCATGCGACAGCCTCTGAGCTACTCTCTGCCTTCTTCCCCTCGGCTGTACCCTCCAGCCTGTGCTCCAATAGCAGAGCATGTCTGTCCTCTCCTCAAATCCCTCCAGCGGCTCCCATCTCGCTCAGGGGTCCCTTGTGTCCTTATCTTCTACTACACTCCCACTGGAGCCTCCTTGCTTTTCCTAGAAAGATGCCTTTTCCTAGGCATGTTTGCACGAGGGCCTTTGTGCTTCCAGGTCCTTCTATGTGGCTCCCTGCCTCCCAGCCTCCAGGTCTTTAAATGACTCCTTAGACCTGCACACTCCCCCCTCCCCATACCTCCTAACGCTGCTTCATATTTCATTTTTGTCCTTAGCACTATCACCATCTGCCATGTGATATGTTTTACTCATGTATATATGCATTGCCTGAATTCTCCTACTAGAAAAGCCTCATGAAGGCAGGGATTTTTGTACGTTCTCCAGTATACCCCCAGTACCTAGGATGGTGCCTGGCATAGAGCAGATGCTCACTTATTGTTGGCAGGAGGATGAATCTCTGCCAGAATCGGGTTTCCTTGGGTGTTTTCGGCTGTATTTCATGCTGTCAGGCCTTGGCCTTCTTGGGTATCACTTCCTGAGTATGTACACTTGCTCCTCATTCTTTTATTCAGAAATGCACTAAGAGCTGTGGATACAGGAGTGAAACAGAGAGACTGGCTTCATGGTATTTACATGCTAGTGAGAGTGAAGCATAAACGAAGAACATAAAGCAAAAGACAATACTTTAGATGATTGTGACAAGTGTGTGGTGTTTGGGAGGAGCGGCCTTAAGTCTAGTGGTCTGCGAAGTCTTCTCTGAGGGTGGGGGGTACATTTCAGATGTGACCTGAATGATTAGGAGCCCGAAGGTGCAAATCTGCTGGAAGAGCTTTCCAAGCCATAGATACCAAGTACAGCCAAGGAGCAGATAGAAGCCATTGCAGCTGGAGTGTGGGAGAGAAGTAGCCACGAGGTCAGGGAGACAAGATGATGGGGGGGACATTGCAAACCAGGTAAGCAGTAGAGATTTTCATCTAGGTTCTAGAGTCTGTGGTAAACAGCTAGCTCTGTTCTGAATTTCAGGCCTTCAGTGCCTCAGACACTGATGCTCATGTGTGCTCTGTCCTCTGGAGCCCAGACCATGGGCTTTGGAGTCAGGCAGACTTGGGTCCAAATTCCATTTCTACTATTTACCAAGGACATGCCTTTGGGTTTGGTTTCCTGAGTGCTTACTCACTCACCAAATGTTTACTTTTACTTCCCCGTGTCCCTGGAGGGCACCCTGCTCTGCCGGGGGTTAACTCTTCAGTTGCTGGATATGAGGAGATTAGGGGAAATTGGGGGGAAGAGGCTTGAGGCAGTGGCTTGTTACCAACCATGTGGAAGTATTTCAGAAGTGTCGTATTTTAACTGGGTATTGTCAGAGACCAAGCCCGGTAAAGAGGACACAGGATGGTGACATAGATTCCCTTTCAACCTGACACCTATAGTCTGAGAGTTGGGCAGGGAAATCCAAACCCTTGACATACGTTGTCTTATTTAGGCTCCAAGTAGCTATGTGCAAATCCAGGCTGTGTCACCTACTTAGATATGTGTCCTTGGGCAAGTTACGTACCCTCTCTTTGCCGCAGGCTGCTCTTCCATAAAAAGGTCATAATAATTACCTGGAGATGATATCAACTTCCTAGGGTTGGCGTGAGGATTGACTGTGTTTATAGAGATAACATAATTACGACAGTGTCTGAGGCACGTCACACTCTCCCCATTTATAGCTGAGAAAACTGAGGTTTGGCAATTAATGAACCTTCTCAAGCTCACACTGATAGGAGTGGAGAAGCCAGGACCGAAACCCAGATCTTTCAATTTAATCCTGTGTTCTTTCTATTCTAAACTAACACTCCTTAAGGGGGCTACTAGTGAAATTTTACATGTGGGTCTACGTGGGTAACAGCCCTTAACTCAGTACTAAGTTAAGATCAAGTTTAAAAATTGCTTAAAAAATTTTATCATAAAACTAATATAACCTCATCAGAGAAAATTGAGAAGTAGAAGAAGAAAAGCTAGCTCTTTGGTTGTACTTCAGCAGGTCTGTTGCTCTAGGCGGGTGAGACAAGGCTTGAGCAATAGCAGGATGGGCAGAAAAGGGGACGGGACAGAATCTGCGACCTGCTGCTGAGTGCATTCTCACGCGCCCACGTTTGGGAGCGCCTCCAGCATGGGGGAACAGTCCGAGGGGAAACTGATCCCCAGAGTCTTTAAAGAAGGTCTGTTTTTGATGGTTGTCACTACCTGGAGAAGAGAGGGTGCCCTGAGTCACAGGTGTAAGGAGTATGAGTGGCAGCAGTTCAGGCATTGGATTCCATTCTGGAAGATTCCTAATGCCCATTGTCATGTTAAAGGCTCCAGGGTCGAGTAGTATGGCGCATGAGACATGGTGCTTAAGTGAACTGTTCTGACTTATTTCATAATGGATTAAAAATATATATAATTATCCAGCAAGGTAGTGAAGATTTTTTCCTACATTTTGGAGCTCTTATCCATCTCGAAATTTTTTTAAACATCTTTATTGGCGTATAATTGCTTTACAATGGTGTGTTAGTTTCTGCTCTATAACAAAGTGAATCAGCTATACGTATACATATATCCCCATATCCTCTCCCTCTTGCATCTCCCTCCCACGCTCTAGGTGTTCACAAAGCAGAGAGCTGCTCTCCCTGTGCTACGCAGCTCCTTCTCACTAGCTATATATTTTACATTTGGTAGTGTGCATATGTCCATGCCACTCTCTCACTTCATCCCAGCTTACCCTTCCCCCTCTCCATGTCCTCAAGTCCGTTCTCTACGTCTGTGTCTTTATTCCTGTCCTGCCCCTGGGTTTTTCAGAACCATTTTTTTCTTTTCTTTTTTTTTAGATTCCATATATATGTGTTAGCATACGGTATTTGTTTTTCTCTTTCTGACTTACTTCACTCTGTATGACAGTCTCTAGGTCCATCCACCTCACTACAAATAACTCAATTTCATTTCTTTTTATGGCTGAGTAATATTCCATTGTATATATGTGCCACATCTTCTTTATCCATTCATCTGTCGATGGACAGTTAGGTTGCTTCCATGTCCTCGATATTGTAAGTAGTGGTGCAATGAATATTGTGGTACTTGACTCTTTTTGAATTATGGTTTTCTCAGGGAATATGCCCAGTAGTGGGATTGCGGGGTCATATGGTAGTTCTATTTTTAGTTCCTTAAGGAACCTCCATACTGTTCTCCACAGTGGCTACATCAATTTACATTTCCACCAACAGTGCAAGAGTGTTCCCTCTTCTCCACACCCTCTCCAGCATTTATTGTTTGCAGATTTTTTGATGATGCCCATTCTGATGGGTGTGAGGTGATACCTCATTGTAGTTTTGATTGGCATTTCTCTAATGATTAGTGATGTTGAGCATCCTTTCATGTGTTTGTTGGCAGTCTGTATATCTTCTTTGGACAAATGTCTATTTAGGTCTTCTGCCCATTTTTGATTGGGTTGTTTATTTCTTTGATATTGAGCTGCCTGTATATTTTGGAGATTAATCCTTTGTTGCTTCATTTGCAAATATTTTCTCCCATTCTGAGGATTATCTTTTTGCCTTGTTTATAGTTTCCTTTGAGGTGCGAAAGCTTTTAAGTTTCATTAGGTCCACCTGTTTATTTTTGTTTTTATTTCCATTTCTCTAGGAGGTGGGTCAAAAAGGATCTTGCTGTGATTTATGTCATAGGGTGTTCTGCCTATGTATTCCTCTAAGAGTTTTATAGTGTCTGGCCTTATATTCAGGTCTTTAATCCATTTTGAGTTTATTTTTGTCTATGGTGTTAGGGAGTGTTCTAATTTCATTCTTTTACATGTAGCTGTCCAGTTTTCCCAGCACCACTTATTGAAGAGGCTGTCTTTTCTGCATTGTATATTCTTGCCTCCTTTATCAAAGATAAGATGACCATATGTGTGTGGGTTTATCTCTGGGGTTTCTATCCTGTTCCACTGACCTATATTTCTGTTTCTGTGCCAGTACCATACTGTCTTGATTAGTGTAGCTTTGTAGTATAGTCTGAAGTCAGGGAGCCTGATTCCTCCAGCTCCATTTTTCTTTCTCAAGATTGATTTGGCTATTTGGGACCTTTTGTGTTTCCATACAAGTTGTGAATTTTTTTGTTCTATTTGTGCGAAAAATGAAATTGGTAGTTTAATAGGGATTGTATTGAATCTGTAGATTACTTTGGGTAGTATAGTCATTTTCACAATGTAGATTCTTCCAACCCAAGAACATGGTATATCTCTCTCTCTCTGTTTGTATCATCTTTAATTTCTTTCATCAGTGTCTTATAGTTTTCTGCATACAGGTCTTTTGTCTCCTTAGATGGGTTTATTCCTCAGTATTTTATTCTTTTCATTACAATGGTAAATGAGAGTGTTTCCTTAATTTCTCTTTCAGATGTTTCATCATTAGTGTATAGGAATGCAAGAGATTTCTCTGTATTAATTTTGTATCCTGCTACTGTACCGGATTCATTGATTAGCTCTAGGACTTTTCTGGTAGCATCTTTAGGATTCTCTATATATAGTACCATGTCATCTGCAAACAGTGACATTTTTACTTCTTCTTTTGCAATTTGGATTCTTTTTATTTCTTTTTCTTCTCTGATTGCTGTGGCTAAAACTTCCAAAACTATGTTGAATAACAGTGGTGAAAGTGGGCATCCTTGTCTTCTTCCTGATTTTAGAGGAAATGGTTTCAGTTTTTCACCATTGAGAATGATGTTGGCTGTGAGTTTGTCATATATGGCTTTTATTATGTTGAGGTAAGTTCCCTCTATGCCTACTTTCTGGAGAGGTTTTATCATAAATTTGTGTTGAATTTTGTCAAAGCTTTTTCTGAAACTGTTGAGATGATCATATGGTTTTTCTCTTTCAATTTGTTAATATGGTGTATCACATCGATTGATTTGCATATATTGAAGAATCCTTGCATTCCTGGGATAAACCCCACTAGGTCATGGTGTATGATCCTTTTAATGTGCTGTTGGATTCTGTTTGCTAGTAGTTTGTTGAGGATTTTTGCATCTCTGTTCATCAGTGATTTTGGTGTGTAGTTTTCTTTTTTTGTGATATCTTTTTCTGGATTTGGTATCAGAGTGATAGTGGCCTCATAGAATGAGTTTGGGAGTGTTCCTCCCTCTGCTATATTTTGGAAGAGTTTGAGAAGGATAGGTATTAGCTCTTCTCTAATGTTTGATAGAATTTGCGTGTGAAGCCATCTGGTCCTGGGCTTTTGTTTCTTGGAAGACTTTTAATCACAGTTTCAATTTCAGTGTTTGTGATGGGTCTGTTTATATTTTCTATTTCTTCCTGGTTCAGTCTCAGAAGGTTGTGCTTTTCTAAGAATGTGTCCATTTCTTCTAGGTTGTTCATTTTATTGGCATATAGTTGCTTTTAGTACTCTCTCATGATCCTTTGTATTTCTGCAACATCAGTTGTTACTTCTCCTTTTTCATTTTTAATTCTGTGGATTTCAGTCTTCTCCCTTTTTTCTTTTTCTTTCTTTTTTTTGTGGTACACGTGCCTCTCACTCTTGTGGCCTCTCCTGTTGTGGAGCACAGGCTCCGGACATGCAGACTCAGTGGCCATGGCTCACGGGCCTAGCCACTCCGTGGCATGTGGGATCTTCCTGGACCGGGGCACGAACCCGTGTCCCCTGCATTGGCAGGCGGACTCTCAACCACTGTGCCACCAGGGAAGCGCCTCCTTTTTTTTCTTGATGAGTCTGGCTAATGATTTACCAATTTTGTTTATCTTCTCAAAGAAACAGCTTTTAGTTTTTTTGATCTTTGCTATTGTTTCCTTCATTTCTTTTTCATTTATTTTTGATCTGATCATTATGATTTCTTTCCTTCTCTTAACTTTGGGGTTTTCTTTTTTCTTCTTTCTCTAATTGCTTTAGGTGTAAGGTTAGGTTGTCTATTTGAGATTTTTCTTGTTTCTTGAGGTAGGATTGTATTGCTATATACTTCCCTCTTAGAACTGCTTTTGCTGCATCCCATAGGTTTTGGGTCATCTTGTTTTCCTTGTCATTTGTTTCTAGGTATTTTTTTGATTTCCTCTTTGATTTTTTCAGTGATCTCTTGGTTTCTTAGTGGCGTATAATTTAGCTCCCATGTGTTTGTTTCTCTTACAGTTTTTTTTCCTGTAATTGATACCTAGTCTCATAGTGTTGTGGTTGGAAAAAATATTTGATACAATTTCAATTTTCATAAATTTACCAAGGCTTGATTTGTGACCCAAGATATGATCTATCCTGGAGAATGTTCCATGAACACTTGAGAAGAATGTGTATTCTGTTGTTTTTGGATGGAATGTCCTATAAATATCAATTAAATCCATCTTGTTTAATATACCATTTAAAGCTTGTGTTTCCTTATTTATTTTCATTTTGAATGATCTGTCCATTGGTAAAAGTGGGGTGTTACCCCTACTATGATTGTATTACCGTCGATTTCCCTCTTTATGGCTGTTAGCATTTGCCTTATGTATTGAGGTGTTCCTATGTTGGGTGCAAAACTATTTATAATTGTTATATCTTCTTCTTGGATTGATCCCTTGATCATTATGTAGTGTCCTTCTTTGTCTCTTCTAATAGTCTTTATTTTAAAGTCTATTTTGTCAGATATGAGAATTGCTGCTCCAGCTTTCTTCTGATTTCCATTTGCATGGAATGTTTTTCCATCCCCTCACTTTCAGTCTGTATGTGTCCTTAAGTCTCAAGTGGGTCTCTTGTAGACAGCATATATACGGGTCTTGTTTTTGTATTCACTTAGCCAGTCTATGTCTTATGGTTGGAACAGTTAATCCATTTACATTTAAGGTAATTATCAATATGTATGTTCCTATTACCATTTTCTTAAATGTTTTGGGTTTGTTATTGTAGGTCTTTTCCTTCTCTTGTGTTTCCTGCCTAGAGAGGTTCCTTTAGCATTTGTTGTAAAGCTGGTTTGCTGGTGTTGAATTCTCTTAGCTTTTGCTTGTCTGTAAAGATTTTTATTTTTCCGTCAAATCTGAATGTGTTCCTTGCTGCGTAGAGTAATCTTGGTTAGGTGTTTCCCTTTAATCACTTTAAATATGTTCTGCCAGTCCCTTCTGGCTTGCAGTTTCTGCTGAAAGATCAGCTATTAACCTTATGGGGATTCCCTTGTATGTTATTTGTTTCTTTTCCCTGGCTGTCTTTAAACTTTTTTCTTTGTATTTAATTTTTGATAGTTTGATTAATATGTGTCTTTGTGTGTTTCTCCTTGGATTTATCCTGTATTGGACTCTCTGCAGTTCCTGGACTTGATTGACTATTTCCTTTCCCATGTTAGGGAAGTTTTCAACTATAATCTCTCCAAACATTTTCTCAGTGTGTTTCCTTTTCCCTTTTGCTCTTCTTCTTCTGGGACCCCTATAATTTGAATGTTGATGTATTTAATGTTGTCCCAGAGGTCTCTGAGACTGTCCTCAATTCTTTTCATTCTTTTTTCTTTATTCTGCTCTGCAGTAGTTATTTCCACTATTTTATCTTCCAGGTCACTTATGCGTTCTTCTGCCTCAGTTATTCTGCTATTGATCCCTTCTAGAGTATTTTTAATTTCATTTATTGTGTTGTTCATCATTGCTTGTTTCATCTTTAGTTCTTCTAGGTCCTTGTTAAATGTTTCTTGCATTTTCTCTATTCTATTTCCAAGATTTTGGATCATCTTTACTATCATTATTCTGAATTCTTTTTCAGGTAGACTGCCTATTTCCTCTTCATTTGTTAGGTCTGGTGTGTTTTTATATTGCTCCTTCATCTGCTGTGTGTCTCTCTGTCTTCCCAGTTTACTTACCTTACTGTGTTTGGGGTCTCCTTTTTGCAGTCTGCACGTTCGTAGTTCCCATTGTTTTTGTTTTCTGTCCCCGGTGGATAAGGTTTGTTCAATGGCTTGTGTAGTCTTCCTGGTGGAGGGGACTTGTGCCTGTGTTCTGGTGGGTGGAGCTGGATCTTGTCTTTTAGGTGGCAGGGCTGTGTCTGGTGGTGTTTTTTAGGTTGTCTGTGACCTTATTATGATTTTAGGCAGCCTCTCTGCTAAAGGGTGGGGTTGCGTTCCTATCTTGCTAGTTGTTTGGCATTGGCTGTCCAGCACTGGAGCTTGCTGGTCATTGGGTGGAGCTGGGTCTTAGCGTTGAGACAGTGATCTCTGGAGGAGCTCTTGCCAATTGATATTACATGTGTCTCGGAGTTCTCTGGTGGTCCAATGTCCTGTACTCAGCTCTCCCACCTCAGAGGCTCAGGCCTGACACCAGGCCAGAGCACCAAGACCCTGTCAGTCATACATCTCAGAAGAAAAGGAGGAAAAAAAGGAAGAAAAAAATAATTAAAATAAAAAAATTATTGAAATACAAAAAATTAAAAAGTAATTAAAAAAGAAAAGAGCAACCAAACCAATAAATCCACCAATGATAACAAGTACTAAAAACTATACTAAGATAAACATAAAAATCAGAAACAAGTCAGTAGCAGGCAGCAAACTCCAAGTCTACGGTTGCTCCCAAAGTCCACCACCTCAATTTTGGGATGATTCATTGTCTATTCAGGTATTCCACAGATGCAGGGTACCTCAAGTTGATTGTAGGGATTTAATCTGCTGCTCCTGAGGCTGCACAGAGAAATTTCCCTTTCTCTCCTTTTTTCAAACAGCTCCTGGGGTTCAGCTTTGGTTTTGGCCTCACCTCTGCATGTAGATTCCCTCAGGCTTCTGTTCCCAGCCAGACAGGAAGGGTTTAAAGCAGTAGCTGGTTAGGGAGCTCTGGCTCACTCATACCAGGGGGTGGGGGAAGGGGGGTGGGGGGGCGGGTAGGGAGGGGTACGGTAGTTATAATTGGAATGCAGGGCAAGCCTGCAGTGGCAGAGGCCGGCATGATGTTGCAACAGCCTGAGGCGTGCAGTGTGTTCTCTCGGGGAAGTTGTCCATGGATCAAGCGACCCTGGAAGTGGCGGGCTGCACAGGGTCCCAGGAGTGGAGGTGTGGAGAGTGACCTGTGCTTGCACACAGGCTTCTTTGTGCCTGCAGCATCAGCCTTAGCATTTCATGCCTGTCTCTGCTGTCCACGCTGATAGCCATGGCTTGTGCCCATCTCTGGAGCTATTTAGATGGTGTTCTGCCTTCTGCGGGCACACAGGGAAGGAATCCCCTCTCCTCATGCACCCCAAAACAATGGTATCTTGCCTCTTAGGCAGGTCCAGACTTTCCCGGACTCTCTCCCGGCTAGGTGTGGCACACTAGCCCCCTTCAGGCTGTGTTCACACAGCCAACCCCAGTCCTCTCCCTGAGATCTGACCTCCAAAGAAGCCTGAGCCTCAGGTCCCAGCCCCTACCCATCCCAGCTGGTGGGTGAGCAGACAAACCTCTTGGGCTGGTGAGTGTTGGTTGGCACCGATCCTCTGTGTGGGAATCTCTCTTCTTTGCCCTCTGCACCCCTGTTGCTGTGCTCTCCTCTGTGGCTCCAAAGCTTCCCCCCTGCCCACCCCCCATCTCTGCCAGTGAAGGCACTTCCTAGTGTGTAGAAACTTTTCTTCCTTCACAGCTCCCTCCCAGAGAGGAAGGTCCATCCCTATTCTTTTGTCTCTGTTTTTTCTTTTGTCTTTTGCCCTACCCAGGTATGTGGGGAATTTCTTGTCTTTTGCAAATCTGAGATCTTCTGCCAGTGTTCAGTAGGTGTTCTGTAGGAGCTGTTCCACATGTAGATGTATTTCTGATGTATTTGTGGGGAGGAAGGTGATCTCCAAGTCTTACTCCTCAGCCATCTTGAAGGTCTCTGCTATAATTTTTATGTTTGGTGTGAAGTAGAAATTGTTCTTTTTTTCCCCTATACATTCAATTTTTCCAGTATCATTTGTTGAAAAGATTTTCGTTTCCTGTTGAATTACTTTGGCATCTTCATCAAAAATTAATTGACCATACATACAAGACCTATTTCTGGATGTTGTATTCTGTTCCATTGATTTATTTGTCAATATTCATTGGCTGTTAACTTAAAATCTGTGCATTATAATTTGTGCAAATTATACCTCAACCACAAATGATGTAATGATAAAAAAAATCTTTTTTTTTCTATATCTGGGTCATATTTGTCAAACAAAGATAGTAATTAGTGAATTAGGAAACATGTGCTTTCACTCCAGCCATTCTACTTTTCTATAGAAGTCCAACTACCCATTTGTTCATTCAATACAGATTTATTAAGAGCTATTACATGCTAGATACTGTGGTGGGCTCTGGGCATACAGAACAAGCAACCCATGGCCCCTGTTCTTGAGGAGCTCATAGTTGAGTGAGAAGAGATGGACATGAAAATGAAAATAACAACCTAGTGTGGTAGGGGTTGTGATGTAGGTAAACACAGGGCACTGTGGGAGCCAGAGCTAGCCACCCAACCCAGCCTAGAGTGGTTAAACTGGGGAAAGATTTGTCAAAGAGCTTGTGAACTAGAACTTGTTCAAAGTAGGTGGGAGATTGCTTGGCATAGAGAAAGTACCACCCATGGTTATAATGATGCTGAGATTAGGAGCTTAAGTCACTGACCTGGGGTCATTCACCTGGTAAATGTGGAGTCAGGATTTGAAAGACTGGGTTTTTAAAAATCACTATTTCACATCAAAGAGCTTATGAGCTAGTTGTGTTCAAAGTAAGATAATTATAGAGCTTATCTCTATAATTACCTGAATTTTGGATACAATAAAAAAATTTTCCCCCAGAAAACTGCTGCTTATTTTTAATTTGTAAAACAAACTTCATTTTACTGTGAAAACCCATTCCACTTCTGGAAGTAGTTCATGGCTGACCCAGGCAAGGATGATCCATGCGTACTCATCAGAGCTGGACACCTCTGTAGACAGAAAGGCAGGGGGAGTGGGAAGAGCTTCTGCCAGAGCCCTCAGCCAATGAGTCACAAACATTTGCTTACTGGTTAAGTATTCTTTGAGACCCTTAACCCCATTTATGAAAACTGGAAAATGTCAGTAAAAATAGCTTTTTCAACATAGATAGTGTTTCAAAACATAAGGTGCATTTTGATCATTCTGAGAAAAATGGTCAATGAATATTATTAAATCAAATACTTACAAAAGGACCAAGTAAATATACACAGTCTCAGTGATATTACGTTCTGATAGCTGTTTTCAAGGAAGACATTTTCTTTGGTAATATCTGAGGCCATCTCATCAGATATGTATTTAATGACATACTTGTTAGAGAGATCGGTCATTTACATTTTGATGTTATGCTCACTATTCTCACTTTAAGTATTATATTTGTAAGACTTCGGTTTTTAAGAAGTTTCCACCTTTTGTAACTCCATATGTTCTAAAAGTATTTGCCCAGTTCCTCACATTGATTTGGAATTTCCAGCAGTTGGAATATGTACTTTTACATGAGTTTTCTTCATTTTCTTCTGTCTTGAAATGTGAACGTTCTGTACCAGGCTCAGAGAATTGGGAAGGGCTGGAGCTTAGAGTGAGACCTGCCTCCCAAGGGAGAGCATATGCTGAGTGTAGGCCCACCTGCACTGGCTAAGAGAACAGCAGAGAATATCAAATGTGGTGGGATGCTAGCTTGATTAGAATACGGCCAGTGTCAAGCAGTGGAAGGTTAAGTGACCACCTAAAGGATTCCAAGTTCTGAGAGGCATGTGTATCAGCCAGGATGCTTCCAGCTGTAATAGTAGAAAACACCAACACAATAGGTGTAAACAAAAAGGAAATTCATTTGGTCATATAACTGGAACTCCAGAGGCAGGACTGGCTTCAGGGTTGATTTTTATCCAATGGGTTTGGCTGAATTTCTGTATTTTTTTTCCATTTTGTTACTCTTGCATCATCCTGAGATGGGTGATGGGGCAACTAGCCATTCCCATGCACTGTGTTTGGATATGATCATGTCCAGAAGAAGAGTGAGAGTGTCCCTTCCAGAAGCCCCTATAATCCTCATTGGCTCATTCTCAAACCAAGCAAGGAAGAAGAGATTTCCTTTGGATTCATTGGGCCTATTATTGGAGTTGGGGTAGCTGTCAGCTTCCCCTGAGGCAGGTGGCCTCTGTGGGAGAGGGTATTTTGTGGGGGATGAGGCGGGGAATGGATGCAGCATAGGCTATCTGGTATCCACAACAATGGGGAATCCAGAAACAGGTGACCCTCAGAAATTTAGATATATTGTGAGCATCGAGGAAGATTGAGAGCAGTTAGTAAAGTCCTAGACACCAGATGACACCAGATGATGACTGGCATTATTGAGGGAACAGGAATGAGGCAAGATACTAAACTATGGTCCATGGACAGGATGATCAGCGAGAAACCCAGAAAGGAGAACTGGGACTCAAGGTTGGGTCCAGCTCAGCACAAGTGTGAACTGTTGGCTGAGGACAGGACTGGCATGAGTGGGCCAGTAGAGTTTGGGAGCATCAGTGCATGGATTAGAAAAAAGGAAATAAGAGGAGGAAATTCAGCTGATCCAGCAAGGGGAGCTGTTACCCAAATGGCAGAGCAAGGCAGGGCAGGACCATCCCCTTGACTGGGGCAGAGTCACACAGTAAGAAGAGCAGGCCAGATGAGGAGGGGTTGTTGGGATGAAGGAAAGGAAAGTTAAGTGCTAGAGGACAGGGAGCCAAGACAGAATCGCTGGGGGCAGGAGAGGGTGTAGTTACTACAGCCTCTTTGGTAGCTGTGCTGCCACATTTGTGTTTAAAGTAATAGCGCTCATCGGTTGCTGTTGGTGGTCATGTGGCCTCAGTTGAGGTGTGAGGAAGAAAGCAGAGGCTGGGGAACTAGTTTTCTGTGTGAAAACAGAGAAACTGAATTGTGCGGATGCATTTCTGAGTGTAGTTTATGCTCAGGTTTCTTAATGAAGGGAAAAAAATCTTGCTGAAAATCTGTTCTCAGGTCAATGAGAAAGGTGACAGATAATATGTTACCAGCTTTTCTGTCGATTATCCATTATGTTATGAGGATTGTATGTTGAAACGCTGCAGATAAAGTGTCTCAATTAAGACTATAATTTAGATTTAATGAGTTATTATATGTTAATAAAAGATCAATTAGCAGTTAAATAGCCATTGATCCAGGTACAATAAGTATGTCAGAAAGACATCAAGTTGTCACTGAAATAGCTGGAGATTGCATGAGCAACGTGTAAGCAATTAGATTCTCAATATATTCAGCCTATAATGAATGTCAATGCATTTAATTGCCATCTAACAAGAAAGCTTAATGTAAAGTCTCATGCCATTAACTCACATACCTGTTCACAGTTCTTCAATAGATGCATTTATTCAGTGGTTCATTCAACAAATATTTAATTAATCACACACCAGGTGAAGTGAGAGAAACATGAGTATTAGGTACATTTGATTCCCTGCCTTCAAAGAACTTAAAATCTAGTATTGAAATCTAGATTCACCTACATGGAAGAATAAAGGGACCAGGTAGATAGTAGTACATTTTTCACATATTTTCTGATTAAGTTCCAGTTATCACCACCATCAACTGAAATTTCTTACATGCTAAAAGAAAACTTTGTTGTTGGGAACTGCTGCATTTAGGGGATGTTTGTTACCACAGCACTATATAGCAAAGCTGACTAATATAGTGAATAGAAGAGTGGTTGACTAGTCAGGCCAGAGATGTGTATTCTGGTGTGATGTTGACATCGGAGAAGCTAAAGCTTTATCATCCTGGATATTTGCAGAGGGGTGTTTGAAAAGTACATTAGCTTTCAGTAGAGCAAGTGGGTATTGATAAGTAAAAATTACTCTCAGTGTTTTCATGCCCAGTCTCCAAGATCGCAATTTCTCTGGGACCATAGGAGGATCAAATATATATATATATATATATATATATATATATATATATATATATATATATATATATATATAACTCCTCCTTTTAAGGGGGTCACTGTGGCCATGTTTGCACCTTCTAACTTGGCTCCCCTGGTTGTGCAAAGGCCTTTAAGATGCAGGACCTCTCTCTGAGTCTGGCATTCTCTCCCAGGCTCTGCTCTGGAAAGTGAGGCACTGGTTCTTTTTTCTTTCTGGGTTCCTTCTTTCTCTAGGCTCTTTTCTCCAGGACCAGGAAGGTTTTTATTTTTATTTTTTAAAAAAATCTCATTGTCAGGCAGGAAAATGCTTATGTGATGATTGCATTCTACCTCATGTGAATTTATTTCACAAATAGTGTTCAAGCACTCTAGGCTCTGGATCTCGGAAATCACAATTCTTTTTCCTTCTCAGAAAGTTCAGCTCTTTCTAGGAACTTCAAGATCTTCTTTAGTTGCTCAAAAGACAAACTGTCTGTCTCTTCAGCCCTTCCCTGGGTGTCCACAGAGGGCTGGAACTGCCTCAGTGCTCAGTTGTGGGGCAGGTATTTGTTCCTGGGAAGCAAAGGAGTGAAAAGTATTTGTTGTACATGTTGTGACATAACAAACCCCAAGCCCAAGCTCCCATAAGTCTCTTGTATATGTCAGTTTTGGTTAGTGCTTGACTTGGGGAGGTAAAGATAAAGGGTCTGTGTTCCACATTTAAATCAACTGGAAGCTTAGATAAGAGATACACCACAGGAGATGAAAGAGGGAGACATTGAGAGAAGGCCGGGGGAGGAAATTGGAGTCAGAAGTGGCCATGAGAATAAGGTCTTTAGGAATTACTGGGAATCTAGATGACACTGCTGGACATCCTCCTGATTTGGGAAAGGCAACCCCAGAAGGTTGGAAATCTGGGGACACCTATGGAGATGACACCTGCGTTGTAATTGTAAAATAAACAAATGAATAACCAAAGTAACAATCTCCTTGAAAAGTGGAAAATTTAGACATGAAAGATATTAAAAATTTAGCCATGTAACCCAAAGATGGGTTAAAAATTGCTTCTAAATTTAATATTCTTTCTCCATCTCAATTAGTTAGGTGAGTTTGTATTTATTGACGGAGTAAAATTTAGCTTTGGAAGCTACTTTTAATTAATTGTGTCTTAAGAAGCGACTTTCTAGGATCTGCATTCATATCCATTACTCCTGCAGCAAGAGGAACTCTGTTGCTGTCACTCTGTGAGGTGGGCAAAGATAGAAGGACAGAGGCTAGAGCCCAAGGGGAGCTCAACACAGGGTGGCGGGGAGGGAGGAGCACAGGCAGACAGACAAAGGATTGTTTCAGTACCTGGACAGCTCAGTGTGGAACGAGGCCAATGTGGGTTTTATGTTTGAATCTTATTTTATTGGATAACCAAACAGATAAAGGGATTGCGCAGAGTAATTGTTTTTTAGTCAAGCTGGCTCCCCCCTTTTGGAAAGGGGATGAAAGAGAAAATAAAGGAACGGGGGTGATGGGGAATTTGTGTGCTTCTTTGCTTGGACCTTCCCTTCCCCTAGAGGAGTCTGGGCTGGAACACCCACGACATCACTAAGTAAATTAATCCTGACCATAGGCGATGGGGGAAGCTTCCATCAGCTCCCTCCCACATTACAAACAATGGGCTTAAAGGAAGTAAAAAAGCGATTTGAATGGCAAGCACTTAAAAAGACTCCCTTGTTCTCCACCTTCAAATCTAATAGCCCTCCCCACAGCAGACACAGAGCATTCTAAGAGAAATAAAAATATCCCGCCTAAGCACACGCGAGCACACAACAAAAGCCAAGTTAAGAAGGTTAGCGTCTTAGTTGTCTCAGCAACATGCCATCAAGTTGAGATGAGCAAGAAATGCAGATAACACAAGGAAGAAGGAAAACATCATAAGCCCACAAAGAGTGGAAAGCTGGGATGCTGAGAGAAGAAAAGCAAATCCCTTTTTCTTGCTATTTCATTAAGGGGAACTTAACTTTTAAATAGCCTCTCTAAAAAGCTAAAATAGAATCTGCTTTTGTGTAACCTGTGTACTTGGTGTATGTTAAGAAATTGTGTTATCAGCATTTCCTGTGTGGCACCACGTTCAAAAGCAAAATTGTTACAAATGTTCGTATAATTCCACAGGGAAACAAGATGGTGTCATGTTAAAATGGGATTTGATTTTTTATTAGAAATTAGTGGTCTGGGATAAACATACAGAAAAGGCCAAATGTAGATTGCTTTGCTTACCTGAGCCAAAAGTCATCATAATATTACAGCACAAAAATGAGACAAATGGACATTTGAGAGCCTGATTCTTTCTCTTCCAAGTCTGTATTCAGAAAATTGCGGACATTTGGTTCCTAGGAGGGGGACATTTCTGATTGTGGGAATGTGACATCTATACTCTCAGCCAGGGCTGTAAACTTGTTATTGGAACAGGAGCATGGGGGTAGGAGGGAAGTTAAAGAAAAGCAGGAAAAGAGGCAGGAGAAGGTGGGGGAGGACAAGCCTATTCCATTTTTACACACCTCTAGTTATTAGAAAATGTGTTTTAATGTTGAATCAGAGTCTATCACCAGGTAACTTTCCAAATCCTCTACTGCAGAACAAATCAGCTTTCTCTAGCTACTTCAGTTCTTTAGATATTTGAATGATAGCATTTCTTCCCTTGATCTTCTCTTCTTTGGGCCAGGGGTTCTTAAAGTGTGGTCCTCAATCTGGAGCACGAGCATCTCTGGTGAACTTGTTAGAAATGCAAATTCTCAGCTCCTCTTCCTCCACAGTAGGGCATGGGCCCCAGTAATCTGAGGTGCAACAGTCCTCCAGGTGATTCTGATGAAGGCTCAAATTTGAGAACCACTGCTCAAGGTTAAGAATGCTTTGTTCATTCAACTCTCCCATTTTAATTCACTCATTCATCCATCCATTCATTCGTCCATCAAATATTTATAGACTTAAAACATTGTAGACTGGGATAAAGGGATAAAGACACATTGTAGGGATAAAGTCATGAAAGACACAGTTTGTGCACTCAGACAAGAGAGATGGTTTCAAAATCCCTCCCTGTCTTAACTGTTCTCTGTTTGCCTGGTTGATTATAATTCCCAGATGTGATCAATCAGTAGCATGTAGCATAGCAGGATTGCTTCCTCCCTAAATGTAATATTTATCCCACATTTCATCCACAACGTGGACATGAGAGAAATTGTCAAATGCCTCACTGTATCTCACTGAATCCAAGAGATGACTGAGCAAGGATCTGGGATAATGGAACAGGTGTTTGGGGAAGATTAATCTAGGAATAGTGGTTAGGACTGAATGAGGAGGTGTGGTAGATTGCTCCTCCTGATTCACTCCTAGTGAATCAGCCTCCCACTACCCACCCTCTTGTGTAGTTCCCACCCACATTCATGCTGGGCTTGGTCATGTGACTTGCTTTGGCCAATGGGACATCAACATCCATAAAGCAAGCAGAAGTTTGATGAGTGTTCGTGCATTAGGGTTTGCCCTCTTAGAATGCAGCTTCCATCTTGTGTGCAAGCCCTGCTTGGTATGGTCCCCTTGAGAATGAAAGAATATATGAAGAGAGAGGTCCAGAAATCCTGGCTGTCCTCACTGTCCCAGCTACATCAACTTTCCCTGCAGACACCTGAATTAGTCCACGTGAGACCAACAAAGAACTGCTCAGCCAACCCCCAAAATTATGAAAAATAATATACTCATGATGTTTTTAGCCATTAAGCTCTGGGATGGTTTGTTACACAGCAATAGGTGACTAATACTGAAGAATACTAAAGATAAAAGGGGGATTTGGGGACTAGGGTGATCAGTATTCCAGTGGGGCAGGACAATGGACATGAGAAAAGAAGGAGTCCTTATATGAGAGGCAGTTTCCCTGTGGAAGGAGCTCATCTTTGGAGGATAAGAAAAGATGGTTCTGAGATTTCAGAAGCATAGAGAATGATAGAGACAGAGCCAAAACAAAATATATTTCTATTCTTGGTAAGTATCTCTATTACGTGTTCTTAAGAGGGAACAAATGGTATTCTGGAGATTATCTCTAGTAGTAGAGGCTGTCATCAGGGACTACAGTGAAACCCTTTGTCCAGATGCTTTGCTAGATCCTGTCAGAACTGTGATTCCAGGTGTAATTGCTGTCTATAGCTGTGTTACAAATGACCTCAAAATGTAGCAACTTAAAACAACAAACATTTATTTTCTCACAGTTTATGTGGGTCAACCAGGTGTGGTTTTCCTAGTTTCAGTGTCTCTTACAAGGCTGCAATTAAAGCACTGACTAGGACTGTAGTAATCTCAAGGCTCTACTGGGGAAGGATTCACTTTCTAAACTCACACATGAGGCTTTTGGGAGGATTAAGTTCCTCATGGGTTGTTGGACTGAGGGACCCAAGTTCCTTGCTTGATGTTGGCTTGAAACTTCCCTTAGTTTCTTGCCATGTGGACCTCCCTGTAGGGCAGGTCACAATATGCCATCTGGCGTCATCAGAGCAAGCAAGAGGACAAACTTAACAGGAAGCCAAAACTTTTTGTGATCTAATCTTGGAAGTGACATCCCATCACTTTTGTCATATTTTGTTCATAAGAAGTGAGTCTGTAGGTTAGCAGACTGCACTCAAGAGGAGGACATTAGGCAAGGACATGCATACCAGAAGGCGGAGATCACTGGAACAATTTAGGTGTTGTGTCCTACTCTGGGATTGTGGGGTAAGTGGTACTTCTGACTACACAACACATAGGTGGCCACAACCTTGTTAGCCTGGGCCAGAATTTCGATCTCCTTGGATGAGGAAGTTTGAATACCATCCTAGAGCCACCCTCTAGGTTTTAAATTCTCTGAATTGGTCACATAGAGGAATCTATTTTCTGAAATAAGCTCATTCCTCCTTTGCTGAGAGAGATCTGGACCATCTGATGGGATGGCCCTGTTTTCTCTCCATTTCACCTCAGGATATCAAAATCTTTATATACATCTGCTTGTCTTTCTGCTATTCAAACTCAAGTTCTCTCTCTTCAACAAACCTGCTACCTTAATAAAGCCTTTACTTGATTCAACTGCTCCCTGTGATTGCTGTCCTATTCCTTTCCTACTTATGACCCCCAAACTTTCTAAATAAGTGGTCTTCTAACCCCTGTACTCACTTTCTCCCCATTGCTCCATCTATAAATTTCACTATCTGCATCTACCTCTAGCTCTCTTCTAAAACTGCACTCTCTAGGGCAGTCAAGGACTCCCTTCCTTCATTGCAGCCACTGGCCCTTTGTCAGACTCATTCCCTTTGACTTCTTTACAGCACTTGACACCTCCTACCCCCTTTCTTGTAGTGCTTTCCTTTGGTTTCTGGTGTAGGTATACTGTACAGCACATAGTAGACACTCAATAAATATTTGTGGTGGAATGAATACACTGCTAGTATCTTCTGTTTCCAGGATTATTCCATATCTGTCTCCTATCTTGGCTCCATTTCTACTTCTTTCTCCTATAAATATCGATTTGATATTTGATTCTATGTGAGGTATTTATCTCACTTAGAGGGTTCATCTATTTCTTACAGAAAGGTTTGCTGGAGAGAGAGGGGGAAGATGGTGGAAGAGTAAGATGCGGAGATCACCTTCCTCCCCACAGATACCCTGCATCTCTGGAATACCTGAATAAACAATGAATCATCCCAAATAGAGGAGGTGGACTTTGAGAGCAAGATTTATTATTTTTTCCCCTTTTCCTCTTTTTGTGAGTGTGTATGTGTATGCTTCTGTGTGAGATTTTGTCTTTATAGCTTTGCTTTCACCATTTGTCCTAGAGATCTATCCGTCCTTTTTTTTTTTTACTTAAAAAATTTCTTTTTCTTAATATTTATTTTATTTTAATAACTTTATTTTATTTTACCTTACTTTATTTTATTTTCTTTTATCCTCTTTCTTTCTATTTTTTCTCCCATTTATTCTGAGCCGAGTGGATGAAAGACTCTTGGTGCTGCAGCCAGGAGTTACTGCTGTGCCTCTGAGGTGGGAGAGCCAACTCAGGACACTGTTCCACAAGAGACCTCCCAGCTCCATGGAATATCAAATGGTGAAAATCTCCCAGGTATCTCCATCTCAACACCAACACCCAATTCACTCAATGACCAGCAAGCTACAGTGCTGGACACCCTATGTCAAACAACTAGCAAGACAGGAACACAACCCCACCCATTAGCAGAGAGGCTGCCTAAAATCATAATAAGGCCACAGACACCCCAAAACACATGACCAGACGTGGACCTGACACCAGAAAGACAAGATCCAGCCTCATCCACCAGAACACAGGCACTAGTCCCCTCCACCAGGAAGCCTACACAACCCACTGAACCAACTTTAGCCACTGGGGACAGACACCAAAAACAACGGGAACTACGAACCTGCAGCCTGCAAAAAGGAGACCCCAAACACAGTAAGATAAGCAAAATGAGAAGACAGAAAAACACACAGCAGATGAAGGAGCAATATAAAAACACACCAGACCTAACAAATGAAGAGGAAATAGGCAGTCTACCTGAAAAAGAATTCAGAATAATGATAGTAAAGATGATCCAAAATCTTGGAAATAGAATAGAGAAAATGCAAGAAACATTTAACAAGGACCTAGAAGAACTAAAGATGAAACAAGCAATGATGAACAACACAATAAATGAAATTAAAAATACTCTAGAAGGGATCAATAGCAGAATAACTGAGGCAGAAGAACGGATAAGTGACCTGGAAAATAAAGCAGTGGAAATAACTACTGCAGAGCAGAATAAAGAAAAAAGAATGAAAAGAACTGAGGACAGTCTCAGAGACCTCTGGGACACTAAATACACCAACATTCGAATTATAAGGGTTCCAGAATAAGAAGAGAAAAAGAAAGGGACTGAGAGAATATTTGAAGAAATTATAGTTGAAAACTTCCCTAATATGGGAAAGGAAATAGTTAATCAAGTCCAGGAAGCACAGAGAAGCCCATACAGGATAAATCCAAGGAGAAACACGCCAAGACACATATTAATCAAAATGTCAAAAATTAAATACAAAGAAAACATATTAAAAGCAGCAAGGGAAAAACAACAAATAACACACAAAGGAATCCCCATAAGGTTAACAGCTGATCTTTCAGCAGAAACTCTGCAAGCCAGAAGGGACTGGCAGGACATATTTAAAGTGATGAAGGAGAAAAATCTACAACCAAGATTACTCTACCCAGCAAGGATCTCATTCAGATTTGATGGAGAAATTAAAACCTTTACAGACAAGCAAAAGCTTAGAGTTCAGCACCACCAAACCAGCTTTACAACAAATGCTAAAGGATCTTCTCTAGGCAAGAAACACAAGAGAAGGAAAAGACCTATAATAACAAACCAAAAACAGTTAAGAAAATGGGAATAGGAGCATACATATCGATAATTACCTTAAATGTAAATGGATTAAATGCTCCCACCAAAAGACACAGACTGGCTGAATGGATACAAAAACAAGACCCATATATATGCTGTCTACAAGAGACCCACTTCAGACCTAGGGACACATACAGACTGAAAGTAAGGGGATGGAAAAAGATATTCCATGCAAATGGAAACCAAAAGAAAGCTGGAATAGCAATTCTCATATCAGACAAAGTAGACTTTAAAATAAAGACTATTAGAAGAGACAAAGAAGGACACTACATAATGATCAAGGGATCAATCCAAGAGGAAGATATAACAATTGTAAATACTTATGCACCCAACATAGAAGCACCTCAATACATAAGGCAAATATTAACAGCCATAAAAGGGGAAATCGACAGTAACATTCATAGTAGGGGACTTTAACACCCACTTTCACCCATGGACAGATCATCCAAAATGAAAATAAATAAGGAAGCACAAGCTTTAAATGATACATTAAACAAGATGGACTTAATTGATATTTATAGGACATTCCATCCAAAAACAACAGAATACACATTTTTCTCAAGTGCTCATGCAACATTCTCCAGGATAGATCATATCTTGGCTCACAAATCCAGCCTTGGTAAATTTAAGAAAATTGAAATTGTATCAAGTATCTTTTCTGACCACAACGCTATGAGACTAGATATCAATTACAGGAAAAGATCTGTAAAAAATACAAACACATGGAGGCTAAACAATACAGCACTTAATAACGAAGTGATCACTGAAGAAATCGAAGAGAGATCAAAAAATACCTAGAAACAAATGACAATGGAGACACGACCACCCAAAACCTATGGGATGCAGCAAAAGCAGTTCTAAGAGGGAATTTTATAGCAATACAATCCTACCTTAAGAAACAGGAAGCATCTCGAATAAACAACCTAAACCTGCACCTAAAGCAATTAGAGAAAGAAGAACAAAAAAGCCCCAAAGTTAGCAGAAGGAAAGAAATCATAAAGATCAGGTCAGAAATAAATGAAAAAGAAATGAAGGAAATGATAGCAAAGATCAATAAAACTAAAAGCTGGTTCTTTGAGAAGATAAACAAAATTGATAAACCATTAGCCAGACTCATCAAGAAAAAAAGGGAGAGGACTCAAATCAATAGAATAAGAAATGATAAAAGAGAAGTAACAACTGACACTGCAGAAATACAAAAGATCATGAGAGATTACTACAAGCAACTCTATGCCAATAAAATGGACAACCTGGAAGAAATGGACACATTCTTAGAAATTCACAGCCTGCAAAGACTGAATCAGGAAGAAATAGAAAATATGAACAGACCAATCACAAGCGCTGAAATTGAAACTGTGATTAAAAATCTTCCAACAAACAAAAGCCCAGGACCAGATGGCTTCACAGGCAAATTCTTTCAAACATTTAGGGAAGAGCTAACACCTATCCTTCTCAAACTCTTCCAGAATATAGCAGAGGGAGGAACACTCCCAAACTCATTCTATGAGGCCACCATCACCCTGATACCAAAACCAGACAAGGATGTCACAAAGAAAGAAAACTACAGGCCAATATCACTGATGAACATAGATGCAAAAATCGTCAACAAACTACTAGCAAACAGAATCCAACAGGACATTAAGAGGATCATACACTATAATCAAACGGGGTTTATCCCAGGAATGCAAGGATTCTTCAATATACGCAAATCAATCAATGTCATACATCATATTAACCAATTGAAGGAGAAAAACAATATGATCATCTCAATAGATGCAGAGAAAGCTTTTGACAAATTTCAACACTCACTTATGATAAAAACCCTCCAGAAAGTAGGCATAGAGGGAACTTTCCTCAACATAATAAAGGCCATATATGACAAACCCACAGCCAACATCGTCCTCAATGGTGAAAAACTGAAAGCATTTCCAGTAAGATCAGGAACAAGACAAGGTTGCCCACTCTCACCACTCTTATTCAACATAGTTTTGGAAGTTTTAGCCACAGCAGTCAGAGAAGAAAAGGAAATAAAAGAAATCCAAATTAGAAAAGAAGTAAAGCTGTCAGTGTTTGCAGATGACATGATACTATACATAAATATTCCTAAAGATGCTACCAGAAAACTAATAGAGCTAATCAATGAATTTGGTAAAGTAGCAGGATACAAAAGTAATGCACAGAAATCTCTGGCATTCCTATACACTAATAATGAAAAATCTGAAAGTGAAATCAAGAAAACACTCCCATTTACCACTGCAACAAAAAGAATAAAATATCTAGGAATAAACCTACCTAAGGAGACAAAAGACCTATATGCAGAAAATTATAAGACACTGATGAAAGAAATTAAAGAAGATACAAATAGATGGAGGGATATACCATGTTCTTGGGTTGGAAGAATCAACATTGTGAAAATGACTCTACTACCTAAAGCAATCTACAGATTCAATGCAATCCCTTTCAAATTACCACTAGCATTTTTCACAGAACTAGAACAAAAAATTCACAATTTGTATGGAAACACAAAATAGCCAAAGCCAAAGCTATCTTGAGAACGAAAAATGGAGCTGGAGGAATCAAGCTCTCTGACTTCAGACTATACTACAAAGCTACAGTAATCAAGGCAGTATGGTACTGGCACAAAAACAGAAATATAGATCAATGGACCAGGATTGAAAGGCCAGAGATAAACCCATGCACATACGGTCACCTTATCTTTGATAAAGGAGGCAGGAATGTACAGTGGAGAAAGGACACCCTCTTCAATAAGTGGTACTGGGAAAACTGGACAGGTACATGTAGAAGTATGAGATTAGATCACTCCCTAACACCATACACAAAAATAAGCTCAAAATGGATTAAAGACCTAAATGTAAGGCCATACACTATAAAACTCTTAGAGGAAAACATAAGCAGAACACTCTATGACATAAATCACAGCAAGATCCCTTTTGACCCACCTCCGAAAGAAATGGAAATAAAAACAAAAATAAACAAATGGGACCTAATGAAACTTCAAAGCTTTTGCACAGCAAATGAAACCATAAACAAGATGAAAAGACAACCCTCAGAATGGTAGAAAATATTTGCAAATGAAGCAACTGACAAAGGATTAATCTCCAAAATATACAAGCAGCTCATGCAGCTCAATAACAAAAAAAGGAACAACCAAATCCAAAAATGGGCAGAAGGTCTAAATAGACATTTCTCCAAAGAAGATATACAGACTGCTAACAAACACATGAAAGAATGCTCAACATAATTAATCATTAGAGAAATGCAAATCAAAACTACAATGAGATATCATCTCACACCAGTCAGAATGGCCATCATCAAAAAATCTAGAAACAATAAATGCTGGAGAGGGTGTGGAGAAAAGGGAACCCTCTTGCACTGCTGGTGCAAATGTGAATTGGTACAGCCACTATGGAGAACAGTATGGAGTTTCCTTAAAAAACTACAAATAGAACTACCATATGACCCAGCAATCCCACTACTGGCCATATACCCTGAGAAAACCATAATTCAAAAAGAGTCATGTACCAAAATGTTCATTGTAGCTCTATTTACAATAGCCAAGAGATGGAAACAACCTAAGTGTCCATCATCGGATGAATGGATAAAGAAGATGTGGCACATATATACAATGGAATATTACTCAGCCATAAAAAGAAACGAAATTGAGCTATTTGTAATGAGGTGGATAGACCTAGAGTCTGTTATACAGAGTGAAGTAAGTCAGAAAGAGAAAGACAAATACCGTATGCTAACACATATGTATGGAATTTAAGAAAAAAAAATGTCATGAAGAACCTAGGGGTAAGACAGGAATAAAGACACAGACCCAGTAGAGAATGGACTTGAGGATACGGGGAGGGGGAAGGGTAAACTGTGACAAAGTGAGAGAGTGGCATGGACATATATACACTACCAAACATAAAATAGATAGCTAGTGGGAAGCAGCCACATAGCACAGGGAGATCAGCTCGGTGATTTGTGACCACCTAGAGGGGTGGGATAGGGAGGGTGGGAGGGTGGGAGGGGCAAGAGGGAAGAGATATGGGAACATATGTATATGTATAACTGATTCACTTTGTTATAAAGCAGAAACTAACACAGCATTGTAAAGCAATTATACTCCAATAAAGATGTAAAAAAAAAAAAAAGAAGGATTAAAAAAAAAAAAGGTTTGCTGGAATATGCTTTTTATAATATTGGTTGGTAGATGTGAGTGACCCTCATGTTTCCCTTCTGGGAGACCCCCTAGCATTTGCTTAGGGAAGCTGTCCCTTTCCAGACCCAGGGGATGAAGCTGGTCACTGTAGTCTCATTCTCTAGATGAGATGTCAGGGAGTGGTTTAGACGTGAATATATGACTCAGTTTTGGCCTTTGATATTTGTTCTTATGACTTTATTCTTTTTGTATTTCTGTAATGTCAACTCAGTGGACTTGGGAAGACAAATCCATGTGCTCAGTTTTCCATTTAACTTAAATGCCTGATTATGTTTTAACACATGGAGCCTATGTTAATGTGTATCTGATATCTATCGCCATGTAACAAGCCATGTCAAAAGTAGCAGCTTGAAACAACGGCTGTTTTATCTGCTCACAATTTGGTGCGGCAGCGATTTGAGTTGGGCTCAGCTGGGCAGCTTTTCTGTTAGCCTCATCTGCGGTCACTTAGTGGCCTTGGTCATTTGGCAGCTCTACTGAAGCTACATGGTCTAAGGCATCCTCATTCACACATGTGGTAGTTGGTGCTGGTCGTCAGATGGTGACTGTGGGGCTTTGACTGCTCAACTCTGCTATGTGGCCTCGCCTCCTTCAGAAAGTCATCCGGGGTTTTATCACATTGCAGTTTCAGGGAAATATTTCAATAAGGTGAGAGAAGCTGCTGCAAAACATTTTAAAGCCTATGTTCAGAAGCCATGTGTTATTTCTGCCACATTCTACTTGAAAGAACAAGTCAAGTCATAGGCCAGTTCAGATTCAAGGGATGGGGAAACTGAATCCAGCCTTTGATGGTGCAGCTGCAAAGTCATACTGCAAAGGAGGATGCATACAGCGATGGGAGGATTTTGTGATCAGTTTCTGCAATCTGGTATTTATGTACTGAATACCAGATGACTTTATTGTTCTTATGTAGGTGATATATGTTGAATATAAAATAAGCAAAAAGTAAAAGAGGAGAACAAAAGTATTGCCTCAAATTCTGTCAAGAAGTAACCTAATAACTTCAGGTGAATATCATTCCAGGTAGCTCTTTAAGTTTGTAAATGGAATGAAAATGCAGAATAATTTTGTAAAAATTGAGTCTTACTATGTATTTTCAGAAAAATAAAAATGCATTAAATTGAATTTTTCTTGAATTTAACAGATGAAAAAGAAACCAAAGAAAAACCAAAGGAATTATGGAACTTCAGATAATTTTTTTTAAACCACAGAGATATTAGATCCTAAAAGTGCTCCCTAAGGTTATAAAGAAAGATTATTAAAAAAATTAAGAAAGCTAGATTTTTCTTAAAAATAAGGTCCATGTTTAATTTTAGACATATTGATTGACTCTCTGCTATGAAAGATAAGGAAATTAAAACTTTTAATCTTCCTCTCACCTCATTTCCCACTCCCCTCATCTTATGAGTTTTTTTAGCAACATTATTTTTTAAAAATGTTGGAGTATAATGCATTTATATTCTACATTTATAATTCCATAATTCCATAATTATCATGGTTTAGTCTTACATTTATAATTAAATGAATTTGCTGCTCACTGCCTGTCCTTGTACTGCAGTTTCTGCTTTCCTGAATTATTTATTTTTAAAAATTCTGATTCAATTTTAGTTTGCTGGATTTCCTTATCAAACAGTTTTCAAGATGAGCTCATAGTACTTGCTCTCTGAGTTCTTGCATACTTGAAAATTTCTGTTGGTTTCCTCCTCACTGACCTGGCTGGGTATAAAAGTTTGGTGTCCCAATCTCTTTCCCATAAGCCTGTGGGCATTGTTCCACTGCCTTTGGGTACTGAATTTTGCACTGTTCCCTTTATCACTGCTCTTCAATTCATTCTTGATTGGCAGGATTCATTATTAGTTTTTTGAGGGAGGATTCTTAGATGTTTTATTCTCCAAGTTCTTTCATGTCAAGAATACTTGTCTGTTACCTTTATGTGTCTGACATTTGCCTCCTTATAAGTGATTCTATGTGTTTTTGGAGGGTTCCGAATGCCTAAATAATTCTTTCACAGTCTTTGAATTTCAATAATGCAAGAAGGTGATGCCTTGTTGATGATTCCATACTGGAATTTTCCGACACATGGTATTAGTTCTTCCTTTATAGTAGGGAATTTTCTTGTGTTATATCTCTAACTACATTTCTATTCTGGTTTTTGGCTCTTCTTCAGGAACAATTCCTATGTTGGATGGCCTTTGTCTTTCATATCTATTATTTTCTAAGTTCTTTAAAACTCCTTATCTTTTTCCCCCAAATTTATTTTTGATTATCTCATATTATTCCTCAAACAGTGAAACCTAGATTGTTCACTGACATTTCTAATTTGATTATTAGTTCTTGGATGATGTGATTTTGGTCTTCAAGCTATTTCATTAGCTATTCTGTTAGTCTCATTCTGTTGTTTTGGTCTCATTCTGTTGTTTTGTAATTTTGCCTTCATATACTTGATTATTGATTTCATGTTTTTATTAAATTTCCCTATAGTCCAAACCAGTTGTAGAAAATGCTCTTCTAAAATGGATAGTTTGTCATTAGCATGCTATATTCCTTTAGATGTGGTAAATTTGATAATTGCCATACCTTTTCTTTTTGTCTTGTTCTTGTTAATGTAGGCAGCCTTTCTGTTTCTCTGACTGAGCATGGATGAATCTTCTTGGCTCCCTTCTCTCTGTAGCTGAGATCTGTTTTTCTCCTCAGCTACTGCTTAAAGCCTGAGATATTGCAGTTTTATTCACTTTTCAGTTTACTCAAGGTCACAGGGCAGGAGCTGGGGAGGTGGTGGAGGAGAAGTCTTCTGGAGCTTTAAGCTGGCTTTGCTGCATGACCTGGGCTCTGGGCTATCTTCTGGGATTTTGTTAAATGACCCATTCTGAATTTATACTTCCTTGTTAGGGTGCCTCTGCTTCCTAGGGAGGATACCCACAGGTTTCAGATCATCCTCACAATTCAGCATGGCACCCTGGAAGGCCATTTTACTGATAGCCCAAGATTCCACTGTATGTAGTAGGGGGCTTTTAACTCCAGGGTTTTAACCATGATATTTCCTTGGCTCAGACCCTAGTCTTCTCTCCAGACTCAAGGCTGTTGGAGGAAGTCTCAAGATTTTGTTGATTCACCTCCCCTCCCCACCCCCAGTTTGGTTTCTGGGAGCTGAGGCCAATGTTAGGAACTTGCAGAGCCACACCGCAAACTTGACTCACTTCTTGGCCACCACTTTTTGAAGTCTGTAGATGTTTGGATTATTGTTGATGAATTTTTTTGCTGGTGTTATCATTATTTACTAATTTCATAAGATATGAGATAAATGTTTGTCTTCTTTTTGCCATGTTTACCCTGAAGCCATGACATACTTTATTTTTATATAGTCATATATGTTGGTTGCTTACTTTGAGATTTTGAAGTGTTAATATAAAGCATATTTTCCAATGTACTTTTCTGTTCTAGAAAGTATAGGAAGTCCTCTTTTCACTTCTTTAGTTCTGACAATTCCTCAGATACAGTAAAGAATGGTGATAAGCTAAGAATAGAAAACAAAAAACACAAATTAACTACAGCTATAAAACAATATTAAACAAAGCAAAAAACACCCTACAACCTTTCAGTGAACTGCACAATTGAAACCAAAGTCAAGATTTTCACAGATGATATTATCTAGTTTGAGATGAGAAAATAGTTTCATTTTTCAGTTGAGTACAATGAGATTTGGAGACTTTAAATCACCTTAAAGCTCAAGGTCACACAGCTAATAAACAGAAGAGCCATGCTTTAAATGCAGGCCTGTGATGTTCTTAACCCAAAGTTCCCTTCCAGTACTCCTACAAAATGACCCTAGAAGAATCCTGTGCTATTTGGTTGGATGGAGTGGAGAAAGGAGCTCAGACAGCATCTTCACCAGACAAAGAGAGGACAGAGGAACAGGTGAATTTGTTGGTAAAAATATCCCATTTGTGATAGTTCCCCAAGAAACAGACTTCTCTAAAAAATTTAAAGCATGGTCATCTTTTAGTTTGGGTTTCAAGAAGGAGACCTAGCAGAGTTATAGGGGAGAGGGACTTAGGGATGTTTACATCAGTTGCAGGAGACTTTATTGATCACTGGTTGTTGTGTAACAAACCACCTCAAGCTCAATGTCTTCAAACAACAATCATTTATTCTCACTCATGCACCTATGAGTAGGCTGACGTTCAGCTATTCTAGGCTGAGCTCTCCTGGGCCTGACTCCAGGTTTCAGGTTGGGTCCAGGTTTCCTCCAGGTGTCTTTCATTTTCCTCACATCAGTGGGCTGGCTAGATCATGTTCTTTTCATGGTAATGGTAGAAGTGCAATAGAGCACATGCATGCAAACATGTGCATGTGTTTTTGCTTGTGTCATGTTTGCTAACATCCATTGACCAAAGCAAATCACATGGCTGAGCTCAAGGTCAAGGTCCTCCAGTGGGAGGAACCACAAAGCCCCTGGATAAAGGGGATGAATGCAAGGAGGGGTGAAGAATTGGGTCAATAATTTAATCTACCACAGGGACTAGGAAGATTTCTTTTTAAAAGCAGACAAGAAAAACAGCCTGAAGGCCCTGAAAACAAAAGGTATTAAATTGAGAAGATTCTATCTTGTTTGAGAAGGTTATTTCTGGGAAAACACAGTTCAGGCTCTGTGGGTAACTCAGAGTGAGATCTGAAGTTAAATGATGAGGACAGAAATGGGGTTTTGAATAAAAGTCAGAAATGACCCGTTTGTACAAAACAGGTAAAAAAGACTTACCTTGTCCCCCATTTCTTGTTTGTAGGAAAAAGGTTTCAGCCTCCTAGACCTTTCTTGAGCTCCAAAGGGCAGATTCAAACACTTACTGACTAGAGGAATGAGGGAACATAGAAACAAAGGAAAGTCAGTTAAGAAACAATAGTGCAGTGATAGGACAGGGTCCTGGTTCCTCCTCAAGGGATATACATAACAATCTGATACATATCTCTGAGTCCTTCTACAGGAAGTAAGGTCCCCATCCAGGTGGAGGATGGTAACTTCAGGCTGAGTACAAGCCCTTGGACCCCAGACTGGTTGGAACCAGAAGGCTGATGACTGAGATGCTTGAAACACCACCCTGTTACCTCACCATTGACCAATCAGGGGAAGGTCACACAACCTGCAGCCCTCCCCCCAAATTTTGCTTCTAAAAACTCTTCCCCGAAAACCATTAGGGAGTCAGGGCTTTTTGAACCCAAGGTACCTGCTCTCCTTGCTTGGCCCTGCAATAAACCTTTCTCTGCTCCAGACTTCGATATTTCCATTTGTTTGGCCTTACCTGTGTGTCAGGCACATGAACTTGGGTTTGACAATACATTGTCTTGGAATCCTATTCACCCCATACACTATTTTTCTAGGCTGCAATGCTCAGCAGGAAGAGTTTGTTTCTGTCTTCTTTCATTGCTATTTTCCTGGCACTTTACTCAGTGTCTGGTACGTGATATGCATCCCACAGTTCTTTATCAAGTGAGTGAGTGAGTGAATGAATGAATGAAATATGGGAGGGAAATTTTAAGCTATTGCTTTTTTCTGTGGCTTGCATAAAAAATATCTGAATAATTAGGCAGTACCACATTGGGGTTAAACCAGAATCCAGTATAAACATGGATTCAAAGTGTGACTCTACTCTTAGGTTAGAGACCTCACAATTTGCTGAGCATTAGTTAAAAATTAACCCTGGAGAAAATGTGTGGGGAAGGTGTGGCCTCAAACTGATCCAGAGAACAGTTAAAAGGAGGAAATGAACAGCAAACATTTTTCCAGATTGAAGAACCATCTAGGGACCTCCCTTCACAAACCAGATGGCAGCCTCCAGCTGGCTGCCTGAGAGATACTGAAATTGGAAGTGCTCGGTAGCCAAGTAGACCTTCCTTCCTTCACGTCTGCAAGAGGCCCGGGATTCCATGGTTTGTAATTACCTCCCAACTGAGCCTTTGTGTGGTAACATTGCTGGCAGATCTGAAGCTACTGCAGCATTTTCTCTAGTAATTTGACATTGCCTCAAGTCATATTATTTTATGGATGTAAAGACATAATGCTGGCTAAATCAACATTTAGGCCCAGGGAGGTTTTTTTTTTTTGTTTAGAATGGTGCTGGTGGGGTGGGGGTGGGGTGTTAAAAAAACATTTCTCTTTCTCATACTTTCAAGTACCATTGGTGGTGATGTAACCTCGCTTACCTTTTTGGAGTGCAGATTGATGATGACTATCAAAATTTTAAATGTGCATGAACTTCTGCCTCAGCAGGGTTCTCCTCATGAGGGCCTGTGGGCTATGCTAAGGCATCTTGTCCATATCTCAAGAGCAAAGGAAGCTATTACAATGCTTTGAAAGCAAGGGGGGCTGGAAGTTGGGATTGATGACATGACCAGATTTATAATTTGCAAAAGTACCTATTGAGAGACAACTGCAGAAGTTTAGGTGAGAGAAAATGGTAACTTGGACTCAAGTGGTGGTGACAGAGATGAGAAGAGGGCTGCATTTGAGTGGATTTAAGAAGCAAATTCACCAGAGTTGGTAAATGATTGGATCTGGGGAGATGTCAGGGAAGACAGCTAGTTTTTATCTAGATGGATGGTGATTCTCTTCGCTGAAACGAGTTTGCTTTTGGACTATGAAATACTATGCAGCCATTAATAGGGATAAGGTAAATCAGTCTTTCAAAATTTCCAAACATAGACAAATGTCCATAACATGTTATTAAGCAAATTAGATTATAAAATAGTAGAAACAATTTCTTATAATTTGTTGACATCTATCTATCATCTATCTATCTATCTATCTATGTATCTATCTATCTATCATCTATCTATCAATTTTAGACACTTTGAAGGGTTTTGTGAATATAGGCACCAAGCTAACGACAGTGGTCATCTCTTGGGTGTGGGTAGAATCACTGGGGACTTCTACTTTCTCCTTAATGTACTTTAATGTTGTCTGATGTTTTGGTGATAAACATGTTATAATTTGATAATATTGCAGTCGCTTAGCAGCAGGGAGGTCAGAGAGACTGGGAGCTGAGAAGCAGTACTTCCAGGGACCTAACAGAGTGGCTTACAGCCTGAGGGCAGAATGCAGACCGCCAGCCTTAACTCAGGAGCCAGTGAAAGGGAGGGCAGCTTTGGAAGAGATCTCTGATGGTTTTCTTGTGCCAAACAAACTTGACGTGTGGATGACAATGTCCCTAGATGGCATGTCACCCAGTGCAGTGCAGTTGAGCTGTACAGATGTTGCTCTGCAGCTAGTCTGCAGGACGGCAGAGGAAGGAAGGATGGCCATATACCTTTGGTGCATAAAATGTTCAGAAAAGGGAATAAAAATCTGAACAGGGAGAAATGAAAAGTTGAAAGATTTCTGCAGTTTCTTGTTCTGAAGTTCTAGCCATCTGTCCATGGAGTCACAGACCACACAGACAGTCGTGCCCATCAGCAAGACTGACGCTTGTCAAGGATGCCTGCAGTCAGCCCAAGTGTGAGCAGGTTTAATTCTCTAATTGTAGATGACTCCAGTAGCAACAGGCACTCTGAACCCCCAGCCAGGATCACAAGAGATGCAATCCTGGCTCCTCCAGGTAAATCCTGCGATTACCCAGCACAGCAAAAAGGTGGGATCTGAAAGGTTCTTTATTGGAAGCCCACGTGGGCACTGGCTTTCTAAAGCCCGGCTTCACAGGCTCCATGCGGAACCCATCAGCTCAGTCTTCTCTTCACCACACAACCCAGGCCATGCAGTCCAACCTGCCAACCAATTTGTGGTGTGAGTTGCAATAAATACTCTTAGTTTCAACCCTGAGTGTTTAATATAGCATAGCCCAGTGTGGTCTGTTGGGTTTGAATCCAGACCCACCCCTTAACCAGCTGTATGAGTTTTGAAAAGCTACTTTGTGCCTCAGTTTCTCCATCTGCGGAATGGTAATAATACTAGCACCTACTTTATATTGATGGCTGTGAATATTGAGACTCTCAGGGTTTTGCCTGAAAATAGTAAGCACTCAATAAATGTTAATAATTTTTGTTATATTCTGACCTATGTTAGATGTCTGATGTCCTCAGAGTTAATCAATTCCACATCCACCATTGCCTATGTTATCAGTATCTGGGCATACATTGAGGGTCCTCTAGGATTTTGGAATTGAGGAAAATGGTTGCTTTTGAGGATGAAACAAAAAGATAAATACATACTAGATTACAATAAAGTCAACTCAAAGTGACAGAATGGTGTCTAGGCAAGCAGAGCTCAACTGTAACTATTCATTATTCATTCATGCATGAAATAACTTCTGAGTGCCGACCAAGTTTCAGGCACCAGGCTGGGCATTACATGAAAATTGGGACTTGATTCTTGCCTTTGAGGAGCTTACCAACCAGTGGGGGAAATGGGCAATAAACAAGAGTAAGCAATGAACACAGATATTGTAACCAATTGTGTTAGGTGCTATAAAGAAAAGAAACAGGGCACTGTTAGAGGAGGAATTGGCTGTATAGTATTCTATCGTATAATTATAACCATACGCTGGGCGATTATGAACAATGCTGCTATGAATATTCTTATATGTGTACTCTGATAACAGAGAGTTTTGATAAGTTGCAATTTTCTAGGAATTTGTCCATTTAGTACCAAGATCAGGGCGTTGGGAGCAGGCACCCTAGATGTATGCAATAGGGAGAATTGCATACATTCTCTATAATTCTCTGTAGAGAATTTTAAAACCATAATAAAATCAGTGAAACTGTCAGCAGTTCCAAACCCCCTTCCAATCTTTTGTTGGTTGTTATTTTTTAAAAAAGCTGAGATTTCTGTTGCATTTTAATAATATATATGTGAGTTTCAAACTGACACTTTAAAAAACCTTTTCTTTAAAAATCACTATATTCTATGTGAAAGTTAATTTGGAGGATTCTCATTTATGGGGTTGGCTCTTGACACAGTTGCACCCAGCTACACATGTTTGTTTCGAGAATCAGGTTGTAACAGTTAGGAATTATTAGAGTGTGCCTGCTTTGAGTGCAGGTTTTTTCTCCAACTCCTGTGGTATACTACATGTTCCTTTGTCTAAATTGTAGATTAGAAATCAACAATAGTGCAGTAACTGGAAAGTCAAAGAAACAGAACTGAAGTTACATAAATTCTGTCATTCTATGTGACCACTTGGATTTTACAAACATCCATAGAGATGTTTGAAAGCAGCTAGAATGGATCCCAAGGACAAAGGCATAGACAGTATTGCCATTTCTAGACTTTATTATGAAGTGATATTATAATGAATTTTGGCCACACTTTTTGTGTTTAAGACTTTTCCTAACTACATGTGTATCTATTTCTTCATATGAAAGATAGGTTTCAAAATTAAAATTAATAAAAAGTATTTTTTGCTCAATTCTGAGTAAAGAGAGATTGACAAATCTGGCTAGACTGCCTATAGACATGAATATGTGAACAAGATCAATTTTGATGAAGTCATTGACAAACTTTCAGAAGTTAGGCTCAAAAATAGAAATTATTATGTTTGTGTTTATTACTGTGACAGATCAATATGTAAGTGTAAGTATTTTCCCTTTAAAAATACATTAAGGCAATTCAAAAGTATTATTCCATTGCTTTCTTCATCTTTTTTCTTGTAATATTTATTTTATTAAAACAATTTTTTGGGTATGTATTTCTGTGTGTTTACTAGCATGCGAAGTTCAATAAAAGAAATTTTCACTGTCTGTGTTTTTTTTTTTTTCTTTTTTCTGGTCATTATTATTATTTGTTTGATTACATGATTATCCCTAAAAACAATTTTGTTGTATAGAAGTTGGGGGTGTTAAAAAGGATTTGCTCTGGGTATCAAACATGCCAGGTGTGCCACCATGTCCATTTCATTTACATTTTCAAATTTATAGGCATTAAGTTGTTCATAAATTTCTCTTATCTGTTTGACATCTTCAGCAACTGAACTGATTTCTTTTTCATTCCTGCTGTTAGTTATCTTTGTCATCTCTTATTCTAGGGGATCAATTTTGACTTTGTTTTCCCTTTCTCTTTTCTATGTTTTCTTTAGGTTTCATTGATTTCTGCTGTTCTCTCTTTTCTAGGTTACCCCTTCTTTTGTTAACTTTTTGAGATGGTGCTTAACTGATTCATTTTTTTCTTAACTGATAAATGCATTTTAAGGCTAATACTTGCTATAGGTCTCAGTGGATAGTATTTTCATTGTCATTTAGCACTGTTTTCAAATTTCCATTATTATTTCTTCCATTATCTGTGGTTATCAATATACTTAAGTTGCCAAATATTTCAGAATTTAAGAACGTTTTAATATTACTTCTGGTTTAATTGCATTGTGGTTAGAGAATATAACACTGAGATATACTGATCTCAGTCTTCAGAAATTTGTTGAGACTTGCTTTCTGGTCTATTTTTGTAAATATATGTGTAAGTTTGTAAAAACAGTATATTCTGTTGGGTATAATTTTCTCTGTATGTCCATTTGGTCAAGGTTGTTAATTCTGTTTTTCAAACAGGATTTTAAAATATCTTCACTGATTTTTATCAGCATGTTCTATCAAACACTGAAAGAGGAGTGTTGAAATCTTCACAATTTGTGGATATTGACTTTTCTATCTGCTAAGTTTTACATTCTGGACTGTAGGCCACTTTACAAATGCATATAAACTTAAAATTGTTGTGTTTTTCTTTCATGAATTGAACCTTTTTATTATTATGAAGTGATTGTCCTTATCTCTAGGAATGATTTTTGCCTCAAGTTCTATTTTGTCTGATATTAATACAGCTATACCACCTTTCTCTTTATTAATATTTTCATGCTAACTTTTAAGTTTTCTATATCATTTTATTTTATGTTTTTGTAAAAAGTATATGGTTGGATCTTGTACTTTTCTAATCATTTTTTCTTTAATTGAAGTATTGTTGATTTATATTCATCATAATTACTGATATATTTGGAATTTTTATGCTATATATTTTCTATATCAATTTCATGTTTGTTTCTCCTTTCTAAATTTTAACTGTTTTTTATTCCACTCCTCCTAATTTTTTGGGGGGGAGGGTATTTTAAACTCCATTTACATTCTTTTAGAAGGTTTTCTGGAAATTATAAAATGCATATTTAAATTTTAAAAGAGTTAATAACTTTTCTCCATCTTCCAAATGACACCTTAGAACACTAAAATTCCATTTATCATACTTTTGTTTTTACTTAATTGCCTGTGTTGTGTAGCTTGTGGGATCTCGGTTCCCTGACCAGGGATTGAACCTGGGCCTCTGCAGTGAAAGCACCAAATCCTAACCACTAGACCATACCTTTGCCTTATACATTATTACTATCTGGTAATAATGCCTTTTAAATTTTTAACCCTATAGGCATTATTACTGCTTTATGCCATCAATATTTACTTACAATTCCCATATAGTTCCACTCAATTTCATTTCATATCTCCTTGTGTTTCAGACCTTTAATCTAGGATTACTGCTCACAGCATGTCCTTTAGATTATGAGGGTCTACTGCTGATAAAATTTTTCTGTATTTTCTGAAATATATTTTATCTTCTCTCTTAAAAGATATTTTTGTTGGATAGGGAATTCCAGGTTGCAGTTTTTTTTCCTTCAAGAATTTGAAAAGACATTCAGTTATCTTTTAGCTTTCACTGTTGCATTCGGAAGTCAGTTGTTGGTCTAAATGCTTCTTCTTTGAAGGTAATATTTTCATTTTCACTTGCCACATTTAAGATTTTTGATTTTTTTTTGTTTTCTTCAATTTTTCTATGATTTTTCTAAGTGGTGAATTTCTTTTTATTTAACCTTCTTGAGATTCTTGAATCTATGGATTAAACTCTTCAATCAGTTTTGAAAATTCTTAGCTATTTTCTCTTTACAAATTACCTCTGTCCCTTTCTCTTCTTCTCTTCTGAGTTTACAATTTTGGTTATTATATTTTTATTTCTAGAAGCTCTATTTCATTTTTTTCTAAATCTGCTATGATACTTTTTATAGTCTTCTGTTTCCTGCAGATATTTTCAAGTTTGCCGTTTATATTTTTAAACATGATAAATAACTATGGTAAGCATCTTACCAAATTGTGTCTATTAGTTGTAATATTTGAAGTCTGTGTGTGTTTCTGCTCTCTGTGTTTTTTCTTAGTTCTTGTATATATTTATATTATCTTGTATTCTTATATGCTTGGTAATTTCTGATTGCTTGCTGGTCATTGCTTTTCAAACATAATTTGTGAGGTTTCCCCAGTATGTAGAATAGATGTGCTCTCCTCCAGAGAGAACTTATGCTAGCTCCTTCCAGGGGCCTATGTGTTCTGCCCTTTGGGACCACCACAAAATAAGTTCAAGGACTGAGGGTTTTTGGCTCACCCAGAAAACGGAGGAGTTGGGGTTTAATTGTGCATGAGGGCCTATAGTGGACACTGTAGGTGCCTCACTTAAATTCCCCCCAATCCTTATCACTGGTTCTGTGTGTTTAATCTCCCAGAATTGTTATGCTTTGTTGCTAATAACTAGTCCCTGAAACATTCTTCAGAAACTGCCCTTGGACTATTGGAATCACCTTGCCCATTGAGAGCAAGAATTTTCTGGGACTTTATGTCCTCAGGGTTGCCTGTGACCAATAACTGATTGATACAGAAATACCTTGGAGTTTACATCCCCTCAAGAAGGCCTTATAGCCAATGAAAAGTTGGTGCAGGAGCACAAAAGCCCAGATCCCTTGCCTGGAGGTGAGAAAATCTGTGATGTGTAATTTATACTTCAGAGCTCCCTGAGGATCAGGCTGAAGCTGGGACCCACCTGAATTTTCTCACCCTAGGTTGGCTTTTTTCTTTTCTCTATCCTGCTTCTCTTAGTCACCAGTTTTTCCTGAGAGTACTTTCTTAACAAATCAGCTTCACTGAATCCTCGGCTCGGGGTCTGCTTCTTGAAGAACTGAATGCAGATAAGTCCTGTCTACAGCTAAGACTTACCAAAGATCCCCTTCTTTGATCCCCTCCTGATCTGATTATCTAGGTAGCTCTTTCCACCATTCCCAGCAGGCAGGTCTAGCTAGATCTGATTTTATTTCCCTGAAGGTATATCTCTTTGGGATCCTAAATTAATGCAAGGAAGATCTTAAACAAGACTCTCTACTCTGGGTGAATGCTCGACTTTGGCTTCTCTCTCTCTCTTTCTTGACAGGCACAGACATTGACCAAGAAAACAAGTATTTCAGGTATCTGCAATTGCCTCTTTGATGCTCTGGCATGCTACTTACCTGGTTGTTCGCAGCTAGAGTACATTTTCCAGAATCTCTTGCAGTTAAGTGGGAACTCTGACTGAGTTCTGGTCAATGGAACGTGGGTAGAAGTGACAGATGTCTCTTTCAAACCTGACCCCTTAAAAAACCTACATGTGATCTTCCATGTATTTGCTTTTCTGCTGTCGACAGCTGGATACAGAGCACTTAATGGAGGACTCTGAGGCTCTCAAAGTGATAAGTCAATAGATGAAAAAATATTGATTCCTCAAATGGCTATGTGGAGCAGAACTGTCTCTACAATCTTTGTTATCAGATTATGATGGGAATAAGAAAACTTCATTGGTTAAATTACTGAAAATTTGGGATTTTTTTTACAACAGTTATTGAACCATGAATCATATATCTGCTTTTTTGTGGGTCACTGGTGATTATCTTTGTACCACTTTGTTTTTATCTCACAATAATCTACTCAACTCTAGCCTTTTGATTTATTAAATCATTTATTTAACAAATATTTATTGGGTGCTAGCTACTATTCTAGGCACTAGTGATACAACAGTGAATGAAAAATAGTTCCTCTTCTCATGGAACTTCCATCTATGTGGCCATTTCTTTGCCATGGTGGAATCTTCTTTCTTATTAGTCCATGAACAGTGAACAGACTTACCAGCCAATAAGGTGAGATCTTCCTTTTCTCTTTCCTAATACGGTTATTTACTTCTATCTCATACCTTTTTCCTTTTTCAATTTTAGCTACTTTTAAATTATGCAGGAAGGGTAATTTCAAACTAGTCAGGCTGTTTCCTCCATTTTATTTCACTCAGGATGAATCCATGTCAACTGTACTCCCGTTTACTTTTTTCCTATGCCTGTCACTAGGTGATTATGTGACCTCTGAATTTTACCCTTTTTTTAGGTCTTTGCTATGTGGTCTTAACACAATTCACAGTTCCACAGGCTTTGCCATTAAAAAGTACCACTTGCCTTGTACAACTCATTTATTTTATTAATTTTTCCCTTTTGAATGGACTTTATTGTTTAGAGCTGTTTTAGGTTCACAGCAATATTGAGCAGAAAGTACAGAGAGTTCTCATATACTCTCTGCCCCCACTGCTTCCCCCACAGATTGTTGATAACATTCTGCACCAGTAGTATACTTGTTACACTTGATGGATCTACACTGATACATCATTTTCACCCAAGGTCCATAGTTTACATTAGGACACAGTCTTAGTGTTATACATTCTGTGGATTTTAACCAATGTATAATGACATGTATCATTTATAGTATCATACAGAATAGCTTCACTGTCCTAAAAATCCTCTGTGCTCTGCCTCTTCATCCCTACCTCCTCTTCCTCAGCAACCACTGATCTGTATACATTGGTTAAAACACAGAAAAAATATGAAGTTGAAATCAGATAGTCAGGAGAGGTCCAAATTTCCAGAATATTTGGGAAAAAGTGGGTTTTTTTTTCAAAGTGCAAAAACCTTAGCAAGAGCTTAGATGGACTCTGTGTCCCTCTTCGCTGCTCTGGTAATGGGCAGCCCAGGGTGAACTCTTCCGGGCAAATGCAATGTCTTAAGAGAACATATTCAGCGCGATGTACACTCAGCTCTGATCACAGTCTCTGCTCCTGAGCTGACGGGTGTGTTGCATGAGTTGGGTTAGGGTTTTGCTGCTGAAACCTTCACCTAAATATGGATGATCCATTCACTTCTAGGAAAGTGGATATCTCTTATTTGGAATTTTATAACCTTCGAAAAAAGGGGTAGATATTTGATGAATCAATCTAAATTTTCCTTTTCTCCTTTAGCTCCTTCTTATTACTGGCTATAAGACCAGGGGGTGGGGTGGGGAAGGAGGTGAGAGAGAGAGAGAGAACGCAAAAGAGCACACTCACTTATCAAGAGGTTTGGACCATGGCCGATTTGAAATATTACTAACCTTGCATTTTCAAATTTGATGCACAACAACCAAGATGCTAATACTTTCCTTAGTTTAGAAAAAAAAAAAATCCTTTCACCCATCTCTTCTAGCCAAAGATTAGGAAGGAGGCTTTAAGAAGATTTAAAAAAAAAAAAACCCAACTTCTGAGCAGCGGAAAAAATGGTTTGTGATTCAGGGGCTTCGGGCAATTCATCATGGAAATTGGGTTTCTTAGCAGACATCGTGTGAATCCTTTCGTCCCTGTCAACTTTTTAATACATTACATTGAGAATGTAAATCGTGTTGGTGAGGGGGAGAGGAGGAAAAAAGGGAGCGAGAGAAAAGAGAAAGTTTCCTCATTGTGGATTTAGAAGGGAGGAAGCATGAGGCCTGTAATTCATATTAACTAAATAATAAAAAATATCTGTATAAATATGTAGATATGCAGGTATATCTGGGGAGGAAGTGGGGAGAAGTGAGTGAGACAGAGTAAAATTGAAATCATTTTATCGTTTTGAAGGGCTTTTAATTGGAGTTTCCTTATAATTTCTTCTAATTTCCTTTAGTTTTTCTTCCTTTAGGTTTGTTTCTTTAGTTATGTGAACCAGTTTATTTCCACCATTCCCATGAAAGCAGAGGACAGAGGCTTGAGGTCAGGAGTTCCACGATTGAGGAAAAGAGAAAAAGGAAACAGAGTTTAATGCCTCATTAATAGGGAATATTGCTGAGAGAGCTGGAGCTTCTGCCCTGTCTCTGTGACTACAGGATTGGGCAGAGCCCTTGGCTGGCCTCCTTACTGCCCTTGTAGCCCAACTTCATTGCTTGTTCTGAAGGTGTTTTGTTCCCCTAAGTGGTTCATGTCTACTCAGGGCTGTTGGGGATAAGATTAGTAGGTGCATTGCTTGCTGGCTCTGTAGAATGTTCTTCTGCCTATCCTTCCCTCAACATAATTTGCTGTCATTTTGCCCCCTATATGGGTTTATCATCAAAATTCATTGTAGAGGTCCTTTTGTGTTCTTCTTTCTAGCTTTCTTGGGTGACAGCATGTCTATCTGGTCCTCTGGAACCCAAAGAAGTTTCAGTCCAATGACTTTCCTCTGTGGATGCAAGGGCTCAGCAACACTGGGCACGGCCAGAGACAGGACAGGCTGGGTCTTCCAGGGCCATGTTCCTGTTGCCATTCCTGATGAGGGGAAAGATAAGAGGGAGGAGTTTGATTCCGTGGCTTCTTTCTTCCGATGCTCCCAGGGTCCAGTTCAGTCTCATACACACAGACAATGACACATTGTTCAGCCAGCAGCCTAGGCACCTCTTGAAATGGAGTTGGAGACTGGCTTCCTATTGATTTTGTCCTATACAATCAGGTAGGAAGATGGTGCAGGGGGCCAGGAATCTCAGTTTTGCCTTACTTAAGCCTCACATATTTTCAACTAATATTCCTTTTCCTCTTGCCACTGAGGAAAAAGAAAAGAAAAATTCTTCCTAGGAACTGACAAGGACTCCTATGGAGCAGCTGATCAGTAAATTTGGGAAAAGAAGGAGAGATACCACCTGCTTTGTGATGTTCAGGGATCATAATGGAATTACATGGAGACTTTTAATCATGCTTATGCATATGGGAAATGGACTAATGTTTGAATTTACTTTTAAAAAATTAATTTAAATTTTATTTTGATCTATGTCACGTACTTACACATTACTAAACTAAGAAAAACAGAAGTCTCCTACACATCCCCCAGTCCCCTCCCCCACTCTTGAAGATGCTTCTTCTGATGTTTTCCTCCATAAACCTATATCTGTGATCACTGTCCTCTTTCTTCATTGATCCATTTTGCAGAGATCTACTCACTCCTGTTTTGATAGTTGAAGACTCAGCCCCCTTGCTCGCTATATCACCACCCCTCACTCTTCCAGAATAGTTCTAACAGTCAGTGTTTATATTATGACAAATATTTAGATATAGTTCACAGCTGAGCAGAGTAGGACACTATTGCTTTCCACTTCTCAGTCCTCTTTCGAGCTCTATCAGGGCTCACCGCTCACAAGGCTGCCGAGGGAGATGGTTCTGGGATTTTCTTTCCTCTTACTTCTGGGCTGGCTCTTCTCTTCTCTGGATCTCCATGTCTTCCTTTTTGGTTTACACCTGCAACTAGCCAAAACATGTCCTTTAGTAGCTTCCTAAGAGAGAGTACTTAAATGAAAAACATTTGAGCTCTGTGTCTGATGTTTTTATTTTACCTTATGATTCATTGGTAGTTATTTATAGACTCTAGATTGAAAACCTCTTCCTCTTAGAATTTTTAAAGCACTGCCCTCTCTTCTCTAGCATCCAGTTTTGTTTTTGGGAAGTAGGATGACTTTCGGAGCTTTATTCCTTTGAATGTGCTATGTTTTGTTTTGGTTTGTTTTTAGGATGTTCTGTTTAACCCAATATTCTAAAATGTTATGATCAGGTGTACTTTTTATTCTCTCTTTGTGCTGAGTACTCAGTAGACTTTTAAATCTGGAAACTCAAGTCCTTCAGTTTTTTTTTTTTTTTTCGGTACGCGGGCCTCTCACTGTTGTGGCCTCTCCCGTTGCGGGCTCCGGACGCGCAGGCTCAGCGGCCATGGCTCAGGGGCCCAGCCGCTCCGCGGCACGTGGGATCTTCCCGGACCGGGGCATGAACCCGTGTCCCCTGCATCGGCAGGCGGACCCCCAACCACTGCGCCACCAGGGAAGCCCCTTCAGTTCTTATATACTTTCTCTGGGAATATCTTCTAGTCTTTTTATTTTGTTCTGTCTGCATATCCTGGGTTAATTCTCTAGTTTTCTCAGTAATTCTCTCATATTTTAAGTTTTCTATTCACTTTCTTGGAGAATTTATCAATTTTGTATTTATTCCTTTTGCTGATTTTTAAACTTTGGTTGTCATTTATTTCTTTTGTTTTTCTAAAAAAAAACCCAAACCCCCCAACACCTTGCTAGTTCTTTGTCCCTTTATAACTTTTTAACTCTGAAATTACTCTTTTCAAGTTTTCTTTTGGGCCAGATCTCATTGCTTTTGTTCTTGAGGAGTGTTTTTCCTTTTCTTCTTTTTTCCTGTCCTTGTTTTGGTGTCTCTGTTTAGGAATGGAGCAAAGAATTAAGACCAATTAGAAGCCCTTGTATGGGTGGGAGCAGGGCTTCTTCACTTGTTGTCTTTACTATGATGTGATCAGAGGGTGAGCCAGCCACATTTTCGGGGAGCCCCCCAACAGCAATAACTGGATCTCCTCTTAGGGAGTTTTGTTAATCCCCTCTAAAGAATAATCTTTCTATTTCTTGCCAGGACACATGTATTCCTGGTTGCCTGCTCTTGAGAGGGAGGTAGGGTCCAGGGGCCTCACAGCTCAGTATAGAGGCCTCCAGCTAATCCCTTGTTTTCAGCTTCATACCTAATGCCTGACCTCTGAGCTGAAACCTCCGTTTTATCTTCTTCAGGGAATAAACCTCCCATCTCCTGCAGAGGTGAGAGATCCGGATGGTGCCAGTTGCCTGGGATGCCTGGGTGTGGGTTGGGAGCGGGAGTTTGGAAGATCCAACTGCTCTTCATATAGATTGTCAAAAACTTCATCATTTTCAGCTGCACATCTCACCCCGGCTTCCAGAGTACTGGGTGCTTCTGAGTGAAGCCTAGGTCTCTTCACCCGAGGGCAGGACAAAGCGGCTTGCTTCTATCTGTGTAGCTCCTCCGCAGGCACAAAGATTTTACTTCCTCTGTTCCTTTAGGGCTGTCACCACCCATCCATCTGCTTTCCGGCTTCCAAACCTATTGAAACTGATCTTCCACTCTCTCCTACTTTGCCATTCTTCTGGCCTCTGTTGGTTGGTACTTTTTGATTCCTTTTCTTTCATTTAGAGAGTGTGGGGAGGGGAGGAGATTGGTGTGTGGTTAGCCTACCACGTTTGACCAGAGCAGAGTCAGCTCATTCTCTCCTAGATCTCTGTTGTTTGTTTTTGACTAGGCTGGTGGGTGAGGACCCTGGTAGTTAGAATTAGGTGGGTCTCGTTTCAGCGACTCTTCCAATGCTCTGAGCTCCGAGAGCATCAGGAGGGGATCCTTGGAGCAGGTCAGGCTCCCCTGGTGAACCAGCATCTTCTCCCACTTGTGGAGCCTCAGTGCTTAGGTCTAAGGCCAAGTCCACCTGGCGGAATATTTGTAGGTGAGCTGAAGAGCTCGGCAGAGATGAGCAATCTCAGGACTTGTCTTCCATTCCACTGGTGGGATTTCTCCACAACCCAGGCCCTGCCCAGAGCTGTGATTAAAAACAAACAAATAACGTCAACAAACCCTGACATTGGAGACCTTTGTATTCTCTACAAATTGTTCAAGGCTTCGCATGAAAAGCTTAAAAACCATCCCAGGAAATTCTCAGGCTAAAACCTTCCAAACACCACAGCCCCCCACCGCCTGCTTCTTTACCACCCCAACTGGGAAAGTGAAGAGGGGAGGGAAGAAGCCCAGGAAGGAGAAAAATAAGAGAAGGGCTTGTGGCAGCTCCCAGCAGCAGCCGTCCAGAGTAGCATCTTGATTTCATAAGCACCATTTTAGCATAAAGTATCCCATTTTTAGCTTGTCAATTCGGATAATCTTGGTCCCAGAATGGATTCAGGGGTCTTAAATGATCTGGTTTGGCTCTTCGTGGAGTCTGAATTTGCAGATAGTTGCCAGAGCTCTTTTGGCTGGGTAAACTTATTATCAATTGCCTTTTTAAAAGTCAGCACTAAAATAATCATTCCCGTGAGCAAAACCCATTACAAACCTTCACTTTGAGAGCATAAACACATTTCAGTGCTGGGGAACAAATGTGTGAGATTTCATCAGTGCTACATCTGGAAGGGCTTGTGAGAAGTCGGAGATACATTAGGAAAGTCCCTGTGTGGCAAAGCCTCAGGCCTGAGTTGGGGACCAGACACCTTCAGGGGGCTCTGGACTGCAGTCACTGGGCACCTCTCATGTCTCCTCCCCCACCCCCACCCCTGTGCTGCCTGCTGGGCAGAGATGCCATGGTCTCCTGAGTTACCATCACCTCAAGGACATCCCTGTCTCACATGTCAGAGTATTGCCCCAAGTCAATTCCTTCCTTATGTCAGTTGGCCTCATCCTCTTGGGCAAAAGAACACCCCCTCATTTACAAAAGAACAACTTCAAGATCAGGCTGAAAGAGCAGTCAATGGTGCGGTGGAAAGTGGTGGCGGAACAGGCTGGAGCCTGGGTTCTGGCCTCCTCTCAGTGACCTTTGGCAACTCAACTGCTTTAGGCCTGAGTTTCCCCATCTCCCAAGAGAGGGGTATTAATACCTGTTCCAGTGTTCTTTCAGGGCTGTTATAAAAATTAAACTTTAAAATTGTAAAATTACTATATAAATAGAAAAATATAATATTAATACATTTTAATATAAAAGGGCAATGTTAATTGTCTTTTTCACAGGACAATCACAGGAGTCTCCATTCTGGTTTTCTCACTTCTAATCTTTATGTTATAAAACATTTGTAATATTTACTGATATAAATGTAAATTATTATTATTATTTCAAGGCAGGAGTGGGCCTAATCCTGGATCAAAATTTGATTTCTTGAGTCTTATGCTACCTAGAGTATGTGTAATATGTGTATCAAAAGATTTTGAAGTCAACTTGAATTTCTGATGCTAAAATTTATGCCCTTTTTCTTGGCTTTGGCCTCAGTACTTGTGGGCAATGGGTCATTTCTCACACTGCGGGGTAATTTGATTTATAGACTGTAAAGGCAGCCCATGCTATGCGCCTTCATGATTTTCTCTAAAGGGAGACTATTTGCTGTGTTCTCGGTGTTTACCTTTCAGTAGAAGCTGAGATTGATCCCATAGCAGCCCCACCCTTCCCAGATCTCCCACACCCCGACCCTCACCATTTTTCTCGTGACCATAATCCCCCTGTCTTCCAAAATACTCTCAGAAGATGACCCCGCCTCCTGCCTCTCAGGGAAACAGGGGCCTCCAAGAGGGAAGTCCCTCATTCCCGTGGGTCTGCAAAGGCCCCGAGAGGAGCAGTGAGAGTGGCAGAGTGGCTGGAATGGTGCAGAGAAGGGAGAGGTCAGGAGGCCGGGGCCTCATAGGTCACAGGCAGGACTGTGGCCACAGCTCAGGGTGATGGGAGCCCTTGGGAGGTTTTGAGCAGAGAAGTACCATTTTCTGGCTTGTGGTTTACCAGGTCACACTGGCTGCTCTACTAAGAATGAAGGTGGCAGGAAGAGATCAGAGGCAAAAACAGCGGATCCATCAGGAAGCTAGAGCAATAATCCAGGTGAGAGATGGATATCTCTAGTCCCATCCATATATCCAACTGCCTCCTGTACATACTTACTTGAATGTCCCACAGATAACTCAAAATCACCCAATCTCAAGCGAGACAGTCCCCCAACTGCCCCATTTTATGTCCCCTGTCTTAGTGGGCGAAGCTCTGTCTTCTGGGCTCCCTCAGCTTGGATGCCTCCTTGGTTCCTCCCTCTTCCTCACATCCAGTTAGCGACACAATCCTCTATTGATACCACTTCCTGGATATCATTCCATTCTGTGCCTTCTTCCTACTCCCGTGCCCACTGCCTTGGGTCTTTTCACAGGACAATTGCAGGAGTCTCCTTTCTGGTTTTCTCACTTCCAAAGGCAGATCCCCTTCAACTCCACTCCATCGTCCAGGCTCTCACCTGAGAGATCTTTCTATAACCTGAAAGTAACTGAACTCCTCTGAATCACTCTTGATCAAGCCCTGCCTGTGCGGTGAAACTTTGCTCATTATCACATCCACTCCCCAAACACAATCTTACTCTGAAAGCCTTTGAGGAATAACAGAACTTTCACAGAAGGTTTCACGGGGAGTGGAGGTGATGGTCACATCAACCTAGTTGAGCAAATTGTCCTAATAATCGCATGTAAACACCTAGCTCTGCTCCTCCGTTCCTCTTCCTACCCCTTGCAGGCTGCCTCAAATCCCCTCCATGCTGGTAGCAAACAATAGCGAACTTAGAAACCAGAGCTCCAGAGCCATTCCTTTCCTGCCTCCTCAGCTTCCCCCATCCCCCAACCCGTGGTGGGGGGAGGGGGTGCGTTTCTGTGCATTGCAAATCAGATCAGGTTTAAGAAAACGGAACAAAATGCTTTGGTGGTTTTCTTCTTCTCCTCCCTTAAGACCAAATTCAGCCTGGCCCAGGAATTCCGGTTTACCCTGCTCTGCCCTGACTCTTGCTTCCTACACACCGGAAGTACTGAGTGAAGCCCTTAATCTCCGGGAACAAGCCAAGTTCTCCCAGTCTATACCTTAACGGGCTGCTGGTGTTTTCCCCAAATTCCTCTCCCCTCTGCTTATTCTTCAAAATGCCTCTCAGCTGTCCCATCGTCCAGGATGCCTTCTCTTACCCCTAGCTGGGTTAGCGCCTTGAACCTGTGTAATTGTGGCTGCTACCTGTTCAATGTTAGCAACTTGGTGGTGGCTTTGGGTCTTAGACCCAGGTTTGTCTCTCTTCTAAGTTTTGTCCTTTTTTCTCACCTCCTGTCTTCACCCAAACTATGACCCTCACTCTGGCTAATCTAGGTTTCCTTGGAGGATTCTGGATATTTTCCTTCAAGGCTGCTGGCCCTCTTTTATAGCCTGTGAGAGCCCCTTCCCACCTCTTAAGCCTACCTGTCCAAGCCCACATCTTCCTTTGCTCCCTTAGTGAGTCCAGATGCAGAGAACGTCTGGCATGGTCAACATTCATGTGCTGCAGTCCCCTCCACCCAGGGTCCCGTGCTTTGCCTTTTTCCAGATCCTCAATGCCCTGTAAGTGGTGGCTTCACCAGGTTGAGTCTAAGAGTAGCTGCTGTCTCGCCCACATCATTTGCTTCCTCCAGGACTCCCTTCTCAAGCCATGTCCAAACTTCTTCAAAACCTCTCTATCTGCCTTCAGGGAGAGACGGAGCCCTGTCATGCACACTCCCAGATCTGTGCCTTCTAGTCCCTGGGGCAGCCCTTCGCTCTTTCTTGCAAACTCCAAGGATGTGTCCCCATGAGGAAGTCACTTTTCATTTATGCTGCAAAATCCATGTTTAAATGTTGGGATAAAATATTCCACGGCAAGAGATACAAATGCTTTATAAAAGACTTCTGGAACAGTTTATGTCAGAAACAGCTTAAAATGTACAGGGTGCATGGGTGACAAAGGATGTAAATTTCAAATAATACCTAGCCAGCAGCTAGTGCTGGAAACACCTGACTGGAGGGCAGATGTCTCTAGGAGTTAAGAAGAAAGCAACTTTCATTGAAGAATAGTATGGGTCATGGAATTTTCACACTTAAGTGGCATGATTTTTCTTCTTTCTCTGCTTCTGCCAAATGAAAGATAGAGAAGAAGGGAACTAGAAAGGGAACACGTCTCCATCTTTCTGAAGTTTCAATCTCATGGCTGAGAAAGAAGCCTGGAACGCAGAGAAGTCACAGCAGCTGTAGGACCTGGCTCAGAGAGGCTTTTGATGTCATGCTGTTCTGAATCCTCAGGCATGTTTCCCAGGCCTTGATGGGACTTAATTTCATGATAAAATATAAGGTGATTAGAAAGGGACTGTGACAATACCTCCTTTGCAGTTGTGGCCTCACTACCTCTTCCTCAGCTGTGGCCACTTACCTGGTTTAACCTGAGGACCCTGAGCTGCTCAAACCCTAGGCTTGGTCCACCCTCAATAGGAAGTATGTAAGAATCCTCAGGTTAGGTTAGAAATTCTCCTTATGACCTTGTTGGTCTGTGCTTTATATTGCATCTGTCTGACCACCCACGGTTCTGACTTGTTGCCTATTCTGATCTCTGGGTCCTGCTTTTTCCTCAGTCTCTTCCAGGCACATCTGGATCTCTGCCTGCTCTGACCTTCAGTCCTTCTCATCACAGTGCCAAAGGTCAGGCTCTGCTGTAGTCAGTAGCAAAGATGGCCCAGAAATGCGTTGGAATTGATTTATTAAATACCTTAATCAATGATTATGCCATTAATTTGTGCTACATTTAGCTGTTTAATATGTGTAATTAAAGAGAAGGATGGAAAATTTGTAGTCCAGGTCTCCATCTCAGTAAGCCTTGTGTTCAAGGCACCCTACTGGCAGGTGTTAAGAGCCCCAAATCCAGGCTTTTGAATAATTCCTTACACAACCAATGTTTGGGGATATGGTTGACATCGCTTCCACCTCTTGTCCAATCCACTTACTCCACATTCCCCACAGCCTATGCTTTTCTCCCTGTTTTACATGTCTTCAATCTCTCCTCTTTTGTTTACTCACAGATCAGATTTCCTAAAATATCAACCCTCACCACCATTACTCCTTAGCAACATCAGCTTATGCAGACATTGCAGCCTAAGAGATGGAGCTGGGCTTTCCAGTCTGTGGTCAGGCCTTGTATGTGTACAAACCAATTACATCTATTTCTGATGTAGAAACCCAGCCTCCAAGAGCTTCAAGGAACCTCAGGATTTCCCCTGGCCCTGCTGTTTGTCCTTAGGCAACTATGGGTTCCAAATTTTTTTTTTTTAAACAGAGTTGAATGAAATCCAGGAGGTTGAGTGGCTTGAGTGGTTGAGAGAGCAAAGCGTGGGAGGACCAAAGGTCCTCTCCAAAGGAAGATATGCTCACACATCACGTGTTCATTGTTACTCAGGAGGCTGTGGATTTCCCACCCAGGATTCTGCCTTTGGCACTGGCCATCAGAAGGCAGCAGGGGTCCTGTTTGTCCAGACATTAATCTCAAAGCATGGTTAATACCCTGAAGGTGCCAGCTTTCTTCATCAGAGTTTTTTCATCAGATTTATTATTAATCTCAAAGCATGGTTAATACCCTGAAGGTGCCAGCTTTCTTCATCAGAGTTTTTTCATCAGATTTATTATTAATCTCAAAGCATTGTTAATACCCTGAAGGTGCCAGCTTTCTTCATCAGTGTTTTTTCATCAGATGTATTGAACCCCTCTGAGCCACTGCTCTGGTCTGGCAAGGTGTCTTTACCTACCATAACCCATAAATCTCTTCACTCCTGCCTTCTTGCCTTGGTTATGCAATTACCTTTGTGGTCTGAATGTCTGTCCCCAGCTCAGCAAATTGAGATCTGACATGTCTGGTTCAGGCTCTGCCTGGGAGTGTCTCCTGAACCAGCTTGGGCCACACTGCCTATTCCTGGCTCCAAATTCCCATAGCAGATCAGTCTGTCCCATAAGATCATTGTGCTGGGTGAGAGGGCTGTGCTGGGTGTGGAGCAAAGGAAAGCGTCATTAGTTTCTTAATGCTTTTGTAACAAATACCTTGGTGGTTTAAAATAACACAAATTTATTCTCTTAGAATTTTGGAAGTCAGAAGTCTAAAATCAAGGAATTGGTAGTGCTGTGCTCTTTCTAGAGGCTTTAGAGGAGAATCGATTTCCACTTTATGGAGGTCACCTGTAGAGGTAACCCTGAATTTGATTAACTTTTCCCCCAAAAGTTGAGTTTTAAATTGGAGGTCACTGGTACCTTGAGTTGACAGGTGTAATGTCCCCCTACCAAGGGGGAGTGAGGGCTCAGAAGCTAGGTTAAAATATAGATAAGTGAAGAATGTTACAGTATTACACACCTGACTTCCCTCATTGTTGTGACTTTTACAATATCTGCTACATGAACACTTCCAAACTGCCCTCCAGAAAGATTGTACTAATTGGTGCTTTCTGGAGTTATAAGTACCTGTTTCTTTTGGACCCTTGCCAACAATAATCACTATTATTATTTTTTCTTTATTTTTGGCAATTTAACAGGGGAAAATGACACGTCATTGTTTTATAATTAGCATTTATTGAATTACGAGTAAAGTTCAATATTTCTTTCATAGATATTTGAGGTTTTTGAGGACGGTAGGTATTTCCTAGTTTCTCTTTTCTGTTTCTAGAAAGCTTGGTAGATGTCTTTGTTATTGTCAGAGATGGCTACTTTTTTCCAGATTCTGCTTTCTCCCTCTTCCCTGGCAATAGGACTGTAGCACAGCACAGTGCCCTGCATTTCCCGGATTCTTTATGGGTAGGTATGGACATGTGATTAAATTCTCTCCAGTGGATGTGAGTGGAAGTGATGTGTGCCACTTCCGGTTCTGGCCCACAAACCCTCTCATGATGGCAACCAGAGTGTCATGGCGGCCATGAATTGGAGATGGTGAACTCTCTTGTCAGTATAGTGTAGGACCATCTGTCAGGGACTATTTCATGAGCAAGATTTACCTTCTATTTTGTTTGAGCCATTGCAGTTTACTTTACACAGTTCTAACACATTTAAATCTTTATTTTAAATCAAGTTCTTCTCCCTCATTGAACTGTAAGCAGAGTCCTTGTTTAGTCATCTCTGTCACCTACGACATAGAGTAGGCTTTCAAGAAACATAACTTAAATGAATGAATGAGTGAATGATGTTTCCTTGAAAAGAGTTTTGCTGCTTCTCCTAGTTCAGTTCTCAGAGAACTTTTTGTTCTCATTTCCAGGGAAAAAAGGGAAAACCATACATGTAAATTACATGTTGACACTCAAGGCAATTTCAGGACATATTTCCATTTATAAAACATGATCTATTTGCTTACCTGGTAAGCCAGAGATGTCCTGATTGTACAGTCTCCTGACCTCTCAGATGATGATGAGGAGAATGGCTCTGGATGATTGTTTATTGTGGTGTGACCATTACCACTTCAAACTGAGTTCATGTGAAACTTCAGGCCTCCTGCCTGGAGAAGAGTAATTTTTAATCCCACACTAGAAGTTAAATGGGCCCAGTGAGATCCAAAGAACTTAACAAATCCTCTGCTTTGTCACAGTGAAGACCTTTGCCTAATGCAAGGTCTTATCCTGTGGATTGCTTGGGGCCAGAAGATAGCCTGGTTAATCTAAGCTGCTCCTACCTCCCTACAGTGTTCACTGAACTGGGTTTTTTGTCTGTGAATAAAATGGACCAGATTTGGGTTGGTTGCCATGGTGACTGTATCAGGAGCCTCTGGGCTCTCTATCTTTCTCTGCTGACAGCTCTTGTGCAATGAACCCCCTGTGGTATGTGGGTGTCTCCATCCACAAACTTATGCAATCACCTTCTCAAGAAGGTAAAGTTTGTTATGAAAAATGGGCCAGTTTGTAAAGGAAATGCATTCCTGGTTACCCCTTCTGAGACATGGCTCTCTGGTCACATGCAGTTTACCTAGATTATGATTTCAGGAACCATTATTGGTTAGCTTTCCAACCCAAATCCCCCTGGACCAGAAATGGTGGCCTCTAACTTCCTCATCTCCTTCAGCCAGGACCAATGCTTTTTGGTTTGGAATTTGTTATACCTTAGTAGGTTTGGAACTATAAGTCCAGTTACATGGAGGCAAATTCCTTCCTCTTGGGCCCGAGGGCAGCATCTCTGCATCTGTCCCAGGGTGAGAAATGTGGCTTAGTTCCTTGTCTTCTTCTCAAGGGTCAACCTGCTGTTTACGAAGGATACTTTGAAGGGGCCTCTGGAGCTCTTGGCTCAACCTTCTTGTCCTAATGGATGGCCTCACTCAGAATGATGGTCTGAAGAAAGTGGAATTGGCTCGCTGATGTAGGTTATGTGTCAAAAGAGATCTATTTAGTCTTCCCTTTCCAAACAGTAGCCATGTTTCTATATACCTGAATATCTATGTAACATTGATTAAATAGTAACCATTTATGTGCCATAGGCTATCTCAAATTCAATTCTCTTTTACACTTGGCATCTTGAATTCTGTATGTTCAAAACCAAACTTGGTCGCCTCTGGTCTGGACTACAATAACAAACTAGCTGGTCCATACATATCCACTCATATTCCTCCAATGCATTCTCTACACAGCAGCCAGAGGGGCTTCTTAAAATCCATCCTGATCATGTCACAGGCTGAGAGCCTTCCAGGAGCCTCGCCCTGCTTCTGGGATGAGGATGTGGCTGGCAGGACCCCGACTCCCTTTGCAGTTTGTGTTGCTCACTCTCCCCCTTGTTCTCTGTGCTCTATCCACACTGGCCTGCTTTTGGTTCATCTCTTCCAGGGGTTTGCTTCTGTCACAGGGCTTTTGCCCAGGATTCTCCCTGCTGGATTCTCTTGCTTCTTTCTTTATTTAGTTTACTGCTAGACATCTTTCAGATCTCAGCCTAAGAGTTTCTTATCAGGGATACCTTCCCTGACCCCGTAGACTAGGCCATGTTCCCCTATTAGATGCTCTCATGGCATTTAGGTTTACATGGTTCCCTCAGAGGGCTCATCTCTGAAAGTAATTACACTAATTGTGTGATTATTTCCTCTATGTCCATCTCCCTTACTAGACTATGAGGTCCACAAGAACAGGGTCTGGGTCTGTGATTGTTCATCATTGTATCTCTCTACCCAGCACCATGCCTGGAATACAGTAGGGGCTCAGTAAATGTTTCTTGAATGAATACACTAATCCTCACAATCACTGGCAGAGTACAGATTATTATATTTACTTTACAGGTGAACAAATTTAGGGCAAAATCTCTCAATCTCCATTGACTGTTGTTTAAAAGTTCTAAAAAGTTTAAAATCTGATGTTAAATCCCAAGGACCAATATTTAATAATTGCTATTTCCATTGTGTTTATAAGACTCAAAGGGTCCTGGAGGGATTCAGGGACCTCTAAGAGACAGCCACAGCTGCCGCCACGGATTGGGAGCATTTGCAAATGTTCACAAGGAGGTCATCAGAGGTTAAGGAGATCTAACCTTCTCCTCCAGGAAAGCAGAAAGTTTCAACCCCTCTGCCTGATCCTGTACCTCATTATATAAAACACACCTCCCTCATTCATCTACATCCTTCACTCCTGCCTCCCAACATTTTTCAGTGAGAGTAGGTACCCCTCCTCCAAGCTCCAATGGTACCCTGTGGTTATTGTTGTCTGAGCACTTTAACTACAGTTACTTTTTCATGATGCTTTTATTACATTTACTTTTGTGACTCTCCTACTATTCTGCAAACTTCCCTTTTCATACCCACATTTCTGTGACTCAGCTCCTGGTACACAGTGCTTGGCATGGATCTTAGTGGTTCTTTACCCCCAGTGCACATTTGATTCCCATGAGTAATGGTTAATGTGTCCCAGAGCCTGGGCTCTGAGTCAGCTGGTTTGGGGTTGGGCCCAGATGTTGGAAATTTTTTAAATCCCACAGATGATTGTGATGTGCAGCCAAGTTTGTGAATCTCTGGGCTAGATACTCAAAACAATTTATTGCAGTGAACTAACTGGAATCATCTTCGTGTGTGTGTGTGTGTGTGTGTGTGTGTGTGTGTGTGTGTGTGTGTGTGGCATTGGGTCTAGGGGAGAATTGGCCTTGGCCCTGGTAAACTCCTGTGCTGCTCCCCTCTCTCCCAGTGAACCTTGTGGATTCTGAGGATTAGGATAGACTTGGGGGCTTGGAGGGCTTCCAGGGACAAAGCTGAGGGCCATCATGGTTGTTAACAGAGACCTATTCCCCAGCTCTAACTCTGTGCTGAGCACAAGGGCAGCGAGTCAGCAATTTATCTGCTTTCTACTGACAAATGTAGTAACAGGAACATTTTTCCTGATTCTGCATGCTATTTGGAGGTCCAAATCAATTAATTTTTCTTGGGTTTTTCAGCTGGTGCATTGATTTTTATTCACTTATTAATTCATTTACTCCCTCAATAAGTATTGATTGATTATGGGTGTCTGAGGGTCACATGAAGGAAAGGTTATACAGGTGCTCTGAAGAGCTTAAAATCTAGCTGGGTAGATGGTATATGTACATCAGACATCAGTGCTGTACATTTCTTTTTATTCTTTTTTTTTTAAATCTACTCTTTGGAATTTATTTTATTTTTGGCTGCGTTGGGTCTGCTGTTGTGCACGGGCTTTCTCTAGTTGTGGCGAGTGGGGCTACTCTTCGTTGCAGTGCGCAGGCTTCTCATTGCGGTGGCTTGTTGGGGAGCACAGGCTCTAGGCGCGCGGGCTTCAGTAGTTGTGGCATGTGGGCTCAGTAGTTGTGGCTTGTGGGCTCTAGAGCACAGGCTCAGTAGTTGTGGCACACAGGCTTAGTTGCTCCATGGTATGTGGGATCTTCCCAGGACTAGGGATCGAACCCGTGTCTTCTGCATCGGCAGGCGGATTCTGAACCACTGCGCCAACAGGAAAGCCCCAGTGCTGTACATTTTGCCACTAAGAGGGTGGGCATTTGAGCAGGACAAGCTGGTTGATTGCCTGGCCCACTATTTATTAGTTGTGGACCCTGGGAAAGTTGCTTTACCTCCCTAAAGACTTAGTTTCCTCATATAAACATTTCTTGAATAATAAAAACTACCTCATAGGGCTGCTGGGAGGATTAAATGAGGTCATTCCTGTAAAGCATTTAGCATAGTGCCTGGTACATAGTAAAAATTCAGGTGCATGTTAGCTGTTATTATAAAAAAGATAGCAAACTGGGTTAGCAAATGAGTGAGATTGAGAGTGAAGGATATAGAAGAATTTAGAGAAGGTCGAGGTTGATGTAGTTATGGGGAGTTGAGAAAGAATGCCTTAAGAAGGTAGAAATTAAGCTGGTTCTTGGGATGGGTGTAACCTGGAAAAGTAGTGAGAAGTAAAGACTTGCTGTGTGTGTGGGTTTGGGGGGAAGGGTGGGAGGTCTGTCCAGGGGTGAGTACACTTGTTATTTGAAACGTGGCAAAAGCGTTCATTATCAGCCCGCACACTCCCCTCTGCTCCTGGGCTGCTTGGGAGGCTGATATATTAATTGGTTGTGTCTGCTAGTCCCCTTCTAACCCTGTATTCAGCAAGTGTGATAATTTATCGTTGCGGACCAAACGTTCCAAAATGCCAGTCGCAGAGCTGGGAAAGCTAACGTTAGCATAAGTGTCCTGGGTATCAGAACTTCAAGTGAAATTCTAAATTCCGAGATCAGGTTAACTTTGGCCCTTTAACTGCAGTTAACATTTTCCTTGAAAAATCCCAACCTTTAAAAGCTTCTATTTGACAACCAGCTTGCCAATATTTATGTTCCACTTCATTAGCATCACCAGGGCTGACTCTCCACTTTCAAAGATATGCATTTAGCTGGAAGAAATCACTGCTGTTTGCTCATGTCACGTGCTCATACAAGTACACGCACACACACACACGCACACACACACACGCACACTGCTACACGGCATGCCCCTCATCTGTGTGTACACGTACTTCGTCCCTTGGGAAAGTCCTGAGTGACGTCTTTTCTGTGTTTGACTTTATCGTCTCTATTTCCTTCAAGTCTTTTTTCTTTCCTTATTCAGCTATGAGCATTCTGAAGAACTGAAGGGCAATATATTATGATGCTTTAATGTTTGTTTCCAGGGCTAATTATTTTAAGTATGTTTTGCTGTGATAAGATCCCTAATAAATATTCCAAATATTTTAGCATTAGGACTGCTGGTTTTGCCTTGTACCTCAAAGATACAGACATGGACTTTGAGGACCATGAGGGAAAATAAACAAATAAGAACCACATTTTAAAAATTCAATCTATTTAAACTTAAAAAAAAAAAAGAACTTCATTTTAACCCAGGTCCATGGACTATTGGTTTTAAAAATGTCAACTTTATTAAAACAAGATACCAAATATGAATTTGGGTCTGCTCCTTCTACTGACTCAGAGCCCATCAGAAAATACACATTTAATTAGGTCAGTAATTCTTAATCCTTTTAAGGGGTATGTGTGAATGGGTGGGTCGTCTTTAAGAATCTGATGAAAGCTAGAGATGCCTTCTTCAGAAAAATGCATGTAAACACATTACATCCATTTTCTTCCTATAATCTAGTTTGCTGCATTGCAAACATATCTTTCACATAGTTATAATGTTAAAACAATACTTTAAAAAGACATGATCCTCTCAATCTCATTTTGCATGCAAAAATTAATAGCCACTTCCTAAAAAATCTTAGTAAGCTAAAATGTGCAAATATAAGTAAAATGTAATTTAGTTCCGAAGTGAGTTTCATAAGAAGATTGCTGAAGTTTGGTTAGAATGAGATTGAAATTAGAGTGTGGGTTTTCTTTATGTGATATCTTTCACAAACCATCAGTTTAGACTTTTCATTTTTGTGGTAACAAGGATAGCAAATTCTAACTTGCAACGGTATTTGCTAGCAAAAGAGAGTTTTCACAGGTTATTCTGGTAGGTTTGTGTCAAGGAACACAGAATTCTCTGAAACACTTTGAGTTGAATTCTTGCAAGATTATTTTCTTTGCCTTCAATTCAATGAGGTCAACTTTGTCAACGTCTGAATCATAAATTTTGTCTTTGTCATTAAGGAAAAGAATCAGGATGATATATTTCAATTTTAAGGTCATCCAACAGAAATATTCTTCAAGGGTTTCTTTGTCTGCCCATTTGCACCTGCACAAGAGTCAGCAAAGCCTTTTCACTCTTGGCTCTGACCTCCTGCTGTCCTTTCCCCAACAATGCAAGGAACACATAGCTGTCTTTCTCCAAACACCTCTTCCACAATGGTAGCCTGGTCAGGAGACTTGAAATTTTTTTCAGTAGCATTTATAATGGTGTCTGCTGGATGTTGAGTCAAGAGTTATGGCTCATTCAGATGGCCACAGATGTCAGTCAAGTCACTCAAGTCATGAATGAGCTCTTCGGTGTCAAATCAGTCTGACAATGGGCTTTGCTAGTCACTTAAGAAAGGTAAAGCTTTCTGCCTGAAGTTAATCAATTGCTTCAAAACTTGTACTTTAGAAAGCAAGTGAACTTCAGCATTTAATTTCTTGACAAATCCTACTGTTAAGGCATGATTCAAGGTTCTGACTCTTAAGTTGAAACGGACATGACTTATTTTAGAATTATTGTCTACATGACGTGGATGTAGAAAACAAGAGGTTAGTCTGATGTGCGGAGTTTCTTTTTCAGCAACATGGGAAACCTGGAGGCTTTGTGAAACAGCAATGTGTCCATCTTTACCCATGGCACCAAAATTTTTCTCCCAACATTTTTCTTGGCAAAGAAATTTTTCATTATTTCAAAGTTGCCCTAAGCATCTGATGCTTCCAAGAGGGGCTCGCCGAATGAACATCTGCATGTATGTAATAGGAAAACAAGGAGCTGGCTCCACTGATAACAGTTCATGCATTCATTCAATTGCATGATGAAGGGAACTTGGCTGGCTCAGTGTCCCCTGAGACCTTCTCAAACAGAAGAAAATCTGGTGACTCTAGGTAAGGGCAACACTTCTTGACAAAGGCACTGCTTCAGTGTTTTTTCTCTTCTCAGACTGCAGATCCACTTGACTGCTTTAGGGTAAATCACCCCAAGGTCTGCCCAGTTGCAAAGCTTATCATGAGATAAGCATTGTTGTAGGATGCTCTAAGTCTGGGCTATTGAGTTGGTGTAAATTTCTCTAGTTTTTTTGAGTTGACCTACCTTCTCATGAAAGTGATTCATTCTGAACCGGGCATTCCCACAATAGACAGATGCCAATTGTTCCTTTGATTTTGCTAGTTTTTATGCTTCCACTGAGCGAGAAACTCGCTGTGCAAGAGGGACCATATTTTGGTGTCCATTACATTTAGGATGAAACCCAAGGAAACACATTTTCCTCCACTTTATTTTCTTTGATGTTTTCCTACCTAAGCCAGGCCATGTACTAAGGATTGATGCTCATAATCATAATAGAAGCTTACATCTAAAATATATATCAACAGGAAAGAACTTCAATGAAGATGACTATTTGTTACCTGATGAAGTATAGTAATATCCATGCCACTCTATACTTGTGCGGTATGAAACAATTTCTTCCGAACAAAATTTGACAACAATTAATTTTTTCCATAGAGACAATTTTCAAACTATTCAGAAGGAGCTCAAATATGACAAATCTCTTCTCCGTTTCACTAATTCTTTAAAATCCATTCAAAGACCCATGAACTCTTAATCTAGAGAAAGACCAGTTTTGCTGAGAAAATTCCAAATAGGGTGAAACTAAAGCAAGAAGTAAAAGTATACTGCTTCCATTATGGTTAGAATAAAACTGAGGAATTCACTTTTAGTGCCTCAAACTCAATGAATTGGTCCATCTTTGGCCCTTCTGCTCCTAATAAGTTCCCCATGGAAATATATGCATACCTCTCTAAAGCATTTTCTAGGTTCTGTTGAATTTTCATCTGACTCCTGGACTAGATTGGGAATTTTCTGAGGGCAGGAACAAAAATTTTTTCCATACTTTTAGGAGTAACATTGTGCATGGTACTTGGCACATAGTGAGTTCCTGTAAATTGTTGAGGAGTGAGTAACCATCAAATGTTCTCAGATTAATCATTTAACAATATAATTTAGATCCTCCTAAGGATACAGTTTATCACCAGTACCTGATGTATCACAGTTATAAACTGTGCTTGCTTTTGGCCTTTTGTCTAGGGTTAATTAGTCTCACCACTTTGGATGTATTAAGATTCCATTTTTTTCTGAGAATGTCTTTATTTAACCTTAGGTTTTTTTAAGCAAAGTATTTCTTTATTGAAATATAGTTGATTTACAATGTTGTATTAGTTACTGCTGTACAGCCAAGTGATTCAGTTATACATATATATACATTCTTTTTTATATTCTTTTCCATTATAGTTTATCATAGGATATTGAGATATTGAATATAGTTCTCTGTGCTTTAAAGTAGGATTTTGTTGTTTATCCATTCTATATATAACAGCTTACATCTGCTAACCCCAACCTCTCACTCTATTCCTCCCCCCTTCTCCTCCCCCTTGGCAACCACCAGTCTGTTCTCTATGTCCATGATTCTGTTTCTGTTTCATAGATAGGTTCATTTGTGTCATGTTTTCTCTTCCACATATAAGTGATATCATATGGTATATGTCTTTCTCTTTCTGACTTACTTCACTTAGTATGATCATCTCTATTTGCATTAAGACTGTGTAATTAGAGCTGCAATCCCTCCTAAGAAAGATACCCAGGGTTAGTCATACGTGACGCCTCATAAGGAGATAGTTGTTAAATGTGTAGGCATTTTTGCCAGGCCCTCAGGTGCAAGGGATCTTGCCTGGTCCAGGCAAGTGCGAGGGATCTTGCCTGGTCCAGAATATACAAGGAGGGACTTTATCATCTGTGCTCTGATTGTTATGAGATGCTTAGTGCCCAGGCCCTCGTGCCTCCTTACAGGCAGGAGTCTCAGCTGCTTCCCAGGCCGGTGCTCTCCACAGAAACACCTCAGTCCTGGCCAACCTCTTTTAGCTCTGCCTGGCGGCCAGGCCAGGTTCTAACACGAGGGCAGGCACTGGGCTGAGGCTCTCAGCAGCACTGAGCGCCCAGTGGAGGCCTCTGCAGCCGGGTGAGCGGGGGAGGGTGATCCTACAAACCGGAAAGGCTCTTCCCTGAGACTGCTTTCTCTCTGGCTGTGATATCAGACCATTAACACTGTCATCGCATATTTCACGTGCTTAGTGAAGTATCTTTTCATCATTTTCTTACAACAATCATGTTAACATATTACTCAGAAAACTCAGAAAGATGTGACTTTTGGGGAATGTGTTCTGGCACCATGCAGTCCCTGCCCCTGCCACTAGTGGGTGCTCTGACTGTTCCTTCTTGCCACCCCCAGGGACAGCAGCTTCTTTACCCTTGTCCCCTGGAGAGATGAGCCTAATCTCTTCAGAGTTTCAGCTTTCAGAACAAAAGCCAGGAGCAGGGTCTTTTCAGCTGGCTTCAGCTTTCTGCCCTGTAACACAAACACTCATGAGACGAGAGAACACAGAAACAGCCTTTTCTTGTGGAATGAGGAGGAAAGATAGAATGAGAACAAATGACAGATGAAAAGCTCAATAATTTTCCTGCCACACACTCTTGTTGAATATCCCTAATTGAACATCAGATATTCCCCCAAAGTCTAGGACATCAGGAATCACTCAGTGTTAGCTCCATACTGTACATTTTCACAATCAGGACTCTTCGTAAGTAATTTTCTTTCTTTCATTTTTTTTTTACCACATCTTAAATATGCAGGGACTAAATAATGTTAGAAAGCATTTCCCTTCTATTTGAAATACCATTACTAAAGAAAAATATGAAACATCAGTGGGAAGGCAGATGCTAACTTCCCTAAAATGTAACTTTTTAGAGTCCTACCTGATTTATTCTAATTTTAGTTACTAAATAATTGACAGTATTCTGGATCATAATCCTAAATTTACATTCAAAACATACACAGAGATTCTATTCCTTTTAAAAGTGTCAAGCCGGCTATATTTAAACCAGAAAAGGATTAACTACTTGCAATACTTTTATTACAGTGAAGTGTTTGGAAGGATACATATTTCTCTTTAATTTCCATGAATTCCTGTGGGATGGACTGTCTCAACCACAGAAGCTAGATGTTGGCCCCAGACTATAAGCCCATGACAAAATGTATCCCCTGGGATCATTGCTTTTACAGTAAGTTCTCTACATACGAATGAGTTCCATTCCAAGAACATGTTCATAAGCCCAATTTGTTCATAAGTCCAACAAAGTTAGCCTAGGTACCCAACTAACACAATCGGCTATATAGTACTGTACTGTAATAGGTTTATAATACTTTTCACACAGGTAATACATAAAAAGCAAACAAACACAAAAATAAAGAAAACATTTTTAATCTTACAGTACAGTACCTTGAAAAGTACAATTGTACAATACAACAGCTGGCATACAGGGACTGGCATTGAGTGAACAGGCAAGAAGAGTTACTGACTGGAGGAGGGAGAGGAGGTGGGAGATGGTAGAGCTGAAGGATCCTCAGCAGTAGGAGACGGAGGGAGAGATGCAGTTTCACTCACGCCTGATGCGGATGGCACAGGTTCTGGTTCCTTGCCGGATTCAATTCCATCTACCCTCTTGAAAAAAACGATCCAGTGATGTCTGGGTAGTAGCTCTTTTTTTCTCATCATACCAGTACCAGCTACATCACTGCTGTTTTTACACTTGCTTCCAGACATCCTGGGCTTGAAATAAAGATACTGTACTGCTGTACCCTATACAGTACTGTACAGTAAAGTACACAAAAGCACAGTTACCTGTAGAAGATGCATGCACATGACAGTGTACGCCAGACACATGAACTAACTTACACGATTGCACGTGAGAACACACGTTCGCATCTTTGAAAGTTTGCAACTTGAAGGTTCGTATGTAGGGGACTTACTGTATTATGGCAGGAAGGGTGCTTGTCTGATGAGGGCAAACCTAGAAGGTAAAGAGGAGCTGCAGGAATGGAGGATGGAGTTGCCCACGCGGGGAGCGGATCCCTGGAGTGTGACCTCAGTGCCTCCCACCACCTACATCAGACCAATGTGATTTCGGGCACACACATTTCATGGGCATCTGAGTGACAGATTTGAAACAGTGCAACATAGAGACTCCAATTTCACTTTATGCACAAAGTGTAAAGCAATGCAACTCCCCCAAATGAAAAGCAGCAACAGTCCAAGCCGGAAGTACCCATCATGGACTGGAGGACGCAGGTGATTGTGAAATGAACTGTGTGTTTGCTGCCACAGAGCGGCGCCATCTTAGCAGATGTCCGGCGTCAGCACTTCGCGACCATTCCGTTGTTTACGGGCACCTGAACTTCCCTGAGTGATTTTTGGTGGCTATTGTTCTGTTATTTTAACATTCAGTTATTATCATTTAGCAAAGTCATCCAAGCATTCATCAGGTGATGTTTGTACAAGTGATGAAAAACGTACCAAAAAGACCAATAACTTTGGAATAGAAGTTAGAGGTGATAAAATACGACCAGGAAGCGCCAACAACTGCCATGATATGCTATTAATGTAAGAACAAGCCCTCTGTGAAATATTAGAGCTAATGCTGAGAAAATAAAAAGCAGCATTAGAGCACATCATTCTACAATGTTCGTGGATTTACGTGCTCCCAGAATACATCTCTCATTTTACATTTATTTCTAAGAGGAATTAGTCTGGAATTATCAGACATCTTCAAGAGCTTATCTCTGGCATAAACCTGTGATCTTGTGTTTGTTTACTGTTCTTCCCTTCTCCTATCATGTGGTTTCACCTCTCATCCCAGTGACCAGCAAGGTGCCTGAAATACAGCAGGGGCTTGGTCAAGGTCTGTGGAATAAATGAGAAATAACTAACATGGATATTTTTCACATACCCGGAAACTGGTTAGTACTACACATGCACTATCTCCATTAATGCTCAAGCAACCCTAAGAAGTGAGCATTATCATCCATGGTTTTACAGGTGAGGAAAGCAGACTCAAAGAGATTAAACAACATGGCCAAAGTCACATCACTAGTGATAGGTAGAGCTAACTCTGAACCAGTCACACTAGCTTATACTACCTTGCAAACAAACTGGAGGGGGAAAAGGTTGTAATTAAAACCATAACTGACTTCTACAGCACAAGTGATTTCTGGAGGCTATCAAGCAACCTTTGGGCAGCTAACTGCGTGGTGACTCTTTCTGATTGGCTGATGAGCGAAGGTAGACCTGGAAACAAGTTTGAAAATAAAGGCTGGAGAGAAGTGTGGTCCCCAGTCCAGCAGCATCAACATCACTCAGGAACTTGTTTATAAATACAACTTCTCCGGCCCTATCCCAGACCTACTCAACCAGGAATTCTGGGATGAAGACAAGAAATCTGTGTTTTATAAGATCTCCAGTTGATTCTGACACATGATCAAGTTTGAGAGCTACTGACCTACACAATAGAAAGAAAAGTACCATGTTTGGACATGAAATTCCTGGGGACATTTGGAGAGGAAGGCAGTGATGAGGGGAAAATGTTGAGGGTGAAAGTGGAGAGACGGAAATCTGAATCTGAAGACATCCAGATCTCTGGATGCGGTGAGGTGGCCAGGATGGGAGCCTGAAAGGAATAGGGATGTCTGAAATTTCATTTCTAGTTCTGCAGTATATCACCGTAGTTTGCTCAAACACTTAGTAATGTCTGATTCACAGACAAAGACTTATGTGAATGGTTTTTTTTTGAAACATCAGAGAAAGAGGTTGACTTCTATTCTCTACTAGCACGTGCTAGTTGGAGAAATGACCCACTGACAAAACTAATTCAGCAAAAACAGAAGCACAGAGCCAGGAAAGACTATAAGAAGATAGATTGTGCGGAATTTCAGGAAATCTTAAGGAGGACGTTGGAACCACTCTTATTTGGCTGTTAAGGGTTGTGTTGATACCCCCTAGCATGAGTCAGAGAATGAGCTAATAAACTGGCATACTGACTGGAGGAGGGAGAGGAGGTGGGAGATGGTAGAGCTGAAGGATCGTCAGCTCTGAGGTGCTGGTCCTTGTATTTCTGGGGCTGGGACATGTGCTGGTGCCCAAGTGCTAACTCCTAACTCTCAGGATTGCTCAGTAACTAACCAGTTTGTATGGAATTATGGACTGTCAGCATTTGTATAATCTTCAGTAATTGGTAGGCATACTTGGTCTGGTTATCTAATGTTGCAAAGTAAGCCACTCTAAAACCAAGTGGCTTAAAACAAGGACAACATTTATTTTACTCATGAATCTGCAATTAAAGCAGGAGTTGGCAGGGATAACTGTTTTCTTCTCCACCTGGCATCAGTTGGGGAAGCTTGAAGAGATGAGTTGGCATCATCTGAAGGCACACTCATATCTGGTGGTTGATGCTGGCTGTTGACTGTGATCTTAGCTGGGTCTGTCAGCTACAACACCTATACATAGCCTCTCCATGTAGCCTGGGATTCCTTACAACATGGTAGCTGGATTCCAAGATTGAGAATCCTGGATAGAGGGATCTGATAAGAAGCCATATTTTCATCTATGACCTTGTCTTAGAGGTCATGCAGTGTCACTTCTGCCAGATATTCTATTGGTTGAGGCAATAGTGGCTTGTCTAATTTCAAGGAGAGGGAAAGTCTTCATTTCTTGATGGGGGTGTGGCAAGGTTCAAGAAGAGCATGTGGGACCAATAATATTGATAAGGTCATTTTCTGGGGGGATGGCAGGGGAATATAACCCTTTCATCTCAAGAGAAAATGACTTTCAAGGAGGCTCAGGCTCTGTGCAGGTTGCAGGTAGGTGGGCATGAGGCAAAATAGTGCCCCGAAATCCAACTCTTTCAGTCTGCACCTGAGAAATCAAAAAGAAATCTAAAAAGTTCAGTCTGGCTGAACTGCCACACTGGGGTACCCTGTACTCCCATGGGTTTTCAGGGCTACAAATGTGTGAGTGTGCGCTGTGGACCAGATACGGGTGGCTGATGAAAAACAGTTGGCAGGAGGTTGCTTTGTGTCCTATGCTCTAGGATGGGTGGGATGATGACCCTCGGCAGACAGGGGCTGGAGATGAATAACCACATTCCTGGGGTCTGCAGCCAGTGTCAGTGGTAAACTGGAAGAGACAAGGGCTCCTCTGTTCCCAAAATCTTTGTGGAAAACAGACACACACGCACACGTGCACTTTTTTTTTTTTTTTTTGGGCAGATGAGGAACGAGCTCAGTTTTGTGTCTGGGCTGGGGAAGTTCTGAGCAGAGTCTGCATGTGAGGTCACAGGAGCCCGGAAGGGAGGGGTGGTCCTGAGAACGTGAGACGCTGGAATCCATGGGAAGGGCTTTGGACTTCCAAAGGCTATGGCTTTGCAGGGTGGAGCTCAGGTTAATTTTACTTAACTCAAGGGAGAGGGAGGTCCCAGCTGACTCTAGATTTCAAGAGAGTGTTCAATATAAGTAACATGGTGAATCAGGGTGCTTTTTCAACGATGGTGGGGAATTTGTCTCGAAATAGCTATGTCTCCTGTTTCCTCAGATTAAGCTAAACATTTATTGAATGTCTATTCATTCTGGGTACTGTGTGAAGTCCTTTATATTATTTCATTTGATGTTCATAAAAACCATATGAAGAGGTTCCTGCAAGTATCTTCTTTTTTTACAGATGAGGAAATAGACTTGCCCAGAGTCAAAGGGCTGGAATAGGATGAATTCAAACTGAGGTCCTCAGACTCTCAGGCTCTCATTTCTTATAAATGCCACTTTAGCTATCATATACCTATGAGAGGAAGGGTAGGTGAGTGGATGCCCAGTGGTACAAATGAACACAAATTCAGAACCATTTGAGGATAGGTTTGTCTAGAAATGATGACGAGAGAAATTAGAGGAGCAAAGGCAAGGTAAAAAGAGGAGAAGAGAGATAGGGTCTGGGTACTTGCTCTGCCATCCTGTTTGCCCTTCATGGTGTCATAGTGTGTATCAATACGCTGATTGGTAGCCTGCTCCATATTAGGAATATGGCCAGTAGATTTCTTGTGCTCCCCTAGAGAGTTGTGTCGAGAAGGATTCTGAGGCTCACTTCTGGCTCCATGCTAGAGTTCTGTTATTAGTGAGTGGTGTCTGCCACAGGTAAGGTAGACAGAACTGGGGGTCAGAAGTGCTGCTTATATGTCCCTCCCAAATAAACAGCAGCCTTGCTTTTCAGCTTTCCTTTCTCCAAGCAAAATTAGCTCCATGTCTTTTTACCTTTTACCCAGAAATCTTTGTAGCCTTTTGGGGTTATTTTTATTTCTCATCCATTCTCGTACCATGAAAACGTCAAGGTCTTCATGCCTAGTTACAAGCAAGAATGACATGTTCATCTGTTTCTTGGGGGAAAGGGCCACCTGAGTGAAGAATCAGGAAACAGACCCATCCACCTTGTGCTCATCATAGCAGCTCTCACCATGGCTGGGCTCCACCATATAGCCTTCTCCCTGCCTTCTGAAGGGTCTGCTCTTCAGAGCCTGTCTATTTCTTACAGTACATTGACACTAATTGGTTCTGGGAATTTTTAAGAATCTTTCAAAATCCCTTACAGTGATGGCAAATGCCCTGGGGTGTTGCAAATTCAGAGTTGGGGATTATTGTTGAAAAGCTAAAGCTCTGACTGTGTCCATAACAACCAGGGGAAAAGTATCGCTTTGCTTGTCTTTTCTGTTGAATAGCTGATGGTGGTTATTTTTGCATCAGATAGAGTAAGTAGATCAGACAGATAGCAAGCAGGCAGACAGATGGTGCTTGTGTTTACATGACACCAAAATATTTGCCTTAAAGACAATGTTCTGGAACTACAGAATTGAGCCTGACTGGTTTTATATATTTCCCTGATTTAGCTGTTTAGCTCAGCCTCAGACAGGCAGTTTAGAGTGGTGAGGAGAGCATGGGCTTTGGAACAGATGGAGCTGCACTGGAATCTTGCTTCTGTTCCTTGCCAGCTCTGTGACTTGGTGTCTTAATTTAGAAGATGAGATCAGTGGTGTGCTGATACTCATTTGCACTTTGAGTATGTAAATGTGAATGTGAAGGGTAGAGGACAATGTATATAAAACCACGTGCTGAATACTCAGTAAATGCTAGTTCTCCATCTGCTTTCTCTTCTCCTGCAGCAGAAGAGAAGTGTACTGGTAGCAGTGGCCACCATAATTACATATGTGGGGAACAGAGTTCCTAAGAGCCCAGACATGGTGGAGGACAGAAAGTGAATTGGAGACAGAGGCAATTCCTGTGGAAATACAACAAGTTATTTGAATCTTGGCCCCTAATCCAGAGAGCCTGGGTGTCCAGGTAAGGCATGGGGTAGAATACCTCAAGGTTTAAATCTACTCATCCAAAGAGGGAAGGCTACCTCTCTCCTCACAGCCAAGGAAGGACAAGAATAAAGAAGGAGAACCAGGGACTTCCCTGGTGGTCCAGTGGTTAAGACTCTGGGGGCATGGGTTCGATCCCTGGTCGGGGAACTAAGATCCTGCATGCTGTGCGGTGTGGCCAAAAAAAAAAAAAAAGAAGGAGAACCAGATTGTGTGGACCAAAGTGAGACAAACCACGGCAGAGGTGGGACCTGGAGGAGGAAGAAACGCCATAAGCTTCAGCTTCTCCACATTCTATGCCAAGAAGGAAATAGCAGGATCTTCAGATCTGGAAGTCCAGAAAGAATGTGTGTCTTCCTACAGGCTGAAGGAAAAAGAAAAGCTGGAGGTCACAGAGAAAGATCTGATCAGGAAAGAAGCCGTCTTTAGGGTTTAAGAAAGGAAGCAAATGCAAGTGGCAAGTGTAGTAGTCGCAAGTTGCCGGTTATGGCTGCAAATCTTAGTCTCAAAATCATCAACGATTTCTTGTATCTTTGTGATAATTCTTCACCGTGTGTGTGTGTGTGTGTATCTCAGACCCTTTGTTAGTTTTCCAGGGCTGTCATAACAAAGTACCACAAATAATTGGAGGTTTAAAACATGGAAATGTACTGTCTTATGGTTCTGGAGGCTAGAAGTCCAAGATCAAGGTGTCGGGAGGGCCATGCACTCTCTGAAAACTTGTGAGGGAGAACTCTTCCTTGTCTCTCCCTAGCATCTAGTGTTTGCCAGCAATCCTGGCATTCCTTGGCTTACAGCTGAATCAGTCTCTATCTCTGTTGTCACATGGCATTCTCCCTGTGTGTTTGTGTCCATGTTTCTCTCTTAAGGACATCAGTCATATTGGATGGGAGCCCACCCTAACGACCTCATCTTAAATTGATTACATCAGCAAAGTCCCGATTTCCAAAGAAGGTCACATTCACAGATACTGGGGTTAGGACTATAACATATCTTTTGGGGGCGACACAATTCAACCCAAAACACACCCTTTAGAGTCTAATGAAAACTATGGTCTTGCTACAGAAAACACACATGTCTACAGAATATAACATTTTGCAAATGATTTTAAGGAGTTCACAGACCTCTGAAGCCTGTTGTGGACTCTTTAGGACTCGCTACCCAAAGTGTGATCCAGCAGTGTCGGCACCCAGGAGCTTTTTAGAAATGCAAACTTGCAGGCCCCAGCCCAGACCTGCTGTGTCAGAATCCACATTAGGATGAGGTTTCTCAAGTGATGTGTGTGTACCTGGGAGTCTGATACACCCTGCCCTGGGGATCTGCATGCATCCCTTCTCTCTCTCTCTCTCTCTCTCTCTCTCTCTCTCTCTCTCTCTCTCATCCCATCCCTGGTTTCTAGCTGATAGAATCAGGCTCACCTGCCCAATCTTGTTCCCCACCATTCAACACACCTGCTTCCACCACAGCCGGGTGTGTTCTCTCTGTGCCGTTAACCAGATCCATCCCCTCCTTCCTTGCAGGGGGCATCTTGTTATCACTAGCAAATATCCCCTAGCACCTACATGACACAAGACAGAATGCTGTCATCATTTATTTGACCAAATTATATTGAGCAACTACTGTGTGCTGGGCCCTATATAAGGAAGCATAGTCTGTAGTCCAGCTCTCTCTCCTCTTTCCAGGTTAACCTGCTTGTTCTTCAGGGTCCACACTAAGGGTCACCCCCACTCTTCCTGAGGCTCCCCTCAGAAGCACAGTGGCCATTTTCTTTCCCACAGTGACTTGGAATGTTCACTGCTGTTTGACTGGTGCAGTTGGTGATGGTGAAGAAGATTTACCTTTTTTTTTTTTTGGTGCCTAGCAGAGAAACACCATTAGAAGTTGCTAGCAACTTTGTTCTAGAGTCATCAGTTCATTCTGGGGAGTGGAAACAACCTGCGGAGATTTGGAGATCCACCGGGACCTGATGATTAGGGAGACAGTGAGTGGTTTAGGGGACTTGGGTTTAGTGGCCTCAGGTGGGCAGTAGTGGCAGCTGAGACTGAAGAGACAACTTGCGTCCATGTCACAGCCTGGTTAGTGATGTGGGCAGGGGGTACATTTAAGATGGACGCTAAGTCTCATGTCATGACGTATCTCTTGCTGTACCAGACAGTCTCTAAAGAAAGTAAACATACAGAGATGATATTAGGATAAGTTAGGTGATTTGTGACAGCATAGTTGCACTTGGCCATTGGAATCCTGGACAGACAGTGTATGGTGGGGAGCACCCAACCCCGGATTCAAATGCCCACTCTGTCACTCGCTAAGCTTCGCTTTGCTCAACACTAGGAAGACCTAGTGTTGCTGTGAATGGTAAGTGAATCAGGCCACGTAAACCTCCTGGAGCAGTGCCTGGCCCCTGGAAAAGCCTCAATGCCTATTAGCCATTACTGCTATTACTAGTCTTTCTAGGTGTTTCTTGTAACAACCAGCATGAGTCTGGAAACAAGCTACTTCAATAATACATTTTTTTTTTTTTCAGTATGCGGGCCTCTCACTGCTGTGGCCTCTCCCGTTGCGGAGCACAGGCTCCGGACGCCCAGGCTCAGCAGCCATGGCTCACGGGCCCAGCCGCTCCGTGGCACGTGGGATCTTCCTGGACCGGGGCACGAACCTGTGTCCCCTGCATCGGCAGGCGGACTCTCAACCACTGTGCCACCAGGGAAGCCCAATAATACATATTTCTTAACTCCTTATGGAAGCTTATGGATTAGGATGAAAGAAATGAGACAAAAACACACTCAAATCCACTTTCCTCTGAGGAGCCTTCAGTATGCACTCTCCCACCCTTGATCCAGACCCACAAGGAACCTGTGAGTCCTCTGTCGCATTTAGGGACATGTCATAAACATTCACTTCTTTGTCAGGCTGGGGTTATCTGAGGAATTTTAGAGGGGCTGGAACAGGTCTGATTAATTTTATATTATCCCCCCCAGCATCTACCCCAGGTTTTTTTTTTATACATTTATTTATTTTATTTGTTTATTTTTGGCTGCGTTGGGCCTTCTTTGCTGCGTGCAGGCTTTCTCTAGTTGTGGCGAGCAGGGGCTACTGTTCGCTGCAGTGCACGTGCTTCTCATCGCAGTGGCTTCTCTTGTTGCAGAGCACGGGCTCTAGGTCGCAGGCTTCCGTAGTTGTGGCATGAGGGCTCAGTAGTTGTGGCTCGCAGGCTCTAGAGCACAGGCTTAGTAGTTGTGGTGCACGGGCTTAGTTGCTCCGCGGCATGTGGGATCTTCCCAGGATTAGGGATCGAACCCGTGTCCCCTGCATTGGCAGGCGGATTCTGAACCACTGTGCCACCAGGGAAGACCTACCCCAGGTTTTATCATATTTATTTAGTGAATACATAAATAAGCAGACTTTTAAACTCTTATCCCTGATTAGGATCATATTATAGCAGAGAGAAGAGAAAAATTAACCAAGCTTTTTAAAATCTCATCCAAAGTCTTATCTGTTCTTCCTGAATGTGTAGCTAAATCTTCCTAACAAAGCCTTACCCTGTACTGTTCCTCTAGTTTTAAAGAAGTGCTTTCCCAGAGGCTGACTTGGACGGCCCCAGGCTGAATCCCCAATCTGTAATAAAGTGTATGTATAAAGATAGCAGTGTTGTTATACAATTTAATTAGTACATCATTCAGACATTTGGACCAATGCCTGGCTCTTTTTCTGTGTGTTCATTTAGCTTTTAGTCTAACTCCCACATGAAATAAACAAAAAGGCTAATTGCTTTTGGATTTTAGCACTGGGTGAAATACCTGGATTCATTGTGTGAATCATATTTTATAGGTGAATTAAGGGTTCTATTGGAAATGAAAAATTCCAAGATGACAGCTGTAATACTTAAAGCAAGGCGATAGGAAGGTTTCTCCCAGAGGCAGCATGTGACTCCATCTGACGCATTCCTAGTTTTCATAGCAGCATGAAATGTTTGCACACTGATGAGAACATTGTCTTGGGGTGCTAAGGCTTTATATCTCATCACTCTATAACACTGGTGTGCTGGTCCATGCATAAGAACCCATGCTCCTGGAATAAAGTAAAAGTCTTGATTTGTAGTTTCACCAATTTCCAGGGTATAAATAGTCCATACTGGCTAACTTCCAACTACTAATGAGGAACTGGGAAGGGATGCAGACACTCGGCTCTCATCAGCCCATGTGAGCTGCTTCCTTGCCTGTGGTACAAGGTGGAGGTGGGCCTGGGGCTCAGAGCCTTGAGTGGGTTTTCCAGGAGCTTTTGTAAGACATCTGGTGGGTGGGGAGATGGCTCCTCTATCCGGAGCCCATCTGGGACCAGCAAAAGAGGATGTCCCTCTCCAGCTCCCTCAAGATGAGGGAGGCAGATGAAAGAAGCTTCCATCTGGCATTTTCAAGTGCGCTTGGAGCAGCATGGTGTAGGACATGTGCACGGCCTTCATTATCCAATCGACTGTTTGCTGCTACCTATTTCCACATCCGTTTAATGCAGGACTGGCTGGGGAACTGAGAGAGTGTAACTGGTTTTGAAGGCAGTTGGCACAGTGCTCGGCTCTCAGTAAATGGCAGTTATTATCTGGGGACTGAGCTCGTGCCCAAAAGAGGAGAGAAGATGGGACTTACCTCCATCCAATGCTCACTGCACCTTTCGTGCACCAGGAGTATTTTGCTTGGTGCTGGATTATAGAGAATTTAGACCCAGCCCCTGCGTTTGGGGGCTGGCTGCCTGCAGGAGATCTCTGTGGGGCGCGGTTTGGATTAGTCACAGAACCTGCTTCTCTCTCTCATGCCTCATGACAGAAGCCACGTGATTAGTATACTCCAATCAGAGCTTTGGCATCCAACAGCCAGCAGATGTGCAGACTACCTGGGGCAAACAAGAGTTTCTCAGGTGGTCCTCCAGGCATGGCAGGCCCTCCAGGAAGCTAGAAGTTTGAGTTTCTCTGCCACAGAAAACCAGCACTGTCAGCTGGTAACAAAAGATTGCAGCATATGAATAAAGAGTGAAGTTGGGAGACCCACCTAAAGTCTCAAAGAGAATTTGTGAAAGTGGCAGTAACTAGTATGGTTTGTCTCTTACCCTGTGCCAGGCACTGTGCTGAGCACTTTACAGACTTTATTCATTTAGTCCTCACAATACCACAATGAACTTGAGCTTCTTACTCAAGATCACACTACAGAGTGGTGCTGGGATGCAAATTCAGATGGTTTGACTCCCAAATCCAAGCTGTTTACCTCTATACAGTAAGTTCCCTCGTACACACGAACCTTCAAGTTGCGAACTTTCAAAGACGTGAACGTGTACGTTCGCGTGTCCAATCACATAAGTTAGTTCATGTGTCTGGCATACATTGTCATGTGCATGCATCCTCTACAAGTGGTTGTGCTTTTGTGTACTTTACTGTACGGTACTGTTTCTGTGCAACACGAGGAGCTTACTAATGAAGACCTGATGGAATTGGAGGCCCAGAGAAAGGACGAAGAGAGACAAGAGGAAGAAGTAACTGAAGAATCTAAGAGATTCACGATGCAGGAAATAGCAAGGGGATTTTCTTTATTTGAGGAGGCACTGCTAGTTTTTGAGGCACAGACCCGGATGTAGAACGGTACACGAAGGTTGCAGCAGCTGTGCAGAATGCAATCCGGTGCTACTGTGTCATCTATGATGAGAAAAAAAAGAGCTACTACCTAGACATCACTGGATCATACTTTCAAGAGGGTAGATAGAACTGAATCTAGCAAGGAACCAGAACCTGTGCCATCTGCATCAGGCGTGAGTGAAATTGCATCTTGCCCTCCGTCTCCTTTCGCTGACGATCCTTCAGCTCTACCATCTCCCACCTCCTCTCCCTCCTCCAGTCAGTAACTCTTCTTGCCGGTTCACTCAATGCCAGCCCCTGTATGCCAGCTGTTGTACTGTACTACTGTGCTTTTCAAGGTACTGTAATGTAAGATTAAACATGTTTTCTTTACTTTTTGTGTTTGTTTATTTTTTATGTATTACTTATGTGAAAAGTATTATAAGCCTATGTACAGTGCTATATAGCCGATTGTGTTAGTTGGGTACCTAGGCTAACTTTGTTGGACTTACAAACAAATTGGACTTATGAATGTGTTCTTGGAATGGAACTCATTCATATGTAGGGGACTTACTGTATTGTATTATGTCTCTGTCTAAACCTGGAAAATGGACATTATGATTCATCTGAACACTGCACAAGCACAAACCATGCATGTCCTTACATCCTTCATGTAGCTCACCTACCCACTGCCCCAGAGGGCCAGGCCCTGGATGTGCCCCTTCTGACCCAGCTCTGGGAGGGTATCAGATAATTCTTCCTCCACCGCATCTGACTATGTCCTGCCAAGCTAGTTAAGTCCCATCTCACTCCTACATATTACACTGAGGGAATATGTCTTCCATCAGTTTCCTAAGAGGGTCCATGAATTTGAGTCCAAAAACCTCCAAAAAGCAGAGCTGCCCACAATGGAAGAAGCTCAAGGTTCAAGTGGATGATTTTCTAGCCAAACACCCAATTGAATTTGTGAGTATTTGCAAAAATGATTGTGACTGAGAGAAACCTAAAGCTTCCCTGGGTGAGAACAACCAGTGTGTGTTTTGCATGTGGAGAGGGTCAGGAATCACTGGGGCCAGAGGGCAAACATAGCAGATGGCCTCTCAAATGGCCCCCACTGACCTCCACATCCAGGTATTTTTGCCCCTCTATAATCTTCTCTCCCTAAGTGCGAGCTGGACCTAGTGACTCGCTTCCAACCAGGATGATCTAGCAGAAGAGACGGGATGTCACTTCTGAGGTTAGGTTACAAGAGGACTCTCTCTTGGTCTCCTCCTCTCAGAGCTCCCACTTAGGGAAGCAAGCAGCTATGTTGCCGGGGCCACCGTGGCAAGGAAGAAATGTGTCCGGCCATCAGCCAGCAAGGACCCCAGCCTGTCAGCAGCCACACGAGTGAGCTTCGAAGCGGGTCCTCCCCCGTGGAGGTCTGAGATGACTGTAGCCCCAGCCAACACCTCGATGGTGGGTGGAACATCTACAGCACGGAGCAGTTTCCACTGTCCAGGTCTGAGCAGGCTGGAGGGTGAGTCTCCCATGGGACCGAGAGAGAAGAAAAACAAAGCAAGGGGACATCTGACCAGAGGGGCCTTCGGGAAGCATTCTAGTGGCCTGCAGAAGGAAAGGGATCTGGCCCTTCTTTCATTTTAGGACAATTGACTGTTCCGTCTGCTATACACACGAGCGCCTGAGGGAGGCTTTTCTGTAAGGCCACGCGCTGCATGTTGAGAGCTGTCTGCAGGGACTGGGCTGCCTGCCTGGCCACCAGAGAACAACCCAATCATTCAAACTGGGCTTAGGATGACAGTGGCACAATTATCTGATACTTGCTGGATAAAAACCATAGAATTTCCTTCCCTGAAAATTGCAAGCTTTTACTCACAAGCTAAGGGACCCATTCTATAATTAATAACTATTTCAAACCAAGGGCTCAAAAAATTGAATTTTCTTTCAAAGTACCATTAGCAGTACTAAGGGGTTAGAGGCAGGGCATAACTTATAACTGGTACCTCCTTAGAGCTAAGTTTTAAATGGGGACTGCCACTCAGAAAGCACTACAATTAAACTTCTTTAACCATATTCTAGAACCCAGGCTTGTCGCCACATCTGCCTGGCTGTATGATTAATTAATCAAATTATCAAGGTTTTGCTGGGTAGAATTCGATTTTGCAACAAGCATCCCTTCCAAATTCTTATTTCTCTTTGTGAAAGCTGATACTAAAAGTTATTTCCAAATATTTCACAGCCCCTGGCAGATGGGCCAGCTGATGCTCAGTGCTGTTGGAGAGAATGGGTATGGGAGTGACGTGAGGGTGTGGTGGGAGCATTGCGGGGTGTAGAAGGAGGTTGTTAATGTGATCACAGAGATATTTACACTTGGGAAAAGAGAAGCAATACGAAAACTTTCCTGCAGTGAGAGCGATTCTCAGCTGAACTCCTATAACCCTTTCCTGACCATTGAAATATTACTTCCTGTCCCTGTGGCAGAAGGATTTCATGAATACTTTGTTTATATGGTCCCTGCTCTGATGGCTGTGACCAGGGGGGCTTTTGTGGATGTGTTAGTCTTAGCTCTCAGAGAGGCAGATTCCAAGATGGGAGTAAAATGTGCAAATATTTTGTTAGAGAAAACCACTGCATGAGACCCCATGGGAAAGGAGTTGGGAGTGTCTAGGAGAGCTAAGAGACCACAATGCAAGTTCATCAAGAGTGCAGGGGGTGGGTGGGAGAGTTGGGTGCAAGCATCCTAGACAGACATGCAGTGTAAGTTCAGCGAGGCTGACATGGAGTCCCAGAGCTTAAGTCTGGCTGTCAGAGGACTCCAGGATTTGGGCCTGCCTTCGTATTTCTGCCACACTCAGTCATTGGCTGGAAGCAGCCCATGGGAGGTGTGGCCTCAGCCCTGTAGCTGGAGGTCTGCAAAATGTATCCTCATAGTCTCCACAATGGACTTGGTGGGGCCCGGTCACCTGGTGCTGAGACAATGCATCCTCCCCTAGTCATATGCAGGGCACTTCCTCATGGTGCTTAAATGATGCTGTCAGCACCCAGTCCATGACCATAAGAACATGCTTGGTCTGCTTGACCAGGAGTGCTGAGGAGTTAACATCCCTGGAAACAGTCTTCAACCAATAATAAATAACCTGTTTCCTTGCAGGGTATCTTTGAGGTGTGTTGTATTCTGCTTCCCTAGATGACCCGGCAGAACTCAGCCCCATTTGTCCACTTTGGTAACCTTCATATGAACGCACCATGTACTGGCTTCTTTCCCCTCATGTCTGACTTCTCCACATCCTTACCTACCTGCTTCCTGGAATCACTTCCCAAATAAATTACTAGCACTCAAATCCTTTTGAGTACATGCCTCTGGGGACCCCATTCTGAGATGATATTTAATGTTGTCTGTCATCCTGGCTCCCAGTAGTAATAATTTTGAGATCTAACTATGTACCAAGAGCTATGCAAACTCTCTACTAAACTGTTGCCCTGTTCCATAATTGTCTGATTTTACTGTTGCCTCAGCTCTGAGGTGTGCTGGTGAGAAAGTAGAAGTGCTCAGTCCACCACCCCTACCTTAAAAGTAGGGTCACCTGGAGAGTCCACCCCTCCCTCCAGCCATAGAGCAGACCCTGATAATTCTCAGGGGGAACGGGATGGCCACGGAAGCCCGAGGTGCCACCTGTGAGGATGCAGGGCAAAGGACAAGGCTTGGCACTTGGAATTGAGAGATGGGTCTTGTGGCTTTGCCCCTGACACCGACCAGCTACAGGTTGAACATGTCATTAAAATGCTGTGAGAATTGGTTTCTTCATCTAGAAAGTAAAGGGGTTAGGCAGGGTCAACTTTTCTCAAAACATGCTCTGTAGAAACAATGGCTTCTGTAGAAGTTTTCTGAAATAAAATCCCTTGTTTAAATAAATGTGGGACATACTCCTTACCAAAGCCTCCTTTTGTAGATTCACGATACACATATACACATTAAGGACCAGGAGAAGTCGTGCACTAAATAAATCTTTTTAATATTGTCTAACCCAATATTTCCCCCACTTTTTTGGACTACAGAATTCCTTTTAGGCACAGCACCTATTAACCTTGTGTAGAATTAGTGTTAGAAAGATTGTGGATTCCTGAGCTAATTGCAGAGGACTTTCTGGGGCTGGTGTTTGAGTGACTGGAATACTTGTAAATAGAGGCATGAGAAGAGTGTGGTAGTGTGAGCAGAGAATTTGTGGAAGAACAGTTATTGGAAGAGGCTGAAAATAAAGTTCAAGGTCAGACTTCATGGGTGCACTTTGTTATTCTGACTTTCCAGCACCATCCTGTTCCTGAGACCAGCAGGGAGGCTTTTGGTCACTTTGTGTGAATGATGGGGCTGGGAGGTAGATGGTGGGGAGAAGCAGTTGCAGGGCAGTTGTTCTCAGTGCGGAGGCTTGGGATCCACACTCTCCTTCCCTGCTCTGACCAGTAGAGATGCAGGTGCGCTGTCTGCATGTTTCTTTGGTTCTGCTCTTACTAATGTTTCAAGCCTTGAGTCTTCAGAAGCCTGGTGGACAACTCTTATCTTTGCTGGCCTCCAATCCATTCCCTCCCCCACCCCACCCCCATCTTGGTACTAACCCTTCCATTCGCCTTGGGGAAAACTTTCCCTCACCTGGAAGCCATGGGTTCAGCCTCACTCCCCAATTTAGGGCCATGATATGACCTAGTCCTGGCCAATCAGCATATCTCATTTGAGGATCAGCATGCCAACCAACCTGGTCCAATGGAACTCAGTTATGGGGAATTTTTTTTTTTTTTTAATTATTGAGGACAAAAAGCTTTTTGTCAGTCCCCAGAATGTGAGGCTGGAGATGCTGTAACCTCAATCTGAAGAAACCAGCCAAAGGGATAAGTCAACGCAGAGGCAAGAGGAGTAGAGGGAGGGGCAGGGTCCTGTACATGCTCCAGGAAATGTGATTAAGCCAATGAAAAATTATTTTTAACTAAAAACTTAGAGAGTTAAAAAAAAGAGGTGGAGTGAGTACTAGGGTTTTTGCTTTTGATGAAGATTGGTCTCTGGCTTAATGAGGTGTAAACATAAGGCAACTTCTCAGATTTCTTCCAGCACCTAGAGATTTGTTATTCCTCTGGTTAAGGCTCAGCGAGAGTCTCAAAATTAAAAAAGAGACAAAGAGAACAGGAGAACTTCTCATGGGACAGCTTTCCACTGTGTAGGGTATTAAGTCCTAAAACTCAGCATTTTTACTCTTTTTGGTACTGTCTCAGTCAGTGCGGGCTGCTCTGGCAAAGTGCTATAGACTGGGTGGCTTAAAATAAACAGAAATTTATTTTTCACAGTTCTGGAGACTAGAAGTCTAGGATGAGGGGGCCAGCAAGGGCCTGTTGCAGACAGCCAACTTCACATTGTACCCTCAAGTGGTGTAAAGAGCTCTCTCACTCTTTGGCCTCTTCTTACAAAGGCAGTAATCCCATTCACAGGGGCCCCACCCTCATCACCTAATTATCCTCCACAGGCCCCACCTCCTAAAACCATCACATTAGATGTCAACATAGGAATTTTGAGGGGGGGACACAAACATTCAGTCCATAAGAGTAACTCTTCTTCTTGACAATTTAAGCAAGATACTTCTAGCTGATTTATAAAACTCTAGCTCTATTAAAAGGTAGGAAAAAATTAAGACATGCCTTCTTCTGAAATTATTCCTTCTCTTTGTTCCCCATTAAGCCTCTCTCTTCCCTTCCTCATCCACTCCTCTGCCCATATTTATTTTGATATTGTTTCATATGTGACTTGCACCTTCAACTTTGATCACAAATAGAATCCATTATGAGTTTAAAAGGCATCCTTTCCAATGGAGAGATGCTATTTTTTGTTTGTTTGTTTTAAACCAGCAGTGTGCTACATTTCACAGCTATTGATTCAATCGTCCACTGTGGATTTTACTACTTGTCATATAGCAGCACAATTATTTCCCATTCTAATGAAAGAGAATTTGACCCTTCACCCTGTGAAGTTATACACTTCTTAGCAGGACATTAGCATACAAGAAGTCTCAGCCTTGATGGCAGCAGGTTGTATATATGTGATCACTCAACTTTCTCTCCGTGTAAAAGAAGTGATTGAATGGTTTTAGACACAAGACTTGTCTCTTGATTAGAGTCTGGTGGAACCCTTTACAACACTTTAAACAAGTTGTTCCATGATCAATAGTAGGCGATTGTAATGCAACTGGCTACATTAAAAAATAATATGTTAGAACCCAGGCTTTCCCAGCCTGGTTTCTCCAGTTCTCCTTAGTCTGTGAGGCTCTGGTGCTGAGTGGAGGAGGAGCTGACAGCCAGCTGGAGCCTCCATGACCCTTGGGGTCCAGCAGCTTGGATTATGGACTAGAATTTTCCATAATTTAACACCTGATCCAAAGCGTTTGTCTCTGTATCACCAGAGCATCCACGTTAGTCCCTTTCTTCGTCCCTCTCAAGGCCATCATGGAGTGAACTTTACTCAGATCACCTTGGCTCAGGTGTCTGTCAGGTTTCTCTTTAACTTCCCATCTCTTTTTGGATAACAGCTCAACCCCCTAGTCAGGCATTCAAGGCCTTCCTGGACCTGCGCTTGCAGTGTCTCCAGACTCACTGCATTCCCCTTGTCCTGTATCTCAGCCATGCCAGATGCCATGTAGGGTCATGGACTTCAGTCTTCTTTGTGCTCTTGTCCCTGGATGTCTAATGTTCCTTTTCATCTTTCAAAATGCCCAGCATGAAGCCCTTCTTGACCCCATGTCATGTGCATTGGCTGACCCCTCTGCTGTGTGAACGGATTTCCACAGCATCTCTATTTAATTAATTAACTAATTAATTCAAGTACTGTAGGCATCTCTTTCTTTAAACTGTTGACTCCTGTGGAGGGCTATGTATCATTTACCTCTCTAACACCTAGCAAATACCTGAACCGTATAGGAGCTCAGAAAATATTTGTTGGATAACTGAATGCAGTGGAAAATAGCCCTACTGATAATTGGTGTTAGAAAGAAATCACCATGACAATGTTCTGTATCTTGATGGTTTTCCTTTTCCAGGCATGTACATTTGTCAAAATTCATGGAATGGGGACTTCCCTGGTGGTGTAATGGTTAGGGGACACGGGTTCAAGCCCAGGTCTGGGAGGATCCCACATGCCAAAGAGCAACTAAGCCCGTGTGCCGCAACTACTGAGCCTGAGCTCTAGAGCCCTCGAGCCACAACTACTGAAGCCTGCACTCCTAGAGCCCGTGCTCCACAACAAGAGAAGCCACCGCAATGAGAAGCCCGCACACCGCAACGAAGAGTAGCCCCTGCTTGCCGCAACTAGAGAAAGTGCGTGCACAGCAACGAAGACCCAACACAGCTAAAAATAAATAAATATATTTAAAAATAAACTCATGGAATGATACACTTAAAATTCATGCAATTCACTCTATGTAAATTTAACCAGGGAAAAAATTATTCTAAATAAACCCTGAACTCTAGTTAATGACAGGTGTGAAGAGGTATGTATTTAGGAGTGTAGGATACTGATGTCTGCAACTTACTTTGAAATGCACCCAAAAATAAGATGGATTGACGAATGAATAGGTAGGTAGATAAATGGATAGCAAATATAGCAAACTATTAATTATAGAATCTAGATGGTGGGTATATGGGGTGTACCCTTCACAGTTCTTTCGATGTTTCTGTATGTTTGAAAATGCTTACAATAAAATATTGGAAATAAAGAAATCATCAAAGGATGTACTTATTGCTTATAGAGCCAAGAAACCCAGGCTTTAGTCCTGGAGCAATATTACACCTAAAGACAGCTCAAACCCTTACAGCTACTTGACCACAGCAGCTATTGCTCATCAGCAGACACTCCCAGCAGCCTCTTGGGAGAAATCAGAAGCCCCCAAAGCTTGTTTTCTATCATTCATGGCATCTTGGTCTCTCCCTATTCCTGCCTTCTGAGCAGCCCCTATGGGGTGCTTATGGACAGACCCTGTTCCTTGAACAGCTTCTTACTTCTTTGCTTTTTCGCCTGAAAACCTGTTCAGGAGACCTTTGTTCTTGGTCTTAGAGAATCAAAAAGGAGGAAGGAATTAAGTACAAAATATTTAAAGCTCTGGACTGAAGTTACAAAAGGGAAAGTTAGGAGACTCCCACGTGAAAATTGTTTACTGGAGGGAATGAATTACCTCTCTCTTCTCAAAAATAAAAGTGAGGAAACTGAAGACAACAAATGTTTTCTCTGGAAAAGGAATATGGCTTCTTTAGTCAACATTTCTTCTTGCTCCTATTTTATTATTGGCAGAAAATACCATTATAAAAAATAAAAGGTATGTCACCTCTTTCCCTTAAAATACTTGAAATACATGCATTTGGCTGTTTCAGGGCAACAATATTTTGAAAAAAAAAAATAGGTGGCAACAGAATGCATCCTTTTCATGTTTATAAACCTCAAGTAAGCACTCTTTCAGCCTCCAGTCAGTATTTAATCAGCATATCATAACTTTTATGGGACTGAAATGAAATGCTCCTGAGATACTAAATTTCAAGCGTTGCTGTAAACTTTGGTCATCTGAGTTTGATTTACATACGATGGCTCCATCGCGGTGATGGTGCAGATGGTGATGATTGCTGGTGTTGATCATCTGGGAAAACACACCTACATAGACATACACACCACCATAGCCTCTACCTGCTTGGTGTCTTTAGCATATTGGACAGGGCATAAGTAGCAAAGATGAATCACAACTATTGTTATCTAACAAAAACAAGCGTAATTTACATGAATTTTAAGGTAACATCAGTGTATCAGTTAGAAAGTTTTTATTTGAGTGTAACATGTGAGCGTAAATAATAAAATTTATTAATTCATGTAACTAAAAAGTCTAGGTTTAGGTAAGGTCTAATCTAAGATTTCACGATGTCATCCGGGCCCTGACTTCATTTCTTTGCCATTCTCTGTATTTTGGCTTCATTCTCAGGTTGGTTTCCTTTGTGGTAGCAAAATGGCTGGAGGAGTTTTAGACTTACTATTTCCAGAGGAGGAGAGAAAACCCTTGACTCAGGAATTCTAACAAAAGTCCTGAGATTTATTTCCACTGGGCTCCCTGAAGTCATAGCACTAACCTGATAATGAATCACTATGGCCAGGTGGGTGGGATACGATGATTTGCTTTGGCTAAGTCATGTGCTCCACACCCCAGGGCCAGAGAGTAGAGTTAGCTTCCTTGTAACCACATGGGTCTTCCTATGGGGGCCCATGAAAAAAAGAAGAAAGGAATGGATATTGAAGAAGTTACCACAAATGTCCATTACAAATCATCAACTTCCTCCCTATGACCTCACTGAAGTCGAATTTCTACAATGCAAATCAAGTGATGAAGAGCAGACAGACATCATTTCCCCAGGTATGTAAAGACAAATGTCAGCTATGTTGAAGATAGAAAAAGACTTATTGGAAACTGGGAATGCTTTTTGATACCCTGATTCAGCAGACTGGCACCTTTTTTATTTCTATTTTTCTTACCAGAATGACACTGACATCTATCTATTCTATCTCTCCTGGTTCATTTGGCAGAGTTCACAGGTCTATGTATCCAGTACGGTGTAAGCACAGGAAGGTGGGGGGTGCATAGAAGGAGGGAGAAGAGCACTTAATATGTGTCAAAGTGTGTAGGGGAAGAGAACTAACATTTATTGAGTACCTATGGCAGCAGGCCAGCTGGACCGTTAGGAGTACTTTTCTTTCTTTCTTTCTTTCTTTCTTTCTTCCTTCCTTTCTTTCTTTCTTTCTTCCTTCCTTCCTTCCTTCCTTCCTTCGTTCCTTCCTTTCTTTCTCTTTCTCTCTTTCTTTCTTTCTTTCTTTCTTTCTTTCTCTCTCTCTTTCTTTCTTTCTTTCTTTCTTTCTTTCTTTCTTTCTTTCTTTCTTTCTTTCTTTCTTTCTTTCTTTCCAGGTAAAATACTAAGAGCGACGAATTGAAAATGGGAGAGAAAGAAACATGTTGCAGAAGGTAAAAATGCTCAGGGAAAAGATAAGGAAAGGGAACATCCCCTATCCAGGAAAAGATAGAGATGGGGTTAGAGCAGGACTCAAAAACTATGCGGTTAGTTTGGACTCTGTCTTTAACTGTGGGCTTTCCATACTGTAAACTGCACAAAAAGCAGAGCAATGTTGTGAAAAGATCACTGGGCTGGAAACCAGGGGAGCTGGGTCAGCCCTGCTTGGACCACTGCCACAGCATGTTGCCCTGAACAGGATGCTCACCTCTTTGCCTTGAAGGGCAGTACCCCTTCTCTGGGTTTGTGAGTTCCTGAAGGGGAAAACATAGTCCAGAGGGAGGAAAAGAACTGAAGAAGAGAGGAGTTTACTACTCGGAAGACCATGGACACTCAGTGAAGAAATTTGGCCAAATAAGTAACCAGTGAGTAGGAAATTTCTTTTAATCTATTAATACCTATTTATTTATAGGCCTACCTACCTGGCTAGCCATCAATGTATCATCTCTATTCCTTTCCGGATTTTGCAAGAGTTGAGGGCGCATATAGAAACCCATATAATAAAATAGTGAAATATACATAAAAATTTGAATGAGGGATGTATAAATTAGAAAAGTGATACAGATGTGTGAGCCAAAAGACTCAGTTCCCATAACTGAGCTATAAGTTTGCCTCTGAGCTTTCTGGCAGATAAAGGAAAAAAGAAAAAAAATAACCTGGTTTATAATGTTCCATATCTATGAGCATTACAAATACTAGCTCCTTGGGGGAGTGGGGACCAAGCTTTATATAGAAATAGGTTCTAAAAGGGTGTGGAGGAATGGAAGGAGGGAGTGTGAGTGGAAGGACTTTGCAACTCACCACGATGGATAAAAAGAACTGAATGAACAGTTTAACAGCTGTGTTTTTACCAAATTTAGTTCAGGTTAGCACAGGAAGTAGGCACAGTTTAAAGAGACAGTAGCATGAAGCAACAATGGACTGACAGTGACAGGGAATGTCTTTCTGGAGCAAATTCCCAAGCTGGAGAACTGGTTTAGGTTTTGGAGGAGCCTGTGAAGAAGTAATTTGTGAAACGAGAAGTGTTGCTTTCTGCTGCTGCACGTGATTGGGTGTCTGAGTGTCTAAATGGCCAAAGCTGGCAGGGCATGCATTCGGCCCTACCCCTCTCCTCTGTACCTACAATCCCGTTTGCCACAAACAGTGACCTGGGGTGAATCTAAGCTTGGCCCCTTGGTCACAGCCACACTAGACCCAGAGAGTGGCTGGCGGGGGTAGGGGGCGGCTGTCCAGTCACTTCCTGTTGGTATGTCTACTGGAGGGGGGCAAGATAAGTTTGTTCCTTGAGGAGTCTGTCACTTTGGGGGGCCCTGGGGAGCAGCAGTGGTAACAAGGGTGAGACTTTATCCTCACAGACTTCGCTACGGCTGGGCCAGACTGTTTCCACTGAGACAGGATGGGAGGCAGTCTTCCTTGGAGGGGGCTGAGGGGCCCCAAGGGAAGAACTCTAAGTCATGGCATTGAAGGAGCAATACTTCTAGGGCAAGTACAGTGACTGCAGAGGTAGTTAGTGGCCTCCCCATGGGAAGGTCAGTCTCAGCAGACATATCAGGGCTGGGAGACAGAGCCACAGCCCCATGAGATTCTTCCCCATTATCAACCTTGAACAATGAAGGGTGGACTTATTAAGGGAGACAGCAGAAGCTCTCAGAGCAGCTTTGATTGGTCTCCGCATAAGTGAGGCTGACTCTGGGATTGAGGGTGTGTATAGAAGAGACATTATAGCGATGCTCCTGTATTTTAAGACATGGCAACCTGTAAAATTATGAAAATGTACAAGGAAGATCCTGGGCTCTGACTAATAGATTTACAACTGCACTTTCTTGGGAGAGTCCTAAGAAGGAGGTGCAAAGACCTGACCCTAGCATTGGAAAAGGAGATGAAAATTTCCTGCTTCCTACAGAAGTATCTGCAACTTAATGATCTGATTTTTATTCAGATGCATTATATTATAGCCACAATCTGACATATCCACATATGTTCTCTTTTTGTGTGTGGGTGGAGCATGAAATGAGAAAAAAAGAGTGGATCCATTATATAACCTAGGAAGTAGTAGGAAAGTAACATAATATTCTAAAATTTCATGCAGTATTAGAGCTAAATCTTCTGTGTATATTTAATTTTCTCAGATTGGAAGTTTGTTGAGGACAGGAACCGTGTATTTGGCAGAGAAGGCATGTAAAGGAAGTTAGATTCCATTATTTCCTAGTGTTATTCCATTATTTCTTTAGATTGATGTTATGCATGACTGAATCTCAATTCTTATATTTGTTAAATGTATTTTTTCTAGCTGTACGTGGGCCTCTCACTGTTGTGGCCTCTCCCATTGCGGAGCACAGGCTCCGGACGCGCAGGCTCAGTGGCCATGGCTCATGGGCCCAGCCGCTCATGGGCCCAGCCGCTCATGGGCCCAGCCGCTCCACGGCATGTGGGATCTTCCCGGACCGAAGCACGAACCCGTGTCCTCTGCATCGGCAGGAGGACTCTCAACCACTGCGCCACCAGGGAAGCCCTAAATGTATTTTTAATAACATTATCTTCCTTCTCTTAATTTTATCTTAATAGTAATTTTTATTAATGGTAAACTTTTAAATTATGATAACTACTGGTTTTTCCTCTTAGAAATACATGAACATATTAATGTCGTAGCTTGTATACTTATTACTGTTTGGTAGAGGGAAAACTAGAGTCATCACAATTTTTTTGTTCAGCAGTAGAAAAAAGAAATTTACAATCAAAAAGGTACAATCATACCTTGCTTAACAAATACATTGGGATCGGGGCATCTTTGTAAAAATTAATCACGTAGAAAAATTTTAGAATAACCAGTTTTTATTTTTTTTCTAAGTAGCAGGCACTTTATGTGCACTCTCTTATTTAATACAGTAACTCTTTATAGAGTATAGTATAATCCTTGTTTTAAAACATGAAAGTAAGTTTAACCAGGTTAATGGCCTGTGTTGACACTCAGTTCTGGTTCTGAGACCCAGACTCCCTATAGCATCACACTACCTCCCGTTTGAACTGTAAGAAGTCATGTGGGAGTGTTCATGTCATCTGGCCTCACTGGTCAGTGCCCTTGAACCTGGCAGAATAAGCCAGGTTTTCTTGCGGTATGTTGTGGTGTCAATCATCCTCCAAATCTCAGTGGCTTAAAAACGACTCAGGGCCATTTCTCACTCCTGCTACCTATGAATTCAGCTTCATGCTGTCCTTCTTCCAGGATACAGCTGCCAGGACAGCCTTTCTCTGGAGGACTGCCAATCTTTAGGCGGAAGGCAAAGGAAAATATGGGGAATGCTCCCTCGCTCTTCAAGTTCCCACCTGAAAGTGATACATCATCTCAGTCACATGTCATTGGCCAGAGCAAATCATTTGGCCACATCAAGCTCCACGGTGCTAGGGAAGGGCAATTCTGCCACATGCCTCCAAGCAGACCCCAGGTACCCCTCCCGTTTCCCAAATTGCCTTCTGGATGAAATATACATGCACAGTCAAACTTCTGTTCATGCACTGTGACCTTGGGCAGCACATATAGCTGTATGGCTTTGGGAAAATTATTTAGTAATTCCACATAACACCACAGGGTTGTTATAAAGATGAAATGAGAAAGCTGCCTTTCTTTTTTCTATGTACACTTTTCAGCAACAGAATTGAGGACATACTGTATATATAATTTCACATTCTGCGTTTAAAGTTAACGTTATTTCATAAACATTTCCCCAAGTTATTATAAACTCCTTGTAGGAATCCTTATTATATTAGAATAATATAACAGGACACATTCTAAAGTGAGATATACATTTCTATATAAAGGGCGTTTTGCATTTGTAAGATGTTCCCAATTTTCAGTGGCTCCTTATCATCCAAATAGGCACCACTTCATTAAAGGAAGAAGTGGAAGCCTAGGCTGGCATTGCCCCCAACCGTCCCCTGGTGAGATGAATCAAACTTCCCACCGAGGATGACAGGATCGGGCACATACTCGCTTCTCTGAATAAGGGTTCGGGAGGACGTCTCCCCAGAGAACGCAGAGTGCACAGTGTTGTTTTGTAGGTCAAGGAGAAAGCCCTAAGAGATATTAAAAAAAAAAAAAAATCACAGTTACCAAAGGAAATGGGAACTGCTGCACAGAAAACATTGGTCACCGCAGCTTGAATGTTAGTGACCTGGGAAGGAACGGAGAGAAGATAACTCACTGTCCTTAAACAAGTTCAGAGGATCAGGAATGTGAGAGAGGACTTTAGCACGCCTCACTCCTTGGTCAGGCTCTGTGCCGTGGGCCATCCCTCTGGGGGCTCATAAGAGCTGGGCCCTTAAAAGAAAACCAAACTTTCCATCAATACTAGTTTTTTAAAGTATTATTTCTCTGGCCTTCATTGCCCCCCAACCCCTGGCCCTTTCTGAACAGGAGAAGAAGTAGAGGAGAATTTAAGAGCTGGAGGGGAGGTAGATACCCTTCCATCTATCCACACGTTGTTTCCTTCGCTCACTGACTCACATCGGAAGCGTTTATCGATGGGTCCTGTGCTGGGGGAGAAGGGCATGACACGGTCCCCGGCCTCAGTTGCTCCCTGTCTGGAGGGGGGGGGTCATAGAAGCAACTGACACTCACCACACAGTGACTGAGCCCATTACTGGGCACTGTGGGAACACTGAAAAGGGACACCTCGGCCGGCTTGGCAGAGTCAGGGACGGCTTCCGGAGAGGGGACAGTCTGACCAAGACCTGAACAAGCAGAGGTTGTGAACATTCCCTATGATAGCCCCCTGGCTGCCTGTCCACCTGCAGGGGACTGCTGGTTCCTGGCCCACTAGTGGGGACGGGATTCCACATCTGGGCTTAAGCAAGGCGAACTGAACATAGCCGAACGCCTCAAGCTGGAATGGGGAGAGGGGTCTGGCTGGGGAGTAGGCGATTTTAACCATTAGGCTGTATTGACCATGTGTGTAGGACTGATGGGGCTTCCAAGGGTCTTCCAGAATGTTTGAGATGTTCCCAACTTGAGATTAAAACAAAAAATAGTATAATCAAAACTAACGTATGCTTAATTTACTCATAATTATACATTTGCACACAATTTACAGAAAACTACACTTAACGCGTAATTTATATGAGCTGAGGGGTGAAGCTGCTCTGGGGACCCCAGGCCGCCCCTCAAGAGCCAGAAGCGGCAGTGGACCAGGATGCCCAAGGCCAGGGTTTGAGCCCAGCTCTCCACTCAGTAACTGTGTGACTCTGGGCAACTACTCACCTCTCTGAAGACTCAGGTTTCTCTTCTGACCAGCAGGGATGGAGCTGCTGCCTCGGAGGGTGGTTGTGAAGCAACGATGTAACAAATGCGGATGTACAGACAGGAGCCGTCTTGCTTGGCCCTGACTCCGGCCCGACTCAGCAGGCAGGTGGTTTGGCTCGCAGCAGACCTGTGATGGATGCCCAGACTTCCCTGACCACAGTTTCATCTCCCCTAATGTGGAGGAGGCAGCTCGGGGACAGGTATTCTGGGCTCAATCCTGACCGACGGGGGAGAGCGGGCTGGTGCTGTGGAATGGATACATCGGACGTTCCAGTTCACAAAGCCTTTCACATGCATCATTTCACTTGGTTCTCCGAACAACCCAACGAAGAAATTAAGGTTGGCTCGTAATCATACATCCATGAGCTGAGGGGCTGCGACTTTTAATGCAGGCTTCCTGGTTCCACATCTTGTGCTTGGTCCCATGTGACCTTGCTCCCCGGGAGTTCATAAAAGGGGAGGGAATATCCAGACAGGGTCATGCATTGAGGAAAACTATCCATCAACCTACAGGTCCAGGGACTGATAGCTTATTTTCTTTTTGGTACGGGCAGGAGAAGGGAGGAGTGTGGGGAAGAGTGTTGATGACAAGTCTGAGCAAAGGGAAGGCTCAGCCTTTCTTCCTTGATGGGAAAGGGGCCTCCTCTGGGGAGAGGCAGAAGGAAGGACCCAAAGGCTAGAACATGAAGCGTCATCTTTAGCCGGGAGTGGACGGGGTGCTTATAGCCTTTCCTGAGTTCAAACCCTGCGGCTCGCAGAGTTGTATGCCTTGTGCAAGTCACATAACTCTCTGGAGCCTCGGTTTTTTCATCTGTAAAATAGAAGTAAAAATAGTTTTGCCATGAGAAATGAATGAGATAATACATGTCAAGCTGCTAGCCCAGGGCCTGGCATAAAACAGATGCCTCTTCAGTAAGGGGAAGCTACTCCTCTTCCTACGTCAGCTGCACTGAGTCCAGCAGAGCCCCGCCCAGGCTAGTCCAGCAGTCTGGTGAGTTGCAGAGGACAGCTGTGCCACCACACATGTGATGGCCGTGGTCCTGTGACACCACACAGTTCTCACCTCCTCCTCCTGCCTTTGCCATCTTGGAAACATTTCTGAGACACGGTCTTCATTTTTTTCTCTGCCTCCTCGTAGCCTGGAATATAAACTGTGTGCACACTGATGCACGCATGCTCTTTCTTCCCAAAGCTGCAACGGTCTCCACAGCCAAGGCCGCCATCTGCCCAGCAATTCACAGTGTAGGGACTAAGAATCTGGGTTCAGGCCCTTGTCCTGCTGCTTACTAACTGCGTCATTTTAAGCAAGTAATTTAACCTCACTGTTTCCCGGTTTTCTCATCTATAATATGGGGTGATACTACTATTTACAACATAAATCTGGGCTGGTTTTTAAATGAGTTAATACATGAGATACAACACAGTGTCTGACACACAATAAATACTTAGTAAATATCAGCTATTATTGTTGCCACTGTTTACTGGCTGATTCTTCTACTCCTGGTTTCTCTCCTCTGCAATTTATCAAGCCCACGGTTGCTAGAAGAATCTTCAGACACTGGCTTCTGCACAATATCCTCTTGCCTGAGACCATAGAGTGGTGTCTTCCTATTGCCTTTAGGTATGAGGCCAGACTGCTCACCTGGCAGTCAGAGGCTCACGCTGCCCTCCCATCCCACCGTCCAGATTTCTGGTCCACTCCCGCCTCCACCCCTCTCCTGAGAGCCCAGGCCACTGACTCCCAGGGCTCCATATCGGACTCACTCATCTTCCTCCTTCTCTCAGTCCTGGTAGATAAGTTCAGCCAAGCCCATGGCTTCAATAGTTTTCTTTTCCTATTGACCAAATGCAAAATATCGCTCTCTCTGACTTGATTTATGGTTGGTTTGTTTTTGTGATTTCCACCATTAGTGATTCATTCTTTGAGTTGAGCATTGTTGTTCCTCTAGGATCCTCTTTTAAAATGCAGGTAATTATGGAAGTCCTGACTGGTTAGGTCCTTAAATACCCTGGGAGGCAGAACTTAAGAAGACTTAAGTGCTTATCTACTGGCTATCCTATCCTTGGGGCACTGGAGTGTCTGCAGAGAAGGTATTAAAAGTGGAGCTGAGAGGAGTAAACCTGGAGAAGGGGGAGATAGGCAGACGGGTGCATATTATCCCATTTTGTTTCTGAATGGTCTGAGCTGGGCATAGGAAGAGAACAGAGGAAAACTCAAAAAGCTGTTGTCTATAAAGTGACGAAAGTGAGATGGTCGACAAGCCTGTTAGGCTGAACAAGATGCTCTAGGGATTTATGGAATCTCAGGTTTAAACCAAAGGGCAACACCTGGACAGACTAAGGCCAGAGGCTTTGGGGGAGAGGCTCTCTCTGAAAGACACTGGGTCCCTTTTGAATCTAAGAGAAAATCCTATAAAAATCTACCAGTCTTCTTTCTAGGAGTTTGTCCTAAAGAAATTATCAGAGATGTGGTCAGAGTTTATATATGAATATTATATATATTAGTTTCATATCATCATAGTATTATATATTAATTTTAAAAATCTGAAAATATCCTAGATATTGAGGAGTAGGAAACTATTTCAATGAAATATTGAATGGATTATCCTTGCATGGAAATGTTTCACATTTATTAAAATCATATTTTAAAGGATATTTCATGACATTGGGAAATGCTAATAGCATAAAATGAAATAAAAAATTAGGATACACTATTTGTTTATTTATTTGGTTGCACGAAGTCTTACTTGCAGCAGGTGGGCTCCTTAGTTGTGGCTCACGGGCTCCTTGGTTGCGGCACATGGGCTCCTTAGTTGTGGCATGCAAACTCTTAGTTGTGGCAGGCATGTGGGATCTGGTTCCCTGACCAGGGATTGAACCCAGGCCCCCTGCATTGGGAACGTGGAGTCTTATCCACTGTGCCACCAAGGAAGTCCCCCAGGATACACTATTTAATAGTAAGTGTAACAGGTGAGAGTGGGTGCCTGTAGCATCCTCCCAACTTTCCAGTGAAAACCTTTTTCATCTTCAAGAAATATGAGAAAACTGTCAAAAGTGAATGATATTAGTTTAGCAAACTGTAAGATAAGTCACAGTTTCATTTATTCTGTAAATGCAAAAAATAGAAAACATTTGTTAAGGTATAAAACAAACTCTACTATTGCCAATTCTAAACTCCAACAACTCTTTGTATTCAATATTTATGGAAAAACAAGATTAGCAGGAAATACATGAGAATGTTAACTGTGGTATCTCTGAAAGGTGAAATTACAGGTGATTTCAATTTTTACCTTTATATTTTGAAATATTTTAAATATTTTCTACAATGAACAAATACTATGTTTGTAATTAAAACAGTTTTTAATCTTCAAAGTTAAGGCTCATATAACATGGAGCTGTCTCATCTCTGTTTCTGGTATGGGTTCAGCTTTATTTTTTTAGTTTAAATATAATTGACATTAACATTGTATTAGTTTCAGGTGTGCAACATGATTCGATATTTGTATTTATTGTGAAATGATCACCAGAGTATGTCTAGTTAACATCCATCACTACACATAGTTACAAATTTTGCGGGGGGGGGATGAGAACTTTTTAGATCTACTGTCTCAGCAAGGTTCAAATATACAATACAGTATTACCAACTATAGTCACCATGCTACATATTAGATCTCCATGACTTTTTATCTTATAACTGGAAGTTTGTACTTTTTGGCCACCTTCAGCCATCTCTCCCCACTCCCTCCAACTCTGGCAACCACCAATCTGTTCTCTGTATCTATGAGTTTGGTTTTTATTGTTGTTGCTTTTTTGTTTGTTTTTTAAAAATTCCATATATAAGTGAGATCATTTGGTATCTGTCTTTGGCTTATTTCACTGGGGTTCAGTTTTTAATAAAAACAGGAATCATTTCACCTGTGTTTGAGAGTGATGGGCAACTATTGTGTCTTTTGAAATTATCTATAGCCATGTGTATTCCAGGCTTAGTATTAGTTTTAGGAAGAAA